>NW_027361797.1:13250000-14729166 GCF_039654945.1 Dendrobates tinctorius | reverse complement strand
AAGCATGAGGTGGAGTTACACAGACACACTGAAGACGTAGGCCAACGTACAGCACCACCTACCACCTCTTCAGCTCGTGTTGGGGCCTCTTCCTCCAGCTCACACACAGCTGGTTCGGCTTCCTCACAGGATCGCCAAGGAAGAACCTCTGGCACTGTTGTCCGGAGACCCTGTGACATTCCACCCACAGCACCACGTTTCCAGTCATCCTCACACTCCCAGGCCACTCGACAGCCATCGGTAGCACAGGCATGGTATATAAGGCGGCCATACTCGGCAAACCATCCCCGAGCGCAGGCTCTGAATGCTGGCATTGCCAAACTACTGGCACTTGAAATGCTCTAATTCAGGCTGGTGGAGACTGACACCTTCCGGGACTTCATGGCATTGGCAGTCCCACAATACACCATGCTCAGCCACTTTTATTTCAGCAGGCGAGCCGTCCCTGCCCTGCAGAAACATGTGGAGGGAAAAATAAAACATGCGCTACTAAACGCCGTTAGTAGCAATGTCCACCTGACCACTGATGCGTGGACCAGTAACCATGGACAGGGACGATACCTATCCCTCACTGTCCATTGGGTCAATGTTGTGGAGCCGGGTACAGATCTGGAGAGTGGCGCTGAACGTGTTCTGCCAACTCCACGGATTGCAGGAATCCAGTCTGTACACATAGACTCCTCCTCCTACTCAAGTACCTCAGAAACAGCGCAGCAGGAGCCTGTTATGACCGATATGAGCACAGCCATGGCCAAACGTCAACAGGCCATACTCAAATTAATTTCTTTGGGGAATAGAAGCCACACAGCGCAGGAGCTCTGGAATGTCATCAAGCAGGAGAGCGACGTGTGGTTTGTCCCAGCGAATCTCCAGCCGGGCTTGGTAGTGTGTGACAATGGCCGAAATCTGGTGGCAGCTCTTGGCCTAGGCAACCTCACTCACATCCCATGTCTGGCACATGTGCTGAACTTGGTCGTGCAGAGCTTTCTGAGGGACTATCCGGATCTTGATGCACTGCTGCACAAGGTCCGCATAGAGTGCGCTCACTTGCGGCGTTCCAGCACGGCAAGATCGCGCCTTGCTGCTCTACAGCGCCGATTCCGCCTTCCGGAACATCGCATCATATGTGACCTACCCACCAGGTGGAATTCAACGTTACATAGGTTGGAGCGGTTGTGTGAGCAGCAGGCAGCAGTCATGGAGTACCAGCTGCATCAGGCGCAAACAAGTCGCACTGCGCCGGTCACACTTCAGCACCACTGAGTGGGCCTCTATGAAGGACATCTGCCTCGATTTACGTGCCTTCGATGATTCCACGCGGATGGCGAGTGCAGATGATGCACTAGTCAGCATGACTGTCCCCCTTATCTGCCTGCTTCAAAAAACACTGCAAGCACTAAGGGAGGAGGTTTTGGAAGAGGTGGAGGATGAGGAGTCCCAAATGCCATCTGCTTCTGGACAGTCTGCGCAACGTGGTTCCTCACAAAGGCCTAGGCAGGGGACACTTTGTGAGGAGGATGAGGAGGAGTCGATGGAGGAGGAAGACATCTCTCCAGAGGAGGGAGGTACACAAAGCTCTAGTCAGTATGTACAGCGAGGGTGGGGTGATGCAGAGCAGGCAAAGATCACGCCTCAAGCAGGGGACAGCGGTTCTTTGGCAGTTGGGAGTCTGCAGCACATGGTTAATTTCATGCTGCAGTGCCTGAGAAACGACCGACGCATCGCCCACATTCTCTACATGGCTGATTATTGGGTGTACACCCTCCTAGATCCTCGCTACCGGGACAACTTACAAAGCCTCATACCAACGTTGAACTGGGAGCGTAAACTGCGGGAGTACCAAGACACACTGATGCAGTCCATCATGTTTTACATTCCACCCGACAGCAGTGGTGCTAGTGCTTTACAAAGCAGCTCTGTGTGTCGAGGCAGTGGAGGAAACACGGCACAAAGAGGGAGCAGAGGCAGCGCCTCAGCACAAGGCAAGACCACCATGGCCCAAATGTGGCAAAGTTTTGTGTGTCCGCCACAATTGTCTAGACGGCTCCAGTCAGCAGGAGGCAACGTTTCTGTCAGATGGTGACAGATTACATGTCTTGCCCTGTCAGTGTACTCCCAGATGGCTCTTCCCCCTTCAAGTTTTGGGTCTCTAAGCTGGACACATGGCCAGAGCTTAGCCAGTATGCATTGGAGGTGCTGGCTTGCCCTGCTGCCAGTGTATTATCGGAACGCGTCTTTAGTGCCGTAGGTGGTGTACTAACAGACTGTCGTGTTATGAGCTCAATTTCTCCTTCACCTTTGATGTCCGATGAACTCCCTCTGCTGGTGAAAGGAGGTAGTGAAATTGATTTGGATGGGAAAAACCTGTCATCTGAACAGGTGGAGTGTGATTGGACATCCGGAATCTCTGAGTGGATATAAGGCCGCCGACGCCCTGCTGGGTTGCTGGTGATCCTCTCTGCTCTGAGCTCTGGCCTCCAGTTTAGTCCTGTTTACTAAAGCTAAATTTGTGCACTGCTATCGTTCCATGAGATTTTGTCTGGTTTACTAAGTTTTTGTGTTCAGCCAGCCCTGGTTGGGACTGGCTGATCTCCATTTTTTGTTTATGATCAGTTGATCTCTTTGCTCTGTTTTCAGAATATACCTGAATGTTGATATAGTGAGTTTGAAGTCTAGTGACTTCAGGGCCTTTTCTATCAGATGTGTTGGACATTATTTTTGGCAGGGTTTTTGCGTGATTGCAGACAGTTGCCTTTCTTTCCTGTCCTATCTAGTTAGTGAGGGCCCCATCATTTGCTCAGCCTGTCTTTCTGTCTGTGTTTGTGTTTTCATCTGTTTTCACCGTCAATACATGTTGGGGGCTGTCTATTGCTTTGGGGTCTGCTCTGGGGCAGTTTAGATTCCCCTTTCTTTCTTTAGGTTTATTTAGTTCTCCGGCTGTGAACGAGGTGTCTAGGACCACAATAGGAACACCCCACGGCTACTGTTAGTTGTTGTGAATAGGATCAGGGGTCTGCAATCCGCTAGCTACCAACCTCTCCGGTTTTCTGGACTTAGCTTGTATTTTTGTTTTTTCCTCCTCCGGTGACTCATTCATAACAGAATCACCAGCCATACCGCAGATTCTAGGGAACTCAATAGCAGGAAAGAATTGAAAAAAAAAAAAAAGTGTCAGAATTTTTTTTTTCAATGTATATTTTTTCCTCTTTTTCTCTGGGGCCGTAGGAGGAATTTTTTCTTAATGGAGATTAAGCAATTGTCTGATCGTGTGGAGCAGCTGGCTGCTGAAGTGCGGGGAATTTCCACGTATCTTGCTCATTCACATGCTGCTGAACCAAAGATTCCTACTCCTGATGTGTTTTTTGAGGATCGGTCTAAATTTTTGAATTTTAAGAATAATTGTAAATTATTTCTTGCCTTGAAGCCTAACTCATCGGGGAGCTCTGCGCAGCAGGTTAAAATTTTCATCTCTTTGCTGCGCGGCGATCCCCTGGATTGGGCGTTTTCTTTGACACCTGATGATCCTATTCTAACTAATGTGGATGCATTTTTTCAAGCCTTGGGGTTGTTGTATGATGAACCTAATGGTATTGATCAAGCTGAGAAAGCCATGTTGGCATTGAGCCAGGGTCAGGATTCTGCAGAGTTATACTGTCAAAAATTTCAAAAGTGGGCGGTCCTTACCACCTGGAATGATGGTGCCTTGACAGCTCTCTTTCGGAAGGGTTTGTCAGAAACCGTAAAAGATACTATGGTGGGATTTCCTGTTCCCTGTGGTCTTGACGATTCTATGTCATTAGTAGAGTTGAGCGAAACGGGTCGAAAAAATTCAAAAGTCGCCGACTTTTGGCAAAGTCGGGTTTCATGAAACGAAACCCGACCCTAGGATGAGGTCGGCCACGAGGTCGGCGACTTACGCGCCAAAGTCGCGTTTCAAAAGTTTGTTTTGCGCTCTTTTTCAGCCAATCAGGATCCACGGACACTGTGGGCAACGTGATGACCTAGGCACGGGTCACCACCATCTTTCAGAAGGGCATGCAAGTGATTGGCTTGCTTTGGTGGGCGTCACAGGGGGTATAAAAGGGCGTGCACGCCGACCTCCATCTTACTTCTGCCGATCTTAGTATAGGGAGAGGTTGCTGCTGATTCTGTAGGGAGAGCGTTAGGCAGGGAAGAAGACAAAAGAACTGCTTCTGCTGCTAGCGATTTGGCCTGCACAACACACAAGTCACTGTGTGTGCAGTGCAAGGGGAGGCTATATTGTGGTGTATCAGTGGTGTTGGTTGTTGGGCTGCCTTCTAAGGCTTCCTGACACGCTGGCATTGCTGTTTACCCACTGCTCCGCAAACTGCTTTTTTAAAAGCAATACAATCTCCATTATCCTCTAGTCACTTTTGTCACAGCTGTGCCATCGAGCGTGTCACATAGCGCTCAGATATCAGTGGGCCTCACACAATCCACAAGTGTCCAGTGTCCAAAAGTGTACGCAGAGATTCAAAATCTCCATTATCCTCTAGTCACTTTGGTCACAGGCAGCTGTGCCATCAAGCGTGTCACATAGCGCTCAGATATCAGTGGGCCTCACACAATCCACAAGTGTCCAGTGTCCAAAAGTGTACGCAGAGATTCAAAATCTCCATTATCCTCTCGTCACTTTGGTCACAGGCAGCTGTGCCATCAAGCGTGTCACATAGCGCTCAGATATCAGTGGGCCTCACACAATCCACAAGTGTCCAGTGTCCAAAAGTGTACGCAGAGATTCAAAATCTCCATTATCCTCTCGTCACTTTGGTCACAGGCAGCTGTGCCATCGAGCGTGTCACATAGCGCTCAGATATCATTGGGCCTCACACAATCCACAAGTGTCCAGTGTCCAAAAGTGTACGCAGAGATTCAAAATCTCCATTATCCTCTCTTCACTTTGGTCACAGGCAGCTGTGCCATCGAGCGTGTCACATAGCGCTCAGATATCAGTGGGCCTCACACAATCTACAAGTGTCCAGTGTCCAAAAGTGTACGCAGAGATTCAAAATCTCCATTATCCTCTCGTCACTTTGGTCACAGGCAGCTGTGCCATCGAGCGTGTCACATAGCGCTCAGATATCAGTGGGCCTCACACAATCTACAAGTGTCCAGTGTCCAAAAGTGTACGCAGAGATTCAAAATCTCCATTATCCTCTCGTCACTTTGGTCACAGGCAGCTGTGCCATCGAGCGTGTCACATAGCGCTCAGATATCAGTGGGCCTCACACAATCTACAAGTGTCCAGTGTCCAAAAGTGTACACAGAGAATCAAAATCTCCATTATCCTCTCGTCACTTTGGTCACAGGCAGCTGTGCCATCGAGCGTGTCACATAGCGCTCAGATATCAGTGGGCCTCACACAATCCACAAGTGTCCAGTGTCCAAAAGTGTACGCAGAGATTCAAAATCTCCATTATCCTCTCGTCACTTTGGTCACAGGCAGCTGTGCCATCGAGCGTGTCACATAGCGCTCAGATATCAGTGGGCCTCACACAATCTACAAGTGTCCAGTGTCCAAAAGTGTACGCAGAGATTCAAAATCTCCATTATCCTCTCGTCACTTTGGTCACAGGCAGCTGTGCCATCGAGCGTGTCACATAGCGCTCAGATATCAGTGGGCCTCACACAATCCACAAGTGTCCAGTGTCCAAAAGTGTACGCAGAGATTCAAAATCTCCATTATCCTCTCGTCACTTTGGTCACAGGCAGCTGTGCCATCGAGCATGTCACATAGCGCTCAGATATCAGTGGGCCTCACACAATCTACAAGTGTCCAGTGTCCAAAAGTGTACGCAGAGATTCAAAATCTCCATTATCCTCTCGTCACTTTGGTCACAGGCAGCTGTGCCATCAAGCGTGTCACATAGCGCTCAGATATCAGTGGGCCTCACACAATCTACAAGTGTCCAGTGTCCAAAAGTGTACGCAGAGATTCAAAATCTCCATTATCCTCTCGTCACTTTGGTCACAGGCAGCTGTGCCATCGAGCGTGTCACATAGCGCTCAGATATCATTGGGCCTCACACAATCCACAAGTGTCCAGTGTCCAAAATTGTACGCAGAGATTCAAAATCTCCATTATCCTCTCGTCACTTTGGTCACAGGCAGCTGTGCCATCGAGCGTGTCACATAGCGCTCAGATATCAGTGGGCCTCACACAATCCACAAGTGTCCAGTGTCCAAAAGTGTATGCAGAGATTCAAAATCTCCATTATCCTCTCGTCACTTTGGTGACAGGCAGCTGTGCCATCGAGCGTGTCACATAGCACTCAGATATTAGTGGGCCTCACACAATCTACAAGTGTCCAGTGTCCAAAAGTGTACGCAGAGAATCAAAATCTCCATTATCCTCTCGTCACTTTGGTCACAGGCAGCTGTGCCATCGAGCGTGTCACATAGCGCTCAGATATCAGTGGGCCTCACACAATCTACAAGTGTCCAGTGTCCAAAAGTGTACGCAGAGAATCAAAATCTCCATTATCCTCTCGTCACTTTGGTCACAGGCAGCTGTGCCATCGAGCGTGTCACATAGCGCTCAGATATCAGTGGGCCTCACACAATCCACAAGTGTACAGTGTCCAAAAGTGTACGCAGAGATTCAAAATCTCCATTATCCTCTCGTCACTTTGGTCACAGGCAGCTGTGCCATCGAGCGTGTCACATAGCGCTCAGATATCAGTGGGCCTCACACAATCCACAAGTGTCCAGTGTCCAAAAGTGTACGCAGAGATTCAAAATCTCCATTATCCTCTCGTCACTTTGGTCACAGGCAGCTGTGCCATCGAGCATGTCACATAGCGCTCAGATATCAGTGGGCCTTACACAATCTACAAGTGTCCAGTGTCCAAAAGTGTACGCAGAGATTCAAAATCTCCATTATCCTCTCGTCACTTTGGTCACAGGCAGCTGTGCCATCAAGCGTGTCACATAGCGCTCAGATATCAGTGGGCCTCACACAATCTACAAGTGTCCAGTGTCCAAAAGTGTACGCAGAGATTCAAAATCTCCATTATCCTCTCGTCACTTTGGTCACAGGCAGCTGTGCCATCGAGCGTGTCACATAGCGCTCAGATATCATTGGGCCTCACACAATCCACAAGTGTCCAGTGTCCAAAAGTGTACGCAGAGATTCAAAATCTCCATTATCCTCTCGTCACTTTGGTCACAGGCAGCTGTGCCATCGAGCGTGTCACATAGCGCTCAGATATCAGTGGGCCTCACACAATCCACAAGTGTCCAGTGTCCAAAAGTGTACGCAGAGATTCAAAATCTCCATTATCCTCTCGTCACTTTGGTGACAGGCAGCTGTGCCATCGAGCGTGTCACATAGCACTCAGATATTAGTGGGCCTCACACAATCTACAAGTGTCCAGTGTCCAAAAGTGTACGCAGAGAATCAAAATCTCCATTATCCTCTCGTCACTTTGGTCACAGGCAGCTGTGCCATCGAGCGTGTCACATAGCGCTCAGATATCAGTGGGCCTCACACAATCCACAAGTGTCCAGTGTCCAAAAGTGTACGCATAGATTCAAAATCTCCATTATCCTCTCGTCACTTTGGTCACAGGCAGCTGTGCCATCGAGCGTGTCACATAGCGCTCAGATATCAGTGGGCCTCACACAATCTACAAGTGTCCAGTGTCCAAAAGTGTACGCAGAGATTCAAAATCTCCATTATCCTCTCGTCACTTTGGTCACAGGCAGCTGTGCCATCGAGCGTGTCACATAGCGCTCAGATATCAGTGGGCCTCACACAATCCAAAAGTGTCCACTGTCCACAAGTGTATGCAGAAATTCTAAATCTCCCCTGTCCTATAGACACCTTGTACCTTGTTTTACATTACTATATAGTTTGTTGGATTTTGTCTACATTTCTACCAAAAATGAGGAAGGCTGGTGGAAGAGGCCGTGGAATTGGGCGGGGGTTGGCAGCTGGTAATGATGGTGTTGGTGGTGGATCTGATGGTAGTGGCAAGAGCAAAATAGGACCGAATGCAGGAGGTGCTGACCCTGCGTCATCGTCTGGCTACATAAGGCCTCGAACGCTTAGTTTTCTAGGAGTTGGCAAACCGCTTTTAAAGGCAGAGCATCAGGAAAAAGTTTTGTCTTACATTGCTGACTCAGCCTCCAGCTCTATCGCCTCCTCTTCTTCAGTTGTAAAAAGTAAAAGCACTGAGTCGTCATTGGAGGCTCATGTTCATGAACCACACCTTTCCTTGTGTCCTTCACCCCAACCAAGATTGAAGGATGACGCAGGCCATACTACTGATTACTCCATGGAGCTGTTTTCACATACCATGCCTGGATTATCAAGTCAAATGGTGAATTACCCAGGCCAAGATGAATCTGACATGGAGTGCACTGATGCACAGCCGCTGATGGATGATTCTGCTGGTACATTCACTCAGAGCACTACATTGTCCTCGCAGTGTACAGAGCCAGATTTTGACCCTGATGAGACTCAGGTGCCCCTTCCCACACACTATACCACCATACACGGTGACACAGAGAAAGGTGCACATGACATAGAAGAGGAGGTGAGGATGACCCAGTTGTTGACCCAGATTGGCATCCATTGGGGGAAGAGGGTGCTGCTTCCAATAGCTCAGATGAGGAGCATCCACAGCAGACATCGACATCGCAACAGCTGTTATCTGGCAGGCCCGGAGCACTCCAAAGACAGGTTCCAAACATCAAAAGAGTTGCTGGACAGCTTGTCCAGAGGGTCAAAAGATCACAGCGTGCTAGGCCGCAAAATGTCTGCCAAAGTAGGAAGAGTGCAGTGTGGCACTTTTTTGAACAAAATCCTCATGATCAGGCCAAGGTTATCTGTAAGAAGTGCGCAAAGACCTTTAGCCGAGGGAAAAATCTGAAAAATTTGAATACCAGTTACATGCTTAGACATTTAACCAGCATGCACTTGCAAGCGTGGACACAACACCAAACCTCAAGTGCCACATGTGCAACTGATCACAACGAAGGTAGTCAGCAACGCTACATTGTTTCCCCCACTGTAAGCCCACCGGTTAGCACAGCAGCAAATGTTGAGGTGTCGTTGCAAGGCCACAGCAGTCAGGGAATCCCACTGTTATGTCAACGAAAGACTGATTCTAGGCCATCAGAAAGAACACCAACTCCATCACCATCATCAACCCTCTCTCAGTCCGCCCTGTCCACCGCTACTTCCACCATATGCAGCTCTCAAGTCCAGCTCACCCTCCCAGACACTATGAGTAGGTCAAGAAAGTACTCAGTCTCTCATCCGCGTACACTGGGTTTGAACGCCCACATTGCCAAACTAATCTCGTTTGAGATGATGCCCTTTCGGTTGGTGGAAAGCACAGCTTTCCGCGAACTCATGGCCTATGCAGTACCACGCTATGACCCACCTAGTCGCCACTTCTTCTCTCGCAAAGCCATCCCAGCCCTCCACCATCATGTGAAAGACCACATTGTCCATGCACTCAAGCAGTCAGTGAGCGGAAAGGTGCACCTCACAACTGATGCATGGTCCAGTCGGCATGGCCAGGGCCGTTACGTGTCCATCACTGCGCACTGGGTTAATGTGGTGGATGCAGGGTCCACAGGGGACAGCGGTGGTGGGACAGTGCTGCCTAGCCCACGGTATAGGAAACAGTTGGCTGTAGGCGTTCGACCCTCCTCCTCCTCCTCCTCCTCCAGAAGCGAAAGCTCGTCCACAGAGCGCAGTCGTACGAGCACTCCATCTGCAGCTGCCACTGTTGCACACGATGTGTCCCCCTATCGAGCAGCTAGTGGAAAGCGTCAGCAGGCTGTGTTGCAGATGATGTGTTTGGGCGACAGACACACCGCCGAGGTGCTGGCCGAGTACTTGAAGCGACAAACTGAGTCATGGCTGTGCAGTGTACATCTTGAGGCAGGCAAGGTAGTTAGTGATAACGGCCGTAATTTTGTGGCAGCCATAGCCCTTTCAAAACTCAGCCACATACCTTGCTTGGCTCACACATTGAACCTGGTGGTGCAGTGCTTCCTCAAAAATTATCCGGAGTTAACAGCCCTGCTCCAGAAGGTGCGAAGACTGTGCGCGCACATCCGCCGGTCGCCTGTACACTCCGTTCGTATGCAGAAGCTGCAGCGATTGCTCCACCTTCCCAACCACCGCCTCATTATCGACATTGCAACAAGGTGGAACTCCACCCTGCACATGGTGGAGCGGCTGTGCGAGCAGAGGCAGGCCATAATGCATTTGTGGGAGGATACACGGCCAGCCACTTTGAGAGCAGACATGGAGTTGACAGGCGTGCAGTGGTTGAAGCTGAAAGACCTTTGTAAAGTCCTTCAGTGTTTTGAGGAATGCACACGGCTGGTAAGCGCAGATGACGCCATCCTAAGCATGAGCATCCCACTTATGCGTCTGCTCATGCAAACTTTGACGCACCTTAAGGAGCAGGCGTCTGCAGCCAATGTTGATGAGGAGGAAGAGGAGGAGGGAATCCTTGATGACATTCAGCCATTGTCTGCTCAGGGACCTCTCCTGGACGAAGTGGAGGAAGAAGAGGAGGAGGAGGATGATGGGGATGATTACTTAGGGGAGGAGGATGCATCTCGTGGGGCAAGTGAAAATGTTGGCGTGGCAAGGTCTGGTACAGGGTTTGTGCGTGACTGGAGGGATGTGGATTTGCCAGAAAGTGCTCCTCCACCCAGCACTCGCAGTGCATCATTGACACCGGTAACATTGGCCCACATGTCAGATTATGCCTTGCGGATCCTAAAAAGGGACCCCCGCATTGCCAAAATGATGAACGATGATGACTACTGGTTGGCCAGCATCCTGGATCCACGCTATAAAGGCAAATTACAAAACATCATGCCACAGGAGAACCTTGACCTAATATTGGCTAATAAACAAGCAACTCTGGTAAATCAGTTGCTTGAGGCATTCCCAGCACACAGCAGCGGTGATGGTTCTCACACGAGCCGTACCGGCCGGGGGCAGCTTGGCAGAGGTGTTCGTGGTGCACACAGCAGAAGTGGCGTTGGAGACAGGGGTTTCATGACAATGTTGTGGACTGATTTTTCAAATACCGCTCACACAACTGGTAATACTGCATCGATGGAAAGTGACAGGAGACAGCAGTTGTCAACTATGGTTACAAACTACTTTTCCTCCCATATCGATGTTCTCCCACACAGGTCATTCCCCTTTGACTATTGGGCCGCTAAACTGGACACCTGGCCTGAATTGGCCCAATATGCCTTACAGGAGCTCGCTTGCCCAGCTGCAAGTGTGCTATCGGAAAGAGTCTTCAGTGCAGCTGGATCAATCCTTACAGAAAAAAGGACCCGTCTGTCAACCCAAAATGTGGATGATCTAACCTTCATTAAAATGAACCACGCATGGGTTTCCAAGGATTTTGTCCCACCTTCCCCTGATGACACATAGGGTGACAGAAAAATGGCTTGCTTTGGTCCACCTCTTCCTGGTACTTCACCTATTTCGCCTTTTGCATCAGCTGAATGTCCAACATCAACATATGCCACTTTCTAAAACTCCCTAACTGTGCTGTCTCCCCCCCCATGGCCGGGGTCACCACGTACCGCACGACACCGTGCGAGTGCCGTTGCCCTGGACAGGTGGGTAGGCCGACTCTTGGGCGCGGGCACTGGCACAGGGTCCCTCATAGTGCAATCAAGTGTCTCTGATGGCGGTGGTGCACACCCGCCGTCAGACACACCGCTGTACTATGAGGGGCCCAGTGCCAGTACCGACGCCCACGAGTGGGCCCCCCTTGCTTGGGCAGGGCCCCAGCATTTGCAATCTTTACCTCTCCCTGCTCCTCCGCTGTGTAATCTGGGCCGTCAAATCCATACTGTGCCTGACACCGTCTGAGCCTGCCTCCTGAGACATATATTTTGAATGTGTACGCTATCCATACATGTTATCCGGGGATACGGTACCCTTTCTAACCTTTGTGCAATGACATGCAATCCATACTGGGCCTAACACCGTCTGAGCCTGCCTCATGCTGTATAGACATATATTTTGAATGTGTACGCTATCCATACATGTTATCCGGGGATACGGTACCCTTTCTAACCTTTGTGCAATGACGTGCAATCCATACTGGGCCTAACACCGTCTGAGCCTGCCTCATGCTGTATAGACATATATTTTGAATGTGTACGCTATCCATACATGTTATCCGGGGATACGGTACCCTTTCTAACCTTTGTGCAATGACGTGCAATCCATACTGGGCCTAACACCGTCTGAGCCTGCCTCATGCTGTATAGACATATATTTTGAATGTGCACGCTATCCATACATGTTATCCGGGGATACGGTACCCTTTCTAACCTTTGTGCAATGACGTGCAATCCATACTGGGCCTAACACCGTCTGAGCCTGCCTCATGCTGTATATACATATATTTTGAATGTGTACGCTATCCATACATGTTATCCGGGGATACGGTACCCTTTCTAACCTTTGTGCAATGACGTGCAATCCATACTGGGCCTAACACCGTCTGAGCCTGCCTCATGCTGTATAGACATATATTTTGAATGTGTACGCTATCCATACATGTTATCCGGGGATACAGTACCCTTTCTAACCTTTGTGCAATGACGTGCAATCCATACTGGGCCTAACACCGTCTGAGCCTGCCTCATGCTGTATAGACATATATTTTGAATGTGTACGCTATCCATATATGTTATCCGGGGATACGGTACCCTTTCTAACTTTTGTGCAATGACGTGCAATCCATACTGGGCCTAACACCGTCTGAGCCTGCCTCATGCTGTATAGACATATATTTTGAATGTGTACGCTATCCATACATGTCATCCGGGGATACGGTACCCTTTCTAACCTTTGTGCAATGACGTGCAATCCATACTGGGCCTAACACCGTCTGAGCCTGCCTCATGCTGTATAGACATATATTTTGAATGTGTACGCTATCCATACATGTTATCCGGGGATACGGTACCCTTTCTAACCTTTGTGCAATGACGTGCAATCCATACTGGGCCTAACACCATCTGAGCCTGCCTAATGCTGTATAGACATATATTTTGAATGTGTACGCTATCCATACATGTTATCCAGGGATACGGTACCCTTTCTAACCTTTGTGCAATCACGTGCAATCCATACTGGGCGTGAGAACGGCTGGCGAGCTGTTAAGCAAGCTATAGCACCTGTCCAGACAAGTACAGGGATTCCCTAGCGAGGAGACTTATTTGATTGTTTTCAATGTTGGGACAGCAATTTTTGGGGAGCACTATACTCTGGAGAATGATAGATGGGGCCCACCATACACTGGAACATTCCAAAGGTGGACATCAGACACTGGAGCAGCATTTACAGGGCCCATTATACACTAGAGCATTAGAAATGGGGCCCATTATGTTTGGAGCATTATTTGGTCCCATAAGACAGTGGAGCTTCATCCATGGGGACCAACATATACTGTAGCATTATGTGGAGCTCATCATATACTGTTTCAAACATTATATGGGACCAATGATTCTGTATGGAGAAATAGATGGGCCTCGTCATGAGATGTAAAAAGTGAGGTATTTTTCATTGTACTATACCGCTATTTATCTGCCCTATCGGAGCATGATGAGTTGTGGTATGTGTTAAAGGGGCGCTCTTTCGCCCAGGGCACCTGAAAACCTGCAGCCAGCCCTCCCCCCCACAACTTTAGCCAAATAACACCCATTTTTCAGTGCGTAACTTATATTATGAAGTTAATTAAGGTTGACAAGCTTAAGTAAGAAGAATTGATGCTTTTGGCATTCAAATGGGCACTGTTGGTGTGTTTCCTGTCCTCCTCTCACTGCCGACTTTTATTCCCCATTGACTTACATTGGGTTTCGTGTTTCGGGACGACCCCGACTTTTCCCTATAATCGGACGATCTTGCTCGACCCGACTTTTGGAAAAGTCGGGTTTCACAAAACGAAACGCGACCCTAAAAAACCAAAAGTCGCTCAACTCTAGTCATTAGCCATTCAGGTCGATCGGCGTTTACGTGAACGTAAAAGTACACGAGACATGTTGCCACCTGTTGAACAAATGTCTGAACCTATGCAATGTGATAGAGTTTTGTCTAGGGCGCAACGTCAGGAGTTCAGATGGAGTAATAAGCTGTGTTTTTTCTGTGGAGATGCCTCTCATATTGTTTCTGTCTGCCCTAAACGAGAGAAACGTTTTGCACACACATTTGCTGTGGGTGGTGTACAACCTAAGTTTCTTCTGGCAATTACTCTGATCTGCTCCCTGTCCACATTTTCCGCTAAGGCTTTTGTGGATTCAGGAGCGGCTCTGAACCTGATGGACTTGGATTTTGCTAAACATTGTGGGTTTCCTATGACACCTCTGCGGACGCCTATCCCTTTGAGGGGTATTGATGATACTCCTTTGGAGAAGAATAAACCTCAGTTTTGGACCCAGGTGGTAATGCGGGTCGCCCCAGACCATGAAGAAAATTGCAGATTTTTGGTGTTGCATAATTTGCATGATACCATTGTTCTGGGATTTCCCTGGTTGCAAATTCATAATCCAGTTTTGGATTGGAAATCTGTGTCTGTGGTGAGTTGGGGTTATCGGTGTGCTCTTGGTGATGCTCCTGTTTTCTCCACCTCTCCCCAGTCGCATGATGTTCCTGACTATTTGGCTGATTTTTATGATGTATTTAGTGGGAATAAGTCTGCGTCTTTGCCTCCTCATAGGAGTTATGACTGTGCAATTGAGCTGAGCCCTGGGTGTAAATTTCCCAAGGGTCGACTTTTCAATTTATCTGTACCCGAGCATGAGGCTATGCAATCTTATATTAAGGAGTCATTGGAGAAGGGTCATATTAGACCATCCTCTTCACCCTTGGGTGCTGTTTTTTTTTTCGTGGACAAGAAAGATGGTTCATTAAGGCCTTGTATTGACTATTGTTCACTCAACAAAATTACTGTTAAATATCAGTATCCGTTACCCCTGATTTATGATCTATTCTCCAGAGTTAAAGGTGCTTGCTGGTTTACCAAGCTTGACCTCAGGGGGGCGTATAATCTTATTCGCATTAAGCATGGGGATGAATGGAAGACGGCGTTTAATACTCCGGAGGGATATTTTGAGTACCTGATGATGCCTTTTGGGTTCACTAATGCCCCTTCTGTCTTCCAGTGCTTCATGAATGATATTTTCCGAGACTTTGTGGATAAATTTTTGATCATCTATCTGGATGATATTTTGATCTTTTCCAGGGATTGGGACTCTCATGTGGAACATGTTCGGACTGTGTTCCGATTTTGAGGGAGAATTCCCTGTATGTTAAGGGATCGAAATGCCTTTTTGGTGTACAGAGGATTTCATTTTTATGATTTATTTTGTCTCCGTCAACTATTGAAATGGACCCGGCCAAGGTACAGGCCATTTATGATTGGGTTCAGCCCACTTCTTTGAAGGCCCTCCAGAAGTTTTAGGGTTTTGCTAATTTTTATCGTAAATTTATAGCTAATTTTTCTGGGATTGCCAAACCATTGACTGATTTGACTAAGAAGGGTGCTGATGTGCTGAATTGGTCTCCAGAGGCTGTTTCTTCCTTTCAGGAGCTTAAGCGGAGGTTCACTTCTGCTCCGGTTTTGCGGCAACCTGATGTCTCACTCCCGTTTCAGGTAGAGGTGGACGCTTCTCAGATTGGTGCTGGAGCTGTTTTGTCCCAAAAAGATCCGGTAACATCTAAAATGAATTCCTGTGCTTTCTTTTCCCGATTGTTCTCCCCATCCAAAGGCAACTATGATGTGGGGAATCAGGAACTGTTAGCCATGAAATGGGCATTTGAGGAGTGGAGACATTGGTTGGAGGGAGCTAAACATCAAGTCGTGGTCCTTACTGACCACAAGAATTTGATTTAACTTGAGTCGGCCAAACGCTTGAATCCTAGACAGGCTAGGTGGGCCTTGTTTTTCACACGTTTTGATTTTGTGGTCTCTTTTCTTCCGGGCACTAAGAATGTCAAGGCAGACGCCCTCTCTAGGAGTTTCTTTGCTGATTCTCCTATTGTGACCAAGCCTGCTACCATCTTAGGTGAGGGGGTAGTTCTTTCTGCCATCTCGCCCGATTTGAGACGTGCTCTGGAAGAGTTACAGGAGGACAAACCTGAGCGTTGTCCCATTGGAAAATTTGTATGTTCCTGACCAGTGGAGGAAGAGAGTAATGTCTGAAGTTCATTGCTCCGCATTGGCTGGTCATCCAGGTATTTTTGGTACTAGAGATTTGGGGAGTCGGTCTTTTTGGTGGCCCGCCTTGTCTCGTGATGTCTGGAATTTTGTGTAGTCCTGTGGGACTTGCTCCCGGTCTAAACCTTGTTCTCGCTCTATTGGGTTATGATGCCTTTGCCGGTGCGCAGGAGGCCATGGACCCATATTTCAATGGATTTTATTTCTGATATGCCTGTCTCTCAGAGAATGACTGTTATTTGGGTGATTTGTGATAGATTCTCTAAGATGGTCCATCTTGTACCACTCACTAAGTTGCTATCTTCCTCAGAGTTGGTGCCCTTGTTTTTGCAACAGGTGGTTCGCTTTCATGGGATTCCTGAGAACATTGTGTCTGACAGAGAAGTTCAGTTTGTTTCTAGATTTTGGAGGACTTTTTGTTCCAAGCTGGGAATTCAGTTGTCCTTCTCCTCTGCGTTTCACCCTCAGACCAATGGGCAGACGGAGAGAACAAACCAGACTTTGGAGTCTTATTTGAGATGTTTTATTTCTGCTGATCAGGATGATTGGGTTTCATTTTTGCCATTGGCCAAATTTGCTTTAAATAATAGAGCTAGTTCTGCCACTTTGATGTCACCTTTTTTTTGTAACTTTGGGTTTCATCCTCGATTCTCTTCAGGGCAGGTGGAGTCTTCTGCCTGCCCAGGTGTTGAGACTGTGGTGGAAAGAATGCACCAGATTTGGGACCAAGTGGTGGATAAGTTGTCTCTCTTCCAGGAAATGGCCCAGCAGTTTTCCAACCGGCATAGGACCATTGGTCCCCGGTTTAAGGTGGGTGATATCGTTTGGTTGTCATCAAAGAATATCTCTATGAAGGTGGCTTCTCCAAAGTTTAAACCTAGATTTATTGGACCTTACAAGATTTTGGAGATTCTTAATCCTGTCTCTTTTGAATTGGCTCTTCCTGTTACTTTCAAAATCCATAATGTGTTTCATAAGTCTCTGTTGAAGAGGTTTGTTGAGCCAGTAGTTCCTGTGGTGGCACCTCCTGACCCTGTATTGGTTGAAGGTAATGTGGAATATGAGGTTGAGAAGATACTGGATTCTCGTCTGGCTAGACGGAGACTCCAGTATTTGGTTAAGTGGAAGGGTTATGGCCAGGAGGATAATTCTTGGGTCTCTGCATCCGATATTCATGCCGAAAGATTGGTTCGTGCTTTTCATCGGGCCCATCCAGATCGCCCTGGTGGCGTGGATGAGGGTTCGGTGACCCCTCCTCAAGGGGGAGGTACTGTTATGAGCTCAATTTCTCCTTCACCTTTAATGTTCGATGAACTCCCTCTGCTGGTGAAAAGAGGTAGTGAAATTGATTTGGATAGGAAAAACCTGTCATCTGAACAGGTGGAGTGTGATTGGACATCCGGAATCTCTGAGTGGATATAAGGCCGCCGACGCCCTGCTGGGTTGCTGGTGATCCTCTCTGCTCTGAGCTCTGGCCTCCAGTTTAGTCCTGTCTACTAAAGCTAAGTTTTTGCTCTGCTATTGTTCCATGAGATTTTGTCTGGTTTACTTAGTGTTTGTGTTCAGCCAGCCCTGGTTGGGACTGGCTGAACTCCATTTTTTATTTCTGATCAGTTGATCTCTTTGCTCTGTTTTCAGAATATACCTGAGTGCTGATATAGTGATTTTGAAGTCTAGTGACTTCAGGGCCTTTTCTATCAGACGTGTTGGACATTATTTTTGGCAGGGTTTTTGCGTGATTGCAGACAGTTGCTATTCTTTCCTGTCCTATCTAGTTAGTGAGGGCCCCATCGTTTGCTCAGCCTGTCTTTCTGTCTGTGTTTGTGTTTTCATCTGTTTTCACCGTCAATACATGTTGGGGGCTGTCTATTGCTTTGGGGTCTGCTCTGGGGCAGTTTAGATTTCCTCTTTCTTTCTTTAGGTTTATTTAGTTCTCCGGCTGTGAACGAGGTGTCTAGGTCCACCGTAGGAACACCCCATGGCTACTGTTAGTTGTTGTGAATAGGATCAGGGGTCTGCAATCCGCTAGCTACCAACCTCTCCGGTTTTCTGGAATTAGCTTGTATTTTTGTTTTTCCTCCTCCAGTGACTCATTCATAAAACCTTCGCACGCGACTATCTTCTGATAACGTCGACCGGCTTACTTTTCTGAAAATGAACAAGGCCTGGATCTCTCCAGAATTTGCCAGTCCTCTTCCCGACTAAATAATTGGTTGGCAACTTTATCCAGGTCTCCTGGTTTGTTCATGTTTCTACCACCTGAACTATAATCCCTGGGCTTCAACACAGCCAGTTGTCGCTCAGTTGTCGCACTAGCTCCTGTGTTAGTGGGGTTCAGTAACGACAGCTGCTCCCCTGCTGTGTGGACAGCAAAGTCTTCTGCTCCATCCACATTAAAACTCCTACTGATTTTTAACCGTGCTCCACTTAGGCCTCTGGCTCCACTGTCTCTAGTATTTCCCCTGGCCTCCAACCCCACCTGTTACAGCTCTGAAGTGGCGTCTGCACAATCCACACTTGTTCCTGTGTTACTTGGGCTCAGTCACGTCAGTTGATCCCCTGATGTGTGTCCGGCAAGGTCTTCTGCTCTGTCCACATTCCCACTAGAAGTGTAAATGAGGACAGAGCAGGAGACCTTGCCAGACACACATCAGGGAATCATCTGACGGGACTGAGCCCCAGTAACACAGGAACAAGTGTGGATTGTGCTGACGCCACTTCAGAGCTGTAACTGGCGGGGTTGGAGGCCAGGGGAAATACTAGAGACAGTGGAGCCAGAGGTCTAAGTGGAGCACGGTTACAATCAGTTGTAGTCTACAACCTCTAGAAAACCAGCTGCAAGTTGGCCTCCGCCTGCTGGATGCCTCATGCTGAGCTCCAACAACGCCTGTTGGTGTTCAGAAGTGCCATCTTCACAGAGAAAAACACACTAGCTCCTGTGTTAGTGGGGTTCAGTAATGCCAGCTGTTCCCCTGCTGTGTAGACGGCAATGTCTCCTGCTGCCTCCACATGCCAACAACATCAGGCCTCAGCCTGCTCCATGCCTCATCCTGGGCTCCAACAACGCCAGTTCGTGTTCAGAAGTGCCGTCTTCACAGAGAAAAACACAGTAGCTCATGTGTTAGTGGGGTTCAGTAACGCCAGCTGCTCCCCTGCTGTGTAGACGTCAATGTCTCATGCTGACTCCACATGCCCAAAACATCAGGCCTCAGCCTGCTCCCTGCCTCAACCTGGGCCCCAACAACACCAGTTGGTGTTCAGAAGTGTCATATTCCCAGAGAAAAACACACTAGCTCCTGTGTTAGTGGGGTTCAGTAACACCAGCTGTTCCCCTGCTGTGTAGACGGCAATGTCTCCTGCTGACTCCACATGCCCAAATCATCAGGCCTCAGGCTGCTCCATGCTTCAACTTGGGCTTCAGCCATGCCAGTTGGTGTTCAGAAGTGTCGTCTTCCCAGAGAAAAACACACTAGCTCCTGTCTTAGTGGGGTTCAGTAATGCCAGCTGTTCCCCTGCTGTGTAGACGGCAAAGTCTCCTGCTGCCTCCACATGCCAACAACATCAGGCCTCAGCCTGCTCCATGTTTCATACTGGGCTCCAACAACGCCAGTTGGTGTTCAGAAGTGCCATCTTCACAGAGAACAACACACTAGCTCCTGTGTAAGTGGGGTTCAGTAATGCCAGCTGTTCCCCTGCTGTGTAGACGGCAATGTCTCCTGTTGCCTCCACATGCCAAAAACATCAGGCCTCAGCCTGCTCCATGCCTCATCCTGGGCTCCAACAACGTCAGTTGGTGTTCAGAAGTGCCGTCTTCACAGAGAAAAACACACTAGCTCCTGTGTTAGTGGGGTTCAGTAACGCCAGATGCTCCCCTGCTGTGTAGACGGCAAAGTCTCCTGCTGCCTCCACATGCCAACAACATCAGGCCTCAGCCTGCTCCATGCCTCATCCTGGGCTCCAACAACGCCAGTTGGTGTTCAGAAGTGCAGTCTTCACAGAGAAAAACACACTAGCTCCTGTGTTAGTGGGGTTCAGTAACGCCAGCTGTTCCCCTGCTGTGTAGACGGCAATGTCTCCTGCTGACTCCACATGCCTAAAACATCAGGCCTCAGCCTGCTCCATGCCTCAACCTGGGCTTCAGCAACGCCAGTTGGTGTTCAGAAGTGTCGTCTTCACAGAGAAAAACACACTAGCTCCTGTCTTAGTGGGGTTCAGTAATGCCAGCTGTTCCCCTGCTGTGTAGACGGCAAAGTCTCCTGCTGCCTCCACATGCCAACAACATCAGGCCTCAGCCTGCTCCATGATTCATCCTGGGCTCCAACAACGCCAGTTGGTGTTCAGAAGTGCCGTCTTCACAGAGAAAAACACACTAGCTCCTGTGTTAGTGGGGTTTAGTAACGCCAGCTGCTCCCCTGCTGTGTAGACGGAAATGTCTCATGCTGACTCCACATGCCCAAAAAATCAGGCCTCAGCCTGCTCCCTGCCTCAACCTGGGCCCCAACAACGCCAGTTGGTTTTCAGAAGTGTCATCTTCCTAGAGAAAAACACACTAGCTCCTGTGTTAGTGGGGTTCAGTAACACCAGCTGTTCCCCTGCTGTGTAGACGGCAATGTCTCCTGCTGACTCCACATGCCCAAAACATCAGGCCTCAGCCTGCTCCATGCCTCAACCTGGGCTCCAACAATGCCAGTTGGTGTTCAGAAGTGTCGTCTTCCCAGAGAAAAACACACTAGCTCCTGTCTTAGTGGGGTTCAGTAATGCCAGCTGTTCCCCTGCTGTGTAGACGGCAAAGTCTCCTGCTGCCTCCACATGCCAACAACATCAGGCCTCAGCCTGCTCCATGATTCATCCTGGGCTCCAACAACGCCAGTTGGTGTTCAGAAGTGCCGTCTTCACAGAGAAAAACACACTAGCTCCTGTGTTAGTGGGGTTCAGTAATGCCAGCTGTTCCCCTGCTGTGTAGAAGGCAAAGTCTCCTGCTGCCTCCACATGCCAACAACATCAGGCCTCAGCCTGCTCCATGTCACATACTGGGCTCCAACAACGCCAGTTGGTGTTCAGAAGTGCCATCTTCACAGAGAACAACACACTAGCTCCTGTGTAAGTGGGGTTCAGTACTGCCAGCTGTTCCCCTGCTGTGTAGACGGCAAAGTCTCCTGCTGCCTCCACATGCCAACAACATCAGGCCTCAGCCTGCTCCATGTCTCATACTGGGCTCCAACAACGCCAGTTGGTGTTCAGAAGTGCCATCTTCACAGAGAACAACACACTAGCTCCTGTGTAAGTGGGGTTCAGTAATGCCAGCTATTCCCCTGCTGTGTAGACGGCAATGTCTCCTGTTGCCTCCACATGCCAACAACATCAGGCCTCAGCCTGCTCCATGCCTCATCCTGGGCTCCAACAACGCCAGTTGGTGTTCAGAAGTGCAGTCTTCCCAGAGAAAAACACACTAGCTCCTGTGTTAGTGGGGTTCAGTAACGCCAGCTGCTCCCCTGCTGTGTAGACAGCAATGTCTCATGCTGAATCCACATGCCCAAAACATCAGGCCTCAGCCTGCTCCCTGCCTCAACCTGGGCCCCAACAACGCCAGTTGGTGTTCAGAAGTGTCATCTTCCCAGAGAAAAACACACTAGCTCCTGTGTTAGTGGGGTTCAGTAACACCAGCTGTTCCCCTGCTGTGTAGACGGCAATGTCTCCTGCTGACTCCACATGCCCAAAACATCAGGCCTCAGCCTGCTCCATGCCTCAACCTGGGCTTCAGCAACGCCAGTTGGTGTTCAGAAGTGTCGTCTTCACAGAGAAAAACACACTCACTAGCTCCTGTCTTAGTGGGGTTCAGTAATGCCAGCTGTTCCCCTGCTGTGTAGACGGCAAAGTCTCCTGCTGCCTCCACATGCCAACAACATCAGGCCTCAGCCTGCTCCATGATTCATCCTGGGCTCCAACAACGCCAGTTGGTGTTCAGAAGTGCCGTCTTCCCAGAGAAAAACACACTAGCTCCTGTGTTAGTGGGGTTTAGTAACG
This sequence comes from Dendrobates tinctorius, assembly GCF_039654945.1. NCBI lineage: Eukaryota > Metazoa > Chordata > Amphibia > Anura > Dendrobatidae > Dendrobates > Dendrobates tinctorius. The sequence continues at coordinate 14,706,892 of NW_027361797.1, read as the reverse complement.
CCAGCTGCTCCCCTGCTGTGTAGACGGAAATGTCTCATGCTGACTCCACATGCCCAAAAAATCAGGCCTCAGCCTGCTCCCTGCCTCAACCTGAGCCCCAACAACGCCAGTTGGTGTTCAGAAGTGTCATCTTCTAAGAGAAAAACACACTAGCTCCTGTGTTAGTGGGGTTCAGTAACACCAGCTGTTCCCCTGCTGTGTAGACGGCAATGTGTCCTGCTGACTCCACATGCCCAAAACATCAGGCCTCAGCCTGCTCCATGCCTCAACCTGGGCTTCAGCAACGCCAGTTGGTGTTCAGAAGTGTCGTCTTCCCAGAGAAAAACACACTAGCTCCTGTCTTAGTGGGGTTCAGTAATGCCAGCTGTTCCCCTGCTGTGTAGACGGCAAAGTCTCCTGCTGCCTCCACATGCCAACAACATCAGGCCTCACCCTGCTCCATGATTCATCCTGGGCTCCAACAACGCCAGTTGGTGTTCAGAAGTGCCGTCTTCACAGAGAAAAACACACTAGCTCCTGTGTTAGTGGGGTTCAGTAATGCCAGCTGTTCCCCTGCTGTGTAGACGGCAAAGTCTCCTGCTGCCTCCACATGCCAACAACATCAGGCCTCAGCCTGCTCCATGTCTCATACTGGGCTCTAACAACGCCTGTTGGTGTTCAGAAGTGCCATCTTCACAGAGAACAACACACTAGCTCCTGTGTAAGTGGGGTTCAGTAATGCCAGCTGTTCCCCTGCTGTGTAGACGGCAATGTCTCCTGTTGCCTCCACATGCCAACAACATCAGGCCTCAGCCTGATCCATGCCTCATCCTGGGCTCCAACAATGCCAGTTGGTGTTCAGAAGTGCCGTCTTCCCAGAGAAAAACACACTAGCTCCTGTGTTAGTGGGGTTCAGTAACACCAGCTTTTCCCCTGCTGTGTAGACGGCAATGTCTCCTGCTGACTCCACATGCCCAAAACATCAGGCCTCAGCCTGCTCCCTGATTCATCCTGAGCTCCAACAATGCCAGTTGGTGTTCAGAAGTGTCGTCTTCCCAGAGAAAAACACACTAGCTCCTGTGTTAGTGGGGTTCAGTAATGCCAGCTGTTCCCCTGCTGTGTAGACGGCAAAGTCTCCTGCTGCCTCCACATGCCAACAACATCAGGCCTCAGCCTGCTCCCTGATTCATCCTGAGCTCCAACAACGCCAGTTGGTGTTCAGAAGTGCCGTCTTCACAGAGAAAAACACACTAGCTCCTGTGTTAGTGGGGTTCAGTAATGCCAGCTGTTCCCCTGCTGTGTAGACGGCAAAGTCTCCTGCTGCCTCCACATGCCAACAACATCAGGCCTCGGCCTGCTCCATGCCTCATCCTGGGCTCCAACAACGCCAGTTGGTGTTCAGAAGTGCAGTCTTCACAGAGAAAAACACACTAGCTCCTGTGTTAGTGGGGTTCAGTAACGCCAGCTGTTCCCCTACTGTGTAGATGGCAATGTCTCCTGCTGACTCCACATGCCTAAAACATCAGGCTTCAGCCTGCTCCATGCCTCAACCTGGGCTCCAACAACGCCAGTTGGCATTCAGAAGTGTCGTCTTCCCAGAGAAAAACACACTAGCTCCTGTGTTAGTGGGGTTCAGTAATGCCAGCTGTTCCCCTGCTGTGTAGACGGCAAAGTCTCCTGCTGCCTCCACATACCAACAACATCAGGCCTCAGCCTGCTCCATGATTCATCCTGGGCTCCAACAACGCCAGTTGGTGTTCAGAAGTGCCGTCTTCACAGAGAAAAACACACTAGCTCCTGTGTTAGTGGGGTTCAGTAATGCCAGCTGTTCCCCTGCTGTGTAGACGGCAAAGTCTCCTGCTGCCTCCACATGCCAACAACATCAGGCCTCACCCTGCTCCATGATTCATCCTGGGCTCCAACAACGCCAGTTAGTGTTCAGAAGTGCCGTCTTCACAGAGAAAAACACACTAGCTCCTGTGTTAGTGGGGTTCAGTAATGCCAGCTGTTCCCCTGCTGTGTAGACGGCAAAGTCTCCTGCTGCCTCCACATGCCAACAACATCAGGCCTCAGCCTGCTCCATGTCTCATACTGGGCTCTAACAACGCCTGTTGGTGTTCAGAAGTGCCATCTTCACAGAGAACAACACACTAGCTCCTGTGTAAGTGGGGTTCAGTAATGCCAGCTGTTCCCCTGCTGTGTAGACGGCAATGTCTCCTGTTGCCTCCACATGCCAACAACATCAGGCCTCAGCCTGATCCATGCCTCATCCTGGGCTCCAACAATGCCAGTTGGTGTTCAGAAGTGCCGTCTTCCCAGAGAAAAACACACTAGCTCCTGTGTTAGTGGGGTTCAGTAACACCAGCTTTTCCCCTGCTGTGTAGACGGCAATGTCTCCTGCTGACTCCACATGCCCAAAACATCAGGCCTCAGCCTGCTCCCTGATTCATCCTGAGCTCCAACAATGCCAGTTGGTGTTCAGAAGTGTCGTCTTCCCAGAGAAAAACACACTAGCTCCTGTGTTAGTGGGGTTCAGTAATGCCAGCTGTTCCCCTGCTGTGTAGACGGCAAAGTCTCCTGCTGCCTCCACATGCCAAAAACATCATTCCTCAGCCTGCTCCCTGATTCATCCTGAGCTCCAACAACGCCAGTTGGTGTTCAGAAGTGCCGTCTTCACAGAGAAAAACACACTAGCTCCTGTGTTAGTGGGGTTCAGTAATGCCAGCTGTTCCCCTGCTGTGTAGACGGCAAAGTCTCCTGCTGCCTCCACATGCCAACAACATCAGGCCTCGGCCTGCTCCATGCCTCATCCTGGGCTCCAACAACGCCAGTTGGTGTTCAGAAGTGCAGTCTTCACAGAGAAAAACACACTAGCTCCTGTGTTAGTGGGGTTCAGTAACGCCAGCTGTTCCCCTACTGTGTAGATGGCAATGTCTCCTGCTGACTCCACATGCCTAAAACATCAGGCTTCAGCCTGCTCCATGCCTCAACCTGGGCTCCAACAACGCCAGTTGGCATTCAGAAGTGTCGTCTTCCCAGAGAAAAACACACTAGCTCCTGTGTTAGTGGGGTTCCGTAATGCCAGCTGTTCCCCTGCTGTGTAGACGGCAAAGTCTCCTGCTGCCTCCACATGCCAACAACATCAGGCCTCAGCCTGCTCCATGATTCATCCTGGGCTCCAACAACGCCAGTTGGTGTTCAGAAGTGCCGTCTTCACAGAGAAAAACACACTAGCTCCTGTGTTAGTGGGGTTCAGTAATGCCAGCTGTTCCCCTGCTGTGTAGACGGCAAAGTCTCCTGCTGCCTCCACATGCCAACAACATCAGGCCTCAGCCTGCTCCATGCCTCATACTGGGCTCCAACAACGCCAGTTGGTGTTCAGAAGTGCCATCTTCACAGAGAAAAACACACTAGCTCCTGGGTAAGTGGGGTTCAGTAATGCCAGCTGTTCCCCTGCTGTGTAGACGGCAATGTCTCTTGCTGCCTCCACATGCCAACAACATCAGGCCTCAGCCTGCTCGATGCCTCATCCTGGGCTCCAACAACGCCAGTTGGTGTTCAGAAGTGCCGTCTTCCCAGAGAAAAACACACTAGCTCCTGTGTTTGTGGGGTTCAGTAACGCCAGCTGCTCCCCTGCTGTGTAGACGGCAATGTCTCCTGCTGACTCCACATGCCCAAAACATCAGGCCTCAGCCTGCTCCCTGCCTCAACCTGGGCTCCAACAACGCCAGTTGGTGTTCAGAAGTGCCGTCTTCACAGAGAAAAACACACTAGCTCCTGTGTTAGTGGGGTTCAGTAATGCCAGCTGTTCCCCTGCTGTGTAGACGGCAAAGTCTCTTGCTGCCTCCACATGCCAACAACATCAGGCCTCAACCTGCTCCATGCCTCATCCTGGGCTCCAACAACGCCAGTTGGTGTTCAGAAGTGCCGTCTTCCCAGAGAAAAACACACTAGCTCCTGTGTTAGTGGGGTTCAGTAACGCCAGCTGGTCCCCTGGTGTGTAGACGGCAAATTCATCTGCTCCATCCACATTCAAACTACTATTGATTTTTAACCATGCTCCACTTAGGCCTCTGGCTCCACTGTCTCTAGTTTTTCCCCCGGCCTCCAACCCCGCCAGTTGCTGCTCTGAAGTGGCGGCTGCACAATCCACACTTGTTCCTGAGTTACTGGAGCTCAGTCACGTCAGTTGATCCCCTGATGTGTGTCTGGCAAGGTCTCCTGCTCTGTCCATATTCCCATTACTAGTAGTGTGAATGAGGACTGAGCAGGAAACCTTGCCAGACACACATCAGGGGATCAACTGACGTGACTGAGCCACAGTAACACAAAAGCAAGTGTGGATTGTGCAGACGCCACTTCAGAGCTGTAACTGGCGGGGTTTGAGGCCAGGGGAAATACTAGAGACAGTGGAGCCAGAGGCCATAGTGGAGCAAGGTTACAATCAGTTGTAGTCTACAACCTCTATAAAACCAGCTGCAAGTTGGCCTCTGCCTGCTGCATGCTTCATCCTGGGCTCCAACACAGCCAGTTGTAGCTTGGAAGTGTCGTCTGCACAGATAGAAACGCTCGCTCCTGTGTCTGTGGGGTTCAGTAACGCCAGCTGTTCCCCTGCTGTGTGGATGGCAAAGTCTCCTGCTGCCTCCAAAATCACGCAACATCTTATTTTCTACTTGCTCCAGGTATGCCTCAGCCTGCTCGGAGCATTGATCCTGGGCTCCAACACAGCCAGTTGTAGCTTGGAAGTGCTGTCCGCACAGATAGAAACACTCGCTCCTGTGTCTGTGGGGTTCAGTAACGCCAGCTGTTCCCCTGCTGTGCGGATGGCAAAGTCTCCTGCTGCCTCCAAAATCACGCAACATCTTACTTTCTACTTGCTCCAAGTAGGCCTCAGCCTGCTCGGAGCATTGATCCTGGGCTCCAACACAGCCAGTTGTAGCTTGGAAGTGCCGTTCGCACAGATAGAAACACTCGCTCCTGTGTCTGTGGGGTTCAGTAACGCCAGCTGTTCCCCTGCTGTGCGGATGGCAAAGTCTCCTGCTGCCTCCAAAATCACGCAACATCTTATTTTCTACTTGCTCCAAGTAGGCCTCAGCCTGCTCGGAGCATTGATCCTGGGCTCCAACACAGCCAGTTGTAGCTTGGAAGTGCCGTCCGGACAGATAGAAACACTCGCTCCAGTGTCTGTGGGGTTCAGTAACGCCAGCTGCTCCCCTGCTGTGTGAATGGCAAAGTCTCCTGCTGCCTACACTGTCACACTACTGCTGATTTTTAACCGTGGTCCACTTCGGCCTCTTGCTCTACTGTCTCTAGTATTTCCCCTGGCCTTCAACCCCGCCAGTCGCTGCTCTGAAGTGTCGTCTGCACAATCCACAGTTGTTCCTGTGTTACTGGGGCTCAGTCACGTCAGTTGATCCCCTGATTTGTGTCCAGCAATGTCTCCTGCTCTGTCCCCATTCCCATTACTAGTAGTGGGAATGTGGACAGAGCAGGAGACCTTGCCGGACACACATCATGGAATCAACTGACGTGACTGAACCCCTGTAACCCAGGAACAAGTGTGGATTGTGCAGATGACACTTCAGAGCAGCAACTGGCGGGGTTGGAGGCCAGGGGAAATACTAGAGACAGTAGAGCCAAAGGCCGAAGTGGAGCACGGTTACAATCAGTAGTTGTGTACAACCAATATAAAACTCGCTCCAAGTATGCCTCACCCTGCTGCATGATTGACCCCTGGGCTCCAACATCGCCAGTTGCTGCTCTGAAGTGTCTTTGGCACGGGTACTCCCTCCTGCCCAGTCTGTTTCCAGCACGCCTGCTGTTTCCGGGTAGTGTCAACGTCACTTTGCCACCGATACGTTGTCCTGTCGTGTTGCGGTCGGGTTAGCCGAGTCTATGGTGCCTGTAGATTCTGTGCTTCCTATGTGGGCTGCGGGTTCTGGTACTAAAGGCTGGTTCCATAGTGCCAATAGGACAAGCACCCCCTGTTGGACTATGGGATTCGGTAACTGCGTCCTGCTCACGGCCTTGCAACTGTCACGTCCGCCATGTCTGTTTGTCTCAAGAACTCCTGGAGCGATGTGCATGCGCATGTTTTGTCTGCTGTCCTGCATGTTCCCTAGAGCAGTGTGCAGACTCACCTCATGTCTGAGCTGCAGGATGCCTGCGTTTCTGCTCTGCCTTCTGTGATCTTCTCGTCATGTCTGGAGTCCTTGATCATGTGACGTTTCTTAAGATCCTGCACTGTCTGGTTCTGCAATCATCTCGTCATGTCTAGAATCCCGGATCATGTGTTCTTCCTAGGATCCTGCACTGGTTGGTTCGATGATCATCTCGTCATGTCTGAAACCCTGATCATGTGATGTTTCCTAAGATCCTGCACTGTCTGGTTCTGCTATCATCTCGTCATGTCTAGAATCCCGGAAGTGCTCCCCTGGTCCTGACCTGGAGGAGGAGGTGCTATGCCCTATATCAGGCCGCCTCTTCCTATGCTCAGGGCCTGATTATTGTGTTGCTTCCCTGCAAGGCTCTGGGTCTGTGGGGTTGCTCCCTCTATTCTGTGCCCTTGCACTTTGCTCTGTAGTGCGTCTCTGCACACTCTCCGTGCTCGTATTCCGCCTCTTGTCTTGTGTTGTCTCTCGTGCCATGTTTGTCTTTGCCTTGCTTTGCCTTGTAGTCCTTCTGCTGTTCTTTGTCTTAGTCTGTTTTGCTATGTCTCGCCTTAGCTATGCTTTGACTTGTAGTCCTTCCTGTGTTCTCTGCCTCGCCTGTTTTGCCATGTCTTGCTTTTGCTATGCTTTGACTTGTAGTCCTCCCTGTGTTCTCTTCCTTGCTATTCCTTGCTTTGTGTTCCTCCCTATGGTCTCAGTCTTTGCTTGCTCTGCTTTGCTCTCTCCTATGGTGCTCTGTAGTGCTCCCTGGCACACGCACCATTTCTCCTCTCCTTAGTGCTCGTTTCTATGTCTAGTCCCAAGGTCTTCCCTTGGCCCGGCTTTGGGCTTCTGCCTACGCTCCGCTGCTAGACTCTGTCCTCGCTCTGACCTGGCTCTGTTTCTGCTTGTGTTCCTTGCCTTGCTCCCTGCCTTGTCCTTGCATTGAACCCCGGAATGGGTTCCCCTTGGCCGTCTCCTGTGCCGTGGTAAGTGCCACGTGTTTGTGTACAGCCGTGTGCACTGGCCAGTGTGGCTTGCCCCCTGCGTGGCTCCTAGCACGCAGCCCTTCCTTGTGCCCTGGCGTGGCTCCTAGCACGCACCCTGCCCTGAACCTGGCGTGGTTCCTAGCACGAAGGTTCCTTTGCCCGCCTCCTGTGCCTTATTCATGCCTCGTGCTGGCGTTACAGCCGTGTGCATTGGCCAGTGAGGTGTGCGTCTCTGCGTGGCTCCTAGCACGCAGCCCTGCCTTGAACCCTGGCGTGGCTCTTAGCACGCACCCTGCCTTGAACCTTGGCATGTCTCTACACGCACTCTGTCTTGTACCTTGGACCCTGGCGTGGCTCTTCACACGCACCCTGTCTTGTGCCTTGGCGTGTCTCTACACGCACTCTGTCTTGTACCTTGTGCCTTGGTGTGTCTCTACACGCACTCTTTCTTATCCTATGCTTTGGTGTGGCTCTACACACGCACCCTGTCTCGTTTTTGAACCTTGGCGTGTCCCCTACACACGCACCTCGCTTTGAACCCTGGCGTGTCCCCTACACACGCACCTTGCCTTGCACCTAGCCTTGAACCCTGGCGTGTCCCCTACACACGCACTTAGCCTTGAACCCTGGCGTGTCCCCTATACACGCACCTAGCCTTGGACCTTGGCGTGTTCCCTAAACACGCACCCTGCTTGGATATCTGTCGTGCCTCCTTGCCTGAACACTGGCTTGCCTGCCGGATGCCCGGAACCTGCCGACCGTTGCCAGAGGTCCGGAACCAGATGACTACGGCCTGATGTCCGGAGCTGACGTCCGCAGCCTGATTCCTGGACCCGGTCGGTTTGCCAGCAGTCCGGAGTCCGATGCCATCATGCCATTACCTGTGCCTAGGCGTGCCACCTGGCACGTACCATGTTATGGACCTTGGCGAGCCCACGCGCGCACCTTGCACATTTTGCTTGTTTACTCTGTATGTGATCCTGTGTTATTCTAATGAAGATACCTTGCACCTACGTCTAGTCTCGTCTTGCTTCCTGCTCGTCCTTGTCGTCAGACACTAGTCTAGTGTCCCCTGAGCTGGCCGTCTGGTCCCAGCAGTCGTGGTGGCTCACCCCCTTGGTCTTGCCCCTGACACTCCCTGTATAGGGGGTGGATTCTCACAAGGTCAGCTCGCTCTCGGTGGGTGGGTGCCACGACCCAGAGGGTCCACTCAAAAAATGGGCTCAGCTGGAGCTGAGTCCGTCACAGCAACTTTGTTGATTATGGGTACCTTCTGCTACCCATCCGGGTTCCAGCACCATCAGCTGGTTCTCGGCAATGTCTTTGGCATGGGTACTCCCTCCTGCCCAGCCGGGTTCCAGCACCGTCAGCTGTTTCTCGGCAGAGCCTTTGGCCGAGGTGCCTCCTTCTCGGTGTCCGAGTTCCAGCAACGTCTGCTGGTTCTTGGTAGTGCTTTAACGCACTGGTACCTCCTGCTTAGAAACCGTGTTCCAGCACCGTCAGCTGGTCCACAGTTGTGCCATTGGCTCTTGTTCCTTCTGCTACCCATCCGGGTTCCAGCACCGCCAGCTGGTTCTCGGCAGTGTCTTTGGCACGGGTACTCCCTCCTGCCCAGCCTGGTTCCAGCACGCCTGCTGTTTCTGGGTAGTGTCAATGTCACTTTGCCACCAATACGTTGTCCTGTCGTGTTGCAGTTGGGTTAGCCGAGTCTATGGTGCCTGCAATTTCGGTGCTTCCTTTGTGGGCTGCGAGTTCTGGTACTAAAGGCTGGTTCCGTAGTGCCAAAAAGACAAGCACCCCCTGTTGGACTGTGGGATTCGGTAACTGCATCCTGCTCGCGGCCTTGCAACTTTGTTGATTATGGGTACCTTCTGCTACCCATCCGGGTTCCAGCACCGTCAGCTGGTTCTCGGCAGAGCCTTTGGCCTAGGTGCCTCCTTCTTGGTATCCGAGTTCCAGCAACGTCTGCTGGTCCTTGGTAGTGCTTTGTAGCACAGGTAACTCCTGCTTAGTAACCGTGTTCCAGCACCGTCAGCTGGTCCACAGTTGTGCCATTGGCTCTTGTTCCTTCTTCTGCCCCTCCGGGTTCCAGCACTGTCAACTGGTCCTCGCTAGTTTCATTTGCTATTGTTCCTTCTGCTACCCATCCGGGTTCCAGTACCGTCAGCTGGTTCTCGGCAGTTCCTCAGCCTTCTTGTACCTTCTGCTACTTTTCCAAGTTCAAGCTTTTGGAAATGGTTTTTGATTCTCACTCTGGTTCTCCCTGACAATGACCCTGAAGACGATGACCCTGAAGACCACACAGAAGAATACCGAAAAGATGACCCTGAAGAAGATGACCAAGAGGACAAAGAACTTGAAGACAACCACCAAGATGCAGAACAACAAGAGACAGAAGAACAAGAAGCATAAAAACCAAAAGCAGAAGAACATTAAGCATAAGATTAAAAATCTGAGCAAATGATATCTAATTTATAAGCAGAAGAAGACTAAGCAGTGTATGGGGGTGAGTCCGTTCCTCCTCGTTTTGCCCCTGGAAAAGGCCTGCTGCTGCAGGCCAAACTGAACGCGGACAAATCCTGTTGTAAATCTTTTGTGACAGGCTGAACGGAAGGTGTAATCTTCAAACTTTTATAGATTATAACTACAGGAATGCCTGACACAAATAAGAATATGATGAAGAAGAATAGGAAGAAGATGAAGAAGTAGAATATGAAGAAGAATAATAGTTGAATAAGAAGAATATGAAGAATGTAAAAAAAAAAAATAGGAAGAAGGTGAAGAAGAAGAAGAAGATGAATAAGGTGAAGAAGAAGTTGATGAAAAAGATGCTGCTGAGGATGATGAAGGAGAAAGTGTGGGAGAAGTAAAAAAGAAGGTGAAGAGCATGGAAGTAGTGAAACATACATATCTGACAAAATATTAAAGACTTTAACATAGTCAATATCTTTGTAACTACGAACGTCTTTAAAAAAAAAAAAAATTACTGCTATTCCATTTGATTGGGCTAAACCTCTATGGCTTTAATATCTCCTACACCTCCCACAATACATTCTACATTATTATTAGTTGTTTTTCTTCATGTAGAATTAACCTACAGGGAAAAAAAGGTTTTTTTTATTCCGATATTTCTGTTCCATTGACTTGAATGGGACTTCCGGGATCGGAATCGGCGATACTCTATACTTTTTTTAGATCGGCCGATCCATTCCGATCCGATATTTTTCAGTATCGGGTGGTATCGCTCAACACTAGTTAAGAGGCACACTAAGATTCTGTCGCCCTGGGCCCAGAAAAACCTAGAGCCGGCACTGTTACGACTATCAGTGATCAATGAGGAGGAAATGTTGTTATCCTAAGAAGGCTGAAAAAGCAATGAATAAACTGTGTGTGACAGGATCCTAACTTAATAATCCATGGGATCCACTGGTATTTATTTGCTTTTTTAGCCTTAATTGGTTTAAAGAGTTGTTGTACAGCTGTTTTGTGATGACAATTGTATGGACTTGTTTTTAATTATTTTATTTTTTAATTTATGCTTTTAAAATAACTTAGAAAAAGTTTGCTGTATGGAGCAATATGAGGGGCTCATTATTCTATATTGAGCACTATGTGGTGCCCATGGTACTGTAAGGAGGAATATATGGGGCTCATTATTCTGTCTGAAGTACTGTGTGGTGTCCTTAATACTGTATGGAGAAATATATGGAGCTCATTATACTGTATGGAGCACTACGTCGTGGCCATAATATTGTATGGATGACTATACTGTCCGATTTCAGAGCTATTGTAGAATTTACAATAGATATCACTCATGTAATAAAAGAAGTGAAATCTTTGGCATTGTACTATACCTATATTTCTTTGACGTATCTGTACATCATGCATTATAGTATAGGTTTAAGGGGCCCACTGAGACTCTGTCGTGCTGGGCCCACGAAAACCTAGAGCCGGCACTGTTACGACTAAAGTGATCAATGAGGAGGAAAAGTTGTATCCTAAAAGCACTGAAAAAGCGATGAATAAACTGTGTGTCACAGGATCCTAACTTAATAATCCATGGGATCCACTGGTATTTATTAGCTTTTTTTAGCCTTCATTGGTTTAAAGAGTTGTTGCACAGCTGTTTTTCATGGACTTTAGCTCAGCGTTCAATACCATTGATCCGAATTTACTTCATAAGAAAATGGTAGCTCTTGGAGTCCCTCTCAACTTATGCTTGTGGATTTATAACTTCCTGACAGCCAGGATACAGAGTGTAAAAGTTGGACCATTCACTTCGGACACCTTGGTCACAAACATCGGGGCACCTCAGGGGTGTGTTTTGTCACCGTTACTGTTTTCTCTCTATACGAATGATTGCATCTCTTCAGCAGACTCAGTAAAAATCTTGAAATTTGCCGATGATATGACACTGATTGGTTTCATCAGGGGAAATGCTGAAGACTTGTATCGGAGAGAGGTGGAAAGAATATGTGACTGGTGTAAAGCCAATAATCTTGTACTCAACACTAAAAAAACTGCTGAGATGGTTGTGAATTTTAGGAAAGATCAACATGACATACTTCCAATCTACATCCATGACGAAGTGGTTCTTAGGGTCACAGAGACCAAATTCCTTGGTGTTATCATGTCTCATGATCTTAAATGGGGGAAAAACGTGGATGCTGTTTTAAGAAAAGCACAACAGAGGATGTTCTTCCTGTGTCAGCTGAAAAGATATGGTTTGTCTAAGAATTTGCTGATCTTATTCTTTAATGCTGTCATCAGATCTGTGATTTGTTCCTCTCTGATAGTCTGGTATGGGGGAGCCACTGCGCATGACAAACTCCGCTTACAAAGGACTTTCAGAACAGCAGAGAGAATTATAGGTTCCCCCCTGCCTAAAATCCAGGATCTTTATGATAAGAGTATTCGATCCCACGCATTGAAAATGTCATCCGATCCCTCTCACCCGGGACACTCCTCATTCCAACTACTCCCTTCAGGACGTCGCTTCAGAGTCCCCAAATGCAGCACCAACCGCCATATGAACAGCTTCTATCCACTCTCTGTTCAACAATTAAATCGTCATGTGTAGACTATATACTGTATCTGTCTTGTTAGGCCGGTTTCACATTAGCGCTTTTTAAGCGCACGCACGGCCGGGGGTAGCTCCGCCCCCGAGCCGGCTCTCTTCCCGGCGTGCCCGCCCCTTGCTTGTAGCGCCGCCAACTAGCGGACAGCGGCGCCTGCGATCGGGGCACCCTATCTTTAGCATAGGGTGCGCAGATCGTGCGCAGGCCGTGCGCTAGTTGCGCTTTGACCTGCGCTGCGCACTTTTGACGGTGCGCCGTGCGCGCCAAAATCCGAAAAGTTTGATTTTGGCGCGCACGGCGCACCGTCAAAAGTGCGCAGCGCAGGTCAAAGCGCAACTAGCGCACGGCCTGCGCACGATCTGCGCACCCTATGCTAAAGATAGGGTGCGCCGATCGCAGGCGCCGCTGTCCGCTAGTAGGCGGCGCTACAAGCAAGGGGCGGGCACGCCGGGCAGAGAGCCGGCTCGGGGGCGGAGCTACCCCCGGCCGTGCGTGCGCTTAAAAAGCGCTAATGTGAAACCGGCCTTAGATGTTACTTGTTGTATCTGTTGTTATATATTATGTTGCCTCTTTGCCACAAAGAATTCCTTGTATATATGTAATATGTACTTGGCGATAATAAATAAATTTGATTGAATTTGATTTGATTGTTTTGTGATGACAACTCTATGGACTTGTTTTTAATGATTTTATTTTTGAATTTATGCTTTTAAAAGAACTTAGAAAAGGTTTGCTTTGTGGTGTAATTTGCTGGACTCCATTTTTTTATATTTCTGCAGATACACCTACAATTGTACTCAAAAGTTTACATACCCCAGCAGAATTTTTGCTTTCTTGTCCTTTTTTCAGAGAATATGAATGTTAAGACCAAAACTTTTTCTCCACCCATGGTTAGTGGATAGGTGATGCCATTTATTGTCAAACTTCTGTGTTTTCTCTTTTAAAATCATAATGACAACCCAAGACATACAAATGACCCTGTTCAAAAGTTTACATACCCCATTCCTTAATACCGTGTATTGCCCCCTCTAACATCAATGACAGCTTGAAGTCTTTTGTGGTAGTTGTGGACAAGGTTCTTTATTTTCTCAGATGGTAAAGCTGTCCACTCTTCTTAGCAAAAAGCCTCCAGTTCCTGTAAATTCCTGGGCTGTCTAGCATGAACTGCGTGCTTGAGATCTTCCCAGAGTGGCTCAATTGATACTTAGGTCAGGAAACTGAGAAGGCCACTCCAGAACCTTCTATCACGATCCATTTTTGGATCTGTGTCGGTTTGGGCTGCCCACATAAAAACTTTTTTCCTTTCAGGCCATTGGGGGTTAATATTATTTTTTCCCCCGGTGGCCACTGGTGTTACTACATGTTTAGTTAGTCTGTGTGTGCTGGTGGTGACCAATCCCACCTTCCTATATCTTCCTATATAAGGTCACCTGGTGCATCAGCTGACTGTTGGTTATGACAGGTCCTTTAGGGATACCAACCGTGGTGAAGACTGGAACTACCTGGTGCAGTGGTGGTTCAGCTTATCTGGAGCATTGGTGATACTGCTGAAAGCTGAGTTCAGGAGCCTTACTCTGCTGCTTGGAGCATTGGCAGCAGAGAAAGCTAAGTGTTTTTTTTTAGCCCTGTCTGTATCTCCCCTTGGTGTTTATTAGTGCAGTGGTGGGACCAGTGTCTGCACTTACCAATTCCTTAGTGAGGGATAGGTGCAGGTTAAGTGAGGGACAAGGTATCCTGCTTGGCGACAGGTTAAAAGAACCTGTATAGGGATGCTAGTAAGAGCAGGGCACATGCTCAGGAGATTGCAGGAGGTGTCAATTTCCCCATTTCGTATCGCAGGGCCCACCATTGTAATTGTTTCCCCAGTGTCCCCTTGTTTGTCCAGTTGTTTTGGTGACTGACCGATCTTTGGGTCGCGTCACGCAGGGCCAGTCACATATCGTGACATTATATCCAAACGCCCATTTTTTCTGGTGAGCCATGGCCCAAATGCAGACCTTTGTCCAATTGCTTCAGACCCTCACTGAGGAGAGCGGGGTGCTGCGTGGTGTGGTGGAGTAGCAGCTGCAGCAGTTGGTGGGGTTCGGGGCCTCAGCTCAGGTTCAGGCTCAACCAGAACCCAAGTTATCTCTCCCAGACAGATTTTCTGGGGGGGAGAGATAATTTTCTGGTTTTTCAGGAGGCCTGCAAGCTAAACTTCAGGCTCCCCCTCGTTCTTCAGGGAGTGTGGAACAGCGGGTGGGATTCATCATATCCCTTCTTAAGGGTGATCCCCAATCCTGGGCCTTCTCCCTGCCATCCGATTCACCAACTCTACGGTCGGTGGACGAGTTTTTTGCGGCTTTGGCTAATATGACCCATGTAGTTCTTGCTAGGGAGGAGGACACACTGTTGTAGGCGGACAAGCCCAGGCAGTTGGGAGGAGTTGGTTCACCAGCGGTGTTGCCTGCTGTTCGTCGTGGTTTGGGGGCATTGGGGGCATGTTTTTGCTGTGGGCAGACTGGTCATTTTTTTATGGTCTGCCCGGCTCGCGCCAAAACTTCTGTATCACCAAAGAAGCCACATTCCCCTGATGGTGTGGAGGGAGGCGACCAGGGAGTGTATATTTCCTCCATTTTATTCTCTCAATGTACTATATCAGCAGAAGTGGTTGTTGGCAGGGTACCTGAGGGCATACTGGTGTTTGTGGACAGTGGAGTGGGAGTCAATCTGGTGGACGCTCACTTTGTCCAGACCCATGGCCTGAGGTATAGGATGCTGGCCAAACCCCTAAGTGTCCAGGCCATTGACTCTGTCCCACTGAGCCAGGGGAGGCTGACCCAAGTCGTAGAAAATATACATCTGCATATAGGGACTCATCATGAAGAGTCCCTGTCATGCTACGTCTTGGGGGCTATGCCACCACCTATCATTTTAGGCCTCCCTTGGCTGGAAAGACACAACCTGGTAATAGATTGGCGGTCTAGGGAAGTAGTCAGCTGGGATCAGTCATGTGAGGGCTGTTGCCCGGGGGCTACTATCTCTGCTGCCTTTCTATAACCGTCCCTTTCTTCTCCAGTGGGGGCAGCAGCAGTGCTGCCAGGGAGTAGGGGAATGTCTCAACTCTCACCATTAGCCAACCCTGAGAGGCAGAGTCCTCAAGGAGGAGGGGTCGGAGGAGGGTGGTGGTTCCCTCTCAGAATTGTGGGGGTGTGAGTGTTGTGACACAGGAGGACACCTCTGTTGTCAGTTCCTTAAAGAGTTTACCTTCTTGTGGAAAACGTGTGCATGGCAATAAACGTTCCGGTCCGGACTTGTGTGTAAATGAGTATGTATGGGTGTCCACCAAAAACATCCAGTGGAAGTGTGCTGCTGGGGTCTGGAGTTCTCGGGTGATCAGGCCATATCAGGTGTCAGCCATCCTTGGCCAGGGGACTTAGCAACTGGAGTTACCCCCAGTAATGCCCATACTCAACTCATTCCCCAGGTTGGTGCTCGGGAGATTTGCGGTGCCTCCAGAGCATACGTTGTCACCTCCATCAGCTCACGTTTGTCATGAACCTGAGAGTCAGGTGGTTGCTGAGGTGAACTCTGCTGGATTTAGGAGTCCTCTCTGTAAGTGGTTTTCCGATGAGGTGTGCTAGTTTGGGCTGCTCCCATATAAACTTTTTTTCCTTTCATGCCATCGGGGGTTAATGTTAGTTTTTCTCCCCGGTGGCCGCTGGTGTTACTACATGTTTAGTTAGTCTGCGTTTGCTGGTGGTGACCACTTCCACCTTCCTATATAAGGTTACCTGGTACATTGGCTGACTTGGTTATGACAGGTCCTTTAGGGATACCAACTGTGGTGAAGACTGGAACTACCTAGTGCAGTGGTGGTTCAGCTTATCTGGAGCAGTGGTGATACTGCTGAAAGCTGAGTTCAGGAGCCTTACTTTGTTGCTTGAAGCATTGGTAGTAGAGAAAGATAAGTGTTGTTTTGTTTAACCCTGCCTTTTGTATCTCCCCTTGGTGTTTATTAGTGCAGTGGTGGGACCAGTGTCTGCACTTACCAATTCCCTAGTGAGGGACAGGTGCAGGGTAAGTGAGGGACAAGGTATCCTGCTCGGCGACAGGTTGAAAGACCCTGTATAGGGACGCTAGTAAGAGCAGGGCACATGCTCAGGAGAGTGCAGGAGGTGTCCTTTTCCCCATTCCCTATGACAGGCCCACCATTGTAATTGTCTCCCTGGTGTCCCCTTGTTTGTCCAGTTGTTATGGTGATGGACCGATCGTCAGGTCGTGTCACGCAGGGCCAGTCACATATTGTGACACCTTCACTGTGGTCTGCTGTAGCCTATGACAGGTCAACTTGGCCTTGTGTTTTAGATCCTTGTCATGTTAGAATGTCCAAGTACGTCCCATGCGCAGCTTCCGGACAGATGATTACAAATTTGCTGATAATGTGCTTCATTCATCTGTCCTTCAATTTTGACCAAGGTAATGATTATACAAAGTAGTCAAGTGCTATGTATATTCTTCTGTATTATAAAGATCCATAAAATAAAGCGCAGATACACATGATATACCCTGACTTCATTAATAACTTTATTCAAGTTGGATAATGTGAAAGTTTCCATTAAAAGTCAGGACAATAGTCTTAAATGTGGCCCTGATGATGATGGGCCCTTGACTCATGAAGAGTCATCCTTTAACAGGAGAGGAAAAACCCCCAGTGGAGGAAACCTCTAGGGAACCATGGTTAAAGGAGTGCCCTTCCCTTGGGCTGCGAATAGGTGAGAGCAGAGACCGAGCCCGGAATCTGCCTCTTCTTACAGCCTGTACCTCACCTGTGTCGTGAGTACACTTGGCTGCTGAAAGTCTAGTAAATGTCATATCCATAGGTGAGAGCAGTCCAAGCCTGGAATCTGCCTCTTCATGCAGCAGGTAAGTCACTTGTCTGTGAACACGTCTGACTGCGGAAAGTCCGGTAAGTGTCATATCCATAGGTGAGAGCAGTCCAAGCCTGGAATCTGCCTCTTCATGCAGCAGGTAAGTCACTTGTCTGTGAACACATCTGACTGCGGAAAGTCCGGTAAGTGTCATATCCATAGGTGAGAGCAGTCCAAGCCTGGAATCTGCCTCTTCATGCAGCAGGTAAGTCACTTGTCTGTGAACACGTCTGACTGCGGAAAGTCCGGTAAGTGTCATATCCATAGGTGAGAGCAGTCCAAGCCTGGAATCTGCCTCTTTATGCAGCAGGTAAGTCACTTGTCTGTGAACACGTCTGACTGCGGAAAGTCCGTTAAGTTTCATATCCATGGGTGAGAGCAGAGACCGAGCCCGGAATCTGTCTCTTTTTGCTTAATCTCGGGTTGCCTGATCCTCACATGGTAGCCACCATGTAAGGGATTTGTAGTGGAGTCATCGTCTCCTGCTAGATACCTTGAGTTCTTTTCTCAGTCTGTTTGCTATTCTGACTTCTGCCACGTATGGTACTGTGTGGATTTCAGCATACAGCTAATCCTTATCCACTTCCCCCGTAAACAGACTGTATCTATGCTTACGACTGTATTTAGGAAGGTGATCATGTGAATGATGACGGTGGGCAATCACAGACCATAATCGACGATGTGGTCGATTTTGTGGCTGATCTTGTGACGGACGATATAGTGGAGAACGGGTGAAAACTACAAGGGAATAAACAGCGTATCAGTAGTGGCAGATAACAGAGACAACAGCATGATACAGAGTGCAATTACATCAGTAACTAACATAAAAGAGGCTGCACAGTAATATTACAACACAGCTATGGCAACGTTCATGCTCTAACACTATCTTGCTCTATTCAGAAATGCAACCTATCTGTAATCAGTGTAAAGCATTAACTAAACTAAGAGATACAGACTACACAGAGGCTGTTTAACACAAACACATAAATGAATTCTAGTCTCACCGGAATCCGCTGGTCAGAAACAATGCTTTGTAGGGAGTTTAAAGTGAAGCGAGACAGCCAGGATACTAGTGTATCACTAAGAAAAGCCCAGGAAAGATGTGTACATTTCTCTTTCTACCTGGGAAAACTAAGGAGGCATTCTATGCATAACACACTATTCCTTAAAGGAGAATTCTCTCTTGTACACAGAAACAAGATAAATGAGTTTAAAATAACTTCTAAAGGCTGTAACTGGTAATACACTATGAATTTTAGCTTGCTGCACATGAATGGGCAGAATACTCCCCGCTTGGCATCAGCCTGGAAATTCGCCAAAATGTTGTGACGTTTCAAAGCTTGATCCGTAACAATACTGATGTAAAAGTTTTGATAATCGGGGCCCTAAGCACTTTTGTAAGAAATTAAAGATGGTCTTTTGATAAACTTTGAGCTGACATATGAAAATCACTCACTTCTTTTAAGGCCTTGTTTGAATCGTAAATATCTCGTTTGATGTCCAGGTTGTGAGGACTTAGAATCATATGTATAATCATTTAAGTCTGGATCAATCTTCGACTCTTTCACCTCCAATATACCGGCCTTGTGTGGCATTGTAATGTCGCCAGAAGGACAGGAAATGTCAAATTCTCCTGTAACACAAAATATTGAAATTAGATTTAATAAAATGCAAGATTCTATGTGATTAAGATTATTGTTAACATTTACAGGTTATTATAACTTCTAAATAGAACATTAGACTGAAAGGGACCCAAGGGACCCAATCTCCAGAGAAATGCTCCAGCGTTCAGAGAAAACATAGTTTTCTGCTGAACCATGTGACTGTAAATCGGACTGGATATCACAATGTCTTTCTTATGTGAAGACTGGAAGTTACTTTCTCATTATAAGTATATGGAACCTCGCCCTGATTCTCATAGGCTGACATTGGGGAAAGCGCTACCGCACCACACATAAGACATATTAATGTAAAGTCCTTGTTGGTGTAACTCTCCTATAATAATAGGTGCGCACTCCCGAAAATTAATGAAGTAATTGATAATAATCTAGGGGCCAATTTCACCTTAGATAAAGGCAGTGGCTACATTACAGTACAGATACATTTAAAATAAATTTATTTTATTAATGACGTTGGGAAACAAAGTAAAGTTAAAATTAAGAACGGTGCACCTAGGTTATTATCAGTTACCACACATAAGACGCCGTGTGAGCCGACAAAGCTGAATCGTGGTCACATGGTTCAGAAGATGACCAGAATGGCTCTGGAAACCAGAGAAGACGGCAAATGGTAAGTATTTTACCGCATGTACACTACACTACTGATATATCTAGGAGGGGTTAGACAATACATATGGAGCTGGAGAGCTTCTGTAAGGTCAGATTTATCCGGCTGTAGTTACCATTTAGTTTGGTGTTGCTCTCTGTAAAGTCATCGGCACAATATTGGCTTTCAGCATCTTGCATTGGCTTTTTCTTTTTCAGACAACTATAAGAATTGCAAAAATAAAAGTCACATTGTAAATCACAAAGTAAAACATCTGTATTCTGCAGAATGCGAGAATGAAACATTTTATCTAGTCCTATCTGTAGAGAGATCACCAGTCAGTCATTTTGATGTCTTTGACAATCAGCAATTTAGTTTAGTAAAGTATATACAAGTTGTAGCAGAGCCAGGTAGGAAAGGGTTAAGTCCGAGCTTTGCAGGATTTGATAAGAAGCCCCTATAACTTTTTGCTGAAACCAGGGCCTGTGTTCACCAGATGTTTCAGTCTGCTGGATGGAGCTTGTGAGCTGGAGTTTTATGAAAGGAATAAAGCTGCACCGGTCTGGACCAAACCTCATTGACTGTGTGAACGCTGCGTAATCCCTGCCTGAGAGCGTGAATCCCTACAAAGTCTAATATGTACCCATCAGTTACCCACAGGGCACAGCCCTAGGGGTGACGAGTGTGTGAACCACAAGAGGCCTACATAAAATATTCCCATTACTGGAGTAACCTGAAGATGTGACATTTCCTCTACAGACTCCTGTGTAGCCCATAAATCATGACTTACTATACTTACCAATAGAAGATAGCAATGGCGCCAATGATTACTGCGAGGACGAAGACAGTGACGGCAGCAGGTATAACAATCCTACAGACTGGATCCTCAGATGTTTTTGGAGGCACGGTGACATTCTCTAAAAAGCGAAAGAACATAAGTGATCAGGTGACCAGAGCTGGAATGTGTTCAGAAGTGGAAACCAAATACATGGACTGGGCGGACTGAGGAACCAAGTATGACTATTAAAAGAGGGGAATTTAGTTTGGAAAAATGATGGATTATTTTTCCGTCATGTCAATATATAATGGACAATACAGAGATCTGTTCTTTTATATCCACATGATGGGAGATGTCACCTGAAATTACAAGTAACACATGAAAAATCCTCCATTCCACTCGTATTATGTGAAGTCATATAAATCCCCAGTCACAGAAGAGAAGTTACAGAACCCCTAATGACACGGAGAAGACGCTCATAAACTGGGCCCTAATAATGGATCCTAATAGTTTCTGGGGCCGGAGGTGAAATGTTACATGTGAAGGACATATCTGATTTCTGAGCTGCTTATCGCCTGTCTCTTGTGGGCGCCTTCTGCTACATGTAGGAGTCAGTGCATCCAGCAAGGAGAGAGCAGTATTAATGCTCGGTGTCTCCTCTATGGGTTATTAGATTGGACACTGGAACCCAAACTGCATCTTTCCCCAATTTCACATTGAATGGTAAAATGAATGGTGTCATTCAAAACTACAACTCGTCCCGCAAAAAGATAAACAATCCTCATACGGCCATATGAAGGGAAAAAGTTATAGCTTTTGGAAGAAGTAGAGGAGGAAAAAGCCCAAAAATTAAAATTCGCTGAGGCGGGAAGGGGTTAACTCCATAGTCAGTGTATATGTGATAATGCCCTTACCTGCATAGATCCTGTCCTGCGCTCGTCTTGATAGATGGTTGAGCATAAAGATAGGAGCACCCTCTGCAGGTGCTAATAGCACGCTGAGAACTAGAAGTAGTCTAAACAGCATTGGAGCCTGGAGGAACATCGCTTACTGTGTACGGCACAATCAGCTTCTCCAGACAAAGGATCTCACTGCAAAATCGCTGGTTATAGCCAAGGATTCCGTGACATCACAATTGGAACCTAATTGTGACATCACGGGAGGCGGGGCTACACATGAGTGACATCATGGGGGCGGGGCTACACATGAGTGATGTCACAATTGGCGCTCATCCACAGGTGAGCAAATAAACTGACAATACAGAAACCTTCTCAGATTCAGCAAGAGAGCACGATATCAAGATATTACATTGTATGAGCTGCAGGACGACCTTAGTCATTTATCTTACAACTTGCCCTTGTGGTCTGATTTATGCTCACATAAAAACGTAGGAATTGAGAATCCGGATCCTTGAACACATGAAGGATATTAAGGCGGCAGAAAAGATGCCACAGGAAGACTTGGGTGCGAATGTAAAATTTAACCCTTTAGCCTAATATTTTTGAGACTTCCATCAGTGGCACTTACTCTGCTTGTGGGGAATTGATTGTCTTTATCCAGGTAATAGACGAGGTGACATGACCCAGAAATTGGCCCAATTAGAAAGCAAATGGATCACACCATTAAATGCATGAAGCCAAGGGGTTCAATGAACAATGGGGCTTTGGGAGTTTCCTATAAAATATTGATCTCGTGTCTGTTACTATATACAGGTCAGATATTTATCCTTGGCTCTTATGTCTTTTCTTTCCCAATTTTACATATACTGTAAATACTTTTTCTGGCAGTGAATACTTACTTTTTGCCATTTTTAGTTGTCTGGATGGCGTGTTATCAATTATAATAAAATAATTTTCTTTTTGTATTTTTTCTAGGCTGTAGGATATAACACACATATGTCATCTTATATATTTATATATATCCTTGTTGTCACTTGGAATTTATCTTTTTGTTCCCTTAAAATTTATATATTTATTGTCTATTTTTTGTCAACAGATATTCTGATTTTTTTTTATTAATTCGTTATCACACATTTATGTTTATATATTGCCTGCATTTATACATATTTATTTCTCAAAGCTTATCATGCAATACCCAGATCTGATTCCAGTAGGACACGTCCCTTTCCCCTCCCGTTTTTATATATATATTTTAATAATGTCTCTTGTTTCATGTTGTCCTTACTAATAAAGTTGATAATTTGCCGTCTTTTGAATACATTTCTTTGGGGTGTACATATATTTCGGTGAGAAATTACACATCACATTCAATGTGTATACCTTAAAGTGATATACACATTATCCCTTCCTTTGTGGATTGGATGGATTGTTGCTGATATTTATTGAGAATTTCATGTCAATAGCACTTTTAAAAATATATTAGCTTAGAAAATTGGTGACGTGTTTAATACTACTTTCTCTGACACACAAGCCTTGGTTTAACGGGTAGAAGAATAAATAATGAGAAATATGACTTCAGCACCTTCCCATCACTGGAATCTTTGGATTATTCACTGACTGTGACTACTACTCCCATTTTCTATGTGCCTCAGCACTGCAATATTACACCACAATCAGTTTTAGGAATTTTTCTATCCCCATGGGTAATGAGCTGCGTGCTCGGACCTCTTATCATATGATCTCTCTGAGAAAGCTACCTAGCGAAACGTACGTCAGAGTTCTGGGGTTTTCCATTCATGTGTTGGTCTCTTTATGGTTTGTGTCATTACTGCATAGCCACTAAGATTTAGGCTGTGTGCAGACGGACTTTTTGGCCCTGCGGATTTTTCCGCGCAGAATGGAAGAAATCCGCAGGTCAAATGACCTGCATTTTTCTTGCGGATTTCTTCCATTTTTCATGCGGTTTTCATGCGTTTTTTGTGCGGTTTTCCATCGCGGTTTTCCCCCTGCGGATTTGGTGACAGGGGAGATGGAAAACCGCACAAAAGAAGTAACATGCTGCGGATTTTGTACCGAGGAATGCACACGGCTGGTAAGCGCAGACGACGCCATCCTAAGCATGAGCATCCCACTTATGCGTCTGCTCATGCAAACATTGACGCACCTTAAGGAGCAGGCGTCTGCAGCCAATGTTGACGAGGAGGAAGAGGTGGAGGGAATCCTTGATGACATTCAGCCATTGTCTGCTCAGGGACCTCTCCTGGACGATTTGGAGGAAGAAGAGGAGGATGATGATGGGGATGATTACTTAGGGGAGGAGGATGCATCTCGTGGGGAAAGTGAAAATGTTGGCGTGGCAAGGTCTGGTACAGGGTTTGTGCGTGACTGGAGGGATGTGGATTTGCCAGAAAGTGCTCCTCCAACCAGCACTCGCAGTGCATCATTGACACCGGGAACATTGGCCCACATGTCAGATTATGTCTTGCGGATCCTAAAAAGGGACCCCCGCATTGCCAAAATGATGAACGATGACGACTACTGGACTGATTTTTCAAGTACCGCTCACACAACTGGTAATACAGCATCGATGGAAAGTGACAGGAGACAGCAGTTGTCAACTATGGTTACAAACTACTTTTCCTCCCATATCGATGTTCTCCCACACAGGTCATTCCCCTTTGACTATTGGGCTGCTAAACTGGACACCTGGCCTGAATTGGCACAATATGCCTTACAGGAGCTCGCTTGCCCAGCTGCAAGTGTGCTATCGGAATGAGTCTTCAGTGCAGCTGCATCAATCCTGACAGAAAAAAGGACCCGTCTGTCAACCCAAAATGTGGATGATCTAACCTTCATTAAAATGAACCATGCATGGGTTTCCAAAGATTTTGTCCCACCTTCCCCTGATGACACATAGGGTGACAGAAAAATGGCTTGCTTTGGTCCACCTCTTCCTGGGACTTGACCTATTTCGCCTTTTGCATCAGCTGAATGTCCAACATCAGCATATGCCACTTTCTAAAACTCCCTAACTGTGCTGCCTCCCCCCCCCATGGCCGGGGTCACCACCTAGCGCACGACACCGTGCGAGTGCCGTTGCCCTGGACAGGTGGGTA
Organism: Dendrobates tinctorius; assembly: GCF_039654945.1. Classification (NCBI taxonomy): domain Eukaryota; kingdom Metazoa; phylum Chordata; class Amphibia; order Anura; family Dendrobatidae; genus Dendrobates; species Dendrobates tinctorius. The sequence continues at coordinate 14,682,729 of NW_027361797.1, read as the reverse complement.
GGCCGACTCTTGGGCGCGGGCACTGGCACAGGGTCCCTCATAGTGCAATCAAGTGTCTCTGACGGTGGTGGTGCACACCCGCCGTCAGACACACCGCCGTACTATGAGGGGCCCAGTGCCAGTACCGACGCCCACGAGTGGGCCCCCCTTGCTTGGGCAGGGCCCCAGCATTTGCAATCTTTACCTCTCCCTGCTCCTCCGCTGTGTAGTCTGGGCCGTCAAATCCATACTGTGCCTGACACCGTCTGAGCCTGCCTCCTGGTGTATTGACATATATTTTGAATGTGTACGCTATCCATACATGTTATCCGGGGATACGGTACCCTTTCTCACCTTTGTGCAATCACGTGCAATCCGTACAGGGCCTAACACCATCTGAGCCTGCCTCCTGATGTATAGACATATCTTTTGAATGTGTATGCTATCCATACATGTTATCCGGGGATACGGTACCCTTTCTCACCTTTGTGCAATCACGTGCAATCCATACTGGGCCTAACACTGTCTGAGCCTGCCTCCTGATGTATAGACATATCTTTTGAATGTGTACGCTATCCATACATGTTATCCGGGGATACGGTACCCTTTCTCACCTTTGTGCAATCACGTGCAAGCCATACTGGGCCTAACACCGTCTGAGCCTGCCTCCTGATGTATAGACATATATTTTGAATGTGTACGCTATCCATACATGTTATCCGGGGATACGGTACCCTTTCTCACCTTTGTGCAATCACTTGCAAGCCATACTGGGCCTTACACCGTCTGAGCCTGCCTCCTGATGTATAGACATATATTTTGAATGTGTACGCTATCCATACATGTTATCCGGGGATACGGTACCCTTTCTCACCTTTGCGCAATCACTTGCAAGCCATACTGTGCCTGACACCGTCTGAGCCTGCCTCCTGATGTATAGACATATCTTTTGAATGTGTACGCTATCCATACATGTTATCCGGGGATACGGTACTCTTTCTCACCTTTGTGCAATCACGTGCAATTCATACTGGGCCTAACACCATCTGAGCCTGCCTCCTGATGTTTAGACATATATTTTGAATGTGTACGCTATCCATACATGTTATCCGGGGATACGGTACCCTTTCTCACCTTTGTGCAATCACGTGCAAGCCATACTGGGCCTAACACCGTCTGAGCCTGCCTCCTGATGTATAGACATATATTTTGAATGTGTACGCTATCCATACATATTATCCGGGGATACGGTACCCTTTCTCACCTTTGTGCAATCACTTGCAAGCCATACTGGGCCTTACACCGTCTGAGCCTGCCTCCTGATGTATAGACATATATTTTGAATGTGTATGCTATCCATACATGTTATCCGGGGATACGGTACCCTTTCTCACCTTTGTGCAATCACTTGCAAGCCATACTGTGCCTGACACCGTCTGAGCCTGCCTCCTGATGTATAGACATATCTTTTGAATGTGTACGCTATCCATACATGTTATCCGGGGATACGGTACCCTTTCTCACCTTTGTGCAATCACGTGTAACCCATTCTGGTCGTGAGAACGACTGGCGAGCTGTTAAGCAAGCTACAGCACCTGTGGTTTGCACACGTAAGTTTTTCATTTTTTTCAGGAATGACGGTTAGGCCTAATTCCGGAACTGCGGTTGACCTGCACTTACTGGGAAATCATCGTTCGCGAGTAATAATTGTAATCAATGATCCCCATCACTATCGTTGTTCAGCGGGTTATCTGCACCTGTAAGCGACAAACGCTGGCCTTTTCAGTGTAGCGCACATGCAGCCACGGACATGTAAGGGCATGACACACCAGTTATTGGCCAATCTCATGTGCCAGAGCCTCACGTTTCCCTCTAGTAAGCCAGACTCAGACCGCGGGGCATGACGGAGTCTCGTTCGTTAACGGAATTAAGCTTGCAATGTGTGCATCTGTTCTGTAGCTGGCATGGTTGAAGTTGCCCGTGTTGAGTCAAATTACGCCGTAGGCTCCACTCCTGGTGGTGCCCTTCTGGACATTCCTTTAAGGTTCAGCTTTGCAACCATACTGCCCACGTAAAACAAACACTTTGCCTTCATGAACGCTGTTTGGAGGGTCATGACTCGTGGGAATAACGCTGCCCAATCAGTTAACCTGCTAGAGAGATCCTTCGTTGTTCCCAAGCATGACATCACACTCCCTAGGAGGAAGGTAATGCCACTGTGGGGACCGTACTCCTGGGGGCGACACAAGTGCACTGATGCCCAGCCACTGCTCGATGAATCTGCTGGTACATTGACCCAGACCACTACATTCCCCTCGCACGCTACCCGGCCTGAATCTGACCCTGATGAAACTCAGGTTACCCTTCCCATATACAGTTCCATCTTACACGGTGACAAAGAGGAAGCTGCAGATGAAAGTGCAGGTTCGGCCCACCCGCCATCAGACACACCACCGTACTATCAGAGGCCCTGTGCCAGTGCCGTCGCCAACGAGTGGACCCCCCCTCCTTGCTCAGGATCACAGCACTTGCAAGGTTGAACTACTGGGCAGTGAGATGGAAGATAGGGAAGACGAGGAGTCCAGACTAGTACAGGGATTCCCTAGCGAGGAGACTTATTTGATTGTTTTCAATGTTGTGACAGCAATTTTTGGGGAGCACTATACTCTGGAGAATGATAGATGGGGCCCTCCGTACACTGGAACATTCCAAAGGTGGACATCAGACACTGGAGCAGCATTTACAGGGCCCATTATACACTAGAGCATTAGAAATGGGGCCCATTATGTTTGGAGCATTATTTGGGCCCATAAGACAGTGGAGCTTCATCCATGGGGACCAACATATACTGTAGCATTATGTGGAGCTCATCATATACTGTTTCAAACATTATATGGGACCAATGATTCTGTATGGAGAAATAGATGGGCCTCGTCATGAGATGTAAAAAGTGAAGTACTTTTCATTGTACTATACCGCTATTTCTCTGCCGTATCGGAGCATGATGAGTTGTGGTATTATGTGTTAAAGGGGCGCTCTTTCGCCCAGGGCACATGAAAACCTGGAGCCAGCCCTACCCCCCCACAACTTTAGCCAAATAACCCCCATTTTTCAGTGCGTAACTTGTATTATGAAGTTAATTAAGGTTGACCAGCTTAAGTAAGAAGAATTGATGCTTTTGGCATTCAAATGAGCACTGTAGGTGTGTTTCCTGTCCTCCTCTCACTGTCGACTTTTATTCCCCATTGACTTACATTGGGTTTCGTGTTTCGGGACGACCCCGACTTTTCCCTATAATCGGCCGATCTTGCTCGACCCGACTTTTGGAAAAGTCGGGTTTCACGAAACGAAACTCGACCATAAAAAACCAAAAGTCGCTCAACTCTAATGATGACGACTGCGCGGAACCCAGTCTTACTGGAAGATAGTCACAGTACCTAGGTCCCATCCAATTTGCTGATCTCTGGTGTACAGAACCCAGTACAGTGTAATGATAATAATGAATCTGACTAGTGCAAATAACCCATTCCAGGATGGTGACGAAGACAGGTGTACAGAGCCCAGTCCAGTGTGGTGATGATGATGATGATGACTGGGGCACAGAACCCAGTCAGTGTGGTGGTGGTGATGATGGAGATGACTGGTGCACAGAGCCCAGTACAGTGTGGTGATGGTTGATGACTGGTGCACAGAACCCAGTCCAGTGTGGTGATGGTGGTGATGATAATGATTGGCGCACAGAGCCCAGTACAGTATGGTGATGATGGTGGTGGCGATGATGATGACTGGTGCACAGAGCCCAGTCCAGTGTGGTGATGGTGGTGATGATGATAATGAATGGTGCACAGAGCCCAGTATAGTGTGGTGATGGTGATGATGATGACTGGTGCACAGAGCCCAGTCCAGTGTGGTGATGGTGGTGATGATAATGATTGGTGCACAGAGCCCAGTACAGTGTGGTGATGATAATGACTGGTGCACAGAGTCCAGTACAGTGTGGTGATGGTGGTGGTGATGATAATGACTGGTGCACAGAGCCCAGTACAGTGTGGTGATGGTGATGATGATGACTGGTGCACAGAGCCCAGTCCAGTGTGGTGATGGTGGTGATGATAATGATTGGTGTACAGAGCCCCGTACAGTGTGGTGATGGTGATGATGATAATGACTGGTGCACAGAACCCGGTACAGTGTGGTGATGGTGGTGGTGATGATAATGACTGGTGCATAGAGCCAAGTACAGTGTGGTGGTGGAGATGATGACTGGTGCACAGAGCCCAGTACAGTGTGGTGACGGTGATGATGATGACTGGTGCACAGAGCCCAGTCCAGTGTGGTGATGGTGGTGATGATAATGATTGGTGCAGAGCCCAGTACAGTATGGTGATGGTGGTGATGATAATGACTGGTGCACAGAGTCCAGTACAGTGTGGTGATGGTGATGATGATGACTGGTGCACAGATCCCAGTACAGTGTGGTGATGATGATGACTGGTGCACAGAGCCCAGTACAGTGTGTGATGATGGTGGTGATGATAATGACTGGTGCACAGAGCCCAGTACAGTATGGTGATGGTGGTGGTGATGATAATGACTGGTGCACAGAGCCCAGTACAGTATGGTGATGGTGGTGGTGATGATAATGACTGGTGCACAGAGCCCAGTACAGTATGGTGATGATGGTGGTGATGATAATGATTGGTGCACAGAGTCCAGTACAGTGTGGTGATGGGGGTGGTGATGATAATGACTGGTGCACAGAGCCCAGTACAGTGTGGTGATGGTGGTGATGATGATGACTGGTGCACAGAGTCCAGTCCAGTGTGTTGATTGTGCTGATGATAATTATTGGTGCACAGAGCCCAGTACAGTATGGTGATGGTGGTGGTGGTGATGATGATGACTGGTGCACAGAGCCCAGTACAGTGTGGTGATGGTGATGATAATGACTGGTGCACAGAGCCCAGTCCAGTGTGGTGATGGTGGTGATGATAATGATTGGTGCACAGAGCCCAGTACAGTGTGGTGATGGTGGTGATGATAATGATTGGTGCACAGAGCCCAGTACAGTGTGGTGATGGTGGTGATGATAATGATTGGTGCACAGAGCCCAGTACAGTATGGTGATGGTGGTGGTGATGATGATGACTGGTGCACAGAGCCCAGTCCAGTGTGGTGATGATGGTGGTGGTGATGATGATGATGACTGGTGCACAGAGCCCAGTCCAGTGTAGTGATGGTGGTGGTAATGATAATGACTGGTGCACAGAGTCCAGTACAGTGTGGTGATGGTGGTGGTGATGATAATGACTGGTGCACAGAGTCCAGTACAGTGTGGTGATGGTGGTGGTGATGATAATGACTGGTGCACAGAGCCCAGTACAGTGTGGTGATGGTGGTGGTGGTGATATTGACTGGTGCACAGAGCCCAGTACAGTGTGGTGATGGTGGTGGTGGTGATGATGATGACTGGTGCACAGAGCCCAGTACAGTGTGGTGATGGTGATGATGATGACTGGTGCACAGAGCCCAGTCCCCAGCGTGGTGTTGGTGGTGGTGATGATGATGACTGGTGCATAGAGCCCAATACAGTGTGGTGGTGATGATGATGACTGGTGTACAGAGCCCAGTACAGTGTGGTGATCACTGTTGTGGATCTTTTATTCCATGACCGTGTGAGAAGACAGGCGTTTAGCACCATAAGGCTGGTTTCACATTAGCGCTTTTTAAGCGCACGCACGGTCGGGGGTAGCTCCGCCCCCGAGCCGGCTCTCTGCCCGGCGTGCCCGCCCCTTGCTTGTAGCGCCGCCTTCTAGCGCACAGCGGCGCCTGCGATCGGCGCACCCTATCTTTAGCATAGGGTGCGCAGATCGTGCGCCGGCCGTGCGCTAGTTGCGCTTTGACCTGCGCTGCGCACTTTTGACGGTGCGCCGTGCACGCCAAAATTAAACTTTTCGGATTTTGGCGCGCACGGCGCACCGTCAAAAGTGCGCAGCGCAGGTCAAAGCGCAACTAGCGCATGGCCTGCGCACGATCTGCGCACCCTATGCTAAAGATAGGGTGCGCCGATCGCAGGCGCCGCTGTGCGCTAGGAGGCGGCGCTACAAGCAAGGGGCGGGCACGCCGGGCAGAGAGCCGGCTCGGGGGCGGAGCTACCCCCGGCCGTGCGTGCGCTTAAAAAGCGCTAATGTGAAACCAGCCTTATACGTTTTCTCTGGCACCTGGGAAATCTAGATAACGCCATGTGTCTGTGGTGCCTGGTATGATGTGTACATGGCGCCCACTTGCATTTGCCATTTTACAGGTTCTCTGTCTTCTGTGCCAGTGAGACCCCCTTCTCTGGAGCATGACAGCACCAGGCCGGACCCTGTAAGCACCCCACCCATCTGTACTTAGTTCTTGGCAGTGAATTAGGAATTGGAAACTTGGCACCATGTTGTGTTTGGCAGGGGGGCATATCCGGAGCCTGGTCATGCTTCCCTATGGTTTGCTGGATGGTATTTTCGGTGCGTGCACAGAGGAGTGGTCAATTTATTGAAAATTGGTGAACCTTGCTTGGAATGAGCACAGGTTTGAAGCCACTAGTGACGAATGAGCGTTCTCAGGTGTTATTGTGGCGTCCCTTAGGCTCAGTCGCCAGAGAGGTACTGCACCTCCTCCTGAGGTGTGGTGCCCCACCATCCAGGTAAGGTGGGAAGCTCCTGACCACGCTCCAACACCTGCACCCCACACGACAAAGTAGTGTAGCAAAGCACCTTCGGCGGCTCCATGCTTGGAGTATAGCAAAGCACCCATTGGTGGCTCCCTGCTTGGAACACGAAACGTGCTGGGAGGTGGGTGGAGTTGAGTTTACATTAAAAGAGCGGGAAGAGTTTAGGAGTGATTCAGTCATTCAGTCTTTCAGTCAGCCACTGAGAGTGAGTGAGGATGCAGAAGGACAGAGAGTGAGACAGAGAAGATCCCCGTGAGAGGGATGGATGAAGGAAGTGCTGCAGCAGGCCACAGTGACCTGGGTCTGCTGGCACAGGAAAGAGACATAGAAAGGAAACCTGATTTTTCCATAGAGAGAAAGGATTAGTACGGAACGTGAGGAGTAAAAGAGAGAACAGAGGACGTGGGTTAGAGGACAACCCTGCCTAGGAGTTCTAAGCACAAGGCCGGGGCCCGGTCCCCGAGGTTGTATGGATACTAATGGTCCTGCAGCAGACACCAGAGGGAATAGAAGTTAACCATACTTTATTCCCACATCAGACTTGGGGGCACAACAGCAACATTGATAGTGAGCCGGGACTAGGAAGCAAGGAGTCCCTGAAGCAGGCTACAGCTGTCTGCCGTACAAGGAAAGTTCATAAGAACATTGGACAGGAGGAACTCCAGTGTAACTCATTACTGGGAGTACTTCATTTATAGGCGCTATAAGAGGAGACGTTCAGAAAGGCACATGTTGGCGGAGTGTTGGAAAGGAGTGTTCCACCTGGCCTGGAGGTTGACTGAGTCCCTGACCCGGAGGACACGGCACAGAGGCAGGCACCTGTTTGCACAACAGACTGTGAGTAAAGCTTTGGAACAACATGCCCTGGTGTCCTCCACTTATTCCTGTGCCAACACATCTACACTGCCCTGGGACTACAGCTTCACCTGTGCGGAGCTTTTACATCTTTGCTGCACCATACCATCAGTCCCAGAGGATCTGCATGCAGCGTCGGCTTAACACCTTCCTTGCCGAACACCACAGGTGGCGTCACAAACTATTCATTTAATCAACTACATTCCACCATTCAATCTCCCTTTTACTTGGGCGCCCAGGGCCACGGACCGGGTCACCGCTGCTGTGACACCTTCCCCCTGAGTGACCGGCCTGGTACCGAGTACCCCACAGCCCTGGGAGGGCGACCCATTATCAGAGTATGGCTGGTTTTACATTTACCTTGTTCTTGTGGGCCGATTTTGCGGCCTCAGTAGATTTCTATGGGGCCGCAAAATCGGGCCGGAAAAAAAGTCCACTGTGTGCCGTAAGGCTGTGATGGCCTTTTTAGCGGCTGTGATAAAAGATCTAGCTTGCTCAATTCTTTTATATGGCGTACGGACACGGCCCCCATTGTAACCAATGGGGCCACAAAAACAAACGGAAGGTTTTTTGTATGGCGCTCTGTGACTTCGGGTTTTGCAGAACACGTTTTTTTTCCCCCAATACTATTTCCATAGTATTGGAAAATTGAAAAACAGCGATCACAAACTTTTTTGCAGTCCATTATTGCGGCAGACCACAAAAAATGCGGCGAAAAGGGCAGCAATAACGGGCTGCAAAAAAGCGGCAAGTGTAAAAGCAGCCTATGTCCTGTGTGCTCCAATAGTATGTTCAGTCCCTGCGGCTGCATGTTAGACAGTCACAACACATCTGGGATATTGCCTAACAAACAGGAATCCCCACATGTGTTGCTGCTGTCTAACAGCCGAGAGACCTGCAGCCGCGGGGACTGAACATACTAATCGGGCACGCCGAGGACACTCGGATACCACCTTACCTGAGCACGCTCGCTCATCAGTAGAAGCCACTTTATGGTTGATCAGCACAGGGAATAAAACAAATGTAGAAAATCTGCGACTAATCTGCTGCAAAATCTGCGTGAGACTCTGTTCTGGAGGGCAATTTGTGTTTAGATTCTGTGTGGAATTTTTTTGCAGCGAGTGGGAGAGATTTGGTACAATCACATCCACTTTGTTACTGTTACACCCAGCAGACTTTTCACCTAGAGTATCGGATGTAAAAAGTGTACAGATCGGAAACCGCACAATGCCGCGCACTGTATAGAGCAGCTCCGCTTTACTGAAGTGAATAGGAGCTGATCTGCAGTACCTGAGAACGGCCACTACACAGTGTGAGGCGCTGTGCTGTTCTGCCTCTGCACGCTGTTTACAGCTGATTGGTGGGGAGTGTCGGCTTTCAGATCACCACCGATCTCATATTGATGACCTACCCACAGGACAATTGTTATATCTGAGTACCAAAAAACCCCTTTATTACCAGGAGAATCAAAATACTGTTTTTTTATGTCACTTACTGTAGAAATAAATCCAAAAATGAACTTGGCTTCTAGAATGTGTCCATCTGACTATTGTAGGAGGATCTTTACCTGTCACAAGAAGGATTCAGGAGTAAATCTGGGCAACGATGAGGAAGCAAAATACAGCCGCCATGTCCTGCCGTCTGTAATCTGTCCCCTCAGTGTTGCTGTATATTGCCCCCCACTGAATCTGACCTTCACTGGTGAGTTCAGACCTATGTGATGCGCAATATAAGGACTGACCAGAACCTGACATCCTCCTAGGAGTATATGATGTGTTCAGGTCAGGAGACCCGCGGCCGGTCCATGCGGTCAGTCCGTGCATCGTGGTCCGGACGCTGTCTGTGGTACGCTCTTTAGGGCTCTCGCTGCCATATGTTGTGGTTATGCAATGAATTTTATTGAGTCTGGCTGAAAGAACAATAAATCCTTGGTCAGCCAGCAGTAGTGACTCTAGGCCGCTAATCCTTGACGGACACTTGCTCAGTAGCGACCAGTAGATGCTGTCGTGCGCACTTAGGCCTCTTCCACATATCAGTTTTTTGTCATCAGTCACAATCCGTCGAATTTTGAAAAAAACGGATCTGGTGACTGATGCCGCTGGATCTGTTTTTTCTCATAGATTTGTATTAGCGACAGATGGCCACACGTTTCATCCGTCGTTCAACGGATCTGTCGAAAATTCTTTGTCCGTCGGCCGGAGACAATGAACATAGGAAGATTTTTTGTCACCGTCGAAAAATGGGACAGCTGTCCGGTATTTGCTAGAATGGAAGCCTATGGGCAACGCATTTGTCCGACAAATGATGGAATCCGGCAACGGATTCCATTTTTTTTTTAACTGTGCATGTGCTGACACTGTGCCTGTATGGTGTGTGCGGGCTGTGTGTGTGTGCCTGTGTGACGGGGGGTATGCGTGTATGTGTGTGTGCGTGCAGGCATCGTCCGATGGGACTACAAGTCCCATCCGGGCTCTGCCTTCCACAGTGACAGTGATTGACTTCTGCCCAGTTGCTTGCCAGCAGCATGGATGCTTCTCTAAATCAGGTCTCATAAAGTCATTCCAACATTTCAGGTTACCACAGGCAAGGTGATAACTTGTGGATTCGTGCAGCTCTGAGCTCTACCCACTATACACCGCTGTCTCTGGCAGTGCCATAGAGAATGAATAGAGCAGACGCCCCTTGTGACATTTCACAAGCCTGATCGCCGGATCTGTTGGGATCCCAGCGGCTGGATAGCTGATACCATTTGAAATGTTGAAAATAACCCTTTAAAGCAACTTTCCACTCTGGGACTGAGAAATATTCACTTCACATGTATAGTCACCATCCTAGTGCCCTCTGTTTGCTTCCCGATGCCTCTTTCTCTGAGGCCAGCATTCCTTTCCTTCCAAGATGGCCGCCTCAGTGGCATAAGGAGTGAAGTAATCGCTCTAAGTCACCCCTGCTATTCCTATTCCATGTAACAAGGATGGTAAGGGAGGTGGCTTAGACTTATTGATGCACTTCTCAAGCCAATTTTGCAACCATTTTGCATATGGGAGGAAAGCAACACTGGCCTCAGAGAATGGGGCATCGCCAGCCAAACGGAGGGCACCAAGCTGTGACTAAACTGTGAAGTGTATCGTCCCTTTCCAGTCACAGTTTTAACATCTTGACAGAATATACTATATTATATTCATGAAGAGAGAGATTGCTGTCTGCGCGGCAGGCGGTGGCCGTGGAGCGCGGCAGGCAGTGGATGTGGAGCGCGGCAGGCAGTGAAGCGCGGCAGGCAGTGGCTGTGGAGCGTGGCAGGCGATAACCGTGGAGCGCGGCAGGCGGTGGCTGTGGAGTGCGGCAGGCGGTGGCTGTGGAGCGCGGCAGGCGGTGGCCGTGGAGCGCGGCAGGCGGTGGCCGTGGAGCGCGGCAGGCGGTGTCTGTGGAGCGCGGCAGGCGGTATCTGTGGAGAGCGGCAGGCGGTATCTGTGGAGAGCGGCAGAAGGTGGATGTGGAGTGCGGCAGGCGGTGGCCGTGAAGCGCGGCAGGCGGTGGCTGTGGAGCGTGGCAGGCGATAACCGTGGAGCGCGGCAGGCTGTGGCCGTGTAGCGCGGCAGGCGGTGTCTGTGGAGCGCGGCAGGCGGTGGCTGTGGAGCGCGGCAGGCAGTGGCCGTGGAGCGCGGCAGGCGGTGGCTGTGGAGCGCGGCAGGCGGTGGCTGTGGAGCGCGGCAGGCGGTGGCTGTGGAGCGCGGCAGGCAGTGACCGTGGAGCACTGCAGGCGATTATATTATAATCAAAAGTATTGACCAAAAAATACATCTAAATAAAGTGCAGTGCATATATAAAGCGATTTCTAGTCAAAAAAGTACATATCAGTAAAAAATAAATCCCACACCCCACACCCCAACGCGCGTTTCACACGTTGCTTCCTCAGGGAATTGTTCTTTAATATTTAAATTTATTATGGGATTTATTTTTTACTGATATGTACTTTTTTGGCTAGAAATCACTTTATATATGCACTGCACTTTATTTAGATGTATTTTTTGGTCAATACTTTTGATTATAATTTATTAAATTGGATTGCTACTATATGGAATATATGTGCTGCTTCACTTCCCCCTCTTTTTGCTTTTTTATTGTCTTTTTGTGTTGGGATTTTAATGTGTCCTATGGTGTCCTTAATAAAAGTATTTATATTGATTTCAATATTGTAATTGTGTTATTGGCTCTTTTTGGATAGGTGGCTTTTTGTTTTATCATACCCAAACATGTGTGGATCCTAAGGGTGCGTGCACAAGCTGCGGATTCTGCTGCGGATTTGGCCCTGCGGCTCCCCAGTAGAATCTGCTGCATTGTACAGCAGCATTAGGCTATGTACACACACTGCAGATTTGGCCGTGCGGCTCCCCAGCAGAATCCGCTGCGTTGTACAGCACCATTAGGCTATGTACACACGCTGCAGATTTGGCCTCTGCGGCTCCCCAGCAGAATCCGCTGCATTGTACAGCACCATTAGGCTATGTACACACGCTGCAGATTTGGCCCTGCGGCTCCCCAGCAGAATCCACTGCATTGTACAGCACCATTAGGCTATGTACACACGCTGCAGATTTGGCCTCTGCGGCTCCCCAGCAGAATCCGCTGCATTGTACAGCACCATTAGGCTATGTACACACGCTGCAGATTTGGCCGTGCGGCTCCCCAGCAGAAGCCGCTGCGTTGTACAGCACCATTAGGCTATGTACACACGCTGCAGATTTGGCCCTGCGGCTCCGCTGCATTGTACAGCACCATTAGGCTATGTACACACGCTGCAGATTTGGCCCTGCGGCTCCACAGCAGAATCTGCTGCGTTGTACAGCACCATTAGGCTATGTACATACGCTGCAGATTTGGCCTCTGCGGATCCGCAGCAGTTCTGCAGTGTACAGTACAAGGTAAGTCTATGTGACTTACACTCCGCGGTGCCCACGCAGCGGATTTTTAACTGTAGAAAAGCTGCGGTTTTGAATCCGCAGAATTGACGTCAATTCTTTCTGCGGATTCCGCTGCGGTTTGCCATCTATTCCATCGTCAAGGTGGCAAACCGCAGGGGAAAAGCACAGGCCAATCCGCAGGTAATTTGAGCTGTGGATTTATCTGTGGATCCGCAGATACAAACCCGCGGGTGAATCCGCAGCGTGTGCACATGGCCTTATAATGAATGGAAAATGGAAACCGCAAGGGGGCGTGGCTTGAGCTGGCTATGGAGTAGCAAGCACAGCTCAGGAGCTCTGAGGAGGCATCCTCCAAATCTACGATTGTGCCCTCCAAAAGTGCCAGTGTGCCTGCATTTAGGCACAATCCCCGGTTCTGTGTGGTGCCGCGGGGGTTAGAACGAAGGCGGAGGGATCTAAAGCTCCTCAGCGTCCTCTCTCTTGAGCGCTACCTTCCCTGCATCTAGGAGACGTGAGGCGGAAGGACACAAAATAATCCTAAAGTTGTACACTCTTACTTGCGTTGGGCCCGCCTACCGCCTAAAAAAGAATTGTCATTTTTCCTGGTTGGTCCCCACCTGTACCGGGCCCCTTGTGGGTCGCTGGGCGCTAGCATTCAGCCCTACTGCTGTGAATTGTGCGGCGCTGTGGGAAATAGAACGGGGCGGAAGACTCTACTCCCCCAAGCTGTGTGGAATATTGGCCGTCGGCCTGTCACAGCCGCACGGCGGAAGGACACAAAATAGTGCCAAAGTTGAGCTCATCCTAGTGACGGACTTACTTGTTGCTTAATTAAAGGTCTTTAATTAATTCTGGAGGGACCCCCCACCTGTACCGGGGCTATCATTAGTTGCGGTGTTCCTGCATTTAGCCTCACTCCTCTCCATTACTGAGCGGTGCTGCAGCTAACAACAGAGGTGGAGGAATCTGCATCTCATTAGCTGCACTATTTTCGCTGGGCGGAAGGACACTAATTACTAGTTTACGGCGGTTTCTCCTTACACATAAAAAGGAAGAATTGTAAGCTTCTCTGGGAAGTCCCCCGCCCGCCGGGCCCTCTGAAAGGGCAAGAGTGCTTTCATTTAGCCCCATTCTACGCTTGTACTGAGCGGTGAGTCATAGGAGTGACAGAGGGGGCGGAGGGATCTGCCTCATTCTGTCAGCGCCGTGCTCCTGCTCCCAGCTTGTGTGCAGCTGATTCCTCATAGACTCAATATTAGATAACAAATAACTTTGTTGCCCTATTAAGGGCGGGCCCGAAAAATTTCTTGCACAGGGGCCCACTACAGTCTATGTCCGCCCCTGCACTAGTGTGAACGCAGCCCCACTCATGCAGCCCCTAACCAGGACCCCCATACATGCTCCCAATACATTTAATTATCATTACCACAGCACAGGGCACAAGCCTTTCTAGTGAGGCAGGAAAGATCACTGTATGACAGAGCAGCATGCGGACATAGTCTATATTATGTCTGCAGACTGATCCCATACAGCTAGGGCCGGCGTCAGCACCCGGCGTACCCGGGCAAGTGCCTGGGCACTGGCGAGACGGGGGGGCCCACTCGGCATCTGAACAAGTTTTTTTTTTTTTTTTTTATTTATATGTCCGCTCATACTGACCACTATCTTTTTTCCTGTGTGTGAGAGCATGCGACCAACATGTTACCGCTCATTAAGGTCTTGAATTTGGATGCCACTCCTAATGGGGCCATTATCCTGTATGGAGCATTATATGGGGCCCATTATCCTGTATGAAGCATTATATGGGGCCCATTATCCTGTATGAAGCATTATATGGGGCCCATTATCCTGTATGAAGCATTATATGGGGCCCATTATCCTGTATGAAGCATTATATGGGGCCCATTATCCTGTATGAAGCATTATATGGGGCCCATTATCCTGTATGGAGCATTATATGGGGCCCATTATCCTGTATGAAGCATTATATGGGGCCCATTATCCTGTATGAAGCATTATATGGGGCCCATTATCCTGCATGAAGCATTATATGGGGCCCATTATCCTGTATGAAGCATTATATGGGGCCCATTATCCTGTATGAAGCATTATATGGGGCCCATTATCCTGCATGGAGCATTATATAGGGCCATTATCCTGTATGGAGCATTATATTGGGCCCATTATTGTATATGGAGCATTATATGGTTTCCATTATTCTGTATGGAACACTACAGTGGGGCAAAAAAGTATTTAGTCAGTCAGCAATAGTGCAAGTTCCACCACTTAAAAAGATGAGAGGCGTCTGTAATTTACATCATAGGTAGACCTCAACTATGGGAGACAAACTGAGAAAAAAAAATCCAGAAAATCACATTGTCTGTTTTTGTTTCATTTTATTTGCATATTATGGTGGAAAATAAGTATTTGGTCAGAAACAAAATTTCATCTCAATTTCATCTCCGGGGGGGCGCCGCTGATCGCGGTCGGGTGTCAGCTGATTATCACAGCTGACACCCGGCACTATGTGTCAGGGGTAGTCATGGACCATCCCCGACATGTTAACCCCTGGCACATTGCCATCAAACATGATGGCAGTGTACCAGGGGTTTAGAGAAGCATCGGCAGGGAGGGGGCTCCCTCCGTGCTTCTCTGAGACCCCCAGCACAGCACGATGTGCTGCGCTGCGCTGAGGGCCTCCTTCCCTGCAGGTCCCCGGATACAATATGGTGGCGGGGACCTTCAAGGGCCAGCAGGGAGGCGGCTTCCTCATTGCCTGCAGAGAGCAGGCATGAGGAATCCTCCTGCGCTGCCTGTCACATGGCTGATTTGTCACAGCGCTGTGTGATGTGTCAGATCAGCAATCTGACATATAACAGTGATGTCCGCCCCGGCACAATGTAATAAAGTAAAAAAAGAAAAAAATAGTGTAAAAATAATTTATAAAAAATCTTTAAATATAAAAAAAATATTCCCTAATAAATTCATTTTTTGGAAATAAAAAAAACAAACAATAAAAGTACACATATTTAGTATTGCCGCGTCCGTAATGACCCGCCCTATAAAACTGTATGATTAGTTAACCCCTTTAGCGAACCCCTTAAAAAATAAAAATAAGAAACAAAGCAAAAACAATGCTTTATTATCATACCGCCGAACAAAAAGTGCAATAACGCACGATCAAAAAGACGGATATAAATAACCATGGTACCGCTGAAAACGTCATCTTGTCCCGCAAAAATGAGCCGCCATACAGCATCATCAGTGAAAAAATAAAAAGTTATAGCTCGAAGAATAAAGCGATGCAAAAATAATTATTTTGTATATAAAATTGTTTTCATCGCATAAAAGCGCCAAAACATAGAAAAAGACATAAATGAGGTATCGGTGTAATCATACTGACCCGAAGAATAAAACCACTTTTACCGGATGCGGAATGTTGTAAACTCACCCCCCAAAAGAAATTCATGAATTGATGGTTTTTGTTCATTCTGCGTCCCAAAAATCGAAATAAAAAGCGATCAAAAAATGTCACGTGACCGAAATTGGTACCAATGAAAACATCAACTCATCCTGCAAAAAATAAGACCTCACATGAGTCGGTGGGTCAAAATATGGAAAAAGTATAGCTCTCAAAATGTGGTGATGCAAAAACTATTTTTACAATAAAAAGCATCTATTAGCTTGTGACAGCTGCCAAACATAAAAACCCACCATAAATAGTAAATCAAACTCCCCTTTATTACCCCCTTAGTTAGGGAAAAATAATAAAATTAAAAAAATGTATTTATTTCCATTTTCCCATTAGGGCTAGCTTTAGGGCTAGGGTTAGGGCTGAGATTAGAGTTAGGGGTGTGTTGGGGTTAGGGTTGGAGTTAGAATTGGGGAGTTTCAACAGTTTAGGCACATCAGAGGTTCTCCAAACGCGACATGACACCCGCAGACAATTCCATCAAAGTCTGCATTCCAAAATGTCACTACTTCCCTTCAGAGCCACGACATGTGCCCATACAGTAGTTTTCTCCCACATATGGGGTATCAGCGTGCTCAGTAAAAATTGGACAACAACTTTTGTTGTCCAATTTCTCCTTTTACCCTTGGGAAAATAAAAAAATTGGGGACTAAAAGATTTCCATTTTCCAATTAGGGCTAGGGTTAGGGCTAGAGTTAGGGATGAGATTAGGGTTAGGGGTGTGTTGGGGTTAGGGTTGGAGTTAGAATTGGGGGGTTTCCACTGTTTAGGCACATAAGGTGCTCTCCAAATGCAACATGGCGTCTGATCTCAATTCCAGCCAATTCTGCGTTGAAAAAGTCAAACGGTGCTCCTTCCCTTCCAAGCTCTGCCATGCGCCCAAACAGTGTTTTACCCTCACATATGGGGTATCAGCCTACTCAGGACAAATTGCAAAACAACTTTTGGGGTCCAATTTCTCCTGTTAACCTTAGGAAAACAAAAAATGGGGGCAAAAATATCATTTTTGTGGAAAAAATATGATTTTTTATTTTCACACCCTGGCGTTATAAACTTCTGTGAAGCCCTTGGGGGTTCAAAGTGCTCACCACACATCTAGATAAGTTCCTTTGGGGGTCTAGTTTCCAAAATGGGGTCACTTGTGTGGGGTTTCAACAGTTTAGGCACATCAGAGGCTCTCCAAATGCAGCATGACACCCGCAGACCATTCCATCAAAATCTGCATTCCAAAACGTCACTACTTCCATTCCAAGCCCCAACGTGTGCCCATACAGTAGTTTTCTCCCACATATGGGGTATCAGTGTACTCAGGACCAATTGGACAACAACTTTTGGGTCCAATTTCTTCTGTTACCCTTGGCAAAATAAAAAATGGGGACTAAAAGATCATGTTTGTGATTTTGTGTTTTTTTTATTTTCCCGGTGTTATAAACTTCTGATTAGCCCTTAGGGGTTAAAAGTTCTCACTACATATCTAGAAAGGTTCCTTGGGGGGTCTAGTTTCCAAAATGGGGTCATTTGTGGGGTGTTTCCACTGTTTAGGTACATCTTGGGTCTCTCCAAACGTGACATGGCGTCCGATCTGAATTCCAGCCAATTTTGCACTGAAAAAGTCAAATGGTGCTCCTTCCCTTCTGAGCTCTGCTATGCGCCGAAACAGTGGTTCTCTCCCACATATCAGGTATCACCGTACTCAGTACCAATTGCACAATACCTTTTGCAGTCCAATTTCTCCTGTTACCCTTGGTAAAATAAAAAAAAATTGGACCTGAAGTAATTTTTTTGTGAAAAAAAGTTAAATGTTCATTTTTTTAAGCATTCAAAAAATTCCTGTGAAGCACCTGAAGGGTTAATAAACTTCTTGAATGTGGTTTTGAGCACCTTGAGGGGTGCAGTTTTTAGAATGGTATCACTTTGGGGTATTTTCTATCATATAGACCCCTCAAAGTGACTTCAAATGTGATGCCGTCCTTAAAAATATAATGGTGTTGCAGAAATGAGAAATCGCTGGTCAATTTTTAACCCTTATAACTTCCTAAGAAAAAAAAATTTTGGTTCCAAAATTGTGCTGATATAAAGGAAACATATGGGAAATGTTATTTATAAAGTTTTTTGTGTGCCATATCTCTGTGATTTTAGGCCATAAAAATTCAAAGTTGGAAAATTGCCAAATTTTCAAAATTTTTGCCAAATTTCCGTTTTGTTCACAAATAAACGCAAGTTGTATCAATGAAATTTTACCACTAACATGAAGTACAATATGTCACGAGAAAACAATGTCAGAATCACTGGGATCCCTGGAAGCGTACCAGAGTTATTACCTCATAAAGGGACAGTGGCAGAATTGTATAAATTGGCCCGATCATGAACGTGCAAACCACCTTTGGGGGTAAAAGGGTTAAGAGTAGTGTTGAGCATTCCGATACCGCAAGTATCGGGTATCGGCCAATATTAGCTGTATCGGAATTCTGATACTGACTTGCGATACTTTTTTCATATCGGATAACGGAATCGGAAGTTCCCATAATGCTATGAGCCTGCTCGCTTTGATTCAGCCAATGGGAATCCTCAGAAGTGTGGGCACATCCTGTTAGGCATGTAGGCATGTTAACTATTGGCATGGCTGTGATTGGCTGCTGAAATGATGTGATGATGCACTATAAAAGCCACTGCTGCCGCCATTTCTGGTCACTCTGCTGTGAATTCAGTTAGGGACAGGCTGCTGTTGAAGACTGTGAGGGACAGTTAGAAATAGTGATTCTACAAAACATATTGTGCTTTAACCAGGCTACATAAACCACCACTGTAGCTTTCTTTTCCCTAGCAGCAGTGTTCACAGCTGTCTGCAAGGGCTGTGTGAGTGCAGCTCATGCTGTGGAGTGGGTCCTGTAGCCACATCTGGTTTAGGCCGCCCAGCGTGCCTCACTGCTGCCTCATACATATTTTTCTTCTTGAGCTGCTTATTTTTCAAAAATTCTATCTAGTGTGCTTCCATCCGTATCCATATACGTTGGTTGCAAACACTAGTAGTAGACAGCGGAGCCTTTCTGCAGCCTTTCAGTGCTAGTGCCCACTTAGCTGCACTGTTCACGGCTGTCTGAGAGGTCTCTGACTGTGTGTGAGTGCAGCTCACGCTGAGTAGTGTGTCCTGCAGCTACGTCTGGTTGTAGGCTGCTCAGCGTGCTTCACTGCCTCACACATATTTTTCTTTAATTGCAGCTCATTTTTTCTTCTCCTATTAGTGTGCATCCATCCGTATCCATCTACATTGGTTGGTTGCAAATACTATATAGGAGTAGATAGAGGAGCCTTTTTTCTGGCTTGTGCCCTTCATCTGCAGCCAGATTAGTATTACCCAATTTTTTTGGAGCCTCATCTTTTGCATTGTAGGTTTCCTGCCTGCATTGTAATAGCTCCAAAAAGTTGGTGATACTATCACTTTCAAATCTTTGGTCACATCCTTTTAGTTTTTTTTTTAAAAAAAAACCAATAAAGTTCACCAAACACTACATTTGAAAGTTGTGTAGGCCACATTAGCTCCTATTAAAGTGTAGTCCACGCACACACTTCATAAAATTAGTGTTTCTTCTACCTGTAACCAGCTGTTCAGGAATAAGCACACTAAGCCCCCCCTTTGTACTTTTCTGCCTATCTTTATCAGTCTAGCAAGATGAAGAAGGCAGGGAGTAAGGCACGTGGGCGTGGGCGTGGAGTTTCAGCAGGGAGAGGACGTGGGGATTCTGCAGGGAGAGGACGTGGGGATTCTGCAGGGAGAGGAAGTGGGGATTCTGTGCCTGCTGCAGGCACCAGTGAGTCAGCATCCCCCAGTTTTAGCAGGCAACAGTCCTTTATGCGCAGCTTTGTAGGACCTCGCCATACCCCACTGCTGCGGGAGGAACAAATTGAGGCCGTTGTCGGATGGATGGCAGCTAACGCATCGACTTCAATGACTTCCACATCCTCTCAGGGCCAGAGCACCGAAGAGCAACGATCTGTCTCTTCACCACTTGCCAAAGTGCCCAGGCAGTCAGAGAGCCCTGGACAGGAGCCATCACAGTCTCTACTTCTGTTCTCTGAATCTGTTGGCTTGGAAAGAGGGGGCCAGCCAAGCAGCATTTCAGAATGTGAAGAAGAGGGAGTATGCAGTGATGCGCAACTTCTTTGTCCCTCTGAATCTGAAGAGGCGGGTGGGCCAGTGCCTATGGTCAGCACACCACAGTACGCATCAGATGATGACGAGACACAGGTGCCACTTTCTGGTGCGTACGGTGCTGGCGAGACAACCCAGGAGAAGCAGGTGTTTGAAGAGGGGAGCGTAGATGATGAGGTCCTTGACCCATCATGGCGTGAGGAACAGGAAGGTGGTGGGAGCGACTCTGAGGAAGAGATTCCCCGAACGGCCAAAACAGGAGGGAGAGGGAGGGGGCAGACTTGGTTGACTGTAGCCTCCACTTCAGCACCCGTTAGGAGCATTCCTCTTTCAAAAGCCAAAACGGGCGCTCCCAAGACTTGCAGTGCGTGGTCTGTTATGAATGAGTCACCGTAGGAGGCAAAAACAGAATTGCTAGCTAAGTCCAGAAAACCAGAGAAGTTGGCAGCTATCGGATTGCAGACCACTGAACCTAACAACAACAACTAGCAGTAGCCGTGGGGGGTTCCTACGGTGCCCTAGACCCCTCGATCACAGCCGGAGAACTACATAGCCTAAAGACAGAAAGTGAAATCTAAACTGTCCCAGAGCAGACCCCAAAGCAATAGGCAGCCCCCATCATATAATGACGGTGAAGCAAGATGAAAAAACACTCATACAGATAGAAAGATAGGCTGAGCAAATGATGGGGCCCAAGCTAACTAAATAGGACAGGATAGAAAAGCTGCTGTCTGCAATCCGCCAAAACCCTCTCAAAGCAAGAGCCAACAGACTGATAGGGAAAAAAGCCCTGAAGACGCTAGGCTTCAAAAGACTATATCAGTACTCAGGTGTTTTCTGAAGACAGAGCAAAAAGGAATTCAGCTCACCCAGCAGGGAAAGGAAGAAATCCAGAAAAACAAGGCAAAACAAAACCTAAGCACAAATGCAAAAAGCAGAGAAGAAAACTTAGCTTTTGAGGAGCAGGAATCAGACTGGTCTCCAAGAATCCCTCAGAGAAATCACCCGCAAGGCAGAAGGGCGTGGGCTGCCTTATATCCAGTCAGCAATTCCAGTCACCCAGTCATCATCATTCTGCTCAGATGCTTTGTAATCAGCCTCACTACCTTCCTTCACCAGAAGAGGGAGTTCATCAGACCTCAATGGTGAAGGGGAAAATGAACTCACAACAGTGGTCCTTTTTTGACACAGTTGCAGATGACATTTGCTTTGTCAAATGCAAGCTGCGTCATCAGAGAGTCAAAAGAGGGAAAAATGTCAGCAACCTCAATACCACTAATATGTGGAAACATGTGCGGACCAAGCATGAGGTGGAGTTACACAGACACACTGAAGACGTAGGCCAACGTACAGCACCACCTACCACCTCTTCAGCTCGTGTTGAGGCCTCTTCCTCCAGCTCACACACAGCTGGTTCGGCTTCCTCACAGGATCGCCAAGGAAGAACCTCTGGCACTGTTGTCCGGAGACCCCGTGACATTCCACCCACAGCACCACGTTTCCAGTCATCCTCACACTCCCAGGCCACTCGACAGCCATCGGTAGCACAGGCATGGTATAAAAGGCGGCCATACTCGGCAAACCATCCCCGAGCGCAGCTTCTGAATGCTGGCATTGCCAAACTACTGGCACTTGAAATGCTCTCATTCAGGCTGGTGGAGACTGACACCTTCCGGGACTTCATGGCATTGGCAGTCCCACAATACACCATGCTCAGCCACTTTTATTTCAGCAGGCGAGCCGTCCCTGCCCTGCAGAAACATGTGAAGGGAAAAATAAAACATGCGCTACTAAACGCCGTTAGTAGCAATGTCCACCTGACCACTGATGCATGGACCAGTAACCATGGACAGGGACGATACCTTTCCCTCACTGTCCATTGGGTCAATGTTGTGGAGCCGGGTACAGATCTGGAGAGTGACGCTGAACGTGTTCTGCCAACTCCACGGATTGCAGGAATCCAGTCTGTACACATAGACTCCTCCTCCTACTCAAGTTCCTCAGAAACAGCGCAGCAGGAGCCTGTTATGACCGATATGAGCACAGCCGTGGCCAAACGTCAACAGGCCATACTCAAATTAATTTCTTTGGGGAATAGAAGCCACACAGCGCAGGAGCTCTGGAATGCCATCAAGCAGGAGAGCGACGTGTGGTTTGTGCCAGCGAATCTCCAGCCGGGCTTGGTAGTGTGTGACAATGGCCGAAATCTGGTGGCAGCTCTTGGCCTAGGCAACCTCACTCACATCCCATGTCTGGCACATGTGCTGAACTTGGTCGTGCAGAGCTTTCTGAGGGACTATCCGGATCTTGATGCACTGCTGCACAAGGTCCGCATAGAGTGCTCTCACTTGCGGCGTTCCAGCACGGCAAGATCGCGCCTTGCTGCTCTGCAGCGCCGATTCCGCCTTCCGGAAAACATCGCATCATATGTGACCTACCCACCAGGTGGAATTCAACGTTACATAGGTTGGAGCGGTTGTGTGAGCAGCAGGCAGCAGTCATGGAGTACCAGCTGCATCAGGCGCAAACAAGTCGCACTGCGCCGGTCACACTTCAGCACCACTGAGTGGGCCTCTATGAAGGACATCTGCCTCGATTTACGTGCCTTCGATGATTCCACGCAGATGGCGAGTGCAGATGATGCACTAGTCAGCATGACTGTCCCCCTTATCTGCCTGCTTCAAAAAACACTGCAAGCACTAAGGGAGGAGGTTTTGGAAGAGGTGGAGGATGAGGAGTCCCAAATGCCATCTGCTTCTGGACAGTCTGCGCAACGTGGTTCCTCACAAAGGCCTAGGCAGGGGACACTTTGTGAGGAGGATGAGGAGGAGTCGATGGAGGAGGAAGACATCTCTCCAGAGGAGGGAGGTACACAAAGCTCTAGTCAGTATGTACAGCGAGGGTGGGGTGATGCAGAGCAGGCAGAGATCACGCCTCAAGCAGGGGACAGCGGTTCTTTGGCAGTTGGGAGTCTGCAGCACATGGTTAATTTCATGCTGCAGTGCCTGAGAAACGACCGACGCATCGCCCACATTCTCTACATGGCTGATTATTGGGTGTACACCCTCCTAGATCCTCGCTACCGGGACAACTTACAAAGCCTCATACCAACGTTGAACCGGGAGCGTAAACTGCGGGAGTACCAAGACACACTGATGCAGTCCATCATGTTTTACATTCCACCCAACAGCAGTGGTGCTAGTGCTTTACAAAGCAGCTCTGTGTGTCGAGGCAGTGGAGGAAACACGGCACAAAGAGGGAGCAGAGGCAGCGCCTCAGCACAAGGCAACACCACCATGGCCCAAATGTGGCAAAGTTTTGTGTGTCCGCCACAATTGTCTACACCATCACAGACGGCTCCAGTCAGCAGGAGGCAACGTTTCTGTCAGATGGTGACAGATTACATGTCTTGCCCTGTCAGTGTACTCCCAGATGGCTCTTCCCCCTTCAAGTTTTGGGTCTCTAAGCTGGACACATGGCCAGAGCTTAGCCAGTATGCATTGGAGGTGCTGGCTTGCCCTGCTGCCAGTGTATTATCGGAACGCGTCTTTAGTGCCGTAGGTGGTGTACTAACAGACTGTTGTGTTATGAGCTCAATTTCTCCTTCACCTTTGATGTCCGATGAACTCCCTCTGCTGGTGAAAGGAGGTAGTGAAATTGATTTGGATGGGAAAAACCTGTCATCTGAACAGGTGGAGTGTGATTGGACATCCGGAATCTCTGAGTGGATATAAGGCCGCCGACGCCCTGCTGGGTTGCTGGTGATCCTCTCTGCTCTGAGCTCTGGCCTCCAGTTTAGTCCTGTTTACTAAAGCTAAATTTGTGCTCTGCTATCGTTCCATGAGATTTTGTCTGGTTTACTTAGTTTTTGTGTTCAGCCAGCCCTGGTTGGGACTGGCTGATCTCCATTTTTTGTTTCTGATCAGTTGATCTCTTTGCTCTGTTTTCAGAATATACCTGAATGTTGATATAGTGATTTTGAAGTCTAGTGACTTCAGGGCCTTTTCTATCAGATGTGTTGGACATTATTTTTGGCAGGGTTTTTGCATGATTGCAGACAGTTGCCTTTCTTTCCTGTCCTATCTAGTTAGTGAGGGCCCCATCATTTGCTCAGCCTGTCTTTCTGTCTGTGTTTGTGTTTTCATCTGTTTTCACCGTCAATACATGTTGGGGGCTGTCTATTGCTTTGGGGTCTGCTCTGGGGCAGTTTAGATTCCCCTTTCTTTCTTTAGGTTTATTTAGTTCTCCGGCTGTGAACGAGGTGTCTAGGACCACAATAGGAACACCCCACGGCTACTGTTAGTTGTTGTGAATAGGATCAGGGGTCTGCAATCCGCTAGCTACCAACCTCTCCGGTTTTCTGGACTTAACTTGTATTTTTGTTTTTTCCTCCTCCGGTGACTCATTCATAACAGAATCACCAGCCATACCGCAGATTCTAGGGTACTCAATAGCAGGAAAGAATTGAAAAAAAAAAAAAAGTGTCAGAATTTTTTTTTTCAATGTATATTTTTTCCTCTTTTTCTCTGGGGCCGTAGGAAGAATTTTTTCTTAATGGAGATTAAGCAATTGTCTGATCGTGTGGAGCAGCTGGCTGCTGAAGTGCGGGGAATTTCCACGTATCTTGCTCATTCACATGCTGCTGAACCAAAGATTCCTACTCCTGATGTGTTTTTTGAGGATCGGTCTAAATTTTTGAATTTTAAGAATAATTGTAAATTATTTCTTGCCTTGAAGCCTAACTCATCGGGGAGCTCTGCGCAGCAGGTTAAAATTGTCATCTCTTTGCTGCGCGGCGATCCCCTGGATTGGGCGTTTTCTTTGACACCTGATGATCCTATTCTAACTAATGTGGATGCATTTTATCAAGCCTTGGGGTTGTTGTATGATGAACCTAATGGTATTGATCAAGCTGAGAAAGCCCTGTTGGCATTGAGCCAGGGTCAGGATTCTGCAGAGTTATACTGTCAAAAATTCCGAAAGTGGGCGGTCCTTACCACCTGGAATGATGGTGCCTTGACATCTCTCTTTCGGAAGGGTTTGTCAGAAACCGTAAAAGATACTATGGTGGGATTTCCTGTTCCCTCTGGTCTTGACGATTCTATGTCATTAGCCATTCAGGTCGATCGGCGTTTATGTGAACGTAAAAGTACACGAGACATGTTGCCACCTGTTGAACAAATGTCTGAACCTATGCAATGTGATAGAGTTTTGTCTAGGGCGCAACGTCAGGAGTTCAGATGGAGTAATAAGCTGTGTTTTTTCTGTGGAGATGCCTCTCATATTGTTTCTGTCTGCCCTAAACGAGAGAAACGTTTTGCACACACATTTGCTGTGGGTGGTGTACAACCTAAGTTTCTTCTGGCAATTACTCTGATCTGCTCCCTGTCCACATTTTCCGCTAAGGCTTTTGTGGATTCAGGAGCGGCTCTGAACCTGATGGACTTGGATTTTGCTAAACATTGTGGGTTTCCTATGACACCTCTGCGGACGCCTATCCCTTTGAGGGGTATTGATGATACTCCTTTGGAGAAGAATAAACCTCAGTTTTGGACCCAGGTGGTAATGCGGGTCGCCCCAGACCATGAAGAAAATTGCAGATTTTTGGTGTTGCATAATTTGCATGATACCATTGTTCTGGGATTTCCCTGGTTGCAAATTCATAATCCAGTTTTGGATTGGAAATCTGTGTCTGTGGTGAGTTGGGGTTATCGGTGTGCTCTTGGTGATGCTCCTGTTTTCTCCACCTCTCCCCAGTCGCATGATGTTCCTGACTATTTGGCTGATTTTTATGATGTATTTAGTGGGAATAAGTCTGCGTCTTTGCCTCCTCATAGGAATTATGACTGTGCAATTGAGCTGAGCCCTGGGTGTAAATTTCCCAAGGGTCGACTTTTCAATTTATCTGTACCCGAGCATGAGGCTATGCAATCTTATATTAAGGAGTCATTGGAGAAGGGTCATATTAGACCATCCTCTTCACCCTTGGGTGCTGTTTTTTTTTTCGTGGCCAAGAAAGATGGTTCATTAAGGCCTTGTATTGACTATCGTTCACTCAACAAAATTACTGTTAAATATCAGTATCCGTTACCCCTGATTTCTGATCTATTCTCCAGAGTTAAAGGTGCTTGCTGGTTTACCAAGCTTGACCTCAGGGGGGCGTATAATCTTATTCGCATTAAGCATGGGGATGAATGGAAGACGGCGTTTAATACTCCGGAGGGATATTTTGAGTACCTGATGATGCCTTTTGGGTTCACTAATGCCCCTTCTGTCTTCCAGTGCTTCATGAATGATATTTTCCGAGACTTTGTGGATAAATTTTTGATCATCTATCTGGATGATATTTTGATCTTTTCCAGGGATTGGGACTCTCATGTGGAACATGTTCGGACTGTGTTCCGGATTTTGAGGGAGAATTCCCTGTATGTTAAGGGATCGAAATGCCTTTTTGGTGTACAGAGTATTTCATTTTTATGATTTAT
The DNA here is from genome assembly GCF_039654945.1 of Dendrobates tinctorius. Taxonomy (NCBI): domain Eukaryota; kingdom Metazoa; phylum Chordata; class Amphibia; order Anura; family Dendrobatidae; genus Dendrobates; species Dendrobates tinctorius. The sequence goes on along the minus strand of NW_027361797.1, from coordinate 14,656,157 downwards.
TTTGTCTCCGTCAACTATTGAAATGGACCCGGCCAAGGTACAGGCCATTTATGATTGGATTCAGCCCACTTCTTTGAAGGCCCTCCAGAAGTTTTTGGGTTTTGCTAATTTTTATCGTAAATTTATAGCTAATTTTTCTGGGATTGCCAAACCATTGACTGATTTGACTAAGAAGGGTGCTGATGTGCTGAATTGGTCTCCAGAGGCTGTTTCTTCCTTTCAGGAGCTTAAGCGGAGGTTCACTTCTGCTCCGGTTTTGCGGCAACCTGATGTCTCACTCCCGTTTCAGGTAGAGGTGGACGCTTCTCAGATTGGTGCTGGAGCTGTTTTGTCCCAAAAAGATCCGGTAACATCTAAAATGAATTCCTGTGCTTTCTTTTCCCGATTGTTCTCCCCATCCGAAGGCAACTATGATGTGGGGAATCGGGAACTGTTAGCCATGAAATGGGCATTTGAGGAGTGGAGACATTGGTTGGAGGGAGCTAAACATCAAGTCGTGGTCCTTACTGACCACAAGAATTTGATTTAACTTGAGTCGGCCAAACGCTTGAATCCTAGACAGGCTAGGTGGGCCTTGTTTTTCACACGTTTTGATTTTGTGGTCTCTTTTCTTCCGGGTACTAAGAATGTCAAGGCAGACGCCCTCTCTAGGAGTTTCTTTGCTGATTCTCCTATTGTGACCAAGCCTGCTACCATCTTAGGTGAGGGGGTAGTTCTTTCTGCCATCTCGCCCGATTTGAGACGTGCTCTGGAAGAGTTACAGGAGGACAAACCTGAGCGTTGTCCCATTGGAAAATTTGTATGTTCCTGACCAGTGGAGGAAGAGAGTAATGTCTGAAGTTCATTGCTCCGCATTGGCTGGTCATCCAGGTATTTTTGGTACTAGAGATTTGGGGAGTCGGTCTTTTTGGTGGCCCGCCTTGTCTCGTGATGTCTGGAAAATTGTGTAGTCCTGTGGGACTTGCTCCCGGTCTAAACCTTGTTCTCGCTCTATTGGGTTATGATGCCTTTGCCGGTGCGCAGGAGGCCATGGACCCATATTTCAATGGATTTTATTTCTGATATGCCTGTCTCTCAGAGAATGACTGTTATTTGTGATAGATTCTCTAAGATGGTCCATCTTGTACCACTCACTAAGTTGCTATCTTCCTCAGAGTTGGTGCCCTTGTTTTTGCAACAGGTGGTTCGCTTTCATGGGATTCCTGAGAACATTGTGTCTGACAGAGAAGTTCAGTTTGTTTCTAGATTTTGGAGGACTTTTTGTTCCAAGCTGGGAATTCAGTTGTCCTTCTCCTCTGCGTTTCACCCTCAGACCAATGGGCAGACGGAGAGAACAAACCAGACTTTGGAGTCTTATTTGAGATGTTTTATTTCTGCTGATCAGGATGATTGGGTTTCATTTTTGCCATTGGCCAAATTTGCTTTAAATAATAGAGCTAGTTCTGCCACTTTGATGTCACCTTTTTTTTGTAACTTTGGGTTTCATCCTCGATTCTCTTCAGGGCAGGTGGAGTCTTCTGACTGCCCAGGTGTTGAGACTGTGGTGGAAAGAATGCACCAGATTTGGGACCAAGTGGTGGATAAGTTGTCTCTCTCCCAGGAAATGGCCCAGCAGTTTTCCAACCGGCATAGGACCATTGGTCCCCGGTTTAAGGTGGGTGATATGGTTTGGTTGTCATCAAAGAATATCTCTATGAAGGTGGCTTCTCCAAAGTTTAAACCTAGATTTATTGGACCTTACAAGATTTTGGAGATTCTTAATCCGGTCTCTTTTCGATTGGCTCTTCCTGTTACTTTCAAAATCCATAATGTGTTTCATAAGTCTCTGTTGAAGAGGTTTGTTGAGCCAGTAGTTCCTGTGGTGGCACCTCCTGACCCTGTATTGGTTGAAGGTAATGTGGAATATGAGGTTGAGAAGATACTGGATTCTCGTCTGGCTAGACGGAGACTCCAGTATTTGGTTAAGTGGAAGGGTTATGGCCAGGAGGATAATTCTTGGGTCTCTGCATCCGATATTCATGCCGAAAGATTGGTTCGTGCTTTTCATCGGGCCCATCCAGATCGCCCTGGTGGCGTGGATGAGGGTTCGGTGACCCCTCCTCAAGGGGGAGGTACTGTTATGAGCTCAATTTCTCCTTCACCTTTAATGTTCGATGAACTCCCTCTGCTGGTGAAAAGAGGTAGTGAAATTGATTTGGATAGGAAAAACCTGTCATCTGAACAGGTGGAGTGTGATTGGACATCCGGAATGTCTGAGTGGATATAAGGCCGCCGACGCCCTGCTGGGTTGCTGGTGATCCTCTCTGCTCTGAGCTCTGGCCTCCAGTTTAGTCCTGTCTACTAAAGCTAAGTTTTTGCTCTGCTATTGTTCCATGAGATTTTGTCTGGTTTACTTAGTGTTTGTGTTCAGCCAGCCCTGGTTGGGACTGACTGAACTCCATTTTTTATTTCTGATCAGTTGATCTCTTTGCTCTGTTTTCAGAATATACCTGAGTGCTGATATAGTGATTTTGAAGTCTAGTGACTTCAGGGCCTTTTCTATCAGACGTGTTGGACATTATTTTTGGCAGGGTTTTTGCGTGATTGCAGACAGTTGCTATTCTTTCCTGTCCTATCTAGTTAGTGAAGGCCCCATCGTTTGCTCAGCCTGTCTTTCTGTCTGTGTTTGTGTTTTCATCTGTTTTCACCGTCAATACATGTTGGGGGCTGTCTATTGCTTTGGGGTCTGCTCTGGGGCAGTTTAGATTTCCTCTTTCTTTCTTTAGGTTTATTTAGTTCTCCGGCTGTGAACGAGGTGTCTAGGTCCACCGTAGGAACACCCCATGGCTACTGTTAGTTGTTGTGAATAGGATCAGGGGTCTGCAATCCGCTAGCTACCAACTTCTCCGGTTTTCTGGAATTAGCTTGTATTTTTGTTTTTCCTCCTCCAGTGACTCATTCATAACACCGTCGCACCCGACTATCTTCTGATAACGTCGACCGGCTTACTTTTCTGAAAATGAACAAGGCCTGGATCTCTCCAGAATTTGCCAGTCCTCTTCCCGACTAAATAATTGGTTGGCAACTTTATCCAGGTCTCCTGGTTTGTTCATGTTTCTACCACCTGAACTATAATCCCTGGGCTTCAACACAGCCAGTTGTCGCTCAGATGTATCGTCTGCACAGAGAAAAAACACACTAGCTCCTGTGTTAGTGGGGTTCAGTAACGACAGCTGCTCCCCTGCTGTGTGGACAGCAAAGTCTTCTGCTCCATCCACATTAAAACTCCTACTGATTTTTAACCGTGCTCCACTTAGGCCTCTGGCTCCACTGTCTCTAGTATTTCCCCTGGCCTCCAACCCCACCTGTTACAGCTCTGAAGTGGTGTCTGCACAATCCACACTTGTTCCTGTGTTACTTGGGCTCAGTCACGTCAGTTGATCCCCTGATGTGTGTACGGCAAGGTCTTCTGCTCTGTCCACATTCCCACTAGTAGTGTAAATGAGGACAGAGCAGGAGACCTTGCCAGACACACATCAGGGAATCATCTGACGGGACTGAGCCCCAGTAACACAGGGACAAGTGTGGATTGTGCTGACGCCACTTCAGAGCTGTAACTGGCGGGGTTGGAGGCCAGGGGAAATACTAGAGACAGTGGAGCCAGAGGTCTAAGTGGAGCACGGTTACAATCAGTTGTAGTCTACAACCTCTAGAAAACCAGCTGCAAGTTGGCCTCCGCCTGCTGAATGCCTCATGCTGAGCTCCAACAACGCCTGTTGGTGTTCAGAAGTGCCATCTTCACAGAGAAAAACACACTAGCTCCTGTGTTAGTGGGGTTCAGTAATGCCAGCTGTTCCCCTGCTGTGTAGACGGCAATGTCTCCTGCTGCCTCCACATGCCAACAACATCAGGCCTCAGCCTGCTCCATGCCTCATCCTGGGCTCCAACAACGCCAGTTCGTGTTCAGAAGTGCCGTATTCACAGAGAAAAACACAGTAGCTCATGTGTTAGTGGGGTTCAGTAACGCCAGCTGCTCCCCTGCTGTGTAGACGGCAATGTCTCATGCTGACTCCACATGCCCAAAACATCAGGCCTCAGCCTGCTCCCTGCCTCAACCTGGGCCCCAACAACGCCAGTTGGTGTTCAGAAGTGTCATCTTCCCAGAGAAAAACACACTAGCTCCTGTGTTAGTGGGGTTCAGTAACACCAGCTGTTCCCCTGCTGTGTAGACGGCAATGTCTCCTGCTGACTCCACATGCCCAAAACATCAGGCCTCAGGCTGCTCCATGCTTCAACTTGGGCTTCAGCAACGCCAGTTGGTGTTCAGAAGTGTCGTCTTCCCAGAGAAAAACACACTAGCTCCTGTCTTAGTGGGGTTCAGTAATGCCAGCTGTTCCCCTGCTGTGTAGACGGCAAAGTCTCCTGCTGCCTCCACATGCCAACAACATCAGGCCTCAGCCTGCTCCATGATTCATCCTGGGCTCCACCAACACCAGTTGGTGTTCAGAAGTGCCGTCTTCACAGAGAAAAACACACTAGCTCCTGTGATAGTGGGGTTCAGTAATGCCAGCTGTTCCCCTGCTGTGTAGACGGCAAAGTCTCCTGCTGCCTCCACATGCCAACAACATCAGGCCTCAGCCTGCTCCATGTCTCATACTGGGCTCCAAAAACGCCAGTTGGTGTTCAGAAGTGCCATCTTCACAGAGAACAACACACTAGCTCCTGTGTAAGTGGGGTTCAGTAATGCCAGCTGTTCCCCTGCTGTGTAGACGGCAATGTCTCCTGTTGCCTCCACATGCCAACAACATCAGGCCTCAGCCTGCTCCATGCCTCATCCTGGGCTCCAACAACGTCAGTTGGTGTTCAGAAGTGCCGTCTTCCCAGAGAAAAACACACTAGCTCCTGTGTTAGTGGGGTTCAGTAGCGCCAGCAGCTCCCCTGCTGTGTAGACGGCAAAGTCTCCTGCTGCCTCCACATACCAACAACATCAGGCCTCAGCCTGATCCATGCCTCATCCTGGGCTCCAAAAACGCCAGTTGGTGTTCAGAAGTGCAGTCTTCACAGAGAAAAACACACTAGCTCCTGTGTTAGTGGGGTTCAGTAACAACAGCTGTTCCCCTGCTGTGTAGACGGCAATGTCTCCTGCTGACTCCACATGCCTAAAACATCAGGCCTCAGCCTGCTCCATGCCTCAACCTGGGCTTCAGCAACGTCAGTTGGTGTTCAGAAGTGTCGTCTTCACAGAGAAAAACACACTAGCTCCTGTCTTAGTGGGGTTCAGTAATGCCAGCTGTTCCCCTGCTGTGTAGACGGCAAAGTCTCCTGCTGCCTCCACATGCCAACAACATCAGGCCTCAGCCTGCTCCATGATTCATCCTGGGCTCCAACAAAGCCAGTTGGTGTTCAGAAGTGCCATCTTCCCAGAGAAAAACACACTAGCTCCTGTGTTAGTGGGGTTTAGTAACGCCAGCTGCTCCCCTGCTGTGTAGACGGAAATGTCTCATGCTGACTCCACATGCCCAAAAAATCAGGCCTCAGCCTGCTCCCTGCCTCAACCTGGGCCCCAACAACGCCAGTTGGTGTTCAGAAGTGTCATCTTCCCAGAGAAAAACACACTAGCTCCTGTGTTAGTGGGGTTCAGTAACACCAGCTGTTCCCCTGCTGTGTAGACGGCAATGTCTCCTGCTGACTCCACATGCCCAAAACATCAGGCCTCAGCCTGCTCCATGCCTCAACCTGGGCTTCAGCAACGCCAGTTGGTGTTCAGAAGTGTTGTCTTCCCAGAGAAAAACACACTAGCTCCTGTCTTAGTGGGGTTCAGTAATGCCAGCTGTTCCCCTGGTGTGTAGACGGCAAAGTCTCCTGCTGCCTCCACATGCCAACAACATCAGGCCTCAGCCTGCTCCATGATTCATCCTGGGCTCCAACAACGCCAGTTGGTTTTCAGAAGTGCCGTCTTCACAGAGAAAAACACACTAGCTCCTGTGTTAGTGGGGTTCAGTAATGCCAGCTGTTCCCCTGCTGTGTAGACGGCAAAGTCTCCTGCTGCCTCCACATGCCAACAACATCAGGCCTCAGCCTGCTCCATGTCTCATACTGGGCTCCAACTACGCCTGTTGGTGTTCAGAAGTGCCATCTTCACAGAGAACAACACACTAGCTCCTGTGTAAGTGGGGTTCAGTAATGCCAGCTGTTCCCCTGCTGTGTAGACGGCAATGTCTCCTGTTGCCTCCACATGCCAACAACATCAGGCCTCAGCCTGCTCCATGCCTCATCCTGGGCTTCAGCAACGCCAGTTGGTGTTCAGAAGTGTCGTCTTCACAGAGAAAAACACACTAGCTCCTGTCTTAGTGGGGTTCAGTAATGCCAGCTGTTCCCCTGCTGTGTAGACGGCAAAGTCTCCTGCTGCCTCCACATGCCAACAACATCAGGCCTCAGCCTGCTCCATGATTCATCCTGGGCTCCAACAATGCCAGTTGGTGTTCAGAAGTGCCGTCTTCCCAGAGAAAAACACACTAGCTCCTGTGTTAGTGGGGTTTAGTAACGCCAGCTGCTCCCCTGCTGTGTAGACGGAAATGTCTCATGCTGACTCCACATGCCCAAAAAATCAGGCCTCAGCCTGCTCCCTGCCTCAATCTGGGCCCCAACAACGCCAGTTGGTGTTCAGAAGTGTCATCTTCCCAGAGAAAAACACACTAGCTCCTGTGTTAGTGGGGTTCAGTAACACCAGCTGTTCCCCTGCTGTGTAGACGGCAATGTCTTCTGCTGACTCCACATGCCCAAAACATCAGGCCTCAGCCTGCTCCATGCCTCAACCTGGGCTTCAGCAACGCCAGTTGGTGTTCAGAAGTGTCGTCTTCCCAGAGAAAAACACACTAGCTCCTGTCTTAGTGGGGTTCAGTAATGCCAGCTGTTCCCCTGCTGTGTAGACGGCAAAGTCTCCTGCTGCCTCCACATGCCAACAACATCAGGCCTCAGCCTGCTCCATGATTCATCCTGGGCTCCAACAACGCCAGTTGGTGTTCAGAAGTGCCGTCTTCACAGAGAAAAACACACTAGCTCCTGTGTTAGTGGGGTTCAGTAATGCCAGCTGTTCCTCTGCTGTGTAGACGGCAAAGTCTCCTGCTGCCTCCACATGCCAACAACATCAGGCCTCAGCCTGCTCCATGTCTCATACTGGGCTCCAACAACGCCTGTTGGTGTTCAGAAGTGCCATCTTCACAGAGAACAACACACTAGCTCCTGTGTAAGTGGGGTTCAGTAATGCCAGCTGTTCCCCTGCTGTGTAGACGGCAATGTCTCCTGTTGCCTCCACATGCCAACAACATCAGGCCTCAGCCTGCTCCATGCCTCATCCTGGGCTCCAACAACGCCAGTTGGTGTTCAGAAGTGCCGTCTTCCCAGAGAAAAACACACTAGCTCCTGTGTTAGTGGGGTTCAGTAACGCCAGCTGCTCCCCTGCTGTGTAGACGGCAATGTCTCATGCTGACTCCACATGCCCAAAACATCAGGCCTCAGCTTGCTCCCTGCCTCAACCTGGGCCCCAAAAACGCCAGTTGGTGTTCAGAAGTGTCATCTTCCCAGAGAAAAACACACTAGCTCCTGTGTTAGTGGGGTTCAATAACACCAGCTGTTCCCCTGCTGTGTAGACGGAAAAGTCTCCTGCTGCCTCCACATGCCAACAACATCAGGCCTCAGCCTGCTCCATGTCTCATACTGGGCTCCAACAACGCCAGTTGGTGTTCAGAAGTGCCATCTTCACAGAGAACAACACACTAGCTCCTGTGTAAGTGGGATTCAGTAATGCCAGCTGTTCCCCTGCTGTGTAGACGGCAAAGTCTCCTGCTGCCTCCACATGCCAACAACATCAGGCCTCAGCCTGCTCCATGTATCATACTGGGCTCCAACAACGCCAGTTGGTGTTCAGAAGTGCCATCTTCACAGAGAACAACACACTAGCTCCTGTGTAAGTGGGGTTCAGTAATGCCAGCTGTTCCCCTGCTGTGTAGACGGCAATGTCTCCTGTTGCCTCCACATGCCAACAACATCATGCCTCATCCTGCTCCATGCCTCATCCTTGGCTCCAACAACGCCAGTTGGTGTTCAGAAGTGCAGTCTTCCCAGAGAAAAACACACTAGCTCCTGTGTTAGTGGGGTTCAGTAACGCCAGCTGCTCCCCTGCTGTGTAGACGGCAATGTCTCATGCTGACTCCACATGCCCAAAACATCAGGCCTCAGCCTGCTCCCTGCCTCAACCTGGGCCCCAACAACGCCAGTTGGTGTTCAGAAGTGTCATCTTCCCAGAGAAAAACACACTAGCTCCTGTGTTAGTGGGGTTCAGTAACACCAGCTGTTCCCCTGCTGTGTAGACGGCAATGTCTCCTGCTGACTCCACATGCCCAAAACATCAGGCCTCAGCCTGCTCCATGCCTCAACCTGGGCTCCAACAATGCCAGTTGGTGTTCAGAAGTGTCATCTTCCCAGAGAAAAACACACTAGCTCCTATGTTAGTGGGGTTCGGTAATGCCAGCTGTTCCCCTGCTGTGTAGACGGCAAAGTCTCCTGCTGCCTCCACATGCCAACAACATCAGGCCTCAGCCTGCTCCATGATTCATCCTGGGCTCCAACAACGCCAGTTGGTGTTCAGAAGTGCCGTCTTCACAGAGAAAAACACACTAGCTCCTGTGTTAGTGGGGTTCAGTAATGCCAGCTGTTCCCCTGCTGTGTAGACGGCAAAGTCTCCTGCTGCCTCCACATGCCAACAACATCAGGCCTCAGCCTGCTCCATGCCTCATCCTGGGCTCCAACAACGCCAGTTGGTGTTCAGAAGTGCAGTCTTCACAGAGAAAAACACACTAGCTCCTGTGTTAGTGGGGTTCAGTAACGCCAGCTGTTCCCCTACTGTGTAGATGGCAATGTCTCCTGCTGACTCCACATGCCTAAAACATCAGTCTTCAGCCTGCTCCATGCCTCAACCTGGGCTCCAACAACGCCAGTTATCATTCAGAAGTGTCGTCTTCCCAGAGAAAAACACACTAGCTCCTGTGTTAGTGGGGTTCAGTAATGCCAGCTGTTCCCCTGCTGTGTAGACTGCAAAGTCTGCTGCTGCCTCCACATGCCAACAACATCAGGCCTCAGCCTGCTCCATGATTCATCCTGGGCTCCAACAACGCCAGTTGGTGTTCAGAAGTGCCGTCTTCACAGAGAAAAACACACTAGCTCCTGTGTTAGTGGGGTTCAGTAATGCCAGCTGTTCCCCTGCTGTGTAGACGGCAAAGTCTCCTGCTGCCTCCACATGCCAACAACATCAGGCCTCAGCCTGCTCCATGCCTCATACTGGGCTCCAACAATGCCAGTTGGTGTTCAGAAGTGCCATCTTCACAGAGAAAAACACACTAGCTCCTGTGTAAGTTGGGTTCAGTAATGCCAGCTGTTCCCCTGCTGTGTAGACGGCAATGTCTCTTGCTGCCTCCACATGCCAACAACATCAGGCCTCAGCCTGCTCGATGCCTCATCCTGGGCTCTAACAATGCCAGTTGGTGTTCAGAAGTGCCGTCTTCCCAGAGAAAAACACACTAGCTCCTGTGTTAGTGGGGTTCAGTAACGCCAGCTGCTCCCCTGCTGTGTAGACGGCAATGTCTCCTGCTGACTCCACATGCCCAAAACATCAGGCCTCAGCCTGCTCCCTGCCTCAACCTGGGCTCCAACAACGCCAGTTGGTGTTCAGAAGTGCCGTCTTCACAGAGAAAAACACACTAGCTCCTGTGTTAGTGGGGTTCCGTAATGCCAGCTGTTCCCCTGCTGTGTAGACGGCAAAGTCTCTTGCTGCCTCCACATGCCAACAACATCAGGCCTCAACCTGCTCCATGCCTCATCCTGGGCTCCAACAACGCCAGTTGGTGTTCAGAAGTGCCGTCTTCCCAGAGAAAAACACACTAGCTCCTGTGTTAGTGGGGTTCAGTAACGCCAGCTGGTCCCCTGGTGTGTAGACGGCAAAGTCTCCTGCTCCATCCACATTCAAACTACTATTGATTTTTAACCATGCTCCACTTAGGCCTCTGGCTCCACTGTCTCTAGTTTTTCCCCCGGCCTCCAACCCCGCCAGTTGCTGCTCTGAAGTGGCGCCTGCACAATCCACACTTGTTCCTGAGTTACTGGAGCTCAGTCACGTCAGTTGATCCCCTGATGTGTGTCTGGCAAGGTCTCCTGCTGTCCATATTCCCATTACTAGTAGTGTGAATGAGGACTGAGCAGGAAACCTTGCCAGACACACATCAGGGGATCAACTGACGTGACTGAGCCACAGTAACACAAAAGCAAGTGTGGATTGTGCAGACGCCACTTCAGAGCTGTAACTGGCGGGGTTTGAGGCCAGGGGAAATACTAGAGACAGTGGAGCCAGAGGCCATAGTGGAGCAAGGTTACAATCAGTAGTAGTCTACAACCTCTATAAAACCAGCTGCAAGTTGGCCTCTGCCTGCTGCATGCTTCATCCTGGGCTCCAACACAGCCAGTTGTAGCTTGGAAGTGTCGTCTGCACAGATAGAAATGCTCGCTCCTGTGTCTGTGGGGTTCAGTAACGCCAGCTGTTCCCCTGCTGTGTGGATGGCAAAGTCTCCTGCTGCCTCCAAAATCACGCAACATCTTATTTTCTACTTGCTCCAAGTATGCCTCAGCCTGCTCGGAGCATTGATCCTGGGCTCCAACACAGCCAGTTGTAGCTTGGAAGTGCTGTCCGCACAGATAGAAACACTCGCTCCTGTGTCTGTGGGGTTCAGTAACGCCAGCTGTTCCCCTGCTGTGCAGATGGCAAAGTCTCCTGCTGCCTCCAAAATCACGCAACATCTTATTTTCTACTTGCTCCAAGTAGGCCTCAGCCTGCTCGGAGCATTGATCCTGGGCTCCAACACAGCCAGTTGTAGCTTGGAAGTGCCGTCCGCACAGATAGAAACACTCGCTCCAGTGTCTGTGGGGTTCAGTAACGCCAGCTGCTCCCCTGCTGTGTGAATGGCAAAGTCTCCTGCTGCCTACACCGTCACACTACTGCTGATTTTTAACCGTGGTCCACTTCGGCCTCTTGCTCTACTGTCTCTAGTATTTCCCCTGGCCTTCAACCCCGCCAGTCGCTGCTCTGAAGTGTCGTCTGCACAATCCACAGTTGTTCCTGTGTTACTGGGGCTCAGTCACGTCAGTTGATCCCCTGATTTGTGTCAAGCAATGTCTCCTGCTCTGTCTCCATTCCCATTACTAGTAGTGGGAATGTGGACAGAGCAGGAGACCTTGCCGGACACACATCATGGAATCAACTGACGTGACTGAACCCCTGTAACCCAGGAACAAGTGTGGATTGTGCAGATGACACTTCAGAGCAGCAACTGGCGGGGTTGGAGGCCAGGGGAAATACTAGAGACAGTAGAGCCAAAGGCCGAAGTGGAGCACGGTTACAATCAGTAGTTGTGTACAACCAATATAAAACTCGCTCCAAGTATGCCTCACCCTGCTGCATGATTGACCCCTGGGCTCCAACATCGCCAGTTGCTGCTCTGAAGTGTCTTTGGCACGGGTACTCCCTCCTGCCCAGCCTGTTTCCAGCACGCCTGCTGTTTCCGGGTAGTGTCAACGTCACTTTGCCACCGATACGTTGTCCTGTCGTGTTGCGGTCGGGTTAGCCGAGTCTATGGTGCCTGTAGATTCGGTGCTTCCTATGTGGACTGCGGGTTCTGGTACTAAAGGCTGGTTCCATAGTGCCAATAGGACAAGCACCCCCTGTTGGACTATGGGATTCGGTAACTGCGTCCTGCTCGCGGCCTTGCAACTGTCACGTCCGCCATGTCTGTTTGTCTCAAGAACTCCTGGAGCGATGTGCATGCGCATGTTTTGTCTGCTGTCCTGCATGTTCCCTAGAGCAGTGTGCAGACTCACCTCATGTCTGAGCTGCAGGATGCCTGCATTTCTGCTCTGCCTTCTGTGATCTTCTCGTCATGTCTGGAGTCCTTGATCATGTGACGTTTCTTAAGATCCTGCACTGTCTGGTTCTGCAATCATCTCGTCATGTCTAGAATCCCGGATCATGTGTTCTTCCTAGGATCCTGCACTGGTTGGTTCGGTGATCATCTCGTCATGTCTGAAACCCTGATCATGTGATGTTTCCTAAGATCCTGCACTGTCTGGTTCTGCTATCATCTCGTCATGTCTAGAATTCCGGAAGTGCTCCCCTGGTCCTGACCTGGAGGAGGAGGTGCTATGCCCTATATCAGGCCGCCTCTTCCTATGCTCAGGGCCTGATTATTGTGTTGCTTCCCTGCAAGGCTCTGGGTCTGTGGGGTTGCTCCCTCTATTCTGTGCCCTTGCACTTTGCTCTGTAGTGCGTCTCTGCACACGCTCCGTGCTCGTATTCCGCCTCTTGTCTTGTGTTGTCTCTCGTGCCATGTTTGTCTTTGCCTTGCTTTGCCTTGTAGTCCTTCTGCTGTTCTTTGTCTTAGTCTGTTTTGCTATGTCTCGCCTTAGCTATGCTTTGACTTGTAGTCCTTCCTGTGTTCTCTGCCTCGCCTGTTTTGCCATGTCTTGCTTTTGCTATGCTTTGACTTGTAGTCCTCCCTGTGTTCTCTTCCTTGCAATTCCTTGCTTTGTGTTCCTCCCTATGGTCTCAGTCTTTGCTTGCTCTGCTTCGCTCTCTCCTATGGTGCTCTGTAGTGCTCCCTGGCACACGCACCATTTCTCCTCTCCTTAGTGCTCGTTTCTATGTCTAGTCCCAAGGTCTTCCCTTGGCCCGGCTTTGGGCTTCTGCCTACGCTCCGCTGCTAGACTCTGTCCTCGCTCTGACCTGGCTCTGTTTCTGCTTGTGTTCCTTGCCTTGCTCCCTGCCTTGTCCTTGCATTGAACCCCGGAATGGGTTCCCCTTGGCCGTCTCCTGTGCCGTGGTAAGTGCCACGTGTTTGTGTACAGCCGTGTGCACTGGCCAGTGTGGCTTGCCCCCTGCGTGGCTCCTAGCACGCAGCCCTTCCTTGTGCCCTGGCGTGGCTCCTAGCACGCACCCTGCCTTGAACCCTGGCGTGGCTCCTAGCACGCACCCTGCCCTGAACCTGGTGTGGTTCCTAGCACGAAGGTTCCTTTGCCCGCCTCCTGTGCCTTAGTCATGCCTCGTGCTGGCGTTACAGCCGTGTGCATTGGCCAGTGAGGTGTGCGTCTCTGCGTGGCTCCTAGCACGCAGCCCTGCCTTGAACCCTGGCGTGGCTCTTAGTACGCACCCTGCCTTGAACCTTGGCATGTCTCTACACGCACTCTGTCTTGTACCTTGGACCCTGGCGTGGCTCTACACACGCACCCTGTCTTGTGCCTTGGCGTGTCTCTACACGCACTCTGTCTTGTACCTTGTGCCTTGGTGTGTCTCTACACGCACTCTTTCTTATCCTATGCTTTGGTGTGGCTCTACACACGCACCCTGTCTCGTTTTTGAACCTTGGCGTGTCCCCTACACACGCACCTCGCTTTGAACCCTGGCGTGTCCCCTACACACGCACTTTGCCTTGCACCTAGCTTTGAACCCTGGCGTGTCCCCTACACATGCACTTAGCCTTGAACCCTGGCGTGTCCCCTATACACGCACCTAGCCTTGGACCTTGGCGTGTTCCCTAAACACGCACCCTGCTTGGATATCTGTCGTGCCTCCTTGCCTGAACACTGGTTTGCCTGCCGGATGCCCGGAACCTGCCGACCGTTGCCAGAGGTCCGGAACCAGATGACTACGGCCTGATGTCCGGAGCTGACGTCCGCAGCCTGATTCCTGGACCCGGTCGGTTTGCCAGCAGTCCGGAGTCCGATGCCATCATGCCATTACCTGTGCCTAGGCGTGCCACCTGGCACGTACCATGTTATGGACCTTGGCGAGCCCACGCGCGCACCTTGCACGTTTTGCTTGTTTACTCTGTATGTGATCCTGTGTTATTCTAATGAAGATACCTTGCACCTACGTCTAGTCTCGTCTTGCTTCCTGCTCGTCCTTGTCGTCAGACACTAGTCTAGTGTCCCCTGAGCTGGCCGTCTGGTCCCAGCAGTCGTGGTGGCTCACCCCCTTGGTCTTGCCCCTGACACTCCCTGTATAGGGGGTGGATTCTCACAAGGTCAGCTCGCTCTCGGTGGGTGCCACGACCCAGAGGGTCCACTCAAAAAATGGGCTCAGCTGGAGCTGAGTCCGTCACAGCAACTTTGTTGATTATGGGTACCTCCTGCTACCCATCCGGGTTCCAGCACCATCAGCTGGTTCTCGGCAATGTCTTTGGCATGGGTACTCCCTCCTGCCCAGCCGGGTTCCAGCACCGTCAGCTGTTTCTCGGCAGAGCCTTTGGCCGAGGTGCCTCCTTCTCGGTGTCCGAGTTCCAGCAACGTCTGCTGGTTCTTGGTAGTGCTTTAACGCACTGGTACCTCCTGCTTAGAAACCGTGTTCCAGCACCGTCAGCAGGTCCACAGTTGTGCCATTGGCTCTTGTTCCTTCTGCTACCCATCCGGGTTCCAGCACCGCCAGCTGGTTCTCGGCAGTGTCTTTGGCACGGGTACTCCCTCCTGCCCAGCCTGGTTCCAGCACGCCTGCTGTTTCTGGGTAGTGTCAATGTCACTTTGCCACCAATACATTGTCCTGTCGTGTTGCAGTTGGGTTAGCCGAGTCTATGGTGCCTGCAGTTTCGGTGCTTCCTTTGTGGGCTGCGAGTTCTGGTACTAAAGGCTGGTTCCGTAGTGCCAATAGGACAAGCACCCCCTGTTGGACTGTGGGATTCGGTAACTGCATCCTGCTCACGGCCTTGCAACTTTGTTGATTATGGGTACCTTCTGCTACCCATCCGGGTTCCAGCACCGTCAGCTGGTTCTCGGCAGAGCCTTTGGCCTAGGTGCCTCCTTCTTGGTATCCGAGTTCCAGCAACGTCTGCTGGTCCTTGGTAGTGCTTTGTAGCACAGGTACCTCCTGCTTAGTAACCGTGTTCCAGCACTGTCAGCTGGTCCACAGTTGTGCCATTGGCTCTTGTTCCTTCTTCTGCCCCTCCGGGTTCCAGCACTGTCAACTGGTCCTCGCTAGTTTCATTTGCTATTGTTCCTTCTGCTACCCATCCGGGTTCCAGTACCGTCAGCTGGTTCTCGGCAGTTCCTCAGCCTTCTTGTACCTTCTGCTACTTTTCCAAGTTCAAGCTTTTGGAAATGGTTTTTGATTCTCACTCTGGTTCTCCCTGACAATGACCCTGAAGACGATGACCCTGAAGACCACACAGAAGAATACCGAAAAGATGACCCTGAAGAAGATGACCAAGAGGACAAAAAACTTGAAGACAACCACCAAGATGCAGAACAACAAGAGACAGAAGAACAAGAAGCATAAAAACCAAAAGCAGAAGAACATTAAGCATAAGATTAAAAATCTGAGCAAATGATATCTAATTTATAAGCAGAAGAAGACTAAGCAGTGTATGGGGGTGAGTCCGTTCCTTCTCGTTTTGCCCCTGGAAAAGGCCTGCTGCTGCAGGCCAAACTGAACGCGGACAAATCCTGTTGTAAATCTTTTGTGACAGGCTGAACGGAAGGTGTAATCTTCAAACTTTTATAGATTATAACTACAGGAATGCCTGACACAAATAAGAATATGATGAAGAAGAATAGGAAGAAGATGAAGAAGTAGAATATGAAGAAGAATAATAGTTGAATAAGAAGAATATGAAGAATGTAAAAAAAAAAAATAGGAAGAAGGTGAAGAAGAAGAAGAAGAAGAAGATGAATAAGGTGAAGAAGAAGTTGATGAAAAAGATGCTGCTGAGGATGATGAAGGAGAAAGTGTGGGAGAAGTAAAAAAGAAGGTGAAGAGCATGGAAGTAGTGAAACATACATATCTGACAAAATATTAAAGACTTTAACATAGTCAATATCTTTGTAACTACGAACGTCTTTAAAAAAAAAAAAAATTACTGCTATTCCATTTGATTGGGCTAAACCTCTATGGCTTTAATATCTCCTACACCTCCCACAATACATTCTACATTATTATTAGTTGTTTTTCTTCATGTAGAATTAACCTACAGGGAAAAAAAGGGTTTTTTTATTCCGATATTTCTGTTCCATTGACTTGAATGGGACTTCCGGGATCGGAATCGGCGATACTCTATACTTTTTTTAGATCGGCCGATCCATTCCGATCCGATATTTTTCAGTATCGGGTGGTATCGCTCAACACTAGTTAAGAGGCACACTGAGATTCTGTCGCCCTGGGCCCAGGAAAACCTAGAGCCGGCACTGTTACGACTATCAGTGATCAATGAGGAGGAAAAGTTGTTATCCTAAGAAGGCTGAAAAAGCAATGAATAAACTGTGTGTGACAGGATCCTAACTTAATAATCCATGGGATCCACTGGTATTTATTTGCTTTTTTAGCCTTTATTGGTTTAAAGAGTTGTTGTACAGCTGTTTTGTGATGACAATTGTAGGAACTTGTTTTTAATTATTTTATTTTTGAATTTATGCTTTTAAAATAACTTAGAAAAAGTTTGCTGTATGGAGCAATATGAGGGGCTCATTATTCTATATTGAGCACTATGTGGTGCCCATGGTACTGTAAGGAGGAATATATGGGGCTCATTATTCTGTCTGAAGAACTGTGTGGTGTCCTTAATACTGTATGGAGAAATATATGGAGCTCATTATACTGTATGGAGCACTACGTCGTGGCCATAATATTGTATGGATGACTATACTGTCCGATTTCAGAGCTATTGTAGAATTTACAATAGATATCACTCATGTAATAAAAGAAGTGAAATCTTTGGCATTGTACTATACCTATATTTCTTTGACGTATCTGTACATCATGCATTATAGTATAGGTTTAAGGGGCCCACTGAGACTCTGTCGTGCTGGGCCCACGAAAACCTAGAGCCGGCACTGTTACGACTAAAGTGATCAATGAGGAGGAAAAGTTGTATCCTAAAAGCACTGAAAAAGCGATGAATAAACTGTGTGTCACAGGATCCTAACTTAATAATCCATGGGATCCACTGGTATTTATTAGCTTTTTTTAGCCTTCATTGGTTTAAAGAGTTGTTGTACAGCTGTTTTTCATGGACTTTAGCTCAGCGTTCAATACCATTGATCCGAATTTACTTCATAAGAAAATGGTAGCTCTTGGAGTCCCTCTCAACTTATGCTTGTGGATTTATAACTTCCTGACAGCCCGGATACAGAGTGTAAAAGTTGGACCATTCACTTCGGACACCTTGGTCACAAACATCGGGGCACCTCAGGGGTGTGTTTTGTCACCGTTACTGTTTTCTCTCTATACGAATGATTGCATCTCTTCAGCAGACTCAGTAAAAATCTTGAAATTTGCCGATGATATGACACTGATTGGTTTCATCAGGGGAAATGCTGAAGACTTGTATCGGAGAGAGGTGGAAAGAATATGTGACTGGTGTAAAGCCAATAATCTTGTACTCAACACTAAAAAAACTGCTGAGATGGTTGTGAATTTTAGGAAAGATCAACATGACATACTTCCAATCTACATCCATGACGAAGTGGTTCTTAGGGTCACAGAGACCAAATTCCTTGGTGTTATCATGTCTCATGATCTTAAATGGGGGAAAAACGTGGATGCTGTTTTAAGAAAAGCACAACAGAGGATGTTCTTCCTGTGTCAGCTGAAAAGATATGGTTTGTCTAAGAATTTGCTGATCTTATTCTTTAATGCTGTCATCAGATCTGTGATTTGTTCCTCTCTGATAGTCTGGTATGGGGGAGCCACTGCGCATGACAAACTCCGCTTACAAAGGACTTTCAGAACAGCAGAGAGAATTATAGGTTCCCCCCTGCCTAAAATCCAGGATCTTTATGATAAGAGTATTCGATCCCACGCATTGAAAATGTCATCCGATCCCTCTCACCCGGGACACTCCTCATTCCAACTACTCCCTTCAGGACGTCGCTTCAGAGTCCCCAAATGCAGCACCAACCGCCATATGAACAGCTTCTATCCACTCTCTGTTCAACAATTAAATCGTCATGTGTAGACTATATACTGTATCTGTCTTGTTAGATGTTACTTGTTGTATCTGTTGTTATATATTATGTTGCCTCTTTGCCACAAAGAATTCCTTGTATATATGTAATATGTACTTGGCGATAATAAATAAATTTGATTGAATTTGATTTGATTTGATTGTTTTGTGATGACAACTGTATGGACTTGTTTTTAATGATTTTATTTTTGAATTTATGCTTTTAAAAGAACTTAGAAAAAGTTTGCTTTGTGGTGTAATTTGCTGGACTCCATTTTTTTATATTTCTGCAGAAACACCTACAATTGTACTCAAAAGTTTACATACCCCAGCAGAATTTTTGCTTTCTTGTCCTTTTTTCAGAGAATATGAATGTTAAGACCAAAACTTTTTCTCCACCCATGGTTAGTGGATAGGTGATGCTATTTATTGTCAAACTTCTGTGTTTTCTCTTTTAAAATCATAATGACAACCCTAGACATACAAATGACCCTGTTCAAAAGTTTACATACCCCATTCCTTAATACCGTGTATTGCCCCCTCTAACATCAATGACAGCTTGAAGTCTTTTGTGGTTGTTGTGGACAAGGTTTTTATTTTCTCAGATGGTAAAGCTGTCCACTCTTCTTAGCAAAAAGCCTCCAGTTCCTGTAAATTCCTGGGCTGTCTAGCATGAACTGCATGCTTGAGATCTTCCCAGAGTGGCTCAATTGATACTTAGGTCAGGAAACTGAGAAGGCCACTCCAGAACCTTCTATCACGATCCATTTTTGGATCTGTGTCGGTTTGGGCTGCCCACATAAAAACTTTTTTCCTTTCAGGCCATTGGGGGTTAATATTATTTTTTCCCCCGGTGGCCACTGGTGTTACTACATGTTTAGTTAGTCTGTGTGTGCTGGTGGTGACCAATCCCACCTTCCTATATCGTCCTATATAAGGTCACCTGGTGCATCAGCTGACTGTTGGTTATGACAGGTCCTTTAGGGATACCAACCGTGGTGAAGACTGGAACTACCTGGTGCAGTGGTGGTTCAGCTTATCTGGAGCATTGGTGATACTGCTGAAAGCAGAGTTCAGGAGCCTTACTCTGCTGCTTGGAGCATTGGCAGCAGAGAAAGCTAAGTGTTTTTTTTTTAGCCCTGTCTGTATCTCCCCTTGGTGTTTATTAGTGCAGTGGTGGGACCAGTGTCTGCACTTACCAATTCCTTAGTGAGGGATAGGTGCAGGTTAAGTGAGGGACAAGGTATCCTGCTTGGCGACAGGTTAAAAGAACCTGTATAGGGATGCTAGTAAGAGCAGGGCACATGCTCAGGAGATTGCAGGAGGTGTCAATTTCCCCATTTCGTATCGCAGGGCCCACCATTGTAATTGTTTCCCCAGTGTCCCCTTGTTTGTCCAGTTGTTTTGGTGACTGACAGATCTTTGGGTCGCGTCACGCAGGGCCAGTCACATATCGTGACATTATATCCAAACGCCCATTTTTTCTGGTGAGCCATGGCCCAAATGCAGACCTTTGTCCAATTGCTTCAGACCCTCACTGAGGAGAGCGGGGTGCTGCGTGGTGTGGTGGAGTAGCAGCTGCAGCAGTTGGTGGGGTTCGGGGCCTCAGCTCAGGTTCAGGCTCAACCAGAACCCAAGTTATCTCTCCCAGACAGATTTTCTGGGGGGGAGAGATAATTTTCTGGTTTTTCAGGAGGCCTGCAAGCTAAACTTCAGGCTCCCCCTCGTTCTTCAGGGAGTGTGGAACAGCGGGTGGGATTCATCATATCCCTTCTTAAGGGTGATCCCCAATCCTGGGCCTTCTCCCTGCCATCCGATTCACCAACTCTATGGTCGGTGGACGAGTTTTTTGCGGCTTTGGCTAATATGACCCATGTAGTTCTTGCTAGGGAGGAGGACACACTGTTGTAGGCGGACAAGCCCAGGCAGTTGGGAGGAGTTGGTTCACCAGCGGTGTTGCCTGCGGTTCGTCGTGGTTTGGGGGCATTGGGGGCATGTTTTTGCTGTGGGCAGACTGGTCTTTTTTTATGGTCTGCCCGGCTCGCGCCAAAACTTCTGTATCACCAAAGAAGCCACGTTCCCCTGATGGTGTGGAGGGAGGCGACCAGGGAGTGTATATTTCCTCCATTTTATTCTCTCAATGTACTATATCAGCAGAAGTGGTTGTTGGCAGGGTACCTGAGGGCATACTGGTGTTTGTGGACAGTGGAGTGGGAGTCAATCTGGTGGACGCTCACTTTGTCCAGACCCATGGCCTGAGGTATAGGATGCTGGCCAAACCCCTAAGTGTCCAGGCCATTGACTCTGTCCCACTGAGCCAGGGGAGGCTGACCCAAGTCGTAGAAAATATACATCTGCATATAGGGACTCATCATGAAGAGTCCCTGTCATGCTACGTCTTGGGGGCTATGCCACCACCTATCATTTTAGGCCTCCCTTGGCTGGAAAGACACAACCTGGTAATAGAGTGGCGGTCTAGGGAAGTAGTCAGCTGGGATCAGTCATGTGAGGGCTGTTGCCCGGGGGCTACTATCTCTGCCGCCTTTCTATAACCGTCCCTTTCTTCTCCAGTTGGGGCAGCAGCAGTGCTGCCAGGGAGTAGGAGAATGTCTCAACTCTCACCATTAGCCAACCCTGAGAGGCAGAGTCCTCAAGGAGGAGGGGTCGGAGGAGGGTGGTGGTTCCCTCTCAGAATTGTGGGGGTGT
Organism: Dendrobates tinctorius; assembly: GCF_039654945.1. Taxonomy (NCBI): domain Eukaryota; kingdom Metazoa; phylum Chordata; class Amphibia; order Anura; family Dendrobatidae; genus Dendrobates; species Dendrobates tinctorius. The sequence goes on along the minus strand of NW_027361797.1, from coordinate 14,635,446 downwards.
GAGTGTTGTGACACAGGAGGACACCTCTGTTGTCAGTTCCTTAAAGAGTTTACCTTCTTGTGGAAAACGTGTGCATGGCAATAAACGTTCCGGTCCGGACTTGTGTGTAAATGAGTATGTATGGGTGTCCACCAAAAACATCCAGTGGAAGTGTGCTGCTGGGGTCTGGAGTTCTCGGGTGATCAGGCCGTATCAGGTGTCAGCCATCCTTGGCCAGAGGACTTAGCAACTGGAGTTACCCCCAGTAATGCCCATACTCAACTCTTTCCCCAGGTCGGTGCTCGGGAGATTTGCGGTGCCTCCAGAGCATACGTTGTCACCTCCATCAGCTCACGTTTGCCATGAACCTGAGAGTCAGGTGGTTGCTGAGGTGAACTCTGCTGGATTTAGAAGTCCTCTCTGTAGGTGGTTTTCCGATGAGGTGTGCTAGTTTGGGCTGCTCCCATATAAACTTTTTTTCCTTTCATGCCATCGGGGGTTAATGTTAGTTTTTCTCCCCGGTGGCCGCTGGTGTTACTACATGTTTAGTTAGTCTGCGTTTGCTGGTGGTGACCACTTCCACCTTCCTATATAAGGTTACCTGGTACATTGGCTGACTTGGTTATGACAGGTCCTTTAGGGATACCAACTGTGGTGAAGACTGGAACTACCTAGTGCAGTGGTGGTTCAGCTTATCTGGAGCAGTGGTGATACTGCTGAAAGCTGAGTTCAGGAGCCTTACTTTGTTGCTTGAAGCATTGGTAGTAGAGAAAGATAAGTGTTGTTTTGTTTAACCCTGCCTTTTGTATCTCCCCTTGGTGTTTATTAGTGCAGTGGTGGGACCATTGTCTGCACTTACCAATTCCCTAGTGAGGGACAGGTGCAGGGTAAGTGAGGGACAAGGTATCCTGCTCGGTGACAGGTTGAAAGACCCTGTATAGGGACGCTAGTAAGAGCAGGGCACATGCTCAGGAGAGTGCAGGAGGTGTCCTTTTCCCCATTCCCTATGACAGGCCCACCATTGTAATTGTCTCCCTGGTGTCCCCTTGTTTGTCCAGTTGTTATGGTGATGGACCGATCGTCAGGTCGTGTCACGCAGGGCCAGTCACATATTGTGACACCTTCACTGTGGTCTGCTGTAGCCTATGACAGGTCAACTTGGCCTTGTGTTTTAGATCATTGTCATGTTAGAATGTCCAAGTATGTCCCATGCGCAGCTTCCGGACAGATGATTACAAATTTGCTGATAATGTGCTTCATTCATCTGTCCTTCAATTTTGACCAAGGTAATGATTATACAAAGTAGTCAAGTGCTATGTATATTCTTCTGTATTATAAAGATCCATAAAATAAAGCGCAAATACACATGATATACCCTGACTTCATTAATAACTTTATTCAAGTTGGATAATGTGAAAGTTTCCATTAAAAGTCAGGACAATAGTCTTAAATGTGGCCCTGATGATGATGGGCCCTTGACTCATGAAGAGTCATCCTTTAACAGGAGAGGAAAAACCCCCAGTGGAGGAAACCTCTAGGGAACCATGGTTAAAGGAGTGCCCTTCCCTTGGGCTGCGAATAGGTGAGAGCAGAGACCGAGCCCGGAATCTGCCTCTTCTTACAGCCTGTACCTCACCTGTGTCGTGAGTACACTTGGCTGCTGAAAGTCTAGTAAATGTCATATTCATAGGTGAGAGCAGTCCAAGCCTGGAATCTGCCTCTTCATGCAGCAGGTAAGTCACTTGTCTGTGAACACGTCTGACTGCGGAAAGTCCGGTAAGTGTCATATCCATAGGTGAGAGCAGTCCAAGCCTGGAATCTGCCTCTTCATGCAGCAGGTAAGTCACTTGTCTGTGAACACATCTGACTGCGGAAAGTCCGGTAAGTGTCATATCCATAGGTGAGAGCAGTCCAAGCCTGGAATCTGCCTCTTCATGCAGCAGGTAAGTCACTTGTCTGTGAACACGTCTGACTGCAGAAAGTCCGGTAAGTGTCATATCCATAGGTGAGAGCAGTCCAAGTCTGGAATCTGTCTCTTTATGCAGCAGGTAAGTCACTTGTCTGTGAACACGTCTGACTGCGGAAAGTCCGTTAAGTTTCATATCCATGGGTGAGAGCAGAGACCGAGCCCGGAATCTGTCTCTTTTTGCTTAATCTCGGGTTGCCTGATCCTCACATGGTAGCCACCATGTAAGGGATTTGTAGTGGAGTCATCGTCTCCTGCTAGATACCTTGAGTTCTTTTCTCAGTCTGTTTGCTATTCTGACTTCTGCCACGTATGGTACTGTGTGGATTTCAGCATACAGCTAATCCTTATCCACTTCCCCCGTAAACAGACTGTATCTATGCTTACGACTGTATTTAGGAAGGTGATCATGTGAATGATGACGGTGGGCAATCACAGACCATAATCGACGATGTGGTCGATTTTGTGGCTGATCTTGTGACGGACGATATAGTGGAGAACGGGTGAAAACTACAAGGGAATAAACAGTGTATCAGTAGTGGCAGATAACAGAGACAACAGCATGATACAGAGTGCAATTACATCAGTAACTAACATAAAAGAGGCTGCACAGTAATATTACAACACAGCTATGGCAACATTCATGCTCTAACACTATCTTGCTCTATTCAGAAATGCAACCTATCTGTAATCAGTGTAAAGCATTAACTAAACTAAGAGATACAGACTACACAGAGGCTGTTTAACACAAACACATAAATGAATTCTAGTCTCACCGGAATCCGCTGGTCAGAAACAATGCTTTGTAGGGAGTTTAAAGTGAAGTGAGACAGCCAGGATACTAGTGTATCACTAAGAAAAGCCCAGGAAAGATGTGTACATTTCTCTTTCTACCTGGGAAAACTAAGGAGGCATTCTATGCATAACACACTATTCCTTAAAGGAGAATTCTCTCTTGTACACAGAAACAAGATAAATGAGTTTAAAATAACTTCTAAAGGCTGTAACTGGTAATACACTATGAATTTTAGCTTGCTGCACATGAATGGGCAGAATACTCCCCGCTTGGCATCAGCCTGGAAATTCGCCAAAATGTTGTGATGTTTCAAAGCTTGATCCGTAACAATACTGATGTAAAAGTTTTGATAATCGGGGCCCTAAGCACTTTTGTAAGAAATTAAAGATGGTCTTTTGATAAACTTTGAGCTGACATATGAAAATCACTCACTTCTTTTAAGGCCTTGTTTGAATCGTAAATATCTCGTTTGATGTCCAGGTTGTGAGGACTTAGAATCATATGTATAATCATTTAAGTCTGGATCAATCTTCGACTCTTTCACCTCCAATATACCGGCCTTGTGTGGCATTGTAATGTCGCCAGAAGGACAGGAAATGTCAAATTCTCCTGTAACACAAAATATTGAAATTAGATTTAATAAAATGCAAGATTCTATGTGATTAAGATTATTGTTAACATTTACAGGTTATTATAACTTCTAAATAGAACATTAGACTGAAAGGGACCCAAGGGACCCAATCTCCAGAGAAATGCTCCAGCGTTCAGAGAAAACATAGTTTTCTGCTGAACCATGTGACTGTAAATCGGACTGGATATCACAATGTCTTTCTTATGTGAAGACTGGAAGTTGCTTTCTCATTATAAGTATATGGAACCTCGCCCTGATTCTCATAGGCTGACATTGGGGAAAGCGCTACCGCACCACACATAAGACATATTAATGTAAAGTCCTTGTTGGTGTAACTCTCCTATAATAATAGGTGCGCACTCCCGAAAATTAATGAAGTAATTGATAATAATCTAGGGGCCAATTTCACCTTAGATAAAGGCAGTGGCTACATTACAGTAAAGATACATTTAAAATAAATTTATTTTATTAATGACATTGGGAAACAAAGTAAAGTTAAAATTAAGAACGGTGCACCTAGGTTATTATCAGTTACCACACATAAGACGCCGTGTGAGCCGACAAAGCTGAATCGTGCTCACATGGTTCAGAAGACGACCAGAATGGCTCTGGAAACCAGAGAAGACGGCAAATGGTAAGTATTTTACCACATGTACACTACACTACTGATATATCTAGAAGGGGTTAGACAATACATATGGAGCTGGAGAGCTTCTGTAATGTCAGATTTATCTGGCTGTAGTTACCATTTAGTTTGGTGTTGCTCTCTGTAAAGTCGTCGGCACAATATTGGCTTTCAGCATCTTGCATTGGCTTTTTCTTTTTCAGACAACTATAAGAATTGCAAAAATAAAAGTCACATTGTAAATCACAAAGTAAAACATCTGTATTCTGCAGAATGCGAGAATGAAACATTTTATCTAGTCCTATCTGTAGAGAGATCACCAGTCAGTCATTTTGATGTCTTTGACAATCAGCAATTTAGTTTAGTAAAGTATATACAAGCTGTAGCAGAGCCAGGTAGGAAAGGGTTAAGTCCGAGCTTTGCAGGATTTGATAAGAAGCCCCTATAACTTTTTGCTGAAACCAGGGCCTGTGTTCACCAGATGTTTCAGTCTGCTGGATGGAGCTTGTGAGCTGGAGTTTTATGAAAGGAATAAAGCTGCACCGGTCTGGACCAAACCTCATTGACTGTGTGAACGCTGCGTAATCCCTGCCTGAAAGCGTGAATCCCTACAAAGTCTAATATGTACCCATCAGTTACCCACAGGGCACAGCCCTAGGGGTGACGAGTGTGTGAACCACAAGAGGCCTACATAAAATATTCCCATTACTGGAGTAACCTGAAGATGTGACATTTCCTCTACAGACTCCTGTGTAGCCCATAAATCATGACTTACTATACTTACCAATAGATGATAGCAATGGCGCCAATGATTACTGCGAGGACGAAGACAGTGACGGCAGCAGGTATAACAATCCTACAGACTGGATCCTCAGATGTTTTTGGAGGCACGGTGACATTCTCTAAAAAGCGAAAGAACATAAGTGATCAGGTGACCAGAGCTGGAATGTGTTCAGAAGTGGAAACCAAATACATGGACTGGGCGGACTGAGGAACCAAGTATGACTATTAAAAGAGGGGAATTTAGTTTGGAAAAATGATGGATTATTTTTCCGTCATGTCAATATATAATGGACAATACAGAGATCTGTTCTTTTATATCCACATGATGGGAGATGTCACCTGAAATTACAAGTAACACATGAAAAATCCTCCATTCCACTCGTATTATGTGACGTCATATAAATCCCCAGTCACAGAAGAGAAGTTACAGAACCCCTAATGACACGGAGAAGACGCTCATAAACTGGGCCCTAATAATGGATCCTAATAGTTTCTGGGGCCGGAGGTGAAATGTTACATGTGAAGGACATATCTGATTTCTGAGCTGCTTATTGCCTGTCTCTTGTGGGCACCTTCTGCTACATGTAGGAGTCAGTGCATCCAGCAAGGAGAGAGCAGTATTAATGCTCGGTGTCTCCTCTATGGGTTATTAGATTGGACACTGGAACCCAAACTGCATCTTTTCCCAATTTCACATTGAATGGTAAAATGAATGGTGTCATTCAAAACTACAACTCGTCCCGCAAAAAGATAAACAATCCTCATACGGCCATATGAAGGGAAAAAGTTATAGCTTTTGGAAGAAGTAGAGGAGGAAAAAGCCCAAAAATTAAAATTCGCTGAGGCGGGAAGGGGTTAACTCCATAGTCAGTGTATATGTGATAATGCCCTTACCTGCATAGATCCTGTCCTGCGCTCGTCTTGATAGATGGTTGAGCATAAAGATAGGAGCACCCTCTGCAGGTGCTAATAGCACGCTGAGAACTAGAAGTAGTCTAAACAGCATTGGAGCCTGGAGGAACATCGCTTACTGTGTACGGCACAATCAGCTTCTCCAGACAAAGGATCTCACTGCAAAATCGCTGGTTATAGCCAAGGATTCCGTGACATCACAATTGGAACCTGATTGTGACATCACGGGAGGCGGGGCTACACATGAGTGACATCATGGGGGCGGGGCTACACATGAGTGATGTCACAATTGGCGCTCATCCACAGGTGAGCAAATAAACTGACAATACAGAAACCTTCTCAGATTCAGCAAGAGAGCACGATATCAAGATATTACATTGTATGAGCGGCAGGACGACCTTAGTCATTTATCTTACAACTTGCCCTTGTGGTCTGATTTATGCTCACATAAAAACGTAGGAATTGAGAATCCGGATCCTTGAACACATGAAGGATATTAAGGCGGCAGAAAAGATCCCACAGGAAGACTTGGGTGCGAATGTAAAATTTAACCCTTTAACCTAATATTTTTGTGACTTCCATCATTGGCACTTACTCTGCTTGTGGGGAATTGATTGTCTTTATGCAGGTAATAGACGAGGTGACATGACCCAGAAATTGGCCCAATTAGAAAGCAAATGGATCACACCATTAAATACATGAAGCCAAGGGGTTCAATGACCAATGGAGCTTTGGGAGTTTCCTATAAAATATTGATCTCGTGTCTGTTACTATATAGAGGTCAGATATTTATCCTTGGCTCTTATGTCTTTTCTTTCCCAATTTTACATATACTGTAAATACTTTTTCTGGCAGTGAATACTTACTTTTTGCCATTTTTAGTTGTCTGGATGGCGTGTTATCAATTATAATAAAATAATTTTCTTTTTGTATTTTTTCTAGGCTGTAGGATATAACACACATATGTCATCTTATATATTTATATACAGTGGGGAAAAAAAGTATTTAGTCAGTCAGCAATAGTGCAAGTTCCACCACTTAAAAAGATGAGAGGCATCTGTAATTTACATCATAGGTAGACCTCAACTATGGGAGACAAACTGAGAAAAAAAAATCCAGAAAATCGCATTGTCTGTTTTTTTTTTTTTTTTTATTTGCATATTATGGTGGAAAATAAGTATTTGGTCAGAAACAAAATTTAATCTCAATACTTTGTGATATATCCTTTTTGGCAATGACAGAGGTCAAACGTTTTCTGTAAGTCTTCACAAGGTTGCCACACACTGTTGTTGGTATGTTGGCCCATTCCTCCATGCAGATCTCCTCTAGAGCAGTGATGTTTTTGGCTTTTCGCTTGGCAACACTGACTTTCAACTCCCTCCAAAGGTTTTCTATAGGGTTGAGATCTGGAGACTGGCTAGGCCACTCCAGGACCTTGAAATGCTTCTTACGAAGCCACTCCTTCGTTGCCCTGGCGGTGTGCTTTGGATCATTGTCATGTTGAAAGACCCAGCCATGTTTCATCTTCAATGCCCTTGCTGATGGAAGGAGGTTTGCACTCAAAATCTCACGATACATGGCCCCATTCATTCTTTCATGTACCCGGATCAGTCGTCCTGGCCCCTTTGCAGAGAAACAGCCCCAAAGCATGATGTTTCCACCACCATGCTTTACAGTAGGTATGGTGTTTGATGGATGCAACTCAGTATTCTTTTTCCTCCAAACACGACAAGTTGTGTTTCTACCAAACAGTTCCAGTTTGGTTTCATCAGACCATAGGACATTCTCCCAAAACTCCTCTGGATCATCCAAATGCTCTCTAGCAAACTTCAGATGGGCCCGGACATGTACAGGCTTAAGCAGTGGGACACGTCTGGCACTGCAGGATCTGAGTCCATGGTGGCGTAGTGTGTTACTTATGGTAGGCCTTGTTACATTGGTCCCAGCTCTCTGCAGTTCATTCACTAGGTCCCCTCGCGTGGTTCTGGGATTTTTGCTCACCGTTCTTGTGATCATTCTGACCCCACGGGGTGGGATTTTGCGTGGAGCACCAGATCGAGGGAGATTATCAGTGGTCTTGTATGTCTTCCATTTTCTAATTATTGCTCCCACAGTTGATTTCTTCGCTCCAAGCTGGTTGGCTATTGCAGATTCAGTCTTCCCAGCCTGGTGCAGGGCTACAATTTTGTTTCTGGTGTCCTTTGACAGCTCTTTGGTCTTCACCATAGTGGAGTTTGGAGTCAGACTGTTTGAGGGTGTGCACAGGTGTCTTTTTATACTGATAACAAGTTTAAACAGGTGCCATTACTACAGGTAATGAGTGGAGGAAAGAGGAGACTCTTAAAGAAGAAGTTACAGGTCTGTGAGAGCCAGAAATCTTGATTGCTTGTTTCTGACCAAATACTTATTTTCCACCATAATATGCAAATAAAATGAAAAAAAAACAGACAATGTGATTTTCTGGATTTTTTTTTCTCAGTTTGTCTCCCATAGTTGAGGTCTACCTATGATGTAAATTACAGACGCCTCTCATCTTTTTAAGTGGTGGAACTTGCACTATTGCTGACTGACTAAATACTTTTTTTCCCCACTGTATATCCTTGTTGTCACTTGGAATTTATCTTTTTGTTCCCTTAAAATTTATATATTTATTGTCTATTTTTTGTCAACAGATATTCTGATTTTTTTTTATTAATTCGTTATCACACATTTATGTTTATACATTGCCTGCATTTATACATATTTATTTCTCAAAGCTTATCATGCAATACCCAGATCTGATTCCAGTAGGACACGTCCCTTTCCCCTCCCGTTTTTATATATATATTTTAATAATGTCTCTTGTTTCATGTTGTCCTTACTAATAAAGTTGATAATTTGCCGTCTTTTGAATACATTTCTTTGGGGTGTACATATATTTCTGTGAGAAATTACACATCACATTCAATGTGTATACCTTAAAGTGATATACACATTATCCCTTCCTTTGTGGATTGGATGGATTGTTGCTGATATTTATTGAGAATTTCATGTCAATAGCACTTTTAAAAATATATTAGCTTAGAAAATTGGTGACGTGTTTAATACTACTTTCTCTGACACACAAGCCTTGTTTTAACGGGTAGAAGAATAAATAATGAGAAATATGACTTCAGCACCTTCCCATCACTGGAATCTTTGGATTATTCACTGACTGTGACTACTACTCCCATTTTCTATGTGCCTCAGCACTGCAATATTACACCACAATCAGTTTTAGGAATTTTTCTATCCCCATGGGTAATGAGCTGCGTGCTCGGACCTCTTATCATATGATCTCTCTGAGAAAGCTACCTAGCGAAACGTACGTCAGAGTTCTGGGGTTTTCCATTCATGTGTTGGTCTCTTTATGGTTTGTGTCATTACTGCATAGCCACTAAGATTTAGGCTGTGTGCAGACGGACTTTTTGGCCCTGCGGATTTTTCCGCGCAGAATGGAAGAAATCCGCAGGTCAAATGACCAGCATTTTTCCTGCGGATTTCTTCCATTTTTCATGCGGTTTTCATGCGTTTTTTGTGCGGTTTTCCATCGCGGTTTTCCCCCTGCGGATTTGGTGACAGGGGAGATGGAAAACCGCACAAAAGAAGTAACATGCTGCGGATTTTGTACCGAGGAATGCACACGGCTGGTAAGCGCAGACGACGCCATCCTAAGCATGAGCATCCCACTTATGCGTCTGCTCATGCAAACATTGACGCACCTTAAGGAGCAGGCGTCTGCAGCCAATGTTGACGAGGAGGAAGAGGTGGAGGGAATCCTTGATGACATTCAGCCATTGTCTGCTCAGGGACCTCTCCTGGACGAGTTGGAGGAAGAAGAGGAGGATGATGATGGGGATGATTACTTAGGGGAGGAGGATGCATCTCGTGGGGCAAGTGAAAATGTTGGCGTGGCAAGGTCTGGTACAGGGTTTGTGCGTGACTGGAGGGATGTGGATTTGCCAGAAAGTGCTCCTCCAACCAGCACTCGCAGTGCATCATTGACACCGGGAACATTGGCCCACATGTCAGATTATGCCTTGCGGATCCTAAAAAGGGACCCCCGCATTGCCAAAATGATGAACGATGACGACTACTGGTTGGCCAGCATCCTGGATCCACGCTATAAAGGCAAATTACAAAACATCATGCCACAGGAGAACCTTGACCTAATATTGGCTAATAAACAAGCAACTCTGGTAAATCGGTTGCTTGAGGCATTCCCAGCACACAGCAGCGGTGATGGTTCTCACACGAGCCGTACGGGCCGGGGGCAGCTTGGCAGAGGTGTTCATGGTGCAAACAGCAGAAGTGGCGTTGGAGACAGGGGTTTCATGACAATGTTGTGGACTGATTTTTCAAGTACCGCTCACACAACTGGTAATACAGCATCGATGGAAAGTGACAGGAGACAGCAGTTGTCAACTATGGTTACAAACTACTTTTCCTCCCATATCGATGTTCTCCCACACAGGTCATTCCCCTTTGACTATTGGGCTGCTAAACTGGACACCTGGCCTGAATTGGCACAATATGCCTTACAGGAGCTCGCTTGCCCAGCTGCAAGTGTGCTATCGGAATGAGTCTTCAGTGCAACTGCATCAATCCTGACAGAAAAAAGGACCCATCTGTCAACCCAAAATGTGGATGATCTAACCATCATTAAAATGAACCATGCATGGGTTTCCAAGGATTTTGTCCCACTTTCCCCTGATGACACATAGGGTGACAGAAAAATGGCTTGCTTTGGTCCACCTCTTCCTGGGACTTGACCTATTTCGCCTTTTGCATCAGCTGAATGTCCAACATCAGCATATGCCACTTTCTAAAACTCCCTAACTGTGCTGCCTCCCCCCCCATGGCCGGGGTCACCACCTAGCGCACAACACCGTGCGAGTGCCGTTGCCCTGGACAGGTGGGAAGGCCGACTCTTGGGCGCGGGCACTGGCACAGGGTCCCTCATAGTGCAATCAAGTGTCTCTGACGGTGGTGGTGCACACCCGCCGTCAGACACACCGCCGTACTATGAGGGGCCCAGTGCCAGTACCGACGCCCACGAGTGGGCCCCCCTTGCTTGGGCAGGGTCCCAGCATTTGCAATCTTTACCTCTCCCTGCTCCTCCGCTGTGTAGTCTGGGCCGTCAAATCCATACTGTGCCTGACATCGTCTGAGCCTGCCTCCTGGTGTATTGACATATATTTTGAATGTGTACGCTATCCATACATGTTATCCGGGGATACGGTACCCTTTCTCACCTTTGTGCAATCACGTGCAATCCATACTGGGCCTAACACCGTCTGAGCCTGCCTCCTGATGTATAGACATATATTTTGAATGTGTACGCTATCCATACATGTTATCCGGGGATACGGTACCCTTTCTCACCTTTGTGCAATCACGTGCAATCCATACTGGGCCTAACACCGTCTGAGCCTGCCTCCTGATGTATAGACATATCTTTTGAATGTGTACGCTATCCATACATGTTATCCGGGGATACGGTACCCTTTCTCACCTTTGTGCAATCACTTGCAAGCCATACTGTGCCTGATACCGTCTGAGCCTGCCTCCTGATGTATAGACATATCTTTTGAATGTGTACGCTATCCATACATGTTATCCGGGGATACGGTACCCTTTCTCACCTTTGTGCAATCACTTGCAAGCCATACTGTGCCTGATACCGTCTGAGCCTGCCTCCTGATGTATAGACATATCTTTTGAATGTGTACGCTATCCATACATGTTATCCGGGGATACGGTACCCTTTCTCACCTTTGTGCAATCACGTGCAAGCCATACTGGGCCTAACACCATCTGAGCCTGCCTCCTGATATATAGACATATATTTTGAATGTGTACGCTATCCATCCATGTTATCCGGGGATACGGTACCCTTTCTCACCTTTGTGCAATCACTTGCAAGCCATACTGGGCCTTACACCGTCTGAGCCTGCCTCCTGATGTATAGACATATATTTTGAATGTGTACGCTATCCATACATGTTATCAGGGGATACGGTACCCTTTCTCACCTTTGTGCAATCACTTGCAAGCCATAATGTGCCTGACACCGTCTGAGCCTGCCTCCTGATGTATAGACATATCTTTTGAATGTGTACGCTATCCATACATGTTATCCGGGGATACGGTACCCTTTCTCACCTTTGTGCAATCACGTGCAATCCATACTGGGCCTAACACCGTCTGAGCCTGCCTCCTGATGTATAGACATATATTTTGAATGTGTACGCTATCCATACATGTTATCCGGGGATACGGTACCCTTTCTCACCTTTGTGCAATCACGTGCAATCCATACTGGGCCTAACACCGTCTGAGCCTGCCTCCTGATGTATAGACATATCTTTTGAATGTGCACGCTATCCATACATGTTATCCGGGGATACGGTACCCTTTCTCACCTTTGTGCCATCACTTGCAAGCCATACTGTGCCTGACACCGTCTGAGCCTGCCTCCTGATGTATAGACATATATTTTGAATGTGTACACTATCCATACATGTTATCCGGGGATACGGTACCCTTTCTCACCTTTGTGCAATCACTTGCAAGCCATACTGTGCCTGACACCGTCTGAGCCTGCCTCCTGATGTATAGACATATCTTTTGAATGTTTACGCTATCCATACATGTTATCCGGGGATACGGTACCCTTTCTCACCTTTGTACAATCACGTGTAACCCATTCTGGGCGTGAGAACGGCTGGCGAGCTGTTAAGCAGTGGTTTGCACACGTAAGTTTTTCATTTTTTTCAGGAATGACGGTTAGGCCTAATTCCGGAACTGCGGTTGACCTGCACTTACTGGGAAATCATCGTTCGCGAGTAATAATTGTAATCAATGATCCCCATCACTATCGTTGTTCAGCGGGTTATCTGCACCTGTAAGCGACAAACGCTGGCCTTTTCAGTGTAGCGCACATGCAGCCACAGACATGTAAGGGCATGACACACCAGTTATTGGCCAATCTCATGTGCCAGAGCCTCACGTGTCCCTCTAGTAAGCCAGACTCGGACCGCGGGGCATGACGGAGTCTCATTCGTTAACGGAATTAAGCTTGCAATGTGTGCATCTGTTCTGTAGCTGGCATGGTTGAAGTTGCCCGTGTTGAGTCAAATTACGCCGTAGGCTCCACTCCTGGTGGTGCCCTTCTGGACATTCCTTTAAGGTTCAGCTTTGCAACCATACTGCCCACGTAAAACAAACACTTTGCCCTCATGAACGCTGTTTGGAGGGTCATGACTCGTGGGAATAATGCCGCCCAATCAGTTAACCTGCTAGAGAGATCCTTCGTTGCTCCCAAGCATGACATCACACTCCCTAGGAGGAAGGTAATGCCACTGTGGGGACCGTACTCCTGGGGGCGACACAAGTACACTGATGCCCAGCCACTGCTCGATGAATCTGCTGGTACATTGACCCAGACCACTACATTCCCCTCGCACGCTACCCGGCCTGAATCTGACCCTGATGAAACTCAGGTTACCCTTCCCATATACAGTTCCATCTTACACGGTGACAAAGAGGAAGCTGCAGATGAAAGTGCAGGTTCGACCCACCCGCCATCAGACACACCACCGTACTCTCAGGGGCCCTGTGCCAGTGCCGTCGCAAACGAGTGGGCCCCCCTGCTTGCTCAGGATCACAGCACTTGCAAGGTTGAACTACTGTGCAGTGAGATGGAAGATGGGGACGACGAGGAGTCCAGACTAGTACAGGGATTCCCTAGCGAGGAGACTTATTTGATTGTTTTCAATGTTGGGACAGCAATTTTTGGGGAGCACTATACTCTGGAGAATGATAGATGGGGCCCTCCATACACTGGAACATTCCAAAGGTGGACATCAGACACTGGAGCAGCATTTACAGGGCCCATTATACACTAGAGCATTAGAAATGGGGCCCATTATGTTTGGAGCATTATTTGGGCCCATAAGACAGTGGAACTTCATCCATGGGGACCAACATATACTGTAGCATTATGTGGAGCTCATCATATACTGTTTCAAACATTATATGGGACCAATGATTCTGTATGGAGAAATAGATGGGCCTCGTCATGAGATGTAAAAAGTGAAGTATTTTTCATTGTACTATACCGCTATTTCTCTGCCGTATCGGAGCATGATGAGTTGTGGTATTATGTGTTAAAGGGGCGCTCTGTCGCCCAGGGCACATGAAAACCTGGAGCCAGCCCTACCCCCCCCACAACTTTAGCCAAATAACCCCCATTTTTCAGTGCGTAACTTGTATTATGAAGTTAATTAAGGCTGACCAGCTTAAGTAAGAAGAATTGATGCTTTTGGCATTCAAATGAGCACTGTAGGTGTGTTTCCTGTCCTCCTCTCACTGTCGACTTTTATTCCCCATTGACTTACATTGGGTTTCGTGTTTCGGGATGACCCCGACTTTTCCCTATAATCGGCCGATCTTGCTCGACCCGACTTTTGGAAAAGTCGGGTTTCACGAAACGAAACTCGACCATAAAAAACCAAAAGTCGCTCAACTCTAATGATGACGACTGCGCGGAACCCAGTCTTACTGGAAGATAGTCACAGTACCTAGGTCCCATCCAATTTGCTGATCTCTGGTGTACAGAACCCAGTACAGTGTAATGATAATAATGAATCTGACTAGTGCAAATAACCCATTCCAGGATCGTGACGAAGACAGGTGTACAGAGCCCAGTCCAGTGTGGTGATGATGATGATGATGACTGGGGCACAGAACCCAGTCAGTGTGGTGGTGGTGATGATGGAGATGACTGGTGCACAGAGCCCAGTACAGTGTGGTGATGGTTGATGACTGGTGCACAGAACCCAGTCCAGTGTGGTGATTGTGGTGATGATAATGACTGGCGCACAGAGCCCAGTACAGTATGGTGATGATGGTGGTGGCGATGATGATGACTGGTGCACAGAGCCCAGTACAGTGTGGTGATGGTGGTGGTGATGATAATGACTGGTGCATAGAGCCAAGTACAGTGTGGTGGTGGAGATGATGATTGGTGCACAGAGCCCAGTCCAGTGTGGTGATGGTGGTGATGATAATGATTGGTGCAGAGCCCAGTACAGTATGGTGGTGGTGGTGATGATAATGACTGGTGCACAGAGCCCAGTACAGTATGGTGATGGTGGTGGTGATGATAATGACTGGTGCACAGAGCCCAGTACAGTATGGTGATGATGGTGGTGATGATAATGATTGGTGCACAGAGTCCAGTACAGTGTGGTGATGGGGGTGGTGATGATAATGACTGGTGCACAGAGCCCAGTACAGTGTGGTGATGGTGGTGATGATGATGACTGGTGCACAGAGTCCAGTCCAGTGTGGTGATGGTGGTGATGATAATGATTGGTGCACAGAGCCCAGTACAGTATGGTGATGGTGGTGGTGATGATGATAATGAATGGTGCACAGAGCCCAGTATAGTGTGGTGATGGTGATGATGATGACTGGTGCACAGAGCCACGTTCAGTGTGGTGATGGTGGTGATGATAATGATTGGTGCACAGAGCCCAGTACAGTGTGGTGATGATAATGACTGGTGCACAGAGTCCAGTACAGTGTGGTGATGGTGGTGGTGATGATAATGACTGGTGCACAGAGCCCAGTACAGTGTGGTGATGGTGGTGATGATAATGATTGGTGCACAGAGCCCAGTACAGTGTGGTGATGGTGGTGATGATAATGATTGGTGCACAGAGCCCTGTACAGTGTGGTGATGGTGATGATGATAATGACTGGTGCACAGAGCCCCGTACAGTGTGGTGATGGTGGTGGTGATGATAATGACTGGTGCATAGAGCCAAGTACAGTGTGGTGGTGGAGATGATGATTGGTGCACAGAGCCCAGTCCAGTGTGGTGATGGTGGTGATGATAATGATTGGTGCAGAGCCCAGTACAGTATGGTGGTGGTGGTGATGATAATGACTGGTGCACAGAGCCCAGTACAGTATGGTGATGGTGGTGGTGATGATAATGACTGGTGCACAGAGCCCAGTACAGTATGGTGATGATGGTGGTGATGATGATTGGTGCACAGAGTCCAGTACAGTGTGGTGATGGGGGTGGTGATGATAATGACTGGTGCACAGAGCCCAGTACAGTGTGGTGATGGTGGTGATGATGATGACTGGTGCACAGAGTCCAGTCCAGTGTGGTGATGGTGGTGATGATAATGATTGGTGCACAGAGCCCAGTACAGTATGGTGATGGTGGTGGTGGTGATGATGATGACTGGTGCACAGAGCCCAGTACAGTGTGGTGATGGTGATGATAATGAATGGTGCACAGAGCCCAGTCCAGTGTGGTGATGGTGGTGATGATGATGACTGGTGCACAGAGTCCAGTCCAGTGTGGTGATGGTGGTGATGATAATGATTGGTGCACAGAGCCCAGTACAGTATGGTGATGGTGGTGGTGGTGATGATGATGACTGGTGCACAGAGCCCAGTACAGTGTGGTGATGGTGATGATAATGACTGGTGCACAGAGCCCAGTCCAGTGTGGTGATGGTGGTGATGATAATGATTGGTGCACAGAGCCCAGTACAGTGTGGTGATGGTGGTGATGATAATGATTGGTGCACAGAGCCCAGTACAGTATGGTGATGGTGGTGATGATAATGATTGGTGCACAGAGCCCAGTACAGTATGGTGATGGTGATGATGATGACTGGTGCACAGAGCCCAGTCCAGTGTGGTGATGATGGTGGTGGTGATGATGATGATGACTGGTGCACAGAGCCCAGTCCAGTGTAGTGATGGTGGTGGTAATGATAATGACTGGTGCACAGAGTCCAGTACAGTGTGGTGGTGGTGGTGGTGATGATAATGACTGGTGCACAGAGCCCAGTACAGTGTGGTGATGGTGGTGGTGGTGATATTGACTGGTGCACAGAGCCCAGTACAGTGTGGTGATGGTGGTGGAGGTGATGATGATGACTGGTGCACAGAGCCCAGTACAGTGTGGTGATGGTGATGATGATGACTGGTGCACAGAGCCCAGTCCCCAGCGTGGTGTTGGTGGTGGTGATGATGATGACTGGTGCATAGAGCCCAATACAGTGTGGTGGTGATGACGATGACTGGTGTACAGAGCCCAGTACAGTGTGGTGATGACTGTTGTGGATCTTTTATTCCATGACCGTGTGAGAAGACAGGCGTTTAGCACCATAATACGTTTTCTCTGGCACCTGGGAAATCTAGATAACGCCATGTGTCTGTGGTGCCTGGTATGATGTGTACATGGCGCCCACTTGCATTTGCCATTTTACAGGTTCTCTGTCTTCTGTGCCAGTGAGACCCCCTTCTCTGGAGCATGACAGCACCAGGCCGGACCCTGTAAGCACCCCACCCATCTGTACTTAGTTCTTGGCAGTGAATTAGGAATTGGAAACTTGGCACCATGTTGTGTTTGGCAGGGGGGCATATCCGGAGCCTGGTCATGCTTCCCTATGGTTTGCTGGATGGTATTTTCGGTGCGTGCACAGAGGAGTGGTCAATTTATTGAAAATTGGTGAACCTTGCTTGGAATGAGCACAGGTTTGAAGCCACTAGTGACGAATGAGCATTCTCAGGTGTTATTGTGGCGTCCCTTAGGCTCAGTCGCCAGAGAGGTACTGCACCTCCTCCTGAGGTGTGGTGCCCCACCATCCAGGTAAGGTGGGAAGCTCCTGACAACGCTCCTACACCTGCACCCCACACGACAAAGTAGTGTAGCAAAGCACCTTCGGCGGCTCCATGCTTGGAGTATAGCAAAGCACCCATTGGTGGCTCCCTGCTTGGAACACGAAACGTGCTGGGAGGTGGGTGGAGTTGAGTTTACATTAAAAGAGCGGGAAGAGTTTAGGAGTGATTCAGTCATTCAGTCTTTCAGTCAGCCACTGAGAGTGAGTGAGGATGCAGAAGGACAGAGAGTGAGACAGAGAAGATCCCCGTGAGAGGGATGGATGAAGGAAGTGCTGCAGCAGGCCACAGTGACCTGGGTCTGCTGGCACAGGAAAGAGACATAGAAAGGAAACCTGATTTTTCCATAGAGAGAAAGGATTAGTACGGAACGTGAGGAGTAAAAGAGAGAACAGAGGACGTGGGTTAGAGGACAACCCTGCCTAGGAGTTTTAAGCACAAGGCCGGGGCCCGGTCCCCGAGGTTGTATGGATACTAATGGTCCTGCAGCAGACACCAGAGGGAATAGAAGTTAACCATACTTTATTCCCACATCAGACTTGGGGGCACAACAGCAACATTGATAGTGAGCTGGGACTAGGAAGCAAGGAGTCCCCGAAGCAGGCTACAGCTGTCTGCCGTACAAGGAAAGTTCATAAGAACATTGGACAGGAGGAACTCCAGTGTAACTCATTACTGGGAGTACTTCATTTATAGGCGCTATAAGAGGAGACGTTCAGAAAGGCACATGTTGGCGGAGTGTTGGAAAGGAGTGTTCCACCTGGCCTGGAGGTTGACTGAGTCCCTGACCCGGAGGACACGGTACAGAGGCAGGCACCTGTTTGCACAACAGACTGTGAGTAAAGCTTTGGAACAACATGCCCTGGTGTCCTCCACTTATTCCTTTGCCAACACATCTACACTGCCCTGGGACTACAGCTTCACCTGTGCGGAGCTTTTACATCTTTGCTGCACCATACCATCAGTCCCAGAGGATCTGCATGCAGCGTCGGCTTAACACCTTCCTTGCCGAACACCACAGGTGGCGTCACAAACTATTCATTTAATCAACTACATTCCACCATTCAATCTCCCTTTTACTTGGGCGCCCAGGGCCACGGACCGGGTCACCGCTGCTGTGACACCTTCCCCCTGAGTGACCGGCCCGGTACCGAGTACCCCACAGCCCTGGGAGGGCGACCCATTATCAGAGTATGGCTGGTTTTACATTTACCTTGTTCTTGTGGGCCGATTTTGCGGCCTCAGTAGATTTCTATGGGGCCGCAAAATCGGGCCGGAAAAAAAGTCCACTGTGTGCCGTAAGGCTGTGATGGCCTTTTTAGCGGCTGTGATAAAAGATCGAGCTTGCTCAATTCTTTTATATGGCGTACGGACACGGCCCCCATTGTAACCAATGGGGCCACAAAAACAAACGGAAGGTTTTTTGTATGGCGCTCTGTGACTTCGGGTTTTGCAGAACACGTTTTTTTTTCCCCAATACTATTTCCATAGTATTGGAAAATTGAAAAACAGCGATCACAAACTTTTTTGCAGTCCATTATTGCGGCAGACCACAAAAAATGCGGCGAAAAGGGCAGCAATAACGGGCTGCAAAAAAGAGGCAAGTGTAAAAGCAGCCTATGTCCTGTGTGCTCCAATAGTATGTTCAGTCCCTGCGGCTGCATGTTAGACAGTCACAACACATCTGGGATATTGCCTAACAAACAGGAATCCCCACATGTGTTGCTGCTGTCTAACAGCCGAGAGACCTGCAGCCGCGGGGACTGAACATACTAATCGGGCACGCCGAGGACACTCGGATACCACCTTACCTGAGCACGCTCGCTCATCAGTAGAAGCCACTTTATGGTTGATCAGCACAGGGAGTAAAACAAATGTAGAAAATCTGCGACTAATCTGCTGCAAAATCTGCGTGAGACTCTGTTCTGGAGGGCAATTTGTGTTTAGATTCTGTGTGGAATTTTTTTGCAGTGCGTGGGAGAGATTTGGTACAATCACATCCACTTTGTTACTGTTACACCCAGCAGACTTTTCACCTAGAGTATCGGATGTAAAAAGTGTACAGATCGGAAACCGCACAATGCCGCGCACTGTATAGAGCAGCTCCGCTTTACTGAAGTGAATAGGAGCTGATCTGCAGTACCTGAGAACGACCACAACACAGTGTGAGGCGCTGTGCTGTTCTGCCTCTGCACGCTGTTTACAGCTGATTGGTGGGGAGTGTCGGCTTTCAGATCACCACCGATCTCATATTGATGACCTACCCACAGGACAATTGTTATATCTGAGTACCAAAAAACCCCTTTATTACCAGGAGAATCAAAATACTGTTTTTTTATGTCACTTACTGTAGAAATAAATCCAAAAATGAACTTGGCTTCTAGAATGTGTCCATCTGACTATTGTAGGAGGATCTTTACCTGTCACAAGAAGGATTCAGGAGTAAATCTGGGCAACGATGAGGAAGCAAAATACAGCCGCCATGTCCTGCCATCTGTAATCTGTCCCCTCAGTGTTGCTGTATATTGCCCCCCCACTGAATCTGACCTTCACTGGTGAGTTCAGACCTATGTGGTGCGCAATATAAGGACTGACCAGAACCTGACATCCTCCTAGGAGTATATGATGTGTTCAGGTCAGGAGACCCGCGGCCGGTCCATGCGGTCAGTCCGTGCATCGTGGTCTGGACGCTGTCTGTGGTACGCTCTTTAGGGCTCTCGCTGCCATATGTTGTGGTTATGCAATGAATTTTATTGAGTCTGGCTGAAAGAACAATAAATCCTTGGTCAGCCAGCAGTAGTGACTCTAGGCCGCTAATCCTTGACGGACACTTGCTCAGTAGTGACCAGTAGATGCTGTCGTGCGCACTTAGGCCTCTTCCACATATCAGTTTTTTGTCATCAGTCACAATCCGTCGAATTTTGAAAAAAACGGATCTGGTGACTGATGGCGCTGGATCTGTTTTTTCTCATAGACTTGTATTAGCGACAGATGGCCGCACGTTTCATCCGTCGTTCAATGGATCTGTCGAAAATTCTTTGTCCGTCGGCCGGAGACAACGAACATAGGAAGATTTTTTGTCACCGTCGAAAAATGGGACAGCTGTCTGGTATTTGCTAGAATGGAAGCCTATGGGCGACGGACCTGTCGCTGTCCGACAAATGATGGAATCCGGCAACGGATTCCATTTTTTTTTTAACTGTGCATGTGCTGACACTGTGCCTGTATGGTGTGTGCGGGCTGTGTGTGTGTGCCTGTGTGACGGGGGGTATGCGTGTATGTGTGTGTGCGTGCAGGCATCGTCCGATGGGACTACAAGTCCCATCAGGCTCTGCCTTCTACAGTGACAGTGATTGACTTCTGCCCAGTTGCTTGCCAGCAGCATGGATGCTTCTCTAAATCAGGTCTCATAAAGTCATTCCAACATTTCAGGTTACCACAGGCAAGGTGATAACTTGTGGATTCGTGCAGCTCTGAGCTCTACCCACTATACACCGCTGTCTCTGGCAGTGCCATAGAGAATGAATAGAGCAGACGCCCCTTGTGACATTTCACAAGCCTGATCGCCGGATCTGTTGGGATCCCAGCGGCTGGATAGCTGATACCATTTGAAATGTTGAAAATAACCCTTTAAAGCAACTTTCCACTCTGGGACTGAGAAATATTCACTTCACATGTATAGTCACCATGCTAGTGCCCTCTGTTTGCTTCCCGATGCCTCTTTCTCTGAGGCCAGCATTCCTTTCCTTCCAAGATGGCCGCCTCAGTGGCATAAGGAGTGAAGTAATCGCTCTAAGTCACCCCTGCTATTCCTATTCCATGTAACAAGGATGGTAAGGGAGGTGGCTTAGACTTATTGATGCACTTCTCAAGCCAATTTTGCAACCATTTTGCATATGGGAGGAAAGCAACACTGGCCTCAGAGAATGGGGCATCGCCAGCCAAACGGAGGGCACCAAGCTGTGACTAAACTGTGAAGTGTATCGTCCCTTTCCAGTCACAGTTTTAACATCTTGACAGAATATACTATATTATATTCATGAAGAGAGAGATTGCTGTCTGCACAGCAGGCGGTGGCCGTGGAGCACGGCAGGCAGTGGATGTGGAGCGCGGCAGGCAGTGAAGCGCGGCAGGCAGTGGCTATGGAGCGCGGCAGGCAGTGGCTGTGGAGCGTGGCAGGCGATAACCGTGGAGCGCGGCAGGCGGTGGCCGTGGAGCGCAGCAGGCGGTGGCCGTGGAGCGTGGCAGGCGGTATCTGTGGAGAGCGGCAGGAGGTGGATGTGGAGTGCGGCAGGCGGTGGCCGTGAAGCGCGGCAGGCAGTGGCTGCGGAGCGTGGCAGGCAATAACCGTGGAGCGCGGCAGGCGGTGGCCGTGTAGCGTGGCAGGCGGTGTCTGTGGAGCGCGGCAGGCAGTGGCTGTGGAGCGCGGCAGGCAGTGGCCGTGGAGCGCGGCAGGCAGTGGCCGTGGAGCGCGGCAGGCGGTGGCTGTGGAGCGCGGCAGGCGGTGGCTGTGGAGCGCGGCAGGCAGTGGCTGTGGAGCGCGGCAGGCAGTGACCGTGGAGCACTGCAGGCGATTATATTATAATCAAAAGTATTGACCAAAAAATACATCTAAATAAAGTGCAGTGCATATATAAAGCGATTTCTAGTCAAAAAAGTACATATCAGTAAAAAATAAATCCCACACCCCAACGCGCGTTTCACACGTTGCTTCCTCAGGGAATTGTTCTTTAATATTTAAATTTATTATGGGATTTATTTTTTACTGATATGTACTTTTTTGGCTAGAAATCACTTTATATATGTACTGCACTTTATTTAGATGTATTTTTTGGTCAATACTTTTGATTATAATTTATTAAATTGGATTGCTACTATATGGAATATATGTGCTGCTTCACTTCCCCCTCTTTTTGCTTTTTTATTGTCTTTTTGTGTTGGGATTTTAATGTGTCCTATGGTGTCCTTAATAAAAGTATTTATATTGATTTCAATATTGTAATTGTGTTATTGGCTCTTTTTGGATAGGTGGCTTTTTTTTGTTTTATCATACCCAAACATGTGTGGATCCTAAGGGTGCGTGCACAAGCTGCGGATTCTGCTGCGGATTTGGCTCTGCGGCTCCCCAGTAGAATCTGCTGCATTGTACAGCACCATTAGGCTATGTACACAAGCTGCAGATTTGGCCCTGCGGCTCCCCAGCAGAATCCGCTGCATTGTACAGCACCATTAGGCTATGTACACACGCTGCAGATTTGGCCGTGCGGCTCCCCAGCAGAATCCGCTGCGTTGTACAGCACCATTAGGCTATGTACACACGCTGCAGATTTGGCCCTGCGACTCCCCAGCAGAATCCGCTGCGTTGTACAGCACCATAAGGCTATGTACACACGCTGCAGATTTGGCCCTGCGGCTCCCCTGCAGAATCCGCTGCGTTGTACAGCACCATTAGGCTATGTACACACGCTGCAGATTTGGCCCTGCGGCTCCCCAGCAGAATTCGCTGCGTTGTACAGCACCATTAGGCTATGTACACACGCTGCAGATTTGGCCCTGCGGTTCCCCAGCAGAATCCGCTGCATTGTACAGCTCCATTAGGCTATGTACACACGCTGCAGATTTGGCCCTGCGGCTCCCCAGCAGTATCCTCTGCGTTGTACAGCACCATTAGGCTATGTACACACGCTGCAGATTTGGCCCTGCGGCTCCCCAGCAGAATCCGCTGCGTTGTACAGCACCATTAGGCTATGTACACACGCTGCAGATTTGGCCCTGCGGCTCCCCAGCAGAATCCGCTGCGTTGTACAGCACCATTAGGCTATGTACACACGCTGCAGATTTGGCCCTGCGGCTCCCCAGCAGAATCCGCTGCGTTGTACAGCACCATTAGGCTATGTACACACGCTGCGGATTTGGCCCTGCAGCTCCCCTGCAGAATCCGCTGCGTTGTACAGCACCATTAGGCTATGTACACACGCTGCGGATTTGGCCCTGCGGCTCCCCTGCAGAATCCGCTGCGTTGTACAGCACCATTAGGCTATGTACACACGCTGCAGATTTGGCCCTGCGGCTCCACAGCAGAATCCGCTGCGTTGTACAGCACCATTAGGCTATGTACACACGCTGCAGATTTGGCCCTGCGTCTCCCCAGCAGAATCCGCTGCGTTGTACAGCACCATTAGGCTATGTACACACGCTGCAGATTTGGCCCTGCGGCTCCCCAGCAGAATCCGCTGCATTGTACAGCACCATTAGGCTATGTACACACGCTGCAGATTTGGCCCTGCGGCTCCCCTGCAGAATCCGCTGCGTTGTACAGCACCATTAGGCTATGTACACACGCTGCAGATTTGGCCCTGCGGCTCCCCTGCAGAATCCGCTGCGTTGTACAGCACCATTAGGCTATGTACACACGCTGCAGATTTGGCCCTGCGGCTCCACAGCAGAATCCGCTGCGTTGTACAGAACCATTAGGCTATGTACACACGCTGCAGATTTGGCCCTGCGGCTCCCCTGCAGAATCCGCTGCGTTGTACAGCACCATTAGGCTATGTACACACGCTGCAGATTTGGCCCTGCGGCTCCACAGCAGAATCCGCTGCGTTGTAGAGAACCATTAGGCTATGTACACACGCTGCAGATTTGGCCCTGCGGCTCCCCAGCAGAATCCGCTGCATTGTACAGCACCATTAGGCTATGTACACACGCTGCAGATTTGGCCCTGCGGCTCCACAGCAGAATCCGCTGCGTTGTACAGCACCATTAGGCTATGTACACACGCTGCAGATTTGGCCTCTGCGGATCCGCAGCAGTTCTGCAGTGTACAGTACAAGGTAAGTCTATGTGACTTACACTCCGCGGTGCCCACGCAGCGGATTTTTAACTGTAGAAAAGCTGCGGTTTTGAATCCGCAGAATTGACGTCAATTCTTTCTGCGGATTCCGCTGTGGTTTGCCATCTATTCCATCATCCAGGTGGCAAACCGCAGGGGAAAAGCACAGGCCAATCCGCAGGTCATTTGAGCTGCGGATTTATCTGTGGATCCGCAGATACAAACCCGCGGGTGAATCCGCAGCGTGTGCACATGGCCTTATAATGAATGGAAAATGGAAACCGCAAGGGGGCGTGGCTTGAGCTGGCTATGGCGTAGCAAGCACAGCTCAGGAGCTCTGAGGAGGCATCCTCCAAATCTACGATTGTGCCCTCCAAAAGTGCCAGTGTGCCTGCATTTAGGCACAATCCCCGGTTCTGTGTGGTGCCGCGGGGGTTAGAACGAAGGCGGAGGGATCTAAAGCTCCTCAGCGTCCTCTCTCTTGTGCGCTACCTTCCCTGCATCTAGGAGACGTGAGGCGTAAGGACACAAAATAATCCTAAAGTTGTACACTCTTACTTGCGTTGGGCCCGCCTACCGCCTAAAAAAGAATTGTCATTTTTCCTGGTTGGTCCCCACCTGTACCGGGCCCCTTGTGGGTCGCTGGGCGCTAGCATTCAGCCCTACTGCTGTGAATTGTGCGGCGCTGTGGGAAATAGAACGGGGCGGAAGACTCTACTCCCCCAAGCTGTGTGGAATATTGGCCGTCGGCCTGTCATAGCCGCACGGCGGAAGGACACAAAATAGTGCCAAAGTTGAGCTCATCCTAGTGACGGACTTACTTGTTGCTTAATTAAAGGTCTTTAATTAATTCTGGAGGGACCCCCCACCTGTACCGGGGCTATCATTAGTTGCGGTGTTCCTGCATTTAGCCTCACTCCTCTCCATTACTGAGCGGTGCTGCGGCTCACAACAGAGGTGGAGGAATCTGCATCTCATTAGCTGCACTATTTTCGCTGGGCGGAAGGACACTAATTACTAGTTTACGGCGGTTTCTCCTTACACATAAAAAGGAAGAATTGTAAGCTTCTCTGGGAAGTCCCCCGCCCGCCGGGCCCTCTGAAAGGGCAAGAGTGCTTTCATTTAGCACCATTCTACGCTTGTACTGAGCGGTGAGTCATAGGAGTGACAGAGGGGGCGGAGGGATCTGCCTCATTCTGTCAGCGCCGTGCTCCTGCTCCCAGCTTGTGTGCTGCTGATTCCTCACTCACCGCTGCGGCCGCAGCTGTTATACAGTAGTGGTGGGAAGTTCGGCTCTTTTTGGTGATTCGGCTCCGCTCACCATAGAGAGCCGGCTCTTTTGGCTCCTTAAACGGCTTTTTTTTTTTCAATAGAAATCCGTTTTCCCCAGTCCTGGTTATAGGTTTTTGCCTGTGCAGTGAGGGCCTCATTCTCCCCCGTGTGACGCGGTGCAGACTGTTACTCAGCATTGCTGCTTCCTCAGATTGTCAGCTCTTGTGATCAGGCCCCGGCTCCTCCTCGGTTGTAGTCTTACCCTGTATTGTGGCATTTTTTGTTCATGTCCTTAGTGAATTAGTAAGTGCTGTGATATGTGTCGGTGCACCTGATGGATCGTGAGGCAACCGCAGCTCCGTGCATCCCTATGTTCAGTATAGGGATCTAATCTGGATCAGGAGGCATCAGGATTGCTGCACATCCCAACGCCCCGCACCAAAACACTAGTGGGCTGTATCCTACCATGCTGGGGGGGGCTATATACCATGCTGGGGGGGCTATATACCATGCTGTGGGGGGGGCTATATACCATGCTGTGGGGGGGGCTATATACCATGCTGTGGGGGGGGCTATATACCATGCTGTGGGGGGGGCTATATTATACCATGCTGGGGGGCTATATTATACCATGCTGGGGGGCTATATTATACCATGCTGGGGGGGCTGTATTATACCATGCTGGGGGGCTATATTATACCATGCTGGGGGGGCTGTATTATACCATGCTGGGGGGGCTGTATTATACCATGCTGGGGGGGCTATATACCATGCTGGGCTGTATCCTACCATGCTGGGGGGGCTATATACCATGCTGGGGGGCTATATACCATGCTGGGCTGTATTATACCATGCTGGGGGGGGCTATATACCATGCTGGGGGGGGCTGTATTATACCATGCTGGGGGGGGCTGTATTATACCATGCTGGGGGGGCTGTATTATACCATGCTGGGGGGGCTATATACCATGCTGGGCTGTATCCTACCATGCTGGGGGGCTATATACCATGCTGGGGGGCTATATACCATGCTGGGCTGTATCATACCATGCTGGGGGGGCTATATACCATGCTGGGGGGGCTATATACCATGCTGGGGGGGCTATATACCATGCTGGGGGGGCTATATACCATGCTGGGCTGTATCCTACCATGCTGGGGGGGGCTATATACCATGCTGGGGGGGCTATATACCATGCTGGGGGGGCTATATACCATGCTGGGGGGGCTGTATTATACCATGCTGGGGGGCAATATACCATGCTGGGCTGTATTATACCATGCTGAGGGGCTATATACACCATGCTGGGGGGCTATATACCAAGCTGGGCTGTATTATACCATGCTGGGGGGGCTATATACCATGCTGGGCTGTATTATACCATGCTGGGGGGGCTATATACACCATGCTGGGGGGGCTATATACCAAGCTGGGCTGTATTATACCATGCTGGGGGGGCTATATACCATGCTGGGCTGTATTATACCATGCTGGGGGGCTATATACCATGCTGGGCTGTATTATACCATGCTGGGGGGCTATATACCATGCTGGGCTGTATTATACCATGCTGGGGGGGCTATATACCATGCTGGGCTGTATTATACCATGCTGGGGGGCTATATACCATGCTGGGCTGTATTATACCATGCTGGGGGGCTATATACCATGCTGGGCTGTATTATACCATGCTGGGGGGCTATATACCATGCTGGGCTGTATTATACCATGCTGGGGGGCTATATACCATGCTGGGCTGTATTATACCATGCTGGGGGGCTATATACCATGCTGGGCTGTATTATACCATGCTGGGGGGGGCTATATACCATGCTGGGCTGTATTATACCATGCTGGGGGGGCTATATACCATGCTGGGCTGTATTATACCATGCTGGGGGGGGCTATATACCATGCTGGACTGTATTATACCATGCTGGGGGGGCTATATACCATGCTGGGGGCTATATACCATGCTGGGCTGTATTATACCATGCTGGGGGGCTATATACCATGCTGGGCTGTATTATACCATGCTGGGCTGTATTATACCATGCTGGGGGTGCTATATACCATGCTGGGCTGTATTATGCCATGCTGGGGGGGCTATATACTATGCTGGGCTGTATTATACCATTCTGGGGGGGCCATATACCATGCTGGGTTGTATTATACCATTCTGGGGGGGCCATATACCATGCTGGGCTGTATTATACCATGGTGGGTTGTATACCATGTGTTGCTGGGCTATACACTATGCGGGTGTGTTATATACCATGGTGGTACATTATATACTATAAGGGGAGTCTGTGTTATATAATATGGGGGGGCTACATTATATTCTATGGGGAGGTGGGCTGTATTATATTCTATTTGGGGGCTACATTATATTCTATAGGGGGCTGTATTATATTATATTCTATGGGGGTTGCATTATATTCTATGGAGGGGCTACATTACACTATATAAGGGGCTGCATTATATCCTATCAGGGGGTTGCCATATATTCTATGGAGGGGCTGCATTATACTATATGGGGGGACTGCATTATATTCTATGGGGGGTTACATTATATTCTATACAGATATTATATGCAGCCCTGCATAGACTCAATATTAGATAACAAATAACAAATAACTTTGTTGCCCTATGAAGGGCGGGCCCGAAAAATTTCTTGCACAGGGGCCCACTACAGTCTATGTCCGCCCCTGCACTAGTGTGAACGCAGCCCCACTCATGCAGCCCCTAACCAGGACCCCCATACATGCTCCCAATACATTTAATTATCATTACCACAGCACAGGGCACAAGCCTTTCTAGTGAGGCAGGAAAGATCACTATGACAGAGCAGCATGCGGACATAGTCTATATTATGTCTGCAGACTGATCCCATACAGCTAGGGCCGGCGTCAGCACCCGGCGTACCCGGGCAAGTGCCTGGGCACTGGCGAGACGGGGGGGCCCACTCGGCATCTGAACAAGTTTCTTTTTTTTTTTATTATTTATATGTCCGCTCATACTGACCACTATCTTTTTTCCTGTGTGTGAGAGCATGCGACCAACATGTTACCGCTCATTAAGGTCTTGAATTTGGATGCCACTCCTCTCCCACAGGCGTGGTGCTCATATTCATGACCTTAATGAGCGGTACCACGTGACCGTGCGCTAGCCTCTCACAGGAAAAGGTTACCGGCGCCTGGACTCAGGTGAGCGGCGTTGCCGTGTTGAGAATGAGCGGAGGCGGGGCCAGGGGGAGAATGAGCAGGGGGGGCCCAGCCCCCAGGGAAAATGAGCGAGCCGGGGGGAGATGAGAATGAGGGGCAGGAGATGTATGAAGCATTATATGGGGCCCATTATCCTGTATGAAGCAATATATGGGGCCCATTATCCTGTATGAAGCATTATATGTGGCCCATTATCCTGTATGAAGCATTATATGGGGCCCATTATCTTGTATGAAGCATTATATGGGGCCCATTATCCTGTATGAAGCATTATATGGGGCCCATTATCCTGTATGGAGCATTATATGGGGCCATTATCCTGTATGGAGCATTATATGGGGCCATTTTCCTGTATGGAGCATTATATTGGGCCCATTATTCTTATATGGAGCATTATATGGTTTCCATTATTCTGTATGGAACACTACAGTGGGGCAAAAAAGTATTTAGTCAGTCAGCAATAGTGCAAGTTCCACCACTTAAAAAGATGAGAGGCGTCTGTAATTTACATCATAGGTAGACCTCAACTATGGGAGACAAACTGAGAAAAAAAAATCCAGAAAATCACATTGTCTGTTTTTGTTTCATTTTATTTGCATATTATGGTGGAAAATAAGTATTTGGTCAGAAACAAGCAATCAAGATTTCTGGCTCTCACAGACCTGTAACTTCTTCTATAAGAGTCTCCTCTTTCCTCCACTCATTACCTGTAGTAATGGCACCTGTTTAAACTTGTTATCAGTATAAAAAGACACCTGTGCACACCCTCAAACAGTCTGACTCCAAACTCCACTATGGTGAAGACCAAAGAGCTGTCAAAGGACACCAGAAACAAAATTGTAGCCCTGCACCAGGCTGGGAAGACTGAATCTGCAATAGCCAACCAGCTTGGAGTGAAGAAATCAACTGTGGGAGCAATAATTAGGAAATGGAAGACATACAATACCACTGATAATCTCCCTCGATCTGGTGCTCCACGCAAAATCCCACCCCGTGGGGTCAGAATGATCACAAGAACGGTGAGCAAAAATCCCAGAACCACTCGGGGGGACCTAGTGAATGAACTGCAGAGAGCTGGGACCAATGTAACAAGGCCTACCATAAGTAACACACTACGCCACCATGGACTCAGATCCTGCAGTGCCAGACGTGTCCCACTGCTTAAGCCTGTACATGTCCAGGCCCGTCTGAAGTTTGCTAGAGAGCATTTGGATGATCCAGAGGAGTTTTGGGAGAATGTCCTATGGTCTGATGAAACCAAACTGGACCTGTTTGGTAGAAACACAACTTGTCGTATTTGGAGGAAAAAGAATACTGAGTTGCATCCATCAAACACCATACCTACTGTAAAGCATGGTGGTGGAAACATCATGCTTTGGGGCTGTTTCTCTGCAAAGGGGCCAGGACGACTGATCCGGGTACATGAAAGAATGAATGGGGCCATGTATCGTGAGATTTTGAGTGCAAACCTCCTTCCATCAGCAAGGGCATTGAAGATGAAACGTGGATGGGTCTTTCAGCATGACAATGATCCAAAGCACACCGCCAGGGCAACGAAGGAGTGGCTTCGTAAGAAGCATTTCAAGGTCCTGGAGTGGCCTAGCCAGTCTCCAGATCTCAACCCTATAGAAAACCTTTGGAGGGAGTTGAAAGTCCGTGTTGCCAAGCGAAAAGCCAAAAACATCACTGCTCTAGAGGAGATCTGCATGGAGGAATGGGCCAACATACCAACAACAGTGTGTGGCAACCTTGTGAAGACTTACAGAAAACGTTTGACCTCTGTCATTGCCAACAAAGGATATATCACAAAGTATTGAGATGAAATTTTGTTTCTGACCAAATACTTATTTTCCACCATAATATGCAAATAAAATGAAACAAAAACAGACAATGTGATTTTCTGGATTTTTTTTTCTCAGTTTGTCTCCCATAGTTGAGGTCTACCTATGATGTAAATTACAGACGCCTCTCATCTTTTTAAGTGGTGGAACTTGCACTATTGCTGACTGACTAAATACTTTTTTGCCCCACTGTATATGAGGCCCATTTTCTGTACGGAGTTCTGTATCGAGCCCATTATTCTGTATAGACCATTATATGATGTCCATTATTATGTAAGGAACATTATATGCCAACCCTTTTTCTGTATGAAGCAATATATGGGGCCCATTATTCTGTAAGAAGCAATGTAAGGGGCTCATTATACTGTATGAAGCAATATATGGGGCTCATTATACTGTATGAAGTAATATATGTGGCCCATTATTCTGTATGGAGCATTATATGGGGCTCATTATACTGTATGAAGCCATATATGGGGTTCATTATTCTGTATGGAGCATTATATGGGGTGCATTATTCTGTATGAAGCAATATTTGGGGCTCATTATATTGTATGGAACATTATATGAGGCCCCTTATTCTGTATGAAGCAATATATGGGGCTCATTATTCTGTATGGAGCATTTTAGGAGGCTCATTAATCTGTATGAAGCAATATGTGGTGCCCAATAAACTGTATGGAAGACTATGTGATGCCCAGAATACTGTATGGAGTTCTATACTGTCCGGTCTTAAATGAAAACTTTTGAATCCCCACTAGGGCACACACTGTCACAGTCAGGATTCACTGCTTCCAGGCGCCAGAAAAAAAAAAGGCTCCTGTACCCTGCAGAGCCGGCTCATTTCGGTCACAGCAGGGAGCCGGCTGTTTGTATCGGATCGTTCACGAACGACACATCACTATCATACAGAGAGCGCGCCCAGACCAGCGCGCAGTACAAACTTGAATTCTCATCACACATCAGTGAACTTTAAGAGTGCCAATAAAATCTGGCAATTGTCTGAATCCTCTCTGCCCCCACTGCAAAAAGGCATAAGTATAAGCCAGACACATCCAGCTCTTAAGAGTGTTAAATCACTGCCCAGCACCCATAAGAATATCCAAATCTACTGCGGGACAAAACGGGCTTGACCTTTATTTCTACCATCTGCATAAATATACCCCTCAGCTCATCTCCTCAATTAAAAGTATAAGAGGGAGAAAAAGGGGGGAAAAATAAACATATCAAAGTAAATAAAAAATAATATAAAAATAAATAATAAAAGGGAGAGACTTACAGGAGGGAAGGGAAAGAAGAACAGAGGTGGAAATCACCTTAAATATCCTCTATAAGGCAGACTATGAAGGGACACAAAATGAGCCACAAATACTCATCCGCATCCAGAACACCAAAAGTTCCTCCTTCAAGCACACAGAAGGCTTCAAAGCATCAGGCTACATATCAGGGCCGGACTGGGACTAAAATTCAGCCCTGGCATTTGAAGTTACACAGGCCCACTAGTCATATGGTGACTATATAATATCTTTGTACACTTGTAGGTTACAAGAAGTGAGAGGAGATTAACATGACTATATAACATGTAGTCACAGCTGTGCCCAGTATTTCAGCTCAGTCCTATTTATTGCTTTTAGGTACAGTACTCCTCCCAAAGCTCTGTCCCCTTTTGTGACAGAATTCCTGGCAGAACTGCTATCCATTGGGTAACCAGACCCCCTGGTCATAGCTGCCCCTATTATACCTCCCAACTTCCGAAGAAGGGAAAGAGGGGCAAAGACGGCGGCGCGCTGCTGCAAATTTGGGCCACGCCCCGGCCACATCCATTTCGCAACTAGTCACACCCATGTCCACGCCTAATCACACCCATTTAGCACTGGTGATCACACTGACTGGTACTGAGGGCACAGTGGCTGGCATTATAGCAGGGCCGGACTGGGACTAAAATTCAGCCCTGGCATTTGAAGTTACACAGGCCCACTAGTCACATGGTGACTATATAATATCTTTGTACAGTTGTAGTTTACAAGAAGTGAGAGGAGATTAACACGACTATATAACATGTAGTCACAGCTGTGCCCAGTATTTCAGCTCAGTCCTATTTATTGCTTTTAGGTACAGTACTCCTCCCAAAGCGCTGTCCCCTTTTGTATGCATGATTACAGAATTCCTGGCAGAACTGCTCTCTATTGGGCAACCAGACCCCCTGGTCATAGCCGCCCCTATCATACCTCCCAACTTTTGAAGAAGGGAAAGATGGACAAAGACTGCGGCGCGCGCAGCGCGCCGCTGTAAATTTTGGCCACGCCCGACCACACCCATTTCACAACTAGTCACACCCATGTCCACACCTAATCGCACCCATTTAGCACTGCTGATCATACTGACTGGTACTGAGGGCACAGTGGCTGGCATTATGGGCACACTGACTGGCACTAAGGAAGAGAGAAAACAGAGAGAAAAAAGAAAACAGAGAGAGCGAGAAAGAAAGGGGAAAGAAAGAAAGAACAGTGAGAGACAAAGAAAGAACAGTGAGAGACAGAGAAAGAACAGAGAGAGAAAGAAAGAGGGTAAAGAAAGAAAGAACAGAGAGAGACAGAGAAAGAACAGAGAAAGAAAGAAGTAAAGAAAAGAAAGAAAGAAAGAACAGAGAGAAAGAGAGGAAAGAAAAAGAAAGAAAGAGGGGAAGAAAGAACAGAGAGAGAAAAAAGAAAGATTAGAGAGAGAAAGAAAGAACAGAGAGAGAATGAAAGAACAGAGAAAGAAAGAAAAAGAGAGAAAGAAATAAAGAAAGATTCTATAAAGATACTATAGCAGCCCTGCTCCCATTGTAGTGCCCACCTGAGCCTCCCGATGCAGGACCTATCATGATCCGCTCACATGGCCGGCATCCCCGATTCCAAGGCGATCCTGCTGTCTGCGCTGTCGGAGGAGGACACGGTGATGGATCTGAAGCATTCCTGGTTCCGTCACAATCTCCTCAAGAAATTATCTCATTTCCGGTCAGCTTCCAGCACATCACTTCAGGTGGAACGTCATGTGTGTGTTTTAAAATGCTCCTCGGGGCTCCGCCGTGTACTCCTGTGTCCGTGGGAAAAGCCCGCTTTGTATGCTTTGTACACACTTGGCTCTGCTCCGTACATCCCGTACACATATGGCTCCACTCCATACATACACGGTTCCACTCCGTCCACCTCGTACCCGCGTTGCTCCTCTCCGTACACCTCGTACACGCGCGGCTCCTCTCCGTACACCTCGTACACGCGCGGCTCCTCTCCGTACACCTCGTACACGCGCGGCTCCTCTCCGTACACCTCGTACACGCGCGGCTCCTCTCCGTACACCTCGTACACGCGCGGCTCCTCTCCGTACACCTCGTACACGCGCGGCTCCTCTCCGTACACCTCGTACACGCGCGGCTCCTCTCCGTACACCTCGTACACGCGCGGCTCCTCTCCGTACACCTCGTACACGCGCGGCTCCTCTCCGTACACCTCGTACACGCGCGGCTCCTCTCCGTACACCTCGTACACACGCGGCTCCGCTCCGTACACCTCGTACACACGCGGCTCCGCTCCGTACACCTCGTACACACGCGGCTCCTCTCCGTACACCTCGTACACACGCGGCTCCGCTCCGTACACCTCGTACACACGCGGCTCCGCTCCGTACACCTCGTACACACGCGGCTCCGCTCCGTACACCTCGTACACACGCGGCTCCGCTCCGTACACCTCGTACACACGCGGCTCCTCTCCGTACACCTCGTACACAAACGGCTCCGCTCCGTACACCTCGTACACACACGGCTCCTCTCTGTACACCTCGTACACACACGGCTCCGCTCCGTACACCTCGTACACACGGCTCCGCTCCGTACACCTCGTACACACACGGCTCCTCTCTGTACACCTCGTACACACACGGCTCCGCTCCGTACACCTCGTACACACGGCTCCGCTCCGTACACCTCGTACACACACGGCTCCGCTCCGTACACCTCGTACACACACGGCTCCTCTCCGTACACCTCGTACACACACGGCTCCGCTCCGTACACCTCGTACACACGGCTCCGCTCCGTACACCTCGTACACACACGGCTCCGCTCCGTACACCTCGTACACACACGGCTCCGCTCCGTACACCTCGTACACACACGGCTCCGCTCCGTACACCTCGTACACACACGGCTCCGCTCCGTACACCTCGTACACACACGGCTCCGCTCCGTACACCTCGTACACACACGGCTCTGCTCAGTACACCTCGTACACACACGGCTCTGCTCCGTACACCTCGTACACACACGGCTCTGCTCCGTACACCTCGTACACACACGGCTCTGCTCCGTACACCTCGTACACACACGGCTCCGCTCCGTACACCTCGTACACACGGCTCCGCTCCGTACACCTCGTACACACGGCTCCGCTCCGTACACCTCGTACACACGCGGCTCCGCTCCGTACACCTCGTACACATGCGGCTCCGCTCCGTACACCTCGTACACACGCGGCTCCTCTCCGTACACCTCGTGCACAAACGGCTCCGCTCCGTACACCTCGTACACACACGGCTCCTCTCTGTACACCTCGTACACACACGGCTCCGCTCCGTACACCTCGTACACACGGCTCCGCTCCGTACACCTCGTACACACACGGCTCCGCTCCGTACACCTCGTACACACACGGCTCCTCTCCGTACACCTCGTACACACACGGCTCCGCTCCGTACACCTCGTACACACGGCTCCGCTCCGTACACCTCGTACACACACGGCTCCGCTCCGTACACCTCGTACACACACGGCTCCGCTCCGTACACCTCGTACACACACGGCTCGGCTCCGTACACCTCGTACACACGCGGCTCTGCTCCGTACACCTCGTACACACGCGGCTCGGCTCCGTACACCTCGTACACACGCGGCTCGGCTCCGTACACCTCGTACACACGCGGCTCGGCTCCGTACACCTCGTACACACACGGCTCCGCTCCGTACACCTCATACACACACGGCTCTGCTCCGTACACCTCGTACACACACGGCTCTGCTCCGTACACCTCGTACACACACGGCTCCGCTCCGTACACCTCGTACACACGCGGCTCGGCTCCGTACACCTCGTACACACGCGGCTCCGCTCCGTACACCTCGTACACACGCGGCTCCGCTCCGTACATCTCGTACACACAGCTCCGCTCCGTACACCTCGTACACACACAGCTCTGCTACATCCACACTGTAAATCCTGACCCCACACATACTTACCTCAACCAGCACCATGACAACAGCAAAGCAGAGTCTTGCAGACGGTAGAGGCAAGGCTGAGCGCACAGGACCTGTGATGAGGTCACAGGAGGGGCGGAGTCAGGGTTGATATGATCGGGGGTCTGGACAAAGGCTCCTGATCATGTGACCCCCTGACTCCTCCCCTCCTGTGATCTCATCACAGGTCCTGCGAACAGAGCGAGCAGGCAAGCGAGTGCGACGCTGTGAGTGGCTGCGGGGGGGAGGGGGTCTCATGCTACGGCGAGGATGGGGTGCGGGAGGGGGGCGTGGCGGCTTATCTCCCTGCAGTGCGGGAGGAACTTGAATCTATCACCGCCGCGGGCAGGGCGGCAGGAGCAACAGTGGCCGCAGCAGCTGGCAAGCGGCCAGATGTTCGGGCGCTGCCGCCCGCGGCCCACGTGACAGCGGCCCAGCGGGAAAATGCCCGGTTGGTTATATTGCCAATCCGGGCCTGCATTATAGGCCCACTGACTGGCACTAAGGAAGAGAGAAAACAGAGAGAGAAAAAAGGAGAGTGAGAGAGAAAGAAAGAACAGAGAGAGACAGTGAAAGAACAGAGAGAGAAAGAAAGAGGGGAAAGAAAGAACAGAGAGAGAGAGCAAGAAAAAAGAAAGATTAGAGAGAGAAAGAAAATGAGGGAAAGACAGAACAGAGAATGAGAAAGAAAAAGAAATAAAGATTCTATAAAGATACCATAGCAGCCCGGCTCCCGACGCAGGACATATCATGATCCGCTCACATGGCCGGCATCCCTGATTCCAAGGCAGTCCTGCTGTCTGCACTGTCGGAGGAGGACACGGTGATGGATCTGAAGCATTCCTAGTGCCGTCATAATCTCCTCAAGAAATTATCTCATTTCCGGTCAGCTTCCAGCACATCACTTCAGGTGGAACGTCATGTGTATGTTTTAAAATGCTCCTCGGGGCTCCGCCATGTACTCCTGTGTCCGTGGGAAAAGCCCGCTTTGTATGCTTCGTACACACTTGGCTCCGCTCCATACATCCCGTACACATATGGCTTCACTCCGTATACCCCATAAACACGCGGCTTCGCTCCGTACACCTCGTACACACGGCTCTGCTCCGTACACGCGCGGCACCGCTCCGTACACCTCGTACACGCGCGGCACCGCTCCGTACACCTCGTACACGCGCGGTACCGCTCCGTACACCTCGTACACGCGCGGTACCGCTCCGTACACCTCGTACACATGCGGCTCTGCTCCGTACACCTCGTACACATGCGGCTCTGCTCCGTACACCTCGTGCACGCGCGGCACAGCTCCATACACCTCGTACACACGGCTCCACTCCGTACACCTCGTACACGCGCAGCTTCTCTCCGTACACCTCGTACACACGGCTCCGCTCCGTACACCTCGTACACGGGCGGCTCCATTCAGCACACCTCGTACATGGGCGGCTCCACTGCGTACACCTCGTACACGCACGGCTCCGCTCCGTACACCTCGTACACGCGCGGCTCCGCTCCGTACACCTCGTACACGCGCGGCTCCTCTCCATAACCTCATACACAGGCCTCCGCTCCATACACCTCGCACATGGGCGGTTCCGCTCCGTACACCTCGTACACGCGTGGCTCCGCTCCGTACACCTCGTACACGCGTGGCTCCGCTCCGTACACCTCGTACACGCGCGGCTCCACTCCGTACACCTCGTACACGCGCTGCTCCTCTCTGTACACCTCAAACACAGGACTCCGCTC
This sequence comes from Dendrobates tinctorius, assembly GCF_039654945.1. Taxonomy (NCBI): domain Eukaryota; kingdom Metazoa; phylum Chordata; class Amphibia; order Anura; family Dendrobatidae; genus Dendrobates; species Dendrobates tinctorius. Next base: position 14,597,830 of record NW_027361797.1, on the reverse strand, counting down.
CATACACCTCGCACACGCGCGGCTCCACTCCGTACACCTCGTACACGTGCGGCTCCGCTCCGTTCACCTTGTACATGGGCGGCTCCGCTCCGTACACGTGCGGCTCCGCTCTGTACACCTCTTACACAGGCGGCTCCGCTCCGTACACCTCGTACACGCGCGGCTCCGCTCCGTACACACACGGCTCCATACACCTCATACACCTCATACACGTGCGGCTCCTCTCCGTACCCCTCATACACAGGACTCCGCTCCATACACCTCGTACACGGGCGGCTCCGCTCCATACACCTCATACACAGGACTCCGCTTCATACACCTCGCACACGGGTGGCTCCGCTCCGTACACCTCGTACACGGGCGGCTCCGCTCCGTACACCTCGTACACGCGTGGCTCCGCTTCGTACACACACGGCTTCGTACACCTCGTACACACATGGCTCCGCTCCGTACACCTCATACACACACAGCTCTGCTACATCTACTCTGTAAACCCCTCCTGACCCCACACATACTTACCTCATCCAGCACCATGACAACAGCACTGCAGAGTCTTGCATACACCAAGAGGCAAGGCTGAACGCACAGGACCTTTAATGAGGTCACAGGAGGGGCAGAGGCCAGGGTCACATGATCAGGGGTCTGGACAAAGGCTACTGATCATGTGACCCCCTGACTCCTCCCCTCCTGTGACCTCTCACAGGTCCTGTGAACAGAGAAGAGAGCAGGCAAGCGACGCTGTGAGTGGCTGCGGGGGGAGGTCTCATGCTACGGCGAGGATGGGGTGCATGGCGGCTTATCTCCCTGCAGTGCGGGAGGGTTGGAAGCTATCGGGCCGGCGGCAGGAACAGCAGCCAGGCCAGTGGTCGCATCAGGTGGCAAGTGGCCAGATGAGCAGGCGCTGCCGACCGCGGCCCACATGACAGCGGCCCAGCGGGAAAATGCCCGGTTGGTTATATTACCTATCCGGGCCTGCTACATATAGTCCTCACTTTAAAGACCATGTGAATCTCATCTGCCCTTTCAAAGTCAGATCACCACATAAAGAGGACATGGACACATCACTTTCTTCAAAAAGGAAAAATCCCGGTAAAGACTCTGAAAAATTTGCATCGCCAACCGACGCCTCAAGTTCTGACTCCGGAGACAACTCACCAAACCTTTCTCCGGAAAAATCAAAATTTAAGCTAGATAGCACAAATCCTGCTACTCAAAAAATGGATGTTGAATCCATCCACTCATATATGGACACACTTGCTCAGAAAATAGCATCTAGTGTGGCGCCCCTGAGGCTCAGTCGCCACAGAGGTACTGCACCTTCTCCTAAGGTGTAGGGCCCCACCACCTAGGTAAGTTGGGAACTCCTTTCCACACTCCAACACTCGCACCCCACACAACAAGGTAGTTCTGCACAACCACATTGAGGTGTCTCTCTCATTCTAGACATTAGGAGTGCCTTTGTGGTTCCCTGCATGGAACACTGGATGTGCTGGGAGGTGGGTGGAGTTGAGATCCATATAAAAGGTTGGGAAGGTTTAGAATTACAGTTTAATCTGGACAGTCAGTCAGGAGAGTCTGAGGACGGGTCCGAGAGGAAGGAGATCCCTAGAAGAGGGAGAGAAGGAGTGCTGCAGCTGCCTCAGTGATCTGAGCCAGCTGGCACGGGAGAGGAACAGAAGGAAAAAGACATAGAACTGCAATCTAAGCTTCAATAGGAAAGAGGAGTAGAGAGAACAGAGAGGAGTTGTGGGTCGGAAGAGGAACCCTGCCTATAGGTTCTCAGCGCAAGGCCGGGGCCCGGTCCCCGAGGTTGTTTGGATGCTTATGGTTCTGCAGCAGACACCGGTGGAGTAGTTGGCTGTAAATGCACTACTCCCATCTAAGACTTGGGGCACAACAGCAACTGAATAGAGAGCCAGGACTCTGGAGAAGGGAGTCCCCGAGAGAGGCTACAGCTGTCTGCCATACAAGTAGAGTTGTTAGGAACATCTGACAGGAGGAACTTCAGAGTACTACGGTACTGGAGCTCTTCACACCTTAAGGCGCAATAGAGGTGTCGTTCAGGAGAGGTACATGTTGGCGGAGTGTTGGAGAGGAGAATCCTGACTTGCCCGGGCGGATGATTGAGTCTCTGCCCCGGAGGACACGGCACGGAGGCAGGCACCAGTGTGTACCACGGACTGTGAGTAAAGCTTTGGAACTGCAAGCCCTGTTGTCTTCCATTCATTTGTGCGCTAACACCGTCAGCACCGTTACATCTGGGTACCAGCATTCCTCACACTGCCTGCGCCTATTCTCATCTATTGCCATTACACTGCCCTGGGGTTACAGCTTCACCTGTGGGGAGCTACACCATCTTTGCTGCAACACACCATCAGCCCCAGAGGATCTGCACGCAGCGTTGGCTTAACATCTTGCTTGCCAAACACCACAGGTGGTGTCACGAACTATCACATAAACTATATCACAAAACCACCATTGATTTGGGCGCCCAGGGCCACGGACCGGGTCACTGCTGCTGTGACACGTTTCCCCCTGACACCGGCCCGGTACCGAGTACCCCACAGTCCTGGGAGGACGACCCACTAGTATTACACAGTCTTTTGAAAACCAAACAAAAATCCTTCAATCCACTCTAGAAAAATTCAACAACAGACTAGAGAACCATGAAAAAAGACTAACTGAAGTTGAAGAACATACCAAAGATCTATCAAAAGACTACCAGGACATCAGATCAGAACTTCATAGACTCAAAATGAAAGTCGCTGATATGGAGGACAGAAATAGGCGTAACAACCTAAAAATAAGAGGAATTCAAGAGTCTATTTCACCTGACAAACTTGAAGATTTCGTCAAAACCATATTCAATAATAACATAATAATAATAATAAATTTTATTTCTATAGCGCCGACATATTCCGCAGCACTTTACATTTCAGAGGGGACATGTACAGACGATAGACATTACAGCATAACAATAATCACATAGATCATAACAGATACCAAGAGGAATGAGGGCCCTGCTCGTAAGTTTACAATCTATGAGGAAAAAGGTAGACACGAGAGGTGGGTGGTAACAATTGCCCTGTTTGCTTGGACCAGCTATAATGTTAAGTGTGTAACAGTACAGACACAGAGGGCTAATGGATGCATAAAGCACGTGGGAACATGCTGCGGGGAACCTGGTTATGGTAAAACTTTTGACTGTGCCACCCAGGGATAGATTAGGTTAATGTGTTGAGGCGATAGGCCAGTCTGAATAAATGCGTTTTCAGGGCAAGCTTAAAATTGTGGGGATTGGGGACTCATCGTATTGACCTGGGAAGTGCATTCCAAAGAATTGGCGCAGCACGTGTATAGTCTTGGAGACGGGAGTGTGAGGTTCTGATTATTGAGGATGCTAACCTCAGGTCATCAGCAGAATGGAGGGCGCGGGTAAGGTGGTATACTGAAACAAGGGAGGAGATGTAGGGTGGTGCTGAGCCATGGAGGGCTTTGTGGGTGAGGGTAATAAGTTTATACTGAATTCTGGAGTGGATGGGTAACCAGTGTAATGACTGGCACAAGGTAGAGGCATTGGTGTAACGATTGGTGATCCTGGCTGCAGCATTCAAGACAGATTGGAGGGGGGAGAGTTTGGTAAGAGGGAGACCGATTAGAAGAGAGTTACAATAGTCAAGATGAGAATGAATAAGAGAAACAATAAGAGTTTTTGCGGAGTCAAAAGTAAGAAAAGGTCGAATTATAGAAATGCTTTTGAGGTGCAGATGACAAGAGAAAGCCAGTGATCGAATGTGGGGGGCAAAGTAAAGCTCGGAGTCAAGTATGACCCCCAAGACAGCGGGCATATTGCTGGGGAGTAATAGTGGAACCACACATAGAAATGGCAATGTCAGGTATAGGTACATTAGTAGAGGGAGGAAACACAAGGAGTTCAGTCTTTGACAGGTTCAGTTTCAGATTCAAAAAAATTCAAAAAATGCTTCCTTCTCTTACTGATCAAGAGCTTGTCATAGACAGGATCCACAGATTACCCAGACCACAGAACATAGATAAAGAGTTACCCAGAGACACCATCCTAAGGGTACATTTTTTTCAGGTAAAAGAAAAAATACAAAAATTTGTCAAAGACCAAGGAGGATTTTCAGAACCCTATGGCCACCTCAAATTATTCACGGACCTTTCAAAAGAAACTATTGAAGGAAGAAAAGCTTTTAAAACAGTTACCTCTGTCTTGAGAGAAAATAACATTTCCTACAAATGGGGCTTCCCACTCAAACTCCTGATGAATTATAAAGGAAAGATGACCCCCCTATTTTCACCAACTGAAGGAAAAGATTTCCTATCATACTACAAGATTGCCAACCGTCATAGAAGCTCCACTTATTAGGACCCCAAACCCTCCTCTGAGAATGGATGATCTTGCTAAGAGACCTTATCGGCAAAATTTCTCTTTTTTTCCCTAGGCCTCTACATAATTTATGAGTATTTGTTCTTAATATTTTATACTTAATGTTCTATTTCCTACAGGTTTCTCTATATCTCTAAAGTTGTTTTCCAAAACGGACTTGTATTTGGAATAAGGTTAATGTTCTCCTTCCAGGTCTACCTTTTTTTTTTTTTTTTAAAGCAGCTGGAAATTTAAAAAGGATGCCTCCAAGGGGTCCCAGTTCCACAAACTTTCCCCACAAAAAAAGTAGAGCTTACCGGTTTGACTCCTTCTGGAGGACAATTTTGTTCCTGTTTTATGTGTCTTCTTCAGTGTTAGGTTCCTGCCACTGCACAGCAGGAATCCAGAGCCTTGCACCCAGCGGTCTCCCATTCTTCTTCGGCCACAGTGGAGCCTGCTCAGCAGATTCGTCAGTCCCGGTGCTCTGCCCAGGCCAACTCCATGGGTTTGCTTGCTGCTGCCACCTCTGGCACAGCTATGACAATGCATGCTGCTCAGCAGCGAGCTTCTCCAGGGACTAAGTCCTCATGTCGGGCCACTGAGCATGCCCGTGGAGTGATCTCCCATTGGAGATCAAGGGTCACATGCTCAGGTCCTGCTCGTGTTCGGATTGGCCCATCCGAGAAGCCAGGAAGGTCCCGGACACCCGTGGCTATAAAGGGTTTGCATGGCTGCTCGCCCATGCGCTAGTATAGACTGTATTTACAGACTATGTGGAGTGAGTGATGTATGCACATATGAATGTCTCTGGTGAATGACTCTTTAAGAAACCCCTACCCTTGGTACGCATGTGTTGTGCAGCCTAGCCTCCTAGCGCCCAGGCTTAGGCGTAGGTAGGTCTGAGGTTGAGTCAGGCATCTGGCCTCACCAGGGACTCGGCACGCCTCAGTGCACGTGCTCCATAGCCAGCATCTATAGCGGCGCTCGCGGCAGCGACGCCGCGCGTTCAGTGGGCCTAGAAGGACTCTAATCCCGTGTCCTTGGGGTAGAGTTCTGTGGCCGTACACTGTGCACTCTTTTGGCCGAGCTCTGTGAGTTAACAGGCTCTGGCATCTACTTTCAGTGGTGGTGGGGCTCTGAGCAGTAACAGAGTTCACCCTGTTCACATTGGGTGACGTAACCCACGTGTGACTGATTTCACACCGCTTAATTCTTCCGCCATTACTTAGCCGCAGTGTACCACCTCTGCACGGTGGACCCCAGGCTGTGAACGCACCTACTATTATTTTATAATTTGGTGCGTTCCGCCAGCCCTAACATTCTGTTACTGTTTAAATGGATTTAATATCTGCATTTTTTAACAAAAAGAATCGTATTTGCTGTTTCTGTTATTAATATACTGATTTCAGTGTTTCCTCAGGTTCCTGGGATCCCACGACCCAGACAAGTTTATTGGTAGTCAAATCTTGCAAAGGTAGGTGCGCTCCAGCTCACACAACTCCTCTATCGAAACCCATACTGTCCTAGCCATCCCCAAAGATGAAATTAAAGATTGTGACATACAACGTCAGAGGGCTAAATAGCCCAAGAAAAAGATTCTCTATTTGTAAAGAGGTTAACGGGTTGCACTCTGACGTGGTATGTATTCAGGAGACAAAGTTCAAAAAAGGCAACCACCCTCCTCTAAATCACAAAAACTATCCATTCGTTTTTGAGTCTTGCGACCCAAAGAAAAAGGCAGGGGTTTTAACCATGATTGGTAATTCGCTTTCCCTTGAGCTTCTCTCTGAGGTTAAGGATGAAAAAGGCCACTACCATAAATGGATCACCCTCCCAGGGCTGTGGGGTACTCGGTACCGGGCCGGTGGTTCAGAGGGAAGAGTCACAGCGGCGGTGACCCGGTCCGTGGCCCTGGGGCTCCATTGTAATAAAGGGGATGATGGATCAAAGTTTATGAATAGGTGATTCGTGACGCCACCTGTGGTGCTCGGCAAGGGAGGTGTTAAGCCGACGCTGCAGACAGATCCGCTGGGACAGATGATAGAGTGCAGCCAAGATGTTATAGCCCTCCACAGGCAGGGTGCAGTCCCAGGGCAGAGTAGATGTAGAGATAATGGAGGAGATGTAGGTGGTGTGGTATTAGGCGCTGTGATGTAGCAGCTGGAATAACTGGAGGACACTAGGGCCTGTAGTTCCAAGCTTTACTCACAGTCAGTTGTAGTACAAAGGCCCGCATCCGTGTCGTGTCCTCCGAGTCAGGGGCTCAGTCAACCTCCAAGCCAGATGGAGCACTCCGTCCCAACACTCCGCCAACATATGACTTTCCTGAACGTCTCCTCTTTAGCGCCCTTAGTGAATTCCTCACAATACTGAGTTACACTGGAGTTCCTCCTTTCAGATGTTCTTATGAACTCTACTTGTACGGCAGACAGCTGTAGCCTGCTTCGGGGACTCCTTGCTACTAAGTCCCGGCTCACTATCGTTGCTGTTGTGCCCCCAAGTCTTGTGTGGGAAAAAAGCATTTACAGCTTCCTATTCCTACGGTGTCTGCTGCAGGACCATTAGTATCCATACAACCTCGGGGACCGGACCCCGGCCTTGCACTTAGAACTTGGAAGGGGTTTTCCTCTAACCCGGTTTCCACAGGCCTCTTCTACTCCTTACGTTCCGTACTAATCCTTCCATCTGATGGAGAATCAGGCTTTCCTTCAATGTCCCTTTCCTGTGCCAGCGGACCCAGATCACTGAGGTCGGCTGCAGCACTGCCTTCATCCATCCCACTCCGGGGATCTCCTCAGAACAACTACTCCTGAATCCTATCTTCTCCCACTCTTTGATGCAGACTAAGCTCCACCCACCTCCCAGCATGCTTCGTGTTCCAAGCAGGGAGCCACCAAAGGGTGCTTTGCTACACTACTATGTTGTGTGGGATGCAGGTGTTGGAGTGTGGTCAGGTGTCTCCACCTTATCTGGATGGTGGGGTACCACACCTCAGGAGGAGATGCAGTACCTCTGTGGCAACTGAACCCTCAGGGGCACCACATACCACCCCATTAAACACAGCACATCCGGGGGCTGCAAGTGAAACATAGATGACAAATATCACAGAACATGCAAAATTTTTAGGCCATGTGCACACGATGCAGATATCCAGCGGATCCGCAGCGGATTTTTCCGCCCAGAAAAGTTGCATATCCGCATTGTGATGTACAGTAGCATGTTAGTCAAGTGAAAAAAAAAAATCGCTGTGCAGACGCTGCGGATTTTTCCGCGCGGTTTTCTTGTGGTTCAAAATATGCAGCATATCACTTCTTTTGTGCGGTTTTCCGCCTGCTCCATTCTCCAAATCCGCAGGGGGAAATCCGCAGGGAAAAAATCGCAAGAAAACCGCAAGAAAACAGGAAGAAATCCGCAGGAAAAATGCAGGTCATTTAACCTGCGGATTTCTTCAATTCTGCGTGGAAAAATCCGCAGGGCAAAAAAGTACGTCTGAACTTAGCCTTATAATGCTAAATAAGCAAAGCTTATACTAAACAACCCAATGTGGGAGGCACTGATTCTTGAACGTTGCAAACATTTTAACTATCTATCTAGAACTTAACATCCTGCTTAATTTTAAAGTGCTATCATCATCAACACAATTCTCTTTTCTCTCTTGTCTTGTCTCTCAAATCTTTCACTTTCTACTGTCTCTTCTAGACCTAGGGTGACAACCGCTGGTACCTACCTGAAATTTCAATTCTTTATTCAAAATTTACATTTTTATTTCAACATTAGTATAAGTCTAAACTCTGTATTCAATCCTAATTAAATACCTATTTATTACTATCAACTCAATCCTATAAAATCTATTAAGGCACATCATACAATAGAACATCAATAATTCTTGAGAGTGCTGGACACCGCTCCCAACCGGGATCTCTTGCAGTGTCCTTGATGAGGAGCCACGCTCCACGTTGACGTAGTCCTTATTCGTAAAAGAGCTATGTAAAACCAAGAAAGGGCACCTAAAGAGGTGCAAACTATGTACATAACAGTTCTGGATCATTCAGCGTCCATGATCTCCACAATTCCAATGTAAAGGCTGCCAATAAAACTGGGCAACAACTGGGAAAAACAAAAGCATGATAACCGAAAACAGAAAAAAGGCACAAAAAATAGAACAAGGCACAACAGTGCAAATACCCTCCTGGGTAACAAGGTTAGTTACTTTGCCAAGGTTCTTTAGTTGTCTCCTCCTAGGGTTCTGGAAGCTGGTTGCTTGGGCTGCTTCCAGGGGAGAACTTCAGGACATCCTCTTCCTGATGGTGGATTCACATAGGATGAGGTGGCAGCTGATTTAACCGCTGCCTGGGGTACAGCAGAGGTGGTGACTTGTACCATGGGCTGCGGTACCTTTGTGGACGTAGCCTGACTCATCGGGGTAGGCACAAACACAGTTTTTGTAACCACTGTGGGTGGAGGAACAGCGGTTTGCTCTTTCTTATAAGCCGCTATGAAATCCTCCGTGATGCGGCGTATGTTTAGAGCGTACCAGCCCCGCAGCCCCTCATGCCGGGTGAAGGTTACATATTCCCCCGGTTGCAGGTCACGGGCAGGGTGTCCCTTCCGGAGGTGGGATTCCACGTCCCGCCGGTTAAAGAACAAGTCCGATATCCGCTTGGAGTAGGCGATGAAACCGAACCTCCGCTCATGGTTCACATTCAAGACCTGGCCCCATCCCGCTGAGTCTTTAGGACCAAAGTTACCAGCACGGGCTTTCTCCTTACGGTCCAGGTCAGGGCCCAACACTGCCAGCCTCTTCTGCTCCCGCGCCCTCTGCTCGGCTGCCAACTGGCGGATGGTCGCTTGGCAGTGGGCTCTCGTCTCCTCCTCTTCCCGGGACCGACCCCTGCCCACCGTGGACCGCAGCACCACTGTTAGGGGTTGAGATGTTTCCCCCGGGCACTAGTATCCCAGTCCCAGACCCAGTCCAGCACTACCTGTCCGGCCGCTGTAGCCGGCGGGCACCCAGTGGCTTCCACCAACGTCAGGGGCGACGGGCATACCTGGGGCCTCCTGGCGGTGTGGTCTTGGCTTAGGTGCAGGCACGGTGCGGTTCCTGGTGGCAGCGGGGGTGGTTGGAGCTGCCCGGTTAGGTACCGGAGACGGCGGTGGAGCAAGCGGTGGCTCTGGGTCCACAGAGGCCTCCGGTGGGACCTGCGCAGCTGCGCCAGGCCCAGGCAGGGGCTCAGCTTCCTCCGGACGGGCCTCGCTCGGCGGCGGTGACAGCGGAGTGATAGACGCTGCCGGTAGTATTGCAGCGACCACAGGCTCTGCAGGCTCTGCCTGGGGAAGATCCGATGCAGCAGTCGTGGGTACCAGTGACGGGGGTACTGATAGTGTAGGCCCCTCCTGGGCGTGCTGCCAGTTCATCCTCCATAGCGCCTCCTGCCTCAGCCGCAGATGGTTAGTGAGCCGGTCAATCTCATCCTCCAGCTGCTGACGGTCCAAGGGGGAAGCCAGATCGGAGCCTTCAGCCGTTGCGCCGGGGAGGTCCAGCTCAACCTCCCTTCGCTCTTCAGGCCTCCTCTCTCCTTCCATCATGGTGTTCTGGCGTTCTTCCTCCTTCCTGGGCTCTTTTCCCGCCACCGGCCCCCGCTCCTCCTTCTGGGGATGGCGTCTTCTTCCTACTCCTCCATACTAGGCCAGTTTACGAACCCCTCGGGGGGGGCCATGTCGCTGTAGCATAGAAGTTCAGGCAGGGGAGGCCCAGGACTGTTCGCGGTCTTAGGACCACCCACACTGTCACGCCCTTCTTCACCATGCTGGCGGCGATTTTTAGGGTTAATTTTACAGTCTATCAAATGGGTTATTCGGCACATTTTCAGAAATTGTCAAATCCAATAAATCTTAGGCACACAGAACCCGGTGGAACCGGGCTTCGTCATCCTGTTTGTGACGCCAAAATGGATCGCCCTCCCAAGGCTGTGGGGTACTCGGTACCGGGCCGGTGGTTCAGAGGGAAGTGTCACAGTGGTGGTGACCCCATACATGGCCCTGGGGCTCCATTGTAATAAAGGGGATGATGGATCAAAGTTTATGAATAGGTGATTTGTGACGTCAACTGTGGTGTTCGGCAAGGGAGGTGTTAAGCCGACGCTGCAGACAGATCTGCTAGGACAGATGAAAGGGTGCAGCCAAGATGTTATAACCCTCCACAGGCAGGGTGCAGTCCCAGGGCAGAGTAGATGTAGAAGTAATGGAGGAGATGTAGGTGGTGTGGTAATAGGCGCTGTGATGTAGCAGTGCTGAGTGTGTCGCCGCCGGAAAACTGGAGGACACTAGGGCCTGTAGTTCCAAGCTTTTCTCACAGTCAGTTGTAGTACAAGGGCCGGCATCCGTGCCGTGTCCTTCGGGTCAGGGGCTCAGTCAACCTCCAAGCCAAATGGAGCACTCCGTCCCAACACTCCGCCAACATATGCCTTTCCTGAACGTCTACTCTTTAGCGCCCTTAGTGAAGCCCTCACAGTATTGAGTTACACTGGGGTTCCTCCTTTCAGATGTTCTTATGAACTCTACTTGTACGGCAGACAGCTGTAGCCTGCTTCGGGGACTTCTTGCTACTAAGTCCCGGCTCACTATCGTTGCTGTTGTGCCCCCAAGTCTAGTGTGGGAATAAAGCATTTACAGCTTCCTATTCCTCCGGTGTCTGCTGCAGGACCATTAGTATCCATACAACCTCGGAGACCGGACCCCGGCCTTGCGCTTAGAACTTGGAAGGGGTTCTCCTCTAACCCGGTATTCACAGTCCTCTTCTACTCCTTACGTTCCGTACTAATCCTTCCTTCTGATGGCGAATCAGGCTAACCTTCAATGTCCCTTTCCTGTGCCAGTGGACCCAGATCACTGAGGTCGGCTGCAGCACTGCCTTCATCCATCCCACTCCAGGGATCTCCTCTGAACAACTACTCCCGAATCCTATCTTCTCCTGCTCTTTGATGCAGACTAAGCTCCACCCACCTCCCAGCACGCTTTGTGCTACAAGTAGGGAGCCACCAAAGGGTGCTTTGCTACACTACTATGTTGTGTGGGATGCAAGATATTGTGGAGGCTTTTGCTGATTATTACAAAAACCTATAGAATATCAACCAAGATAACCCCCAATCTACAGCCTACTACACCGTCTGCAGAATTGTTAGGTAAGTTATATTTGAGCGGATTCTTTTTATTATTGAATAACAACTATGTTCTCAATCAACCCAAAAGACTCATAGATATCAAAGCTTAATATTTTTGGAAGTTGGAGTGGGTTTTTTTTAGATTTGGCTATCTTAGGAGGATATCTGTTTGTGCAGGTAACTATTACTGTGCATAATTATTAGGCAACTTAATAAAAACCAAATATATACCCATCTCACTTGTTTATTTTCACCAGGTAATCCAATATAACAACACAAAATGTAGAAATAAACATTTCTAACGTTCAAAAACAAAACAAAAAAATCAGTGATCAATATAGCCGCCTTTCTTTACGATGACACTCAAAAGCCTTCCATCCATAGATTCTGTCAGTTGCTTGATCTGTTTACGATCAACATTGCGTGCCGCAGCCACCACAGCCTCCCTGACACTGTTACAAGAGGTGTAATGTTTTCACTCCCTGTAGATCTCACATTTTTTGAGGGACCACAGGTTCTCTATGGGGTTCAGATCAGGTGAACAAGGGGGCCATGTCATTATTTTTTCTTCTTTTAGACCTTTACTGGCCAGCCACGCTGTGGAGTATTTGGATGCATGTGATGGAGCATTGTCCTGCATGAAAATCATGTTTTTCTTGAACGATACCGACTTCTTCCTGTACCACTGCTTGAAGAAGGTGTCTTCCAGAAACTGGCAGTGAGTCTGGGAGTTGAGCTTCACTCCATCCTCAACCCGAAAAGGTCCCACAAGTTCATTTTTGATGATACCAGCCTATACCAGAACCCCACCTCCACCTTGCTGGCGTCTGAGTCGGAGTGGAGCTCTCTGCCCTTTACTGATCCAGCCTTGGGCCCATCCATCTGGCCCATCAAGAGTTGCTCTCATTTCATCAGTCCATAAAACCTTAGAAAAATCAGTCTTAAGATATTTCTTGGCCCAGTCTTGACGTTTTATCTTATGTTTCTTGTTGAAAGGTGGTCGTTTTTCAGCCTTCCTTACCTTGGCCATGTCCCTGAGTATGGCACACCTTGAGCTTTTTGATACTCCAGTAACGTTGCAGCTCTGAAATATGGCAAAACTGGTGGCAAATGGCATCTTGGCAGCTTCACGCTTGATTTTCCTCAATTCATGGGCAGTTATTTTGCGCCTTTTTTTATCAACACGCTTCTTGCGACCCTGTTGGATATTTGCCATGAAATGCTTGATTGTTCAGTGATCACTCTTCAAAAGTTTGGCAATTTCAAGACTGCTGCATCCCTCTGCAAGACATCTCACAATTTTTGACTTCAGAGTCCGTCAAATCTCTCTTCTGACCCATTTTGCCAAAGGAAAGGAAGTTGCCTAATAATTAAGCACACCTTATATAGGATTTTGATGTCATTAGACCACACCCCTCATTACAGAGATGCAAATCACCTGATTTACATAATTGGCAGTTGGCTTTCAAGCCTATACAGCTTGGAGTAGGACAACATGTATAGAAAGGATGATGTGATCAAAATACTCATTTGCCTAATAAATCTGCACACAGTGTAGTTGAGAGATTGAATCCTTTCTCTCAAGTATGAACCTTCCTAAACTCAACCCAGTTGAATTGGCAAGTTTGTCCTCTCCCTTCAATAAAGAAGAAATCCTTGAAACCATAAATATGCTCAAATTATTCAAATCTACCAGACCAGACGGGTTCAGTAATGACTATTTCAAAACTTTCAGCAGTATATTAGCCCCCCACCTAGTAAAGGTATTTAACGCGGCATTCCAAACTGGTCATTTCCCTAGAGAGATGCTGGAAGCAGCTATTATTGTCATCCTCAAATCTAACTAGGACACAAGCCAGGTTAATAATTACAGGCCCATATCTCTAATTAACACAGACGTCAAAATATACGCAAAAATCTTGGCTATTAGATTAAACCAATTCCTCCCAAGCCTAATATCAAACGACCAAATAGGTTTCATCAAAGAAAGACAATCCACAGATGGAACAAGGAGGCTCATTAATATAATCAAGCTCATCTCTTCAAAAAAGCTTAAAGCAACCGTTATCTATCTTGATGCTGAGAATGCGTTCAACCGTTTTAACTGGTCTTATCTTGAAGCGACTCTCAAAAAATTCAGAATGCATTCTCGGCTCATGAGAGGTATCATAGCTTTGTACTCCAGCCCAGGGGCGAGGGTCTACTCAAACAATCATCTTTCCTCTACGTTCAAAAGAGCAATTGGGACCAGACAAGGTTGTCCTTTGTCGCCACTGCTATTTGCACTGGCTATTGAGCCTCTGGCCCAATTAATCAGAGATAACAGTAAGATCTCAGGAATAAAAACCTTGAATAGGGAATTCAAAATCGCTTTGTACGCAGATGATATTATATTCGCCCTTACTAAACCAAGCGACTCTATCACTGCTCTACAAAACCTGTTCAATGCATTCTCGAAGATTTCTTATTTTAAAATAAACAACTCAAAATAAAAAATTCTTGGCTTTAACCTTGGAGCCGATCAAGAGGAAATTGAGGGCCTCTCGCCTTGGGGTTGGCCTACTGATGGTCTGACATACTTAGGCCTAAAATTTACCAAAAACATTGATTCTCTAATAAAAACAAACTTGGAGCTCCTTACTAAGACAATTACTAGCGAATTTCACATTTCCGGAGATGGTGGACTCTCATGGTGGGGAAAAATCATGGTGGTCAAATCATGCATATTCCCAAAAATCCCATATCTACTCAGGTCAATTCCTTTAAAAATACCCACTTCTTCTCTTACAAATCTCCAAGCTTCACTGAACTCCTTTATATGGGACAACAAGAGACCCAGGATAGCAAAAAATATCCTATTCAACCACAAATCTTATGGAGGAGCAGGCTCTCCAAACATCATGGCATATTACTTTGTAAATTTAGTAAAACAAAGCTCATACTGGTGGCCACATAAAATGTCACCTGCTTGGCATGAGCTAGAACTGTATTTCAACAATTACAAGCCTCTCCATCTACTAATGCTGAACCAGCTCCTCCATAAAAAACCGATCCAAAACCCCCATCCGATTTTCCAAGCTATTTCTGAAGCCTGGAAAAAATTCTCTTTCCTAAAAAGAGGGACAAACAGAGAAGTCACCCTACAAAATATGGCCTTATCAGTTATTTTCCAAGCATCCAATCAAACTATCGACCCTATTTGGTCTGAATTAGGAAAAAGAAAGCTCAAAGACCTATACAATGGCACCATTTATATACCCTACAGCGAACTCAAGAAAAATCTCCACTCCTCGACTCCTGCCTTTCTACAATATGTCATCCTCAAGGACAGGATCTGTGAGTTTCTTTCCATCTCTCCAAGAATCTCCGAACCAGCAGTCAACCTTATTTGTAACCTAGAGCATAATATTTTCAGGAGTTTTGAATACACATACAAATGGTGTAACAAAAGCTTTGAAGTGGTCAAGACTCAAAATATTGTCAAATGGGAAAACGAACTTCACACAATTGACCCTTCTGATCTTCAACAGGTGTGTTCCCTCTCATACGCTTCAACTATCTCCTTTTCATTACAAGAGACCCATTTTAAAATCTTAACGAGATGGTATTACACTCCAGTAAGATTCCATAAAATTCACCCAGAAAATTCTCCAATCTGTTGGAGGGGATGTGGTAGACCAGGAAATATCATACATATCTTCTGGCAGTTCCCCAAAATTGTTCCTTTTTGGAGGAAGGTCTCAAGTCTCATAGATCTTGTCCTGGGAAAACGTCTTAATTTGTCTCCTCGGTTGGCCCTTCTATCCCTAGATTCCGACTCAGTTGACCCTCCCAATAGACTGTTAATTATGCATATCCTACTAGTCTCCAAAAACAGTATTGCTTTTCTTTGGAAGAACCCAAAACCACCAGCAATTAATGATATCATAGACCAAGTTAGTCTACACAGGTCTTTTGAATTAAAATTCGCAAACATAAATGACCAATTTGCAAAATATGCCAAGAAATGGACCAGGTGGCTGGAGCTGTTTAATTAGATAATAGCTGGAGTGCTCCTACCTGAGACCCCTCTGATCTGGGTCGTTCGTTTGGTACTGACCTAACATGTTATATATCTATTTACATACTTTTGCTATGTTGCATTTCATAATGTGTATCTATTCATACAAATGTGATTCATTGTTTATGTTCTTTTCTCTTTGTGTAATAATATTTATACTTGGACACTGTTGTCCTTCCACTGTCCCTTTCCTCCCCTTTTTCTCTCACCCATACCCCCTCCCACCTACTTTCCTCCCGTTCTTTTCCCATTTATTGATAAAAAACAATAAAAAGTTTGGAAAAGGAAAATGGAAACCGCAGTGCAGATGTTGCGGAATTTTCTGCGCGGATTTGCTGCTGTTTAAAATCTGCAGAAAGAATTGTCATGGCAATTCTTTCTGCGGATTCCGCTGCGGTTTAACATCTGCTCCATTGTAGAGGTGATAAACCGCAGGGTAAACCCGCAGTCTAATCCGCAGATAAACCGCAGGTCTTCTGACCTGCGGATTTACCTGCGGATTTTACTAAATCTGTGCAGGAAAATCCACAGACCATTCCGCAGCGTGTGCACGTATCCTAAGATTCAGAGCAGAGCCACAGGAGAAGAAAGGAAAAAGATGTGGGATAGGTTCCCACGTGTATCGCCGCAGAAATTGCGGCTTCCTCGGGGAAAGGATAGCTATCTTAAAATACAGCTAGCTAGCTATATTTTGGGTTGCAATTGAGGTGTTCCCTTGTATGTGGGCATGATCTTTTCTTATCCTTTGTTGTCTTGTTTGGGGCAAAGAACGCAATGACTAAGCATTAGATCAGTGGAAATTTGTGCTCTGGCCTGATGAGTCAAAATTTGAGATTTTTTCTTACCAATTGCCATCATTTGTGTTCCAACAGAACAATGGCCCAAAATACACCTCCATGTGGTGACCAAGAAGGGGAGGTATTGACTGCATCGCAAATACTCAGTAAGAGATTGCGGAGAAGAAAACTGGTGAAAAAGCAGGATACAAGTCATATAATGATCAGTTATATTATTTGTTATTCCTTATGTATAAACACAAGACTGCTTATTCTGAAACCATAATTAAGTATGGTTACCCTTTAACCCCCAAGGGTGGTTTGCACGTTCATGACCGGACCAATTTTTACAATTCTGCCTCTGTCCCTTTATGAGGTAATAAGTCTGGAACGCTTCCCTGGATCTGTAACAACCCTGCTGGCATCACTGCATGGCCTCCCATCCCCCGCACACTAACTTACTTTCTGCTTCAAGCCATGCTGTGAAATCTGTCTGTTGCCAGTCCTGTGCTCCGTGCCTCTGCTCTCCATGTTTCCTGACTGTGTGTATAGGGGGGTGGCACCAGAACTCTCTGGTTCTTATGCAGTCAGGGTACACCTGTCTAATCTCTCCCTGACCAATCACAGAGAGCCCTTGACTATTTAGTTCCGCCACACCCACTGAAACATGGTCTGTGCAAACTGTCACGCTCGCACCTTGGCTGATAGGCGCCAGCCAGGGGGTTTGTGGCCCCACTGTGCCACAAACCAGACTATCCTGGAAGGGGCGTGACTACGACTGCTACCTCGGTCTTCACTGGAGCCTCTGATGGTGAGGTCAGGCTTGTGCGGCAGATAGCTGTCGGGTGCCCCTCCAGGGTGGTGTCTGGCTGTGGCTGCTGGACCCACTTGGGGACAAGTCACTTGGACAGAAGCTATAGACAGGCAAGCACGTAGACACGACAGGCACAGCCGAGACACTGGAAAAGCAGGCGTGGCTTGGAGACACTGAGAAGCAGACGTGGCTTGGAGACACCGGGCAAGTGGGTACGGCTTGGAGACACAGGACAGGCGGGCACGGCTTGGAGACACAGGACAGGCGGGCACGGCTTGGAGACACAGGACAGACTGGCGTGGTATGTGAAGGAACAGGTAGGGACCTGTTCACACAGCAGGTGCAGGTGTAGGCAGGAGGGAGTGGCGTATGTTGGAACAGGATTTGGACCTGTTCACACAGGAGGTGCAGGTATGGATATAGGTAGGAGTGCGGAGTAGAGCTGAACCACAAGGTCTGTGGAGAAGCTGCAGCAAGAAGGGACTAGCAGCCACAGCCAGACACCACCCTGGAGTGGCACCCGCCAGCTATCTGCCGCACAAGCCTGACCTCACCATCAGAGGCTCCAGTGAAGACCGAGGTAGCTGTCGTAGTCACGTCCCTTCCAGGGTAGTCTGGTTTGTGGCACAGTGGGGCCACAAACCCCCCCCGGCTCAAGCCAACCAGCCAAGGCGCGAGCGTGACAGGATCCCGGTGATTCTGACATTGTTTTCTCATGACATATTGTATTTCATGTTAGTGGTAAAATTTCATTCAAATAACTTATGTTTATTTGTGAAAGAAATGGAAATTTGGCGAAAATTTTGAAAATTTCGCAATTTTTCAACTTTGAATTTTTATGCCCTTAAATCACAGAGATACGGCACACAAAAAAACTTAATAAAAATGTAACATTTCACATATATTTACTTTACATCAGCACAATTTTGTAAACAAAACTTTTTTTGTTAGGAAGTTATAGGGGTTAAAAGTTGACCAGCGATTTCTCATTTTTGCAACACCATTTTATTTTTACAGACCACATCACATTTGAAGTCACTTTGAGGGGTCTACATGATAGAAAATACAAGAAGTTTATTAACGCTTCAGGTGCTTCACAGGATTTTTTTGAATATTTAAATAAAAAAAATGAACATTTACCATATTTTTCGGACTATAAGACGCACCGGACCATAAGACGCACCCCAATTTTCAGTAGGAAAATAGGGGAAAAAAAAATAATGTGCCAAATGGGGGTCCGTCTTACAGTCCGAATTCAGCTTACCTGGGAAGGGATCTGGCACAGGTGGAGGAGTAGTCACAGAGGTAATTCAGTGGTCCAGGTTCGTGTGGTGGCGGCTCTGTGCTGGGGCAGGTTGGTTGTGCTGGGGCAGCTGCGCTGGGGCAGGGGCAGCAGTGCTGGGGCTGGGGCAGCTGTGCTGGTGCAGGGGCAGCAGTGCTGGGGCAGGGGCAGATGTGCTGGGGCTGGGGCAGCAGTGCTGGGGCAGGGGCAGCAGTGCTGGGGCAGGGGCAGCAGTGCTGGGGCAGAGGCAGCTGTGCTGGGGTTGGCGCAGCTGTGCTGGGGCAGGGGCAGCTGTGCTGGGGCAGGGGCAGCTGTGCTGGGGCAGGTGGACTTTGTGATGGTGGCAGCGGGCGGCGCTCTGCGGTGCGGTGGTGGCAGCGGGCTGTGCTCCGGTGCAGGGGCGGCGGCTCCGCCGGCATTTCTTCGCAGCCCGGAGGCCCCCCGCACTTCCCTTGCTGGCCGCCGCCATGTTGCGGTGGCCTTCGGGAGCATGGATGCCGGAAAGATGGCCGCCGGTCCGGGGACGGTGCATGCGCGGGATCAGATCTCGTCCCGAGATCTCGGGGGATGAGATTCTAATCTCGGCAACGAGATCTCGTCCCCCGAGATCTCGGGACAAGATCTGAAGCTGTGCATGCGCCGTCCCTGGACCGGCGGCCATCTTCCCGACGTCCATGCTCCCGGAGGCCACCGCAGCAAGGCGGCAGCCAGCAAGGGAAGTGCGGAGGGCCTCCGGGCTGCGAAGAAATGCCGGCGGAGCCGCCGCCCCTGCACCGGAGCACAGCCCGCTGCCACCACCGCACCGCAGAGCCCCGCCCGCTGCCACCAGCCACCAGCCAGAAGGTTAGTACCGTGTATTGCAACCATAAGATGCACCCCCCACTTTCCCCCAAAATTTTTGGGGAAAAAAGTGCGTCTTATGGTCGGAAAAATACGGTAACTTTTTTCACAAAAAAATTACTTCAGGTCCAATTTTTTTTATTTTACCAAAGGTAACAGGAGAAATTGGACTACAAAAGTTATTGTGTAATTTATCCTGAGTACGCTGATACCTGATATGTGGGGGGGAACCACTGTTTCGGAGCATGGCAGAGCTCAGAAGAGAAGGAGCGCCATTTGACTTTTTCAATGCAAAATTGGCTGGAATTCAGATCCGACGCCATGTCGCGTTTGGAGAGCCCCTGATGTACCTAAACAGTGGAAACCCCCCACAAGTGACCCTATTTTGGAAACTAAACCCCCCAAGGAACTTATCTAGATATGTGGTGAGAACTTTGAACCCACAAGGGCTTCACAGAAGTTTATAACGTACAGCCGTACAATTAAAACAATCATATTTTTTCCACAAAAATGATCTTTTCACCCCCAATTTTTATTTTTCCAAGGGTAACAGGACCCTAAAAGTTATTGTGCAATTTGTCCTGAGTACGCTGATACCCCATATGTGGGTGTAAACGACTATTTGGGCACATGGCAGAGCTCAGAAGGGAAGCAGCGCCATTTGACTTTTTTGGCTGGAATTGCGATTGGACACCATGTCGCGTTTGGAAAGCCCCTGATGTGCCTAAACAGTGGAAACCCCCCACAAATTACACCATTTTGGAAACTAAACCCCCCAAGAAACTTATCTAGATG
Source organism: Dendrobates tinctorius (assembly GCF_039654945.1). Taxonomy (NCBI): domain Eukaryota; kingdom Metazoa; phylum Chordata; class Amphibia; order Anura; family Dendrobatidae; genus Dendrobates; species Dendrobates tinctorius. The sequence goes on along the minus strand of NW_027361797.1, from coordinate 14,577,713 downwards.
TGTGGTGAGCACTTTGAACCCCTAAGGGCTTCACAGAAGTTTATAATGCCTGGGCGTGAAAATAAAAAAATGGTATTTTTTCCACAAACATGATCTTTTAGTCCCCAATTTTTTTATTTTCCCAAGGGTAACAGGAGAAATTGGACCCCAAAAGTTGTTGTCCAATATGTCCTGTGTATGCTGATACCCCATATGTGGGAGAAAACTACTGTATGGGCACACGTGAGGGCTCGGAAGGGAAGTAGTGACGTTTTGGAATGCAGACTTTAATGGAATGGTCTGCGGGTGTCATGTTGCTTTTGTAGAGCCCCTGATGTACCTAAACAGTGGAAACCCCCACAAGTGACCCAATTTTGGAAACTAGACACCCTAAGGAACTTAAACCAACCAAAAAGAGACTTAGATCATATAGTTGCCGATAAAGAGATCTAGAAAAATAATTAAAATATATATTTATTTATTAATAATTTAAAAAAAGAATTATATTCTTTAATAAAACAGCAAAATAACCCAGTAGAAGGGTAAGACACGCTGACAAAAATCTAATATATAAAGTTCAAAGTGTGTATGTATGTGTGTATGTATGTGTGTATGTCCAGGCTAGGCATCCGCACCGTCGCAGCTACAGCCATAAAATTTGGCACAGTCGCACGTCTGGACCCCGAGAGCGTCCTAAGCTATGTTGTGAGGCGAAATTTTAACCCCGCGTGTTCCAATTCACCAAACAATTTTGCCCCTATCTACATACTGGGGGAAAAAGTGTGTGCGTGTCAAGCCCCGCCCCTCATTATGATGTCATAATGCCCCTATTTGCATAATGGGGAAGCAGTGTGTGCACATCAAGCCCCGCCCCTCATTATGATGTCACAATGGTTGCCATGGTGACGCTGATGTCATCATAGGTTGCAAGCCCCGCCGCCGCTCATTATGATGTCATAATGGTTGACTATGGGATGGAGGATGTGTGATGGGTATATGGGCATTCGACTATGGGATGGCGAATAGGTATGATGGGTATATGGGCATGGGACTATGGGATGGAGGATGTGTATGACGGGTATATGGGCATGGGCCTATGGGATGGTGGATATGTATGACGGGTATATGGGCACGGGACTATTGGACTATGGGATGGAGGATGTGTGATGGGTATATGGGCACTGGACTATGGGATGGAGGATATATATGACAGGTATATGGGCACAGGACTATGGGATGGACGATATGTATGACCGGTATATGGGCACGGGACTATGGGATGGAGGATGTGTGATGGGTATATGGGCACTGGACTATGGGATGGAGGATATGTATGACGGGTATATGGGCACGGGACTATGGGATGGCGGATATGTATGATGGGAATATGGGCACTCGACTATGGGATGGCGAATATGTATGATGGGTATATGGGCATGGGACTATGGGATGGAGGATGTGTGATGGGTATATGGGCACTCGACTATGGGATGGAGGATATGTATTATGGGTATATGGGCACGGGCCTATGGGATGGAGGATGTGTGATGGGTATATGGGCACGGGACTATGGGATGGAGGATAATTATAATTTGTTACTAGATTATGGCCCGATGCTATCGCATCGGGAGGATGCAACAGCTTCAGCCCTCTTGCCATGTTAACCCTCAACACACACACTCCTCTCACCTTTCACCATCTCCACTCACTCTTTCACTTCACATACGACCCCTTCTCTCACTCCATCTCTCATACTCACGCCGTCATCGCCGCTGCTCCACGATCCCCGACATCTTCTTCCGCTGGCGCCATCCTGGATCCAGACGTTGTCCACGCCGGCGACATGTTCTTGCGGCGACGCCATCTTGAGTACCGTGAAATCCCGCGATACTCAAGATGTTGTCACCGGAAGAACATTTCGCCAGCGTGGACGACGTCGGAATCCAAAATGGTGTCTGCGAAATCTCGCGAGTTTTCGCCGACACCATTTTGGATCCCAACGTCGTCCTCGCCGGAGACATGCTCTTGCGGCGATGCCATCTTGAGTATCACGGGATTTCGCCAATCCAAAATAGCGTCGCCGCAGGAACATGTCGCCGGCGTGGATGCCGTCGGGATCCAAAATGGCGTCTGCGAAATCTCGCGAGATTTCGCCGACGCTATTTTGGATCCCGACGTCCTCCACGCCGGTGACATGTTCTTGCGGCAACGCCATCTTGACTATTGCGGGATTTCGCCGATCCAAAATGGCGTCGCCGCAAGAACATGTCGCCGGCGTGTAGGACGTCTGGATCCAGGATGGCGCCGGCGGAAGAAGATGTCGGGGATAGTGGATCAGCGGCGATGACGGCGTGAGTATGAGAGACGGAGTGAGAGAAAGGGTCGTATGTGGAGTGAAAGAGTGAGTGGAGACGGTGAAAGGTGAGAGGAGTGTGTGTGTTGAGGAGGAGTGGTGTGTTGAGGGTTAACATGGAAAGAGGTGTGCGGTGATGTCACCGGTTACAACTGGACGGAAGTTGTTACAACCGGAAGCTGCTTAGGGCATTTATTTGTTACTAGATTATGGCCCGATGCTATCGCATCGGGAGGATGCGATAGCATCACACCTCTTTCCATGTTAACCCTCAACACACACACTCCTCTCACCTTTCACCATCTCCACTCACTCTTTCACTCCACATACGACCCCTTCTCTCACTCCGTCTCTCATACTCACGCCGTCATCGCCGCTGCTCCACGATCCCCGACATCTTCTTCCGCTGGCGCCATCCTGGATCCAGACGTCGTCCTCGCCGGCGACATGTTCCTGCGGCGACGCCATAGAATCATAGAATCGTAGAGTTGGAAGGGACCTCCTGGGCCATCTGGTCCAACCCCCTGCTCAAAGCAGGATTCGCTAAATCATCCCAGTCAGATGTCTGTCCAGCCTCTGTTTGAAGACTTCCATTGAAGGAGAACTCACCACTTCTCGTGGCAGCCTGTTCCACTCATTGATCACTCTAACTGTCAAAAAGTTTTTTCTAATATCTAATCTGTGTCTCTTCCCATTCAGTTTCATCCCATTGCTTCTAGTCTTTCCTTGTGCAAATGAGAATAAAGTTGATCCTTCTACAATGTGACAGCCCTTTAGATATTTGTAGACAGCTATTAAGTCTCCTCTCAGTCTTCTCTTTTGCAAACTAAACATTCCCAAATCCTGCAACCTTTCCTCATAAGACAGGGTTTGCAGACCGGTCACCATTCTGGTCGCTCTTTTCTGAACTTGCTCCAGTTTGTTGATGTCTTTTTTAAAATGTGGTGCCCAAAACTGGACACAATATTCCAGATGAGGTCTGACCAAAGAGGAGTAGAGGGAAATAATGACTTCACGTGATCTAGACTGTATGCTTCTGTTAATACATCCTAGAATTGCATTTGCCTTTTTTGCTGCTGCATCACACTGTTGACTCATATTCAGTCTGTGATCTATTAGTATACCCAAGTCTTTTTCACATGTGCTGTCACTTAGCCCTATTCCTCCCATTCTATATATGCTTTTTTCATTTTTATTGCCCAGATGTAGTACTTTGCATTTCTCCCTGTTAAAAACCATTCTGTTAGTTGCTGCCCACTTCTCCAGTTTATTTAAATCTTTTTGAATCCTCTCTCTCTCTTCTCTAGTATTAGCTATCCCTCCTAGCTTTGTGTCATCAGCAAATTTAATCAGTTTACCCTCAATTCCTTCATCTAAATCGTTGATAAAGATGTTGAACAATACAGGGCCCAGGACAGAGCCCTGTGGTACCCCACTTGAGACATTCTTCCAACTGGATGTGCAGCCATTTACGACCACTCTTTGGGTCCGATCACTAAGCCAGTTATGAATCCACCTAACAGTTGCCTTGTCCATTCCATACTTAGTCATTTTTTCAATAAGGATTGTATGAGAGACTTTGTCAAATGCTTTGCTGAAGTCAAGATATACTATATCTACAGCATTTCCTTGATCCACCCAATCAGTGATACCGTCATAGAAGGAAATTAAGTTAGTCTGACATGACTTATTAGTTAGAAACCCATGCTGACTCTGTTTAATCACTTCATTCTTATCCAGGTATTGACATACATGTTGTTTAATAATTTGTTCAAAGATCTTTCCTGGTATAGAAGTCAGACTCACCGGCCTATAGTTGCCTGGGTCCACCTTCTTCCCCTTTTTGAAGATAGGAACAACATTTGCTCTTCTCCAGTCTTCTGGCACTTCTCCTGTTCTCCAAGAATTTTCAAAGATTATGGAGAGGGGTTCAAAAATTTCTTCTGCTATCTCCTTCAGTACTCTGGGGTGTAATTCATCTGGACCTGGAGACTTGAATTCATTTAGGTTAGCTAAGTGTTTCCTCACTATCTTTCTGTTTATAGATATCCTGGATTCTTCTATTCCCTTAATAGGACAGTGAATAACAGTTGATGTTGCATTTCCTTTCTGAGAGAAAACAGATGCAAAATAGGAATTTAAAAGTTCAGCCTTCTCAACATCCTGTCTTACCATTTCATCATTTTCATCCTGTAAAAATCCTATAGCATCTTTGACTTTTCTTTTACTTTTGACATATCCCCAAAATCCTTTATTATTGCTTTTGACATCTCTTGCAAGCCTCAGTTCATTTTCAGCTTTAGCTAATCTGATTTGTGCCCTGCAGGTTCTGCAGACAGCATTATATTCTTCTTTAGATATGCCTCCCTCTTTCCATTTTATAAACATTTTTTTCTTCCTTTTTAGCATGTGCTTAAGTTCTGTGTTCATCCATCCTGGTTTCCTTAAATGCTTCCTATTCTTCCCTCTTTTCGGAATTGTTAACAACTGTGCTTTGAGAATTTCATTTTTCAAGATTTCCCATCCTTCCTGGACATTTTTGTCTTTAAGGATATCCAGCCATTGGATCCCTCCAATTCTCTTTCTGAATCCCTTAAAATCTGCCTTTCTGAAATCTAACCTTGACGTCTGAGTCTTCACAGGTCTTCCACCTCTAGTTATCCAAAATTCTAAAATAGCATGGTCGCTACCTCCTAGGGTCCCAGCCACTTTTACCTCCTCAACCATTTCCTCCCTGTTTATAAGGATTAGATCCAAGGTAGCAGTTCCCCTTGTTTTCTCCCCTACCTTTTGGAAGATAAAGTTGTCAGCAAGAGAGGATAAGAATTTCCTTGACCTGTTAGTTTTGCCTGAGAGAGATTCCCAACAAATGTCTGGATAGTTGAAATCTCCCATGACAACTATGTCATATTTTTTGGAGAACTTGGCCATCTGATGCATAAAGAGTTCATCTATATCTTCGGCTTGCACAGGCGGCCTGTAGTAAATGCCTACAATGGTGTCCTTTCCATTGTTCTGTCCTTGTATTCTTACCCAAACAGTTTCCACAGAACTCCCAGACTCTGAAGCTTCAATCTCTGTGCAGATATACGCGTTTCGAACATACAATGCGACACCCCCTCCTCGTTTATCAAGTCTGTTTCTTGCAAATAAGTTGTATCCTTCTAGTCTTGTATTCCAATCATGTGTATTGTCCCACCAAGTTTCAGTGATTCCAATTACATCATATTTATTTTCCTGTGTTAGTAGTTCCAATTCTCCTTGTTTGTTGCCCATGCTTTGTGCATTAGTATAGAAACATTTTAGTTTGTGATTGGTTTCTCTTTCTCCAATATTTTTATTAATTAGATTCTTTCGTCTTTGTTCTTCCTTTCCACTTCTAATAGCAGAGTTCTCAATAGCATTTGTCAGGTGTATGGCTTTTTCTGGTCTTTTGCTTCCCTTCCCATGTTGTTCTAGTTTAAAGCTCTCCTTACAAGTGTAGCAAGGCGACTTCCAAATACATGCTTTCCAGTCTTCGTAAGGTGCACCCCATCTCTAGCAAGTAGTCCATCGTATAAGTAGTTCACTCCGTGATCCAGAAATCCAAATCGTTGCTGACGGCACCATCGACGTAGCCAGTTGTTCACCTGCAGAATCTTATTCCACCTCCTTGTTCCATGGCCATCCACTGGGAGGATGGAAGAGAAGACCACCTGCGCTCCCAGTTCTTTCACTTTCTTGCCTAAGTCTTCAAAGTCTCTGCAGATGGTTTCCAGGTCGTTTCTTGCGGTGTCATTTGTCCCCACATGTAGGAGCCATCTTGACTATCGCGAGATTTCGCCTACGCCATTTTGGATCCCGACGTCCTCCACGCCGGCGACATGTTCTTGTGGCGACGCCATCTTGACTATCGCGGGAATTCGCCGATCCAAAATGGCGTCGCCGCAAGAACATGTCGCCGGCGTGTAGGACGTCTGGATCCAGGATGGCGCCGGCGGAAGATGTCTGGGATCGTGGATCAGCAGCGATGACGGCGTGAGTATGAGAGACGGAGTGAGAGAAAGGGTCGTATTTGGAGTGAAAGAGTGAGTGGACGTGAGTGGAGATGGTGAAAGGTGAGAGGAGTGTGTGTGTTGAGGAGGAGTGGTGTGTTGAGGGTTAACATGGAAGGAGGTGTGCGGTGACGTCACCGGTTACAACTGGACGGAAGTTGTTACAACCGGAAGCTGCTTAGGGCATTTATTATTATAGATACTAACCACAGTTAGTTACTATGCCCGGGCAGCACCGGGCTCTTCAGCTAGTTGTATATAAAATGAAAATACTGGACCGAACATGACACAATGTGTCTAATTCCTCATAAGGTTGAGAACATCCAATTCACAATTATTGTGATAGCTTCCTGAAAAAATCATTATAATGCAGCTTTATATACATTTTTTTTATATAAATCAATCATAATTAGACAATGTGCAAATAAACCATGTGACCAAAAGACTGCAGCATTTTCAGGATGATTAGCATACGTATAAAGGGTTAATACTGCTAATGTGCAAATATAACAAAAATACCTAGATACAATTAAATCTTCTAAAGTGACTGCTGTGCACATACCGGTTACCTGTAACTAGGCTATTACCCAAAGGGAAAAGGACCACATAAATATAATATTCACCTAAGTCGGCGGGGTCCGGATCACAAGAGCAGCGTGTCCACCTTCTCCACCCCAACGCGCGTTTCACAATGGCTTCTTCCGACACCCTAAGAAACTTATCTAGATGTGTGGTGAGCACTTTGAACCCCCCAGTGCTTCACAGAAGTTTATAACACCCGGGCGTGAAAATAAAAAAAATCATATTTTTTCCACAATCATGATATTCTAGTCCCCAATTTTTTATTTTCCTAAGGGTAACAAGAGAAATTGGACCCCAAAAGTTGTTTTTCAATTTGTCCTGAGTAGGCTGATACCCCATATGTGGGGGTAAAACACTGTTTGGGCGCATGGCAGAGCATGGAAGGGAAGAAGCACCATTTGAATTTTTCAACGCAAAATTGGCTGGAATTGAGATCAGACGCCATGTTGCGTTTGGAGAGCACCTGATGTGGCCAAACAGTGGAAACCCCCCAATTCTAACTCCAACCCTAACCCCAACACACCTCTAACCCTTATTTCAGCCCTAACCCTAGCCCTAGCCGTAACCCTAGCCCTAAGCCTAGCCCTAGCCCTAACCCTAATGGGAAAATGGAAATAAATACATTTTTTTAATTTTATTATTTTTTATTTTTCCCTAACTAAGGGGGTGATAAAGGGGGGTTTGATTTACTATTTATGGCGGTTTTTATGTTTGGCAGCTGTCACACGCTAAAAGACGCTTTTTATTGTAAAAATAGTTTTTGCATCACCACATATTGAGAGCTATAATTTTTCTATATTTGATCCACCGAGTCATGTGAGGTCTTATTTTTTGCGGGACAAGTTGATGTTTTTACTGGTACCATTTTCGGGCACGTGACATTTTTTGTTCGCTTTTTATTCCGATTTTTGGGTCGCAGAATGAACAAAAACCAGCGTTTCCTGAATTTCTTTTGGGGGGTGCGTTTACACCGTTCAGCGTGCAGTAAAATTGATAAAGTGGTTTTATTATTCGGGTCAGTACGATTACAGAGATAACTCATTTATGTCATTTTTTTATGTTTTGGCGCTTTTATGCAATGAAAACAATTTTATGTAAAAAATAATTATTTTTGCATCGCTATTTTGCATCGAGCTATAACTTTTTTATTTTTTCGCTGATGACGCTGTGTGGCAGCTCATTTTTGCGGGACAAGATGACGTTTTCAGCGGTGCCATGTTTATTTATATCCGTCTTTTTGATCGTGCGTTATTGCACTTTTTGTTCGGCGGTAAGATGATAAATCATTATTTTTTGCTTTGTTTTTTATTTTTTAAGGGTTTCGCTAAAGGGGCTAACTAATGGGACAGATTTATAGGGCGGGTCGTTACGGAAGCGCCGATACCAAATATGTGTACTTTTATTGTTTTGTTTGTTTTTTTTAATTTCCAAAAAATGAATTTATTAGGGAATATATATATTTTTGTAATTTATTTAGCAATTTTTTTTTTTTATAAATTATTTTTACACTTTTTTTTTTTTACTTTATTACACAGTCCCAGGGGAAACATCACTGTCATGTGACAGATCGCTGATCTGTCACATCACAGATCACGGTGACAGATCAACGATCTGTCACAGGCACTGCAGAAGGCTTCCTCATGCCTGCGCTTTGCAGGCATGAGGATGCCAGCTCCCTGCAGGCTCCCGAAGGTCCCCGCTGCCATTTTGGATCCGGGGACCTGTAGAGAAGGAGGCCCCCGCAGCAGTGCTGCACATTGCGCTGCGCTTGGGGTCTCAGGGAAGCACGGATGGAGCCTCCTCCCTGCCGATGCTTCCCTTAACCCCCGGTACACTGCGATCGTGTTTGATCCCAGTGTGCCAGGGGTTAATGTGTCGGGGGCGGTCCGTGACCATCCCTGACACATAGTGCCGGGTGTCAGCTGTGATAATCAGCTGACACCCGGCTGCAATCAGTGGCGCTCACTCTGTGAGCGCCGCTTATCGCTATGAAGTACTATCCCGTCCTTGGAAATTAAGTCCCAGGGCACATGGACGGGATAGTACGTCATATGGCAGAAAGGAGTTAAAGGGAACCTGCCAGGTCCGATAATGCTATTAGGCCGGCGTCACACTAGCGAATAAATCATACGAATGCAATGCGGTAAAAAAATCGCATTGCATTCGTCCCAATGTTATTCTATGGTTTAGCTCCCATCATCCGATTTTTTGTCAGATCTTTTCCTCGGACCGAGACAATCGCAGCATGCTGCAATTGTCACCAATTTTCGGATCGGACTCACCAATGCAAGTCTATGGGTGCGATAAAAAATCAGATTACAAACGGACCACAAGTGTGACGTGCGAGAAAATCGCACCCGGTGTCCTTTAACAAAAGCAGGAAATTCATTTTGCAATACAGTAAAATCACACTGACAGGTTTAATAAAGGATAGATATAGACACATAGAATACATATATATATATATATATATATATATATATACATGTCATTTAGACATATATATTTATAATTCATACAGGTCTTCATAGCAGAATAGCCGCTAATTCAATAGCCAGCTTTTGTAAAATCATTCCCCAACCCGACATGAAATGACACATGGTTTACATACAGTAAACCATTTCATTTCATGTTTTTTTTATATGTCCCTGACTAATAATTAGATGAGGGGTTGTGTGCAAAATTTGGGACATCTATGGGTTATTTTAAGGGGTTAATTCGTTGTAAAATAATGCGTGGGCTCCTGTGGTAAAATCGCAAGCAGAGAGGTAAAGCAGGTGAGTGAGGGCAGATTTTTATAGCCTTGAGAGGGACCATTCTTTTTGACCCCCCCGGCTACAAAAATCTGCCCCCAGACACCCCAGAAATGGCGCATCTATAAGATGTGCCTATTCTGGCACTTAACCTCTCTATTCCCATTGCCCTGTAGCGGTGGTGAATGGGTTAATAGCAAAGGGTTAATGTCACAATTTGATTGTAAGGTGACATTAAGCCGATTAATAATGGAGAGGTGTCAATAAGACACCGATCCATTATTAACCCTAGACTATGAAAGTGTTAATAAACACACACACAGACATTAATTAAAAAGTATTTTAATGAAAGAAAGACACCTAGGTTTTGACAAATTTTTATTCCTCTGGTAATCCAAAATAAAACCATTATCTGCAAATAAAATAACATAAAAAATCAACAATATCCTTACCTCTCCGCTGCTCAGTCATGTCCGACGCTGCAATCCTTCACAAAGGGGTTAAATAGTTTACAATGAGGACCGGTGGTAATGCTACCAGCCCCACTGTAATCTACTGCAGAATGACTTATTTCAGCTCTGCACAGCCTCACTGGCTGCCTAGAGATGAAGTAATTACCGTGGGAAAGTTTCTGACTTTTTTACCACGCTCATTAGTCCACTACAGGTCAGCCAGGGGACTCTCCGTGGCCTCAGTGACGTCAGCATGAGTCCCCGGCTGACTTGAGATGAACTAATGACTGTGGGAAAAAGTCAGAAAGTTTCCCATGGTAATTAGTTCAAGTATGAATTACAAATATATGTATGTGTATATATATATATATATATTCAAACAATGTAAAAAACATATAGCCAGCTCACCATAAAGGAGTTCCTCTTAAAGCAATAGTCGGTGTTCACCTTATATTCTGCACGGATCCAGGCAGGGAGTGTGCCCCAACAAATAGAAATATAAGAGAATTGGGATCCAGCAAAAAGATGAAAGTTCACCAGAATTATAAAATCTTCTTCTTTATTTATCCATCAATTCATATAAAACATAGATGAGGAACTCCAAACAATTGGTAACATTCCAGCAAGGGACTACATGTTTCAGCACTATGTGCCTTCTTCACGGTCCTATTCGAACTGAGCTCCAACACTGGCAATATATCCTCCTTTGTGAAACATATTCAAATGACCCTTAATTAAAAGCAGTGAAACAAACCAGTTAAAAACACCTGAGTAAATGGTTGAAACTCAGTTCAAAAATGTTGCTGGAAAAATACATATATTGAACATATTGTATACACAGACCAATGATATAAACATTAAATAATAACTCAACAGTGATATGGAATAACTGCCGCAAAAATAAAGAAATTTTTATATAAACATATATGAAAAAATGCATCATATAGTAGGCGCGATCTAAGTATCAGAGACCATCACAAATATGACTCTCAAAAGAATAATATATTGGAGTAGGTTTAAGATAGAGATATAATCTTTAGAGACTAATGTAAGCAAAAAAAAAAAAAAAATTTATGTTTGCTTACTTAATATTGTGTGATAAGATCCATTCTACTGTTCAATCCGTCAGGAACTCTAGTCTCTAATAAAAAGATCCACCTACTTTCTCTAGAGAGGATTTTACTTTTATAATCACCACCCCTACGTGGTTTTGTAACCACCTCTATTCCCCTAAAGGAAAAGCTTTTTAGATCTCCTTTATGCACATTGGCAAAGTGTTTGGAAACCGCAGAGGCTCCTGCAATAGGCAAATTGACTGCATCCGACAAATGTTTTCGCATACGCTGTTTCAATGAATTAGTGGTGCAACCCACATATTGTAGTCCGCAAATATTACAATCAATAAGATATATTACATTTTCTGTATTACAATTAATAAAAGAAAAAATCTCAAAGTTTTTTCCATTTTTTATAGAAGAAAATGTTTTCGTTTTAACAATATATTTGCAACACTTACAAATTTTTGCACCACAACCATAACAGCCTACACTTTTCATCCAATTTTGTTTCAATTTTTTGTCTGGATCAGTAAATAAGCTTGCCGTCAACATGGATCCTATAGTAGGAGCTCTCCTCGCAACAAATTTAATTGAATATTTTTTTAATATTTCTTTCAATTCACCACTTTGTTCTAAAATGGGTAAATGTTTTTTAATAATGGAGACTATTTCCTGATACTGTGGACTAAATTTAGTGCTGAAAACTATACCCAAATCATTGTTATGTTCTTTGATATTTTTATATTCCAACAATTCCTGTCTATTTAGATTGTCTACTATGCCTCTCGCTCTTTTTAGAGACCAGTTTGGGTAACCCCTGGATTTTAATCTTTTTGCCAAAAATTCAGATTCTTTCATATAGGTATCTTTTTCTGTACTGTTTCTTTTTGTTCGAATCAGTTCACCTGTGGGTAAATTCCTAATTACATGGTTGGCGTGACATGAAATTGCCATCAATATACTATTCACAGCTGTAGATTTGCGATAAGGTTCCACCAACACTTTTTTCCGATTTGAATCTATTTTCAAGGTCAAATCAAGAAAGTTAATTGACAGCTCATTCATAAGACATGTAAATTTGAGATTGAAACTATTTTTATTTAAATATGAAAAAAAGGAAGATGCTAAATCCTTGTTCCCCCTCCACACAAAAACCAAATCATCAATGAAGCGTCCCAACCAAAAAATGTTATGTCTAAATGGATTGTTGAAATGAAATATATACCTCTCCTCCCATACTGACATAGTTAAATTTGCTAAAGACGGTGAAAATTTGGCCCCCATGCTCACTCCCTGTATCTGCAAATAATATTTCTCATCAAAAATAAAATAATTATGAGTGAGCAAAAAATTAGTTGCAAGCAATAGAAAATGTTGAATTTCAAATGTATACTCACTGTATTTAGATAAATAATATCTGAGGCTCTCCAATGCAACAGAATGTGGAATTGATGGATATAATCCAATAACATCACATGAAAGCCACAGAAAATCATTCCCCCATTCTATTTTTTCTACCATGTTAATAGCTGCTTTGCTATCTCTCAAGTGACTAGGAGTTAAAGCCACCAGGGGTTGTAGATAATGATCCACCCACTCTCCAAGGCGTTCACTAAAAGATCCTATCCCTCAAACGATAGGTCTTAGTGGGGGAGGAAAAATTTCTTTGTGCACCTTAGGGAGTGAGTGGTAAATGGGTATAATGGGATAGTCACAATACAAAGCTTCACTCAATTTCTCTGAAATAGCTCCTGTAGATATACCTTCCTGCAAAATTTTTTTCATTTCCTTATTAAAAGGGAGAGTGGGATTTTCATTTAATTCCCTGTACACACTGGAGTTACCCAATGCGGTTAAATTAAGTTTCTTATATAAACCCATATCCAGAATGGTAATTGATCCACCCTTATCCGACTGAACAATTTTTAGATCTTTATTCTTACTCAATTCTTGAAGAGCTTTGTGCTCATGGAATGTCAGATTATGATGGGTCAGTTCCACTCTGTTATTTAGTTCTACCAAATCCCTTTCCACCGCTTCTTTGCGGCAGTTATTCCATATCACTGTTGAGTTATTATTTAATGTTTATATCATTGGTCTGTGTATACAATATGTTCAATATATGTATTTTTCCAGCAACATTTTTGAACTGAGTTTCAACCATTTACTCAGGTGTTTTTAACTGGTTTGTTTCACTGCTTTTAATTAAGGGTCATTTGAATATGTTTCACAAAGGAGGATATATTGCCAGTGTTGGAGCTCAGTTCGAATAGGACCGTGAAGAAGACACATAGTGCTGAAACATGTAGTCCCTTGCTGGAATGTTACCAATTGTTTGGAGTTCCTCATCTATGTTTTATATGAATTGATGGATAAATAAAGAAGAAGATTTTATAATTCTGGTGAACTTTCATCTTTTTGCTGGATCCCAATTCTCTTATATTTCTATTTGTTGGGGCACACTCCCTGCCTGGATCCGTGCAGAATATAAGGTGAACACCGACTATTGCTTTAAGAGGAACTCCTTTATGGTGAGCTGGCTATATGTTTTTTACATTGTTTGAATATTGCTTCTGGGAGTATTAGCCGAGCACCCATAATCAAAGTATTGAACTTGAAATTTCATTACACATGACTGATCCCATTAGTAAAAAATCCTTTTTTGCTATGGAAGTGGATTACTGCAACACAAGACGCAATAAACTTGCCTTGATATTCAATGACAATGTCAATGGAGTGGATATAGCACCTGGGGGATTAAATTCCATCATGTACAATTTGGAACGTATTATGATCAAGGAACAGAAATTATGGTGGGACCACAATTCTCTCAGCTGCTACTGGGAGAGGAAGATGATCCCACGTGGTCTGAGATTAAAAAAAGTGGCTACAACAGCTTATAATGATGAGTTTCAGACCAGGTGGGAAAATGTTCTTAGTGAATGCTCTCTCAGTCTTATAAAATTAATCATTGAAGAGGAGGAGACTGAACTCAAAAAACTCAGTGATGAAATTAAGATTGTGAGAGATTCTCTGGAAATTTATCAAGACAATGATTCTTACAAATTATTATATGAAAGAATGCAACAAAAATTAAATTAGAGGATACCATCATTGAGACTAAAAAAAGAAAATATACACGAGATTTGGAGGATTACAACAGTAAATGTGCATATAATTGGAGTAAGAATCCGTCATCAATATTAAAAAAACGGAAACCTTGGTTCAGCAAACATAAAGTGACTTTTCAAAAAACTCAAGAAAATATGGACACTACTTTTGGAGATACTTCAGATGGTTATTCAGATTCATCAGTGGCCTGTGCATCTAATAAAAGTATGGAAAAAAGAAAAAAATCTTACCAAAGAAATTACAACAAAGAGGGAGCTAAACCAAAAAACGGATTAGAAGGAGAGGAGGAAGACGCCATAAGAGAACAGGCTTATCAGGACAAACTCCGGAAACGGAAGAAGTAACTGTACCAGTCTACAACCTCTCTAGTTATATACTTTCAGCACCGCAACTTTCACTTTTGTCAAAAGGACTTGGTTTTTCCCCGGCATGTAAATTCAATGTATATAACACAGTGATGGATGTTAATCGTCTAGCACGTAGTTTAACCTTAAAATGTCATTTTGGGGATAATATTGGTACTGATAATTTTTGTTCTGCAGAAAATAGGGATGTTGAAAGGTTACTTAAGTTTGAGGAACAGGTGGGTTTGTATAATTTGAGACAACTAGAATCTGAAAGCTCCAAGGAATATCAGGTTAATTTAAATGATTCTTTTCATGTAAAAAATACAAAATTTTACCCACTTAAATCTAGACCTCCGATGCTGGATGTTTTTCAAGAAGCGGTGGAAAGGGATTTGGTAGAACTAAATAACAGAGTGGAACTGACCCATCATAATCTGACATTCCATGAGCACAAAGCTCTTCAAGAATTGAGTAAGAATAAAGATCTAAAAATTGTTCAGTCGGATAAGGGTGGATCAATTACCATTCTGGATGTGGGTTTATATAAGAAACTTAATTTAACTGCATTGGGTAACTCCAGTGTGTACAGGGAATTAAATGAAAATCCCACTCTCCCTTTTAATAAGGAAATGAAAAAAATTTTGCAGGAAGGTATATCTACAGGAGCTATTTCAGAGAAATTGAGTGAAGCTTTGTATTGTGACTATCCCATTATACCCATTTACCACTCACTCCCTAAGGTGCACAAAGAAATTTTTCCTCCCCCACTAAGACCTATCGTTTGAGGGATAGGATCTTTTAGTGAACGCCTTGGAGAGTGGGTGGATCATTATCTACAACCCCTGGTGGCTTTAACTCCTAGTCACTTGAGAGATAGCAAAGCAGCTATTAACATGGTAGAAAAAATAGAATGGGGGAATGATTTTCTGTGGCTTTCATGTGATGTTATTGGATTATATCCATCAATTCCACATTCTGTTGCATTGGAGAGCCTCAGATATTATTTATCTAAATACAGTGAGTATACATTTGAAATTCAACATTTTCTATTGCTTGCAACTAATTTTTTGCTCACTCATAATTATTTTATTTTTGATGAGAAATATTATTTGCAGATACAGGGAGTGAGCATGGGGGCCAAATTTTCACCGTCTTTAGCAAATTTAACTATGTCAGTATGGGAGGAGAGGTATATTTTTCATTTCAACAATCCATTTAGACATAACATTTTTTGGTTGGGACGCTTCATTGATGATTTGGTTTTTGTGTGGAGGGGGAACAAGGATTTAGCATCTTCCTTTTTTTCATATTTAAATAAAAATAGTTTCAATCTCAAATTTACATGTCTTATGAATGAGCTGTCAATTAACTTTCTTGATTTGACCTTGAAAATAGATTCAAATCGGAAAAAAGTGTTGGTGGAACCTTATCGCAAATCTACAGCTGTGAATAGTATATTGATGGCAAATTCATGTCACGCCAACCATGTAATTAGGAATTTACCCACAGGTGAACTGATTCGAACAAAAAGAAACAGTACAGAAAAAGATACCTATATGAAAGAATCTGAATTTTTGGCAAAAAGATTAAAATCCAGGGGTTACCCAAACTGGTCTCTAAAAAGAGCGAGAGGCATAGTAGACAATCTAAATAGACAGGAATTGTTGGAATATAAAAATATCAAAGAACATAACAATGATTTGGGTATAGTTTTCAGCACTAAATTTAGTCCACAGTATCAGGAAATAGTCTCCATTATTAAAAAACATTTACCCATTTTAGAACAAAGTGGTGAATTGAAAGAAATATTAAAAAAATATTCAATTAAATTTGTTGCGAGGAGAGCTCCTACTATAGGATCCATGTTGACGGCAAGCTTATTTACTGATCCAGACAAAAAATTGAAACAAAATTGGATGAAAAGTGTAGGCTGTTATGGTTGTGGTGCAAAAATTTGTAAGTGTTGCAAATATATTGTTAAAACGAAAACATTTTCTTCTATAAAAAATGGAAAAAACTTTGAGATTTTTTCTTTTATTAATTGTAATACAGAAAATGTAATATATCTTATTGATTGTAATATTTGCGGACTACAATATGTGGGTTGCACCACTAATTCATTGAAACAGCGTATGCGAAAACATTTGTCGGATGCAGTCAATTTGCCTATTGCAGGAGCCTCTGCGGTTTCCAAACACTTTGCCAATGTGCATAAAGGAGATCTAAAAAGCTTTTCCTTTAGGGGAATAGAGGTGGTTACAAAACCACGTAGGGGTGGTGATTATAAAAGTAAAATCCTCTCTAGAGAAAGTAGGTGGATCTTTTTATTAGAGACTAGAGTTCCTGACGGATTGAACAGTAGAATGGATCTTATCACACAATATTAAGTAAGCAAACATAAATTTTTTTTTTTTTTTGCTTACATTAGTCTCTAAAGATTATATCTCTATCTTAAACCTACTCCAATATATTATTCTTTTGAGAGTCATATTTGTGATGGTCTCTGATACTTAGATCGCGCCTACTATATGATGCATTTTTTCATATATGTTTATATAAAAATTTCTTTATTTTTGCGGCAGTTATTCCATATCACTGTTGAGTTATTATTTAATGTTTATATCATTGGTCTGTGTATACAATATGTTCAATATATGTATTTTTCCAGCAACATTTTTGAACTGAGTTTCAACCATTTACTCAGGTGTTTTTAACTGGTTTGTTTCACTGCTTTTAATTAAGGGTCATTTGAATATGTTTCACAAAGGAGGATATATTGCCAGTGTTGGAGCTCAGTTCGAATAGGACCGTGAAGAAGGCACATAGTGCTGAAACATGTAGTCCCTTGCTGGAATGTTACCAATTGTTTGGAGTTCCTCATCTATGTTTTATATGAATTGATGGATAAATAAAGAAGAAGATTTTATAATTCTGGTGAACTTTCATCTTTTTGCTGGATCCCAATTCTCTTATATTTCTATATATATATATATATATATATATATATATATATATATATATATATATATATAGCTCAAGTGTGTGTATGTGTGTGTGTATGTATGTCCGGGATTGGCATCCTCTCCTGTGTGATACTGTCTGCGGAGCCGTGCATCTAATCCTATCCTGTGTGACGCTGACTGCTGAGCTGTGTATCTAATCCTCTCTTGTGTGATACTGTCTGCTGAGCCATGTATCTAATCCTATCCTGTGTGATACAGTCTGCTGATCCGTGTATCTAAAGTAATCCTATCCTGTGTGATACAGTCTGCTGATCCGTGTATCTAATCCTATCATGTGTGATACTGACTGCTGAGCCATGTATCTAATCCTATCCCGTGTGATACTGACTGCTGAGCCGTGTATCTAATCCTATCCCGTGTGATACTGCTCTCCTGAAATACTCTGTGCTGCTGTCACCCTGCTGGTTTTATGTGTGAACTATATGGCGGCATTATGTGTGAAGTATATGGCGGTATTATGTGAGATCAATATGGCAGTATTATCTGCTAAAAGGGGACCCGTTCTAGGGTGGTTTTGACTGAGCACCCGCACATGGGTCAGGGGTAATAGATGCAGTCAGGGGAGGGCTGGTGAGGCAGCTGAAGAGAGGGGTCTCATTTTTATTGTTACTGTATGGCTACCTTTCACCCAGCCTGCTTCCCAGCGTCACCCCGGACTGCGCCTGTCGCCTCACTTTCACACATCGCCAGGACAGGATCTGAGGAGGGGAATGGGGTCTTTGCATGCAAAGTCTGGATCAGAACAGGCCATCAATCAGCAGAAATGTTTCCTGGATTTCTGTGGTGCTGTCACCCTGCTCCTCCCCCATATATCTCCCTCTGTGCCCCCATAGACCAGCATACTGCTCTCCTGAAATACTCTGTGCTGCTGTCACCCTGCTCCCAGAATCCTTGCTGCCTGCCATCCTCAGTGACTGAAGACCCCATTCCTCTCCTCAGATCCTGTCCTGGCGATGTGTGAAAGTGAGGCGACAGGGGCCTGATATATGGTGGAAGGAGCAGGGTGACAGCAGCACAGAGTATTTCAGGAGAGCAGTGTGCTGGTCTATGGGGAGCACCCTGTTCGGTGCCAGGGATTGTACATAGAGTGCTGTGTTTTATACACATGGATGGACCGTCTGCTTGTCTGTGCCACAGAAATCCAGGAAACATTTCTGCTGATTGGTGACCTGTTCTGCTCCAGACTTTACATGCAATGACAGTCAGTAACTTTGCAGGCCCCATCAAAATGGCTGCTCACTGTGTTCCTACATGTCATCCTCTCTTTTCCCTTAGCAAACACCCAGAAGGGGAGGAGAGGAGTGACATCACACCCATGTCAGCAGATTCCGCCCATAATTACTGCAGGGCAGTAATGTGAGCTAGTTGTACACTAGGTTTTTATGCCAAATTTCAGTAGCTGCTCCCCCTAGTGTTAACAAGTGGAAATTCCAAACTTTTTAAAATTATTTTTCATATTTTGCAAAATTAAAAACAAATGATAATATTTTTTAAGAAAATGTAAACATTAATTCTTTACATTTTTTCAATTGCAGAAAAAAATTATTTTGGATGGCAGGTTACCAGAAAATGGGTGGAGCAGCTGGAAGTGACCCCATTCTTAAACAGGTGGGGCCCAGGAGAAAAAATCGTGTGCAGCTGCCCGGCGTCATTACGTGACACGGCGACGGCACCGATGCACCACTCCTGCACCTGGCACTGCGGCGGCATAGGTCGCATAGAATGGAAATGGCAGCAGGAGGTGAAAAGAACCCGACCTGGATGACACGACGATGAGATCAGCGAGTGGTACCTGCCACCTGCGGAAGGATGTCACCGGCGGCTGTCGGAGTCTGAGTCATCACATCACAGCGAGCAGGAACACAATCTCCCGGAGCCAAAACCAGTGACCACCCCGACGGAGCACCTGCTGGAGGAACATGCCGCACCGGAGTCACATAAGGCAGAACCATTGTGTTTGGAGCCAGAACCACAGCTGCAGCAGGGGACCGGAAACAGAGACCACCCTTGAAGAGCCTGGGCCGAAAGTAAAGGCCGCGCCGGGACTTTGGCAGCAGGAGCTGAAGAATGCAGCTGCGCCCGCGGAAGGATCTGACACCTGTGGGACAGCTAATTCATCAAGGCCTCCAGCGGTGGGAGTACGGCGACTCCTGACACAGCAAGGACCCAACCCAAGCTGAGATGAGTGAGGACGGAGCGTCACGACCAACAGCGGTGAGTGAGCCCCGACCCTTGAAATCAGAGGGCTGGTCCTTACCGCGCTCCTCTACTCCTCCAGGGTGTAAAATTCTTCGGTCCACTGTCCCAGGGAGCACCCCTTGATTTGTCCCACAGTCATCAGGCATGGGAGAACAGGCCTATTATTATTATTATTATTTATATAGCACCATTAATTCCATGGTGCTGTACATGAGAAGGGGGGTTACATACAAAGTTATAGATATCATTAACAGTAAACAAATTTACAATGACAGACTGGTACAGAGGGGAGAGGACCCTGTCCTTGCGGACTTACCGGCCCATGCAAGGTGCAGGTGCAGAGTCAGGCGCTCCCTGGGTTCGCAGAGCAGGACCAGTTTTTACTCCCAGAACAGTCCGCATGAATAGCGGACATAATTGCTGAAAAGAAACAACAGGACAAGGAGATTTGGGCCCAGCTACATCAGCACGGGGAGGGCGCTATGGCTGGACAATTGGTCTACACCAATGTGGACCAGGGGTGCGGTTTTATCCAGGAGGCAGGGACTAATGATAAAGTTTATATTAATGCTGCCTCGGTAAAACATGGGAGACCCCTAATGGAAGGAGACTGGGTCTCCTACTTCAAAGAGGACTGCCCCAGACACTACTGCGCAGTAGTGGTGACATTGTGCCAGGAGAATGACATATTGGAACTATATGCGGGCCCACGACAGGAATGATCAGTGCCTCGTGCGTCATCCGCCTCCAGCACTACCCCTGCTGCAATCTGGCAGCCCACGGACTCTGCAGCCCTCTTCAGCCTGTACGCGGGCATGGAGCCCTGATGAGAAGGCGGCACGGGACGCGTGCTGATGAACAATGTGTATAATAACTGTGCTCTTGTTGCACTCTGCTATATAAGCATATTTTGGGACTGTTCTGCGTCTCCACTGGTAAAAAAACAATATGCGCTTCCAGAGACGGGAGCAATATCATTGTGTTGAAAGTACGTTTTTCTTGTTTTGTTGCGCTTTTCTGCTGGATAGAAGAACTTCACTTTACTGCAGCAGCAGAACGGTGTACAGGCTGCAGCAACAGACTGTCCGTAATACAGGTGGCCTACACATCAGCGGAAGGACGGTGCTCTGCTCAAGGGAAGGGGGATTACCCTCTAAGACTGTGGACCCTACTGAAAGGGGTCACTAAATGGAACATTGGTGTTAATATGGACACCATCTGAGGACTGTCAAGAAGAGCACTTATTTTAACAACGTAGAGTACAGTTACTCTTTACGGACTCGGCTCTTTGACCTTTCCCTGCGCCTGCGCACTGTAGGAGCGCGGTGCCGAGGAGACTGTGTGGATGATGCAGGGACGCGTTATCCACATGAAGCAAGCAGGCGGACGGGTATCGTAAGAAGATGGCTGGCGCCAGGCCAAGAAGAGCAACACCCCTCGGACCGGACCACCCCGTAGATGAGTATAATAGGTTATTTTTCTTCTCTCTTAAAGGTCGGGTTGGGGGCAGATATACAGCATTATAGAATGCTATATATCAGCCCTGAAAGGTGGTGGCCGTAACTTATATTGGCCAAAACTGGTGATGGGTTGCCTTATATGGACATCTGTGTTTTGATTTCCCTTCCTCTGTGGATTGGATGGGTTGTTGCCGACATCTGGTGAGAATTTCATGTCAATAGCACCTTTAACAATATATTAACTTAGAAAATTGGTGACGTGATTAATACTACTTTCTCTGACGCACAAGCCTTCGTTCAACGGGTAGAAGAATAAATAATGAGAAATATGACTTTAGCACCTTCCTATCACTGGAATCTTTGGATTATTCACTGACAGGGACTACTACTCCCATTTTCTATGTGCCTCAGCACTGCAATATTACACCACAATCAGTTTTAGGATTTTTCTATCTCCATGGGTAATGAGCTGCGTGCTCGGACCTCTTATCATACGATCTCTCTGAGAAAGCTACCTAGGAAACGTTCGTCAGAGTTCTGGGGTTTTCCATTCATGTATTGGTCTCTTTATGGTTTGTGTCATTACTGCATAGCCACTAAGATTTATTTCACTATATTTAATTAATCATTTCCCTGTTCTATTTATGATCTGTACGGATTCGCTGAAATTGCATTTTTTTGCTGTATACAATAAGTATAATTTTAGAGGACACAACACCATTATTATTATTCCTATCCCCCATACGTTTTTCTTTGTGAACTTTCTTTGTTGCTCAGCTTCCCTCCATTTTAATATTTTTTATTTATCTATATTATAGAAGATGAAGAGCTGAATTTCTCCATCTTCTCCACTGACTGTGCGAGCACATCGAGTGCAGTGTAATGTTTTACTCGCACTCATAGACTTGAATGGGCGAGTGTGATCCGACCATCGGATACACTTTCAGCTCGCTGCGATTGTTCTCTCATTGCGAATTGGCAGGAGAAGAAAATCGCAGCTCTGCTCTGCCCCATAGTGTAATATTGGTCCGAGTGCAAACCAAATGTTAATTGGGTCGCACTTGTCCGATTTATACACTCGTATGAGTGAGTCCTTAGTAGGATTACAGTCACACCTCCTGCACGGATATTACTAAATCCGCAGGTCAAATGACCTGCATTTTTCCTGCGGATTTCTTTTTTTTGGCGGTTTTACTGCCGTTTTTGTGCGGTTTTCCACTGCGGTTTTCGACCTGCAGATTTGTAGAATGGAGCAGGTGGAAAACTGCAGCAAAACCGCACAAAAGAAGTGTCATGCTGCTTTTTTTCCGCACAAAAACCGCGTACATCACTTGCAGTTCTGCTGCAGATCCGCAGCGGCATATCTGCTGCGGATCCGCAGAAGAAACCGCACCGTGTGCACAGACCCTAATTCTTCTATTTCTCTTCCGGCATAGTTATGTGAGGCCTCATTTTTTGTAGCATAAGTTGATGTCTTTATTCGTACTAATTTGAGGTTTATAGAATTTTTTTATTGCATTCTATTCCGATTTTTGGGAGGCAGAATGAACAAAAAATAGCAATTTAAGATTTATTCTTCAGGTCTGTACAATTCCAGTGATAACAAGTTTATAAAAGGTTTTGTTTAGGTTTTCCTACTTTCACACACTAAGAACAATTTTATAGGAAAAAAAGTTTACTTTGCCATATTCTGAGAACTATAACTTTTTTTTACATTTTTTTTAATTACAGGGAATGTATTTAGATACATTTTATCACATTTTATGTCTCTTTTTGTAATAATTAACAACTCAGCATTTTTGCTTTTTTATGTTGTTAACCCTAAGGGTTAAATAGTGTAACGGTTTTAAAATTTACCGTATATACTCGATTATGAGCCGAGGCACCTAATTTTACCTATGTACAAGTTGCACCCTTTATCTAAAAAAAATACACGCCCCCGGAAGAAGGCTAGTCACCGAAACGCGCGTAGGGACCCGGCAGCACAATTTGTTTTAGGTAAATAAGCCGTTGTTTCTATACCTAATATTGCAGCACTTTATTTTTTACCATATATATTGCACTGCAGCACTTTTTGCATTGTCTGTGGCAAGGCATTGCTGTGGTATTCGGTTATAGCACTTTATTTATTTGCACTTTATTTTACCACAGATATTATATTTTGCACTCTGTCACTTTGTGACATGAATTTTGGTTTTGCTTTGTTATTTTGCACAAATTTTTTTTTTCAATACCAACACTATTGTATTTGTGTTACCTTGTTAACGCTGTGCATATTCATTAAATTGATACTATTAAGGTGCATTCTTTGATATCTATACAATATATTTTTCATTGATTTATTAGGTAGAGTGATTAAGATTTTTTATGATTGATTTATAGCCATATTTTACATGATATTGAGTAATTTATATATTAATTATGGCTATTGTGGCTTATTTTACCGTGTTATTTAATTTTCTTTTGAAATTTATTTATATATATTTTTAAAATGTTCTCCAATCTGATTCATCTGTTTACATCTTATTTTATTCTCTATTATAATTCAATAAAATTAATTTTAAAATTATTTTTATTTTTTGTCTTTATTGCACAATTTTTTGTAGGATTTTATCAATCATTACATTTAGTACCTCTTCAAAGAGTAAAATTTAAAAAAAAACAACTTCCCTAAACCCTGCAGTGTCTACATGGACGCCTGTGACAGAAGTAAATTCTGGCACACATGGCATGTATGATTTGTTGGGCACCCAGTTGGTCACAGTGTTAGTGCTAGAATCAGCATTTTCATTCCCACTGCGCTGCCTATAAATATATGTATGGATTTTTTTTTATTATTTATTTTTGCTTTTTATATCTTTTTTTTTAACAAACACCAATTCCCTAAAATTGTACCTAATGCTAATATGGGTCGCCCCTCACACCCAGGGCAGCGGGGTACTCGGTACCGTGCCGGTGTCAGGGGGATGTGTCACAGCAGCGGTGACCCGGTCCGTGGACCTGGGCGCCCAATATCAATGGCGGTGATGTCAATAGTGTTATAGAATAGTTTGTGACGCCACCCGTGGTGTTTGGCAAGTAAGATGTTGAGCCAATGCTGCGTGCAGATCCGCTGGGACTGGGGGTGTGGGCAGCAAAGATGGTGTAGCTCCCCACAGGTGGAGCTGTAGTCCCAGGGCAGTGTAGGTGCAATGGATGAGGAGAGGCGCAGAATGGTATAGATGCTGGTACCCAGGTGTATGGGTGCTGGAATAACTGGAGGACAACAGAGTATGCGGTTCCAAAGCTTTACTCACTGTTTGCAGTTCACACAAATGCCTGCCTCCGCACTGTGTTCTTCAGGACAGGGCCCCAGCCAACCTCCAGGCAGGATAGGATTTTCCCCTCCACACTCCACCAATATGTACCTTACTGAATGACTCCTCCAATGCGCCTTTAGGTGCGAAGCACTCCAGTACTTAGTTACTCTGGAATGCCTCTCTCTAGGTGTTCCTAGTCTCTACTTGTATGACAGACAGCTGTAGCCTGCTTCGGTGACTCCTCTCTGCGTCCCGGCTCATTATCCATGTGCTGTTGTGTCCCAAGTCTATGATGGGAGTAAGGCGTTAGTGGCTCACTACTCCTCCGGTGTCTGTTGCCGGACATAAAGATCCAATCAACCTTGGGGACCGGGCCCCGGCATTTGCGCTCTGGACTGCAAGGGTTATCTCTCTTTCTCAACCTGATTCCCACCGTCCTTCTATTCTCCTTCGTTCCGATCTGTTCTATCTCTCTTATGGAATCTGTAGTCTCCAGTCTACATCTCTTTCTCCTTCTCTTCCTACCCGTGTCAGCTGGCCCAGTTCACTGGGGCAGCTGCAGCACTCCTTCCTCCATCCTTTCTTCCAGGGATCCCCACTCCTCATTGAGTGGCTGTCCTCTCCTACTCCGCCTGCCCTCTTCTTCAGACTGACCGACTGACTGACTGAAATCCTACACTTTCCCTCTCTTTTATATCTAACTTCACCCTCCTCCCCAGCACCTCCCGTGTTACTAAGCCAGGGACCACAAAAGGCACCCTATGACCTTTCCAGCATAAAGCATGGATGGGTCCCTGCTGAACTATCCTGTGTGTGGGGTTCAGATGTTGGAAAGTGGAAGGGAGTTCCCACCCTACCTGGATGGTGGGGCACCACACCTTAGGAGAAGGTGCAGTACCTCTGTGACGACTGAAGCCTCAGGGGCACCACAAATACCCATACCCTAACGTTAGCGTTAGATAACTATTTCTAATCTAATTGCTCCCGTAACTAACCTACACCTAACTAAAGCTATTGAATGATGGATGTATGGACAAGACAAAATAACATTGAAGAAAAAAAATGAAGATATAGAAAAATAATATATATAAAAAATGACATTAGAGGTGGGAGGAGCGACGGGGAGACTGGGGTGACACTGGGAGATATAGGTGATTTAGACTTTCAGAGATATAGCACCTATCTGACAGCAGTAAAGCTCTGATCTCCAAAAAAAGTCACTGAAAGAATGAGCTGAGCTGCTCTTTCCCGCATTGGATACATAGCGTGATTGGATAGTTACACTGGCCATCTAATCACAGTGATCAGAGAGCAGGGGACTACTGACACTGGTCCCCACATCTCTTCACAACCTTCTAAATGTCGCAATCACTTTTCATCGAGACATCTGGGGGTTAATCAGGGAGGGGCAGTGCTGGCATTGTCCCTGGCTGTTACTGCAGGACCTCGGCTGTCATCTGAGCAGGGGCTCCAGAGGTGATTGTGCAAGAAAGTGATAAGAGACAACTGTGGGCACTCAGCTGTCACTGTGTGTCGTCATTGTTTTCACAAAACGGAAATATGCCGAAAATTTTGAAAATTTTGCAATTTTAAAACTTTAATTTTTTATGCCCTTAAATCAGAGAGATGTATCACACAAATTTCTTAATAAATAACATTTCCCACATGTCTACCTTACTTACAGTAAGCACAAGTTTGGAAACAACATTTTTTTTTGTTAGGAACTTATAAGGGTTAAAAGTTGACTAATGATTTCTCATTTTCACAACAAAATTTACAAACCATTTTTTTAGGGACCACATCATATTTAAAGTCATTTTGAGGGGTGTACATGACAGAAAATACCCAAAAGTGACTCCATTCTAAAAACTAGACCTCTCAAGGTGCTCAAAACCACATTCAAGAAGTTTATTAACCCTTTACGTGCTTCACAGGAACTAAAGCAATGTGGAAGGAAAAAATTAACATTGAACTTTTTGTTGCAAAAATTTACTTCACAACCAATTTTTTTTTATTTTCACAATTGTTAAAAGAGAAAATGAGCCACAAAATTTGGTGTGCAATTTCTCCTGAATACGCTGATACCCAAAATGTGGGGGTAAACCACTTTTTCAGCGTATGGCAGCGCTCGCAAGGGAGGGAGCGCCGTTTGACTTTTTCAACGCAGAGTTGGCTGGAATTGAGATCGGATGCCATATTGTATTCGGAGAGCCCCTGATGTTCCTAAACAGTGGAAACCCCCAACAAGTGACCCCATTTTGGAAACTAGACCCATTAAGGAACTTTTCTAGATGTGTGGTGAGCACTTTGAACCTTCAAGTGCTTCACAGAAGTTAATAACGTAGAGTCGTGAAAATAAAAATAATTTTTTTTCCACAAAAATGATATTTCGCCCCCAAATTTTTATTTTTACAAGGGCAACAGGAGAAATCATACCCCCAGAGTTGTTGTGCGATTTGTCCTGAGTATGCTGATACCCAATATGTGGGGGTATACCACTGTTTGGGCGCACGGCAGAGCTCAGAATGGAAGGAGTACCATTTGACTTTTTCAATGCAGAATTGGCTGGAATTGAGATTGGACGCCATGTCGTTTTTGGAGAGCCGCTTGTGTGCCTAAACAGTGAAAAACCTCTACAAGTGACACTATTTTGGAAACTAGACCCCCCAAGGAGCTTATCTAGATGTGTGGTGAGCACTTTGAACCCCCAAGTGCTTCACAGAAGCTTATAACGCAGAGCAGTGAAAATAAAATAATCACTTTTTTTTTCCTCAAAAATGATAATTTAGCCCCCTATGTTTTATTTTCTCAAGGGTAGCAGGAGAAATTGGACCACAAAAGTTGTTGTGCAAGTTGTCCTGAGTACGATGATACCACATATGTGGGGGAACCACTGTTTGTGTGCATGGGAGAGCTCGGAAGGGAAGGAGCGTCATTTTGGAATGCAGACTTTGATGGAATGGTCTACGGGCGTCATGTTGCGTTTGCAGAGCCACTGATGTGCCTAAATAGTATAAACCCCCCACAAGTGACCGCATTTTAGAAACTAGACTCCCCCAAGAAGTTTATCTAGATGTCTGGTGAGCACTTTGAGCCTCCAAGTGCTTCACAGAAGTTTATAACGCAGAGCCATGAAAATAAAAGTCTTTTTGTTTTCCACAAAAGTGATTTTTTAAGTCCCCAATTTTTTTATTTTCCCAAGGGTAACAGGAGAAATTATACCCCCTAAGTTGCTAAATAGTGGAAACCCCTCAATTCTTGCTCCAACCCTAATCCCAACACACCCCTAATCCTAACCCTAATCCCTAATCCCTAATCCTAACCCTAATCCTAATTCGCTTTAACCCTAATTCTAACCCTAACCCTAATTCTAACCCTATCCCTAACCCTAATTCCAACCCTAACCCTAATTCTAGCACTAACCCTAGCCCTAACCCTAGCCCTAACCCTAATTCCAACCCTAACCCTAATTCCAAACCTAACCCTAGCCCTAACCCTAACCCTAATGGAAAAATGAAAAAAAAAAATATTTTCATTTCATTATGTTTGCCTAACTAAGGGGGTGATAAACGGGGGGTTATTTACTATTCTTTTTATTTTGATCACTATGATAGTTTATCATAGTGATCAAAATGAATTAATGGAAACTGCCAGCCGGCAGATTCGCGGCGGGCGCACTGCACATATGCGCCTGCCATTTTCTTCCGGATCCAAGATGGCGGCGCCCACCGGAGGACGCCGGAGGGACAGAGGACCACCGGGAGGAAAACCAGGGTCACCGGGAGGTACAGGGGGGATCGGGGACCCTATTTCTCTCTCCTCTGATGTGCGATCACATCAGAGGAAAGAGAAATTAAATGCAAAATCGCAGCTTTTTTTGCGATCACCGTTATAGGGTTAATAACGGCGATCGCAAAAGCAGGGTCAGTAAAAACCAACCCGATTCATGTTCTCTGGGGTCTCGGCTACCTCCAGCAGCCGAGACCCCGGAAAAAATCCGACACTGGGGGGCTCTATTTAGTTACGCCACAGCGCCGTGAGTTCATGGCGCTGTGGTTTAAGTACCCTTAATTACCACCGTTAAAAGGCGTATCGGCGGTCGTTAAGGGGTTAATGCATGACATACATAGCACATCAAGGTGCGAGACGTAACACCTGTTCATGATGTGCTATATCAGTCACTTGTCACTAAGAAGTTAAGCCAGTTTTCTGCTATAAAACAACTTGAATCAGTGCAAAATGTTTGTACAATTTGCAGATATGCAAAAAATTAGACATTTGGCATTTAAACTCCCATTCTGATCCGTAAAAAACAATACCATGTGAACAGCTCCATAGATTATCAGATTCCCCACATTGTGCAGTTATTCCAATCACACTTGGAGAGTAGAATCCTAAGACTCAGCACCGGCATTAGCACCCAGGTAAGTGGCAGGGCCCTGAGCAGGCGGGGGATCTTGCGGTCAAGGACACCAGTGCTACTAATACTTACCTCTCCCCATTTCTCCATTACGGCATCTTCCGCGTCTCCTGACTGTGACGTTTCAGGTCAGTGGGCCGAGCAGAGCAGCAGCCGCCAGCAAGGAGAGGTATTTCATTTTTTTAATGTTTGGAGCAATGTATGGGGACAATCATATGGGGCCCATTATATATTTAGCATTATATGGGGCCCATCATACATTGGAGCATAATATATGGGGCCTATTATATATGGAGCATCATATGGAGCCCATTATATGTAGCATTTTATTGGGCCCATTATAATTAGAGCATTATATGAGGCCTATTCTGTTTGGAGCAATATATAAGGCCCAGCTGTTATGAAAGAGTCACCGGAGGAGGAAAAAACAAAAATGCAAGCTAAGTCCAGAAAACCAGAGAGGTTGGTAGCTAGCAGATTGCAGACCCCTGATCCTATTCACAACAACTAACAGTAGCCGTGGAGCGTTCCTACGGTGGTCCTAGATGCCTCTTCACAGCCGGAGAACTAAATAAGCCTAAAGAAAGAAAGGGGAATTCTAAACTGCCCCAGAGCAGATCCCAAAGCAATAGACAGCCCCCAACATGAATTGTCGGTGAAAACAGATGAAAACACAAACACAGACAGAAAGACAGGCAGAGCAAACGATGGGGCCCAACTAACTAGATAGGAAAGGACAGAATAGATGCTGGCTGCAATCCACAAAAACCCTACCAAAAATGTCCCAACACGTCTGATAGGAAAAATGGCCCTGAAGTCACTAGTCTTCAAAATCCTTATATCAGCACTCCGGTATATTCTGAAGACAGAGCAAAAGAGATTTAACCGATCAGGGACAAAAATGGAAATTCAGCAGAGCCCCAGCCGGGGCTGGCAGAACACAAAACTAAGCAAATCAGACAAAATCTCATGGAACAATAACAGAGCAAAACTTAGCTTTAGAAGACAGGAACTGAACTGGAGGCTAGAGCTCAGAGCAGAGAAATCACCAGCAACCCTACAGGGCGTCGGCTGCCTTATTTCCACTCAGAGATTCCAGATGTCCCATCGCAATCCACCTGATCAGGTGACAGGTTTCTCCCATCCAAATCAGTTTCACCACCTCCTTTCACCAGCAGAGGGAGTTCATCGGACATCAAAGGTGAACGAGAAAATGAGCTCACAACAGTACCTTCCCCTTGAGGAGGGGTCATCGAACCCTCATCCACGCCACCAGGCCGATCAGGATGGGCCCGATGAAAAGCACGAATCAATCTTTCGGCATGAATATCAGATGCAGAGACCCAAGAATTATCCTCCTGGCCATAACCCTTCCACTTAACCAAATGCTGGAGTCTCCGTCTAGCCAGACGAGAATCCAGTATCTTCTCAACCTCATATTCCACATTACCTTCAACCAATACAGGGTCAGGAGGTGCCACCACAGGAGCTACTGGCTCAACAAACCTCTTCAACAGAGACTTATGAAACACGTTATGGATCTTAAATGTAACAGGAAGAGCCAATCGAAAAGAGACCGGATTAAGAATCTCCAAAATCTTGTAAGGTCCAATACATCTAGGTTTAAACTTTGGAGAAGCCACCTTCATAGAGATATTCTTTGATGACAACCAAACCATATCACCCACCTTAAACCGGGGACCAATGGTCCTATGCCGGTTGGAAAACCGCTGGGCCATTTCCTGGGAGAGAGACAACTTATCCACCACTTGGTCCCAAATCTGGTGCATTCTTTCCACCACAGTCTCAACACCTGGGCAGGCAGAAGACTCCACCTGCTGTCAAATTGGTACTGTAGGTTCTATGGAACTCGGTAGCATTGGTCAGAGAAGACAGACACAGTATATGTTCAAAGGTTCAGTATTGTATTGTAGCAACAGGTCACAGTATTATGCAAAGATAGTTCAGGGGTATTGCAGGAAGCAGGCTTCAGTATTACACGGTAAGCAGATATAAGTTCTGGCAACAGGTAGAGTCTGTACGAACCAACTGGCGAGAGTCTGAGGTCCGGGAGCACACAGTCCTAAAGTCCTGAGCCTGGACCGGGCTTCAAGCGGCGAGCAGGCTGCAGAGATGAATGAAGCAGAGCAGATCCGGACAGGAGAGGCGGTCAGGCAGGATGGCAGGTAAGTAACAAACGGGGAATCCCAAGGTATAGAAGAAGCAGGCACAATGCGAGTTCTCCAAGCTTGGCAGAAGGTGAAGATCCAGATACACAAGCACAGGTATAATGTGCTGAGTCCCTTTAGTACACAGCAGGCAGGAAACAGGAAAAGTCAAACAGGAACAAGATGGCCCCTTGTGAAGCTACTTACTCCATCTTTGATAAGGGCAAAAGTAAGGGCAAAGTCAAACAGGAACAAGATGGCCCCTTGTGAAGCTACTTACTCCATCTTTGATAAGGGCAAAAGTAAGGGCGAAGTCAAACAGAACAGGAACATGGCTCAGAGCCTCACACTATTCCCTCCTTCAAGGATGTCCTCCGGACGACCTTAGATCAGGTTTAATGGGGTATCGGCTGTGGAACCGTTGGATCAGACGGGGAGCTCGAATGTTCTCCTGAGGTTCCCAGGAATTCTCCTCCGATGGGTAACCCTGCCATTTCACCAAGTACTGAAGTTTCCCCCTATGGATCCGAGAGTCGATGATCCCTTCCACGATAAATTCTTCTTGCCCGTCAATGAGAACCGGACCAGGTGGAACAGGTGTACGTCCAGGAAAAGGATTCGGTACTACCGGTTTAAGCAAGGAGACATGAAAACCAGGGTGTATTTTCAAAGATGTAGGCAACGTAAGACGGCAGGCTACAGGACTCACTATGTTGTCGATTTTGTATGGGCCAACATATTTCTGTCCCAACTTAGATGTCGGAATCCTTAATATCAAATTTCTTGTCGAAAGCCAGACCATGTCTCCTACCTTGTATGTTGGTGCTGGTTTACGGAACCTGTCTGCAGCTCTCTTGTATCTCTCTTGAGCTGTAGCCAGCGTTTGTTTCAAAGACTCAAAATTCTGTTGTAAACACGTAATTTGGTCAGCTGCTGTGGGTACAGACGTGTCTATCGGGAGTCGAGGGAGGATGCTGGGATGATACCCCTTATTGGCGAAGAAAGGAGACTGCTTGGTGGAGGCACTCTGCGAGTTGTTATATGTAAATTCGGCCATCGGGAGTAAGTTTACCCAATCATCTTGCAAGTGGCATACGTAGCAACGTAAATACTGCTCCAAGGTTTGATTAGTCCGTTCCGTTTGTCCGTTAGACTGCGGATGAAAAGCAGATGATAGATTTACCTTGATGTCCAGGGCGGCACAGAAGCTTCGCCAAAATTTTGAGGTAAATTGGACCCCTCGATCTGATATCACTTCGTCAGGAACTCCATGTAGCCGAAAAACATTTTGTACGATGAGGTCCGCTGTCTGTTTGGCTGTCGGAAGACC
This sequence comes from Dendrobates tinctorius, assembly GCF_039654945.1. Lineage (NCBI taxonomy): Eukaryota > Metazoa > Chordata > Amphibia > Anura > Dendrobatidae > Dendrobates > Dendrobates tinctorius. Next base: position 14,545,124 of record NW_027361797.1, on the reverse strand, counting down.
GATACAGGGAATGAAGTGGGCAGCCTTGGTCAAACGGTCGATCACTACTAGGATAGTGTTTTTCCCCTTAGAAGTAGGCAATTCTACCATGAAATCCATTGAAACAGACCCCCAAGGGCGAGATGGAATAGGGAGGGGTTGTAACAGTCCCGTAGGTGAGGAGCGGGGAACCTTTGATCTTGCACATACCTCACATGACGAGACGTAATGCTGAACGTCTCTCTGGTAGGTCGGCCACCAAAAGAAGCGAGACAAGAATTCCTGAGTCTTCTGGACTCCTCTATGACCGGCGATCTTTGAGTCATGCATTAATTTTAGTACACTTAGTCTGACCGTTTCCGGAATATACAGGCGTTGCCCCTGAAACCAAAGTCTGTTTTTCAAGGTTAGGTTTACCTGATTGGGGGGTCAGATCAGTAGTGGGTCTCTAGCGTAGGCTTCCTTAATACCTGTTAATAGATCTTGATTGTGTAACACTCCTATGAAGTTTCTTTCTGAGAGTATAGTCCTCGGAGGTAATGCTGGAGTTACGTTTCCTGAGTGAATCCTAGATAGTGCATCGGCCTTCCCATTACGAGAGCCTGGCCTGTAGGAAACAATGAAGTCAAACTGATTAAGAAATAAAGTCCATCGGGCCTGTCTAGGTTTTAGACACCTTGCCGATCTCATGAATTCGAGGTTCCGATGATCCGTAAATACAACAATCTGGTGAGATGCTCCCTGTAGTAGATGCCTCCATTCCTTGAATGCGGTTATAATGGCCAATAGCTCTTTATTCCCGACATCGTAATTTCTCTCTGCGGGCGACAATTTCTGCGAAAGAAAGGCACAAGGGTGTAAAAGATCTTTCTCACCTGTTCTTTGCGAGAGTATGGCCCCTATCGCACAGTCGGAAGCGTCTACTTCCATTATGAAAGCTCGATCCGGATCCGGGTGTACGAGGATCGGTGCTGATGTGAATTTAGCTTTTAACTTGGAAAATGCTGTCTGTGCTTGCGGTGACCAGACAAATGGTATCTTCTTCCGGGTCAATTGGGTGATGGGTATGACGATCTCCAAAAAATTTTTAATGAATCGTCTGTAAAAATTGGCAAATCCAATAAATCGTTGTACTTCTTTCACAGACTTGGGAATTGGCCACTCCTGAATGGCTTGAGTTTTACTGGCATCCATGCTGAGACCCTGAGGAGAAATAACATACCCCAAGAATTGGATTTCCGTCTTGTGAAATTCGCATTTCTCCAACTTGATATACAAGTGATTCTGCCGTAGACGATCCAAGACTACTCTCACGTGCTGCTAATGCTCCTCGATGTTGCTGGAAAAGATCAAAATGTCATCCAAATAAACAACAACAAAAATATCGAGTATGTCTCTGAAAATGTCATTCACCAAGTGTTGAAATGTAGCCGGCGCATTACGGAGACCAAAAGACATGACGAGGTACTCAAAATGCCCATAGCGTGACCGGAAGGCTGTTTTCCACTCGTCACCGGGGCGGATCCGTACTAGATTGTATGCTCCACGGAGATCTAATTTCGTGAAGATTTTAGAGTGTCACACCCTTTCAAGTAGTTCGGGAATTAATGGAAGTGGATAGGAGTACCTGATCATAATTTTATTGAGTTCTCGGTAGTCAATACATGTGCGGAGTGAACCATCCTTTTTTTTTACGAAGAAGATTGGGGCACCCGCTGGGGAGGAAGATGGTCGTATAAATCCCTTGGCTAGGTTCTCATCGATATACTCCTTGAGGGCTCTTAGTTCTGGCCCAGCCAAAGGGTAAATGTTACCGAACGGAATCGCGGCACCAGGTAGCAGTTCCACGGGGCAATCGTACGGCCGATGTGGAGGTAATTTGTCTGCATTTTTTTTGTCACATACATCGATGAAATCCTGATACTCTATTGGTAGATTTAGGTCAACTGAGCATGCTGACCCAACAAAAGCTGGTTCTTTAGATGATATCTGTCTTCTTGGAAACTGTATTTCTTTCGTCTCCCAATTGATAGTAGGGTTTTGCAGTCGTAGCCATGGTAATCCTAGGATTATGGGAAAATGAGGGGAAGAAATTAACAAGAAGGACAGTCTTTCTGAGTGATCCGCCCCCATACGGACTTTCAGTGACGTTGTTTCAAGGTCTACGGGCCTGGATACCAGTGGAGAACCATCCACAGTTTCCATCAATACCGGAGAAATCCTCCTTTGTGAACATATACTGTGTTCTTTAGCGAATGTAATGTCCATAAAATTGCCGCTGGCCCCTGAGTCAACCATAGCGAAACTAGTAATCCACTGGGACTGGGTCCATATCTTGATGGGGATATAACAGTGCGAGTCCTTCCTTGAGCCGTCCAAGGTCGAAGTAGTGGAACTTACTGATGAGATGGCTGCATTCACCGGTGAGAATATTTCTGGAGTACAGTCGGAGAAGTCGTGATTCCAGTCGACTATTTCCTTCCTAGGAGGGTTTGAGTGGGAAACTACTGAAGATACATCCGAAAAGTCACATTCGATTACCGCAGCCGTGGTCTTGCGATTCTTACCGGGACAATTTGAAATATAGTGACCTGATTTTCCACAATAGAAGCATAAATTTTCTCTAAAACGGTGCTCCTTGCGTGGGTCAGGAGGATCTCCGGACTGCATCGACCTGCATAGGTTCTGACTCAACCGGGAGGAAAGACTTGTTCTGAGCTTCCCTGGAGGGAGACGGCAAGGTTAAAAAATTACTGCGGTTAGTATCTGCCCATCTCTCTTGCCGGCGTTCCGCAAGACGAATATCAATACGAATGCAATGGTTTATGAAGTCTCCCAGGGCAGTGGGTGACTCGCCTCTAGCCAATTCGTCTTTAATTGCGGCAGATAACCCCCTCCTAAACACTGCATATTTTGCTGAGTCGCACCATGTGGTATCCAACACCCACCTCCGAAATTCCATCGCGTATTCTACGACAGGACGCTTTCCCTGATGGAGGGCCAGCAATGCGGTTTCTGCTGTGGCACTTCAGTTGGGGTCATCGAACATCTGACACATTGCGGAAATAAAGTCATTTAAAAAATTCAAACAGACATCATTAGTTTCAATCAGGGGATTTGCCCAAGCAAGAGCCTTGTTGGTTAACAGCATTATCATAGCTAACACCTTGTCTCGTCCTGTTGGAAACTGAGCCGCATGCGCAGCAAAATACAGCTGACACTGATTTAGGAACCCTCGGAACTTTTCTCTTTCGCCACCGAACCTGAAAGTTTAGGGAAAGCTGGAATCGAAGGTGGGGTTGCGGCTGGGGCTGAAACTGTAGTCTCTAGTTTTGAGAGACGAGTAGCTAACGCCTGAATGGACGTATCGGCTATGGTAGCATTATGGTTAGCTTGAGTCTCTAGTGCCGACAATTTTGTTTTGGTAGCCTGAAGCTCCCCTTAAAGTCCTGAGATAAATGTGCATATCTTTTTAAGGCGTACTTCCACAGAATCTGACCCAGCGAGCTCCATATTATTTGCTTGTGTATCCTGTCAAATTGGTACTGTAGGTTCTATGGAACTCGGTAGCATGGGTCAGAGAAGACAGATACAGTATATGTTCAAAGGTTCAGTATTGTATTGTAGCAACAGGTCACAGTATTATGCAAAGATAGTTCAGGGGTATTGCAGGAAGCAGGCTTCAGTATTACACGGTAAGCAGATATAAGTTCTGGCAACAGGTAGAGTCTCTACGAACCAACTGGCGAGAGTCTGAGGTCCAGGAGCACACAGTCCTAAAGTCCTGAGCCTGGACCGGGCTTCAAGCGGCGAGCAGGCCGCAGAGATGAATGAAGCAGAGCAGATCCGGACAGGAGAGGCGGTCAGGCAGGACGGCAGGTAAGTAACAAACGGGGAATCCCGAGGTATAGAAGAAGCAGGCACAATGCGAGTTCTCCAAGCTTGGCAGCAGGTGAAGATCCAGATACACAAGCACAGGTATAATGTGCTGAGTCCCTTTAGTACACAGCAGGCAGGAAACAGGAAAAGTCAAACAGGAACAAGATGGCCCCTTGTGAAGCTACTTACTCCATCTTTGATAAGGGCAAAAGTAAGGGCAAAGTCAAACAGAACAGGAACATGGCTCAGAGCCTCACACCTGCCCTGAAGAGAATCGAGGATGAAACCCAAAGTTACAAAAAAGGTTACATCAAAGTGGCAGAACTAGCTCTATTATTTAAAGCAAATTCGGCCAAGGGCAAAAATGAGACCCAATCATCCTGATTAGCAGAGATAAAACATCTCAAATAAGACTCCAAAGTCTGGTTTGTTCTCTCCGTCTGCCCATTGGTCTGAGGGTGAAACGCAGAGGAGAAGGACAACTGAATTCCCAGCTTGGAACAAAAATTCCTCCAAAATCTAGAGACAAACTGAACTCCTCAGTCAGATACAATGTTCTCAGGAATCCCATGCAAGCGAACCACCTGTTGCAAAAACAAGGGCACCAACTCTGAGGAAGATGGCAACTTAGGGAGTGGTACAAGATGGACGATCTAAGAGAATCTATCACAAATCACCCAGATAACAGTCATTCTCTGGGAGATAGGCAGATCAGAAATAAAACACATTGAAATATGGGTCCATGGCCTCCTGGGCACCGGCAAAGGCATCAACAACCCAATAGAGCGAGAACAAGGTTTAGATCGGGAGCAAGTCCCACAGGACTGCACAAAATTTCTGACATCACGAGATAAGGCAGGCCACCAAAAAGACCGACTCCCCAAATGTCTAGTACCAAAAGTACCTGGATGACCAGCCAATGCGGAGCAATGAACTTCAGACATTACTCTCTTCCTCCACTGGTCAGGAGCATACAATTTTCCAATGGGACAACACTCAGGTTTGTCCTCCTGAAACTCTTCCAGAGCACGTCTCAAATCAGGCGAGATGGCAAAAAGAACTACCCCCTCACTTAAGATGGTAGCATGCTTGGTCACAATAGGAGAATCAGCAATGAAACTCCTAGAGAGGGCGTCTGCCTTGACACTCTTAGTGCCCGGAAGAAAAGAGACCACAAAATCAAAACGTGTGAAAAGCAAGGCCCACCTAGCCTGTCTAGGATTCAAGCTTTTGGCCGACTCAAGGTAAGGTAAATCAAATTCTTGTGGTCAGTGAGGACCACGAGTTTATGTCTAGCTCCCTCCAACCAATGTCTCCACTCCTCAAATGCCCATTTCATGGCTAACAGTTCCCGATTCCCCACATCATAGTTGCGTTCAGATGGGGAGAACTTTCGGGAAAAGAAAGCACAGGGATTCATTTTAGATGTTACCGGATCTTTTTGGGACAAAACAGCTCCAGCACCAATCTCAGAAGCGTCCACCTCAACCTGAAACAGGAGTGAGACATCAGGTTGCCGCAAAACCGGAGCAGAAGTGAACCTCCGCTTCAGCTCCTGAAAGGAAGAAACAATCTCTGGAGACCAATTCAGCACATCAGCACCCTTCTTAGTCAAATCAGTCAATGGTTTGGCAATCCCAGAAAAATTAGCTATAAATTTACGATAAAAATTAGCAAAACCCAAAAACTTCTGGAGGGTCTTCAAAGAAGTGGGCTGAACCCAATCATAAATGGCCTGTACCTTGGCCGGGTCCATTTCAATAGTTGACGGAGACAAAATAAATCCCAAAAATGAAATCCTCTGTACACCAAAAAGGCATTTCGATCCCTTAACATACAGGGAATTCTCCCTCAAAATCCGGAACACAGTCCGAACATGTTCCACATGAGAGTCCCAATCACTGGAAAAGATCAAAATATCATCCAGATAGATGATCAAAAATGTATCCACAAAGTCCAGGAAAATATCATTCATGAAGCACTGGAAGACAGAAGGGGCATTAATGAGCCCAAAAGGCATCACCAGCTACTCAAAATGTCCCTCTGGAGTATTAAACGCCATCTTCCATTCATCCCCATGCTTAATGCGAATAAGATTATTCGCCCCCCTGAGGTCAAGCTTGGTAAACCAGCAAGCACCTTTAACTCTGGAGAATAGATCAGAAATCAGGGGTAACGGATACTGATATTTAACAGAAATTTGGTGAGGGAACGATAGTCAATACAAGGCCTTAATGAACCATCTTTCTTGGCCACGAAAAAAAAAACAGCAAAGGGTGAAGAGGATGGTCTAATATGACCCTTCTCCAACGACTCCTTAATATAAGATCACATAGCCTCATGCTCGGGTACAGATAAATTGAAAAGTCGACCATTGGGAAATTTACACCCAGGGCTCATCTCAATTGCACAGTCATAACTCCTATGAGGAGGCAAAGACGCAGACTTATTCTCACTAAATACATCATAAAAATCAGCCAAATAGTCAGGAACATCATGCGACTGGGGAGAGGTGGAGAAAACAGGAGTGTCACTAAGAGCACACAGACAACCCCAACTCACCACAGACACAGATTTCCAATCCAAAACTGGATTATGGATTTGCAACCAGGGAAACCCCAGAACAATGGTATCATGCAAATTATGCAACACCAAAAATCTGCAATTTTCTTGATGGTCTGGGGCGACCCGCATTACCAACTGGGTCCAAAACTGAGGTTTATTCTTCGCCAAAGGAGTAGCATCAATACCCCTCAAAGGGATAGGCATCCGCAGAGGTGTCATAGGAAACCCACACCGTTTAGCAAAATCCAAGTCCATCAGGTTCAGAGCCGCTCCTGAATCCACAAAAGCCTTAGCGGAAAATGTGGACAGGGAGCAGATCAGAGTAATTGCCAGAAGAAACTTAGGTTGTACACCACTCACAGCAAATGTGTGTGCAAAACGTTTCTCTCGTTTAGGGCAGACAGAAATATTATGAGAGGCATCTCCACAGAAAAAACACAACTTATTACGCCTTCTGAACTCCTGACGTTGCGCCCTAGACAAAACTCTATCACATTGCATAGGTTCAGACATTTGTTCAACAGGTGGCAACATTTCTCGTGTAATTTTACGTTCATGTAAACACCGAGCAACCTGAATGGCTAATGACATAGAACCGTCAAGACCAGAGGGAACAGGAAATCCCACCATAGTATCTTTTATGGTTTCTGACAAACCCTTCCAAAAGAGAGCTGCCAAGGCACCATCATTCCAGGTAGTAAGGACCGCCCACTTTTGGAATTTTTGACAGTACAACTCTGCAGAATCCTGACCCTGGCTCAATGCCAACAGGGCTTTTTCAGCTTGATCAATAGCATTAGGTTCATCATACAACAACCCCAAGGCTTGAAAAAATGCCTCCACATTAGTTAGAATAGGATCATCAGGTGTCAAAGAAAACGCCCAATCCAGGGGATCGCCGAGCAGCAAAGAGATGACAATTTTAACCTGCTGCACGGAGCTCCCCGATGAGTTAGGCTTCAAGGCAAGAAATAATTTACAATTATTCTTAAAATTCAAAAATTTAGACCGATCCCCAAAAAACACATCAGGAGTAGGGATCTTTGGTTCAGCAGCATGTGAATGAGCAAGATAGGTGGAAATTCCCCGCACTTCAGCAGTGAGCTGCTCCACACGATCAGACAATTACTTAATCTCCATTAAGAAAAAATTCCTCCTACGGCCCCAGAGAAAAAGAGGAAAAAATATACATTAACTTTTTTTTTTTTTTACAATTCTTTCCTGTTATTGAATACCCTAGAATCTGCGGTATGGCTGGTTATTCTGTTATGAATGAGTCACCGGAGGAGGAAAAAACAAAAATGCAAGCTAAGTCCAGAAAACCAGAGAGGTTGGTAGCTAGCGGATTGCAGAACCCTGATCCTATTCACAACAACTAACAGTAGCCGTGGAGCGTTCCTACAGTGGTCCTAGACGCCTCTTCACAGCCGGAGAACTAAATAAGCCTAAAGAAAGAAAGGGGAAATCTAAACTGCCCCAGAGCAGATCCCAAAGCAATAGACAGCCCCCAACATGTATTGTTTGTGAAAAGAGATGAAAACACAAACACAGACAGAAAGACAGGCAGAGCAAATGATGGGGCCCAACTAACTAGATAGGAAAGGACAGAAAAGATGCTGGCTGCCATCCGCAAAAACCCTACCAAAAATGTCCCAACACGTCTGATAGGAAAAACGGCCCTGAAGTCACTAGACTTCAAAATCCCTATATCAGTACTCCGATATATTCTGAAGACAAAGCAAAAGAGATTTAACCGATCAGGGACAAAAATGGAAATTCAACAGAGCCCCAGCCGGGGCTGGCAGATCACAAAACTAAGCAAATCAGACAAAATCTCATGGAACAATAACAGAGCAAAACTTAGCTTTAGTAGACAGGAACTGAACTGGAGGCCAGAGCTCAAAGCAGAGAAATCACCAGCAACCCTACAGGGCGTCGGCTGCCTTATTTCCACTCAGAGATTCCGGATGTCCAATCGCAATCCACCTGTTCAGGTGACAGGTTTTTCCCATCCAAATCAGTTTCACCACCTCCTTTCACCAGCAGAGGGAGTTCATCGGACATCAAATGTGAACGAGAAAATGAGCTCACAACACCCAGCATATACTGGAACATTACATGGGGCCCATCATATACTGTATAGAACATTATATGGGTGTTGTGAGCTCATTTTCGGGTTTGCCTCTGGCTTCTGGTGAGGGTTATGGAGCTGGCAGAGAAGTAGTGAGTTCTCTATCTGGACTCCCTCTGTTGGTGAAGGGAGGTAATGAAGCTGATCTAAAAGGCAGAGACCGGCCACCTGAGGAAGAGGACTGTGATTCGACATCAGGAGTTTCTGATTGGATTTAAGGCAGCCGACTCCCTAGTTTCTTGCTGGTGTTTTTTCCTGACTGTGGCTTCTGGGTTTCAGTTTGGTTCCTGCCTTCTTAAAGCTAAGTTTTCTCTGCTATTGTTCATATGAGTTTTTGTCTGGTTTACTTAGTTTTTGTGTTCAGCCAGCCCTGGCTGGGACTGGGCTGAATCCAAATTTTGTCTCTGATCAGTTGATCTCTTTTGCTCTGTCTTCAGAATATACCTGAGTGCTGATATAGGGAATTGAAGTTTAGCGACTTCAGGGCTTTTTTCTATCAGACGTGTTGGACATTTTGGCAGGATTTTTTGCGTGATTGCAGACAGCAGCTTTTCTTTCCTGTCCTTTCTAGTTAGTGAGGGCCCCATCGTTTGCTCAGCCTATCTTTCTATCTGTGTTTGTGTTTTCATCTTGTTTCACCGACAATACATGTTGGGGGTTGTCTATTGCTCTGGGGTCTGCTCTGGGGCAGTTTAGATTTTCCCTTTTTGTTTCTTTAGGCTTATTTAGTTCTCCGGCCGTGACGAGGCATCTAGGACCACCGTAGGCACGCTCCACGGCTACTGCTAGTTGTTGTGGATAGGATCAGGGGTCTGCAATCCGCTAGTTACCAACCTCTCCGGTTTTCTGGGCTTAGCTTGCTTTTTGTTTTTTTCTTCCTCAGTGACTCATTCATAACAATGGGGCTCATTATACTGTATGGAGCAATATACAGTACGAGGCTCATTATTCTATATAGAGCACTATGTGGTGTTCATAATACTGTATGGAGCAATATGAGGGGCTCATTATTCTATATTGAGCACTATGTGGTGCCCACAGTACTGTAAGGAGAAATATATGGGGCTCATTATTCTGTATGGAGCACTATGTCATGGCCATAATACAGTATGGATTACTATACTGTCTGATTTCAGAGCTATTGTAGAATTTACAATAGCTATCACTCATGTAATAAAAGAAGTGAAATTTTTGGCATAGTACTATACCTATATTTCTCTGATGTATCTGTACATCATGCATTATAGTATAGGTTTAACCCCTTTCTGACATCTGACGTACTATCTCGTCCACGGGACCTTATGACCAGGAACAGGATAGTACGTTATCGCGATCAGCGGCACTCCGGGGGGCGCCGCTGATCGCGGTTGGGTGTCAGCTGATTATCACAGCTGACACCCGGCACTATGTGTCAGGGGTGGTCATGGACCATCCCCGACATGTTAACCCCTGGCACATTGCCATCAAACATGATGGCAGTGTACCAGGGGTTTAGAGAAGCATCGGCAGGGAGGTGGCTCCCTCCATGCTTCTCTGAGACCCCCAGCACAGCACGATGTGCTGCGCTACGCTGAGGGCCTCCTTCCCTGCAGGTCCCCGGATCCAATATGGTGGCGGGGACCTTCAAGGGCCTGCAGGGAGGCGGCTTCCTCATTGCCTGCAGAGAGCAGGCATGAGGAATCCTCCTGCGCTGCCTGTCACATGGCTGATTTGTCACAGCGCTGTGTGATGTGTCAGATCAGCAATCTGACATATAACAGTGATGTCCGCCCCGGCACAATGTAATAAAGTAAAAAAAGAAAAAAATAGTGTAAAAATAATTTATAAAAAATCTTTAAATAAATATAAAAAAAATATTCCCTAATAAATTCATTTTTTGGAAATAAAAAAAACCAAACAATAAAAGTACACATATTTAGTATTGCCGCGTCCGTAATGACCCGCCCTATAAAACTGTACGATTAGTTAACCCCTTTAGCGAACCCCTTAAAAAATAAAAATAAGAAACAAAGCAAAAACAATGCTTTATTATCATACCGCCGAACAAAAAGTGCAATAACGCACGATCAAAAAGACGGATATAAATAACCATGGTACCGCTGAAAACGTCATCTTGTCCCGCAAAAATGAGCCGCCATACAGCATCATCAGTGAAAAAATAAAAAGTTATAGCTCGAAGAATAAAGCGATGCAAAAATAATTATTTTGTATATAAAATTGTTTTCATCGCATAAAAGCGCCAAAACATAGAAAAAGACATAAATGAGGTATCGGTGTAATCATACTGACCCGGAGAATAAAACCACTTTTACCGGATGCGGAATGTTGTAAACTCACCCCCCAAAAGAAATTCATGAATTGATGGTTTTTGTTCATTCTGCGTCCCAAAAATCGAAATAAAAAGCAATCAAAAAATGTCACGTGACCGAAATTGGTACCAATGAAAACATCAACTCATCCTGCAAAAAATAAGACCTCACATGAGTCGGTGGGTCAAAATATGGAAAAAGTATAGCTCTCAAAATGTGGTGATGCAAAAACTATTTTTACAATAAAAAGCATCTATTAGCTTGTGACAGCTGACAAACATAAAAACCCACCATAAATAGTAAATCAAACTCCCCTTTATTACCCCCTTAGTTAGGGAAAAATAATAAAATTAAAAAGCCCCATTAGGGCTAGCTTTAGGGCTAGGGTTAGGGCTGAGATTAGGGTTAGGGGTGTGTTGGGGTTAGGGTTGGAGTTAGAATTGGGGAGTTTCAACAGTTTAGGCACATCAGAGGCTCTCCAAACGCGACATGACACCCGCAGACAATTCCATCAAAGTCTGCATTCCAAAATGTCACTACTTCCCTTCAGAGCCACGACATGTGCCCATACAGTAGTTTTCTCCCACATATGGGGTATCAGCGTGCGCAGTAAAAATTGGACAACAACTTTTGTTGTCCAATTTCTCCTTTTACCCTTGGGAAAATAAAAAAATTGGGGACTAAAAGATTTCCATTTTCCAATTAGGGCTAGGGTTAGGGCTAGAGTTAGGGATGAGATTAGGGTTAGGGGTGTGTTGGGGTTAGGGTTGGAGTTAGAATTGGGGGGTTTCCACTGTTTAGGCACATAAGGTGCTCTCCAAATGCAACATGGCGTCTGATCTCAATTCCAGCCAATTCTGCGTTGAAAAAGTCAATCGGTGCTCCTTCCCTTCCAAGCTCTGCCATGCGCCCAAACAGTGTTTTACCCTCACATATGGGGTATCAGCCTACTCAGGACAAATTGCAAAACAACTTTTGGGGTCCAATTTCTCCTGTTAATGGGGGCAAAAATATCATTTTTGTGGAAAAAATATGATTTTTTATTTTCACACCCTGGCGTTATAAACTTCTGTGAAGCCCTTGGGGGTTCAAAGTGCTCACCACACATCTAGATAAGTTCCTTTGGGGGTCTAGTTTCCAAAATGGGGTCACTTGTGGGGGGTTTCAACAGTTTAGGCACATCAGAGGCTCTCCAAATGCAGCATGACACCCGCAGACCATTCCATCAAAATCTGCATTCCAAAACGTCACTACTTCCATTCCAAGCCCCAACGTGTGCCCATACAGTAGTTTTCTCCCACATATGGGGTATCAGTGTACTCAGGACCAATTGGACAACAACTTTTGGGTCCAATTTCTTCTGTTACCCTTGGCAAAATAAAAAATGGGGACTAAAAGATCATGTTTGTGATTTTGTGTTTTTTTTATTTTCCCGGTGTTATAAACTTCTGATTAGCCCTTAGGGGTTAAAAGTTCTCACTACATATCTAGAAAGGTTCCTTGGGGGGTCTAGTTTCCAAAATGGGGTCATTTGTGGGGTGTTTCCACTGTTTAGGTACATCTTGGGTCTCTCCAAACGTGACATGGCGTCCGATCTGAATTCCAGCCAATTTTGAACTGAAAAAGTAAAATGGTGCTCCTTCCCTTCTGAGCTCTGCTATGCGCCGAAACAGTGGTTCTCTCCCACATATCAGGTATCACCGTACTCAGTACCAATTGCACAATACCTTTTGCAGTCCAATTTCTCCTGTTACCCTTGGTAAAATAAAAAAAAATTGGACCTGATGTAATTTTTTTGTGAAAAAAAGTTAAATGTTCATTTTTTTAAGCATTCAAAAAATTCCTGTGAAGCACCTGAAGGGTTAATAAACTTCTTGAATGTGGTTTTGAGCACCTTGAGGGGTGCAGTTTTTAGAATGGTATCACTTTGGGGTATTTTCTATCATATAGACCCCTCAAAGTGACTTCAAATGTGATGCCGTCCTTAAAAATAAAATGGTGTTGCAGAAATGAGAAATCGCTGGTCAAATTTTAACCCTTATAACTTCCTAACAAAAAAAAATTTTGGTTCCAAAATTGTGTAGATATAAAGGAAACATATGGGAAATGTTACTTATAAAGTTTTTTGTGTGCCATATCTCTGTGATTTTAGGCCATAAAAATTCAAAGTTGGAAAATTGCCAAATTTTCAAAATTTTTGCCAAATTTCCGTTTTGTTCACAAATAAACGCAAGTTATATCAATGAAATTTTACCACTAACATGAAGTACAATATGTCACGAGAAAACAATGTCAGAATCACTGGGATCCCTGGAAGCGTACCAGAGTTATTACCTCATAAAGGGACAGTGGCAGAATTGTATAAATTGGCCCGATCATGAACGTGCAAACCACCTTTGGGGGTAAAAGGGTTAAGAGTAGTGATGAGCATTCCGATACCGCAAGTATCGGGTATCGGCCGATATTAGCTGTATCAGAATTCCGATACTGACTTGCGATACTTTTTTCATATCGGATAACGGAATCGGAAGTTCCCATAATGCTATGAGCCTGCTCGCTTTGATTCAGCCAATGGGAATCCTCAGAAGTGTGGGCACATCCTGTTAGGCATGTAGGCATGTTAACTATTGGCATGGCTGTGATTGGCTGCTGAAATGATGTGATGATGCACTATAAAAGCCACTGCTGCCGCCATTTCTGGTCACTCTGCTGTGAATTCAGTTAGGGACAGGCTGCTGTTGAAGACTGTGAGGGACAGTTAGAAATAGTGATTCTACAAAACATATTGTGCTTTAACCAGGCTACATAAACCACCACTGTAGCTTTCTTTTCCCTAGCAGCAGTGTTCACAGCTGTCTGCAAGGGCTGTGTGAGTGCAGCTCACGCTGTGGAGTGGGTCCTGTAGCCACATCTGGTTTAGGCCGCCCAGCGTGCCTCACTGCTGCCTCATACATATTTTTCTTCTTGAGCTGCTTATTTTTCAAAAATTCTATCTAGTGTGCTTCCATCCGTATCCATATACGTTGGTTGCAAACACTAGTAGTAGACAGCGGAGCCTTTCTGCAGCCTTTCAGTGCTAGTGCCCACTTAGCTGCACTGTTCACGGCTGTCTGAGAGGTCTCTGACTGTGTGTGAGTGCAGCTCACGCTGAGTAGTGTGTCCTGCAGCTACGTCTGGTTGTAGGCTGCTCAGCGTGCTTCACTGCCTCACACATATTTTTCTTTAATTGCAGCTCATTTTTTCTTCTCCTATTAGTGTGCATCCATCCGTATCCATCTACATTGGTTGGTTGCAAATACTATATAGGAGTAGATAGAGGAGCCTTTTTTCTGGCTTGTGCCCTTCATCTGCAGCCAGATTAGTATTACCCAATTTTTTTTGGAGCCTCATCTTTTGCATTGTAGGTTTCCTGCCTGCATTGTAATAGCTCCAAAAAGTTGGTGATACTATCACTTTCAAATCTTTGGTCACATCCTTTTAGTTTTTTTTAAAAAAAAACAACAATAAAGTTCACCAAACACTACCTTTGAAAGTTGTTCCTATTAAAGTGTAGTCCACACACACACTTCATAAAATTAGTGTTTCTTCTACCTGTAACCAGCTGTTCAGGAATAAGCACACTAAGCCCCCCCTTTGTACTTTTCTGCCTATCTTTATCAGTCTAGCAAGATGAAGAAGGCAGGGAGTAAGGCACGTGGGCGTGGGCGTGGAGTTTCAGCAGGGAGAGGACGTGGGGATTCTGCAGGGAGAGGACGTGGGGATTCTGCAGGGAGAGGAAGTGGGGATTCTGTGCCTGCTGCAGGCACCAGTGAGTCAGCATCCCCCAGTTTTAGCAGGCAACAGTCCTTTATGCGCAGCTTTGTAGGACCTCGCCGTACCCCACTGCTGCGGGAGGAACAAATTGAGGCCATTGTCGGATGGATGGCAGCTAACGCATCGACTTCAATGACTTCCACATCCTCTCAGGGCCAGAGCACCGAAGAGCAACCATCTGTCTCTTCACCACCTGCCAAAGTGCCCAGGCAGTCAGAGAGCCCTGGACAGGAGCCATCACAGTCTCTACTTCTGTTCTCTGAATCTGTTGGCTTGGTAAGAGGGGGCCAGCCAAGCAGCATTCCAGAATGTGAAGAAGAGGGAGTATGCAGTGATGCGCAACTTCTTTGTCCCTCTGAATCTGAAGAGGCGGGTGGGCCAGTGCCTATGGTCAGCACACCACAGTACGCATCAGATGATGATGAGACACAGGTGCCACTTTCTGGTGCGTACGGTGCTGGCGAGACAACCCAGGAGAAGCAGGTGTTTGAAGAGGGGAGCGTAGATGATGAGGTTCTTGACCCATCATGGCGTGAGGAACAGGAAGGTGGTGGGAGCGGCTCTGAGGAAGAGATTCCCCGAACGGCCAAAACAGGAGGGAGAGGGAGGGGGCAGACTTGGTTGACTGTAGCCTCCACTTCAGCACCCGTTAGGAGCATTCCTCTTTCAAAAGCCAAAACGGGCGCTCCCAAGACTTGCAGTGCGTGGTCTGTTATGAATGAGTCACCGTAGGAGGCAAAAATAGAATTGCTAGCTAAGTCCAGAAAACCAGAGAAGTTGGCAGCTATCGGATTGCAGACCACTGAACCTAACAACAACAACTAGCAGTAGCCGTGGGGGGTTCCTACGGTGCCCTAGACCCCTCGATCACAGCCGGAGAACTACATAGCCTAAAGACAGAAAGTGAAATCTAAACTGTCCCAGAGCAGACCCCAAAGCAATAGGCAGCCCCCATCATATAATGACGGTGAAGCAAGATGAAAAAACACTCATACAGATAGAAAGATAGGCTGAGCAAATGATGGGGCCCAAGCTAACTAAATAGGACAGGATAGAAAAGCTGCTGTCTGCAATCCGCCAAAACCCAATTCCAGTCACCCAGTCATCATCATTCTGCTCAGATGCTTTGTAATCAGGCTCACTACCTTCCTTCACCAGAAGAGGGAGTTCATCAGACCTCAATGGTGAAGGGGAAAATGAACTCACAACAGTGGTCCTTTTTTGACACAGTTGCAGATGACATTTGCTTTGTCAAATGCAAGCTGTGTCATCAGAGAGTCAAAAGAGGGAAAAATGTCAGCAACCTCAATACCACTAATATGTGGAAACATGTGCGGACCAAGCATTGTAGTTACACAGACACACTGAAGATGTAGGCCAACGTACAGCACCACCTACCACCTCTTCAGCTCGTGTTGGGGCCTCTTCCTCCAGCTCACACACAGCTGGTTCGGCTTCCTCACAGGATCGCCAAGGAAGAACCTCTGGCACTGTTGTCCGGAGAACCTGTGACATTCCACCCACAGCACCACGTTTCCAGTCATCCTCACACTCCCAGGCCACTCGACAGCCATCGGTAGCACAGGCATGGTATAAAAGGCGGCCATACTCGGCAAACCATCCCCGAGCGCAGGCTCTGAATGCTGGCATTGCCAAACTACTGGCACTTGAAATGCTCTCATTCAGGCTGGTGGAGACTGACACCTTCCGGGACTTCATGGCATTGGCAGTCCCACAATACACCATGCTCAGCCACTTTTATTTCAGCAGGCGAGCCGTCCCTGCCCTGCAGAAACATGTGGAGGGAAAAATAAAACATGCGCTACTAAACGCCGTTAGTAGCAATGTCCACCTGACCACTGATGCGTGGACCAGTAACCATGGACAGGGACGATACCTTTCCCTCACTGTCCATTGGGTCAATGTTGTGGAGCCGGGTACAGATCTGGAGAGTGGCGCTGAACGTGTTCTGCCAACTCCACGGATTGCAGGAATCCAGTCTGTACACATAGACTCCTCCTCCTACTCAAGTTCCTCAGAAACAGCGCAGCAGGAGCCTATTATGACCGATATGAGCACAGCCGTGGCCAAACGTCAACAGGCCATACTCAAATTAATTTCTTTGGGGAATAGAAGCCACACAGCGCAGGAGCTCTGGAATGCCATCAAGCAGGAGAGCGACGTGTGGTTTGTGCCAGCGAATCTCCAGCCGGGCTTGGTAGTGTGTGACAATGGCCGAAATCTGGTGGCAGCTCTTGGCCTAGGCAACCTCACTCACATCCCATGTCTGGCACATGTGCTGAACTTGGTCGTGCAGAGCTTTCTGAGGGACTATCCGGATCTTGATGCACTGCTGCACAAGGTCCGCATAGAGTGCGCTCACTTGCGGCGTTCCAGCACGGCAAGATCGCGCCTTGCTGCTCTGCAGCGCCGATTCCGCCTTCCGGAACATCGCATCATATGTGACCTACCCACCAGGTGGAATTCAACGTTACATAGGTTGGAGCGGTTGTGTGAGCAGCAGGCAGCAGTCATGGAGTACCAGCTGCATCAGGCGCAAACAAGTCGCACTGCGCCGGTCACACTTCAGCACCACTGAGTGGGCCTCTATGAAGGACATCTGCCTCGATTTACGTGCCTTCAATGATTCCACGCGGATGGCGAGTGCAGATGATGCACTAGTCAGCATGACTGTCCCCCTTATCTGCCTGCTTCAAAAAACACTGCAAGCACTAAGGGAGGAGGTTTTGGAAGAGGTGGAGGATGAGGAGTCCCAAATGCCATCTGCTTCTGGACAGTCTGCGCAACGTGGTTCCTCACAAAGGCCTAGGCAGGGGACACTTTGTGAGGAGGATGAGGAGGAGTCGATGAAGGAGGAAGACATCTCTCCAGAGGAGGGAGGTACACAAAGCTCTAGTCAGTATGTACAGCGAGGGTGGGGTGATGCAGAGCAGGCAGAGATCACGCCTCAAGCAGGGGACAGCGGTTCTTTGGCAGTTGGGAGTCTGCAGCACATGGTTAATTTCATGCTGCAGTGCCTGAGAAACGACCGACGCATTGCCCACATTCTCTACATGGCTGATTATTGGGTGTACACCCTCCTAGATCCTCGCTACCGGGACAACTTACATAGCCTCATACCAACGTTGAACCGGGAGCGTAAACTGCGGGAGTACCAAGACACACTGATGCAGTCCATCATGTTTTACATTCCACCCGACAGCAATGGTGCTAGTGCTTTACAAAGCAGCTCTGTGTGTCGAGGCAGTGGAGGAAACACGGCACAAAGAGGGAGCAGAGGCAGCGCCTCAGCACAAGGCAAGACCACCATGGCCCAAATGTGGCAAAGTTTTGTGTGTCCGCCACAATTGTCTACACCATCACAGACGGCTCCAGTCAGCAGGAGGCAACGTTTCTGTCAGATGGTGACAGATTACATGTCTTGCCCTGTCAGTGTACTCCCAGATGGCTCTTCCCCCTTCAAGTTTTGGGTCTCTAAGCTGGATACATGGCCAGAGCTTAGCCAGTATGCATTGGAGGTGCTGGCTTGCCCTGCTGCCAGTGTATTATCGGAACGCGTCTTTAGTGCCGTAGGTGGTGTACTAACAGACTGTCGTGTTATGAGCTCAATTTCTCCTTCACCTTTGATGTCCGATGAACTCCCTCTGCTGGTGAAAGGAGGTAGTGAAATTGATTTGGATGGGAAAAACCTGTCATCTGAACAGGTGGAGTGTGATTGGACATCCGGAATCTCTGAGTGGATATAAGGCCGCCGACGCCCTGCTGGGTTGCTGGTGATCCTCTCTGCTCTGAGCTCTGGCCTCCAGTTTAGTCCTGTTTACTAAAGCTAAATTTGTGCTCTGCTATCGTTCCATGAGATTTTGTCTGGTTTACTTAGTTTTTGTGTTCAGCCAGCCCTGGTTGGGACTGGCTGATCTCCATTTTTTGTTTCTGATCAGTTGATCTCTTTGCTCTGTTTTCAGAATATACCTGAATGTTGATATAGTGATTTTGAAGTCTAGTGACTTCAGGGCCTTTTCTATCAGATGTGTTGGACATTATTTTTGGCAGGGTTTTTGCGTGATTGCAGACAGTTGCCTTTCTTTCCTGTCCTATCTAGTTAGTGAGGGCCCCATCATTTGCTCAGCCTGTCTTTCTGTCTGTGTTTGTGTTTTCATCTGTTTTCACCGTCAATACATGTTGGGGGCTGTCTATTGCTTTGGGGTCTGCTCTGGGGCAGTTTAGATTTCCCCTTTCTTTCTTTAGGTTTATTTAGTTCTCCGGCTGTGAACGAGGTGTCTAGGACCACAATAGGAACACCCCACGGCTACTGTTAGTTGTTGTGAATAGGATCAGGGGTCTGCAATCCGCTAGCTACCAACCTCTCCGGTTTTCTGGACTTAGCTTGTATTTTTGTTTTTTCCTCCTCCGGTGACTCATTCATAACAGAATCACCAGCCATACCGCAGATTCTAGGGTACTCAATAGCAGGAAAGAATTGAAAAAAAAAAAAAAGTGTCAGAATTTTTTTTTTCAATGTATATTTTTTCCTCTTTTTCTCTGGGGCCGTAGGAGGAATTTTTTCTTAATGGAGATTAAGCAATTGTCTGATCGTGTGGAGCAGCTGGCTGCTGAAGTGTGGAGAATTTCCACGTATCTTGCTCATTCACATGCTGCTGAACCAAAGATTCCTACTCCTGATGTGTTTTTTGAGGATCGGTCTAAATTTTTGAATTTTAAGAATAATTGTAAATTATTTCTTGCCTTGAAGCCTAACTCATCGGGGAGCTCTGCGCAGCAGGTTAAAATTGTCATCTCTTTGCTTCGCGGCGATCCCCTGGATTGGGAGTTTTCTTTGACACCTGATGATCCTATTCTAACTAATGTGGATGCATTTTTTCAAGCCTTGGGGTTGTTGTATGATGAACCTAATGGTATTGATCAAGCTGAGAAAACCCTGTTGGCATTGAGCCAGGGTCAGGATTCTGCAGAGTTATACTGTCAAAAATTCCGAAAGTGGGCGGTCCTTACCACCTGGAATGATGGTGCCTTGACAGCTCTCATTCGGAAGGGTTTGTCAGAAACCGTAAAAGATACTATGGTGGGATTTCCTGTTCCCTCTGGTCTTGACGATTCTATGTCATTAGCCATTCAGGTCGATCGGCGTTTACGTGAACGTAAAAGTACACGAGACATGTTGCCACCTGTTGAACAAATGTCTGAACCTATGCAATGTGATAGAGTTTTGTCTAGGGCGCAACGTCAGGAGTTCAGATGGAGTAATAAGCTGTGTTTTTTCTGTGGAGATGCCTCTCATATTGTTTCTGTCTGCCCTAAACGAGAGAAACGTTTTGCACACACATTTGCTGTGGGTGGTGTACAACCTAAGTTTCTTCTGGCAATTACTCTGATCTGCTGCCTGTCCACATTTTCCGCTAAGACTTTTGTGGATTCAGGAGCGGCTCTGAACCTGATGGACTTGGATTTTGCTAAACATTGTGGGTTTCCTATGACACCTCTGCGGACGCCTATCCCTTTGAGGGGTATTGATGATACTCCTTTGGAGAAGAATAAACCTCAGTTTTGGACCCAGGTGGTAATGCGGGTCGCCCCAGACCATGAAGAAAATTGCAGATTTTTGGTGTTGCATAATTTGCATGATACCATTGTTCTGGGATTTCCCTGGTTGCAAATTCATAATCCAGTTTTGGATTGGAAATCTGTGTCTGTGGTGAGTTGGGGTTATCGGTGTGCTCTTGGTGATGCTCCTGTTTTCTCCACCTCTCCCCAGTCGTATGATGTTCCTGACTATTTGGCTGATTTTTATGATGTATTTAGTGGGAATAAGTCTGCGTCTTTGCCTCCTCATAGGAGTTATGACTGTGCAATTGAGCTGAGCCCTGGGTGTAAATTTCCCAAGGGTCGACTTTTCAATTTATCTGTACCCGAGCATGAGGCTATGCAATCTTATATTAAGGAGTCATTGGAGAAGGGTCATATTAGACCATCCTCTTCACCCTTGGGTGCTGTTTTTTTTTGTGGCCAAGAAAGATGGTTCATTAAGGCCTTGTATTGACTATCATTCACTCAACAAAATTACTGTTAAATATCAGTATCCGTTACCCCTGATTTATGATCTATTCTCCAGAGTTAAAGGTGCTTGCTGGTTTACCAAGCTTGACCTCAGGGGGGCGTATAATCTTATTCGCATTAAGCATGGGGATGAATGGAAGACGGTGTTTAATACTCCGGAGGGATATTTTGAGTACCTGATGATGCCTTTTGGGTTCACTAATGCCCCTTCTGTCTTCCAGTGCTTCATGAATGATATTTTCCGAGACTTTGTGGATAAATTTTTGATCATCTATCTGGATGATATTTTGATCTTTTCCAGGGATTGGGACTCTCATGTGGAACATGTTCGGACTGTGTTCCGGATTTTGAGGGAGAATTCCCTGTATGTTAAGGGATCGAAATGCCTTTTTGGTGTACAGAGTATTTCATTTTTATGATTTATTTTGTCTCCGTCAACTATTGAAATGGACCCGGCCAAGGTACAGGCCATTTATGATTGGGTTCAGCCCACTTCTTTGAAGGCCCTCCAGAAGTTTTTGGGTTTTGCTAATTTTTATCGTAAATTTATAGCTAATTTTTCTGGGATTGCCAAACCATTGACTGATTTGACTAAGAAGGGTGCTGATGTGCTGAATTGGTCTCCAGAGGCTGTTTCTTCCTTTCAGGAGCTTAAGCGGAGGTTCACTTCTGCTCCGGTTTTGCGGCAACCTGATGTCTCACTCCCGTTTCAGGTAGAGGTGGACGCTTCTCAGATTGGTGCTGGAGCTGTTTTGTCCCAAAAAGATCCAGTAACATCTAAAATGAATTCCTGTGCTTTCTTTTCCCGATTGTTCTCCCCATCCGAAGGCAACTATGATGTGGGGAATCGGGAACTGTTAGCCATGAAATGGGCATTTGAGGAGTGGAGACATTGGTTGGAGGGAGCTAAACATCAAGTCGTGGTCCTTACTGACCACAAGAATTTGATTTAACTTGAGTCGGCCAAACGCTTGAATCCTAGACAGGCTAGGTGGGCCTTGTTTTTCACACGTTTTGATTTTGTGGTCTCTTTTCTTCCGGGCACTAAGAATGTCAAGGTAGACGCCCTCTCTAGGAGTTTCTTTGCTGATTCTCCTATTGTGACCAAGCCTGCTACCATCTTAGGTGAGGGGGTAGTTCTTTCTGCCATCTCGCCCGATTTGAGACGTGCTCTGGAAGAGTTACAGGAGGACAAACCTGAGCGTTGTCCCATTGGAAAATTTGTATGTTCCTGACCAGTGGAGGAAAAGAGTAATGTCTGAAGCTCATTGCTCCGCATTGGCTGGTCATCCAGGTATTTTTGGTACTAGACATTTGGGGAGTCGGTCTTTTTGGTAGCCCGCCTTGTCTCGTGATGTCTGGAATTTTGTGTAGTCCTGTGGGACTTGCTCCCGGTCTAAACCTTGTTCTCGCTCTATTGGGTTATGATGCCTTTGCCGGTGCGCAGGAGGCCATGGACCCATATTTCAATGGATTTTATTTCTGATATGCCTGTCTCTCAGAGAATGACTGTTATTTGGGTGATTTGTGATAGATTCTCTAAGATGGTCCATCTTGTACCACTCACTAAGTTGCTATCTTCCTCAGAGTTGGTGCCCTTGTTTTTGCAACAGGTGGTTCGCTTTCATGGGATTCCTGAGAACATTGTGTCTGACAGAGAAGTTCAGTTTGTTTCTAGATTTTGGAGGACTTTTTGTTCCAAGCTGGGAATTCAGTTGTCCTTCTCCTCTGCGTTTCACCCTCAGACCAATGGGCAGACAGAGAGAACAAACCAGACTTTGGAGTCTTATTTGAGATGTTTTATTTCTGCTGATCAGGATGATTGGGTTTCATTTTTGCCATTGGCCAAATTTGCTTTAAATAATAGAGCTAGTTCTGCCACTTTGATGTCACCTTTTTTTTGTAACTTTGGGTTTCATCCTCGATTCTCTTCAGGGCAGGTGGAGTCTTCTGCCTGCCCAGGTGTTGAGACTGTGGTGGAAAGAATGCACCAGATTTGGGGCCAAGTGGTGGATAAGTTGTCTCTCTCCCAGGAAATGGCCCAGCAGTTTTCCAACCGGCATAGGACCATTGGTCCCCGGTTTAAGGTGGGTGATATGGTTTGGTTGTCATCAAAGAATATCTCTATGAAGGTGGCTTCTCCAAAGTTTAAACCTAGATTTATTGGACCTTACAAGATTTTGGAGATTCTTAATCCGGTCTCTTTTCGATCGGCTCTTCCTGTTACTTTCAAAATCCATAATGTGTTTCATAAGTCTCTGTTGAAGAGGTTTGTTGAGCCAGTAGTTCCTGTGGTGGCACCTCCTGACCCTGTATTGGTTGAAGGTAATGTGGAATATGAGGTTGAGAAGATACTGGATTCTCGTCTGGCTAGACGGAGACTCCAGTATTTGGTTAAGTGGAAGGGTTATGGCCAGGAGGATAATTCTTGGGTCTCTGCATCCGATATTCATGCCGAAAGATTGGTTCGTGCTTTTCATCGGGCCCATCCAGATCGCCCTGGTGGCGTGGATGAGGGTTCGGTGACCCCTCCTCAAGGGGGAGGTACTGTTATGAGCTCAATTTCTCCTTCACCTTTAATGTTCGATGAACTCCCTCTGCTGGTGAAAGGAGGTAGTGAAATTGATTTGGATAGGAAAAACCTGTCATCTGAACAGGTGGAGTGTGATTGGACATCCGGAATCTCTGAGTGGATATAAGGCCGCCGACGCCCTGCTGGGTTGCTGGTGATCCTCTCTGCTCTGAGCTCTGGCCTCCAGTTTAGTCCTGTCTACTAAAGCTAAGTTTTTGCTCTGCTATTGTTCCATGAGATTTTGTCTGGTTTACTTAGTGTTTGTGTTCAGCCAGCCCTGGTTGGGACTGGCTGAACTCCATTTTTTATTTCTGATCAGTTTATCTCTTTGCTCTGTTTTCAGAATATACCTGAGTGCTGATATAGTGATTTTGAAGTCTAGTGACTTCAGGGCCTTTTCTATCAGACGTGTTGGACATTATTTTTGGCAGGGTTTTTGCGTGATTGCAGACAGTTGCTATTCTTTCCTGTCCTATCTAGTTAGTGAGGGCCCCATCGTTTGCTCAGCCTGTCTTTCTGTCTGTGTTTGTGTTTTCATCTGTTTTCACCGTCAATACATGTTGGGGGCTGTCTATTGCTTTGGGGTCTGCTCTGGGGCAGTTTAGATTTCCTCTTTCTTTCTTTAGGTTTATTTAGTTCTCCGGCTGTGAACGAGGTGTCTAGGTCCACCGTAGGAACACCCCATGGCTACTGTTAGTTGTTGTGAATAGGATCAGGGGTCTGCAATCCGCTAGCTACCAACCTCTCCGGTTTTCTGGACTTAGCTTGTATTTTTGTTTTTCCTCCTCCAGTGACTCATTCATAACACCGTCGCACGCGACTATCTTCTGATAACGTCGATCGGCTTACTTTTCTGAAAATGAACAAGGCCTGGATCTCTCCAGAATTTGCCAGTCCTCTTCCCGACTAAATAATTGATTGGCAACTTTATCCAGGTCTCCTGGTTTGTTCATGTTTCTACCACCTGAACTATAATCCCTGGGCTTCAACACAGCCAGTTGTCGCTCAGATGTATCGTCTGCACAGAGAAAAAACACACTAGCTCCTGTGTTAGTGGGGTTCAGTAACGACAGCTGCTCCCCTGCTGTGTGGACAGCAAAGTCTTCTGCTCCATCCACATTAAAACTCCTACTGATTTTTAACCGCGCTCCACTTAGGCCTCTGGCTCCACTGTCTCTAGTATTTCCCCTGGCCTCCAACCCCACCTGTTACAGCTCTGAAGTGGCGTCTGCACAATCCACACTTGTTCCTGTGTTACTTGGGCTCAGTCACGTCAGTTGATCCCCTGATGTGTGTCCGGCAAGGTCTTCTGCTCTGTCCACATTCCCACTAGTAGTGTAAATGAGGACAGAGCAGGAGACCTTGCCAGACACACATCAGGGAATCATCTGACGGGACTGAGCCCCAGTAACACAGGAACAAGTGTGGATTGTGCTGACGCCACTTCAGAGCTGTAACTGGCGGGGTTGGAGGCCAGGGGAAATACTAGAGACAGTGGAGCCAGAGGTCTAAGTGGAGCACGGTTACAATCAGTTGTAGTCTACAACCTCTAGAAAACCAGCTGCAAGTTGGCCTCCGCCTGCTGGATGCCTCATGCTGAGCTCCAACAATGCCTGTTGGTGTTCAGAAGTGCCATCTTCACAGAGAAAAACACACTAGCTCCTGTGTTAGTGGGGTTCAGTAATGCCAGCTGTTGCCCTGCTGTGTAGACGGCAATGTCTCCTGCTGCCTCCACATGCCAACATCAGGCCTCAGCCTGCTCCATGCCTCATCCTGGGCTCCAACAACGCCAGTTCGTGTTCAGAAGTGCCGTCTTCACAGAGAAAAACACAGTAGCTCATGTGTTAGTGGGGTTCAGTAACGCCAGCTGCTCCCCTGCTGTGTAGACGGCAATGTCTCATGCTGACTCCACATGCCCAAAACATCAGGCCTCAGCCTGCTCCCTGCCTCAACCTGGGCCCCAACAACGCCAGTTGGTGTTCAGAAGTGTCATCTTCCCAGAGAAAAACACACTAGCTCCTGTGTTAGTGGGGTTCAGTAACACCAGCTGTTCCCCTGCTGTGTAGACGGCAATGTCTCCTGCTGACTCCACATGCCCAAAACATCAGGCCTCAGGCTGCTCCATGCTTCAACTTGGGCTTCAGCAACGCCAGTTGGTGTTCAGAAGTGTCGTCTTCCCAGAGAAAAACACACTAGCTCCTGTCTTAGTGGGGTTCAGTAATGCCAGCTGTTCCCCTGCTGTGTAGACGGCAAAGTCTCCTGCTGCCTCCACATGCCAACAACATCAGGCCTCAGCCTGCTCCATGATTCATCCTGGGCTCCAACAACACCAGTTGGTGTTCAGAAGTGCCGTCTTCACAGAGAAAAACACACTAGCTCCTGTGTTAGTGGGGTTCAGTAATGCCAGCTGTTCCCCTGCTGTGTAGACGGCAAAGTCTCCTGCTGCCTCCACATGCCAACAACATCAGGCCTCAGCCTGCTCCATGTCTCATACTGGGCTCCAACAACGCCAGTTGGTGTTCAGAAGTGCCATCTTCACAGAGAACAACACACTAGCTCCTGTGTAAGTGGGGTTCAGTAATGCCAGCTGTTCCCCTGCTGTGTAGACGGCAATGTCTCCTGTTGCCTCCACATGCCAACAACATCAGGCCTCAGCCTGCTCCATGCCTCATCCTGGGCTCCAACAACGTCAGTTGGTGTTCAGAAGTGCCGTCTTCCCAGAGAAAAACACACTAGCTCCTGTGTTAGTGGGGTTCAGTAACGCCAGCTGCTCCCCTGCTGTGTAGATGGCAAAGTCTCCTGCTGCCTCCACATGCCAACAACATCAGGCCTCAGCCTGCTCCATGCCTCATCCTGGGCTCCAACAACGTCAGTTGGTGTTCAGAAGTGCAGTCTTCACAGAGAAAAACACACTAGCTCCTGTGTTAGTGGGGTTCAGTAACGCCAGTTATTCCCCTGCTGTGTAGATGGCAATGTCTCCTGCTGACTCCACATGCCTAAAACATCAGGCCTCAGCCTGCTCCATGCCTCAACCTAGGCTTCAGCAACGCCAGTTGGTGTTCAGAAGTGTCGTATTCACAGAGAAAAACACACTAGCTCCTGTCTTAGTGGGGTTCAGTAATGCCAGCTGTTCCCCTGCTGTGTAGACGGCAAAGTCT
This sequence comes from Dendrobates tinctorius, assembly GCF_039654945.1. Lineage (NCBI taxonomy): Eukaryota > Metazoa > Chordata > Amphibia > Anura > Dendrobatidae > Dendrobates > Dendrobates tinctorius. The sequence continues at coordinate 14,518,625 of NW_027361797.1, read as the reverse complement.
CCTGCTGCCTCCACATGCCAACAACATCAGGCCTCAGCCTGCTCCATGATTCATCCTGGGCTCCAACAACGCCAGTTGGTGTTCAGAAGTGCCGTCTTCCCAGAGAAAAACACACTAGCTCCTGTGTTAGTGGGGTTCAGTAACGCCAGCTGCTCCCCTGCTGCTCCCCTGCTGTGTAGACGGAAATGTCTCATGCTGACTCCACATGCCCAAAAAATCAGGCCTCAGCCTGCTCCCTGCCTCAACCTGGGCCCCAACAACGCCAGTTGGTGTTCAGAAGTGTCATCTTCCCAGAGAAAAACACACTAGCTCCTGTGTTAGTGGGGTTCAGTAACACCAGCTGTTCCCCTGCTGTGTAGACGGCAATGTCTCCTGCTGCCTCCACATGCCAACAACATCAGGCCTCAGCCTGCTCCATGTCTCATACTGGGCTCCAACAACGCCTTTTGGTGTTCAGAAGTGCCATCTTCACAGAGAACAACACACTAGCTCCTGTGTAAGTGGGGTTCAGTAATGCCAGCTGTTCCCCTGCTGTGTAGACGGCAATGTCTCCTGTTGCCTCCACATGCCAACAACATCAGGCCTCAGCCTGCTCCATGCCTCATCCTGGGCTCCAACAACGCCAGTTGGTGTTCAGAAGTGCCGTCTTCCCAGAGAAAAACACGCTAGCTCCTGTGTTAGTGGGGTTCAGTAACGCCAGCTGCTCCCCTGCTGTGTAGACGGCAATGTCTCATGCTAACTCCACATGCCCAAAACATCAGGCCTCAGCCTGCTCCCTGCCTCAACCTGGGCCCCAACAACGCCAGTTGGTGTTCAGAAGTGTCATCTTCCCAGAGAAAAACACACTAGCTCCTGTGTTAGTGGGGTTCAGTATCACCAGCTGTTCCCCTGCTGTGTAGACGGCAAAGTCTCCTGCTGCCTCCACATGCCAACAACATCAGGCCTCAGCCTGCTCCATGTCTCATACTGGGCTCCAACAACGCCAGTTGGTATTCAGAAGTGCCATCTTCACAGAGAACAACACACTAGCTCCTGTGTAAGTGGGGTTCAGTAATGCCAGCTGTTCCCCTGCTGTGTAGACGGCAATGTCTCCTGTTGCCTCCACATGCCAACAACATCAGGCCTCAGCCTGCTCCATGCCTCATCCTGGGCTCCAACAACGCCAGTTGGTGTTCAGAAGTGCCGTCTTCTAAGAGAAAAACACACTAGCTCCTGTGTTAGTGGGGTTCAGTAACGCCAGCTGCTCCCCTGCTGTGTAGACGGCAATGTCTCATGCTGACTCCACATGCCCAAAACATTAGGCCTCAGCCTGCTCCCTGCCTCAACCTGGGCCCCAACAACGCCAGTTGGTGTTCAGAATTGTCATCTTCCCAGAGAAAAACACACTAGCTCCTGTGTTAGTGTGGTTCAGTAACACCAGCTGTTCCCCTGCTGTGTAGACGGCAATGTCTCCTGCTGACTCCACATGCCCAAAACATCAGGCCTCAGCCTGCTCCCTGCCTCAACCTGGGCTCCAACAATGCCAGTTGGTGTTCAGAAGTGTCGTTTTCCCAGAGAAAAACACACTAGCTCCTGTGTTAGTGGGGTTCAGTAATGCCAGCTGTTCCCCTGCTGTGTAGACGGCAAAGTCTCCTGCTGCCTCCACATGCCAACAACATCAGGGCTCAGCCTGCTCCATGATTCATCCTGGGCTCTAACAACGCCAGTTGGTGTTCAGAAGTGCCGTCTTCACAGAGAAAAACACACTAGCTCCTGTGTTAGTGGGGTTCAGTAACGCCAGCTGCTCCCCTGCTGTGTAGACGGCAATGTCTCCTGCTGACTCCACATGCCCAAAACATCAGGCCTCAGCCTGCTCCCTGCCTCAACCTGGGCTCCAACAACGCCAGTTGGTGTTCAGAATTGCCGTCTTCACAGAGAAAAACACACTAGCTCCTGTGTTAGTGGGGTTCAGTAATGCCAGCTGTTCCCCTGCTGTGTAGACGGCAAAGTCTCTTGCTGCCTCCACATGCCAACAACATCAGGCCTCAACCTGCTCCATGCCTCATCCTGGGCTCCAACAACGCCAGTTGGTGTTCAGAAGTGCCGTCTTCCCAGAGAAAAACACACTAGCTCCTGTGTTAGTGGGGTTCAGTAACGCCAGCTGGTCCCCTGGTGTGTAGACGGCAAAGTCTCCTGCTCCATCCATATTCAAACTTCTATTGATTTTTAACCATGCTCCACTTAGGCCTCTGGCTCCACTGTCTCTAGTTTTTCCCCCGGCCTCCAACCCCACCAGTTGCTGCTCTGAAGTGGCGCCTGCACAATCCACACTTGTTCCTGAGTTACTGGAGCTCAGTCACGTCAGTTGATCCCCTGATGTTTGTCTGGTAAGGTCTCCTGCTCTGTCCATATTCCCATTACTAGTAGTGTGAATGAGGACTGAGCAGGAAACCTTGCCAGACACACATCAGGGGATCAACTGACGTGACTGAGCCACAGTAACACAAAAGCAAGTGTGGATTGTGCAGACGCCACTTCAGAGCTGTAACTGGCGGGGTTTGAGGCCAGGGGAAATACTAGAGACAGTGGAGCCAGAGGCCATAGTGGAGCAAGGTTACAATCAGTAGTAGTCTACAACCTCTATAAAACCAGCTGCAAGTTGGCCTCTGCCTGCTGCATGCTTCATCCTGGGCTCCAACACAGCCAGTTGTAGCTTGGAAGTGCCGTCTGCACAGATAGAAACGCTCGCTCCTGTGTCTGTGGGGTTCAGTAACGCCAGCTGTTCCCCTGCTGTGTGGATGGCAAAGTCTCCTACTGCCTCCAAAATCACGCAACATCTTATTTTCTACTTGCTCCAAGTATGCCTCAGCCTGCTCGGAGCATTGATCCTGGGCTCCAACACAGCCAGTTGTAGCTTGGAAGTGCTGTCCGCACAGATAGAAACACTCGCTCCTGTGTCTGTGGGGTTCAGTAACGCCAGCTGTTCCCCTGCTGTGCGGATGGCAAAGTCTCCTGCTGCCTCCAAAATCACACAACATCTTACTTTCTACTTGCTCCAAGTAGGCCTCAGCCTGCTCGGAGCATTGATCCTGGGCTCCAACACAGCCAGTTGTAGCTTGGAAGTGCCGTTTGCACAGATAGAAACACTCGCTCCTGTGTCTGTGGGGTTCAGTAACGCCAGCTGTTCCCCTGCTGTGCGGATGGCAAAGTCTCCTGCTGCCTCCAAAATCACGCAACATCTTATTTTCTACTTGCTCCAAGTATGCCTCGGCCTGCTCGGAGCATTGATCCTGGGCTCCAACACAGCCAGTTGTAGCTTGGAAGTGCCGTCCGCACAGATAGAAACACTCGCTCCTGTGTCTGTGGGGTTCAGTAACGTCAGCTGTCCCCCTGCTGTGCGGATGGCAAAGTCTCCTGTTGCCTCCAAAATCACGCAACATCTTATTTTCTACTTGCTCCAAGTAGGCCTCAGCCTGCTCGGAGCATTGATCCTGGGCTCCAACACAGCCAGTTGTAGCTTGGAAGTGCCGTCCGCACAGATAGAAACACTCGCTCCAGTGTCTGTGGGGTTCAGTAACGCCAGCTGCTCCCCTGCTGTGTGAATGGCAAAGTCTCCTGCTGCCTACACCGTCACACTACTACTGATTTTTAACCGTGGTCCACTTCGGCCTCTTGCTCTACTGTCTCTAGTATTTCCCCTGGCCTTCAACCCCGCCAGTCGCTGCTCTGAAGTGTCATCTGCACAATCCACAGTTGTTCCTGTGTTACTGGGGCTCAGTCACGTCAGTTGATCCCCTGATTTGTGTCCAGCAATGTCTCCTGCTCTGTCCCCATTCCCATTACTAGTAGTGGGAATGTGGACAGAGCAGGAGACCTTGCCGGACACACATCATGGAATCAACTGACGTGACTGAACCCCTGTAACCCAGGAACAAGTGTGGATTGTGCAGATGACACTTCAGAGCAGCAACTGGCGGGGTTGGAGGCCAGGGGAAATACTAGAGACACTAGAGCCAAAGACCGAAGTGGAGCACGGTTACAATCAGTAGTTGTGTACAACCAATATAAAACTCGCTCCAAGTATGCCTCACCCTGCTGCATGATTGACCCCTGGGCTCCAACATCGCCAGTTGCTGCTCTGAAGTGTCTTTGGCATGGGTACTCCCTCCTGCCCAGCCTGTTTCCAGCACGCCTGCTGTTTCCGGGTAGTGTCAACGTCACTTTGCCACCGATACGTTGTCCTGTCGTGTTGCGGTCGGGTTAGCCGAGTCTATGGTGCCTTTAGATTCGGTGCTTCCTATGTGGGCTGCGGGTTCTGGTACTATAGGCTGGTTCCATAGTGCCAATAGGACAAGCACCCCCTGTTGGACTATGGGATTCGGTAACTGCGTCCTGCTCGCGGCCTTGCAACTGTCACGTCCGCCATGTCTGTTTGTCTCAAGAACTCCTGGAGCGATGTGCATGCGCATGTTTTGTCTGCTGTCCTGCATGTTCCCTAGAGCAGTGTGCAGACTCACCTCATGTCTGAGCTGCAGGATGCCTGCGTTTCTGCTCTGCCTTCTGTGATCTTCTCGTCATGTCTGGAGTCCTTGATCATGTGACGTTTCTTAAGATCCTGCACTGTCTGGTTCTGCAATCATCTCGTCATGTCTAGAATCCCGGATCATGTGTTCTTCCTAGGATCCTGCACTGGTTGGTTCGGTGATCATCTCGTCATGTCTGAAACCCTGATCATGTGATGTTTCCTAAGATCCTGCACTGTCTGGTTCTGCTATCATCTCGTCATGTCTAGAATCCCGGAAGTGCTCCCCTGGTCCTGACCTGGAGGAGGAGGTGCTATGCCCTATATCAGGCCGCCTCTTCCTATGCTCAGGGCCTGATTATTGTGTTGCTTCCCTGCAAGGCTCTGGGTCTGTGGGGTTGCTCCCTCTATTCTGTGCCCTTGCACTTTGCTCTGTAGTGCGTCTCTGCACACGCTCCGTGCTCGTATTCCGCCTCTTGTCTTGTGTTGTCTCTCGTGCCATGTTTGTCTTTGCCTTGCTTTGCCTTGTAGTCCTTCTGCTGTTCTTTGTCTTAGTCTGTTTTGCTATGTCTCGCCTTAGCTATGCTTTGACTTGTAGTCCTTCCTGTGTTCTCTGCCTCGCCTGTTTTGCCATGTCTTGCTTTTGCTATGCTTTGACTTGTAGTCCTCCCTGTGTTCTCTGCCTTGCTATTCCTTGCTTTGTGTTCCTCCCTATGGTCTCAGTCTTTGCTTGCTCTGCTTCGCTCTCTCCTATGGTGCTCTGTAGTGCTCCCTGGCACACGCACCATTTCTCCTCTCCTTAGTGCTCGTTTCTATGTCTAGTCCCAAGGTCTTCCCTTGGCCCGGCTTTGGGCTTCTGCCTACGCTCCGCTGCTAGACTCTGTCCTCGCTCTGACCTGGCTCTGTTTCTGCTTGTGTTCCTTGCCTTGCTCCCTGCCTTGTCCTTGCATTGAACCCCGGTATGGGTTCCCCTTGGCCGTCTCCTGTGCCGTGGTAAGTGCCACGTGTTTGTGTACAGCCGTGTGCACTGGCCAGTGTGGCTTGCCCCCTGCGTGGCTCCTAGCACGCAGCCCTTCCTTGTGCCCTGGCGTGGCTCCTAGCACGCGCCCTGCCTTGAACCCTGGCGTGGCTCCTAGCACGCACCCTGCCCTGAACCTGGCGTGGTTCCTAGCACGAAGGTTCGTTTGCCCGCATCCTGTGCCTTAGTCATGCTTCGTGCTGGCGTTACAGCCATGTGCATTGGCCAGTGAGGTGTGCGTCTCTGCGTGGCTCCTAGCACGCAGCCCTGCCTTGAACCCTGGCGTGGCTCTTAGCACGCACCCTGCCTTGAACCTTGGCATGTCTCTACACGCACTCTGTCTTGTACCTTGGACCCTGGCGTGGCTCTACACACGCACCCTGTCTTGTGCCTTGGCGTGTCTCTACACGCACTCTGTCTTGTACCTTGTGCCTTGGCGTGTCTCTACACGCACTCTTTCTTATCCTATGCTTTGGTGTGGCTCTACACACGCACCCTGTCTCGTTTTTGAACCTTGGCGTGTCCCCTACACACGCACCTCGCTTTGAACCCTGGTGTGTCCCCTACACACGCACCTTGCCTTGCACCTAGCCTTGAACCCTGGTGTGTCCCCTACACACGCACTTAGCCTTGAACCCTGGCGTGTCACCTACACACGCACCTAGCCTTGGACCTTGGCGTGTTCCCTAAACACGCACCCTGCTTGGATATCTGTCGTGCCTCCTTGCCTGAACACTGGTTTGCCTGCCGGATGCCCGGAACCTGCCGACCGTTGCCAGAGGTCCGGAACCAGATGACTACGGCCTGATGTCCGGAGCTGACGTCCGCAGCCTGATTCCTGGACCCTGTCGGTTTGCCAGCAGTCCGGAGTCCGATGCCATCATGCCATTACCTGTGCCTAGGCGTGCCACCTGGCACGTACCATGTTATGGACCTTGGCGAGCCCACGCGCGCACCTTGCACGTTTTGCTTGTTTACTCTGTATGTGATCCTGTGTTATTCTAATGAAGATACCTTGCACCTACGTCTAGTCTCGTCTTGCTTCCTGCTCGTCCTTGTCGTCAGACACTAGTCTAGTGTCCCCTGAGCTGGCCGTCTGGTCCCAGCAGTCGTGGTGGCTCACCCCCTTGGTCTTGCCCCTGACACTCCCTGTATAGGGGGTGGATTCTCACAAGGTCAGCTCGCTCTCGGTGGGTGGGTGCCACGACCCAGAGGGTCCACTCAAAAAATGGGCTCAGCTGGAGCTGAGTCCGTCACAGCAACTTTGTTGATTATGGGTACCTTCTGCTACCCATCCGGGTTCCAGCACCATCAGCTGGTTCTCGGCAATGTCTTTGGCATGGGTACTCCCTCCTGCCCAGCCGGGTTCCAGCACCGTCAGCTGTTTCTCGGCAGAGCCTTTGACCGAGGTGCCTCCTTCTCGGTGTCCGAGTTCCAGCAACGTCTGCTGGTTCTTGGTAGTGCTTTAACGCACTGGTACCTCCTGCTTAGAAACCGTGTTCCAGCACCGTCAGCTGGTCCACAGTTGTGCCATTGGCTCTTGTTCCTTCTGCTACCCATCCGGGTTCCAGCACCGCCAGCTGGTTCTCGGCAGTGTCTTTGGCACGGGTACTCCCTCCTGCCCAGCCTGGTTCCAGCACGCCTGCTGTTTCTGGGTAGTGTCAATGTCACTTTGCCACCAATACGTTGTCCTGTCGTGTTGCAGTTGGGTTAGCCGAGTCTATGGTGCCTGCAGTTTCGGTGCTTCCTTTGTGGGCTGCGAGTTCTGGTACTAAAGGCTGGTTCCGTAGTGCCAATAGGACAAGCACCCCCTGTTGGACTGTGGGATTCGGTAACTGCATCCTGCTCGCGGCCTTGCAACTTTGTTGATTATGGGTACCTTCTGCTACCCATCCGGGTTCCAGCACCGTCAGCTTGTTCTCGGCAGAGCCTTTGGCCTAGGTGCCTCCTTCTTGGTATCCGAGTTCCAGCAACGTCTGCTGGTCCTTGGTAGTGCTTTGTAGCACAGGTACCTCCTGCTTAGTAACCGTGTTCCAGCACCGTCAGCTGGTCCACAGTTGTGCCATTGGCTCTTGTTCCTTCTTCTGCCCCTCCGGGTTCCAGCACTGTCAACTGGTCCTCGCTAGTTTCATTTGCTATTGTTCCTTCTGCTACCCATCTGGGTTCCAGTACCATCAGCTGGTTCTCGGCAGTTCCTCAGCCTTCTTGTACCTTCTGCTACTTTTCCAAGTTCAAGCTTTTGGAAATGGTTTTTGATTCTCACTCTGGTTCTCCCTGACAATGACCCTGAAGACGATGACCCTGAAGACCACACAGAAGAATACCGAAAAGATGACCCTGAAGAAGATGACCAAGAGGACAAAGAACTTGAAGACAACCACCAAGATGCAGAACAACAAGAGACAGAAGAACAAGAAGCATAAAAACCAAAAGCAGAAGAACATTAAGCATAAGATTAAAAATCTGAGCAAATGATATCTAATTTATAAGCAGAAGAAGACTAAGCAGTGTATGGGGGTGAGTCCGTTCCTCCTCGTTTTGCCCCTGGAAAAGGCCTGCTGCTGCAGGCCAAACTGAACGCGGACAAATCCTGTTGTAAATCTTTTGTGACAGGCTGAACGGAAGGTGTAATCTTCAAACTTTTATAGATTATAACTACAGGAATGCCTGACACAAATAAGAATATGATGAAGAAGAATAGGAAGAAGATGAAGAAGTAGAATATGAAGAAGAATAATAGTTGAATAAGAAGAATATGAAGAATGTAAAAAAAAAAAAAATAGGAAGAAGGTGAAGAAGAAGAAGAAGAAGATGAATAAGGTGAAGAAGAAGTTGATGAAAAAGATGCTGCTGAGGATGATGAAGGAGAAAGTGTGGGAGAAGTAAAAAAGAAGGTGAAGAGCATGGAAGTAGTGAAACATACATATCTGACAAAATATTAAAGACTTTAACATAGTCAATATCTTTGTAACTACGAACGTCTTTAAAAAAAAAAAAATTACTGCTATTCCATTTGATTGGGCTAAACCTCTATGGCTTTAATATCTCCTACACCTCCCACAATACATTCTACATTATTATTAGTTGTTTTTCTTCATGTAGAATTAACCTACAGGGAAAAAAAGGGTTTTTTTTATTCCGATATTTCTGTTCCATTGACTTGAATGGGACTTCCGGGATCGGAATCGGCGATACTCTATACTTTTTTTAGATCGGCCGATCCATTCCGATCCGATATTTTTCAGTATCGGGTGGTATCGCTCAACACTAGTTAAGAGGCACACTGAGATTCTGTCGCCCTGGGCCCAGGAAAACCTAGAGCCGGCACTGTTACGACTATCAGTGATCAATGAGGAGGAAAAGTTGTTATCCTAAGAAGGCTGAAAAAGCAATGAATAAACTGTGTGTGACAGGATCCTAACTTAATAATCCATGGGATCCACTGGTATTTATTTGCTTTTTTAGCCTTTATTGGTTTAAAGAGTTGTTGTACAGCTGTTTTGTGATGACAATTGTATGGACTTGTTTTTAATTATTTTATTTTTGAATTTATGCTTTTAAAATAACTTAGAAAAAGTTTGCTGTATGGAGCAATATGAGGGGCTCATTATTCTATATTGAGCACTATGTGGTGCCCATGGTACTGTAAGGAGGAATATATGGGGCTCATTATTCTGTCTGAAGAACTGTGTGGTGTCCTTAATACTGTATGGAGAAATATATGGAGCTCATTATACTGTATGGAGCACTACGTCGTGGCCATAATATTGTATGGATGACTACTGTCCGAGAATTGGAGGGATCCAATGGCTGGATATCCTTAAAGACAAAAATGTCCAGGAAGGATGGGAAATCTTGAAAAATGAAATTCTCAAAGCACAGTTGTTAACAATTCCGAAAAGAGGGAAGAATAGGAAGCAGTTAAGGAAACCAGGATGGATGAACACAGAACTTAAGCACATGCTAAAAAGGAAGAAAAAAAAAAATGTTTATAAAATGGAAAGAGGGAGGCATATCTAAAGAAGAATATAATGCTGTCTGCAGAACCTGCAGGGCACAATTCAGATTATCTAAAGCTGAAAATGAATTGAGGCTTGCAAGAGATGTCAAAAGCAATAATAAAGGATTTTGGGGATATGTCAAAAGTAAAAGAAAAGTCAAAGATGCTATAGGATTTTTACAGGATGAAAATGATGAAATGGTAAGACAAGATGTTGAGAAGGCTGAACTTTTAAATTCCTATTTTGCATCTGTTTTCTCTCAGAAAGGAAATGTAACATCAACTGTTATTCACTGTCCTATTAAGGGAATAGAAGAATCCAGGATATCTATAAACAGAAAGATAGTGAGGAAACACTTAGCTAGCCTAAATGAATTCAAGTCTCCAGGTCCAGATGAATTACACCCCAGAGTACTGAAGGAGATAGCAGAAGAAATTTTTGAACCCCTCTCTATAATCTTTGAAAATTCTTGGAGAACAGGAGAAGTGCCAGAAGACTGGAGAAGAGCAAATGTTGTTCCTATCTTCAAAAAGGGGAAGAAGGTGGACCCAGGTAACTATAGGCCGGTGAGTCTGACTTCTATACCAGGAAAGATCTTTGAACAAATTATTAAACAACATGTATGTCAATACCTGGATAAGAATGAAGTGATTAAACAGAGTCAGCATGGGTTTGTAACTAATAAGTCATGTCAGACTAACTTAATTTCCTTCTATGACGGTATCACTGATTGGGTGGATCAAGGAAATGCTGTAGATATAGTATATCTTGACTTCAGCAAAGCATTTGACAAAGTCTCTCATACAATCCTTATTGAAAAAATGATTAAGTATGGAATGGACAAGGCAACTGTTAGGTGGATTCATAACTGGCTTAGTGATCGGACCCAAAGAGTGGTCGTAAATGGCTGCACATCCAGTTGGAAGAATGTCTCAAGTGGGGTACCACAGGGCTCTGTCCTGGGCCCTGTATTGTTCAACATCTTTATCAACGATTTAGATGAAGGCATTGAGGGTAAACTGATTAAATTTGCTGATGACACAAAGCTAGGAGGGATAGCTAATACTAGAGAAGAGAGAGAGAGGATTCAAAAAGATTTAAATAAACTGGAGAAGTGGGCAGCAACAAACAGAATGGTTTTTAACAGGGAGAAATGCAAAGTACTACATCTGGGCAATAAAAATGGAAAAAGCATATATAGAATGGGAGGAATAGGGCTAAGTGACAGCACATGTGAAAAAGACTTGGGTATACTAATAGATCACAGACTGAATATGAGTCAACAGTGTGATGCAGCAGCAAAAAAGGCAAATGCAATTCTAGGATGTATTAACAGAAGCATACAGTCTAGATCACGTGAAGTCATTATTTCCCTCTACTCCTCTTTGGTCAGACCTCATCTGGAATATTGTGTCCAGTTTTGGGCACCACATTTTAAAAAAGACATCAACAAACTGGAGCAAGTTCAGAAAAGAGCGACCAGAATGGTGACCGGTCTGCAAACCCTGTCTTATGAGGAAAGGTTGCAGGATTTGGGAATGTTTAGTTTGCAAAAGAGAAGACTGAAAGGAGACTTAATAGCTGTCTACAAATATCTAAAGGGCTGTCACATTGTAGAAGGATCAACTTTATTCTCATTTGCACAAGGAAAGACTAGAAGCAATGGGATGAAACTGAATGGGAGGAGACACAGATTAGATATTAGAAAAAACTTTTTGACAGTTAGAGTGATCAATGAGTGGAACAGGCTGCCACGAGAAGTGGTGAGTTCTCCTTCAATGGAAGTCTTCAAACAGAGGCTGGACAGACATCTGACTGGGATGATTTAGCGAATCCTGCTTTGAGCAGGGGGTTGGACCAGATGGCCCAGGAGGTCCCTTCCAACTCTACGATTCTATGATTCTATGATTCTATGATTTCAGAGCTATTGTAGAATTTACAATAGATATCAGTCATGTAATAAAAGAAGTGAAATCTTTGGCATTGTACTATACCTATATTTCTTTGATGTATCTGTACATCATGCATTATAGTATAGGTTTAAGGGGCTCACTGAGACTCTGTCGTGCTGGGCCCACGAAAACCTAGAGCCGGCACTGTTACGACTAAAGTGATCAATGAGGAGGAAAAGTTGTATCCTAAAAGCACTGAAAAAGCGATGAATAAACTGTGTGTCACAGGATCCTAACTTAATAATCCATGGGATCCACTGGTATTTATTAGCTTTTTTTAGCCTTCATTGGTTTAAAGAGTTGTTGTACAGCTGTTTTTCATGGACTTTAGCTCAGCGTTCAATACCATTGATCCGAATTTACTTCATAAGAAAATGGTAGCTCTTGGAGTCCCTCTCAACTTATGCTTGTGGATTTATAACTTCCTGACAGCCCGGATACAGAGTGTAAAAGTTGGACCATTCACTTCGGACACCTTGGTCACAAACATCGGGGCACCTCAGGGGTGTGTTTTGTCACCATTACTGTTTTCTCTCTATACGAATGATTGCCGATGATATAACACTGATTGGTTTCATCAGGGGAAATGCTGAAGACTTGTATCGGAGAGAGGTGGAAAGAATATGTGACTGGTGTAAAGCCAATAATCTTGTACTCAACACTAAAAAAACTGCTGAGATGGTTGTGAATTTTAGGAAAGATCAACATGAGATACTTCCAATCTACATCCATGACGAAGTGGTTCTTAGGGTCACAGAGACCAAATTCCTTGGTGTTATCATGTCTCATGATCTTAAATGGGGGAAAAACGTGGATGCTGTTTTAAGAAAAGCACAACAGAGGATGTTCTTCCTGTGTCAGCTGAAAAGATATGGTTTGTCTAAGAATTTGCTGATCTTATTCTTTAATGCTGTCATCAGATCTGTGATTTGTTCCTCTCTGATAGTCTGGTATGGGGGAGCCACTGCGCATGACAAACTCCGCTTACAAAGGACTTTCAGAACAGCAGAGAGAATTATAGGTTCCCCCCTGCCTAAAATCCAGGATCTTTATGATAAGAGTATTCGATCCCACGCATTGAAAATGTCATCCGATCCCTCTCACCCGGGACACTCCTCATTCCAACTACTCCCTTCAGGACGTCGCTTCAGAGTCCCCAAATGCAGCACCAACCGCCATATGAACAGCTTCTATCCACTCTCTGTTCAACAATTAAATCGTCATGTGTAGACTATATACTGTATCTGTCTTGTTAGATGTTACTTGTTGTATCTGTTGTTATATATTATGTTGCCTCTTTGCCACAAAGAATTCCTTGTATATATGTAATATGTACTTGGCGATAATAAATAAATTTGATTGAATTTGATTTGATTTGATTGTTTTGTGATGACAACTGTATGGACTTGTTTTTAATGATTTTATTTTTGAATTTATGCTTTTAAAAGAACTTAGAAAAAGTTTGCTTTGTGGTGTAATTTGCTGGACTCCATTTTTTTTATATTTCTGCAGATACACCTACAATTGTACGCAAAAGTTTACATACCCCAGCAGAATTTTTGCTTTCTTGTCCTTTTTTCAGAGAATATGAATGTTAAGACCAAAACTTTTTCTCCACCCATGGTTAGTGGATAGGTGATGCCATTTATTGTCAAACTTCTGTGTTTTCTCTTTTAAAATCATAATGACAACCCAAGACATACAAATGACCCTGTTCAAAAGTTTACATACCCCATTCCTTAATACCGTGCATTGCCCCCTCTAACATCAATGACAGCTTGAAGTCTTTTGTGGTAGTTGTGGACAAGGTTCTTTATTTTCTCAGATGGTAAAGCTGTCCACTCTTCTTAGCAAAAAGCCTCCAGTTCCTGTAAATTCCTGGGCTGTCTAGCATGAACTGCGTGCTTGAGATCTTCCCAGAGTGGCTCAATTGATACTTAGGTCAGGAAACTGAGAAGGCCACTCCAGAACCTTCTATCACGATCCATTTTTGGATCTGTGTCGGTTTGGGCTGCCCACATAAAAACTTTTTTCCTTTCAGGCCATTGGGGGTTAATATTATTTTTTCCCCCGGTGGCCACTGGTGTTACTACATGTTTAGTTAGTCTGTGTGTGCTGGTGGTGACCAATCCCACCTTCCTATATCTCCTATATAAGGTCACCTGGTGCATCAGCTGACTGTTGGTTATGACAGGTCCTTTAGGGATACCAACCGTGGTGAAGACTGGAACTACCTGGTGCAGTGGTGGTTCAGCTTATCTGGAGCAGTGGTGATACTGCTGAAAGCTGAGTTCAGGAGCCTTACTCTGCTGCTTGGAGCATTGGCAGCAGAGAAAGCTAAGTGTTTTTTTTAGCCCTGTCTGTATCTCCCCTTGGTGTTTATTAGTGCAGTGGTGGGACCAGTGTCTGCACTTACCAATTCCTTAGTGAGGGATAGGTGCAGGTTAAGTGAGGGACAAGGTATCCTGCTTGGCGACAGGTTAAAAGAACCTGTATAGGGATGCTAGTAAGAGCAGGGCACATGCTCAGGAGATTGCAGGAGGTGTCAATTTCCCCATTTCGTATCGCAGGGCCCACCATTGTAATTGTTTCCCCAGTGTCCCCTTGTTTGTCCAGTTGTTTTGGTGACTGACCGATCTTTGGGTCGCGTCATGCAGGGCCAGTCACATATCGTGACATTATATCCAAACGCCCATTTTTTCTGGTGAGCCATGGCCCAAATGCAGACCTTTGTCCAATTGCTTCAGACCCTCACTGAGGAGAGCGGGGTGCTGCGTGGTGTGGTGGAGTAGCAGCTGCAGCAGTTGGTGGGGTTCGGGGCCTCAGCTCAGGTTCAGGCTCAACCAGAACCCAAGTTATCTCTCCCAGACAGATTTTCTGGGGGGGAGAGATAATTTTCTGGTTTTTCAGGAGGCCTGCAAGCTAAACTTCAGGCTCCCCCTCGTTCTTCAGGGAGTGTGGAACAGCGGGTGGGATTCATCATATCCCTTCTTAAGGGTGATCCCCAATCCTGGGCCTTCTCCCTGCCATCCGATTCACCAACTCTACGGTCGGTGGACGAGTTTTTTGCGGCTTTGGCTAATATGACCCATGTAGTTCTTGCTAGGGAGGAGGACACACTGTTGTAGGCGGACAAGCCCAGGCAGTTGGGAGGAGTTGGTTCACCAGCGGTGTTGCCTGCGGTTCGTCGTGGTTTGGGGGCATTGGGGGCATGTTTTTGCTGTGGGCAGACTGGTCACTTTTTTATGGTCTGCCCGGCTCGCGCCAAAACTTCTGTATCACCAAAGAAGCCACGTTCCCCTGATGGTGTGGAGGGAGGCGACCAGGGAGTGTATATTTCCTCCATTTTATTCTCTCAATGTACTATATCAGCAGAAGTGGTTGTTGGCAGGGTACCTGAGGGCATACTGGTGTTTGTGGACAGTGGAGTGGGAGTCAATCTGGTGGACGCTCACTTTGTCCAGACCCATGGCCTGAGGTATAGGATGCTGGCCAAACCCCTAAGTGTCCAGGCCATTGACTCTGTCCCACTGAGCCAGGGGAGGCTGACCCAAGTCGTAGAAAATATACATCTGCATATAGGGACTCATCATGAAGAGTCCCTGTCATGCTACGTCTTGGGGGCTATGCCACCACCTATCATTTTAGGCCTCCCTTGGCTGGAAAGACACAACCTGGTAATAGATTGGCGGTCTAGGGAAGTAGTCAGCTGGGATCAGTCATGTGAGGGCTGTTGCCCGGGGGCTACTATCTCTGCCGCCTTTCTATAACCGTCCCTTTCTTCTCCAGTGGGGGCAGCAGTGCTGCCAGGGAGTAGGGGAATGTCTCAACTCTCACCATTAGCCAACCCTGAGAGGCAGAGTCCTCAAGGAGGAGGGGTCAGAGGAGGGTGGTGGTTCCCTCTCAGAATTGTGGGGGTGTGAGTGTTGTGACACAGGAGGACACCTCTGTTGTCAGTTCCTTAAAGAGTTTACCTTCTTGTGGAAAACGTGTGCATGGCAATAAACGTTCCGGTCCGGACTTGTGTGTAAATGAGTATGTATGGGTGTCCACCAAAAACATCCAGTGGAAGTGTGCTGCTGGGGTCTGGAGTTCTCGGGTGATCAGGCCGTATCAGGTGTCAGCCATCCTTGGCCAGGGGACTTAGCAACTGGAGTTACCCAAAGTAATGACCATACTCAACTCATTCCCCAGGTCGGTGCTCGGGAGATTTGCGGTGCCTCCATCAGCTCACGTTTGCCATGAACCTGAGAGTCAGGTGGTTGCTGAGGTGAACTCTGCTGGATTTAGGAGTCCTCTCTGTAGGTGGTTTTCCGATGAGGTGTGCTAGTTTGGGCTGCTCCCATATAAACTTTTTTTCCTTTCATGCCATCGGGGGTTAATGTTAGTTTTTCTCCCCGGTGGCCGCTGGTGTTACTACATGTTTAGTTAGTCTGCGTTTGCTGGTGGTGACCACTTCCACCTTCCTATATAAGGTTACCTGGTACATTGGCTGACTTGGTTATGACAGGTCCTTTAGGGATACCAACTGTGGTGAAGACTGGAACTAACTAGTGCAGTGGTGGTTCAGCTTATCTGGAGCAGTGGTGATACTGCTGAAAGCTGAGTTCAGGAGCCTTACTTTGTTGCTTGAAGCATTGGTAGTAGAGAAAGATAAGTGTTGTTTTGTTTAACCCTGCCTTTTATATCTCCCCTTGGTGTTTATTAGTGCAGTGGTGGGACCAGTGTCTGCACTTACCAATTCCCTAGTGAGGTACAGGTGCAGGGTAAGTGAGGGACAAGGTATCCTGCTCGGTGACAGGTTGAAAGACCCTGTATAGGGACGCTAGTAAGAGCAGGGCACATACTCATGAGAGTGCAGGAGGTGTCCTTTTCCCCATTCCCTATGACAGGCCCACCATTGTAATTGTCTCCCTGGTGTCCCCTTGTTTGTCCAGTTGTTATGGTGATGGACCGATCGTCAGGTCGTGTCACGCAGGGCCAGTCACATATTGTGACACCTTCACTGTGGTCTGCTGTAGCCTATGACAGGTCAACTTGGCCTTGTGTTTTAGATCCTTGTCATGTTAGAATGTCCAAGTACGTCCCATGCGCAGCTTCCGGACAGATGATTACAAATTTGCTGATAATGTGCTTCATTCATCTGTCCTTCAATTTTGACCAAGGTAATGACTATACAAAGTAGTCAAGTGCTATGTATATTCTTCTGTATTATAAAGATCCATAAAATAAAGCGCAGATACACGTGATATACCCTGACTTCATTAATAACTTTATTCAAGTTGGATAATGTGAAAGTTTCCATTAAAAGTCAGGACAATAGTCTTAAATGTGGCCCTGATGATGATGGGCCCTTGACTCATGAAGAGTCATCCTTTAACAGGAGAGGAAAAACCCCCAGTGGAGGAAACCTCTAGGGAACCATGGTTAAAGGAGTGCCCTTCCCTTGGGCTGCGAATAGGTGAGAGCAGAGACCGAGCCCGGAATCTGCCTCTTCTTACAGCCTGTACCTCACCGGTGTCGTGAGTACACTTGGCTGCTGAAAGTCTAGTAAATGTCATATCCATAGGTGAGAGCAGTCCAAGCCTGGAATCTGCCTCTTCATGCAGCAGGTAAGTCACTTGTCTGTGAACACGTCTGACTGCGGAAAGTCCGGTAAGTGTCATATCCATAGGTGAGAGCAGTCCAAGCCTGGAATCTGCCTCTTCATGCAGCAGGTAAGTCACTTGTCTGTGAACACGTCTGACTGCGGAAAGTCCGGTAAGTGTCATATCCATAGGTGAGAGCAGTCCAAGCCTGGAATCTGCCTCTTTATGCAGCAGGTAAGTCACTTGTCTGTGAACACGTCTGACTGCGGAAAGTCCGTTAAGTTTCATATCCATGGGTGAGAGCAGAGACCGAGCCCGGAATCTGTCTCTTTTTGCTTAATCTCGGGTTGCCTGATCCTCACATGGTAGCCACCATGTAAGGGATTTGTAGTGGAGTCATCGTCTCCTGCTAGATACCTTGAGTTCTTTTCTCAGTCTGTTTGCTATTCTGACTTCTGCCACGTATGGTACTGTGTGGATTTCAGCATACAGCTAATCCTTATCCACTTCCCCCGTAAACAGACTGTATCTATGCTTACGACTGTATTTAGGAAGGTGATCATGTGAACGATGACGGTGGGCAATCACAGACCATAATCGACGATGTGGTCGATTTTGTGGCTGATCTTGTGACGGACGATATAGTGGAGAACGGGTGAAAACTACAAGGGAATAAACAGCGTATCAGTAGTGGCAGATAACAGAGACAACAGCATGATACAGAGTGCAATTACATCAGTAACTAACATAAAAGAGGCTGCACAGTAACATTACAACACAGCTATGGCAACGTTCATGCTCTAACACTATCTTGCTCTATTCAGAAATGCAACCTATCTGTAATCAGTGTAAAGCATTAACTAAACTAAGAGATACAGACTACACAGAGGCTGTTTAACACAAACACATAAATGAATTCTAGTCTCACCGGAATCCGCTGGTCAGAAACAATGCTTTGTAGGGAGTTTAAAGTGAAGCGAGACAGCCAGGATACTAGTGTATCACTAAGAAAAGCCCAGGAAAGATGTGTACATTTCTCTTTCTACCTGGGAAAACTAAGGAGGCATTCTATGCATAACACACTATTCCTTAAAGGAGAATTCTCTCTTGTACACAGAAACAAGATAAATGAGTTTAAAATAACTTCTAAAGGCTGTAACTGGTAATACACTATGAATTTTAGCTTGCTGCCCATGAATGGGCAGAATACTCCCCGCTTGGCATCAGCCTGGAAATTCGCCAAAATGTTGTAACGTTTCAAAGCTTGATGCGTAACAATACTGATGTAAAAGTTTTGATAATCGGGGCCCTAAGCACTTTTGTAAGAAATTAAAGATGGTCTTTTGATAAACTTTGAGCTGACATATGAAAATCACTCACTTCTTTTAAGGCCTTGTTTGAATTGTAAATATCTCGTTTGATGTCCAGGTTGTGAGGACTTAGAATCATATGTATAATCATTTAAGTCTGGATCAATCTTTGACTCTTTCACCTCCAATATACCGGCCTTGTGTGGCATTGTAATGTCGCCAGAAGGACAGGAAATGTCAAATTCTCCTGTAACACAAAATATTGAAATTAGATTTAATAAAATGCAAGATTCTATGTGATTAAGATTATTGTTAACATTTACAGGTTATTATAACTTCTAAATAGAACATTAGACTGAAAGGGACCCAAGGGACCCAATCTCCAGAGAAATGCTCCAGCGTTCAGAGAAAACATAGTTTTCTGCTGAACCATGTGACTGTAAATCGGACTGGATATCACAATGTCTTTCTTATGTGAAGACTGGAAGTTGCTTTCTCATTATAAGTATATGGAACCTCGCCCTGATTCTCATAGGCTGACATTGGGGAAAGCGCTACCGCACCACACATAAGACATATTAATGTAAAGTCCTTGTTGGTGTAACTCTCCTATAATAATAGGTGCGCACTCCCGAAAATTAATGAAGTAATTGATAATAATCTAGGGGTCAATTTCACCTTAGATAAAGGCAGTGGCTACATTACAGTACAGATACATTTAAAATAAATTTATTTTATTAATGACGTTGGGAAACAAAGTAAAGTTAAAATTAAGAACGGTGCACCTAGGTTATTATCAGTTACCACACATAAGACGCCGTGTGAGCCGACAAAGCTGAATCGTGGTCACATGGTTCAGAAGACGACCAGAATGGCTCTGGAAACCAGAGGAGACGGCAAATGGTAAGTATTTTACCACATGTACACTACACTACTGATATATCTAGAAGGGGTTAGACAATACATATGGAGCTGGAGAGCTTCTGTGATGTCAGATTTATCCGGCTGTAGTTACCATTTAGTTTGGTGTTGCTCTCTGTAAAGTCGTCGGCACAATATTGGCTTTCAGCATCTTGCATTGGCTTTTTCTTTTTCAGACAACTATAAGAATTGCAAAAATAAAAGTCACATTGTAAATCACAAAGTAAAACATCTGTATTCTGCAGAATGCGAGAATGAAACATTTTATCTAGTCCTATCTGTAGAGAGATCACCAGTCAGTCATTTTGATGTCTTTGACAATCAGCAATTTAGTTTAGTAAAGTATATACAAGTTGTAGCAGAGCCAGGTAGGAAAGGGTTAAGTCCGAGCTTTGCAGGATTTGATAAGAAGCCCCTATAACTTTTTGCTGAAACCAGGGCCTGTGTTCACCAGATGTTTCAGTCTGCTGGATGGAGCTTGTGAGCTGGAGTTTTATGAAAGGAATAAAGCTGCACCGGTCTGGACCAAACCTCATTGACTGTGTGAACGCTGCGTAATCCCTGCCTGAGAGCGTGAATCCCTACAAAGTCTAATATGTACCCATCAGTTACCCACAGGGCACAGCCCTAGGGGTGACGAGTGTGTGAACCACAAGAGGCCTACATAAAATATTCCCATTACTGGAGTAACCTGAAGATGTGACATTTCCTCTACAGACTCCTGTGTAGCCCATAAATCATGACTTACTATACTTACCAATAGAAGATAGCAATGGCGCCAATGATTACTGCGAGGACGAAGACAGTGACGGCAGCAGGTATAACAATCCTACAGACTGGATCCTCAGATGTTTTTGGAGGCACGGTGACATTCTCTAAAAAGCGAAAGAACATAAGTGATCAGGTGACCAGAGCTGGAATGTGTTCAGAAGTGGAAACCAAATACATGGACTGGGCGGACTGAGGAACCAAGTATGACTATTAAAAGAGGGGAATTTAGTTTGGAAAAATGATGGATTATTTTTCCGTCATGTCAATATATAATGGACAATACAGAGATCTGTTCTTTTATATCCACATGATGGGAGATGTCACCTGAAATTACAAGTAACACATGAAAAATCCTCCATTCCACTCGTATTATGTGACGTCATATAAATCCCCAGTCACAGAAGAGAAGTTACAGAACCCCTAATGACACGGAGAAGACGCTCATAAACTGGGCCCTAATAATGGATCCTAATAGTTTCTGGGGCCGGAGGTGAAATGTTACATGTGAAGGACATATCTGATTTCTGAGCTGCTTATTGCCTGTCTCTTGTGGGCGCCTTCTGCTACATGTAGGAGTCAGTGCATCCAGCAAGGAGAGAGCAGTATTAATGCTCGGTGTCTCCTCTATGGGTTATTAGATTGGACACTGGAACCCAAACTGCATCTTTCCCCAATTTCACATTGAATGGTAAAATGAATGGTGTCATTCAAAACTACAACTCGTCCCGCAAAAAGATAAACAATCCTCATACGGCCATATGAAGGGAAAAAGTTATAGCTTTTGGAAGAAGTAGAGGAAAAAGCCCAAAAATTAAAATTCGCTGAGGCGGGAAGGGGTTAACTCCATAGTCAGTGTATATGTGATAATGCCCTTACCTGCATAGATCCTGTCCTGCGCTCGTCTTGATAGATGGTTGAGCATAAAGATAGGAGCACCCTCTGCAGGTGCTAATAGCACGCTGAGAACTAGAAGTAGTCTAAACAGCATTGGAGCCTGGAGGAACATCGCTTACTGTGTACGGCACAATCAGCTTCTCCAGACAAAGGATCTCACTGCAAAATCGCTGGTTATAGCCAAGGATTCCGTGACATCACAATTGGAACCTAATTGTGACATCACGGGAGGCGGGGCTACACATGAGTGACATCATGGGGGCGGGGCTACACATGAGTGATGTCACAATTGGCGCTCATGCACAGGTGAGCAAATAAACTGACAATACAGAAACCTTCTCAGATTCAGCAAGAGAGCACGATATCAAGATATTACATTGTATGAGCTGCAGGACGACCTTATTCATTTATCTTACAACTTGCCCTTGTGGTCTGATTTATGCTCACATAAAAACGTAGGAATTGAGAATCCGGATCCTTGAACACATGAAGGATATTAAGGCGGCAGAAAAGATCCCACAGGAAGACTTGGGTGCGAATGTAAAATTTAACCCTTTAGCCTAATATTTTTGAGACTTCCATCAGTGGCACTTACTCTGCTTGTGGGGAATTGATTGTTTTTATCCAGGTAATAGACGAGGTGACATGACCCAGAAATTGGCCCAATTAGAAAGCAAATGGATCACACCATTAAATGCATGAAGCCAAGGGGTTCAATGAACAATGGGGCTTTGGGAGTTTCCTATAAAATATTGATCTCGTGTCTGTTACTATATACAGGTCAGATATTTATCCTTGGCTCTTATGTCTTTTCTTTCCCAATTTTACATATACTGTAAATACTTTTTCTGGCAGTGAATACTCACTTTTTGCCATTTTTAGTTGTCTGGATGGCGTGTTATCAATTATAATAAAATAATTTTCTTTTTGTATTTTTTCTAGGCTGTAGGATATAACACACATATGTCATCTTATATATTTATATATATCCTTGTCACTTGGAATTTATCTTTTTGTTCCCTTAAAATTTATATATTTATTGTCTATTTTTTGTCAACAGATATTCTGATTTTTTTTTATTAATTCGTTATCACACATTTATGTTTATATATTGCCTGCATTTATACATATTTATTTCTCAAAGCTTATCATGCAATACCCAGATCTGATTCCAGTAGGACACGTCCCTTTCCCCTCCCGTTTTTAGATATATATTTTAATAATGTCTCTTGTTTCATGTTGTCCTTACTAATAAAGTTGATAATTTGCCTTCTTTTGAATACATTTCTTTGGGGTGTACATATATTTCGGTGAGAAATTACACATCACATTCAATGTGTATACCTTAAAGTGATATACACATTATCCCTTCCTTTGTGGATTGGATGGATTGTTGCTGATATTTATTGAGAATTTCATGTCAATAGCACTTTTAAAAATATATTAGCTTAGAAAATTGGTGACGTGTTTAATACTACTTTCTCTGACACACAAGCCTTGGTTTAACGGGTAGAAGAATAAATAATGAGAAATATGACTTCAGCACCTTCCCATCACTGGAATCTTTGGATTATTCACTGACTGTGACTACTACTCCCATTTTCTATGTGCCTCAGCACTGCAATATTACACCACAATCAGTTTTAGGAATTTTTCTATCCCCATGGGTAATGAGCTGCGTGCTCGGACCTCTTATCATATGATCTCTCTGAGAAAGCTACCTAGCGAAACGTACGTCAGAGTTCTGGGGTTTTCCATTCATGTGTTGGTCTCTTTATGGTTTGTGTCATTACTGCATAGCCACTAAGATTTAGGCTGTGTGCAGGCGGACTTTTTGGCCCTGCGGATTTTTCCGCGCAGAATGGAAGAAATCCGCAGGTCAAATGACCTGCATTTTTCCTGCGGATTTCTTCCATTTTTCATGCGGTTTTCATGCGTTTTTTGTGCGGTTTTCCATCGCGGTTTTCCCCCTGCGGATTTGGTGACAGGGGAGATGGAAAACCGCACAAAAGAAGTAACATGCTGCGGATTTTGTACCGAGGAATGCACACGGCTGGTAAGCGCAGACGACGCCATCCTAATCATGAGCATCCCACTTATGCGTCTGCTCATGCAAACTTTGACGCACCGTAAGGAGCAGGCGTCTGCAGCCAATGTTGACGAGGAGGAAGAGGTGGAGGGAATCCTTGATGACATTCAGCCATTGTCTGCTCAGGGACCTCTCCTGGACGAGTTGGAGGAAGAAGAGGAGGATGATGATGGGGATGATTACTTAGGGGAGGAGGATGCATCTCGTGGGGCAAGTGAAAATGTTGGCGTGGCAAGGTCTGGTACAGGGTTTGTGCGTGACTGGAGGGATGTGGATTTGCCAGAAAGTGCTCCTCCAACCAGCACTCGCAGTGCATCATTGACACCGGGAACATTGGCCCACATGTCAGATTATGCCTTGCGGATCCCAAAAGGGACCCCTGCATTGCCAAAATGATGAACGATGACGACTACTGGTTGGCCAGCATCCTGGATCCACGCTATAAAGGCAAATTACAAAACATCATGCCACAGGAGAACCTTGACCTAATATTGGCTAATAAACAAGCAACTCTGGTAAATCGGTTGCTTGAGGCATTCCCAGCACACAGCAGCGGTGATGGTTCTCACACGAGCCGTACGGGCCGGGCGCAGCTTGGCAGAGGTGTTCATGGTGCACACAGCAGAAGTGGCGTTGGAGACAGGGGTTTCATGACAATGTTGTGGACTGATTTTTCAAGTACCGCTCACACAACTGGTAATACAGCATCGATGGAAAGTGACAGGAGACAGCAGTTGTCAACTATGGTTACAAACTACTTTTCCTCCCATATCGATGTTCTCCCACACAGGTCATTCCCCTTTGACTATTGGGCTGCTAAACTGGACACCTGGCCTGAATTGGCACAATATGCCTTACAGGAGCTCGCTTGCCCAGCTGCAAGTGTGCTATCGGAATGAGTCTTCAGTGCAGCTGCATCAATCCTGACAGAAAAAAGGACCCGTCTGTCAACCCAAAATGTGGATGATCTAACCTTCATTAAAATGAACCATGCATGGGTTTCCAAGGATTTTGTCCCACCTTCCCCTGATGACACATAGGGTGAAAGAAAAATGGCTTGCTTTGGTCCACCTCTTCCTGGGACTTGACCTATTTCGCCTTTTGCATCAGCTGAATGTCCAACATCAGCATATGCCACTTTCTAAAACTCCCTAACTGTGCTGCCTCCCCCCCCATGGCCGGGGTCACCACCTAGCACACGACACCGTGCGAGTGCCGTTGCCCTGGACAGGTGGGTAGGCCGACTCTTGGGCGCGGGCACTGGCACAGGGTCCCTCATAGTGCAATCAAGTGTCTCTGACGGTGGTGGTGCACACCCGCCGTCAGACACACCGCCGTACTATGAGGGGCCCAGTGCCAGTACCGACGCCCACGAGTGGGCCCCCCCTTGCTTGGGCAGGGCCCCAGCATTTGCAATCTTTACCTCTCCCTGCTCCTCCGCTGTGTAGTCTGGGCCGTCAAATCCATACTGTGCCTGACACCGTCTGAGCCTGCCTCCTGGTGTATTGACATATATTTTGAATGTGTACGCTATCCATACATGTTATCCGGGGATACGGTACCCTTTCTCACCTTTGTGCAATCACGTGCAATCCATACTGGGCCTAACACCGTCTGAGCCTGCCTCCTGAGACATATATTTTGAATGTGTACGCTATCCATACATGTTATCCGGGGAAACGGTACCCTTTCTAACCTTTGTGCAATCACTTGCAAGCCATAAGGAAAATGGAAACCGCAGTGCAGATGTTGCGGAATTTTCTGCGCGGATTTGCTGCTGTTTAAAATCTGCAGAAAGAATTGTCATGGCAATTCTTTCTGCGGATTCCGCTGCGGTTTAACATCTGCTCCATTGTAGAGGTGATAAACCGCAGGGTAAACCCGCAGTCTAATTCGCAGATAAACCGCAGGTCTTCTGACCTGCGGATTTACCTGCGGATTTTACTAAATCTGTGCAGGAAAATCCACAGACCATTCCGCAGCGTGTGCACGTATCCTAAGATTCAGAGCGGAGCCATAAGAGCAGAAAGGAAAAAGATGTGGGATAGGTTCCCACGTGTATCGCCGCAGAAATTGCGGCTTCCTCGGGGAAAGGATAGCTATCTTAAAATACAGCTAGCTAGCTATATTTTGGGTTGCAATTGAGGTGTTCCCTTGTATGTGGGCATGATCTTTTCTTATCCTTTGTTGTCTTGTTTGGGGCAAAGAACGCAATGACTAAGCATTAGATCAGTGGAAATTTGTGCTCTGGCCTGATGAGTCAAAATTTGAGATTTTTTCTTACCAATTGCCATCATTTGTGTTCCAACAGAACAATGGCCCAAAATACACCTCCATGTGGTGACCAAGAAGGGGAGGTATTGACTGCATCGCAAATACTCAGTAAGAGATTGCGGAGAAGAAAACTGGTGAAAAAGCAGGATACAAGTCATATAATGATCAGTTATATTATTTGTTATTCCTTATGTATAAACACAAGACTGCTTATTCTGAAACCATAATTAAGTATGGTTACCCTTTAACCCCCAAGGGTGGTTTGCACGTTCATGACCGGACCAATTTTTACAATTCTGCCTCTGTCCCTTTATGAGGTAATAAGTCTGTAACGCTTCCCTGGATCTGTAACAACCCTGCTGGCATCACTGCATGGCCTCCCATCCCCCGCACACTCACTTACTTTCTGCTTCAAGCCATGCTGTGAAATCTGTCTGTTGCCAGTCCTGTGCTCCGTGCCTCTGCTCTCCATGTTTCCTGACTGTGTGTATAGGGCGGCGGCGTCAGAACTCTCTGGTTCTTATGCAGTCAGGGTACACCTGTCTAATCTCTCCCTGACCAATCACAGAGAGCCCTTGACTATTTAGTTCCGCCACACCCACTGAAACATGGTCTGTGCAAACTGTCACGCTCGCACCTTGGCTGATAGGCGCCAGCCAGGGGGTTTGTGGCCCCACTGTGCCACAAACCAGACTATCCTGGAAGGGGCGTGACTACGACTGCTACCTCGGTCTTCACTGGAGCCTCTGATGGTGAGGTCAGGCTTGTGCAGCAGATAGCTGTCGGGTGCCCCTCCAGGGTGGCGTCTGGCTGTGGCTGCTGGTCCCACTTGGGGACAAGTCACTTGGACAGAAGCTATAGACAGGCAAGCATGTAGACACGACAGGCACAGCTGAGACACTGGACAAGCAGGCGTGGCTTGGAGACACTGAGAAGCAGACGTGGCTTGGAGACACCGGGTAAGTGGGTACGGCTTGGAGACACAGGACAGGTGGGCACGGCTTGGAGACACAGGACAGGCGGGCACGGCTTGGAGACACAGGACAGACTGGCGTGGTATGTGAAGGAACAGGTAGGGACCTGTTCACACAGCAGGTGCAGGTGTAGGCAGGAGGGAGTGGCGTATGTTGGAACAGGATTTGGACCTGTTCACACAGGAGGTGCAGGTATGGATATAGGTAGGAGTGCGGAGTAGAGCTGAACCACAAGGTCTGTGGAGAAGCTGCAGCAAGAAGGGACTAGCAGCCACAGCCAGACACCACCCTGGAGTGGCACCCGACAGCTATCTGCCGCACAAGCCTGACCTCACCATCAGAGGCTCCAGTGAAGACCGAGGTAGCTGTCGTAGTCACGCCCCTTCCAGGGTAGTCTGGTTTGTGGCACAGTGGGGCCACAAACCCCCCGGCTCAAGCCAACCAGGCAAGGCGCGAGCGTGACAGGATCCCGGTGATTCTGACATTGTTTTCTCATGACATATTGTATTTCATGTTAGTGGTAAAATTTCATTCAAATAACTTATGTTTATTTGTGAAAGAAATGGAAATTTGGCGAAAATTTTGAAAATTTCGCAATTTTTCAACTTTGAATTTTTATGCCCTTAAATCACAGAGATACGGCACACAAAAAAACTTAATAAAAATGTAACATTTCACATATATTTACTTTACATCAGCACAATTTTGTAAACAAAACTTTTTTGTTAGGAAGTTATAGGGGTTAAAAGTTGACCAGCGATTTCTCATTTTTGCAACACCATTTTATTTTTACAGACCACATCACATTTGAAGTCACTTTGAGGGGTCTATATGATAGAAAATACAAGAAGTTTATTAACGCTTCAGGTGCTTCACAGGATTTTTTTGAATATTTAAAAAAAAAAATGAACATTTACCGTATTTTTCGGACTATAAGACGCACCGGACCATAAGACGCACCCCAATTTTCAGTAGGAAAATAGGGGAAAAAAAAAATAATGTGCCAAATGGGGGTCCGTCTTACAGTCCGAATTCAGCTTACCTGGGAAGGGATAGGGCACAGGTGGAGGAGTAGTCACAGAGGTAATTCAGTGGTCCAGGTTCGTGTGGTGGCGGCTCTGTGCTGGGGCAGGTTGGTTGTGCTGGGGCAGCTGCGCTGGGGCAGGGGCAGCAGTGCTGGGGCTGGGGCAGCTGTGCTGGGGCAGGGGCAGCAGTGCTGGGGCAGGGGCAGCTGTGCTGGGGCTGGGGCAGCAGTGCTGGGGCAGGGGCAGCAGTGCTGGGGCAGAGGCAGCTGTGCTGGGGTTGGCGCAGCTGTGCTGGGGCAGGGGCAGCTGTGCTGGGGCAGGGGCAGCTGTGCTGGGGCAGGTGGACTTTGCGATGGTGGCAGCGGGCGGCGCTCTGCGGTGCGGTGGTGGCAGCGGGCTGTGCTCCGGTGCAGGGGCGGCGGCTCCGCCGGCATTTCTTCGCAGCCCGGAGGCCCCCCGCACTTCCCTTGCTGGCCGCCACCATGTTGCAGTGGCCTTCGGGAGCATGGACGCCGGAAAGATGGCCGCCGGTCCGGGGACGGCGCATGCGCGGGATCAGATCTCGTCCCGAGATCTCAGGGGGATGAGATTCAAATCTCGGCAACGAGATCTCATCCCCCGAGATCTCGGGACAAGATCTGAAGCTGTGCATGCGCCGTCCCCGGACCGGCGGCCATCTTCCCGGCGTCCATGCTCCCGGAGGCCACCGCAACATGGCGGCGGCCAGCAAGGGAAGTGCGGGGGGCCTCCGGGCTGCGAAGAAATGCCGGCGGAGCCGCCGCCCCTGCACCGGAGCACAGCCCGCTGCCACCACCGCACCGCAGAGTCCCGCCCGCTGCCACCAGCCACCAGCCAGAAGGTTAGTACCATGTATTGCGACCATAAGACGCACCCCCCACTTTCCCCCAAAATTTTTGGGGAAAAAAGTGCGTCTTATGGTCGGAAAAATACGGTAACTTTTTTCACAAAAAAATTACTTCAGGTCCAATTTTTTTTATTTTACCAAAGGTAACAGGAGAAATTGGACTACAAAAGTTATTGTGTAATTTATCCTGAGTACGCTGATACCTGATATGTGGGGGGGAACCACTGTTTCGGAGCATGGCAGAGCTCAGAAGAGAAGGAGCGCCATTTGACTTTTTCAATGCAAAATTGGCTGGAATTCAGATCCGACGCCATGTCGCGTTTGGAGAGCCCCTGATGTACCTAAACAGTGGAAACCCCCCACAAGTGACCCTATTTTGGAAACTAAACCCCCCAAGGAACTTATCTAGATATGTGGTGAGAACTTTGAACCCACAAGGGCTTCACAGAAGTTTATAACGTACAGCCGTACAATTAAAACAATCATATTTTTTCCACAAAAATGATCTTTTCACCCCCAATTTTTATTTTTCCAAGGGTAACAGGACCCTAAAAGTTATTGTGCAATTTGTCCTGAGTACGCTGATACCCCATATGTGGGTGTAAACGACTATTTGGGCACATGGCAGAGCTCAGAAGGGAAGCAGCGCCATTTGACTTTTTTGGCTGGAATTGCGATTGGACACCATGTCGCGTTTGGAAAGCCCCTGATGTGCCTAAACAGTGGAAACCCCCCACAAATTACACCATTTTGGAAACTAAACCCCCCAAGAAACTTATCTAGATGTGTGGTGAGCACTTTGAACCCCTAAGGGCTTCACAGAAGTTTATAATGCCTGGGCGTAAAAATAAAAAAATGGTATTTTTTCCACAAACATGATCTTTTAGTCCCCAATTTTTTTATTTTCCCAAGGGTAACAGGAGAAATTGGACCCCAAAAGTTGTTGTCTAATATGTCCTGTGTATGCTGATACCCCATATGTGGGAGAAAACTACTGTATGGGCACACGTGAGGGCTCGGAAGGGAAGTAGTGACGTTTTGGAATGCAGACTTTAATGGAATGGTCTGCGGGTGTCATGTTGCTTTTGTAGAGCCCCTGATGTACCTAAACAGTGGAAACCCCCACAAGTGACCCAATTTTGGAAACTAGACACCCTAAGGAACTTAAACCAACCAAAAAGAGACTTAGATCATATAGTTGCCGATAAAGAGATCTAGAAAAATAATTAAAATATATATTTATTTATTAATAATTTAAAAAAAAATTATATTCTTTAATAAAACAGCAAAATAACCCAGTAGAAGGGTAAGACACGCTGACAAAAATCTAATATATAAAGCTCAAAGTGTGTATGTATGTGTGTATGTATGTGTGTATGTCCAGGCTAGGCATCCGCACCGTCGCAGCTACAGCCATAAAATTTGGCACAGTCGCACGTCTGGACCCCGAGAGCGTCCTAAGCTATGTTGTGAGGCGAAATTTTAACCCCGCGTGTTCCAATTCACCAAACAATTTTGCCCCTATCTACATACTGGGGGAAAAAGTGTGTGCGTGTCAAGCCCCGCCCCTCATTATGATGTCATAATGCCCTTATTTGCATAATGGGGAAGCAGTGTGTGCACATCAAGCCCCGCCCCTCATTATGATGTCACAATAGTTGCCATGGCGACGCTGATGTCATCATAGGTTGCAAGCCCCGCCGCCGCTCATTATGATGTCATAATGGTTGACTATGGGATGGAGGATGTGTGATGGGTATATGGGCACTCGACTATGGGATGGCGAATATGTATGATGGGTATATGGGCATGGGACTATGGGATGGAGGATATGTATGACGGGTATATGGGCATGGGCCTATGGGATGGTGGATATGTATGACGGGTATATGGGCACGGGACTATGGGACTATGGGATGGAGGATGTGTGATGGGTATATGGGCACTGGACTATGGGATGGAGGATATGTATGACAGGTATATGGGCACAGGACTATGGGATGGACGATATGTATGACCGGTATATGGGCACGGGACTATGGGATGGAGGATGTGTGATTGGTATATGGGCACTGGACTATGGGATGGAGGATATGTATGACGGGTATATGGGCACGGGACTATGGGATGGCGGATATGTATGATGGGAATATGGGCACTCGACTATGGGATGGCGAATATGTATGATGGGTATATGGGCATGGGACTATGGGATGGAGGATGTGTGATGGGTATATGGGCACTCGACTATGGGATGGAGGATATGTATTATGGGTATATGGGCACGGGCCTATGGGATGGAGGATGTGTGATGGGTATATGGGCACGGGACTATGGGATGGAGGATAATTATAATTTGTTACTAGATTATGGCCCGATGCTATCGCATCGGGAGGATGCAACAGCTTCAGCCCTCTTGCCATGTTAACCCTCAACACACACACTCCTCTCACCTTTCACCATCTCCACTCACTCTTTCACTTCACATACAACCCCTTCTCTCACTCCGTCTCTCATACTCACGCCGTCATCGCCGCTGCTCCACGATCCCTGACATCTTCTTCCGCTGGCGCCATCCTGGATCCAGACGTTGTCCAAGCCGGCGACATGTTCTTGCGGCGACGCCATCTTGAGTACCGTGAAATCCCGCGATACTCAAGATGTTGTCGCCGGAAGAACATTTCGCCGGCGTGGACGACGTCGGAATCCAAAATGGCGTCTGTGAAATCTCGCGAGTTTTCGCCGACACCATTTTGGATCCCAACGTCGTCCTCGCCGGCGACATGCTCTTGCGGCGATGCCATCTTGAGTATCACGGGATTTCGCCAATCCAAAATAGCGTCGCCGCAGGAACATGTCGCCGGCGTGGATGCCGTCGGGATCCAAAATGGCGTCTGCGAAATCTCGCGAGATTTCGCCGACGCTATTTTGGATCCCGACGTCCTCCACGCCGGTGACATGTTCTTGCGGCAACGCCATCTTGACTATTGCGGGATTTCGCCGATCCAAAATGGCGTCGCCGCAAGAACATGTCGCCGGCGTGTAGGACGTCTGGATCCAGGATGGCGCCGGCGGACGATGTCTGGGATCGTGGATCAGCGGCGATGACGGCGTGAGTATGAGAGACGGAGTGAGAGAAAGGGTCGTATTTGGAGTGAAAGAGTGAGTGGACGTGAGTGGAGATGGTGAAAGGTGAGAGGAGTGTGTGTGTTGAGGAGGAGTGGTGTGTTGAGGGTTAACATGGAAGGAGGTGTGCGGTGACGTCACCGGTTACAACTGGACGGAAGTTGTTACAACCGGAAGCTGCTTAGGGAATTTATTATTATAGATACTAACCACAGTTAGTTACTATGCCCGGGCAGCACCGGGCTCTTCAGCTAGTTGTATATAAAATGAAAATACTGGACCGAACATGACACAATGTGTCTAATTCCTCATAAGGTTGAGAACATCCAATTAACAATTATTGTGATAGCTTCCTGAAAAAATCATTATAATGCAGCTTTATATAAATTTTTTTTTATATAAATCAATCATAATTAGACAATGTGCAAATAAACCATGTGACCAAAAGACTGCAGCATTTTCAGGATGATTAGCATACGTATAAAGGGTTAATACTGCTAATGTGCAAATATAACAAAAATACCTAGAGACAATTAAATCTTCTAAAGTGACTGCTGTGCACATACCGGTTACCTGTAACTAGGCTATTACCCAAAGGGAAAAGGACCACATAAATATATTATTCACCTAAGTCGGCGGGGTCTGGATCACAAGAGCAGCGTGTCCACCTTCTCCACCCCAACGCGCGTTTCACAATGGCTTCTTCTGACACCCTAAGAAACTTATCTA
This sequence comes from Dendrobates tinctorius, assembly GCF_039654945.1. Lineage (NCBI taxonomy): Eukaryota > Metazoa > Chordata > Amphibia > Anura > Dendrobatidae > Dendrobates > Dendrobates tinctorius. The sequence continues at coordinate 14,486,587 of NW_027361797.1, read as the reverse complement.
GATGTGTGGTGAGCACTTTGAACCCCCCAGTGCTTCACAGAAGTTTATAACACCCGGGCGTGAAAATAAAAAAATATCATATTTTTTCCACAATCATGATATTCTAGTCCCCAATTTTTTATTTTCCTAAGGGTAACAAGAGAAATTGGACCCCAAAAGTTGTTTTGCAATTTGTCCTGAGTAGGCTGATACCCCATATGTGGGGGTAAAACACTGTTTGGGCGCATGGCAGAGCATGGAAGGGAAGAAGCACCATTTGAATTTTTCAACGCAAAATTGGCTGGAATTGAGATCAGACGCCATGTTGCGTTTGGAGAGCACCTGATGTGGCCAAACAGTGGAAACCCCCCAATTCTAACTCCAACCCTAACCCCAACACACCTCTAACCCTAATTTCAGCCCTAACCCTAGCCCTAGCCGTAACCCTAGCCCTAACCCTAACCCTAATGGGAAAATGGAAATAAATACATTTTTTTAATTTTATTATTTTTTCTTTTCCCTAACTAAGGGGGTGATAAAGGGGGGTTTGATTTACTATTTATGGCGGTTTTTATGTTTGGCAGCTGTCACACGCTAAAAGACGCTTTTTATTGTAAAAATAGTTTTTGCATCACCATATATTGAGAGCTATAATTTTTCTATATTTGATCCACCGAGTCATGTGAGGTCTTATTTTTTGCGGGACAAGTTGATGTTTTTACTGGTACCATTTTCGGGCACGTGACATTTTTTGTTCGCTTTTTATTCCGATTTTTGGGTCGCAGAATGAACAAAAACCAGCGTTTCCTGAATTTCTTTTGGGGGGTGCATTTACACCGTTCCGCGTGCAGTAAAATTGATAAAGCGGTTTTATTATTCGGGTCAGTACGATTACAGAGAACTCATTTATGTCATTTTTTTATGTTTTGGCGCTTTTATGCAATGAAAACAATTTTATGTAAAAAATAATTATTTTTGCATCGCTATTTTGCATCAAGCTATAACTTTTTATAGTTTCAATCTCAAATTTACATGTCTTATGAATGAGCTGTCAATTAACTTTCTTGATTTGACCTTGAAAATAGATTCAAATCGGAAAAAAGTGTTGGTGGAACCTTATCGCAAATCTACAGCTGTGAATAGTATATTGATGGCAATTTCATGTCACGCCAACCATGTAATTAGGAATTTACCCACAGGTGAACTGATTCGAACAAAAAGAAACAGTACAGAAAAAGATACCTATATGAAAGAATCTGAATTTTTGGCAAAAAGATTAAAATCCAGGGGTTACCCAAACTGGTCTCTAAAAAGAGCGAGAGGCATAGTAGACAATCTAAATAGACAGGAATTGTTGGAATATAAAAATATCAAAGAACATAACAATGATTTGGGTATAGTTTTCAGCACTAAATTTAGTCCACAGTATCAGGAAATAGTCTCCATTATTAAAAAACATTTACCCATTTTAGAACAAAGTGGTGATTTGAAAGAAATATTAAAAAAATATAAAATTAAATTTGTTGCGAGGAGAGCTCCTACTATAGGATCCATGTTGACGGCAAGCTTATTTACTGATCCAGACAAAAAATTGAAACAAAATTGGATGAAAAGTGTAGGCTGTTATGGTTGTGGTGCAAAAATTTGTAAGTGTTGCAAATATATTGTTAAAACGAAAACATTTTCTTCTATAAAAAATGGAAAAAACTTTGAGATTTTTTCTTTTATTAATTGTAATACAGAAAATGTAATATATCTTATTGATTGGAATATTTGCGGACTACAATATGTGGGTTGCACCACTAATTCATGGAAACAGCGTATGCGAAAACATTTGTCGGATGCAGTCAATTTGCCTATTGCAGGAGCCTCTGCGGTTTCCAAACACTTTGCCAATGTGCATAAAGGAGATCTAAAAAGCTTTTCCTTTAGGGGAATAGAGGTGGTTACAAAACCACGTAGGGGTGGTGATTATAAAAGTAAAATCCTCTCTAGAGAAAGTAGGTGGATCTTTTTATTAGAGACTAGAGTTCCTGACGGATTGAACAGTAGAATGGATCTTATCACACAATATTAAGTAAGCAAACATAAAAATTTTTTTTTTTTTGCTTACATTAGTCTCTAAAGATTATATCTCTATCTTAAACCTACTCCAATATATTATTCTTTTGAGAGTCATATTTGTGATGGTCTCTGATACTTAGATCGCGCCTACTATATGATGCATTTTTTCATATATGTTTATATAAAAATTTCTTTATTTTTGCGGCAGTTATTCCATATCACTGTTGAGTTATTATTTAATGTTTATATCATTGGTCTGTGTATACAATATGTTCAATATATGTATTTTTCCAGCAACATTTTTGAACTGAGTTTCAACCATTTACTCAGGTGTTTTTAACTGGTTTGTTTCACTGCTTTTAATTAAGGGTCATTTGAATATGTTTCACAAAGGAGGATATATTGCCAGTGTTGGAGCTCAGTTCGAATAGGACCATGAAGAAGGCACATAGTGCTGAAACATGTAGTCCCTTGCTGGAATGTTACCAATTGTTTGGAGTTCCTCATCTATGTTTTATATGAATTGATGGATAAATAAAGAAGAAGATTTTATAATTCTGGTGAACTTTCATCTTTTTGCTGGATCCCAATTCTCTTATATTTCTATATATATATATATATATATATATATATATATATATATATATATCTCAAGTATGTGTATGTGTGTGTGTGTGTATGTCCGGGATTGGCATCCTCTCCTGTGTGATACTGTCTGCGGAGCCGTGCATCTAATCCTATCCTGTGTGACGCTGACTGCTGAGCTGTGTATCTAATCCTCTCTTGTGTGATACTGTCTGCTGAGCCATGTATCTAATCCTATCCTGTGTGATACAGTCTGCTGATCCGTGTATCTAAAGTAATCCTATCCTGTGTGATACAGTCTGCTGATCCGTGTATCTAATCCTATCCCGTGTGATACTGACTGCTGAGCCGTGTATCTAATCCTATCCCGTGTGATACTGCTCTCCTGAAATACTCTGTGCTGCTGTCACCCTGCTGGTTTTATGTGTGAACTATATGGCGGCATTATGTGTGAAGTATATGGCGGTATTATGTGAGATCAATATGGCAGTATTATCTGGTAAAAGGGGACCCGTTCTAGGGTGGTTTTGACTGAGCACCCGCACATGGGTCAGGGGTAATAGATGCAGTCAGGGGAGGGCTGGTGAGGCAGCTGAAGAGAGGGTCTCATTTTTATTGTTACTGTATGGCTACCTTTCCCCCAGCCTGCTTCCCAGCGTCACCGCGGACTGCGCCTGTCGCCTCGCTTTCACACATCGCCAGGACAGGATCTGAGGAGGGGAATGGGGTCTTTGCATGCAAAGTCTGGATCAGAACAGGCCATCAATCAGCAGAAATGTTTCCTGGATTTCTGTGGTGCTGTCACCCTGCTCCTCCCCCATATATCTCCCTCTGTGCCCCCATAGACCAGCATACTGCTCTCCTGAAATACTCTGTGCTGCTGTCACCCTGCTCCCAGAATCCTTGCTGCCTGCCATCCTCAGTGACTGAAGACCCCATTCCTCTCCTCAGATCCTGTCCTGGCGATGTGTGAAAGTGAGGCGACAGGGGCCTGATATATGGTGGAAGGAGCAGGGTGACAGCAGCACAGAGTATTTCAGGAGAGCAGTGTGCTGGTCTATGGGGAGCACCCTGTTCGGTGCCAGGGATTGTTCATAGAGTGCTGTGTTTTATACACATGGATGGACCGTCTGCTTGTCTGCGCCACAGAAATCCAGGAAACATTTCTGCTGATTGGTAACCTGTTCTGCTCCAGACTTTACATGCAATGACAGTCAGTAACTTTGCAGGCCCCATCAAAATGGCTGCTCACTGTGTTCCTACATGTCATCCTCTCTTTTCCCTTAGCAAACACCCAGAAGGGGAGGAGAAGAGTGACATCACACCCATGTCAGCAGATTCCGCCCATAATTACTGCAGGGCAGTAATGTGAGCTAGTTGTACACTAGGTTTTTATGCCAAATTTCAGTAGCTGCTCCCCCTAGTGTTAACAAGTGGAAATTCCAAACTTTTTAAAATTATTTTTCAGATTTTGCAAAATTAAAAACAAATGATAATATTTTTTAAGAAAATGTAAACATTAATTCTTTACATTTTTTCAATTGCAGAAAAAAATTATTTTGGATGGCAGGTTACCAGAAAATGGGTGGAGCAGCTGGAAGTGACCTCATTCTTAAACAGGTGGGGCCCAGGAGAAAAACTCGTGTGCAGCTGCCCGGCGTCATTACGTGACACGGCGACGGCACCGATGCACCACTCCTGCACCTGGCACTGCGGCGGCATAGGTCGCATAGAGTGGAAATGGCAGCAGGTGAAAAGAACCCGACCTGGATGACACGACGATGAGATCAGCGAGTGGTACCTGCCACCTGCGGAAGGATGTCACGGGCGGCTGTCGGAGTCTGAGTCATCACATCACAGCGAGCAGGAACACAATCTCCCGGAGCCAAAACCAGTGACCACCCCGATGGAGCACCTGCTGGAGGAACATGCCGCACCGGAGTCACATAAGGCAGAACCATTGTGTTTGGAGCCAGAACCACAGCTGCAGCAGGGGACCGGAAACAGAGACCACCCTTGAAGAGCCTGGGCCGAAAGTAAAGGCCGCGCCGGGACTTTGGCAGCAGGAGCTGAAGAATGCAGCTGCGCCCGCGGAAGGATCTGACACCTGTGGGACAGCTAATTCATCAAGGCCTCCAGCGGTGGGAGTACGGCGACTCCTGACACAGCAAGGACCCAACCCAAGCTGAGACGAGTGAGGACGGAGCGTCACGACCAACAGCGGTGAGTGAGCCCCGACCCTTGAAATCAGAGGGCTGGTCCTTACCGCGCTCCTCTACTCCTCCAGGGTGTAAAATTCTTCAGTCCACTGTCCCAGGGAGCACCCCTTGATTTGTCCCACAGTCATCAGGCACGGGAGAACAGGCCTATTATTATTATTATTATTATTTATATAGCACCATTAATTCCATGGTGCTGTACATGAGAAGGGGGGTTACAAACAAAGTTATAGATATCATTAACAGTAAACAAATTTACAATGACAGACTGGTACAGAGGGGAGAGGACCCTGTCCTTGCGGACTTACCGGCCCATGCAAGGTGCAGGTGCAGAGTCAGGCGCTCCCTGGGTTCGCAGAGCAGGACCAGTTTTTACTCCCAGAACAGTCCGCATGAATAGCGGACATAATTGCTGAAAAGAAACAACAGGACAAGGAGATTTGGGCCCAGCTACATCAGCACGGGGAGGGCGCTATGGCTGGACAATTGGTCTACACCAATGTGGACCAGGGGTGCGGTTTTATCCGGGAGGCAGGGACTAATGATAAAGTTTATATTAATGCTGCCTCGGTAAAACATGGGAGACCCCTAATGGAAGGAGACTGGGCCTCCTACTTCAAAGAGGACTGCCCCAGACACTACTGCACAGTAGTGGTGACATTGTGCCAGGAGAATGACATATTGGAACTATATGCGGGCCCACGACAGGAATGATCAGTGCCTCGTGCGTCATCCGCCTCCAGCACTACCCCTGCTGCAATCTGGCAGCCCACGGACTCTGCAGCCCTCTTCAGCCTGTACGCGGGCATGGAGCCCTGATGAGAAGGCGGCACGGGACGCGTGCTGATGAACAATGTGTATAATAACTGTGCTCTTGTTGCACTCTGCTACATAAGCATATTTTGGGACTGTTCTGCGTCTCCACTGGTAAAAAACCAATATGCGCTTCCAGAGACGGGAGCAATATCATTGTGTTGAAAGTACGTTTTTCTTGTTTTGTTGCGCTTTTCTGCTGGATAGAAGAACTTCACTTTACTGCAGCAGCAGAACGGTGTACAGGCTGCAGCAACAGACTGTCCGTAATACAGGTGGCCTACACATCAGCGGAAGGACGGTGCTCTGCTCAAGGGAAGGGGGATTACCCTCTAAGACTGTGGACCCTACTGAAAGGGGTCACTAAATGGAACATTGGTGTTAATATGGACACCATCTGAGGACTGTCAAGAAGAGCACTTATTTTAACAACGTAGAGTACAGTTACTCTTTACGGACTCGGCTCTTTGACCTTTCCCTGCGCCTGCGCACTGTAGGAGCGCGGTGCCGAGGAGACTGTGTGGATGATGCAGGGACGCGTTATCCACATGAAGCAAGCAGGCGGACGGGTATCGTAAGAAGATGGCTGGCGCCAGGCCAAGAAGAGCAACACCCCTCGGACCGGACCACCCCGCAGGTGAGTATAATAGGTTATTTTTCTTCTCTCTTAAAGGTCGGGTTGGGGGCAGATATACAGCATTATAGAATGCTATATATCAGCCCTGAAAGGTGGTGGCCGTAACTTATATTGGCCAAAACTGGTGATGGGTTGCCTTATATGGACATCTGTGTTTTGATTTCCCTTCCTCTGTGGATTGGATGGGTTGTTGCCGACATCTGGTGAGAATTTCATGTCAATAGCACCTTTAACAATATATTAACTTAGAAAATTGGTGACGTGATTAATACTACTTTCTCTGACGCACAAGCCTTCGTTCAACGGGTAGAAGAATAAATAATGAGAAATATGACTTCAGCACCTTCCTATCACTGGAATCTTTGGATTATTCACTGAGAGGGACTACTACTCCCATTTTCTATGTGCCTCAGCACTGCAATATTACACCACAATCAGTTTTAGGATTTTTCTATCCCCATGGGTAATGAGCTGCGTGCTCGGACCTCTTATCATACGATCTCTCTGAGAAAGCTACCTAGGAAACGTTCGTCAGAGTTCTGGGGTTTTCCATTCATGTATTGGTCTCTTTATGGTTTGTGTCATTACTGCATAGCCACTAAGATTTATTTCACTATATTTAATTAATCATTTCCCTGTTCTATTTATGATCTGTACGGATTCGCTGAAATTGTATTTTTTTGCTATATACAATAAGTATAATTTTAGAGGACACAACACCATTATTATTATTCCTATCCCCCATACGTTTTTCTTTGTGAACTTTCTTTGTTGCTCAGCTTCCCTCCATTTTAATATTTTTTATTTATCTATATTATAGAAGATGAAGAGCTGAATTTCTACATCTTCTCCACTGACTGTGCGAGTACATCGAGTGCAGTGTGATGTTTTACTCGCACTCATAGACTTGAATGGGCGCGTGCGATCCGAACATCGGATACACTTTCAGCTCGCTGCGATTGTTCTCTCATTGCGAATTGGCAGGAGAAGAAAATCGCAGCTCTGCTCTGCCCCATAGTGTAATATTGGTCCGAGTGCAAACCAAATGTTAATTGGGTCGCACTTGTCCGATTTATACACTCGTGTGAGTGAGTCCTTAGTAGGATTACAGTCACACCTCCTGCACGGATATTACTAAATCCGCAGGTCAAATGACCTGCATTTTTCCTGCGGATTTCTTTTTTTTGGCGGTTTTACTGCCGTTTTTGTGCGGTTTTCCACTGCGGTTTTCGACCTGCAGATTTGTAGAATGGAGCAGGTGGAAAACTACAGCAAAACCGCACAAAAGAAGTGTCATGCTGCTTTTTTTCCGCACAAAAACCGTGTACATCACTTGCAGTTCTGCTGCAGATCCGCAGCGGCATATCTGCTGCGGATCCGCAGAAGAAACCGCACCGTGTGCACAGACCCTAATTCTTCTATTTCTCTTCCGGCATAGTTATGTGAGGCCTCATTTTTTGTAGCATAAGTTGATGTCTTTATTCGTACTAATTTGAGGTTTATAGAATTTTTTTATTGCATTCTATTCCGATTTTTGGGAGGCAGAATGAACAAAAAATAGCAATTTAAGATTTATTCTTCAGGTCTGTACAATTCCAGTGATAACAAGTTTATAAAAGGTTTTGTTTAGGTTTTCCTACTTTCACACACTAAGAACAATTTTATAGGAAAAAAAGTTTACTTTGCCATATTCTGAGAACGGTTTTAAAATTTACCGTATATACTCGATTATGAGCCGAGGCACCTAATTTTACCTATGTACAAGTTGCACCCTTTATCTAAAAAAAATACACGCCCCCGGAAGAAGGCTAGTCACCGAAACGCGCGTAGGGACCCGGCAGCACAATTTGTTTTAGGTAAATAAGCCGTTGTTTCTATACCTAATATTGCAGCACTTTATTTTTTACCATATATATTGCACTGCAGCACTTTTTGCATTGTCTGTGGCAAGGCATTGCTGTGGTATTCGGTTATAGCACTTTATTTATTTGCACTTTATTTTACCACAGATATTATATTTTGCACTCTGTCACTTTGTGACATGAATTTTGGTTTTGCTTTGTTATTTTGCACAAATTTTTTTTTTCAATACCAACACTATTGTATTTGTGTTACCTTGTTAACGCTGTGCATATTCATTAAATTGATACTATTAAGGTGCATTCTTTGATATCTATACAATATATTTTTCATTGATTTATTAGGTAGAGTTATTAAGATTTTTTATGATTGATTTATAAATCATATTTTACATGATATTGAGTAATTTATATATTAATTATGGCTATTGTGGCTTATTTTACCGTGTTATTTAATTTTCTTTTGAAATTTATTTATATATATTTTTAAAACGTTCTCCAATCTGATTCATCTGTTTACATCTTATTTTATTCTCTATTATAATTCAATAAAATTAATTTTAAAATTATTTTTATTTTTTGTCTTTATTGCACAATTTTTTGTAGGATTTTATCAATCATTACATTTAGTACCTCTTCAAAGAGTAAAATTTAAAAAAACCCAACTTCCCTAAACCCTGCAGTGTCTACATGGACGCCTGTGACAGAAGTAAATTCTGGCACACATGGCATGTATGATTTGTTGGGCACCCAGTTGGTCACAGTGTTAGTGCTAGAATCAGCATTTTCATTCCCACTGCGCTGCCTATAAATATATGTATGGATTTTTTTTATTATTTATTTTTGCTTTTTATATCTTTTTTTTTAACAAACACCAATTCCCTAAAATTGTACCTAATGCTAATATGGGTCGCCCCTCACACCCAGGGCAGCGGGGTACTCGGTACCGTGCCGGTGTCAGGGGGATGTGTCACAGCAGCGGTGACCCGGTCCGTGGACCTGGGCGCCCAATATCAATGGCGGTGATGTCAATAGTGTTATAGAATAGTTTGTGACGCCACCCGTGGTGTTTGGCAAGTAAGATGTTGAGCCAATGCTGCGTGCAGATCCGCTGGGACTGGTGGTGTGGGCAGCAAAGATGGTGTAGCTCCCCACAGGTGGAGCTGTAGTCCCAGGGCAGTGTAGGTGCAATGGATGAGGAGAGGCGCAGAATGGTATAGATGCTGGTACCCAGGTGTAGTGGTGCTGGAATAACTGGAGGACAACAGAGTATGCGGTTCCAAAGCTTTACTCACTGTTTGCAGTTCACACAAATGCCTGCCTCCGCACTGTGTTCTTCAGGACAGGGCCCCAGCCAACCTCCAGGCAGGATAGGATTTTCCCCTCCACACTCCACCAATATGTACCTTACTGAATGACTCCTCCAATGCGCCTTTAGGTGCGAAGCACTCCAGTACTTAGTTACTCTGGAATGCCTCTCTCTAGGTGTTCCTAGTCTCTACTTGTATGACAGACAGCTGTAGCCTGCTTCGGTGACTCCTCTCTGCATCCCGGCTTATTATCCATGTGCTGTTGTGTCCCAAGTCTATGATGGGAGTAAGGCGTTAGTGGCTCACTACTCCTCCGGTGTCTGTTGCCAGACATAAAGATCCAATCAACCTTGGGGACCGGGCCCTGGCATTTGCGCTCTGGACTGCAAGGGTTATCTCTCTTTCTCAACCTGATTCCCACCGTCCTTCTATTCTCCTTCGTTCCGATCTGTTCTATCTCTCTTATGGAATCTGTAGTCTCCAGTCTACATCTCTTTCTCCTTCTCTTCCTACCCGTGTCAGCTGGCCCAGTTCACTGGGGCAGCTGCAGCACTCCTTCCTCCATCCTTTCTTCCAGGGATCCCCACTCCTCATTGAGTGGCTGTCCTCTCCTACTCCGCCTGCCCTCTTCTTCAGACTGACTGACTGACTGAAATCCTACACCTTCCCTCTCTTTTATATCTAACTTCACCCTCCTCCCCAGCACCTCCCGTGTTACTAAGCCAGGGACCACAAAAGGCACCCTATGACCTTTCCAGCATAAAGCATGGATGGGTCCCTGCTGAACTATCCTGTGTGTGGGGTTCAGGTGTTGGAAAGTGGAAGGGAGTTCCCACCCTACCTGGATGGTGGGGCACCACACCTTAGGAGAAGGTGCAGTACCTCTGTGACGACTGAAGCCTCAGGGGCACCACAAATACCCATACCCTAACGTTAGCGCTAGATAACTATTTCTAATCTAATTGCTCCCGTAACTAACCTACACCTAACTAAAGCTATTGAATGATGGATGTATGGACAAGACAAAATAACATTGAAGAAAAAAAATGAAGATATAGAAAAATAATATATATAAAAAATGACATTAGAGGTGGGAGGAGCGACGGGGAGACTGGGGTGACACTGGGAGATATAGGTGATTTAGACTTTCAGAGATATAGCACCTATCTGACAGCAGTAAAGCTCTGATCTCCAAAAAAAGTCACTGAAAGAATGAGCTGAGCTGCTCTTTCCCGCATTGGATACATAGCGTGATTGGATAGTTACACTGACCATCTAATCACAGTGATCAGAGAGCAGGGGACTACTGACACTGGTCCCCACATCTCTTCACAACCTTCTAAATGTCGCAATCACTTTTCATCGAGACATCTGGGGGGTTAATCAGGGAGGGGCAGTGCTGGCATTGTCCCTGGCTGTTACTGCAGGACCTCGGCTGTCATCTGAGCAGGGCTCCAGAGGTGATTGTGCAAGAAAGTGATAAGAGACAACTGTGGGCACTCAGCTGTCACTGTGTGTCGTCATTGTTTTCACAAAACGGAAATATGCCGAAAATTTTGAAAATTTTGCAATTTTAAAACTTTAATTTTTTATGCCCTTAAATCAGAGAGATGTATCACACAAATTTCTTAATAAATAACATTTCCCACATGTCTACCTTACTTAAGCACAATTTTGGAAACAACATTTTTTTTTGTTAGGAACTTATAAGGGTTAAAAGTTGACTAATGATTTCTCATTTTCACAACAAAATTTACAAACCATTTTTTTAGGGACCACATCATATTTAAAGTCATTTTGAGGGGTGTACATGACAGAAAATACCCAAAAGTGACTCCATTCTAAAAACTAGACCTCTCAAGGTGCTCAAAACCACATTCAAGAAGTTTATTAACCCTTTACGTGCTTCACAGGAACTAAAGCAATGTGGAAGGAAAAAATTAACATTGAACTTTTTGTTGCAAAAATTTACTTCACAACCAATTTTTTTTTATTTTCACAATTGTTAAAGCAGAAAATGAGCCACAAAATTTGGTGTGCAATTTCTCCTGAATACGCTGATACCCAAAATGTGGGGGTAAACCACTTTTTCAGCGTATGGCAGCGCTCGCAAGGGAGGGAGCGCCGTTTGACTTTTTCAACGCAGAGTTGGCTGGAATTGAGATCGGATGCCATATTGTATTCGGAGAGCCCCTGATGTTCCTAAACAGTGGAAACCCCCAACAAGTGACCCCATTTTGGAAACTAGACCCATTAAGGAACTTTTCTAGATCTGTGGTGAGCACTTTGAACCTTCAAGTGCTTCACAGAAGTTAATAACGTAGAGTCGTGAAAATAAAAATAATTTTTTTTCCACAAAAATGATATTTCGCCCCCAAATTTTAATTTTTACAAGGGCAACAGGAGAAATCATACCCCCACAGTTGTTGTGCGATTTGTCCTGAGTATGCTGATACCCAATATGTGGGGGTATACCACTGTTTGGGCGCACGGCAGAGCTCAGAATGGAAGAAGTACCGTTTGACTTTTTCAATGCAGAATTGGCTGGAATTGAGATTGGACGCCATGTCGCTTTTGGAGAGCCGCTTGTGTGCCTAAACAGTGAAAAACCTCTACAAGTGACACTATTTTGGAAACTAGACCCCCCAAGGAGCTTATCTAGATGTGTGGTGAGCACTTTGAACCCCCAAGTGCTTCACAGAAGCTTATAACGCAGAGCAGTGAAAATAAAATAATCACTTTTTTTCCCTCAAAAATGATAATTTAGCCCCCTATGTTTTATTTTCTCAAGGGTAGCAGGAGAAATTGGACCACAAAAGTTGTTGTGCAAGTTGTCCTGAGTACGATGATACCACATATGTGGGGGGAACCACTGTTTGTGCGCATGGGAGAGCTCGGAAGGGAAGGAGCGTCATTTTGGAATGCAGACTTTGATGGAATGGTCTACGGGCGTCATGTTGCATTTGCAGAGCCACTGATGTGACTAAATAGTATAAACCCCCCACAAGTGACCGCATTTTGGAAACTAGACTCCCCCAAGGAGTTTATCTAGATGTCTGGTGAGCACTTTGAGCCTCCAAGTGCTTCACAGAAGTTTATAACGCAGAGCCATGAAAATAAAAGTCTTTTTGTTTTCCACAAAAGTGATTTTTTAAGTCCCCAATTTTTTTATTTTCCCAAGGGTAACAGGAGAAATTATACCCCCTAAGTTGGTAAATAGTGGAAACCCCTCAATTCTTGCTCCAACCCTAATCCCAACACACCCCTAATCCTAACCCTAATCCCTAATCCTAACCCTAATCCTAATTCGCTTTAACCCTAATTCTAACCCTAACCCTAATTCTAACCCTATCCCTAACCCTAATTCCAACCCTAACCCTAATTCTAGCACTAACCCTAGCCCTAACCCTAGCCCTAACCCTAATTCCAACCCTAACCCTAATTCCAAACCTAACCCTAGCCCTAACCCTAACCCTAATGGAAAAATGAAAAAAAAAAATATTTTCATTTCATTATGTTTGCCTAACTAAGGGGGTGATAAACGGGGGGTTATTTACTATTCTTTTTATTTTGATCACTATGATAGTTTATCATAGTGATCAAAATGAATTAATGGAAACTGCCAGCCGGCAGATTCGCGGCAGGCGCACTGCACATATGCGCCTGCCATTTTCTTCCGGATCCAAGATGGCGGCGCCCACCGGAGGACGCCGGAGGGACAGAGGACCACCGGGAGGGAAACCAGGGTCACTGGGAGGTACAGGGGGGATCGGGGACCCTATTTCTCTCTCCTCTGATGTGCGATCACATCAGAGGAAAGAGAAATTAAATGCAAAATCGCAGCTTTTTTTGCGATCACCGTTATAGGGTTAATAACGGCGATCGTAAAAGCAGGGTCAGTAAAAACCGACCCGATTCATGTTCTCTGGGGTCTCAGCTACCTCCGGCAGCCAAGACCCCGGAAAAAATCCGACACTGGGGGGCGCTATTTAGTTACGCCACAGCGCCGTGAGTTCATGGCGCTGTGGTTTAAGTACCCTTAATTACCACCGTTAAAAGGCGTATCGGCGGTCGTTAAGGGGTTAATGCATGACATACATAGCACATCAAGGTGCGAGACTTAACACCTGTTCATGATGTGCTATATCAGTCACTTGTCACTAAGAAGTTAAGCCAGTTTTCTGCTATAAAACAACTTGAATCAGTGCAAAATGTTTACAATTTGCAGATATGCAAAAAATTAGACATTTGGCATTTAAACTCCCATTCTGATCCGTAAAAAACAATACCATGTGAACAGCTCCATAGATTATCAGATTCCCCACATTGTGCAGTTATTCCAATCACACTTGGAGAGTAGAATCCTAAGACTCAGCACCGGCGTTAGCACCCAGGTAAGTGGCAGGGCCCTGAGCAGGCGGGGGATCTTGCGGTCAAGGACACCAGTGCTACTAATACTTACCTCTCCCCATTTCTCCATTACGGCATCTTCCGCGTCTCCTGACTGTGACGTTTCAGGTCAGTGGGCCGAGCAGAGCAGCAGCAGCCAGCAAGGAGAGGTATTTCATTTTTTTAATGTTTGGAGCAATGTATGGGGACAATCATATGGGGCCCATTATATATTTAGCATTATATGGGGCCCATCATACATTGGAGCATAATATATGGGGCCTATTATATATGGAGCATCATATGGAGCCCATTATATGTAGCATTTTATTGGGCCCATTATAATTAGAGCATTATATGAGGCCTATTCTGTTTGGAGCAATATATAAGGCCCAGCTGTTATGAAAGAGTCACCGGAGGAGGAAAAAACAAAAATGCAAGCTAAGTCCAGAAAATCAGAGAGGTTGGTAGCTAGCAGATTGCAGACCCCTGATCCTATTCACAACAACTAACAGTAGCCGTGGAGCGTTCCTACGGTGGTCCTAGATGCCTCTTCACAGCCGGAGAACTAAATAAGCCTAAAGAAAGAAAGGGGAATTCTAAACTGCCCCAGAGCAGATCCCAAAGCAATAGACAGCCCCCAACATGAATTGTCGGTGAAAACAGATGAAAACACAAACACAGACAGAAAGACAGGCAGAGCAAATGATGGGGCCCAACTAACTAGGTAGGAAAGGACAGAAAAGATGCTGGCTGCAATCCACAAAAACCCTACCAAAAATGTCCCAACACGTCTGATAGGAAAAATGACCCTGAAGTCACTAGTCTTCAAAATCCCTATATCAGCACTCCGATATATTCTGAAGACAGAGCAAAAGAGATTTAACCGATCAGGGACAAAAATGGAAATTCAGCAGAGCCCCAGCCGGGGCTGGCAGAACACAAAACTAAGCAAATCAGACAAAATCTCATGGAACAATAACAGAGCAAAACTTAGCTTTAGAAGACAGGAACTGAACTGGAGGCTAGAGCTCAGAGCAGAGAAATCACCAGCAACCCTACAGGGCGTTGGCTGCCTTATTTCCACTCAGAGATTCCAGATGTCCCATCGCAATCCACCTGATCAGGTGACAGGTTTCTCCCATCCAAATCAGTTTCACCACCTCCTTTCACCAGCAGAGGGAGTTCATCGGACATCAAAGGTGAACGAGAAAATGAGCTCACAACAGTACCTTCCCCTTGAGGAGGGGTCATCGAACCCTCATCCACGCCACCAGGCCGATCAGGATTGGACCGATAAAAAGCATGAATCAATCTTTCGGCATGAATATCAGATGCAGAGACCCAAGAATTATCCTCCTGGCCATAACCCTTCCACTTAACCAAATGCTGGAGTCTCCGTCTAGCCAGACGAGAATCCAGTATCTTCTCAACCTCATATTCCACATTACCTCCAACCAATACAGGGTCAGGAGGTGCCACCACAGGAGCTACTGGCTCAACAAACCTCTTCAACAGAGACTTATGAAACACGTTATGGATCTTAAATGTAACAGGAAGAGCCAATCGAAAAGAGACCGGATTAAGAATCTCCAAAATCTTGTAAGGTCCAATAAATCTAGGTTTAAACTTTTGAGAAGCCACCTTCATAGAGATATTCTTTGATGACAACCAAACCATATCACCCACCTTAAACCGGGGACCAATGGTCCTATGCCGGTTGGAAAACCGCTGGGCCATTTCCTGGGAGAGAGACAACTTATCCACCACTTGGTCCCAAATCTGGTGCATTCTTTCCACCACAGTCTCAACACCTGGGCAGGCAGAAGACTCCACCTGCTGTCAAATTGGTACTGTAGGTTCTATGGAACTCGGTAGCATGGGTCAGAGAAGACAGACACAGTATATGTTCAAAGGTTCAGTATTGTATTGTAGCAACAGGTCACAGTATTATGCAAAGATAGTTCAGGGGTATTGCAGGAAGCAGGCTTCAGTATTATACGGTAAGCAGATATAAGTTCTGGCAACAGGTAGAGTCTGTACGAACCAACTGGCGAGAGTCTGAGGTCCGGGAGCACACAGTCCTAAAGACCTGAGCCTGGACCGGGCTTCAAGCGGTGAGCAGGCCACAGAGATGAATGAAGCAGAGCAGATCCGGACAGGAGAGGCGGTCAGGCAGGACGGCAGGTAAGTAACAAACGGGGAATCCCGAGGTATAGAAGAAGCAGGCACAATGCGAGTTCTCCAAGCTTGGCAGCAGGTGAAGATCCAGATACACAAGCACAGGTATAATGTGCTGAGTCCCTTTAGTACACAGCAGGCAGGAAACAGGAAAAGTCAAACAGGAACAAGATGGCCCCTTGTGAAGCTACTTACTCCATCTTTGATAAGGGCAAAAGTAAGGGCAAAGTCAAACAGGAACAAGATGGCCCCTTGTGAAGCTACTTACTCCATCTTTGATAAGGGCAAAAGTAAGGGCGAAGTCAAACAGAATAGGAACATGGCTCAGAGCCTCACACTATTCCCTCCTTCAAGGATGTCCTCCGGACGACCTTAGATCAGGTTTAATGGGGTATCGGCTGTGGAACCGTTGGATCAGACGGGGAGCTCGAATGTTCTCCTGAGGTTCCCAGGAATTCTCCTCCGATGGGTAACCCTGCCATTTCACCAAGTACTGAAGTTTCCCCCTATGGATCCGAGAGTCGATGATCCCTTCCACGATAAATTCTTCTTGCCCGTCAATGAGAACCGGACCAGGTGGAACAGGTGTACGTCCAGGAAAAGGATTCGGTACTACCGGTTTAAGCAAGGAGACATGAAAAACAGGGTGTATTTTCAAAGATGTAGGCAACGTAAGACAGCAGGCTACAGGACTCACTATGTTGTCGATTTTGTATGGGCCAACATATTTCTGTCCCAACTTAGATGTCGGAATCCTTAATTTCAAATTTCTTGTCGAAAGCCAGACCATGTCTCCTACCTTGTATGTTGGTGCTGGTTTACGGAACCTGTCTGCAGCTCTCTTGTATCTCTCTTGAGCTGTAGCCAGCGTTTGTTTCAAAGACTCAAAATTCTGTTGTAAACACGTAATTTGGTCAGCTGCTGTGGGTACAGACGTGTCTATCGGGAGTCGAGGGATGATGCTGGGATGATACCCCTTATTGGCGAAGAAAGGAGACTGCTTGGTGGAGGCACTCTGTGAGTTGTTATATGTAAATTCGGCCATCGGGAGTAAGTTTACCCAATCATCTTGCAAGTGGCATACGTAGCAACGTAAATACTGCTCCAAGGTTTGATTAGTCCGTTCCGTTTGTCCGTTAGACTGCGGATGAAAAGCAGATGATAGATTTACCTTGATGTCCAGGGCGGCACAGAAGCTTCGCCAAAATTTTGAGGTAAATTGAACCCCTTGATCTGATATCACTTCGTCAGGAACTCCATGTAGCCGAAAAACATTTTGTACGATGAGGTCCGCTGTCTGTTTGGCTGTCGGAAGACCGATACAGGGAATGAAGTGGGCAGCCTTGGTCAAACGGTCGATCACTACTAGGATAGTGTTTTTCCCCTTAGAAGTAGGCAATTCTACAATGAAATCCATTGAAACAGACCCCCAAGGGCGAGATGGAATAGGGAGGGGTTGTAACAGTCCCGTAGGTGAGGAGCGGGGAACCTTTGATCTTGCACATACCTCACATGACGAGACGTAATGCTGAACGTCTCTCTGGTAGGTCGGCCACCAAAAGAAGCGAGACAAGAATTCCTGAGTCTTCTGGACTCCTCTATGACCGGCGATCTTTGAGTCATGCATTAATTTTAGTACACTTAGTCTGACCATTTCCGGAATATACAGGCGTTGCCCCTGAAACCAAAGTCTGTTTTTCAAGGTTAGGTTTACCTGATTGGGGGGTCGGATCAGTAGTGGGTCTCTAGCGTAGGCTTCCTTAATACCTGTTAATAGATCTTGATTGTGTAACACTCCTATGAAGTTTCTTTCTGAGAGTATAGTCCTCGGAGGTAATGCTGGAGTTACGTTTCCTGAGTGAATCCTAGATAGTGCATCGGCCTTCCCATTACGAGAGCCTGGCCTGTAGGAAACAATGAAGTCAAACTGAATAAGAAATAAAGTCCATCGGGCCTGTCTAGGTTTTAGACACCTTGCCGATCTCATGAATTCGAGGTTCCGATGATCCGTAAATACAACAATCTGGTGAGATGCTCCCTGTAGTAGATGCCTCCATTCCTTGAATGCGGTTATAATGGCCAATAGCTCTTTATTCCCGACATCGTAATTTCTCTCTGCGGGCGACAATTTCTGCGAAAGAAAGGTACAAGGGTGTAAAAGATCTTTCTCACCTGTTCTTTGCGAGAGTATGGCCCCTATTGCACAGTCGGAAGCGTTTACTTCCATTATGAAAGCTCGATCCGGATCCGGGTGTACGAGGATCGGTGCTGATGTGAATTTAGCTTTTAACTTGGAAAATGCTGTCTGCGCTTGCGGTGACCAGACAAATGGTATCTTCTTCCGGGTCAATTGGGTGATGGGTATGACGATCTCCAAAAAATTTTTAATGAATCGTCTGTAAAAATTGGCGAATCCAATAAATCGTTGTACTTCTTTCACAGACTTGGGAATTGGCCACTCCTGAATGGCTTGAGTTTTACTGGCATCCATGCTGAGACCCTGAGGAGAAATAACATACCCCAAGAATTGGATTTCCGTCTTGTGAAATTCGCATTTCTCCAACTTGATATACAAGTGATTCTGCCGTAGACGATCCAAGACTACTCTCACGTGCTGCTGATGCTCCTCGATGTTGCTGGAAAAGATCAAAATGTCATCCAAATAAACAACAACAAAAATATCGAGTATGTCTCTGAAAATGTCATTCACCAAGTGTTGAAATATAGCCGGCGCATTACGGAGACCAAAAGACATGACGAGGTACTCAAAATGCCCATAGCGTGACCGGAAGGCTGTTTTCCACTCGTCACCGGGGCGGATCCGTACTAGATTGTATGCTCCACGGAGATCTAATTTCGTGAAGATTTTAGAGTGTCGCACCCTTTCAAGTAGTTCGGGAATTAATGGAAGTGGATAGGAGTACCTGATCGTAATTTTATTGAGTTCTCGGTAGTCAATACATGTGCGGAGTGAACCATCCTTTTTTTTTACGAAGAAGATTGGGGCACCCGCTGGGGAGGAAGATGGTCGTATAAATCCCTTGGCTAGGTTCTCATCGATATACTCCTTGAGGGCTTTTAGTTCTGGCCCAGCCAAAGGGTAAATGTTACCGAACGGAATCGCGGCACCAAGTAGCAGTTCCACGGGGCAATCGTACGGCCGATGTGGAGGTAATTTGTCTGCATTTTTTTTGTCACATACATCGATGAAATCCTGATACTCTATTGGTAGATTTAGGTCAACTGAGCATGCTGACCCAACTAAAGCTGGTTCTTTAGATGATATCTGTCTTCTTGGAAACTGTATTTCTTTCGTCTCCCAATTGATAGTAGGGTTTTGCAGTCGTAGCCATGGTAATCCTAGGATTATGGGAAAATGAGGGGAAGAAATTAACAAGAAGGACAGTCTTTCTGAGTGATCCGCCCCCATACGGACTTTCAGTGACGTTGTTTCAAGGTCTACGGGCCCGGATACCAGTGGGGAACCATCCACAGTTTCCATCAATACCGGAGAAATCCTCCTTTGTGAACATATACTGTGTTCTTTAGCGAATGTAATGTCCATAAAATTGCCGCTGGCCCCTGAGTCAACCATAGCGAAACTAGTAATCCACTGGGACTGGGTCCATATCTTGATGGGGATATAACAGTGCGAGTCCTTCCTTGAGCCGTCCAAGGTCGAAGTAGTGGAACTTACTGATGAGATGGCTGCATTCACCGGTGAGAATATTTCTGAAGTACAGTCGGAGAAGTCGTGATTCCAGTCAACTATTTCCTTCCTAGGAGGGTTTGAGTGGGAAACTACTGAAGATACATCCGAAAAGTCACATTCGATTACCGCAGCCGTGGTCTTGCGATTCTTACCGGGACAATTTGAAATATAGTGACCTGATTTTCCACAATAGAAGCATAAATTTTCTCTAAAACGGTGCTCCTTGCGTGGGTCAGGAGGATCTCCGCACTGCATCGACCTGCATAGGTTCTGACTCAACCGGGAGGAAAGACTTGTTCTGAGCTTCCCTGGAGGGAGACGGCAAGGTTAAAAAATTACTGCGGTTAGCATCTGCCCATCTCTCTTGCCGGCGTTCTGCAAGACGAATATCAATACGAATGCAATGGTTTATGAAGTCTCTCAGGGCAGTGGGTGACTCGCCTCTAGCCAATTCGTCTTTAATTGCGGCAGATAACCCCCTCCTAAACACTGCGTATTTTGCTGAGTCGCACCATGTGGTATCCAACACCCACCTCCGAAATTCCATCGCGTATTCTACGACAGGACGCTTTCCCTGATGGAGGGCCAGCAATGCGGTTTCTGCTGTGGCACTTCAGTTGGGGTCATCGAACATCTGACACATTGCGGAAATAAAGTCATTTAAAAAATTCAAACAGACATCATTAGTTTCAATCAGGGGATTTGCCCAAGCAAGAGCCTTGTTGGTTAACAGCATTATCATAGCTAACACCTTGTCTCGTCCTGTTGGAAACTGAGCCGCATGCGCAGCAAAATACAGCTGACACTGATTTAGGAACCCTCGGAACTTTTCTCTTTCGCCACCGAACCTGAAAGTTTAGGGAAAGCTGGAATCGAAGGTGGGGTTGCGGCTGGGGCTGAAACTGTAGTCTCTAGTTTTGAGAGACGAGTAGCTAACGCCTGAATGGACGTATCGGCTATGGTAGCATTATGGTTAGCTTGAGTCTCTAGTGCCGACAATTTTGTTTTGGTAGCCTGAAGCTCCCCTTGAAGTCCTTAGATAAATGTGCATATCTTTTTAAGGCGTACTTCCACAGAATCTGACCCAGCGAGCTCCATATTATTTGCTTGTGTATCCTGTCAAATTGGTACTGTAGGTTCTATGGAACTCGGTAGCATGGGACAGAGAAGACAGACACAGTATATGTTCAAAGGTTCAGTATTGTATTGTAGCAACAGGTCACAGTATTATGCAAAGATAGTTCAGGGGTATTGCAGGAAGCAGGCTTCAGTATTACACGGTAAGCAGATATAAGTTCTGGCAACAGGTAGAGTCTGTACGAACCAACTGGCGAGAGTCTGAGGTCCGGGAGCACACAGTCCTAAAGTCCTGAGCCTGGACAGGGCTTCAAGCGGTGAGCAGGCCGCAGAGATGAATGAAGCAGAGCAGATCCGGACAGGAGAGGCGGTCAGGCAGGACGGCAGGTAAGTAACAAACGGGGAATCCCGAGGTATAGAAGAAGCAGGCACAATGCGAGTTCTCCAAGCTTGGCAGCAGGTGAAGATCCAGATACACAAGCACAGGTATAATGTGCTGAGTCCCTTTAGTACACAGCAGGCAGGAAACAGGAAAAGTCAAACAGGAACAAGATGGCCCCTTGTGAAGCTACTTACTCCATCTTTGATAAGGGCAAAAGTAAGGGCAAAGTCAAACAGGAACAAGATGGCCCCTTGTGAAGCTACTTACTCCATCTTTGATAAGGGCAAAAGTAAGGGCAAAGTCAAACAGAACAGGAACATGGTTCAGAGCCTCACACCTGCCCTGAAGAGAATCGAGGATGAAGCCCAAAGTTACAAAAAAGGTTACATCAAAGTGGCAGAACTAGCTCTATTATTTAAAGCAAATTCGGCCAAGGGCAAAAATGAGACCCAATCATCCTGATTAGCAGAGATAAAACATCTCAAATAAGACTCCAAAGTCTGGTTTGTTCTCTCCGTCTGCCCATTGGTCTGAGGGTGAAACGCAGAGGAGAAGGACAACTGAATTCCCAGCTTGGAACAAAAATTCCTCCAAAATCTAGAGACAAACTGAACTCCTCAGTCAGATACAATGTTCTCAGGAATCCCATGCAAGCGAACCACCTGTTGCAAAAACAAGGGCACCAACTCTGAGGAAGATGGCAACTTAGGGAGTGGTACAAGATGGACGATCTAAGAGAATCTATCACAAATCACCCAGATAACAGTCATTCTCTGGGAGATAGGCAGATCAGAAATAAAACACATTGAAATATGGGTCCATGGCCTCCTGGGCACCGGCAAAGGCATCAACAACCCAATAGAGCGAGAACAAGGTTTAGATCGGGAGCAAGTCCCACAGGACTGCACAAAATTTCTGACATCACGAGATAAGGCAGGCCACCAAAAAGACCGACTCCCCAAATGTCTAGTACCAAAAATACCTGGATGACCAGCCAATGCGGAGCAATGAACTTCAGACATTACTCTCTTCCTCCACTGGTCAGGAGCATACAATTTTCCAATGGGACAACACTCAGGTTTGTCCTCCTGAAACTCTTCCAGAGCACGTCTCAAATCAGGCGAGATGGCAAAAAGAACTACCCCCTCACCTAAGATGGTAGCATGCTTGGTCACAATAGGAGAATCAGCAATGAAACTCCTAGAGAGGGCGTCTGCCTTGACAATCTTAGTGCCCGGAAGAAAAGAGACCACAAAATCAAAACGTGTGAAAAGCAAGGCCCACCTAGCCTGTCTAGGATTCAAGCGTTTGGCCGACTCAAGGTAAGGTAAATCAAATTCTTGTGGTCAGTGAGGACCACGACTTTATGTCTAGCTCCCTCCAACCAATGTCTCCACTCCTAAAATGCCCATTTCATGGCTAACAGTTCCCGATTCCCCACATCATAGTTGCGTTCAGATGGGGAGAACTTTCGGGAAAAGAAAGCACAGTGATTCATTTTAGATGTTACCGGATCTTTTTGGGACAAAACAGCTCCAGCACCAATCTCAGAAGCGTCCACCTCAACCTGAAACAGGAGTGAGACATCAGGTTGCCGCAAAACCGGAGCAGAAGTGAACCTCCGCTTCAGCTCCTGAAAGGAAGAAACAATCTCTGGAGACCAATTCAGCACATCAGCACCCTTCTTAGTCAAATCAGTCAATGGTTTGGCAATCCCAGAAAAATTAGCTATAAATTTACGATAAAAATTAGCAAAACCCAAAAACTTCTGGAGGGTCTTCAAAGAAGTGGGCTGAACCCAATCATAAATGGCCTGTACCTTGGCCGGGTCCATTTCAATAGTTGACGGAGACAAAATAAATCCCAAAAATGAAATCCTCTGTACACCAAAAAGGCATTTCGACCCCTTAACATACAGGGAATTCTCCCTCAAAATCCGGAACACAGTCCGAACATGTTCCACATGAGAGTCCCAATCACTGGAAAAGATCAAAATATCATCCAGATAGATGATCAAAAATGTATCCACAAAGTCCCGGAAAATATCATTCATGAAGCACTGGAAGACAGAAGGGGCATTAGTGAGCCCAAAAGGCATCAACAGCTACTCAAAATGTCCCTCCGGAGTATTAAACGCCGTCTTCCATTCATCCCCATGCTTAATGCGAATAAGATTATTCGCCCCCCTGAGGTCAAGCTTGGTAAACCAGCAAGCACCTTTAACTCTGGAGAATAGATCAGAAATCAGGGGTAACGGATACTGATATTTAACAGAAATTTGGTGAGGGAACGATAGTCAATACAAGGCCTTAATGAACCATCTTTCTTGGCCACGAAAAAAAAAACAGCAAAGGGTGAAGAGGATGGTCTAATATGACCCTTCTTCAACGACTCCTTAATATAAGATCACATAGCCTCATGCTCGGGTACAGATAAATTGAAAAGTCGACCCTTGGGAAATTTACACCCAGGGCTCAGCTCAATTGCACAGTCATAACTCCTATGAGGAGGCAAAGACGCAGACTTATTCTCACTAAATACATCATAAAAATCAGCCAAAGAGTCAAGAACATCATGCGACTGGGGAGAGGTGGAGAAAACAGGAGTGTCACTAAGAGCACACAGACAACCCCAACTCACCACAGACACAGATTTCCAATCCAAAACTGGATTATGGATTTGCAACCAGGGAAACCCCAGAACAATGGTATCATGCAAATTATGCAACACCAAAAATCTGCAATTTTCTTGATGGTCTGGGGCGACCCGCATTACCAACTGGGTCCAAAACTGAGGTTTATTCTTCGCCAAAGGAGTAGCATCAATACCCCTCAAAGGGATAGGCATCCGCAGAGGTGTCATAGGAAACCCACACCGTTTAGCAAAATCCAAGTCCATCAGGTTCAGAGCCGCTCCTGAATCCACAAAAGCCTTAGCGGAAAATGTGGACAGGGAGCAGATCAGAGTAATTGCCAGAAGAAACTTAGGTTGTACACCACTCACAGCAAATGTGTGTGCAAAACGTTTCTCTCGTTTAGGGCAGACAGAAATATTATGAGAGGCATCTCCACAGAAAAAACACAACTTATTACGCCTTCTGAACTCCTGACGTTGCGCCCTAGACAAAACTCTATCACATTGCATAGGTTCAGACATTTGTTCAACAGGTGGCAACATTTCTCGTGTAATTTTACGTTCATGTAAACACCGAGCAACCTGAATGGCTAATGACATAGAACCATCAAGACCAGAGGGAACAGGAAATCCCACCATAGTATCTTTTACGGTTTCTGACAAACCCTTCCGAAAGAGAGCTGCCAAGGCACCATCATTCCAGGTAGTAAGGACCGCCCACTTTCGGAATTTTTGACAGTACAACTCTGCAGAATCCTGACCCTGGCTCAATGCCAACGGGGCTTTTTCAGCTTGATCAATAGCATTAGGTTCATCATACAACAACCCCAAGGCTTGAAAAAATGCCTCCACATTAGTTAGAATAGGATCATCAGGTGTCAAAGAAAACGCCCAAACCAGGGGATCGCCGAGCAGCAAAGAGATGACAATTTTAACCTGCTGCACGGAGCTCCCCGATGAGTTAGGCTTCAAGGCAAGAAATAATTTACAATTATTCTTAAAATTCAAAAATTTAGACCGAT
Source organism: Dendrobates tinctorius (assembly GCF_039654945.1). Taxonomy (NCBI): domain Eukaryota; kingdom Metazoa; phylum Chordata; class Amphibia; order Anura; family Dendrobatidae; genus Dendrobates; species Dendrobates tinctorius. Next base: position 14,461,724 of record NW_027361797.1, on the reverse strand, counting down.
CCCCAAAAAACACATCAGGAGTAGGGATCTTTGGTTCAGCAGCATGTGAATGAGCAAGATAGGTGGAAATTCCCCGCACTTCAGCAGTGAGCTGCTCCACACGATCAGACAATTACTTAATCTCCATTAATAAAAAATTCCTCCTACGGCCCCAGAGAAAAAGAGGAAAAAATATACATTAACTTTTTTTTTTTTTTACAATTCTTTCCTGTTATTGAGTACCCTAGAATCTGCGGTATGGCTGGTTATTCTGTTATGAATGAGTCACCGGAGGAGGAAAAAACAAAAATGCAAGCTAAGTCCAGAAAACCGGAGAGGTTGGTAGCTAGCGGATTGCAGACCCCTGATCCTATTCACAACAACTAACAGCAGCCATGGAGCGTTCCTACAGTGGTCCTAGACGCCTCTTCACAGCCGGAGAACTAAATAAGCCTAAAGAAAGAAAGGGGAAATCTATACTGCCCCAGAGCAGATCCCAAAGCAATAGACAGCCCCCAACATGTATTGTCTGTGAAAAGAGATGAAAACACAAACACAGACAGAAAGACAGGCAGGGCAAATGATGGGGCCCAACTAACTAGATAGGAAAGGACAGAAAAGATGCTGGCTGCCATCCGCAAAAACCCTACCAAAAATGTCCCAACACGTCTGATAGGAAAAACGGCCCTGAAGTCACTAGACTTCAAAATCCCTATATCAGTACTCCGATATATTCTGAAGACAGAGCAAAAGAGATTTAACCGATCAGGGACGAAAATGGAAATTCAACAGAGCCCCAGCCGGGGCTGGCAGATCACAAAACTAAGCAAATCAGACAAAATCTCATGGAACAATAACAGAGCAAAACTTAGCTTTAGTAGACAGGAACTGAACTGGAGGCCAGAGCTCAAAGCAGAGAAATCACCAGCAACCCTTCAGGGCGTCGGCTGCCTTATTTCCACTCAGAGATTCCGGATGTCCAATCGCAATCCACCTGTTCAGGTGACAGGTTTTTCCCATCCAAATCAGTTTCACCACCTCCTTTCACCAGCAGAGGGAGTTCATCGGACATCAAATGTGAACGAGAAAATGAGCTCACAACACCCAGCATATACTGGAACATTACATGGGGCCCATCATATACTGTATAGAACATTATATGGGTGTTGTGAGCTCATTTTCGGGTTTGCCTCTGGCTTCTGGTGAGGGTTATGGAGCTGGCTGTGCTGACAGAGAAGTAGTGAGTTCTCTATCTGGACTCCCTCTGTTGGTGAAGGGAGGTAATGAAGCTGATCTAAAAGTCAGAGACCGGCCACCTGAGGAAGAGGACTGTGATTCGACATCAGGAGTTTCTGATTGGATTTAAGGCAGCCGACTCCCTAGTTTCTTGCTGGTGTTTTTTCCTGACTGTGGCTTCTGGGTTTCAGTTTGGTTCCTGCCTTCTTAAAGCTAAGTTTTCTCTGCTATTGTTCATATGAGTTTTTGTCTGGTTTACTTAGTTTTTGTGTTCAGCCAGCCCTGGCTGGGACTGGGCTGAATCCCAATTTTGTCTCTGATCAGTTGATCTCTTTTGCTCTGTCTTCAGAATATACCTGAGTGCTGATATAGGGAATTGAAGTCTAGCGACTTCAGGGCTTTTTTCTATCAGACGTGTTGGACATTTTGGCAGGATTTCTTTCCTGTCCTTTCTAGTTAGTGAGGGCCCCATCATTTGCTCAGCCTATCTTTCTATCTGTGTTTGTGTTTTCATCTTGTTTCACCGACAATACATGTTGGGGGTTGTCTATTGCTCTGGGGTCTGCTCTGGGGCAGTTTAGATTTTCCCTTTTTGTTTCTTTAGGCTTATTTAGTTCTCCGGCCGTGACGAGGCATCAAGGACCACCGTAGGCACGCTCCACGGCTACTGCTAGTTGTTGTGGATAGGATCAGGGGTCTGCAATCCGCTAGTTACCAACCTCTCCGGTTTTCTGGGCTTAGCTTGCTTTTTGTTTTTTTCTTCCTCAGTGACTCATTCATAACAATGGGGCTTATTATACTGTATGGAGCAATATACAGTACGAGGCTCATTATTCTATATAGAGCACTATGTGGTGTTCATAATACTGTATGGAGCAATATGAGGGGCTCATTATTCTATATTGAGCACTATGTGGTGCCCACAGTACTGTAAGGAGAAATATATGGGGCTCATTATTCTGTATGGAGCACTATGTCATGGCCATAATACTGTATGGATTACTATACTGTCCGATTTCAGAGCTATTGTAGAATTTACAATAGCTATCACTCATGTAATAAAAGAAGTGAAATTTTTGGCATAGTACTATACCTATATTTCTCTGATGTATCTGTACATCATGCATTATAGTATAGGTTTAACCCCTTTCTGACATCTGACGTACTATCTCGTCCACGGGACCTTATGACCAGGAACAGGATAGTACGTTATCGCGATCAGCGGCGCTCCGGGGGGGCGCCGCTGATCGCGGTCGGGTGTCAGCTGATTATCACAGCTGACACCCGGCACTATGTGTCAGGGGTGGTCATGGACCATCCCCGACATGTTAACCCCTGGCACATTGCCATCAAACATGATGGCAGTGTACCAGGGGTTTAGAGAAGCATCGGCAGGGAGGGGGCTCCCTCCGTGCTTCTCTGAGACCCCCAGCACAGCACGATGTGCTGCGCTGCGCTGTGGGCCTCCTTCCCTGCAGGTCCCCGGATCCAATATGGTGGCGGGGACCTTCAAGGGCCTGCAGGGAGGCGGCTTCCTCATTGCCTGCAGAGAGCAGGCATGAGGAATCCTCCTGCGCTGCCTGTCACATGGCTGATTTGTCACAGCGCTGTGTGATGTGTCAGATCAGCAATCTGACATATAGCAGTGATGTCCGCCCCGGCACAATGTAATAAAGTAAAAAAAGAAAAAAATAGTGTAAAAATAATTTATAAAAAATCTTTAAATAAATATAAAAAAAAATTCCCTAATAAATTCATTTTTTGGAAATAAAAAAAACAAACAATAAAAGTACACATATTTAGTATTGCCGCGTCCGTAATGACCCGCCCTATAAAACTGTACGATTAGTTAACCCCTTTAGCGAACCCCTTAAAAAATAAAAATAAGAAACAAAGCAAAAACAATGCTTTATTATCATACCGCCGAACAAAAAGTGCAATAACGCACGATCAAAAAGACGGATATAAATAACCATGGTACCGCTGAAAACGTCATCTTGTCCCGCAAAAATGAGCCGCCATACAGCATCATCAGTGAAAAAATAAAAAGTTATAGCTCGAAGAATAAAGCGATGCAAAAATAATTATTTTGTATATAAAATTGTTTTCATCGCATAAAAGCGCCAAAACATAGAAAAATACATAAATGAGGTATCGGTGTAATCATACTGACCCGAAGAATAAAACCACTTTTACCGGATGCGGAATGTTGTAAACTCACCCCCGAAAAGAAATTCATGAATTGATGGTTTTTGTTCATTCTGCGTCCCAAAAATCGAAATAAAAAGCGATCAAAAAATGTCACGTGACCGAAATTGGTACCAATGAAAACATCAACTCATCCTGCAAAAAATAAGACCTCACATGAGTCGGTGGGTCAAAATATGGAAAAAGTATAGCTCTCAAAATGTGGTGATGCAAAAACTATTTTTACAATAAAAAGCATCTATTAGCTTGTGACAGCTGCCAAACATAAAAACCCACCATAAATAGTAAATCAAACTCCCCTTTATTACCCCCTTAGTTAGGGAAAAATAATAAAATTAAAAAAAAATATTTTTTTCCATTTTCCCATTAGGGCTAGCTTTAGGGTTAGGGCTGAGATTAGGGTTAGGGGTGTGTTGGGGTTAGGGTTGGAGTTAGAATTGGGGAGTTTCAACAGTTTAGGCACATCAGAGGTTCTCCAAACGCGACATGACACCCGCAGACAATTCCATCAAAGTCTGCATTCCAAAATGTCACTACTTCCCTTCAGAGCCACGACATGTGCCCATACAGTAGTTTTCTCCCACATATGGGGTATCAGCGTGCTCAGTAAAAATTGGACAACAACTTTTGTTGTCCAATTTCTCCTTTTACCCTTGGGAAAATAAAAAAATTGGGGACTAAAAGATTTCCATTTTCCAATTAGGGCTAGGGTTAGGGCTAGAGTTAGGGATGAGATTAGGGTTAGGGGTGTGTTGGGGTTAGGGTTGGAGTTAGAATTGGGGGGTTTCCACTGTTTAGGCACATAAGGTGCTCTCCAAATGCAACATGGCGTCTGATCTCAATTCCAGCCAATTCTGCGTTGAAAAAGTCAAACGGTGCTCCTTCCCTTCCAAGCTCTGCTATGCGCCCAAACAGTGTTTTACCCACACATATGGGGTATCAGCCTACTCAGGACAAATTGCAAAACAACTTTTGGGGTCCAATTTCTCCTGTTAACCTTAGGAAAACAAAAAATGGGGGCAAAAATATCATTTTTGTGGAAAAAATATGATTTTTTATTTTCACACCCTGGCGTTATAAACTTCTGTGAAGCCCTTGGGGGTTCAAAGTGCTCACCACACATCTAGATAAGTTCCTTTGGGGGTCTAGTTTCCAAAATGGGGTCACTTGTGGAGGGTTTCAACAGTTTAGGCACATCAGAGGCTCTCCAAATGCAGCATGACACCCGCAGACCATTCCATCAAAACCTGCATTCCAAAACGTCACTACTTCCATTCCAAGCCCCAACGTGTGCCCATACAGTAGTTTTCTCCCACATATGGGGTATCAGTGTACTCAGGACCAATTGGACAACAACTTTTGGGTCCAATTTCTTCTGTTACCCTTGGCAAAATAAAAAATGGGGACTAAAAGATCATGTTTGTGATTTTGTGTTTTTTTATTTTCCCGGTGTTATAAACTTCTGATTAGCCCTTAGGGGTTAAAAGTTCTCACTACATATCTAGAAAGGTTCCTTGGGGGGTCTAGTTTCCAAAATGGGGTCATTTGTGGGGTGTTTCCACTGTTTAGGTACATCTTGGGTCTCTCCAAACGTGACATGGCGTCCGATCTGAATTCCAGCCAATTTTGCACTGAAAAAGTCAAATGGTGCTCCTTCCCTTCTGAGCTCTGCTATGCGCCGAAACAGTGGTTCTCTCCCACATATCAGGTATCACCGTACTCAGTACCAATTGCACAATACCTTTTGCAGTCCAATTTCTCCTGTTACCCTTGGTAAAATAAAAAAAAATGGACCTGAATTAATTTTTTTGTGAAAAAAAGTTAAATGTTCATTTTTTTAAGCATTCAAAAAATTCCTGTGAAGCACCTGAAGGGTTAATAAACTTCTTGAATGTGGTTTTGAGCACCTTGAGGGGTGCAGTTTTTAGAATGGTATCACTTTGGGGTATTTTCTATCATATAGACCCCTCAAAGTGACTTCAAATGTGATGCCGTCCTTAAAAATAAAATGGTGTTGCAGAAATGAGAAATCGCTGGTCAATTTTTAACCCTTATAACTTCCTAACAAAAAAAAATTTTGGTTCCAAAATTGTGCTGATATAAAGGAAACATATGGGAAATGTTATTTATAAAGTTTTTTGTGTGCCATATCTCTGTGATTTTAGGCCATAAAAATTCAAAGTTGGAAAATTGCCAAATTTTCAAAATTTTTGCCAAATTTCCATTTTGTTCACAAATAAACGCAAGTTATATCAATGAAATTTTACCACTAACATGAAGTACAATATGTCACGAGAAAACAATGTCAGAATTACTGGGATCCCTGGAAGCGTACCAGAGTTATTACCTCATAAAGGGACAGTGGCAGAATTGTATAAATTGGCCCGATCATGAACGTGCAAACCACCTTTGGGGGTAAAAGGGTTAAGAGTAGTGTTGAGCATTCCGATACCGCAAGTATCGGGTATCGGCCGATATTAGCTGTATCGGAATTCCGATACTGACTTGCGATACTTTTTTCATATCGGATAACGGAATCGGAAGTTCCCATAATGCTATGAGCCTGCTCGCTTTGATTCAGCCAATGGGAATCCTCAGAAGTGTGGGCACATCCTGTTAGGCATGTAGGCATGTTAACTATTGGCATGGCTGTGATTGGCTGCTGAAATGATGTGATGATGCACTATAAAAGCCACTGCTGCCGCCATTTCTGGTCACTCTGCTGTGAATTCAGTTAGGGACAGGCTGCTGTTGAAGACTGTGAGGGACAGTTAGAAATAGTGATTCTACAAAACATATTGTGCTTTAACCAGGCTACATAAACCACCACTGTAGCTTTCTTTTCCCTAGCAGCAGTGTTCACAGCTGTCTGCAAGGGCTGTGTGAGTGCAGCTCACGCTGTGGAGTGGGTCCTGTAGCCACATCTGGTTTAGGCCGCCCAGCGTGCCTCACTGCTGCCTCATACATATTTTTCTTCTTGAGCTGCTTATTTTTCAAAAATTCTATCTAGTGTGCTTCCATCCGTATCCATATACGTTGGTTGCAAACACTAGTAGTAGACAGCGGAGCCTTTCTGCAGCCTTTCAGTGCTAGTGTCCACTTAGCTGCACTGTTCACGGCTGTCTGAGAGGTCTCTGACTGTGTGTGAGTGCAGCTCACGCTGAGTAGTGTGTCCTGCAGCTACGTCTGGTTGTAGGCTGCTCAGCGTGCTTCACTGCCTCACACATATTTTTCTTTAATTGCAGCTCATTTTTTCTTCTCCTATTAGTGTGCATCCATCCGTATCCATCTACATTGGTTGGTTGCAAATACTATATAGGAGTAGATAGAGGAGCCTTTTTTCTGGCTTGTGCCCTTCATCTGCAGCCAGATTAGTATTACCCAATTTTTTTTGGAGCCTCATCTTTTGCATTGTAGGTTTCCTGCCTGCATTGTAATAGCTCCAAAAAGTTGGTGATACTATCACTTTCAAATCTTTGGTCACATCCTTTTAGTTTTTTTTTATAAAAAAAACCAATAAAGTTCACCAAACACTACATTTGAAAGTTGTGTAGGCCACATTAGCTCCTATTAAAGTGTAGTCCACACACACTTCATAAAATTAGTGTTTCTTCTACCTGTAACCAGCTGTTCAGGAATAAGCACACTAAGCCCCCCCTTTGTACTTTTCTGCCTATCTTTATCAGTCTAGCAAGATGAAGAAGGCAGGGAGTAAGGCACGTGGGCGTGGGCGTGGAGTTTCAGCAGGGAGAGGACGTGGGGATTCTGCAGGGAGAGGACGTGGGGATTCTGCAGGGAGAGGAAGTGGGGATTCTGTGCCTGCTGCAGGCACCAGTGAGTCAGCATCCCCCAGTTTTAGCAGGCAACAGTCCTTTATGTGCAGCTTTGTAGGACCTCGCCGTACCCCACTGCTGCGGGAGGAACAAATTGAGGCCATTGTCGGATGGATGGCAGCTAACGCATCGACTTCAATGACTTCCACATCCTCTCAGGGCCAGAGCACCGAAGAGCAACCATCTGTCTCTTCACCACATGCCAAAGTGCCCAGGCAGTCAGAGAGCCCTGGACAGGAGCCATCACAGTCTCTACTTCTGTTCACTGAATCTGTTGGCTTGGAAAGAGGGGGCCAGCCAAGCAGCATTCCAGAATGTGAAGAAGAGGGAGTATGCAGTGATGCGCAACTTCTTTGTCCCTCTGAATCTGAAGAGGCGGGTGGGCCAGTGCCTATGGTCAGCACACCACAGTACGCATCAGATGATGACGAGACACAGGTGCCACTTTCTGGTGCGTACGGTGCTGGCGAGACAACCCAGGAGAAGCAGGTGTTTGAAGAGGGGAGCGTAGATGATGAGGTCCTTGACCCATCATGGCGTGAGGAACAGGAAGGTGGTGGGAGCGGCTCTGAGGAAGAGATTCCCCGAACGGCCAAAACAGGAGGGAGAGGGAGGGGGCAGACTTGGTTGACTGTAGCCTCCACTTCAGCACCCGTTAGGAGCATTCCTCTTTCAAAAGCCAAAACGGGCGCTCCCAAGACTTGCAGTGCGTGGTCTGTTATGAATGAGTCACCGTAGGAGGCAAAAACAGAATTGCTAGCTAAGTCCAGAAAACCAGAGAAGTTGGCAGCTATCGGATTGCAGACCACTGAACCTAACAACAACAACCAGCAGTAGCCGTGGGGGGTTCCTACGGTGCCCTAGACCCCTCGATCACAGCCGGAGAACTACATAGCCTAAAGACAGAAAGTGAAATCTAAACTGTCCCAGAGCAGACCCCAAAGCAATAGGCAGCCCCCATCATATAATGACGGTGAAGCAAGATGAAAAAACACTCATACAGATAGAAAGATAGGCTGAGCAAATGATGGGGCCCAAGCTAACTAAATAGGACAGGATAGAAAAGCTGCTGTCTGCAATCCGCCAAAACCCTCTCAAAGCAAGAGCCAACAGACTGATAGGGAAAAAAGCCCTGAAGACGCTAGGCTTCAAAAGACTATATCAGTACTCAGGTATTTTCTGAAGACAGAGCAAAAAGGAATTCAGCTCACCCAGCAGGGAAAGGAAGAAATACAGAAAAACAAGGCAAAACAAAACCTAAGCACAAATGCAAAAAGCAGAGAAGAAAACTTAGCTTTTGAGGAGCAGGAATCAGACTGGTCTCCAAGAATCCCTCAGAGAAATCACCCGCAAGGCAGAAGGGCGTGGGCTGCCTTATATCCAGTCAGCAATTCCAGTCACCCAGTCATCATCATTCTGCTCAGATGCTTTGTAATCAGCCTCACTACCTTCCTTCACCAGAAGAGGGGGTTCATCAGACCTCAATGGTGAAGGGGAAAATGAACTCACAACAGTGGTCCTTTTTTGACACAGTTGCAGATGACATTTGCTTTGTCAAATACAAGCTGTGTCATCAGAGAGTCAAAAGAGGGAAAAATGTCAGCAACCTCAATACCACTAATATGTGGAAACATGTGCGGACCAAGCATGAGGTGGAGTTACACAGACACACTGAAGACGTAGGCCAACGTACAGCACCACCTACCACCTCTTCAGCTCGTGTTGGGGCCTCTTCCTCCAGCTCACACACAGCTGGTTCGGCTTCCACACAGGATCGCCAAGGAAGAACCTCTGGCACTGTTGTCCGGAGACCCTGTGACATTCCACCCACAGCACCACGTTTCCAGTCATCCTCACACTCCCAGGCCACTCGACAGCCATCGGTAGCACAGGCATGGTATAAAAGGCGGCCATACTCGGCAAACCATCCCCGAGCGCAGGCTCTGAATGCTGGCATTGCCAAACTACTGGCACTTGAAATGCTCTCATTCAGGCTGGTGGAGACTGACACTTTCCGGGACTTCATGGCATTGGCAGTCCCACAATACACCATGCTCAGCCACTTTTATTTCAGCAGGCGAGCCGTCCCTGCCCTGCAGAAACATGTGGAGGGAAAAATAAAACATGCGCTACTAAACGCCGTTAGTAGCAATGTCCACCTGACCACTGATGCGTGGACCAGTAACCATGGACAGGGACGATACCTTTCCCTCACTGTCCATTGGGTCAATGTTGTGGAGCCGGGTACAGATCTGGAGAGTGGCGCTGAACGTGTTCTGCCAACTCCACGGATTGCAGGAATCCAGTCTGTACACATAGACTCCTCCTCCTACTCAAGTACCTCAGAAACAGCGCAGCAGGAGCCTGTTATGACCGATATGAGCACAGCCGTGGCCAAACGTCAACAGGCCATACTCAAATTAATTTCTTTGGGGAATAGAAGCCACACAGCACAGGAGCTCTGGAATGCCATCAAGCAGGAGAGCGACGTGTGGTTTGTGCCAGCGAATCTCCAGCCGGGCTTGGTAGTGTGTGACAATGGCCGAAATCTGGTGGCAGCTCTTGGCCTAGGCAACCTCACTCACATCCCATGTCTGGCACATGTGCTGAACTTGGTCGTGCAGAGCTTTCTGAGGGACTATCCGGATCTTGATGCACTGCTGCACAAGGTCCGCATAGAGTGCGCTCACTTGCGGCGTTCCAGCACGGCAAGATCGCGCCTTGCTGCTCTGCAGCGCCGATTCCGCCTTCCGGAACATCGCATCATATGTGACCTACCCACCAGGTGGAATTCAATGTTACATAGGTTGGAGCGGTTGTGTGAGCAGCAGGCAGCAGTCATGGAGTACCAGCTGCATCAGGCGCAAACAAGTCGCACTGCGCCGGTCACACTTCAGCACCACTGAGTGGGCCTCTATGAAGGACATCTGCCTCGATTTACGTGCCTTCGATGATTCCACGCGGATGGCGAGTGCAGATGATGCACTAGTCAGCATGACTGTCCCCCTTATCTGCCTGCTTCAAAAAACACTGCAAGCACTAAGGGAGGAGGTTTTGGAAGAGGTGGAGGATGAGGAGTCCCAAATGCCATCTGCTTCTGGACAGTCTGCGCAACGTGGTTCCTCACAAAGGCCTAGGCAGGGGACACTTTGTGAGGAGGATGAGGAGGAGTCGATGGAGGAGGAAGACATCTCTCCAGAGGAGGGAGGTACACAAAGCTCTAGTCAGTATGTACAGCGAGGGTGGGGTGATGCAGAGCAGGCAAAGATCACGCCTCAAGCAGGGGACAGCGGTTCTTTGGCAGTTGGGAGTCTGCAGCACATGGTTAATTTCATGCTGCAGTGCCTGAGAAACGACCGACGCATCGCCCACATTCTCTACATGGCTGATTATTGGGTGTACACCCTCCTAGATCCTCGCTACCGGGACAACTTACAAAGCCTCATACCAACGTTGAACCGGGAGCGTAAACTGCGGGAGTACCAAGACACACTGATGCAGTCCATCATGTTTTACATTCCACCCGACAGCAGTGGTGCTAGTGCTTTACAAAGCAGCTCTGTGTGTCGAGGCAGTGGAGGAAACACGGCACAAAGAGGGAGCAGAGGCAGCGCCTCAGCACAAGGCAAGACCACCATGGCCCAAATGTGGCAAAGTTTTGTGTGTCCGCCACAATTGTCTACACAATCACAGACGGCTCCAGTCAGCAGGAGGCAACGTTTCTGTCAGATGGTGACAGATTACATGTCTTGCCCTGTCAGTGTACTCCCAGATGGCTCTTCCCCCTTCAAGTTTTGGGTCTCTAAGCTGGATACATGGCCAGAGCTTAGCCAGTATGCATTGGAGGTGCTGGCTTGCCCTGCTGCCAGTGTATTATCGGAACGCGTCTTTAGTGCCGTAGGTGGTGTACTAACAGACTGTCGTGTTATGAGCTCAATTTCTCCTTCACCTTTGATGTCCGATGAACTCCCTCTGCTGGTGAAAGGAGGTAGTGAAATTGATTTGGATGGGAAAAACCTGTCATCTGAACAGGTGGAGTGTGATTGGACATCCGGAATCTCTGAGTGGATATAAGGCCGCCGACGCCCTGCTGGGTTGCTGGTGATCCTCTCTGCTCTGAGCTCTGGCCTCCAGTTTAGTCCTGTTTACTAAAGCTAAATTTGTGCTCTGCTATCGTTCCATGAGATTTCGTCTGGTTTACTTAGTTTTTGTGTTCAGCCAGCCCTGGTTGGGACTGGCTGATCTCCATTTTTTGTTTCTGATCAGTTGATCTCTTTGCTCTGTTTTCAGAATATACCTGAATGTTGATATAGTGATTTTGAAGTCTAGTGACTTCAGGGCCTTTTCTATCAGATGTGTTGGACATTATTTTTGGCAGGGTTTTTGCGTGATTGCAGACAGTTGCCTTTCTTTCCTGTCCTATCTAGTTAGTGAGGGCCCCATCATTTGCTCAGCCTGTCTTTCTGTCTGTGTTTGTGTTTTCATCTGTTTTCACCGTCAATACATGTTGGGGGCTGTCTATTGCTTTGGGGTCTGCTCTGGGGCAGTTTAGATTCCCCTTTCTTTCTTTAGGTTTATTTAGTTCTCCGGCTGTGAACGAGGTGTCTAGGACCACAATAGGAACACCCCACGGCTACTGTTAGTTGTTGTGAATAGGATCAGGGGTCTGCAATCCGCTAGCTACCAACCTCTCCGGTTTTCTGGACTTAGCTTGTATTTTTGTTTTTTCCTCCTCCGGTGACTCATTCATAACAGAATCACCAGCCATACCGCAGATTCTAGGGTACTCAATAGCAGGAAAGAATTGAAAAAAAAAAAATAGTGTCAGAATTTTTTTTTTCAATGTATATTTTTTCCTCTTTTTCTCTGGGGCCGTAGGAGGAATTTTTTCTTAATGGAGATTAAGCAATTGTCTGATCGTGTGGAGCAGCTGGCTGCTGAAGTGCGGGGAATTTCCACGTATCTTGCTCATTCACATGCTGCTGAACCAAAGATTCCTACTCCTGATGTGTTTTTTGAGGATCGGTCTAAATTTTTGAATTTTAAGAATAATTGTAAATTATTTCTTGCCTTGAAGCCTAACTCATCGGGGAGCTCTGCGCAGCAGGTTAAAATTGTCATCTCTTTGCTGTGCGGCGATCCCCTGGATTGGGCGTTTTCTTTGACACCTGATGATCCTATTCTAACTAATGTGGATGCATTTTTTCAAGCCTTGGGGTTGTTGTATGATGAACCTAATGGTATTGATCAAGCTGAGAAAGCCCTGTTGGCATTGAGCCAGGGTCAGGATTCTGCAGAGTTATACTGTCAAAAATTCCGAAAGTGGGCGGTCCTTACCACCTGGAATGATGGTGCCTTGACAGCTCTCTTTCGGAAGGGTTTGTCAGAAACCGTAAAAGATACTATGGTGGGATTTCCTGTTCCCTCTGGTCTTGACGATTCTATGTCATTAGTAGAGTTGAGCGAAACGGGTCGAAAAAATTCAAAAGTCGCCGACTTTTGGCAAAGTCGGGTTTCATGAAACGAAACCCGACCCTAGGATGAGGTCGGCCACGAGGTCGGCGACTTACGCGCCAAAGTCGCGTTTCAAAAGTTTGTTTTGCGATCTTTTTCAGCCAATCAGGATCCACGGACACTGTGGGCAACGTGATGACCTAGGCACGGGTCACCACCATCTTTCAGAAGGGCATGCAAGTGATTGGCTTGCTTTGGTGGGCGTCACAGGGGGTATAAAAGGGCGTGCACGCCGACCGCCATCTTACTTCTGCCGATCTTAGTATAGGGAGAGGTTGCTGCTGATTCTGTAGGGAGAGCGTTAGGCAGGGAAGAAGACAAAAGAACTGCTTCTGCTGCTAGCGATTTGGCCTGCACAACACACAAGTCACTGTGTGTGCAGTGCAAGGGGAGGCTATATTGTGGTGTATCAGTGGTGTTGGTTGTTGGGCTGCCTTCTAAGGCTTCCTGACACGCTGGCATTGCTGTTTACCCACTGCTCCGCAAACTGCTTTTTTAAAAGCAATCCAATCTCCCTTATCCTCTAGTCACTTTTGTCACAGCTGTGCCATCGAGTGTGTCACATAGCGCTCAGATATCAGTGGGCCTCACACAATCCACAAGTGTCCAGTGTCCAAAAGTGTACGCAGAGATTCAAAATCTCCATTATCCTCTCGTCACTTTGGTCACAGGCAGCTGTGCCATCAAGCGTGTCACATAGCGCTCAGATATCAGTGGGCCTCACACAATCTACAAGTGTCCAGTGTCCAAAAGTGTACGCAGAGATTCAAAATCTCCATTATCCTCTCGTCACTTTGGTCACAGGCAGCTGTGCCATCGAGCGTGTCACATAGCGCTCAGATATCAGTGGGCCTCACACAATCTACAAGTGTCCAGTGTCCAAAAGTGTACGCAGAGATTCAAAATCTCCATTATCCTCTCGTCACTTTGGTCACAGGCAGCTGTGCCATCGAGCGTGTCACATAGCGCTCAGATATCAGTGGGCCTCACACAATCTACAAGTGTCCAGTGTCCAAAAGTGTACGCAGAGAATCAAAATCTCCATTATCCTCTCGTCACTTTGGTCACAGGCAGCTGTGCCATCGAGCGTGTCACATAGCGCTCAGATATCAGTGGGCCTCACACAATCCACAAGTGTCCAGTGTCCAAAAGTGTACGCAGAGATTCAAAATCTCCATTATCCTCTCGTCACTTTGGTCACAGGCAGCTGTGCCATCGAGCGTGTCACATAGCGCTCAGATATCAGTGGGCCTCACACAATCCACAAGTGTCCAGTGTCCAAAAGTGTATGCAGAGATTCAAAATCTCCATTATCCTCTCGTCACTTTGGTCACAGGCAGCTGTGCCATCGAGCGTGTCACATAGCGCTCAGATATCGGTGGGCCTCACACAATCTACAAGTGTCCAGTGTCCAAAAGTGTACGCAGAGATTCAAAATCTCCATTATCCTCTCGTCACTTTGGTCCCAGGCAGCTGTGCCATCGAGCGTGTCACATAGCGCTCAGATATCAGTGGGCCTCACACAATCTACAAGTGTCCAGTGTCCAAAAGTGTACGCAGAGATTCAAAATCTCCATTATCCTCTCGTCACTTTGGTCACAGGCAGCTGTGCCATCGAGCGTGTCACATAGCGCTCAGATATCAGTGGGCCTCACACAATCTACAAGTGTCCAGTGTCCAAAAGTGTACGCAGAGAATCAAAATCTCCATTATCCTCTCGTCACTTTGGTCACAGGCAGCTGTGCCATCGAGCGTGTCACATAGCGCTCAGATATCAGTGGGCCTCACACAATCCACAAGTGTCCAGTGTCCAAAAGTGTACGCAGAGATTCAAAATCTCCATTATCCTCTCGTCACTTTGGTCACAGGCAGCTGTGCCATCGAGCGTGTCACATAGCGCTCAGATATCAGTGGGCCTCACACAATCCACAAGTGTCCAGTGTCCAAAAGTGTTTGCAGAGATTCAAAATCTCCATTATCCTCTCGTCACTTTGGTCACAGGCAGCTGTGCCATCGAGCGTGTCACATAGCGCTCAGATATCGGTGGGCCTCACACAATCTACAAGTGTCCAGTGTCCAAAAGTGTACGCAGAGATTCAAAATCTCCATTATCCTCTCGTCACTTTGGTCACAGGCAGCTGTGCCATCGAGCGTGTCACATAGCGCTCAGATATCAGTGGGCCTCACACAATCTACAAGTGTCCAGTGTCCAAAAGTGTACGCAGAGATTCAAAATCTCCATTATCCTCTCGTCACTTTGGTCACAGGCAGCTGTGCCATCGAGCGTGTCACATAGCGCTCAGATATCAGTGGGCCTCACACAGTCTACAAGTGTCCAGTGTCCAAAAGTGTACGCAGAGATTCAAAATCTCCATTATCCTCTCGTCACTTTGGTCACAGGCAGCTGTGCCATCGAGCGTGTCACATAGCGCTCAGATATCAGTGGGCCTCACACAATCCACAAGTGTCCAGTATCCAAAAGTGTACGCAGAGATTCAAAATCTCCATTATCCTCTCGTCACTTTGGTCACAGGCAGCTGTGCCATCGAGCGTGTCACATAGCGCTCAGATATCAGTGGGCCTCACACAATCTACAAGTGTCCAGTGTCCAAAAGTGTACGCAGAGATTCAAAATCTCCATTATCCTCTCGTCACTTTGGTCACAGGCAGCTGTGCCATCGAGCGTGTCACATAGCGCTCAGATATCAGTGGGCCTCACACAATCTACAAGTGTCCAGTGTCCAAAAGTGTACGCAGAGATTCAAAATCTCCATTATCCTCTCGTCACTTTGGTCACAGGCAGCTGTGCCATCGAGCGTGTCACATAGCGCTCAGATATCAGTGGGCCTCACACAATCCACAAGTGTCCAGTGTCCAAAAGTGTACGCAGAGATTCAAAATCTCCATTATCCTCTCGTCACTTTGGTCACAGGCAGCTGTGCCATCGAGCGTGTCACATAGCGCTCAGATATCAGTGGGCCTCACACAATCTACAAGTGTCCAGTGTCCAAAAGTGTACGCAGAGATTCAAAATCTCCATTATCCTCTCGTCACTTTGGTCACAGGCAGCTGTGCCATCGAGCGTGTCACATAGCGCTCAGATATCAGTGGGCCTCACACAATCTACAAGTGTCCAGTGTCCAAAAGTGTACGCAGAGATTCAAAATCTCCATTATCCTCTCGTCACTTTGGTCACAGGCAGCTGTGCCATCGAGCGTGTCACATAGCGCTCAGATATCAGTGGGCCTCACACAATCTACAAGTGTCCAGTGTCCAAAAGTGTACGCAGAGATTCAAAATCTCCATTATCCTCTCGTCACTTTGGTCACAGGCAGCTGTGCCATCGAGCGTGTCACATAGCGCTCAGATATCAGTGGGCCTCACACAATCCAAAAGTGTCCACTGTCCACAAGTGTGTGCAGAAATTCTAAATCTCCCCTGTCCTATAGACACCTTGTACCTTGTTTTACATTACTATATAGTTTGTTGGATTTTGTCTACATTTCCACCAAAAATGAGGAAGGCTGGTGGAAGAGGCCGTGGAATTGGGCGGGGGTTGGCAGCTGGTAATGATGGTGTTGGTGGTGGATCTGATGGTAGTGGCAAGAGCAAAATAGGACCGAATGCAGGAGGTGCTGACCCTGCGTCATCGTCTGGCTACATAAGGCCTCGAACGCTTAGTTTTCTAGGAGTTGGCAAACCGCTTTTAAAGGCAGAGCATCAGGAAAAAGTTTTGTCTTACATTGCTGACTCAGCCTCCAGCTCTATCGCCTCCTCTTCTTCAGTTGTAAAAAGTAAAAGCACTGAGTCGTCATTGGAGGCTCATGTTCAGGAACCACACCTTTCCTTGTGTCCTTCACCCCAACCAAGATTGAAGGATGACGCAGGCCATACTACTGATTACTCCATGGAGCTGTTTTCACATACCATGCCTGGATTATCAAGTCAAATGGTGAATTACCCAGGCCAAGATGAATCTGACATGGAGTGCACTGATGCACAGCCGCTGATGGATGATTCTGCTGGTACATTCACTCAGAGCACTACATTGTCCTCGCAGTGTACAGAGCCAGATTTTGACCCTGATGAGACTCAGGTGCCCCTTCCCGCACACTATACCACCATACACGGTGACACAGAGAAAGGTGCACATGACATAGAAGAGGAGGTGATGGATGACCCAGTTGTTGACCCAGATTGGCATCCATTGGGGGAAGAGGGTGCTGCTTCCAATAGGTCAGATGAGGAGCATCCACAGCAGACATCGACATCGCAACAGCTGTTATCTGGCAGGCCCGGAGCACTCCAAAGACAGGTTCCAAACATCAAAAGAGTTGCTGGACAGCTTGTCCAGAGGGTCAAAAGATCACAGCGTGCTAGGCCGCAAAATGTCTGCCAAAGTAGGAAGAGTGCAGTGTGGCACTTTTTTGAACAAAATCCTCATGATCAGGCCAAGGTTATCTGTAAGAAGTGCGCAAAGACCTTTAGCCGAGGGAAAAATCTGAAAAATTTGAATACCAGTTGCATGCTTAGACATTTAACCAGCATGCACTTGCAAGCGTGGACACAACACCAAACCTCAAGTGCCACATGTGCAACTGATCACAACGAAGGTAGTCAGCAACGCTACATTGTTTCCCCCACTGTAAGCCCACCGGTTAGCACAGCAGCAAATGTTGAGGTGTCGTTGCAAGGCCACAGCAGTCAGGGAATCCCACTGTTATATCAACGAAAGACTGATTCTAGGCCATCAGAAAGAACACCAACTCCATCACCATCATCAACCCTCTCTCAGTCCGCCCTGTCCACCGCTACTTCCACCATATGCAGCTCTCAAGTCCAGCTCACCCTCCCAGACACTATGAGTAGGTCAAGAAAGTACTCAGTCTCTCATCCGCGTACACTGGGTTTGAACGCCCACATTGCCAAACTAATCTCGTTTGAGATGATGCCCTTTCGGTTGGTGGAAAGCACAGCTTTCCGCGAACTCATGGCCTATGCAGTACCACGCTATGACCCACCCAGTCGCCACTTCTTATCTCGCAAAGCCATCCCAGCCCTCCACCATCATGTGAAAGACCGCATTGTCCATGCACTCAAGCAGTCAGTGAGCGGAAAGGTGCACCTCACAACTGATGCATGGTCCAGTCGGCATGGCCAGGGCCGTTACGTGTCCATCACTGCGCACTGGGTTAATGTGGTGGATGCAGGGTCCACAGGGGACAGCGGTGGTGGGACAGTGCTGCCTAGCCCACGGTATAGGAAACAGTTGGCTGTAGGCGTTCGACCCTCCTCCTCCTCCTCCTCCTCCTCCTCCTCCAGAAGCGAAAGCTCGTCCACAGAGCGCAGTCGTACGAGCACTCCATCTGCAGCTGCCACTGTTGCACATGATGTGTCCCCCTATCGAGCAGCTAGTGGAAAGCGTCAGCAGGCTGTGTTGCAGATGATGTGTTTGGGCGACAGACACACCGCCGAGGTGCTGGCCGAGTACTTGAAGCGACAAACTGAGTCATGGCTGTGCAGTGTACATCTTGAGGCAGGCAAGGTAGTTAGTGATAACGGCCGTAATTTTGTGGCAGCCATAGCCCTTTCAAAACTCAGCCACATACCTTGCTTGGCTCACACATTGAACCTGGTGGTGCAGTGCTTCCTCAAAAATTATCCGGAGTTAACAGCCCTGCTCCAGAAGGTGCGAAGACTGTGCGCGCACATCCGCCGGTCGCCTGTACACTCCGTTCGTATGCAGAAGCTGCAGCGATTGCTCCACCTTCCCAACCACCGCCTCATTATCGACATTGCAACAAGGTGGAACTCCACCCTGCACATGGTGGAGCGGCTGTGCGAGCAGAGGCAGGCCATAATGCATTTGTGGGAGGATACACGGCCAGGCACTTTGAGAGCAGACATGGAGTTGACAGGCGTGCAGTGGTCGAAGCTGAAAGACCTTTGTAAAGTCCTTCAGTGTTTTGAGGAATGCACACGGCTGGTAAGCGCAGACGACGCCATCCTAAGCATGAGCATCCCACTTATGCGTCTGCTCATGCAAACTTTGACGCACCTTAAGGAGCAGGCGTCTGCAGCCAATGTTGATGAGGAGGAAGAGGAGGAGGGAATCCTTGATGACATTCAGCCATTGTCTGCTCAGGGACCTCTCCTGGACGAAGTGGAGGAAGAAGAGGAGGAGGAGGATGATGGGGATGATTACTTAGGGGAGGAGGATGCATCTCGTGGGGCAAGTGAAAATGTTGGCATGGCAAGGTCTGGTACAGGGTTTGTGCGTGACTGGAGGGATGTGGATTTGCCAGAAAGTGCTCCTCCAACCAGCACTCGCAGTGCATCATTGACACCGGGAACATTGGCCCACATGTCAGATTATGCCTTGCGGATCCTAAAAAGGGACCCCCGCATTGCCAAAATGATGAACGATGACGACTACTGGTTGGCCAGCATCCTGGATCCACGCTATAAAGGCAAATTACAAAACATCATGCCACAGGAGAACCTTGACCTAATATTGGCTAATAAACAAGCAACTCTGGTAAATCGGTTGCTTGAGGCATTCCCAGCACACAGCAGCGGTGATGGTTCTCACACGAGCCGTACGGGCCGGGGGCAGCTTGGCAGAGGTGTTCGTGGTGCACACAGCAGAAGTGGCGTTGGAGACAGGGGTTTCATGACAATGTTGTGGACTGATTTTTCAAATACCGCTCACACAACTGGTAATACTGCATCGATGGAAAGTGACAGGAGACAGCAGTTGTCAACTATGGTTACAAACTACTTTTCCTCCCATATCGATGTTCTCCCACACAGGTCATTCCCCTTTGACTATTGGGCCGCTAAACTGGACACCTGGCCTGAATTGGCCCAATATGCCTTACAGGAGCTCGCTTGCCCAGCTGCAAGTGTGCTATCGGAAAGAGTCTTCAGTGCAGCTGGATCAATCCTTACAGAAAAAAGGACCCGTCTGTCAACCCAAAATGTGGATGATCTAACCTTCATTAAAATGAACCACGCATGGGTTTCCAAGGATTTTGTCCCACCTTCCCCTGATGACACATAGGGTGACAGAAAAATGGCTTGCTTTGGTCCACCTCTTCCTGGTACTTCACCTATTTCGCCTTTTGCATCAGCTGAATGTCCAACATCAACATATGCCACTTTCTAAAACTCCCTAACTGTGCTGCCTCCCCCCCCATGGCCGGGGTCACCACCTAGCGCACGACACCGTGCGAGTGCCGTTGCCCTGGACAGGTGTGTAGGCCGACTCTTGGGCGCGGGCACTGGCACAGGGTCCCTCATAGTGCAATCAAGTGTCTCTGACGGTGGTGGTGCACACCCGCCGTCAGACACACCGCTGTACTATGAGGGGCCCAGTGCCAGTACCGACGCCCACGAGTGGGCCCCCCTTGCTTGGGCAGGGCCCCAGCATTTGCAATCTTTACCTCTCCCTGCTCCTCCGCTGTGTAATCTGGGCCGTCAAATCCATACTGTGCCTGACACCGTCTGAGCCTGCCTCCTGAGACATATATTTTGAATGTGTACGCTATCCATACATGTTATCCGGGGATACGGTACCCTTTCTAACCTTTGTGCAATCACGTGCAATCCATACTGGGCCTAACACCGTCTGAGCCTGCCTCATGCTGTATAGACATATATTTTGAATGTGTACGCTATCCATACATGTTATCCAGGGATACGGTACCCTTTCTAACCTTTGTGCAATGACGAGCAATCCATACTGGGCCTAACACCGTCTGAGCCTGCCTCATGCTGGATAGACATATATTTTGAATGTGTACGCTATCCATACATGTTATCCGGGGATACGGTACCCTTTCTAACCTTTGTGCAATGACGTGCAATCCATACTGGGCCTAACACCTTCTGAGCCTGCCTCATGCTGTATAGACATATGTTTTGAATGTGTACGCTATCCATACATGTTATCCGGGGATACGGTACCCTTTCTAACCTTTGTGCAATGACGTGCAATCCATACTGGGCCTAACACCGTCTGAGCCTGCCTCATGCTGTATAGACATATATTTTGAATGTGTACGCTATCCATACATGTTATCCGGGGATACGGTACCCTTTCTAACCTTTGTGCAATGACGTGCAATCCATACTGGGCCTAACACCGTCTGAGCCTGCCTCATGCTGTATAGACATATATTTTGAATGTGTACGCTATCCATACATGTTATCCGGGGATACGGTACCCTTTCTAACCTTTGTGCAATGACGTGCAATCCATACTGGGCCTAACACCGTCTGAGCCTGCCTCATGCTGTATAGACATATATTTTGAATGTGTACGCTATCCATACATGTTATCCGGGGATACGGTACCCTTTCTAACCTTTGTGCAATGACGTGCAATCCATACTGGGCCTAACACCGTCTGAGCCTGCCTCATGCTGTATAGACATATATTTTGAATGTGTACGCTATCCATACATGTTATCTGGGGATACGGTACCCTTTCTAACCTTTGTGCAATGACGTGCAATCCATACTGGGCCTAACACCGTCTGAGCCTGCCTCATGCTGTATAGACATATATTTTGAATGTGTACGCTATCCATACATGTTATCCGGGGATACAGTACCCTTTCTAACCTTTGTGCAATGACGTGCAATCCATACTGGGCCTAACACCGTCTGAGCCTGCCTCATGCTGTATAGACATATATTTTGAATGTGTACGCTATCCATACATGTTATCCGGGGATACGGTACCCTTTCTAACCTTTGTGCAATGACGTGCAATCCATACTGGGCCTAACACCGTCTGAGCCTGCCTCATGCTGTATAGACATATATTTTGAATGTGTACGCTATCCATACATGTTATCCGGGGATACGGTACCCTTTCTAACCTTTGTGCAATGACGTGCAATCCATACTGGGCCTAACACCGTCTGAGCCTGCCTCATGCTGTATAGACATATATTTTGAATGTGTACGCTATCCATACATGTTATCCAGGGATACGGTACCCTTTCTAACCTTTGTGCAATGACGTGCAATCCATACTGGGCCTAACACCGTCTGAGCCTGCCTCATGCTGTATAGACATATATTTTGAATGTGTACGCTATCCATACATGTTATCCGGGGATACGGTACCCTTTCTAACCTTTGTGCAATGACGTGCAATCCATACTGGGCCTAACACCGTCTGAGCCTGCCTCATGCTGTATAGACATATATTTTGAATGTGTACGCTATCCATACATGTTATCCGGGGATACGGTACCCTTTCTAACCTTTGTGCAATGACGTGCAATCCATACTGGGCCTAACACCGTCTGAGCCTGCCTCATGCTGTATAGACATATATTTTGAATGTGTACGCTATCCATACATGTTATCCGGGGATACGGTACCCTTTCTAACCTTTGTGCAATGACGTGCAATCCATACTGGGCCTAACACCGTCTGAGCCTGCCTCATGCTGTATAGACATATATTTTGAATGTGTACGCTATCCATACATGTTATCCGGGGATACGGTACCCTTTCTAACCTTTGTGCAATGACGTGCAATCCATACTGGGCCTAACACCGTCTGAGCCAGCCTCATGCTGTATAGACATATATTTTGAATGTGTACGCTATCCATACATGTTATCCGGGGATACGGTACCCTTTCTAACCTTTGTGCAATGACGTGCAATCCATACTGGGCCTAACACCGTCTGAGCCTGCCTCATGCTGTATAGACATATATTTTGAATGTGTACGCTATCCATACATGTTATCCAGGGATACGGTACCCTTTCTAACCTTTGTGCAATCACGTGCAATCCATACTGGGCGTGAGAATGGCTGGCGAGCTGTTAAACAAGCTACAGCACCTGTCCAGAAAAGTACAGGGATTCCCTAGCGAGGAGACTTATTTGATTGTTTTCAATGTTGGGACAGCAATTTTTGGGGAGCACTATACTCTGGAGAATGATAGATGGGGCCCACCATACACTGGAACATTCCAAAGGTGGACATCAGACACTGGAGCAGCATTTACAGGGCCCATTATACACTAGAGCATTAGAAATGGGGCCCATTATGTTTGGAGCATTATTTGGGCCCATAAGACAGTGGAGCTTCATCCATGGGGACCAACATATACTGTAGCATTATGTGGAGCTCATCATATACTGTTTCAAACATTATATGGGACCAATGATTCTGTATGGAGAAATAGATGGGCCTCGTCATGAGATGTAAAAAGTGAGGTATTTTTCATTGTACTATACCGCTATTTATCTGCCGTATCGGAGCATGATGAGTTGTGGTATGTGTTAAAGGGGCGCTCTTTCGCCCAGGGCACTTGAAAACCTGCAGCCAGCCCTCCCCCCCACAACTTTAGCCAAATAACACCCATTTTTCAGTGCGTAACTTATATTATGAAGTTAATTAAGGTTGACAAGCTTAAGTAAGAAGAATTGATGCTTTTGGCATTCAAATGGGCACTGTTGGTGTGTTTCCTGTCCTCCTCTCACTGCCGACTTTTATTCCCCATTGACTTACATTGGGTTTCGTGTTTCGGGACGACCCCGACTTTTCCCTATAAACGGACGATCTTGCTCGACCCGACTTTTGGAAAAGTCGGGTTTCACGAAACGAAATGCGACCCTAAAAAACCAAAAGTCGCTCAACTCTAGTCATTAGCCATTCAGGTCGATCGGCGTTTACGTGAACGTAAAAGTACACGAGACATGTTGCCACCTGTTGAACAAATGTCTGAACCTATGCAATGTGATAGAGTTTTGTCTAGGGCGCAACGTCAGGAGTTCAGATGGAGTAATAAGCTGTGTTTTTTCTGTGGAGATGCCTCTCATATTGTTTCTGTCTGCCCTAAACGAGAGAAACGTTTTGCACACACATTTGCTGTGGGTGGTGTACAACCTAAGTTTCTTCTGGCAATTACTCTGATCTGCTCCCTGTCCACATTTTCCGCTAAGGCTTTTGTGGATTCAGGAGCGGCTCTGAACCTGATGGACTTGGATTTTGCTAAACATTGTGGGTTTCCTATGACACCTCTGCGGACGCCTATCCCTTTGAGGGGTATTGATGATACTCCTTTGGAGAAGAATAAACCTCAGTTTTGGACCCAGGTGGTAATGCGGGTCGCCCCAGACCATGAAGAAAATTGCAGATTTTTGGTGTTGCATAATTTGCATGATACCATTGTTCTGGGATTTCCCTGGTTGCAAATTCATAATCCAGTTTTGGATTGGAAATCTGTGTCTGTGGTGAGTTGGGGTTATCGGTGTGCTGTTGGTGATGCTCCTGTTTTCTCCACCTCTCCCCAGTCGCATGATGTTCCTGACTATTTGGCTGATTTTTATGATGTATTTAGTGGGAATAAGTCTGCGTCTTTGCCTCCTCATAGGAGTTATGACTGTGCAATTGAGCTGAGCCCTGGGTGTAAATTTCCCAAGGGTCGACTTTTCAATTTATCTGTACCCGAGCATGAGGCTATGCAATCTTATATTAAGGAGTCATTGGAGAAGGGTCATATTAAACCATCCTCTTCACCCTTGGGTGCTGTTTTTTTTTTCGTGGCCAAGAAAGATGGTTCATTAAGGCCTTGTATTGACTATTGTTCACTCAACAAAATTACTGTTAAATATCAGTATCCGTTACCCCTGATTTCTGATCTATTCTCCAGAGTTAAAGGTGCTTGCTGGTTTACCAAGCTTGACCTCAGGGGGGCGTATAATCTTATTCGCATTAAGCATGGGGATGAATGGAAGACGGCGTTTAATACTCCGGAGGGATATTTTGAGTACCTGATGATGCCTTTTGGGTTCACTAATGCCCCTTCTGTCTTCCAGTGCTTCATGAATGATATTTTCCGAGACTTTGTGGATAAATTTTTGATCATCTATCTGGATGATATTTTGATCTTTTCCAGGGATTGGGACTCTCATGTGGAACATGTTCGGACTGTGTTCCGATTTTGAGGGAGAATTCCCTGTATGTTAAGGGATCGAAATGCCTTTTTGGTGTACAGAGTATTTCATTTTTATGATTTATTTTGTCTCCGTCAACTATTGAAATGGACCCGGCCAAGGTACAGGCCATTTATGATTGGGTTCAGCCCACTTCTTTGAAGGCCCTCCAGAAGTTTTTGGGTTTTGCTAATTTTTATCGTAAATTTATAGCTAATTTTTCTGGGATTGCCAAACCATTGACTGATTTGACTAAGAAGGGTGCTGATGTGCTGAATTGGTCTCCAGAGGCTGTTTCTTCCTTTCAGGAGCTTAAGCGGAGGTTCACTTCTGCTCCGGTTTTGCGGCAACCTGATGTCTCACTCCCGTTTCAGGTAGAGGTGGACGCTTCTCAGATTGGTGCTGGAGCTGTTTTGTCCCAAAAAGATCCGGTAACATCTAAAATGAATTCCTGTGCTTTGTTTTCACGATTGTTCTCCCCATCCAAAGGCAACTATGATGTGGGGAATCGGGAACTGTTAGCCATGAAATGGGCATTTGAGGAGTGGAGACATTGGTTGGAGGGAGCTAAACATCAAGTCGTGGTCCTTACTGACCACAAGAATTTGATTTAACTTGAGTCGGCCAAACGCTTGAATCCTAGACAGGCTAGGTGGGCCTTGTTTTTCACACGTTTTGATTTTGTGGTCTCTTTTCTTCCGGGCACTAAGAATGTCAAGGCAGACGCCCTCTCTAGGAGTTTCTTTGCTGATTCTCCTATTGTGACCAAGCCTGCTACCATCTTAGGTGAGGGGGTAGTTCTTTCTGCCATCTCGCCCGATTTGAGACGTGCTCTGGAAGAGTTACAGGAGGACAAACCTGAGCGTTGTCCCAATTGGAAAATTTGTATGTTCCTGACCAGTGGAGGAAGAGAGTAATGTCTGAAGTTCATTGCTCCGCATTGGCTGGTCATCCAGGTATTTTTGGTACTAGAGATTTGGGGAGTCGGTCTTTTTGGTGGCCCGCCTTGTCTCGTGATGTCTGGAATTTTGTGTAGTCCTGTGGGACTTGCTCCCGGTCTAAACCTTGTTCTCGCTCTATTGGGTTATGATGCCTTTGCCGGTGCGCAGGAGGCCATGGACCCATATTTCAATGGATTTTATTTCTGATATGCCTGTCTCTCAGAGAATGACTGTTATTTGGGTGATTTGTGATAGATTCTCTAAGATGGTCCATCTTGTACCACTCACTAAGTTGCTATCTTCCTCAGAGTTGGTGCCCTTGTTTTTGCAACAGGTGGTTCGCTTTCATGGGATTCCTGAGAACATTGTGTCTGACAGAGAAGTTCAGTTTGTTTCTAGATTTTGGAGGACTTTTTGTTCCAAGCTGGGAATTCAGTTGTCCTTCTCCTCTGCGTTTCACCCTCAGACCAATGGGCAGACGGAGAGAACAAACCAGACTTTGGAGTCTTATTTGAGATGTTTTATTTCTGCTGATCAGGATGATTGGGTTTCATTTTTGCCATTGGCCAAATTTGCTTTAAATAATAGAGCTAGTTCTGCCACTTTGATGTCACTTTTTTTTGTAACTTTGGGTTTCATCCTCGATTCTCTTCAGGGCAGGTGGAGTCTTCTGCCTGCCCAGGTGTTGAGACTGTGGTGGAAAGAATGCACCAGATTTGGGACCAAGTGGTGGATAAGTTGTCTCTCTTCCAGGAAATGGCCCAGCAGTTTTCCAACCGGCATAGGACCATTGGTCCCCGGTTTAAGGTGGGTGATATGGTTTGGTTGTCATCAAAGAATATCTCTATGAAGGTGGCTTCTCCAAAGTTTAAACCTAGATTTATTGGACCTTACAAGATTTTGGAGATTCTTAATCCGGTCTCTTTTGAATTGGCTCTTCCTGTTACTTTCAAAATCCATAATGTGTTTCATAAGTCTCTGTTGAAGAGGTTTGTTGAGCCAGTAGTTCCTGTGGTGGCACCTCCTGACCCTGTATTGGTTGAAGGTAATGTGGAATATGAGGTTGAGAAGATACTGGATTCTCGTCTGGCTAGACGGAGACTTCAGTATTTGGTTAAGTGGAAGGGTTATGGCCAGGAGGATAATTCTTGGGTCTCTGCATCCAATATTCATGCCGAAAGATTGGTTCGTGCTTTTCATCGGGCCCATCCAGATCGCCCTGGTGGCGTGGATGAGGGTTCGGTGACCCCTCCTCAAGGGGGAGGTACTGTTATGAGCTCAATTTCTCCTTCACCTTTAATGTTCGATGAACTCCCTCTGCTGGTGAAAAGAGGTAGTGAAATTGATTTGGATAGGAAAAACCTGTCATCTGAACAGGTGGAGTGTGATTGGACATCCGGAATCTCTGAGTGGATATAAGGCCGCCGACGCCCTACTGGGTTGCTGGTGATCCTCTCTGCTCTGAGCTCTGGCCTCCAGTTTAGTCATGTCTACTAAAGCTAAGTTTTTGCTCTGCTATTGTTCCATGAGATTTTGTCTGGTTTACTTAGTGTTTGTGTTCAGCCAGCCCTGTTTGGGACTGGCTGAACTCCATTTTTTATTTCTGATCAGTTGATCTCTTTGCTCTGTTTTCAGAATATACCTGAGTGCTGATATAGTGATTTTGAAGTCTAGTGACTTCAGGGCCTTTTCTATCAGACGTGTTGGACATTATTTTTGGCAGGGTTTTTGCGTGATTGCAGACAGTTGCTATTCTTTCCTGTCCTATCTAGTTAGTGAGGGCCCCATCGTTTGCTCAGCCTGTCTTTCTGTCTGTGTTTGTGTTTTCATCTGTTTTCACCGTCAATACATGTTGGGGGCTGTCTATTGCTTTGGGGTCTGTTCTGGGGCAGTTTAGATTTCCTCTTTCTTTCTTTAGGTTTATTTAGTTCTCTGGCTGTGAACGAGGTGTCTAGGTCCACCGTAGGAACACCCCATGGCTACTGTTAGTTGTTGTGAATAGGATCAGGGGTCTGCAATCCGCTAGCTACCAACCTCTCCGGTTTTCTGGACTTAGCTTGTATTTTTGTTTTTCCTCCTCCAGTGACTCATTCATAACACCGTCGCACGCGACTATCTTCTGATAACGTCGACCGGCTTACTTTTCTGAAAATGAACAAGGCCTGGATCTCTCCAGAATTTGCCAGTCCTCTTCCCGACTAAATAATTGGTTGGCAACTTTATCCAGGTCTCCTGGTTTGTTCATGTTTCTACCACCTGAACTATAATCCCTGGGCTTCAACACAGCCAGTTGTCGCTCAGTTGTCGCACTAGCTCCTGTGTTAGTGGGGTTTAGTAACGACAGCTGCTCCCCTGCTGTGTGGACAGCAAAGTCTTCTGCTCCATCCACATTAAAACTCCTACTGATTTTTAACCGTGCTCCACTTAGGCCTCTGGCTCCACTGTCTCTAGTATTTCCCCTGGCCTCCAACCCCACCTGTTACAGCTCTGAAGTGGCGTCTGCACAATCCACACTTGTTCCTGTGTTACTTGGGCTCAGTCACGTCAGTTGATCCCCTGATGTGTGTCCGGCAAGGTCTTCTGCTCTGTCCACATTCCCACTAGTAGTGTAAATGAGGACAGAGAAGGAGACCTTGCCAGACACACATCAGGGAATCATCTGACGGGACTGAGCCCCAGTAACACAGGAACAAGTGTGGATTGTGCTGACGCCACTTCAGAGCTGTAACTGGCGGGGTTGGAGGCCAGGGGAAATACTAGAGACAGTGGAGCCAGAGGTCTAAGTGGAGCACGGTTACAATCAGTTGTAGTCTACAACCTCTAGAAAACCAGCTGCAAGTTGGCCTCCGCCTGCTGGATGCCTCATGCTGAGCTCCAACAACGCCTGTTGGTGTTCAGAAGTGCCATCTTCACAGAGAAAAACACACTAGCTCCTGTGTTAGTGGGGTTCAGTAATGCCAGCTGTTCCCCTGCTGTGTAGACGGCAATGTCTCCTGCTGCCTCCACATGCCAACAACATCAGGCCTCAGCCTGCTCCATGCCTCATCCTGGGCTCCAACAACGCCAGTTCGTGTTCAGAAGTGCCGTCTTCACAGAGAAAAACACAGTAGCTCATGTGTTAGTGGGGTTCAGTAACGCCAGCTGCTCCCCTGCTGTGTAGACGGCAATGTCTCATGCTGACTCCACATGCCCAAAACATCAGGCCTCAGCCTGCTCCCTGCCTCAACCTGGGCCCCAACAACGCCAGTTGGTGTTCAGAAGTGTCATATTCCCAGAGAAAAACACACTAGCTCCTGTGTTAGTGGGGTTCAGTAACACCAGCTGTTCCCCTGCTGTGTAGACGGCAATGTCTCCTGCTGACTCCACATGCCCAAAACATCAGGCCTCAGGCTGCTCCATGCTTCAACTTGGGCTTCAGCAACGCCAGTTGGTGTTCAGAAGTGTCGTCTTCCCAGAGAAAAACACACTAGCTCCTGTCTTAGTGGGGTTCAGTAATGCCAGCTGTTCCCCTGCTGTGTAGACGACAAAGTCTCCTGCTGCCTCCACATGCCAACAACATCAGGCCTCAGCCTGCTCCATGATTCATCCTGGGCTCCAACAACACCAGTTGGTGTTCAGAAGTGCCGTCTTCACAGAGAAAAACACACTAGCTCCTGTGTTAGTGGGGTTCAGTAATGCCAGCTGTTCCCCTGCTGTGTAGACGGCAAAGTCTCCTGCTGCCTCCACATGCCAACAACATCAGGCCTCAGCCTGCTCCATGTCTCATACTGGGCTCCAACAACGCCAGTTGGTGTTCAGAAGTGCCATCTTCACAGAGAACAACACACTAGCTCCTGTGTTAGTGGGGTTCAGTAACACCAGCTGTTCCCCTGCTGTGTAGACGGCAATGTCTCCTGCTGACTCCACATGCCCAAAACATCAGGCCTCAGGCTGCTCCATGCTTCAACTTGGGCTTCAGCAACGCCAGTTGGTGTTCAGAAGTGTCGTCTTCCCAGAGAAAAACACACTAGCTCCTGTCTTAGTGGGGTTCAGTAATGCCAGCTGTTCCCCTGCTGTGTAGACGACAAAGTCTCCTGCTGCCTCCACATGCCAACAACATCAGGCCTCAGCCTGCTCCATGATTCATCCTGGGCTCCAACAACACCAGTTGGTGTTCAGAAGTGCCGTCTTCACAGAGAAAAACACACTAGCTCCTGTGTTAGTGGGGTTCAGTAATGCCAGCTGTTCCCCTGCTGTGTAGACGGCAAAGTCTCCTGCTGCCTCCACATGCCAACAACATCAGGCCTCAGCCTGCTCCATGTCTCATACTGGGCTCCAACAACGCCAGTTGGTGTTCAGAAGTGCCATCTTCACAGAGAACAACACACTAGCTCCTGTGTAAGTGGGGTTCAGTAATGCCAGCTGTTCCCCTGCTGTGTAGACGGCAATGTCTCCTGTTGCCTCCACATGCCAACAACATCAGGCCTCAGCCTGCTCCATGCCTCATCCTGGGCTCCAACAACGTCAGTTGGTGTTCAGAAGTGCCGTCTTCCCAGAGAAAAACACACTAGCTCCTGTGTTAGTGGGGTTCAGTAACGCCAGATGCTCCCCTGCTGTGTAGACGGCAAAGTCTCCTGCTGCCTCCACATGCCAACAACATCAGGCCTCAGCCTGCTCCATGCCTCATCCTGGGCTCCAACAACGCCAGTTGGTGTTCAGAAGTGCAGTCTTCACAGAGAAAAACACACTAGCTCCTGTGTTAGTGGGGTTCAGTAACGCCAGCTGTTCCCCTGCTGTGTAGACGGCAATGTCTCCTGCTGACTCCACATGCCTAAAACATCAAGCCTCAGCCTGCTCCATGCCTCAACCTGGGCTTCAGCAACGCCAGTTGGTGTTCAGAAGTGTCGTCTTCACAGAGAAAAACACAATAGCTCCTGTCTTAGTGGGGTTCAGTAATGCCAGCTGTTCCCCTGCTGTGTAGACGGCAAAGTCTCCTGCTGCCTCCACATGCCAACAACATCAGGCCTCAGCCTGCTCCATGATTCATCCTGGGCTCCAACAACGCCAGTTGGTGTTCAGAAGTGCAGTCTTCCCAGAGAAAAACACACTAGCTCCTGTGTTAGTGGGGTTTAGTAACGCCAGCTGCTCCCCTGCTGTGTAGACGGAAATGTCTCATGCTGACTCCACATGCCCAAAAAATCAGGCCTCAGCCTGCTCCCTGCCTCAACCTGGGCCCCAACAATGCCAGTTGGTGTTCAGAAGTGTCATATTCCCAGAGAAGAACACACTAGCTCCTGTGTTAGTGGGGTTCAGTAACACCAGCTGTTCCCCTGCTGTGTAGACGGCAATGTCTCCTGCTGACTCCACATGCCCAAAACATCAGGCCTCAGTCTGCTCCATGCCTCAACCTGGGCTTCAGCAACGCCAGTTGGTGTTCAGAAGTGTCGTCTTCCCAGAGAAAAACACACTAGCTCCTGTCTTAGTGGGGTTCAGTAATGCCAGCTGTTCCCCTGCTGTGTAGACGGCAAAGTCTCCTGCTGACTCCACATGCCAACAACATCAGGCCTCAGCCTGCTCCATGATTCATCCTGGGCTCCAACAACGCCAGTTGGTGTTCAGAAGTGCCGTCTTCACAGAGAAAAACACACTAGCTCCTGTGTTAGTGGGGTTCAGTAATGCCAGCTGTTCCCCTGCTGTGTAGACGGCAAAGTCTCCTGCTGCCTCCACATGCCAACAACATCAGGCCTCAGCCTGCTCCATGTCTCATACTGGGCTCCAACAACACCTGTTGGTGTTCAGAAGTGCCATCTTCACAGAGAACAACACACTAGCTCCTGTGTAAATGGGGTTCAGTAATGCCAGCTCTTCCCCTGCTGTGTAGACGGCAATGTCTCCTGTTGCCTCCACATGCCAACAACATCAGGCCTCAGCCTGCTCCATGTCTCATACTGGGCTCCAACAACGCCAGTTGGTGTACAGAAGTGCCATCTTCACAGAGAACAACACACTAGCTCCTGTGTAAGTGGGGTTCAGTAATGCCAGCTGTTCCCCTGCTGTGTAGACGGCAAAGTCTCCTGCTGCCTCCACATGCCAACAACATCAGGCCTCAGCCTGCTCCATGATTCATCCTGGGCTCCAACAACGCCAGTTGGTGTTCAGAAGTGCCGTCTTCACAGAGAAAAACACACTAGCTCCTGTGTTAGTGGGGTTCAGTAATGCCAGCTGTTCCCCTGCTGTGTAGACGGCAAAGTCTCCTGCTGCCTCCACATGCCAACAACATCAGGCCTCAGCCTGCTCCATGCCTCATCCTGGGCTCCAACAACGCCAGTTGGTGTTCAGAAGTGCAGTCTTCACAGAGAAAAACACACTAGCTCCTGTGTTAGTGGGGTTCAGTAATGCCAGCTGTTCCCCTGCTGTGTAGACGGCAAAGTCTCCTGCTGCCTCCACATGCCAACAACATCAGGCCTCAGCCTGCTCCATGATTCATCCTGGGCTCCAACAACGCCAGTTGGCATTCAGAAGTGTCGTCTTCCCAGAGAAAAACACACTAGCTCCTGTGTTAGTGGGGTTCAGTAATGCCAGCTGTTCCCCTGCTGTGTAGACGGCAAAGTCTCCTGCTGCCTCCACATGCCAACAACATCAGGCCTCAGCCTGCTCCATGATTCATCCTGGGCTCCAACAACGCCAGTTGGTGTTCAGAAGTGCCGTCTTCACAGAGAAAAAC
This sequence comes from Dendrobates tinctorius, assembly GCF_039654945.1. Lineage (NCBI taxonomy): Eukaryota > Metazoa > Chordata > Amphibia > Anura > Dendrobatidae > Dendrobates > Dendrobates tinctorius. Next base: position 14,429,341 of record NW_027361797.1, on the reverse strand, counting down.
ACACTAGCTCCTGTGTTAGTGGGGTTCAGTAATGCCAGCTGTTCCCCTGCTGTGTAGACGGCAAAGTCTCCTGCTGCCTCCACATGCCAACAACATCAGGCCTCAGCCTGCTCCATGCCTCATACTGGGCTCCAACAACGCCAGTTGGTGTTCAGAAGTGCCATCTTCACAGAGAAAAACACACTAGCTCCTGTGTAAGTGGGGTTCAGTAATGCCAGCTGTTCCCCTGCTGTGTAGACGGCAATGTCTCTTGCTGCCTCCACATGCCAACAACATCAGGCCTCAGCCTGCTCGATGCCTCATCCTGGGCTCCAACAACGCCAGTTGGTGTTCAGAAGTGCCGTCTTCCCAGAGAAAAACACACTAGCTCCTGTGTTAGTGGGGTTCAGTAACGCCAGCTGCTCCCCTGCTGTGTAGACGGCAATGTCTCCTGCTGACTCCACATGCCCAAAACATCAGGCCTCAGCCTGCTCCCTGCCTCAACCTGGGCTCCAACAACGCCAGTTGGTGTTCAGAAGTGCCGTCTTCACAGAGAAAAACACACTAGCTCCTGTGTTAGTGGGGTTCAGTAATGCCAGCTGTTCCCCTGCTGTGTAGACGGCAAAGTCTCTTGCTGCCTCCACATGCCAACAACATCAGGCCTCAACCTGCTCCATGCCTCATCCTGGGCTCCAACAACGCCAGTTGGTGTTCAGAAGTGCCGTCTTCCCAGTGAAAAACACACTAGCTCCTGTGTTAGTGGGGTTCAGTAACGCCAGCTGGTCCCCTGGTGTGTAGACGGCAAAGTCTCCTGCTCCATCCACATTCAAACTACTATTGATTTTTAACCATGCTCCACTTAGGCCTCTGGCTCCACTGTCTCTAGTTTTTCCCCCGGCCTCCAACCCCGCCAGTTGCTGCTCTGAAGTGGCGCCTGCACAATCCACACTTGTTCCTGAGTTACTGGAGCTCAGTCACGTCAGTTGATCCCCTGATGTGTGTCTGGCAAGGTCTCCTGCTCTGTCCATATACCCATTACTAGTAGTGTGAATGAGGACTGAGCAGGAAACCTTGCCAGACACACATCAGGGGATCAACTGACGTGACTGAGCCACAGTAACACAAAAGCAAGTGTGGATTGTGCAGACGCCACTTCAGAGCTGTAACTGGCGGGGTTTGAGGCCAGGGGAAATACTAGAGACAGTGGAGCCAGAGGCCATAGTGGAGCAAGGTTACAATCAGTAGTAGTCTACAACCTCTATAAAACCAGCTGCAAGTTGGCCTCTGCCTGCTGCATGCTTCATCCTGGGCTCCAACACAGCCAGTTGTAGCTTGGAAGTGTCGTCTGCACAGATAGAAACGCTCGCTCCTGTGTCTGTGGGGTTCAGTAACGCCAGCTGTTCCCCTGCTGTGTGGATGGCAAAGTCTCCTGCTGCCTCCAAAACCACGCAACATCTTATTTTCTACTTGCTCCAAGTATGCCTCAGCCTGCTCGGAGCATTGATCCTGGGCTCCAACACAGCCAGTTGTAGCTTGGAAGTGCTGTCCGCACAGATAGAAACACTCGCTCCTGTGTCTGTGGGGTTCAGTAACGCCAGCTGTTCCCCTGCTGTGCGGATGGCAAAGTCTCCTGCTGCCTCCAAAATCACGCAACATCTTACTTTCTACTTGCTCCAAGTAGGCCTCAGCCTGCTCGGAGCATTGATCCTGGGCTCCAACACAGCCAGTTGTAGCTTGGAAGTGCAGTTCGCACAGATAGAAACACTCGCTCCTGTGTCTGTGGGGTTCAGTAACGCCAGCTGTTCCCCTGCTGTGCGGATGGCAAAGTCTCCTGCTGCCTCCAAAATCACGCAACATCTTATTTTCTACTTGCTCCAAGTAGGCCTCAGCCTGCTCGGAGCATTGATCCTGGGCTCCAACACAGCCAGTTGTAGCTTGGAAGTGCCGTCCGCACAGATAGAAACACTCGCTCCAGTGTCTGTGGGGTTCAGTAACACCAGCTGCTCCCTTGCTGTGTGAATGGCAAAGTCTCCTGCTGCCTACACCGTCACACTACTGCTGATTTTTAACCGTGGTCCACTTCGGCCTCTTGCTCTACTGTCTCTAGTATTTCCCCTGGCCTTCAACCCCGCCAGTCGCTGCTCTGAAGTGTCGTCTGCACAATCCACAGTTGTTCCTGTGTTACTGGGGCTCAGTCACGTCAGTTGATCCCCTGATTTGTGTCCAGCAATGTCTCCTGCTCTGTCCCCATTCCCATTACTAGTAGTGGGAATGTGGACAGAGCAGGAGACCTTGCCGGACACACATCATGGAATCAACTGACGTGACTGAACCCCTGTAACCCAGGAACAAGTGTGGATTGTGCAGATGACACTTCAGAGCAGCAACTGCCGGGGTTGGAGGCCAGGGGAAATACTAGAGACAGTAGAGCCAAAGGCCAAAGTGGAGCACGGTTACAATCAGTAGTTGTGTACAACCAATATAAAACTCGCTCCAAGTATGCCTCACCCTGCTGCATGATTGACCCCTGGGCTCCAACATCGCCAGTTGCTGCTCTGAAGTGTCTTTGGCACGGGTACTCCCTCCTGCCCAGCCTGTTTCCAGCACGCCTGCTGTTTCCGGGTAGTGTTAACGTCACTTTGCCACCGATACGTTGTCTTGTCGTGTTGCGGTCGGGTTAGCCGAGTCTATGGTGCCTTTAGATTCGGTGCTTCCTATGTGGGCTGCGGGTTCTGGTAATAGGACAAGCACCCCCTGTTGGACTATGGGATTCGGTAACTGCGTCCTGCTCGCGGCCTTGCAACTGTCACGTCCGCCATGTCTGTTTGTCTCAAGAACTCCTGGAGCGATGTGCATGCGCATGTTTTGTCTGCTGTCCTGCATGTTCCCTAGAGCAGTGTGCAGACTCACCTCATGTCTGAGCTGCAGGATGCCTGCGTTTCTGCTCTGCCTTCTGTGATCTTCTCGTCATGTCTGGAGTCCTTGATCATGTGACGTTTCTTAAGATCCTGCACTGTCTGGTTCTGCAATCATCTCGTCATGTCTAGAATCCCGGATCATGTGTTCTTCCTAGGATCCTGCACTGGTTGGTTCGGTGATCATCTCGTCATGTCTGAAACCCTGATCATGTGATGTTTCCTAAGATCCTGCACTGTCTGGTTCTGCTATCGTCTCGTCATGTCTAGAATCCCGGAAGTGCTCCCCTGGTCCTGACCTGGAGGAGGAGGTGCTATGCCCTATATCAGGCCGCCTCTTCCTATGCTCAGGGCCTGATTATTGTGTTGCTTCCCTGCAAGGCTCTGGGTCTGTGGGGTTGCTCCCTCTATTCTGTGCCCTTGCACTTTGCTCTGTAGTGCGTCTCTGCACACGCTCCGTGCTCGTATTCCGCCTCTTGTCTTGTGTTGTCTCTCGTGCCATGTTTGTCTTTGCCTTGCTTTGCCTTGTAGTCCTTCTGCTGTTCTTTGTCTTAGTCTGTTTTGCTATGTCTCGCCTTAGCTATGCTTTGACTTGTAGTCCTTCCTGTGTTCTCTGCCTCGCCTGTTTTGCCATGTCTTGCTTTTGCTATGCTTTGACTTGTAGTCCTCCCTGTGTTCTCTTCCTTGCTATTCCTTGCTTTGTGTTCCTCCCTATGGTCTCAGTCTTTGCTTGCTCTGCTTCGCTCTCTCCTATGGTGCTCTGTAGTGCTCCCTGGCACACGCACCATTTCTCCTCTCCTTAGTGCTCGTTTCTATGTCTAGTCCCAAGGTCTTCCCTTGGCCCGGCTTTGGGCTTCTGCCTACGCTCCGCTGCTAGACTCTGTCCTCGCTCTGACCTGGCTCTGTTTCTGCTTGTGTTCCTTGCCTTGCTCCCTGCCTTGTCCTTGCATTGAACCCCGGTATGGGTTCCCCTTGGCCGTCTCCTGTGCCGTGGTAAGTGCCACGTGTTTGTGTACAGCCGTGTGCACTGGCCAGTGTGGCTTGCCCCCTGCGTGGCTCCTAGCACGCAGCCCTTCCTTGTGCCCTGGCATGGCTCCTAGCACGCACCCTGCCTTGAACCCTGGCGTGGCTCCTAGCACGCACCCTGCCCTGAACCTGGCGTGGTTCCTAGCACGAAGGTTCCTTTGCCCGCCTCCTGTGCCTTAGTCATGCCTCGTGCTGGCGTTACAGCCGTGTGCATTGGCCAGTGAGGTGTGCGTCTCTGTGTGGCTCCTAGCACGCAGCCCTGCCTTGAACCCTGGCGTGGCTCTTAGCACGCACCCTGCCTTGAACCTTGGCATGTCTCTACACACACTCTGTCTTGTACCTTGGACCATGGCGTGGCTCTACACACGCACCCTGTCTTGTGCCTTGGCGTGTCTCTACACGCACTCTGTCTTGTACCTTGTGCCTTGGCGTGTCTCTACACGCACTCTTTCTTATCCTATGCTTTGGTGTGGCTCTACACACGCACCCTGTCTAGTTTTTGAACCTTGGCGTGTCCCCTACACACGCACCTCGCTTTGAACCCTGGCGTGTCCCCTACACACGCACCTTGCCTTGCACCTAGCCTTGAACCCTGGCGTGTCCCCTACACATGCACTTAGCCTTGAACCCTGGCGTGTCCCCTACACACGCACCTAGCCTTGGACCTTGGCGTGTTCCCTAAACACGCACCCTGCTTGGATATCTGTCGTGCCTCCTTGCCTGAACACTGGTTTGCCTGCCGGATGCCCGGAACCTGCCGACCGTTGCCAGAGGTCCGGAACCAGATGACTACGGCCTGATGTCCGGAGCTGACGTCCGCAGCCTGATTCCTGGACCCTGTCGGTTTGCCAGCAGTCCGGAGTCCGATGCCATCATGCCATTACCTGTGCCTAGGCGTGCCACCTGGCACGTACCATGTTATGGACCTTGGCGAGCCCACGCGCGCATCTTGCACGTTTTGCTTGTTTACTCTGTATGTGATCCTGTGTTATTCTAATGAAGATACCTTGCACCTACGTCTAGTCTCGTCTTGCTTCCTGCTCGTCCTTGTCGTCAGACACTAGTCTAGTGTCCCCTGAGCTGGCCGTCTGGTCCCAGCAGTCGTGGTGGCTCACCCCCTTGGTCTTGCCCCTGACACTCCCTGTATAGGGGGTGGATTCTCACAAGGTCAGCTCGCTCTCGGTGGGTGGGTGCCACGACCCAGAGGGTCCACTCAAAAAATGGGCTCAGCTGGAGCTGAGTCCGTCACAGCAACTTTGTTGATTATGGGTACCTTCTGCTACCCATCCGGGTTCCAGCACCATCAGCTGGTTCTCGGCAATGTCTTTGGCATGGGTACTCCCTCCTGCCCAGCCGGGTTCCAGCACCGTCAGCTGTTTCTCGGCAGAGCCTTTGGCCGAGGTGCCTCCTTCTCGGTGTCCGAGTTCCAGCAACGTCTGCTGGTTCTTGGTAGTGCTTTAACGCACTGGTACCTCCTGCTTAGAAACCGTGTTCCAGCACCGTCAGCTGGTCCACAGTTGTGCCATTGGCTCTTGTTCCTTCTGCTACCCATCCGGGTTCCAGCACCGCCAGCTGGTTCTCGGCAGTGTCTTTGGCACGGGTACTCCCTCCTGCCCAGCCTGGTTCCAGCACGCCTGCTGTTTCTGGGTAGTGTCAATGTCACTTTGCCACCAATACGTTGTCCTGTCGTGTTGCAGTTGGGTTAGCCGAGTCTATGGTGCCTGCAGTTTCGGTGCTTCCTTTGTGGGCTGCGAGTTCTGGTACTAAAGGCTGGTTCCGTAGTGCCAATAGGACAAGCACCCCCTGTTGGACTGTGGGATTCGGTAACTGCATCCTGCTCGCGGCCTTGCAACTTTGTTGATTATGGGTACCTTCTGCTACCCATCCGGGTTCCAGCACCGTCAGCTGGTTCTCGGCAGAGCCTTTGGCCTAGGTGCCTCCTTCTTGGTATCCGAGTTCCAGCAACGTCTGCTGGTCCTTGGTACTGCTTTGTAGCACAGGTACCTCCTGCTTAGTAACCGTGTTCCAGCACCGTCAGCTGGTCCACAGTTGTGCCATTGGCTCTTGTTCCTTCTTCTGCCCCTCCGGGTTCCAGCACTGTCAACTGGTCCTCGCTAGTTTCATTTGCTATTGTTCCTTCTGCTACCCATCCGTGTTCCAGTACCGTCAGCTGGTTCTCGGCAGTTCCTCAGCCTTCTTGTACCTTCTGCTACTTTTCCAAGTTCAAGCTTTTGGAAATGGTTTTTGATTCTCACTCTGGTTCTCCCTGACAATGACCCTGAAGACGATGACCCTGAAGACCACACAGAAGAATACCGAAAAGATGACCCTGAAGAAGATGACCAAGAGGACAAAGAACTTGAAGACAACCACCAAGATGCAGAACAACAAGAGACAGAAGAACAAGAAGCATAAAAACCAAAAGCAGAAGAACATTAAGCATAAGATTAAAAATCTGAGCAAATGATATCTAATTTATAAGCAGAAGAAGACTAAGCAGTGTATGGGGGTGAGTCCGTTCCTCCTCGTTTTGCCCCTGGAAAAGGCCTGCTGCTGCAGGCCAAACTGAACGCGGACAAATCCTGTTGTAAATCTTTTGTGACAGGCTGAACGGAAGGTGTAATCTTCAAACTTTTATAGATTATAACTACAGGAATGCCTGACACAAATAAGAATATGATGAAGAAGAATAGGAAGAAGATGAAGAAGTAGAATATGAAGAAGAATAATAGTTGAATAAGAAGAATATGAAGAATGTAAAAAAAAAAAATAGGAAGAAGGTGAAGAAGAAGAAGATGAATAAGGTGAAGAAGAAGTTGATGAAAAAGATGCTGCTGAGGATGATGAAGGAGAAAGTGTGGGAGAAGTAAAAAAGAAGGTGAAGAGCATGGAAGTAGTGAAACATACATATCTGACAAAATATTAAAGACTTTAACATAGTCAATATCTTTGTAACTACGAACGTCTTTAAAAAAAAAAAAAATTACTGTTATTCCATTTGATTGGGCTAAACCTCTATGGCTTTAATATCTCCTACACCTCCCACAATACATTCTACATTATTATTAGTTGTTTTTCTTCATGTAGAATTAACCTACAGGGAAAAAAAGGGTTTTTTTATTCCGATATTTCTGTTCCATTGACTTGAATGGGACTTCCGGGATCGGAATCGGCGATACTCTATACTTTTTTTAGATCGGCCGATCCATTCCGATCCGATATTTTTCAGTATCGGGTGGTATCGCTCAACACTAGTTAAGAGGCACACTGAGATTCTGTCGCCCTGGGCCCAGGAAAACCTAGAGCCGGCACTGTTACGACTATCAGTGATCAATGAGGAGGAAAAGTTGTTATCCTAAGAAGGCTGAAAAAGCAATGAATAAACTGTGTGTGACAGGATCCTAACTTAATAATCCATGGGATCCACTGGTATTTATTTGCTTTTTTAGCCTTTATTGGTTTAAAGAGTTGTTGTTCAGCTGTTTTGTGATGACAATTGTATGGACTTGTTTTTAATTATTTTATTTTTGAATTTATGCTTTTAAAATAACTTAGAAAAAGTTTGCTGTATGGAGCAATATGAGGGGCTCATTATTCTATATTGAGCACTATGTGGTGCCCATGGTACTGTAAGGAGGAATATATGGGGCTCATTATTCTGTCTGAAGAACTGTGTGGTGTCCTTAATACTGTATGGAGAAATATATGGAGCTCATTATACTGTATGGAGCACTACGTCGTGGCCATAATATTGTATGGATGACTATACTGTCCGATTTCAGAGCTATTGTAGAATTTACAATAGATATCACTCATGTAATAAAAGAAGTGAAATCTTTGGCATTGCACTATACCTATATTTCTTTGACGTATCTGTACATCATGCATTATAGTATAGGTTTAAGGGGCCCACTGAGACTCTGTCGTGCTGGGCCCACGAAAACCTAGAGCCGGCACTGTTACGACTAAAGTGATCAATGAGGAGGAAAAGTTGTATCCTAAAAGCACTGAAAAAGCGATGAATAAACTGTGTGTCACAGGATCCTAACTTAATAATCCATGGGATCCACTGGTATTTATTAGCTTTTTTTTAGCCTTCATTGGTTTAAAGAGTTGTTGTACAGCTGTTTTTCATGGACTTTAGCTCAGCGTTCAATACCATTGATCCGAATTTACTTCATAAGAAAATGGTAGCTCTTGGAGTCCCTCTCAACTTATGCTTGTGGATTTATAACTTCCTTACAGCCAGGATACAGAATGTAAAAGTTGGACCATTCACTTCGGACACCTTGGTCACAAACATCGGGGCACCTCAGGGGTGTGTTTTGTCACCGTTACTGTTTTCTCTCTATACGAATGATTGCATCTCTTCAGCAGACTCAGTAAAAATCTTGAAATTTGCCGATGATATGACACTGATTGGTTTCATCAGGGGAAATGCTGAAGACTTGTATCGGAGAGAGGTGGAAAGAATATGTGACTGGTGTAAAGCCAATAATCTTGTACTCAACACTAAAAAAACTGCTGAGATGGTTGTGAATTTTAGGAAAGATCAACATGAGATACTTCCAATCTACATCCATGACGAAGTGGTTCTTAGGGTCACAGAGACCAAATTCCTTGGTGTTATCATGTCTCATGATCTTAAATGGGGGAAAAACGTGGATGCTGTTTTAAGAAAAGCACAACAGAGGATGTTCTTCCTGTGTCAGCTGAAAAGATATGGTTTGTCTAAGAATTTGCTGATCTTATTCTTTAATGCTGTCATCAGATCTGTGATTTGTTCCTCTCTGATAGTCTGGTATGGGGGAGCCACTGCGCATGACAAACTCCGCTTACAAAGGACTTTCAGAACAGCAGAGAGAATTATAGGTTCCCCCCTGCCTAAAATCCAGGATCTTTATGATAAGAGTATTCGATCCCACGCATTGAAAATGTCATCCGATCCCTCTCACCCGGGACACTCCTCATTCCAACTACTCCCTTCAGGACGTCGCTTCAGAGTCCCCAAATGCAGCACCAACCGCCATATGAACAGCTTCTATCCACTCTCTGTTCAACAATTAAATCGTCATGTGTAGACTATATACTGTATCTGTCTTGTTAGATGTTACTTGTTGTATCTGTTGTTATATATTATGTTGCCTCTTTGCCACAAAGAATTCCTTGTATATATGTAATATGTACTTGGCGATAATAAATAAATTTGATTGAATTTGATTTGATTTGATTGTTTTGTGATGACAACTGTATGGACTTGTTTTTAATGATTTTATTTTTGAATTTATGCTTTTAAAAGAACTTAGAAAAAGTTTGCTTTGTGGTGTAATTTGCTGGACTCCATTTTTTTATATTTCTGCAGATACACCTACAATTGTACTCAAAAGTTTACATACCCCAGCAGAATTTTTGCTTTCTTGTCCTTTTTTCAGAGAATATGAATGTTAAGACCAAAACTTTTTCTCCACCCATGGTTAGTGGATAGGTGATGCCATTTATTGTCAAACTTCTGTGTTTTCTCTTTTAAAATCATAATGACAACCCAAGACATACAAATGACCCTGTTCAAAAGTTTACATACCCCATTCCTTAATACCGTGTATTGCCCCCTCTAACATCAATGACAGCTTGAAGTCTTTTGTGGTAGTTGTGGACAAGGTTCTTTATTTTCTCAGATGGTAAAGCTGTCCACTCTTCTTAGCAAAAAGCCTCCAGTTCCTGTAAATTCCTGGGCTGTCTAGCATGAACTGCGTGCTTGAGATCTTCCCAGAGTGGCTCAATTGATACTTAGGTCAGGAAACTGAGAAGGCCACTCCAGAACCTTCTATCACGATCCATTTTTGGATCTGTGTCGGTTTGGGCTGCCCACATAAAAACTTTTTTCCTTTCAGGCCATTGGGGGTTAATATTATTTTTTCCCCCAGTGGCCACTGGTGTTACTACATGTTTAGTTAGTCTGTGTGTGCTGGTGGTGACCAATCCCACCTTCCTATATCTTCCTATATAAGGTCACCTGGTGCATCAGCTGACTGTTGGTTATGACAGGTCCTTTAGGGATACCAACCGTGGTGAAGACTGGAACTACCTGGTGCAGTGGTGGTTCAGCTTATCTGGAGCATTGGTGATACTGCTGAAAGCTGAGTTCAGGAGCCTTACTCTGCTGCTTGGAGCATTGGCAGCAGAGAAAGCTAAGTGTTTTTTTTTAGCCCTGTCTGTATCTCCCCTTGGTGTTTATTAGTGCAGTGGTGGGACCAGTGTCTGCACTTACCAATTCCTTAGTGAGGGATAGGTGCAGGTTAAGTGAGGGACAAGGTATCCTGCTTGGCGACAGGTTAAAAGAACCTGTATAGGGATGCTAGTAAGAGCAGGGCACATGCTCAGGAGATTGCAGGAGGTGTCAATTTCCCCATTTCGTATCGCAGGGCCCACCATTGTAATTGATTCCCCAGTGTCCCCTTGTTTGTCCAGTTGTTTTGGTGACTGACCGATCTTTGGGTCGCGTCACGCAGGGCCAGTCACATATCGTGACATTATATCCAAACGCCCATTTTTTCTGGTGAGCCATGGCCCAAATGCAGACCTTTGTCCAATTGCTTCAGACCCTCACTGAGGAGAGCGGGGTGCTGCGTGGTGTGGTGGAGTAGCAGCTGCAGCAGTTGGTGGGGTTCGGGGCCTCAGCTCAGGTTCAGGCTCAACCAGAACCCAAGTTATCTCTCCCAGACAGATTTTCTGGGGGGGAGAGATAATTTTCTGGTTTTTCAGGAGGCCTGCAAGCTAAACTTCAGGCTCCCCCTCGTTCTTCAGGGAGTGTGGAACAGCGGGTGGGATTCATCATATCCCTTCTTAAGGGTGATCCCCAATCCTGGGCCTTCTCCCTGCCATCCGATTCACCAACTCTACGGTCGGTGGACGAGTTTTTTGCGGCTTTGGCTAATATGACCCATGTAGTTCTTGCTAGGGAGGAGGACACACTGTTGTAGGCGGACAAGCCCAGGCAGTTGGGAGAAGTTGGTTCACCAGCGGTGTTGCCTGCGGTTCGTCGTGGTTTGGGGGCATTGGGGGCATGTTTTTGCTGTGGGCAGACTGGTCATTTTTTTATGGTCTGCCCGGCTCACGCCAAAACTTCTGTATCACCAAAGAAGCCACGTTCCCCTGATGGTGTGGAGGGAGGCGACCAGGGAGTGTATATTTCCTCCATTTTATTCTCTCAATGTACTATATCAGCAGAAGTGGTTGTTGGCAGGGTACCTGAGGGCATACTGGTGTTTGTGGACAGTGGAGTGGGAGTCAATCTGGTGGACGCTCACTTTGTCCAGACCCATGGCCTGAGGTATAGGATGCTGGCCAAACCCCTAAGTGTCCAGGCCATTGACTCTGTCCCACTGAGCCAGGGGAGGCTGACCCAAGTCGTAGAAAATATACATCTGCATATAGGGACTCATCATGAAGAGTCCCTGTCATGCTACGTCTTGGGGGCTATGCCACCACCTATCATTTTAGGCCTCCCTTGGCTGGAAAGACACAACCTGGTAATAGATTGGCGGTCTAGGGAAGTAGTCAGCTGGGATCAGTCATGTGAGGGCTGTTGCCCGGGGGCTACTATCTCTGCCGCCTTTCTATAACCGTCCCTTTCTTCTCCAGTGGGGGCAGCAGCAGTGCTGCCAGGGAGTAGGGGAATGTCTCAACTCTCACCATTAGCCAACCCTGAGAGGCAGAGTCCTCAAGGAGGAGGGGTCGGAGGAGGGTGGTGGTTCCCTCTCAGAATTGTGGGGGTGTGAGTGTTGTGACACAGGAGGACACCTCTGTTGTCAGTTCCTTAAAGAGTTTACCTTCTTGTGGAAAACGTGTGCATGGCAATAAACGTTCCGGTCCGGACTTGTGTGTAAATGAGTATGTATGGGTGTCCACCAAAAACATCCAGTGGAAGTGTGCTGCTGGGGTCTGGAGTTCTCGGGTGATCAGGCCGTATCAGGTGTCAGCCATCCTTGGCCAGGGGACTTAGCAACTGGAGTTACCCCCAGTAATGCCCATACTCAACTCATTCCCCAGGTCGGTGCTCGGGAGATTTGCAGTGCCTCCAGAGCATACGTTGTCACCTCCATTAGCTCACATTTGCCATGAACCTGAGAGTCAGGTGGTTGCTGAGGTGAACTCTGCTGGATTTAGGAGTCCTCTCTGTAGGTGGTTTTCCGATGAGGTGTGCTAGTTTGGGCTGCTCCCATATAAACTTTTTTTCCTTTCATGCCATCGGGGGTTAATGTTAGTTTTTCTCCCCGGTGGCCGCTGGTGTTACTACATGTTTAGTTAGTCTGCGTTTGCTGGTGGTGACCACTTCCACCTTCCTATATAAGGTTACCTGGTACATTGGCTGACTTGGTTATGACAGGTCCTTTAGGGATACCAACTGTGGTGAAGACTGGAACTACCTAGTGCAGTGGTGGTTCAGCTTATCTGGAGCAGTGGTGATACTGCTGAAAGCTGAGTTCAGGAGCCTTACTTTGTTGCTTGAAGCATTGGTAGTAGAGAAAGATAAGTGTTGTTTTGTTTAACCCTGCCTTTTGTATCTCCCCTTGGTGTTTATTAGTGCAGTGGTGGGACCAGTGTCTGCACTTACCAATTCCCTAGTGAGGGACAGGTGCAGGGTAAGTGAGGGACAAGGTATCCTGCTCGACGACAGGTTGAAAGACCCTGTATAGGGACGCTAGTAAGAGCAGGGCACATGCTCAGGAGAGTGCAGGAGGTGTCCTTTTCCCCATTCCCTATGACAGGCCCACCATTGTAATTGTCTCCCTGGTGTCCCCTTGTTTGTCCAGTTGTTATGGTGATGGACCGATCGTCAGGTCGTGTCACGCAGGGCCAGTCACATATTGTGACACCTTCACTGTGGTCTGCTGTAGCCTATGACAGGTCAACTTGGCCTTGTGTTTTAGATCCTTGTCATGTTAGAATGTCCAAGTACGTCCCATGCGCAGCTTCCGGACAGATGATTACAAATTTGCTGATAATGTGCTTCATTCATCTGTCCTTCAATTTTGACCAAGGTAATGATTATACAAAGTAGTCAAGTGCTATGTATATTCTTCTGTATTATAAAGATCCATAAAATAAAGCGCAGATACACATGATATACCCTGACTTCATTAATAACTTTATTCAAGTTGGATAATGTGAAAGTTTCCATTAAAAGTCAGGACAATAGTCTTAAATGTGGCCCTGATGATGATGGGCCCTTGACTCATGAAGAGTCATCCTTTAACAGGAGAGGAAAAACCCCCAGTGGAGGAAACCTCTAGGGAACCATGGTTAAAGGAGTGCCCTTCCCTTGGGCTGCGAATAGGTGAGAGCAGAGACCGAGCCCGGAATCTGCCTCTTCTTACAGCCTGTACCTCACCTGTGTCGTGAGTACACTTGGCTGCTGAAAGTCTAGTAAATGTCATATCCATAGGTGAGAGCAGTCCAAGCCTGGAATCTGCCTCTTCATGCAGCAGGTAAGTCACTTGTCTGTGAACACATCTGACTGCGGAAAGTCCGGTAAGTGTCATATCCATAGGTGAGAGCAGTCCAAGCCTGGAATCTGCCTCTTCATGCAGCAGGTAAGTCACTTGTCTGTGAACACATCTGACTGCGGAAAGTCCGGTAAGTGTCATATCCATAGGTGAGAGCAGTCCAAGCCTGGAATCTGCCTCTTCATGCAGCAGGTAAGTCACTTGTCTGTGAACACGTCTGACTGCGGAAAGTCCGGTAAGTGTCATATCCATAGGTGAGAGCAGTCCAAGCCTGGAATCTGCCTCTTTATGCAGCAGGTAAGTCACTTGTCTGTGAACACGTCTGACTGCGGAAAGTCCGTTAAGTTTCATATCCATGGGTGAGAGCAGAGACCGAGCCCCGAATCTGTCTCTTTTTGCTTAATCTCGGGTTGCCTGATCCTCACATGGTAGCCACCATGTAAGGGATTTGTAGTGGAGTCATCGTCTCCTGCTAGATACCTTGAGTTCTTTTCTCAGTCTGTTTGCTATTCTGACTTCTGCCACGTATGGTACTGTGTGGATTTCAGCATACAGCTAATCCTTATCCACTTCCCCCGTAAACAGACTGTATCTATGCTTACGACTGTATTTAGGAAGGTGATCATGTGAATGATGACGGTGGGCAATCACAGACCATAATCGACGATGTGGTCGATTTTGTGGCTGATCTTGTGACGGACGATATAGTGGAGAACGGGTGAAAACTACAAGGGAATAAACAGCGTATCAGTAGTGGCAGATAACAGAGACAACAGCATGATACAGAGTGCAATTACATCAGTAACTAACATAAAAGAGGCTGCACAGTAACATTACAACACAGCTATGGCAACATTCATGCTCTAACACTATCTTGCTCTATTCAGAAATGCAACCTATCTGTAATCAGTGTAAAGCATTAACTAAACTAAGAGATACAGACTACACAGAGGCTGTTTAACACAAACACATAAATGAATTCTAGTCTCACCGGAATCCGCTGGTCAGAAACAATGCTTTGTAGGGAGTTTAAAGTGAAGCGAGACAGCCAGGATACTAGTGTATCACTAAGAAAAGCCCAGGAAAGATGTGTACATTTCTCTTTCCACCTGGGAAAACTAAGGAGGCATTCTATGCATAACACACTATTCCTTAAAGGAGAATTCTCTCTTGTACACAGAAACAAGATAAATGAGTTTAAAATAACTTCTAAAGGCTGTAACTGGTAATACACTATGAATTTTAGCTTGCTGCACATGAATGGGCAGAATACTCCCCGCTTGGCATCAGCCTGGAAATTTGCCAAAATGTTGTGACGTTTCAAAGCTTGATCCGTAACAATACTGATGTAAAAGTTTTGATAATCGGGGCCCTAAGCACTTTTGTAAGAAATTAAAGATGGTCTTTTGATAAACTTTGAGCTGACATATGAAAATCACTCACTTCTTTTAAGGCCTTGTTTGAATCGTAAATATCTCGTTTGATGTCCAGGTTGTGAGGACTTAGAATCATATGTATAATCATTTAAGTCTGGATCAATCTTTGACTCTTTCACCTCCAATATACCGGCCTTGTGTGGCATTGTAATGTCGCCAGAAGGACAGGAAATGTCAAATTCTCCTGTAACACAAAATATTGAAATTAGATTTAATAAAATACAAGATTCTATGTGATTAAGATTATTGTTAACATTTACAGGTTATTATAACTTCTAAATAGAACATTAGACTGAAAGGGACCCAAGGGACCCAATCTCCAGAGAAATGCTCCAGCGTTCAGAGAAAACATAGTTTTCTGCTGAACCATGTGACTGTAAATCGGACTGGATATCACAATGTCTTTCTTATGTGAAGACTGGAAGTTGCTTTCTCATTATAAGTATATGGAACCTCGCCCTGATTCTCATAGGCTGACATTGGGGAAAGCGCTACCGCACCACACATAAGACATATTAATGTAAAGTCCTTGTTGGTGTAACTCTCCTATAATAATAGGTGCGCACTCCCGAAAATTAATGAAGTAATTGATAATAATCTAGGGGCCAATTTCACCTTAGATAAAGGCAGTGGCTACATTACAGTACAGATACATTTAAAATAAATTTATTTTATTAATGACGTTGGGAAACAAAGTAAAGTTAAAATTAAGAACGGTGCACCTAGGTTATTATCAGTTACCACACATAAGACGCCGTGTGAGCCGACAAAGCTGAATCGTGGTCACATGGTTCAGAAGACGACCAGAATGGCTCTGGAAACCAGAGAAGACGGCAAATGGTAAGTATTTTACCGCATGTACACTACACTACTGATATATCTAGAAGGGGTTAGACAATACATATGGAGCTGAAGAGCTTCTGTGATGTCAGATTTATCCGGCTGTAGTTACCATTTAGTTTGGTGTTGCTCTCTGTAAAGTCGTCGGCACAATATTGGCTTTCAGCATCTTGCATTGGCTTTTTCTTTTTCAGACAACTATAAGAATTGCAAAAATAAAAGTCACATTGTAAATCACAAAGTAAAACATCTGTATTCTGCAGAATGCGAGAATGAAACATTTTATCTAGTCCTATCTGTAGAGAGATCACCAGTCAGTCATTTTGATGTCTTTGACAATCAGCAATTTAGTTTAGTAAAGTATATACAAGTTGTAGCAGAGCCAGGTAGGAAAGGGTTAAGTCCGAGCTTTGCAGGATTTGATAAGAAGCCCCTATAACTTTTTGCTGAAACCAGGGCCTGTGTTCACCAGATGTTTCAGTCTGCTGGATGGAGCTTGTGAGCTGGAGTTTTATGAAAGGAATAAAGCTGCACCGGTCTGGACCAAACCTCATTGACTGTGTGAACGCTGCGTAATCCCTGCCTGAGAGCGTGAATCCCTACAAAGTCTAATATGTACCCATCAGTTACCCACAGGGCACAGCCCTAGGGGTGACGAGTGTGTGAACCACAAGAGGCCTACATAAAATATTCCCATTACTGGAGTAACCTGAAGATGTGACATTTCCTCTACAGACTCCTGTGTAGCCCATAAATCATGACTTACTATACTTACCAATAGAAGATAGCAATGGCGCCAATGATTACTGCGAGGACGAAGACAGTGACGGCAGCAGGTATAACAATCCTACAGACTGGATCCTCAGATGTTTTTGGAGGCACGGTGACATTCTCTAAAAAGCGAAAGAACATAAGTGATCAGGTGACCAGAGCTGGAATGTGTTCAGAAGTGGAAACCAAATACATGGACTGGGCGGACTGAGGAACCAAGTATGACTATTAAAAGAGGGGAATTTAGTTTGGAAAAATGATGGATTATTTTTCCGTCATGTCAATATATAATGGACAATACAGAGATCTGTTCTTTTATATCCACATGATGGGAGATGTCACCTGAAATTACAAGTAACACATGAAAAATCCTCCATTCCACTCGTATTATGTGACGTCATATAAATCCCCAGTCACAGAAGAGAAGTTACAGAACCCCTAATGACACGGAGAAGACGCTCATAAACTGAGCCCTAATAATGGATCCTAATAGTTTCTGGGGCCGGAGGTGAAATGTTACATGTGAAGGACATATCTGATTTCTGAGCTGCTTATTGCCTGTCTCTTGTGGGCGCCTTCTGCTACATGTAGGAGTCAGTGCATCCAGCAAGGAGAGAGCAGTATTAATGCTCGGTGTCTCCTCTATGGGTTATTAGATTGGACACTGGAACCCAAACTGCATCTTTCCCCAATTTCACATTGAATGGTAAAATGAATGGTGTCATTCAAAACTACAACTCGTCCCGCAAAAAGATAAACAATCCTCATACGGCCATATGAAGGGAAAAAGTTATAGCTTTTGGAAGAAGTAGAGGAGGAAAAAGCCCAAAAATTAAAATTCGCTGAGGCGGGAAGGGGTTAACTCCATAGTCAGTGTATATGTGATATTGCCCTTACCTGCATAGATCCTGTCCTGCGCTCGTCTTGATAGATGGTTGAGCATAAAGATAGGCGCACCCTCTGCAGGTGCTAATAGCACGCTGAGAACTAGAAGTAGTCTAAACAGCATTGGAGCCTGGAGGAACATCGCTTACTGTGTACGGCACAATCAGCTTCTCCAGACAAAGGATCTCACTGCAAAATCGCTGGTTATAGCCAAGGATTCCGTGACATCACAATTGGAACCTAATTGTGACATCACGGGAGGCGGGGCTACACATGAGTGACATCATGGGGGCGGGGCTACACATGAGTGATGTCACAATTGGCGCTCATCCACAGGTGAGCAAATAAACTGACAATACAGAAACCTTCTCAGATTCAGCAAGAGAGCACGATATCAAGATATTACATTGTATGAGCTGCAGGACGACCTTAGTCATTTATCTTACAACTTGCCCTTGTGGTCTGATTTATGCTCACATAAAAACGTAGGAATTGAGAATCCGGATCCTTGAGCACATGAAGGATATTAAGGCGGCAGAAAAGATGCCACAGGAAGACTTGGGTGCGAATGTAAAATTTAACCCTTTAGCCTAATATTTTTGAGACTTCCATCAGTGGCACTTACTCTGCTTGTGGGGAATTGATTGTCTTTATCCAGGTAATAGACGAGGTGACATGACCCAGAAATTGGCCCAATTAGAAAGCAAATGGATCACACCATTAAATACATGAAGCCAAGGGGTTCAATGAACAATGGGGCTTTGGGAGTTTCCTATAAAATATTGATCTCGTGTCTGTTACTATATACAGGTCAGATATTTATCCTTGGCTCTTATGTCTTTTCTTTCCCAATTTTACATATACTGTAAATACTTTTTCTGGCAGTGAATACTCACTTTTTGCCATTTTTAGTTGTCTGGATGGCGTGTTATCAATTATAATAAAATAATTTTCTTTTTGTAATTTTTCTAGGCTGTAGGATATAACACACATATGTCATCTTATATATTTATATATATCCTTGTTGTCACTTGGAATTTATCTTTTTGTTCCCTTAAAATTTATATATTTATTGTCTATTTTTTGTCAACAGATATTCTGATTTTTTTTTATTAATTTGTTATCACACATTTATGTTTATATATTGCCTGCATTTATACATATTTATTTCTCAAAGCTTATCATGCAATACCCAGATCTGATTCCAGTAGGACACGTCCCTTTCCCCTCCCGTTTTTATATATATATTTTAATAATGTCTCTTGTTTCATGTTGTCCTTACTAATAAAGTTGATAATTTGCCGTCTTTTGAATACATTTCTTTGGGGTGTACATATATTTCGGTGAGAAATTACACATCACATTCAATGTGTATACCTTAAAGTGATATACACATTATCCCTTCCTTTGTGGATTGGATGGATTGTTGCTGATATTTATTGAGAATTTCATGTCAATAGCACTTTTAAAAATATATTAGCTTAGAAAATTGGTGACGTGTTTAATACTACTTTCTCTGACACACAAGCCTTGGTTTAACGGGTAGAAGAATAAATAATGAGAAACATCACTTCAGCACCTTCCCATCACTGGAATCTTTGGATTATTCACTGACTGTGACTACTACTCCCATTTTTTATGTGCCTCAGCACTGCAATATTACACCACAATCAGTTTTAGGAATTTTTCTATCCCCATGGGTAATGAGCTGCGTGCTCGGACCTCTTATCATATGATCTCTCTGAGAAAGCTACCTAGCGAAACGTACGTCAGAGTTCTGGGGTTTTCCATTCATGTGTTGGTCTCTTTATGGTTTGTGTCATTACTGCATAGCCACTAAGATTTAGGCTGTGTGCAGACGGACTTTTTGGCCCTGCGGATTTTTCCGCGCAGAATGGAAGAAATCCGCAGGTCAAATGACCTGCATTTTTCTTGCGGATTTCTTCCATTTTTCATGCGGTTTTCATGCGTTTTTTGTGCGGTTTTCCATCGCGGTTTTCCCCCTGCGGATTTGGTGACAGGGGAGATGGAAAACCGCACAAAAGAAGTAACATGCTGCGGATTTTGTACCGAGGAATGCACACGGCTGGTAAGCGCAGACGACGCCATCCTAGGCATGAGCATCCCACTTATGCGTCTGCTCATGCAAACTTTGACGCACCTTAAGGAGCAGGTGTCTGCAGCCAATGTTGACGAGGAGGAAGAGGTGGAGGGAATCCTTGATGACATTCAGCCATTGTCTGCTCAGGGACCTCTCCTGGACGAGTTGGAGGAAGAAGAGGAGGATGATGATGGGGATGATTACTTAGGGGAGGAGGATGCATCTCGTGGGGCAAGTGAAAATGTTGGCGTGGCAAGGTCTGGTACAGGGTTTGTGCGTGACTGGAGGGATGTGGATTTGCCAGAAAGTGCTCCTCCAACCAGCACTCGCAGTGCATCATTGACACCGGGAACATTGGCCCACATATCAGATTATGCCTTGCGGATCCTAAAAAGGTACCCCCGCATTGCCAAAATGATGAACGATGACGACTACTGGTTGGCCAGCATCCTGGATCCACGCTATAAAGGCAAATTACAAAACATCATGCTACAGGAGAACCTTGACCTAATATTGGCTAATAAACAAGCAACTCTGGTAAATCGGTTGCTTGAGGCATTCCCAGCACACAGCAGCGGTGATGGTTCTCACACGTGCAAGCCATACTGGGCCTAACACCGTCTGAGCCTGCCTCCTGATGTATAGACATATATTTTGAATATGTACGCTATCCATACATGTTATCCGGGGATACGGTACCCTTTCTCACCTTTGTGCAATCACTTGCAAGCCATACTGGGCCTTACACCGTCTGAGCCTGCCTCCTGATGTATAGACATATATTTTGAATGTGTACGCTATCCATACATGTTATCCGGGGATACGGTACCCTTTCTCACCTTTGTGCAATCACTTGCAAGCCATACTGTGCCTGACACCGTCTGAGCCTGCCTCCTGATGTATAGACATATCTTTTGAATGTGTACGCTATCCATACATGTTATCCGGGGATACGGTACCCTTTCTCACCTTTGTGCAATCACGTGTAACCCATTCTGGTCGTGAGAACGACTGGCGAGCTGTTAAGCAAGCTACAGCACCTGTGGTTTGCACACGTAAGTTTTTCATTTTTTTCAGGAATGACGGTTAGGCCTAATTCCGGAACTGCGGTTGACCTGCACTTACTGGGAAATCATCGTTCGCGAGTAATAATTGTAATCAATGATCCCCATCACTATCGTTGTTCAGCGGGTTATCTGCACCTGTAAGCGACAAACGCTTGCCTTTTCAGTGTAGCGCACATGCAGCCACGGACATGTAAGGGCATGACACACCAGTTATTGGCCAATCTCATGTGCCAGAGCCTCACGTGTCCCTCTAGTAAGCCAGACTCAGACCGCGGGGCATGACGGAGTCTCGTTCGTTAACGGAATTAAGCTTGCAATGTGTGCATCTGTTCTGTAGCTGGCATGGTTGAAGTTGCCCGTGTTGAGTCAAATTACGCCGTAGGCTCCACTCCTGGTGGTGCCCTTCTGGACATTCCTTTAAGGTTCAGCTTTGCAACCATACTGCCCACGTAAAACAAACACTTTGCCTTCATGAACGCTGTTTGGAGGGTCATGACTCGTGGGAATAACGCCGCCCAATCAGTTAACCTGCTAGAGAGATCCTTCGTTGCTCCCAAGCATGACATCACACTCCCTAGGAGGAAGGTAATGCCACTGTGGGGACCGTACTCCTGGGGGCGACACAAGTGCACTGATGCCCAGCCACTGCTCGATGAATCTTCTGGTACATTGACCCAGACCACTACATTCCCCTCGCAAGCTACCCGGCCTGAATCTGACCCTGATGAAACTCAGGTTACCCTTCCCATATACAGTTCCATCTTACACGGTGACAAAGAGGAAGCTGCAGATGAAAGTGCAGGTTCGGCCCACCCGCCATCAGACACACCACCGTACTATCAGGGGCCCTGTGCCAGTGCCGTCGCCAACGAGTGGGCCCCCCCTGCTTGCTCAGGATCACAGCACTTGCAAGGCTGAACTACTGTGCAGTGAGATGGAAGATGGGGACGACGAGGAGTCCAGACTAGTACAGGGATTCCCTAGCGAGGAGACTTATTTGATTGTTTTCAATGTTGGGACAGCAATTTTTGGGGAGCACTATACTCTGGAGAATGATAGATGGGGCCCTCCATACACTGGAACATTCCAAAGGTGGACATCAGACACTGGAGCAGCATTTACAGGGCCCATTATACACTAGAGCATTAGAAATGGGGCCCATTATGTTTGGAGCATTATGTGGGCCCATAAGACAGTGGAGCTTCATCCATGGGGACCAACATATACTGTAGCATTATGTGGAGCTCATCATATACTGTTTCAAACATTATATGGGACCAATGATTCTGTATGGAGAAATAGATGGGCCTCGTCATGAGATGTAAAAAGTGAAGTACTTTTCATTGTACTATACCGCTATTTCTCTGCCGTATCGGAGCATGATGAGTTGTGGTATTATGTGTTAAAGGGGCGCTCTTTCGCCCAGGGCACATGAAAACCTGGAGCCAGCGCTACCCCCCCACAACTTTAGCCAAATAACCCCCATTTTTCAGTGCGTAACTTGTATTATGAAGTTAATTAAGGTTGACCAGCTTAAGTAAGAAGAATTGATGCTTTTGGCATTCAAATGAGCACTGTAGGTGTGTTTCCTGTCCTCCTCTCACTGTCGACTTTTGTTCCCCATTGACTTACATTGGGTTTCGTGTTTCGGGACGACCCCGACTTTTCCCTATAATCGGCCGATCTTGCTCGACCCAACTTTTGGAAAAGTCGGGTTTCACGAAACGAAACTCGACCATAAAAAACCAAAAGTCGCTCAACTCTAATGATGACGACTGCGCGGAACCCAGTCTTACTGGAAGATAGTCACAGTACCTAGGTCCCATCCAATTTGCTGATCTCTGGTGTACAGAACCCAGTACAGTGTAATGATAATAATGAATCTGACTAGTGCAAATAACCCATTCCAGGATGGTGACGAAGACAGGTGTACAGAGCCCAGTCCAGTGTGGTGATGATGATGATGATGACTGGGGCACAGAACCCAGTCAGTGTGGTGGTGGTGATGATGGAGATGACTGGTGCACAGAGCCCAGTACAGTGTGGTGATGGTTGATGACTGGTGCACAGAACCCAGTCCAGTGTGGTGATGGTGGTGATGATAATGATTGGCACACAGAGCCCAGTACAGTATGGTGATGATGGTGGTGGCGATGATGATGACTGGTGCACAGAGCCCAGTCCAGTGTGGTGATGGTGGTGATGATGATAATGAATGGTGCACAGAGCCCAGTATAGTGTGGTGATGGTGATGATGATGACTGGTGCACAGAGCCCAGTCCAGTGTGGTGATGGTGGTGATGATAATGATTGGTGCACAGAGCCCAGAACAGTGTGGTGATGATAATGACTGGTGCACAGAGTCCAGTACAGTGTGGTGATGGTGGTGGTGATGATAATGACTGGTGCACAGAGCCCAGTACAGTGTGGTGATGGTGATGATGATGACTGGTGCACAGAGCCCAGTCCAGTGTGGTGATGGTGGTGATGATAATGATTGGTGCACAGAGCCCCGTACAGTGTGGTGATGGTGATGATGATAATGACTGGTGCACAGAGCCCCGTACAGTGTGGTGATGGTGGTGGTGATGATAATGACTGGTGCATAGAGCCAAGTACAGTGTGGTGGTGGAGATGATGACTGGTGCACAGAGCCCAGTACAGTGTGGTGATGGTGATGATGATGACTGGTGCACAGAGCCCAGTCCAGTGTGGTGATGGTGGTGATGATGATTGGTGCAGAGCCCAGTACAGTATGGTGATGGTGGTGATGATAATGACTGTTGCACAGAGTCCAGTACAGTGTGGTGATGGTGATGATGATGACTGGTGCACAGATCCCAGTACAGTGTGGTGATGATGATGACTGGTGCACAGAGCCCAGTACAGTGTGTGATGATGGTGGTGATGATAATGACTGGTGCACAGAGCCCAGTACAGTATGGTGATGGTGGTGGTAATGATAATGACTGGTGCACAGAGCCCAGTACAGTATGGTGATGGTGGTGGTGATGATAATGACTGGTGCACAGAGCCCAGTACAGTATGGTGATGATGGTGGTGATGATAATGATTGGTGCACAGAGTCCAGTACAGTGTGGTGATGGGGGTGGTGATGATAATGACTGGTGCACAGAGCCCAGTACAGTGTGGTGATGGTGGTGATGATGATGACTGGTGCACAGAGTCCAGTCCAGTGTGGTGATTGTGCTGATGATAATTATTGGTGCACAGAGCCCAGTACAGTATGGTGATGGTGGTGGTGGTGATGATGATAACTGGTGCACAGAGCCCAGTACAGTGTGGTGATGGTGATGATAATGACTGGTGCACAGAGCCCAGTCCAGTGTGGTGATGGTGGTGATGATAATGATTGGTGCACAGAGCCCAGTACAGTGTGGTGATGGTGGTGATGATAATGATTGGTGCACAGAGCCCAGTACAGTGTGGTGATGGTGGTGATGATAATGATTGGTGCACAGAGCCCAGTACAGTATGGTGATGGTGGTGGTGATGATGATGACTGGTGCACAGAGCCCAGTCCAGTGTGGTGATGATGGTGGTGGTGATGATGATGATGATGACTGGTGCACAGAGCCCAGTCCAGTGTAGTGATGGTGGTGGTAATGATAATGACTGGTGCACAGAGTCCAGTACAGTGTGGTGATGGTGGTGGTGATGATAATGACTGGTGCACAGAGCCCAGTACAGTGTGGTGATGATGGTGGTGGTGGTGATATTGACTGGTGCACAGAGCCCAGTACAGTGTGGTGATGGTGGTGGTGGTGGTGATGATGATGACTGGTGCACAGAGCCCAGTACAGTGTGGTGATGGTGATGATGATGACTGGGGCACAGAGCCCAGTCCCCAGCGTGGTGTTGGTGGTGGTGATGATGATGACTGGTGCATAGAGCCCAATACAGTGTGGTGGTGATGATGATGACTGGTGTACAGAGCCCAGTACAGTGTGGTGATGACTGTTGTGGATCTTTTATTCCATGACCGTGTGAGAAGACAGGCGTTTAGCACCATAAGGCTGGTTTCACATTAGCGCTTTTTAAGCGCACGCACGGCCGGGGGTAGCTCCGCCCCCGAGCCGGCTCTGTGCCCGGCGTGCCCGCCCCTTGCTTGTAGCGCCGCCTTCTAGCGCACAGCGGCTCCTGCGATCGGCGCACCCTATCTTTAGCATAGGGTGCGCAGATCGTGCGCCGGCCATGCGCTAGTTGCGCTTTGACCTGCGCTGCGCACTTTTGACGGTGCGCCGTGCGCGCCAAAATCAAACTTTTCGGATTTTGGCGCGCACGGCGCACCGTCAAAAGTGCGCAGCGCAGGTCAAAGCGCAACTAGCGCACGGCCTGCGCACGATCTGCGCACCCTATGCTAAAGATAGGGTGCGCCGATCGCAGGCGCCGCTGTGCGCTAGGAGGCGGCGCTACAAGCAAGGGGCGGGCACGCCGGGCAGAGAGCCGGCTCGGGGGCGGAGCTACCCCCGGCCGTGCGTGCGCTTAAAAAGCGCTAATGTGAAACCAGCCTTATACGTTTTCTCTGGCACCTGGGAAATCTAGATAACGCCATGTGTCTGTGGTGCCTGGTATAATGTGTACATGGCGCCCACTTGCATTTGCCATTTTACAGGTTCTCTGTCTTCTGTGCCAGTGAGACCCCCTTCTCTGGAGCATGACAGCACCAGGCCGGACCCTGTAAGCACCCCACCCATCTGTACTTAGTTCTTGGCAGTGAATTAGGAATTGGAAACTTGGCACCATGTTGTGTTTGGCAGGGGGGCATATCCGGAGCCTGGTCATGCTTCCCTATGGTTTGCTGGATGGTATTTTCGGTGCGTGCACAGAGGAGTGGTCAATTTATTGAAAATTGGTGAACCTTGCTTGGAATGAGCACAGGTTTGAAGCCACTAGTGACGAATGAGCGTTCTCAGGTGTTATTGTGGCGTCCCTTAGGCTCAGTCGCCAGAGAGGTACTGCACCTCCTCCTGACGTGTGGTGCCCCACCATCCAGGTAAGGTGGGAAGCTCCTGACCACGCTCCAACACCTGCACCCCACACGACAAAGTAGTGTAGCAAAGCACCTTCGGCGGCTCCATGCTTGGAGTATAGCAAAGCACCCATTGGTGGCTCCCTGCTTGGAACACGAAACGTGCTGGGAGGTGGGTGGAGTTGAGTTTACATTAAAAGAGCGGGAAGAGTTTAGGAGTGATTCAGTCATTCAGTCTTTCAGTCAGCCACTGAGAGTGAGTGAGGATGCAGAAGGACAGAGAGTGAGACAGAGAAGATCCCCGTGAGAGGGATGGATGAAGGAAGTGCTGCAGCAGGCCACAGTGACCTGGGTCTGCTGGCACAGGAAAGAGACATAGAAAGGAAACCTGATTTTTCCATAGAGAGAAAGGATTAGTACGGAACGTGAGGAGTAAAAGAGAGAACAGAGGACGTGGGTTAGAGGACAACCCTGCCTAGGAGTTCTAAGCACAAGGCCGGGGCCCGGTCCCCGAGGTTGTATGGATACTAATGGTCCTGCAGCAGACACCAGAGGGAATAGAAGTTAACCATACTTTATTCCCACATCAGACTTGGGGGCACAACAGCAACATTGATAGTGAGCCGGGACTAGGAAGCAAGGAGTCCCCGAAGCAGGCTACAGCTGTCTGCCGTACAAGGAAAGTTCATAAGAACATTGGACAGGAGGAACTCCAGTGTAACTCATTACTGGGAGTACTTCATTTATAGGCGCTATAAGAGGAGACGTTCAGAAAGGCACATGTTGGCGGAGTGTTGGAAAGGAGTGTTCCACCTGGCCTGGAGGTTGACTGAGTCCCTGACCCGGAGGACACGGCACAGAGGCAGGCACCTGTTTGCACAACAGACTGTGAGTAAAGCTTTGGAACAACATGCCCTGGTGTCCTCCACTTATTCCTGTGCCAACACATCTACACTGCCCTGGGACTACAGCTTCACCTGTGCGGAGCTTTTACATCTTTGCTGCACCATACCATCAGTCCCAGAGGATCTGCATGCAGCGTCGGCTTAACACCTTCCTTGCCGAACACCACAGGTGGCGTCACAAACTATTCATTTAATCAACTACATTCCACCATTCAATCTCCCTTTTACTTGGGCGCCCAGGGCCACGGACCGGGTCACCGCTGCTGTGACACCTTCCCCCTGAGTGACCGGCCCGGTACCGAGTACCCCACAGCCCTGGGAGGGCGACCCATTATCAGAGTATGGCTGGTTTTACATTTACCTTGTTCTTGTGGGCCGATTTTGCGGCCTCAGTAGATTTCTATGGGGCCGCAAAATCGGGCCGGAAAAAAAGTCCACTGTGTGCCGTAAGGCTGTGATGGCCTTTTTAGCGGCTGTGATAAAAGATCGAGCTTGCTCAATTCTTTTATATGGCGTACGGACACGGCCCCCATTGTAACCAATGGGGCCACAAAAACAAACGGAAGGTTTTTTGTATGGCGCTCTGTGACTTCGGGTTTTGCAGAACACGTTTTTTTTTCCCCAATACTATTTCCATAGTATTGGAAAATTGAAAAACAGCGATCACAAACTTTTTTGCAGTCCATTATTGCGGCAGACCACAAAAAATGCGGCGAAAAGGGCAGCAATAACGGGCTGCAAAAAAGCGGCAAGTGTAAAAGCAGCCTATGTCCTGTGTGCTCCAATAGTATGTTCAGTCCCTGCGGCTGCATGTTAGACAGTCACAACACATCTGGGATATTGCCTAACAAACAGGAATCCCCACATGTGTTGCTGCTGTCTAACAGCCGAGAGACCTGCAGCCGCGGGGACTGAATATACTAATCGGGCACGCCGAGGACACTCGGATACCACCTTACCTGAGCACGCTCGCTCATCAGTAGAAGCCACTTTATGGTTGATCAGCACAGGGAGTAAAACAAATGTAGAAAATCTGCGACTAATCTGCTGCAAAATCTGCGTGAGACTCTGTTCTGGAGGGCAATTTGTGTTTAGATTCTGTGTGGAATTTTTTTGCAGTGCGTGGGAGAGATTTGGTACAATCACATCCACTTTGTTACTGTTACACCCAGCAGACTTTTCACCTAGAGTATCGGATGTAAAAAGTGTACAGATCGGAAACCGCACAATGCCGCGCACTGTATAGAGCAGCACCGCTTTACTGAAGTGAATAGGAGCTGATCTGCAGTACCTGAGAACGGCCACTACACAGTGTGAGGCGCTGTGCTGTTCTGCCTCTGCACGCTGTTTACAGCTGATTGGTGGGGAGTGTCGGCTTTCAGATCACCACCGATCTCATATTGATGACCTACCCACAGGACAATTGTTATATCTGAGTACCAAAAAACCCCTTTATTACCAGGAGAATCAAAATACTGTTTTTTTATGTCACTTACTGTAGAAATAAATCCAAAAATGAACTTGGCGTCTAGAATGTGTCCATCTGACTATTGTAGGAGGATCTTTACCTGTCACAAGAAGGATTCAGGAGTAAATCTGGGCAACGATGAGGAAGCAAAATACAGCCGCCATGTCCTGCCGTCTGTAATCTGTCCCCTCAGTGTTGCTGTATATTGCCCCCCACTGAATCTGACCTTCACTGGTGAGTTCAGACCTATGTGGTGCGCAATATAAGGACTGACCAGAACCTGACATCCTCCTAGGAGTATATGATGTGTTCTGGTCAGGAGACCCGCGGCCGGTCCATGCGGTCAGTCCGTGCATCGTGGTCCGGACGCTGTCTGTGGTACGCTCTTTAGGGCTCTCGCTGCCATATGTTGTGGTTATGCAATGAATTTTATTGAGTCTGGCTGAAAGAACAATAAATCCTTGGTCAGCCAGCAGTAGTGACTCTAGGCCGCTAATCCTTGACGGACACTTGCTCAGTAGTGACCAGTAGATGCTGTCGTGCGCACTTAGGCCTCTTCCACATATCAGTTTTTTGTCATCAGTCACAATCCGTCGAATTTTGAAAAAAACGGATCTGGTGACTGATGCCGCTGGATCTGTTTTTTCTCATAGACTTGTATTAGCGACAGATGGCCGCACGTTTCATCCGTCGTTCAACGGATCTGTCGAAAATTCTTTGTCCGTCGGCCGGAGACAACGAACATAGGAAGATTTTTTGTCACCGTCGAAAAATGGGACAGCTGTCCGGTATTTGCTAGAATGGAAGCCTATGGGCGACGCATCCGTCACTGTCCGACAAATGATGGAATCCGGCAACGGATTCCATTTTTTTTTTAACTGTGCATGTGCTGACACTGTGCCTGTATGGTGTGTGCGGGCTGTGTGTGTGTGCCTGTGTGACGGGGGTTATGCGTGTATGTGTGTGTGCGTGCAGGCATCGTCCGATGGGACTACAAGTCCCATCCGGGCTCTGCCTTCCACAGTGACAGTGATTGACTTCTGCCCAGTTGCTTGCCAGCAGCATGGATGCTTCTCTAAATCAGGTCTCATAAAGTCATTCCAACATTTCAGGTTACCACAGGCAAGGTGATAACTTGTGGATTCGTGCAGCTCTGAGCTCTACCCACTATACACCGCTGTCTCTGGCAGTGCCATAGAGAATGAATAGAGCAGACGCCCCTTGTGACATTTCACAAGCCTGATCGCCGGATCTGTTGGGATCCCAGCGGCTGGATAGCTGATACCATTTGAAATGTTGAAAATAACCCTTTAAAGCAACTTTCCACTCTGGGACTGAGAAATATTCACTTCACATGTATAGTCACCATCCTAGTGCCCTCTGTTTGCTTCCCGATGCCTCTTTCTCTGAGGCCAGCATTCCTTTCCTTCCAAGATGGCCGCCTCAGTGGCATAAGGAGTGAAGTAATCGCTCTAAGTCACCCCTGCTATTCCTATTCCATGTAACAAGGATGGTAAGGGAGGTGGCTTAGACTTATTGATGCACTTCTCAAGCCAATTTTGCAACCATTTTGCATATGGGAGGAAAGCAACACTGGCCTCAGAGAATGTGGCATCGCCAGCCAAACGGAGGGCACCAAGCTGTGACTAAACTGTGAAGTGTATCGTCCCTTTCCAGTCACAGTTTTAACATCTTGACAGAATATACTATATTATATTCATGAAGAGAGAGATTGCTGTCTGCGCGGCAGGCGGTGGCCGTGGAGCGCGGCAGGCAGTGGATGTGGAGCGCGGCAGGCAGTGAAGCGCGGCAGGCAGTGGCGTGGAGCGTGGCAGGCGATAACCGTGGAGCGAGGCAGGCGGTGGCCGTGGAGCGCGGCAGGCGGTGGCCGTGGAGCGCGGCAGGCGGTGGCCGTGGAGCGCGGCAGGAGGTGGATGTGGAGTGCGGCAGGCGGTGGCCGTAAAGCGCGGCAGGCAGTGGCTGTGGAGCGTGGCAGGCGATAACCGTGGAGCGCGGCAGGCGGTGGCCGTGTAGCGCGGCAGGCGGTGTCCGTGGAGCGCGGCAGGCAGTGGCTGTGGAGCGCGGCAGGCGGTGGCCGTGGAGCGCGGCAGGCGGTGGCCGTGGAGCGCGGCAGGCGGTGGCCGTGGAGCGCGGCAGGCGGTGGCCGTGGAGCGCGGCAGGCGGTGGCTGTGGAGCACGGCAGGCAGTGACCGTGGAGCACTGCAGGCGATTATATTATAATCAAAAGTATTGACCAAAAAATACATCTAAATAAAGTGCAGTGCATATATAAAGCGATTTCTAGTCAAAAAAGTACATATCAGTAAAAAATAAATCCCACACCCCACACCCCAACGCGCGTTTCACACGTTGCTTCCTCAGGGAATTGTTCTTTAATATTTAAATTTATTATGGGATTTATTTTTTACTGATATGTACTTTTTTGGCTAGAAATCACTTTATATATGCACTGCACTTTATTTAGATGTATTTTTTGGTCAATACTTTTGATTATAATTTATTAAATTGGATTGCTACTATATGGAATATATGTGCTGCTTCACTTCCCCCTCTTTTTGCTTTTTTATTGTCTTTTTGTGTTGGGATTTTAATGTGTCCTATGGTGTCCTTAATAAAAGTATTTATATTGATTTCAATATTGTAATTGTGTTATTGGCTCTTTTTGGATAGGTGGCTTTTTTTTGTTTTATCATACCCAAACATGTGTGGATCCTAAGGGTGCGTGCACAAGCTGCGGATTCTGCTGCGGATTTGGCCCTGCGGCTCCCCAGTAGAATCCGCTGCATTGTACAGCACCATTAGGCTATGTAAACACGCTGCAGATTTGGCCCTGCGGCTCCCCTGCAGAATCCGCTGCGTTGTACAGCACCATTAGGCTATGTACACATGCTGCAGATTTGGCCCTGCGGCTCCCCAGCAGAATTCGCTGCGTTGTACAGCACCATTAGGCTATGTACACACGCTGCAGATTTGGACCTGCGGTTCCCCAGCAGAATCCGCTGCATTGTACAGCTCCATTAGGCTATGTACACACGCTGCAGATTTGGCCCTGCGGCTCCCCAGCAGTATCCGCTGCGTTGTACAGCACCATTAGGCTATGTACACACGCTGCAGATTTGGCCCTGCGGCTCCCCAGCAGAATCCGCTGCGTTGTACAGCACCATTAGGCTATGTACACACGCTGCAGATTTGGCCCTGCGGCTCCCCAGCAGAATCCGCTGCGTTGTACAGCACCATTAGGCTATGTACACACGCTGCAGATTTGGCCCTGCGGCTCCCCAGCAGAATCCGCTGCGTTGTACAGCACCATTAAGCTATGTACACACGCTGTGGATTTGGCCCTGCAGAATCCGCTGTGTTGTACAGCACCATTAGGCTATGTACACACGCTGCAGATTTGGCCCTGCGGCTCCGCTGCGTTGTACAGCACCATTAGGCTATGTACACACGCTGCAGATTTGGCCCTGCGGCTCCCCTGCAGAATCCGCTGCGTTGTTCAGCACCATTAGGCTATGTACACATGCTGCAGATTTGGCCCTGCGGCTCCCCAGCAGAATTCGCTGCGTTGTACAGCACCATTAGGCTATGTACACACGCTGCAGATTTGGCCCTGCGGTTCCCCAGCAGAATCCGCTGCATTGTACAGCACCATTAGGCTATGTACACACGCTGCAGATTTGGCCCTGCGGCTCCCCTGCAGAATCCGCTGCGTTGTACAGCACCATTAGGCTATGTACACACGCTGGAGATTTGGCCCTGCGGCTCCCCTGCAGAATCCGCTGCGTAGTACAGCACCATTAGGCTATGTACACATGCTGCAGATTTGGCCCTGCGGCTCCCCAGCAGAATTCGCTGCGTTGTACAGCACCATTAGGCTATGTACACACGCTGCAGATTTGGACCTGCGGTTCCCGAGCAGAATCCGCTGCATTGTACAGCTCCATTAGGCTATGTACACACGGTGCAGATTTGGCCCTGCGGCTCCCCAGCAGTATCCGCTGCGTTGTACAGCACCACTAGGCTATGTACACACGCTGCAGATTTGGCCCTGCGGCTCCCCAGCAGAATCCGCTGCGTTGTACAGCACCATTAGGCTATGTACACACGCTGCAGATTTGGCCCTGCGGCTCCCCAGCAGAATCCGCTGCGTTGTACAGCACCATTAGGCTATGTACACACGCTGCAGATTTGGCCCTGCGGCTCCCCAGCAGAATCCGCTGAGTTGTACAGCACCATTAAGCTATGTACACACGCTGCGGATTTGGCCCTGCAGAATCCGCTGTGTTGTACAGCACCATTAGGCTATGTACACACGCTGCAGATTTAGCCCTGCGGCTCCGCTGCGTTGTACTGCACCATTAGGCTATGTACACACGCTGCAGATTTGGCCCTGCGGCTCCCCTGCAGAATCCGCTGCGTTGTACAGCACCATTAGGCTATGTACACATGCTGCAGATTTGGCCCTGCGGCTCCCCAGCAGAATTCGCTGCGTTGTACAGCACCATTAGGCTATGTACACACGCTGCGGATTTGGCCCTGCGGCTCCCCAGCAGAATCCGCTGCGTTGTACAGCACCATTAGGCTATGTACACACGCTGCGGATTTGGCCCTGCGGCTCCCCAGCAGAATCCGCTGCGTTCAACAGCACCATTAGGCTATATACACACGCTGCAGATTTGGCCCTGCGGCTCCCCAGCAGAATCCGCTGTGTTGTACAGCACCATTAGGCTATGTACACACGCTGCAGATTTGGCCCTGCGGCTCCCCAGCAGAATCCGCTGCGTTGTACAGCACCATTAAGCTATGTACACACGCTGCGGATTTGGCCCTGCAGAATCCGCTGTGTTGTACAGCACCATTAGGCTATGTACACACGCTGCAGTTTTGGCCCTGCGGCTCCCCAGCAGAATCCGCTGCATTGTACAGCACCATTAGGCTATGTACACACGCTGCAGATTTTGCCCTGCGGCTCCCCTGCAGAATCCGCTGCGTTGTACAGCACCATTAGGCTATGTACACACGCTGCAGATTTGGCCCTGCGGCTCCCCAGCAGAATCCGCTGCATTGTACAGCACCATTAGGCTATGTACACACGCTGCAGATTTGGCCCTGCGGCTCCCCTGCAGAATCCGCTGCGTTGTACAGCACCATTAGGCTATGTACACACGCTGCAGATTTGGCCCTGCGGCTCCCCAGCAGAATCCGCTGCGTTGTACAGCACCATTAGGCTATGTACACACGCTGCAGATTTGGCCCTGCGGCTCCCCTGCAGAATCCGCTGCGTTGTACAGCACCATTAGGCTATGTACACAAGCTGCAGATTTGGCCATGCGGCTCCACAGCAGAATCCGCTGCGTTGTACAGCACCATTAGGCTATGTACACACGCTGCGGATTTGGCCCTGCGGCTCCCCAGCAGAATCCGCTGTGTTGAACAGCACCATTAGGCTATATACACACGCTGCAGATTTGGCCCTGCGGCTCCCCTGCAGAATCCGCTGCGTTGTACAGCACCAATAGGCTATGTACACACGCAGCGGATTTGGCCCTGAGGCTCCCCAGCAGAATCCGCTGCGTTGTACAGCACCATTAGGCTATGTACACACGCTGCGGATTTGGCCCTGCAGCTCCCCAGCAGAATCCGCTGCGTTGTACAGCACCATTAGGCTATGTACACACGCTGCAGATTTGGCCCTGCGGCTCCACAGCAGAATCCGCTGCGTTGTACAGCACCATTAGGCTATGTACACACGCTGCAGATTTGGCCTCTGCGGATCCGCAGCAGTTCTGCAGTGTACAGTACAAGGTAAGTCTATGTGACTTACACTCCGCGGTGCCCACGCAGCGGATTTTTAACTGTGGAAAAGCTGCGGTTTTGAATCCGCAGAATTGACGTCAATTCTTTCTGCGGATTCCGCTGCGGTTTGCCTTCTATTCCATCGTCCAGGTGGCAAACCGCAGGGGAAAAGCACAGGCCAATCCGCAGGTCATTTGAGCTGCGGATTTATCTGTGGATCCGCAGATACAAACCCGCGGGTGAATCCGCAGCGTGTGGACATGGCCTTATAATGAATGGAAAATGGAAACCGCAAGGGGGCGTGGCTTGAGCTGGCTATGGAGTAGCAAGCACAGCTCAGGAGCTCTGAGGAGGCATCCTCCAAATCTACGATTGTGCCCTCCAAAAGTGCCAGTGTGCCTGCATTTAGGCACAATCCCCGGTTCTGTGTGGTGCCGCGGGGGTTAGAACGAAGGCGGAGGGATCTAAAGCTCCTCAGCGTCCTCTCTCTTGTGCGCTACCTTCCCTGCATCTAGGAGACGTGAGGCGGAAGGACACAAAATAATCCTAAAGTTGTACACTCTTACTTGCGTTGGGCCCGCCTACCGCCTAAAAAAGAATTGTCATTTTTCCTGGTTGGTCCCCACCTGTACCGGGCCCCTTGTGGGTCGCTGGGCGCTAGCATTCAGCCCTACTGCTGTGAATTGTGCGGCGCTGTGGGAAATAGAACGGGGCGGAAGACTCTACTCCCCCAAGCTGTGTGGAATATTGGCCGTCGGCCTGTCATAGCCGCACGGCGGAAGGACACAAAATAGTGCCAAAGTTGAGCTCATCCTAGTGACGGACTTACTTGTTGCTTAATTAAAGGTCTTTAATTAATTCTGGAGGGACCCCCCACCTGTACCGGGGCTATCATTAGTTGCGGTGTTCCTGCATTTAGCCTCACTCCTCTCCATTACTGAGCGGTGCTGCAGCTAACAACAGAGGTGGAGGAATCTGCATCTCATTAGCTGCACTATTTTCGCTGGGCGGAAGGACACTAATTACTAGTTTACGGCGGTTTCTCCTTACACATAAAAAGGAAGAATTGTAAGCTTCTCTGGGAAGTCCCCCGCCCGCCGGGCCCTCTGAAAGGGCAAGAGTGCTTTCATTTAGCCCCATTCTACGCTTGTACTGAGCGGTGAGTCATAGGAGTGACAGAGGGGGCGGAGGGATCTGCCTCATTCTGTCAGCGCCGTACTCCTGCTCCCAGCTTGTGTGCTGCTGATTCCTCACTGACCGCAGCGGCCGCAGCTGTTATACAGTAGTGGTGGGAAGTTCGGCTCTTTTTGGTGATTCGGCTCCGCTCACCATAGAGAGCCTGCTCTTTTGGCTCCTTAAACGGCTCTTTTTTTTTTTTAATAGAAATCCGTTTTCCCCAGTCCTGGTTATAGGTTTTTGCCTGTGCAGTGAGGGCCTCATTCTCCCCCGTGTGACGCGGTGCAGACTGTTACTCAGCATTGCTGCTTCCTCAGATTGTCAGCTCTTGTGATCAGGCCCCGGCTCCTCCTCGGTTGTAGTCTTACCCTGTATTGTGGCATTTTTTGTTCATGTCCTTTGTGAATTAGTAAGTGCTGTGATATGTGTCGGTGCACCTGATGGATCGTGAGGCAACCGCAGCTCCGTGCGTCCCTATGTTCAGTATAGGGATCTAATCTGGATCAGGAGGCATCAGGATTGCTGCACATCCCAACGCACCGCACCAAAACACTAGTGGGCTGTATCCTACCATGCTGGGGGGCTATATACCATGCTGGGGGGGTCTATATACCATGCTGGGCTGTATCCTA
Source organism: Dendrobates tinctorius (assembly GCF_039654945.1). Taxonomy (NCBI): domain Eukaryota; kingdom Metazoa; phylum Chordata; class Amphibia; order Anura; family Dendrobatidae; genus Dendrobates; species Dendrobates tinctorius. The sequence continues at coordinate 14,393,824 of NW_027361797.1, read as the reverse complement.
CCATGCTGGGGGGGCTATATTATACCATGCTGGGGGGGGCTATATTATACCATGCTGGGGGGGCTATATACCATGCTGGGGGGGGCTATATACCATGCTGGGCTGTATCCTACCATGCTTGGGGGGCTATATACCATGCTGGGGGGGGCTATATTATACCATGCTGGGGGGCTATATACCATGCTGGGCTGTATCATACCATGCTGGGGGGGCTGTATACCATGCTGGGGGGGGGCTATATACCATGCTGGGGGGGGCTGTATTATACCATGCGGGGGGGGCTGTATTATACCATGCGGGGGGGGCTGTATTATACCATGCTGGGGGGCTATATACCATGCTGGGGGGGCTATATACCATGCTGGGCTGTATCCTACCATGCTGGGGGGGCTATATACCATGCTGGGGGAGGCTATATACCATGCTGGGCTGTATTATACCATGCTGGGCTGTATTATACCATGCTGGGGGGGCTATATACCATGCTGGGCTGTATTATACCATGCTGGGCTGTATTATACCATGCTTGGGGTGCTATATACCATGCTGGGCTGTATTATGCCATGCTGGGGGGGCTATATACCATGCTGTGCTGTATTATACCATTCTGGGGGGGCCATATACCATGCTGGGTTGTATTATACCATTCTGGGGGGGCCATATACCATGCTGGGCTGTATTATACCATGGTGGGTTGTATACCATGTGTTGCTGGGCTATACACTATGCGGGTGTGTTATATACCATGGTGGTACATTATATACTATAAGGGGAGTCTGTGTTATACAATATGGGGGGGCTACATTATATTCTATGGGGAGGTGGGCTGTATTATATTTTATTTGGGGGCTACATTATATTCTATAGGGGGCTGTATTATATTTATTATATTCTATGGGGGTTGCATTATATTCTATGGAGGGGCTACATTACACTATATAAGGGGCTGCATTATATCCTATGAGGGGGTTGCCATATATTCTATGGAGGGGCTGCATTATACTATATGGGGGGACTGCATTATATTCTATGGGGGGGTTACATTATATTCTATACAGATATTATATGCAGCCCTGCATAGACTCAATATTAGATAACAAATAACTTTGTTGCCCTATGAAGGGCGGGCCTGAAAAATTTCTTGCACAGGGGCCCACTACAGTCTATGTCCGCCCCTGCACTAGTGTGAACGCAGCCCCACTCATGCAGCCCCTAACCAGGACCCCCATACATGCTCCCAATACATTTAATTATCATTACCACAGCACAGGGCACAAGCCTTTCTAGTGAGGCAGGAAAGATCACTGTATGACAGAGCAGCATGCGGACATAGTCTATATTATGTCTGCAGACTGATCCCATACAGCTAGGGCCGGCGTCAGCACCCGGGCAAGTGCCTGGGCACTGGCGAGATGGGGGGGCCCACTCGGCATCTGAACAAGTTTTTTTTTTTTTTTTATTTATATGTCCGCTCATACTGACCACTATCTTTTTTCCTGTGTGTGAGAGCATGCGACCAACATGTTACCGCTCATTAAGGTCTTGAATTTGGATGCCACTCCTCTCCCACAGGCGTGGCGCCCATATTCATGACCTTAATGAGCGGTACCACGTGACCGCGCGCTAGCCTCTCACAGGAAAAGGTTACCGGCGCCTGGACTCAGGTGAGCGGCGTTGCCGTGTTGAGAATGAGCGGCGGCGGGGCCAGGGGGAGAATGAGCAGGGGGGGCCCAGCCCCCAGGGAAAATGAGCGAGCCGGGGGGAGATGAGAATGAGGGGCAGGAGATGTATGAAGCATTATATGGGGCCCATTATCCTGTATGAAGCATTATATGGGGCCCATTATCCTGTATGAAGCATTATATGGGGCCCATTATCCTGTATGGAGCATTATATGGGGCCCATTATCCTGTATGGAGCATTATATGGGGCCCATTATCCTGTATGAAGCATTATATGGGGCCCATTATCCTGTATGAAGCATTATATGGGGCCCATTATCCTGTATGAAGCATTATATGGGGCCCATTATCCTGTATGAAGCATTATATGGGGCCCATTATCCTGTATGGAGCATTATATGGGGCCCATTATCCTGTATGAAGCATTATATGGGGCCCATTATCCTGTATGGAGCATTATATGGGGCCCATTATCCTGTATGAAGCATTATATGGGGCCCATTATCCTGTATGAAGCATTATATGGGGCCCATTATCCTGTATGAAGCATTATATGGGGCCCATTATCCTGTATGAAGCATTATATGGGGCCCATTATCCTGTATGAAGCATTATATGGGGCCCATTATCCTGTATGGAGCATTATATGGGGCCCATTATCCTGTATGGAGCATTATATGGGGCCCATTATCCTGTATGAAGCATTATATGGGGCCCATTATCCTGTATGGAGCATTATATGGGGCCATTATCCTGTATGGAGCATTATATTGGGCCCATTATTCTATATGGAGCATTATATGGCTTCCATTATTCTGTATGGAACACTACAGTGGGGCAAAAAAGTATTTAGTCAGTCAGCAATAGTGCAAGTTCCACCACTTAAAAAGATGAGAGGCGTCTGTAATTTACATCATAGGTAGACCTCAACTATGGGAGACAAACTGAGAAAAAAAAATCCAGAAAATCACATTGTCTGTTTTTGTTTCATTTTATTTGCATATTATGGGGAAAATAAGTATTAGGTCAGAAACAAAATTTCATCTCAATTTCATCTCCGGGGGGGCGCCGCTGATCGCGGTCGGGTGTCAGCTGATTATCACAGCTGACACCCGGCACTATGTGTCAGGGGTAGTCATGGACCATCCCCGACATGTTAACCCCTGGCACATTGCCATCAAACATGATGGCAGTGTACCAGGGGTTTAGAGAAGCATCGGCAGGGAGGGGGCTCCCTCCGTGCTTCTCTGAGACCCCCAGCACAGCACGATGTGCTGCGCTGCGCTGAGGGCCTCCTTCCCTTCAGGTCCCCGGATCCAATATGGTGGCGGGGACCTTCAAGGGCCTGCAGGGAGGCGGCTTCCTCATTGCCTGCAGAGAGCAGGCATGAGGAATCCTCCTGCGCTGCCTGTCACATGGCTGATTTGTCACAGCGCTGTGTGATGTGTCAGATCAGCAATCTGACATATAACAGTGATGTCCGCCCCGGCACAATGTAATAAAGTAAAAAAAGAAAAAAAGTGTAAAAATAATTTATAAAAAATCTTTAAATATAAAAAAAATATTCCCTAATAAATTCATTTTTTGGAAATAAAAAAACAAACAATAAAAGTACACATATTTAGTATTGCCGCGTCCGTAATGACCCGCCCTATAAAACTGTACGATTAGTTAACCCCTTTAGCGAACCCCTTAAAAAATAAAAATAAGAAACAAAGCAAAAACAATGCTTTATTATCATACCGCCGAACAAAAAGTGCAATAACGCACGATCAAAAAGACGGATATAAATAACCATGGTACCGCTGAAAACGTCATCTTGTCCCGCAAAAATGAGCCGCCATACAGCATCATCAGTGAAAAAATAAAAAGTTATAGCTCGAAGAATAAAGCGATGCAAAAATAATTATTTTGTATATAAAATTGTTTTCATCGCATAAAAGCGCCAAAACATAGAAAAAGACATAAATGAGGTATCGGTGTAATCATACTGACCCGAAGAATAAAACCACTTTTACCGGATGCGGAATGTTGTAAACTCACCCCCCAAAAGAAATTCATGAATTGATGGTTTTTGTTCATTCTGCGTCCCAAAAATCGAAATAAAAAGCGATCAAAAAATGTCACGTGACCGAAATTGGTACCAATGAAAACATCAACTCATCCTGCAAAAAATAAGACCTCACATGAGTCGGTGGGTCAAAATATGGAAAAAGTATAGCTCTCAAAATGTGGTGATGCAAAAACTATTTTTACAATAAAAAGCATCTATTAGCTTGTGACAGCTGCCAAACATAAAAACCCACCATAAATAGTAAATCAAACTCCCCTTTATTACCCCCTTAGTTAGGGAAAAATAATAAAATTAAAAAAATGTGTTTATTTCCATTTTCCCATTAGGGCTAGCTTTAGGGTTAGGGCTGAGATTAGGGTTAGGGGTGTGTTGGGGTTAGGGTTGGAGTTAGAATTGGGGAGTTTCAACAGTTTAGGCACATCAGAGGTTCTCCAAACGCGACATGACACCCGCAGACAATTCCATCAAAGTCTGCATTCCAAAATGTCACTACTTCCCTTCAGAGCCACGACATGTGCCCATACAGTAGTTTTCTCCCACATATGGGGTATCAGCGTGCTCAGTAAAAATTGGACAACAACTTTTGTTGTCCAATTTCTCCTTTTACCCTTGGGAAAATAAAAAAATTGGGGACTAAAAGATTTCCATTTTCCAATTAGGGCTAGGGTTAGGGCTAGAGTTAGGGATGAGATTAGGGTTAGGGGTGTGTTGGGGTTAGGGTTGGAGTTAGAATTGGGGGGTTTCCACTGTTTAGGCACATAAGGTGCTCTCCAAATGCAACATGGCGTCTGATCTCAATTCCAGCCAATTCTGCGTTGAAAAAGTCAAACGGTGCTCCTTCCCTTCCAAGCTCTGCTATGCGCCCAAACAGTGTTTTACCCACACATATGGGGTATCAGCCTACTCAGGACAAATTGCAAAACAACTTTTGGGGTCCAATTTCTCCTGTTAACCTTAGGAAAACAAAAAATGGGGGCAAAAATATCATTTTTGTGGAAAAAATATGATTTTTTATTTTCACACCCTGGCGTTATAAACTTCTGTGAAGCCCTTGGGGGTTCAAAGTGCTCACCACACATCTAGATAAGTTCCTTTGGGGGTCTAGTTTCCAAAATGGGGTCACTTGTGGGGGGTTTCAACAGTTTAGGCACATCAGAGGCTCTCCAAATGCAGCATGACACCCGCAGACCATTCCATCAAAATCTGCATTCCAAAACGTCACTACTTCCATTCCAAGCCCCAACGTGTGCCCATACAGTAGTTTTCTCCCACATATGGGGTATCAGTGTACTCAGGACCAATTGGACAACAACTTTTGGGTCCAATTTCTTCTGTTACCCTTGGCAAAATAAAAAATGGGGACTAAAAGATCATGTTTGTGATTTTGTGTTTTTTTTATTTTCCCGGTGTTATAAACTTCTGATTAGCCCTTAGGGGTTAAAAGTTCTCACTACATATCTAGAAAGGTTCCTTGGGGGGTCTAGTTTCCAAAATGGGGTCATTTGTGGGGTGTTTCCACTGTTTAGGTACATCTTGGGTCTCTCCAAACGTGACATGGCGTCCGATCTGAATTCCAGCCAATTTTGCACAGAAAAAGTCAAATGGTGCTCCTTCCCTTCTGAGCTCTGCTATGCGCCGAAACAGTGGTTCTCTCCCACATATCAGGTATCACCGTACTCAGTACCAATTGCACAATACCTTTTGCAGTCCAATTTCTCCTGTTACCCTTGGTAAAATAAAAAAAAAAATTGGACCTGAAGTAATTTTTTTGTGAAAAAAAGTTAAATGTTCATTTTTTTAAGCATTCAAAAAATTCCTGTGAATTTTAGAATGGTATCACTTTGGGGTATTTTCTATCATATAGACCCCTCAAAGTGACTTCAAATGTGATGCCGTCCTTAAAAATAAAATGGTGTTGCAGAAATGAGAAATCGCTGGTCAATTTTTAACCCTTATAACTTCCTAACAAAAAAAAATTTTGGTTCCAAAATTGTGCTGATATAAAGGAAACATATGGGAAATGTTATTTATAAAGTTTTTTGTGTGCCATATCTCTTTGATTTTAGGCCATAAAAATTCAAAGTTGGAAAATTGCCAAATTTTCAAAATTTTTGCCAAATTTCCGTTTTGTTCACAAATAAACGCAAGTTATATCAATTAAATTTTACCACTAACATGAAGTACAATATGTCACGAGAAAACATTGTCAGAATCACTGGGATCCCTGGAAGCGTACCAGAGTTATTACCTCATAAAGGGACAGTGGCAGAATTGTATAAATTGGCCCGATCATGAATGTGCAAGCCACCTTTGGGGGTAAAAGGGTTAAGAGTAGTGTTGAGCATTCCGATACCGCAAGTATCGGGTATCGGCCAATATTAGCTGTATCGGAATTCTGATACTGACTTGCGATACTTTTTTCATATCGGATAACGGAATCGGAAGTTCCCATAATGCTATGAGCCTGCTCGCTTTGATTCAGCCAATGGGAATCCTCAGAAGTGTGGGCACATCCTGTTAGGCATGTAGGCATGTTAACTATTGGCATGGCTGTGATTGGCTGCTGAAATGATGTGATGATGCACTATAAAAGCCACTGCTGCCGCCATTTCTGGTCACTCTGCTGTGAATTCAGTTAGGGACAGGCTGCTGTTGAAGACTGTGAGGGACAGTTAGAAATAGTGATTCTACAAAACATATTGTGCTTTAACCAGGCTACATAAACCACCACTGTAGCTTTCTTTTCCCTAGCAGCAGTGTTCACAGCTGTCTGCAAGGGCTGTGTGAGTGCAGCTCACGCTGTGGAGTGGGTCCTGTAGCCACATCTGGTTTAGGCCGCCCAGCGTGCCTCACTGCCGCCTCATACATATTTTTCTTCTTGAGCTGCTTATTTTTCAAAAATTCTATCTAGTGTGCTTCCATCCGTATCCATATACGTTGGTTGCAAACACTAGTAGTAGACAGTGGAGCCTTTCTGCAGCCTTTCAGTGCTAGTGCCCACTTAGCTGCACTGTTCACGGCTGTCTGAGAGGTCTCTGACTGTGTGTGAGTGCAGCTCACGCTGAGTAGTGTGTCCTGCAGCTACGTCTGGTTGTAGGCTGCTCAGCGTGCTTCACTGCCTCACACATATTTTTCTTTAATTGCAGCTCATTTTTTCTTCTCCTATTAGTGTGCATCCATCCGTATCCATCTACATTGGTTGGTTGCAAATACTATATAGGAGTGGATAGAGGAGCCTTTTTTCTGGCTTGTGCCCTTCATCTGCAGCCAGATTAGTATTACCCAATTTTTTTGGAGCCTCATCTTTTGCATTGTAGGTTTCCTGCCTGCATTGTAATAGCTCCAAAAAGTTGGTGATACTATCACTTTCAAATCTTTGGTCACATCCTTTTAGTTTTTTAAAAAAAAAAACCCAATAAAGTTCACCAAACACTACATTTGAAAGTTGTGTAGGCCACATTAGCTCCTATTAAAGTGTAGTCCACACACACACTTCATAAAATTAGTGTTTCTTCTACCTGTAACCAGCTGTTCAGGAATAAGCACACTAAGCCCCCCCTTTGTACTTTTCTGCCTATCTTTATCAGTCTAGCAAGATGAAGAAGGCAGGGAGTAAGGCACGTGGGCGTGGAGTTTCAGCAGGGAGAGGACGTGGGGATTCTGCAGGGAGAGGACGTGGGGATTCTGCAGGGAGAGGAAGTGGGGATTCTGTGCCTGCTGCAGGCACCAGTGAGTCAGCATCCCCCAGTTTTAGCAGGCAACAGTCCTTTATGTGCAGCTTTGTAGGACCTCGCCATACCCCACTGCTGCGGGAGGAACAAATTGAGGCCGTTGTCGGATGGATGGCAGCTGACGCATCGACTTCAATGACTTCCACATCCTCTCAGGGCCAGAGCACCGAAGAGCAACCATCTGTCTCTTCACCACCTGCCAAAGTGCCCAGGCAGTCAGAGAGCCCTGGACAGGAGCCATCACAGTCTCTACTTCTGTTCTCTGAATCTGTTGGCTTGGAAAGAGGGGGCCAGCCAAGCAGCATTCCAGAATATGAAGAAGAGGGAGTATGCAGTGATGCGCAACTTCTTTGTCCCTCTGAATCTGAAGAGGCGGGTGGGCCAGTGCCTATGGTCAGCACACCACAGTACGCATCAGATGATGACGAGACACAGGTGCCACTTTCTGGTGCGTACGGTGCTGGCGAGACAACCCAGGAGAAGCAGGTGTTTGAAGAGGGGAGCGTAGATGATGAGGTCCTTGACCCATCATGGCGTGAGGAACAGGAAGGTGGTGGGAGCGGCTCTGAGGAAGAGATTCCCCGAACGGCCAAAACAGGAGGGAGAGGGAGGGGGCAGACTTGGTTGACTGTAGCCTCCACTTCAGCACCCGTTAGGAGCATTCCTCTTTCAAAAGCCAAAACGGGCGCTCCCAAGACTTGCAGTGCGTGGTCTGTTATGAATGAGTCACTGTAGGAGGCAAAAACAGAATTGCTAGCTAAGTCCAGAAAACCAGAGAAGTTGGCAGCTATCGGATTGCAGACCACTGAACCTAACAACAACAACTAGCAGTAGCCGTGGGGGGTTCCTACGGTGCCCTAGACCCCTCGATCACAGCCAGAGAACTACATAGCCTAAAGACAGAAAGTGAAATCTAAACTGTCCCAGAGCAGACCCCAAAGCAATAGGCAGCCCCCATCATATAATGACGGTGAAGCAAGATGAAAAAACACTCATACAGATAGAAAGATAGGCTGAGCAAATGATGGGGCCCATGCTAACTAAATAGGACAGGATAGAAAAGCTGCTGTCTGCAATCCGCCAAAACCCTCTCAAAGCAAGAGCCAACAGACTGATAGAGAAAAAAGCCCTGAAGACGCTAGGCTTCAAAAGGCTATATCAGTACTCAGGTATTTTCTGAAGACAGAGCAAAAAGGAATTCAGCTCACCCAGCAGGGAAAGGAAGAAATCCAGAAAAACAAGGCAAAACAAAACCTAAGCACAAATGCAAAAAGCAGAGAAGAAAACTTAGCTTTTGAGGAGCAGGAATCAGACTGGTCTCCAAGAATCCCTCAGAGAAATCACCCGCAAGGCAGAAGGGCGTGGGCTGCCTTATATCCAGTCAGCAATTCCAGTCACCCAGTCATCATCATTCTGCTCAGATGCTTTGTAATCAGCCTCACTACCTTCCTTCACCAGAAGAGGGAGTTCATCAGACCTCAATGGTGAAGGGGAAAATGAACTCACAACAGTGGTCCTTTTTTGACACAGTTGCAGATGACATTTGCTTTGTCAAATGCAAGCTGTGTCATCAGTCAAAAGAGGGAAAAATGTCAGCAACCTCAATACCACTAATATGTGGAAACATGTGCGGACCAAGCATGAGGTGGAGTTACACAGACACACTGAAGACGTAGGCCAACGTACAGCACCACCTACCACCTCTTCAGCTCGTGTTGGGGCCTCTTCCTCCAGCTCACACACAGCTGGTTCGGCTTCCTCACAGGATCGCCAAGGAAGAACCTCTGGCACTGTTGTCCGGAGACCCTGTGACATTCCACCCACATCACCACGTTTCTAGTCATCCTCACACTCCCAGGCCACTCGACAGCCATCGGTAGCACAGGCATGGTATAAAAGGCGGCCATACTCGGCAAACCATCCCCGAGCGCAGGCTCTGAATGCTGGCATTGCCAAACTACTGGCACTTGAAATGCTCTCATTCAGGCTGGTGGAGACTGACACCTTCCGGGACTTCATGGCATTGGCAGTCCCACAATACACCATGCTCAGCCACTTTTATTTCAGCAGGCGAGCCGTCCCTGCCCTGCAGAAACATGTGGAGGGAAAAATAAAACATGCGCTACTAAACGCCGTTAGTAGCAATGTCCACCTGACCACTGATGCGTGGACCAGTAACCATGGACAGGGACGATACCTTTCCCTCACTCTCCATTGGGTCAATGTTGTGGAGCCGGGTACAGATCTGGAGAGTGGCGCTGAACGTGTTCTGCCAACTCCACGGATTGCAGGAATCCAGTCTGTACACATAGACTCCTCCTCCTACTCAAGTTCCTCAGAAACAGCGCAGCAGGAGCCTGTTATGACCGATATGAGCACAGCCGTGGCCAAACGTCAACAGGCCATACTCAAATTAATTTCTTTGGGGAATAGAAGCCACACAGCGCAGGAGCTCTGGAATGCCATCAAGCAGGAGAGCGACGTGTGGTTTGTGCCAGCGAATCTCCAGCCGGGCTTGGTAGTGTGTGACAATGGCCGAAATCTGGTGGCAGCTCTTGGCCTAGGCAACCTCACTCACATCCCATGTCTGGCACATGTGCTGAACTTGGTTGTGCAGAGCTTTCTGAGGGACTATCCGGATCTTGATGCACTGCTGCACAAGGTCCGCATAGAGTGCGCTCACTTGCGGCGTTCCAGCACGGCAAGATCGCGCCTTGCTGCTCTGCAGCGCCGATTCCGCCTTCCGGAACATCGCATCATATGTGACCTACCCACCAGGTGGAATTCAACGTTACATAGGTTGGAGCGGTTGTGTGAGCAGCAGGCAGCAGTCATGGAGTACCAGCTGCATCAGGCGCAAACAAGTCGCACTGCGCCGGTCACACTTCAGCACCACTGAGTGGGCCTCTATGAAGGACATCTGCCTCGATTTACGTGCCTTCGATGATTCCACGCGGATGGCGAGTGCAGATGATGCACTAGTCAGCATGACTGTCCCCCTTATCTGCCTGCTTCAAAAAACACTGCAAGCACTAAGGGAGGAGGTTTTGGAAGAGGTGGAGGATGAGGAGTCCCAAATGCCATCTGCTTCTGGACAGTCTGCGCAACGTGGTTCCTCACAAAGGCCTAGGCAGGGGACACTTTGTGAGGAGGAGTCGATGGAGGAGGAAGACATCTCTCCAGAGGAGGGAGGTACACAAAGCTCTAGTCAGTATGTACAGCGAGGGTGGGGTGATGCAGAGCAGGCAGAGATCACGCCTCAAGCAGGGGACAGCGGTTCTTTGGCAGTTGGGAGTCTGCAGCACATGGTTAATTTCATGCTGCAGTGCCTGAGAAACGACCGACGCATCGCCCACATTCTCTACATGGCTGATTATTCGGTGTACACCCTCCTAGATCCTCGCTACCGGGACAACTTACAAAGCCTCATACCAACGTTGAACCGGGAGCGTAAACTGCAGGAGTACCAAGACACACTGATGCAGTCCATCATGTTTTACATTCCACCCGACAGCAGTGGTGCTAGTGCTTTACAAAGCAGCTCTGTGTGTCGAGGCAGTGGAGGAAACACGGCACAAAGAGGGAGCAGAGGCAGCGCCTCAGCACAAGGCAAGACCACCATGGCCCAAATGTGGCAAAGTTTTGTGTGTCCGCCACAATTGTCTACACAATCACAGACCGCTCCAGTCAGCAGGAGGCAACGTTTCTGTCAGATGGTGACAGATTACATGTCTTGCCCTGTCAGTGTACTCCCAGATGGCTCTTCCCCCTTCAAGTTTTGGGTCTCTAAGCTGGATACATGGCCAGAGCTTAGCCAGTATGCATTGGAGGTGCTGGCTTGCCCTGCTGCCAGTGTATTATCGGAACGTGTCTTTAGTGCCGTAGGTGGTGTACTAACAGACTGTCGTGTTATGAGCTCAATTTCTCCTTCACCTTTGATGTCCGATGAACTCCCTCTGCTGGTGAAAGGAGGTAGTGAAATTGATTTGGATGGGAAAAACCTGTCATCTGAACAGGTGGAGTGTGATTGGACATCCGGAATCTCTGAGTGGATATAAGGCCGCCGACGCCCTGCTGGGTTGCTGGTGATCCTCTCTGCTCTGAGCTCTGGCCTCCAGTTTAGTCCTGTTTACTAAAGCTAAATTTGTGCTCTGCTATCGTTCCATGAGATTTTGTCTGGTTTACTTAGTTTTTGTGTTCAGCCAGCCCTGGTTGGGACTGGCTGATCTCCATTTTTTGTTTCTGATCAGTTGATCTCTTTGCTCTGTTTTCAGAATATACCTGAATGTTGATATAGTGATTTTGAAGTCTAGTGACTTCAGGGCCTTTTCTATCAGATGTGTTGGACATTATTTTTGGCAGGGTTTTTGCGTGATTGCAGACAGTTGCCTTTCTTTCCTGTCCTATCTAGTTAGTGAGGGCCCCATCATTTGTTCAGCCTATCTTTCTGTCTGTGTTTGTGTTTTCATCTGTTTTCACCGTCAATACATGTTGGGGGCTGTCTATTGCTTTGGGGTCTGCTCTGGGGCAGTTTAGATTCCCCTTTCTTTCTTTAGGTTTATTTAGTTCTCCGGCTGTGAACGAGGTGTCTAGGACCACAATAGGAACACCCCACGGCTACTGTTAGTTGTTGTGAATAGGATCAGGGGTCTGCAATCCGCTAGCTACCAACCTCTCCGGTTTTCTGGACTTAGCTTGTATTTTTGTTTTTTCCTCCTCCGGTGACTCATTCATAACAGAATCACCAGCCATACCGCAGATTCTAGGGTACTCAATAGCAGGAAAGAATTGAAAAAAAAAAAAAAAGTGTCAGAATTTTTTTTTTCAATGTATATTTTTTCCTCTTTCTCTCTGGGGCCGTAGGAGGAATTTTTTCTTAATGGAGATTAAGCAATTGTCTGATCGTGTGGAGCAGCTGGCTGCTGAAGTGCGGGGAATTTCCACGTATCTTGCTCATTCACATGCTGCTGAACCAAAGATTCCTACTCCTGATGTGTTTTTTGAGGATCGGTCTAAATTTTTGAATTTTAAGAATAATTGTAAATTATTTCTTGCCTTGAAGCCTAACTCATCGGGGAGCTCTGGGCAGCAGGTTAAAATTGTCATCTCTTTGCTGTGCGGCGATCCCCTGGATTGGGCGTTTTCTTTGACACCTGATGATCCTATTCTAACTAATGTGGATGCATTTTTTCAAGCCTTGGGGTTGTTGTATGATGAACCTAATGGTATTGATCAAGCTGAGAAAGCCCTGTTGGCATTGAGCCAGGGTCAGGATTCTGCAGAGTTATACTGTCAAAAATTCCGAAAGTGGGCGGTCCTTACCACCTGGAATGATGGTGCCTTGACAGCTCTCTTTCGGAAGGGTTTGTCAGAAACCGTAAAAGATACTATGGTGGGATTTCCTGTTCCCTCTGGTCTTGACGATTCTATGTCATTAGTAGAGTTGAGCGAAACGGGTCGAAAAAATTCAAAAGTCGCCGTCGGGTTTCATGAAACGAAACCCGACCCTAGGATGAGGTCGGCCACGAGGTCGACGACTTACGCGCCAAAGTCGCGTTTCAAAAGTTTGTTTTGCGCTCTTTTTCAGCCAATCAGGATCCACGGACACTGTGGGCAACGTGATGACCTAGGCACGGGTCACCACCATCTTTCAGAAGGGCATGCAAGTGATTGGCTTGCTTTGGTGGGCGTCACAGGGGGTATAAAAGGGCGTGCACGCCGACCGCCATCTTACTTCTGCCGATCTTAGTATAGGGAGAGGTTGCTGCTGATTCTGTAGGGAGAGCGTTAGGCAGGGAAGAAGACAAAAGAACTGCTTCTGCTGCTAGCGATTTGGCCTGCACAACACACAAGTCACTGTGTGTGCAGTGCAAGGGGAGGCTATATTGTGGTGTATCAGTGGTGTTGGTTGTTGGGCTGCCTTCTAAGGCTTCCTGACACGCTGGCATTGCTGTTTACCCACTGCTCCGCAAACTGCTTTTTTAAAAGCAATCCAATCTCCCTTATCCTCTAGTCACTTTTGTCACAGCTGTGCCATCAAGCGTGTCACATAGCGCTCAGATACCAGTGGGCCTCACACAATCCACAAGTGTCCAGTGTTCAAAAGTGTACGCAGAGATTCAAAATCTCCATTATCCTCTCGTCACTTTGGTCACAGGCAGCTGTGCCATCGAGCGTGTCACATAGCGCTCAGATATCAGTGGGCCTCACACAATCTACAAGTGTCCAGTGTCCAAAAGTGTACGCAGAGATTCAAAATCTCCATTATCCTCTCGTCACTTTGGTCACAGGCAGCTGTGCCATCGAGCGTGTCACATAGCGCTCAGATATCAGTGGGCCTCACACAATCCACAAGTGTCCAGTGTCCAAAAGTGTACGCAGAGATTCAAAATCTCCATTATCCTCTCGTCACTTTGGTCACAGGCAGCTGTGCCATCGAGCGTGTCACATAGCGCTCAGATATCAGTGGGCCTCACACAATCCACAAGTGTCCAGTGTCCAAAAGTGTACGCAGAGATTCAAAATCTCCATTATCCTCTCGTCACTTTGGTCACAGGCAGCTGTGCCATCGAGCGTGTCACATAGTGCTCAGATATCAGTGGGCCTCACACAATCTACAAGTGTCCAGTGTCCAAAAGTGTACGCAGAGATTCAAAATCTCCATTATCCTCTCGTCACTTTGGTCACAGGCAGCTGTGCCATCGAGCGTGTCACATAGCGCTCAGATATCAGTGGGCCTCACACAATCTACAAGTGTCCAGTGTCCAAAAGTGTACGCAGAGATTCAAAATCTCCATTATCCTCTCGTCACTTTGGTCACAGGCAGCTGTGCCTCGAGCGTGTCACATAGCGCTCAGATATCAGTGGGCCTCACACAATCTACAAGTGTCCAGTGTCCAAAAGTGTACGCAGAGAATCAAAATCTCCATTATCCTCTCGTCACTTTTGTCACAGTCAGCTGTGCCATCGAGCGTGTCACATAGCGCTCAGATATCAGTGGGCCTCACACAATCCACAAGTGTCCAGTGTCCAAAAGTGTACGCAGAGATTCAAAATCTCCATTATCCTCTCGTCACTTTGGTCACAGGCAGCTGTGCCATCGAGCGTGTCACATAGCGCTCAGATATCAGTGGGCCTCACACAATCTACAAGTGTCCAAAAGTGTACGCAGAGATTCAAAATCTCCATTATCCTCTCGTCACTTTGGTCACAGGCAGCTGTGTCATCGAGCGTGTCACATAGCGCTCAGATATCAGTGGGCCTCACACAATCTACAAGTGTCCAGTGTCCAAAAGTGTACGCAGAGATTCAAAATCTCCATTATCCTCTCGTCACTTTGGTCACAGGCAGCTGTGCCATCGAGCGTGTCACATAGCGCTCAGATATCAGTGGGCCTCACACAATCTACAAGTGTCCAGTGTCCAAAAGTGTACGCAGAGATTCAAAATCTCCATTATCCTCTCGTCACTTTGGTCACAGGCAGCTGTGCCATCGAGCGTGTCACATAGCGCTCAGATATCAGTGGGCCTCACACAATCTACAAGTGTCCAGTGTCCAAAAGTGTACGCAGAGATTCAAAATCTCCATTATCCTCTCGTCACTTTGGTCACAGGCAGCTGTGCCATCGAGCGTGTCACATAGCGCTCAGATATCAGTAGGCCTCACACAATCTACAAGTGTCCAGTGTCCAAAAGTGTACGCAGAGATTCAAAATCTCCATTATCCTCTCGTCACTTTGGTCACAGGCAGCTGTGCCATCGAGCGTGTCACATAGCGCTCAGATATCAGTGGGCCTCACACAATCCACAAGTGTCCAGTGTCCAAAAGTGTACGCAGAGATTAAAAATCTCCATTATCCTCTCATCACTTTGGTGACAGGCAGCTGTGCCATCGAGCGTGTCACATAGCGCTCAGATATCAGTGGGCCTCACACAATCTACAAGTGTCCAGTGTCCAAAAGTGTACGCAGAGAATCAAAATCTCCATTATCCTCTCGTCACTTTGGTCACAGGCAGCTGTGCCATCGAGCGTGTCACATAGCGCTCAGATATCAGTGGGCCTCACACAATCAACAAGTGTCCAGTGTCCAAAAGTGTACGCAGAGATTCAAAATCTCCATTATCCTCTCGTCACTTTGGTCACAGGCAGCTGTGCCATCGAGTGTGTCACATAGCGCTCAGATATCAGTGGGCCTCACACAATCTACAAGTGTCCAGTGTCCAAAAGTGTACGCAGAGATTCAAAATCTCCATTATCCTCTCGTCACTTTGGTCACAGGCAGCTGTGCCATCGAGCGTGTCACATAGCGCTCAGATATCAGTGGGCCTCACACAATCCAAAAGTGTCCACAAGTGTGTGCAGAAATTCTAAATCTCCCCTGTCCTATAGACACCTTGTACCTTGTTTTACATTACTATATAGTTTGTTGGATTTTGTCTACATTTCTACCAAAAATGAGGAAGGCTGGTGGAAGAGGCCGTGGAATCTGGCGGGGGTTGGCAGCTGGTAATGATGGTGTTGGTGGTGGATCTGATGGTAGTGGCAAGAGCAAAATAGGACCGAATGCAGGAGGTACTGACCCTGCGTCATCGTCTGGCTACATAAGGCCTCGAACGCTTAGTTTTCTAGGAGTTGGCAAACCGCTTTTAAAGGCAGAGCATCAGGAAAAAGTTTTGTCTTACATTGCTGACTCAGCCTCCAGCTCTATCACCTCCTCTTCTTCAGTTGTAAAAAGTAAAAGCACTGAGTCGTCATTGGAGGCTCATGTTCATGAACCACACCTTTCCTTGTGTCCTTCACCCCAACCAAGATTGAAGGATGACGCAGGCCATACTACTGATTACTCCATGGAGCTGTTTTCACATACCATGCCTGGATTATCAAGTCAAATGGTGAATTACCCAGGCCAAGATGAATCTGACATGGAGTGCACTGATGCACAGCCGCTGATGGATGATTCTGCTGGTACATTCACTCAGAGCACTACATTGTCCTCGCAGTGTACAGAGCCAGATTTTGACCCTGATGAGACTCAGGTGCCCCTTCCCGCACACTATACCACCATACACGGTGACACAGAGAAAGGTGCACATGACATAGAAGAGGAGGTGATGGATGACCCAGTTGTTGACCCAGATTGGCATCCATTGGGGGAAGAGGGTGCTGCTTCCAATAGGTCAGATGAGGAGCATCCACAGCAGACATCGACATCGCAACAGCTGTTATCTGGCAGGCCCGGAGCACTCCAAAGACAGGTTCCAAACATCAAAAGAGTTGCTGGACAGCTTGTCCAGAGGGTCAAAAGATCACAGCGTGCTAGGCCGCAAAATGTCTGCCAAAGTAGGAAGAGTGCAGTGTGGCACTTTTTTGAACAAAATCCTCATGATCAGGCCAAGGTTATCTGTAAGAAGTGCGCAAAGACCTTTAGCCGAGGGAAAAATCTGAAAAATTTGAATACCAGTTGCATGCTTAGACATTTAACCAGCATGCACTTGCAAGCGTGGACACAACACCAAACCTCAAGTGCCACATGTGCAACTGATCACAACGAAGGTAGTCAGCAACGCTACATTGTTTCCCCCACTGTAAGCCCACCGGTTAGCACAGCAGCAAATGTTGAGGTGTCGTTGCAAGGCCACAGCAGTCAGGGAATCCCACTGTTATATCAACGAAAGACTGATTCTAGGCCATCAGAAAGAACACCAACTCCATCACCATCATCAACCCTCTCTCAGTCCGCCCTGTCCACCGCTACTTCCACCATATGCAGCTCTCAAGTCCAGCTCACCCTCCCAGACACTATGAGTAGGTCAAGAAAGTACTCAGTCTCTCATCCGCGTACACTGGGTTTGAACGCCCACATTGCCAAACTAATCTCGTTTGAGATGATGCCCTTTCGGTTGGTGGAAAGCACAGCTTTCCGCGAACTCATGGCCTATGCAGTACCACGCTATGACCCACCCAGTCGCCACTTCTTCTCTCGCAAAGCCATCCCAGCCCTCCACCATCATGTGAAAGACCGCATTGTCCATGCACTCAAGCAGTCAGTGAGCGGAAAGGTGCACCTCACAACTGATGCATGGTCCAGTCGGCATGGCCAGGGCCGTTACGTGTCCATCACTGCGCACTGGGTTAATGTGGTGGATGCAGGGTCCACAGGGGACAGCGGTGGTGGGACAGTGCTGCCTAGCCCACGGTATAGGAAACAGTTGGCTGTAGGCGTTCGACCCTCCTCCTCCTCCTCCTCCTCCAGAAGCGAAAGCTCGTCCACAGAGCGCAGTCGTACGAGCACTCCATCTGCAGCTGCCACTGTTGCACACGATGTGTCCCCCTATCGAGCAGCTAGTGGAAAGCGTCAGCAGGCTGTGTTGCAGATGATGTGTTTGGGCGACAGAGACACCGCCGAGGTGCTGGCCGAGTACTTGAAGTGACAAACTGAGTCATGGCTGGGCAGTGTACATCTTGAGGCAGGCAAGGTAGTTAGTGATAACGGCCGAAATTTTGTGGCAGCCATAGCCCTTTCAAAACTCAGCCACATACCTTGCTTGGCTCACACCTTGAACCTGGTGGTGCAGTGCTTCCTCAAAAATTATCCGGAGTTAACAGCCCTGCTCCAGAAGGTGCGAAGACTGTGCGCGCACATCCGCCGGTCGCCTGTACACTCCGTTCGTATGCAGAAGCTGCAGCGATTGCTCCACCTTCCCAACCACCGCCTCATTATCGACATTGCAACAAGGTGGAACTCCACCCTGCACATGGTGGAGCTGCTGTGCGAGCAGAGGCAGGCCATAATGCATTTGTGGGAGGATACACGGCCAGGCACTTTGAGAGCAGACATGGAGTTGACAGGCGTGCAGTGGTCGAAGCTGAAAGACCTTTGTAAAGTCCTTCAGTGTTTTGAGGAATGCACACGGCTGGTAAGCGCAGACGACGCCATCCTAAGCATGAGCATCCCACTTATGCGTCTGCTCATGCAAACTTTGACGCACCTTAAGGAGCAGGCGTCTGCAGCCAATGTTGAAGAGGAGGAGGGAATCCTTGATGACATTCAGCCATTGTCTGCTCAGGGACCTCTCCTGGACGAAGTGGAGGAAGAAGAGGAGGAGGAGGAGGAGGATGATGGGGATGATTACTTAGGGGAGGAGGATGCATCTCGTGGGGCAAGTGAAAATGTTGGCATGGCAAGGTCTGGTACAGGGTTTGTGCGTGACTGGAGGGATGTGGATTTGCCAGAAAGTGCTCCTCCACCCAGCACTCGCAGTGCATCATTGACACCGGGAACATTGGCCCACATGTCAGATTATGTCTTGCGGATCCTAAAAAGGGACCCCCGCATTGCCAAAATGATGAACGATGACGACTACTGGTTGGCCAGCATCCTGGATCCACGCTATAAAGGCAAATTACAAAACATCATGCCACAGGAGAACCTTGACCTAATATTGGCTAATAAACAAGCAACTCTGGTAAATCGGTTGCTTGAGGCATTCCCAGTACACAGCAGCGGTGATGGTTCTCACACGAGCCGTACGGGCCGGGGGCAGCTTGGCAGAGGTGTTCGTGGTGCACACAGCAGAAGTGGCGTTGGAGACAGGGGTTTCATGACAATGTTGTGGACTGATTTTTCAAATACCGCTCACACAACTGGTAATACTGCATCGATGGAAAGTGACAGGAGACAGCAGTTGTCAACTATGGTTACAAACTACTTTTCCTCCCATATCGATGTTCTCCCACACAGGTCATTCCCCTTTGACTATTGGGCCGCTAAACTGGACACCTGGCCTGAATTGGCCCAATATGCCTTACAGGAGCTCGCTTGCCCAGCTGCAAGTGTGCTATCGGAAAGAGTCTTCAGTGCAGCTGGATCAATCCTTACAGAAAAAAGGACCCGTCTGTCAACCCAAAATGTGGATGATCTAACCTTCATTAAAATGAACCACGCATGGGTTTCCAAGGATTTTGTCCCACCTTCCCCTGATGACACATAGGGTGACAGAAAAATGGCTTGCTTTGGTCCACCTCTTCCTGGTACTTCACCTATTTCGCCTTTTGCATCAGCTGAATGTCCAACATCAACATATGCCACTTTCTAAAACTCCCTAACTGTGCTGCCCCCCCCCCATGGCCGGGGTCACCACCTACCGCACGACACCGTGCGAGTGCCGTTGCCCTGGACAGGTGGGTAGGCCGACTCTTGGGCGCGGGCACTGGCACAGGGTCCCTCATAGTGCAATCAAGTGTCTCTGACGGCGGTGGTGCACACCCGCCGTCAGACACACCGCTGTACTATGAGGGGCCCAGTGCCAGTACCGACGCCCACGAGTGGGCCCCCCTTGCTTGGGCAAGGCCCCAGCATTTGCAATCTTTACCTCTCCCTGCTCCTCCGCTGTGTAATCTGGGCCGTCAAATCCATACTGTGCCTGACACCGTCTGAGCCATTTTGAATGTGTACGCTATCCATACATGTTATCCGGGGATACGGTACCCTTTCTAACCTTTGTGCAATCACGTGCAATCCATACTGGGCCTAACACCGTCTGAGCCTGCCTCATGCTGTATAGACATATATTTTGAATGTGTACGCTATCCATACATGTTATCCAGGGATACGGTACCCTTTCTAACCTTTGTGCAATGACGTGCAATCCATACTGGGCCTAACACCGTCTGAGCCTGCCTCATGCTGTATAGACATATATTTTGAATGTATACGCTAACCATACATGTTATCCGGGGATACGGTACCCTTTCTAACCTTTGTGCAATGACGTGCAATCCATACTGGGCCTAACACCGTCTGAGCCTGCCTCATGCTGTATAGACATATATTTTGAATGTGTACGCTATCCATACATGTTATCCGGGGATACGGTACCCTTTCTAACCTTTGTGCAATGACGTGCAATCCATACTGGGCCTAACACCGTCTGAGCCTGCCTCATGCTGTATAGACATATATTTTGAATGTGTACGCTATCCATACATGTCATCCGGGGATACGATACCCTTTCTAACCTTTGTGCAATGACGTGCAATCCATACTGGGCCTAACACCGTCTGAGCCTGCCTCATGCTGTATAGACATATATTTTGAATGTGTACGCTATCCATACATGTTATCCGGGGATACGGTACCCTTTCTAACCTTTGTGCAATGACGTGCAATCCATACTGGGCCTAACACCGTCTGAGCCTGCCTCATGCTGTATAGACATATATTTTGAATGTGTACGCTATCCATACATGTTATCCGGGGATACGGTACCCTTTCTAACCTTTGTGCAATGACGTGCAATCCATACTGGGCCTAACACCGTCTGAGCCTGCCTCATGCTGTATAGACATATATTTTGAATGTGTACGCTATCCATACATGTTATCCGGGGATACGGTACCCTTTCTAACCTTTGTGCAATCACGTGCAATCCATACTGGGCCTAACACCGTCTGAGCCTGCCTCATGCTGTATAGACATATATTTTGAATGTGTACGCTATCCATACATGTTATCCGGGGATACGGTACCCTTTCTAACCTTTGTGCAATGACGTGCAATCCATACTGGGCCTAACACCGTCTGAGCCTGCCTCATGCTGTATAGACATATATTTTGAATGTGTACGCTATCCATACATGTTATCCGGGGATATGGTACCCTTTCTAACCTTTGTGCAATGACGTGCAATCCATACTGGGCCTAACACCGTCTGAGCCTGCCTCATGTTGTATAGACATATATTTTGAATGTGTACGCTATCCATACATGTTATCCGGGGATACGGTACCCTTTCTAACCTTTGTGCAATGACGTGCAATCCATACTGGGCCTAACACCATCTGAGCCTGCCTGATGCTGTATAGACATATATTTTGAATGTGTACGCTATCCATACATGTTATCCGGGGATACGGTACCCTTTCTAACCTTTGTGCAATGACGTGCAATCCATACTGGGCCTAACACCGTCTGAGCCTGCCTCATGCTGTATAGACATATATTTTGAATGTGTACGCTATCCATACATGTTATCCGGGGATACGGTACCCTTTCTAACCTTTGTGCAATGACGTGCAATCCATACTGGGCCTAACACCGTCTGAGCCTGCCTCATGCTGTATAGACATATATTTTGAATGTGTACGCTATCCATACATGTTATCCGGGGATACGGTACCCTTTCTAACCTTTGTGCAATGACGTGCAATCCATACTGGGCCTAACACCGTCTGAGCCTGCCTCATGCTGTATAGACATATATTTTGAATGTGTACGCTATCCATACATGTTATCCGGGGATACGGTACCCTTTCTAACCTTTGTGCAATGACGTGCAATCCATACTGGGCCTAACACCGTCTGAGCCTGCCTCATGCTGTATAGACATATATTTTGAATGTGTACGCTATCCATACATGTTATCCGGGGATACGGTACCCTTTCTAACCTTTGTGCAATCACGTGCAATCCATACTGGGCCTAACACCGTCTGAGCCTGCCTCATGCTGTATAGACATATATTTTGAATGTGTACGCTATCCATACATGTTATCCGGGGATACGGTACCCTTTCTAACCTTTGTGCAATGACGTGCAATCCATACTGGGCCTAACACCGTCTGAGCCTGCCTCATGCTGTATAGACATATATTTTGAATGTGTACGCTATCCATACATGTTATCCGGGGATATGGTACCCTTTCTAACCTTTGTGCAATGACGTGCAATCCATACTGGGCCTAACACCGTCTGAGCCTGCCTCATGTTGTATAGACATATATTTTGAATGTGTACGCTATCCATACATGTTATCCGGGGATACGGTACCCTTTCTAACCTTTGTGCAATGACGTGCAATCCATACTGGGCCTAACACCATCTGAGCCTGCCTGATGCTGTATAGACATATATTTTGAATGTGTACGCTATCCATACATGTTATCCGGGGATACGGTACCCTTTCTAACCTTTGTGCAATGACGTGCAATCCATACTGGGCCTAACACCGTCTGAGCCTGCCTCATGCTGTATAGACATATATTTTGAATGTGTACGCTATCCATACATGTTATCCGGGGATACGGTACCCTTTCTAACCTTTGTGCAATGACGTGCAATCCATACTGGGCCTAACACCGTCTGAGCCTGCCTCATGCTGTATAGACATATATTTTGAATGTGTACGCTATCCATACATGTTATCCGGGGATACGGTACCCTTTCTAACCTTTGTGCAATGACGTGCAATCCATACTGGGCCTAACACCGTCTGAGCCAGCCTCATGCTGTATAGACATATATTTTGAATGTGTACGCTATCCATACATGTTATCCGGGGATACGGTACCCTTTCTAACCTTTGTGCAATGACGTGCAATCCATACTGGGCCTAACACCGTCTGAGCCTGCCTCATGCTGTATAGACATATATTTTGAATGTGTACGCTATCCATACATGTTATCCGGGGATACGGTACCCTTTCTAACCTTTGTGCAATGACGTGCAATCCATACTGGGCCTAACACCGTCTGAGCCTGCCTCATGCTGTATAGACATATATTTTGAATGTGTACGCTATCCATACATGTTATCCGGGGATACGGTACCCTTTCTAACCTTTGTGCAATGACGTGCAATCCATACTGGGCCTAACACCGTCTGAGCCAGCCTCATGCTGTATAGACATATATTTTGAATGTGTACGCTATCCATACATGTTATCCGGGGATACGGTACCCTTTCTAACCTTTGTGCAATGACGTGCAATCCATACTGGGCCTAACACCATCTGAGCCTGCCTCATGCTGTATAGACATATATTTTGAATGTGTACGCTATCCATACATGTTATCCAGGGATACGGTACCCTTTCTAACCTTTGTGCAATCACGTGCAATCCATACTGGGCGTGAGAACGGCTGGCGAGCTGTTAAACAAGCTACAGCACCTGTCCAGACAAGTACAGGGATTCCCTAGCGAGGAGACTTATTTGATTGTTTTCAATGTTGGGACAGCAATTTTTGGGGAGCACTATACTCTGGAGAATGATAGATGGGGCCCACCATACACTGGAACATTCCAAAGGTGGACATCAGACACTGGAGCAGCATTTACAGGGCCCATTATACACTAGAGCATTAGAAATGGGGCCCATTATGTTTGGAGCATTATTTGGGCCCAAAAGACAGTGGAGCTTCATCCATGGGGACCAACATATACTGTAGCATTATGTGGAGCTCATCATATACTGTTTCAAACATTATATGGGACCAATGATTCTGTATGGAGAAATAGATGGGCCTCGTCATGAGATGTAAAAAGTGAGGTATTTTTCATTGTACTATACCGCTATTTATCTGCCGTATCGGAGCATGATGAGTTGTGGTATGTGTTAAAGGGGCGCTCTTTCGCCCAGGGCACCTGAAAACCTGCAGCCAGCCCTCCCCCCCCCCACAACTTTAGCCAAATAACACCCATTTTTCAGTGCGTAACTTATATTATGAAGTTAATTAAGGTTGACAAGCTTAAGTAAGAAGAATTGATGCTTTTGGCATTCAAATGGGCACTGTTGGTGTGTTTCCTGTCCTCCTCTCACTGCCGACTTTTATTCCCCATTGACTTACATTGGGTTTCGTGTTTCGGGACGACCCCGACTTTTCCCTATAATCGGACGATCTTGCTCGACCCGACTTTTGGAAAAGTCGGGTTTCACGAAACGAAACGCGACCCTAAAAAACCAAAAGTCGCTCAACTCTAGTCATTAGCCATTCAGGTCGATCGGCGTTTACGTGAACGTAAAAGTACACGAGACATGTTGCCACCTGTTGAACAAATGTCTGAACCTATGCAATGTGATAGAGTTTTGTCTAGGGCGCAACGTCAGGAGTTCAGATGGAGTAATAAGCTGTGTTTTTTCTGTGGACATGCCTCTCATATTGTTTCTGTCTGCCCTAAACGAGAGAAACGTTTTGCACACACATTTGCTGTGGGTGGTGTACAACCTAAGTTTCTTCTGGCAATTACTCTGATCTGCTCCCTGTCCACATTTTCCGCTAAGGCTTTTGTGGATTCAGGAGCGGCTCTGAACCTGATGGACTTGGATTTTGCTAAACATTGTGGGTTTCCTATGACACCTCTGCGGACGCCTATCCCTTTGAGGGGTATTGATGATACTCCTTTGGAGAAGAATAAACCTCAGTTTTGGACCCAGGTGGTAATGCGGGTCGCCCCAGACCATGAAGAAAATTGCAGATTTTTGGTGTTGCATAATTTGCATGATACCATTGTTCTGGGATTTCCCTGGTTGCAAATTCATAATCCAGTTTTGGATTGGAAATCTGTGTCTGTGGTGAGTTGGGGTTATCGGTGTGCTCTTGGTGATGCTCCTGTTTTCTCCACCTCTCCCCAGTCGCATGATGTTCCTGACTATTTGGCTGATTTTTATGATGTATTTAGTGGGAATAAGTCTGCGTCTTTGCCTCCTCATAGGAGTTATGACTGTGCAATTGAGCTGAGCCCTGGGTGTAAATTTCCCAAGGGTCGACTTTTCAATTTATCTGTACCCGAGCATGAGGCTATGCAATCTTATATTAAGGAGTCATTGGAGAAGGGTCATATTAGACCATCCTCTTCACCCTTGGGTGCTGTTTTTTTTTTCGTGGCCAAGAAAGATGGTTCATTAAGGCCTTGTATTGACTATCGTTCACTCAACAAAATTACTGTTAAATATCAGTATCCGTTACCCCTGATTTCTGATCTATTCTCCAGAGTTAAAGGTGCTTGCTGGTTTACCAAGCTTGACCTCAGGGGGGCGTATAATCTTATTCGCATTAAGCATGGGGATGAATGGAAGACGGCGTTTAATACTCCGGAGGGATATTTTGAGTACCTGATGATGCCTTTTGGGTTCACTAATGCCCCTTCTGTCTTCCAGTGCTTCATGAATGATATTTTCCGAGACTTTGTGGATAAATTTTTGATCATCTATCTGGATGATATTTTGATCTTTTCCAGGGATTGGGACTCTCATGTGGAACATGTTCGGACTGTGTTCCGGATTTTGAGGGAGAATTCCCTGTATGTTAAGGGATCGAAATGCCTTTTTGGTGTACAGAGTATTTCATTTTTATGATTTATTTTGTCTCCGTCAACTATTGAAATGGACCCGGCCAAGGTACAGGCCATTTATGATTGGGTTCAGCCCACTTCTTTGAAGGCCCTCCAGAAGTTTTTGGGTTTTGCTAATTTTTATCGTAAATTTATAGCTAATTTTTCTGGGATTGCCAAACCATTGACTGATTTGACTAAGAAGGGTGCTGATGTGCTGAATTGGTCTCCAGAGGCTGTTTCTTCCTTTCAGGAGCTTAAGCGGAGGTTCACTTCTGCTCCGGTTTTGCGGCAACCTGATGTCTCACTCCCGTTTCAGGTAGAGGTGGACGCTTCTCAGATTGGTGCTGGAGCTGTTTTGTCCCAAAAAGATCCGGTAACATCTAAAATGAATTCCTGTGCTTTCTTTTCCCGATTGTTCTCCCCATCCGAAGGCAACTATGATGTGGGGAACTGTTAGCCATGAAATGGGCATTTGAGGAGTGGAGACATTGGTTGGAGGGAGCTAAACATCAAGTCGTGGTCCTTACTGACCACAAGAATTTGATTTAACTTGAGTCGGCCAAACGCTTGAATCCTAGACAGGCTAGGTGGGCCTTGTTTTTCACATGTTTTGATTTTGTGGTCTCTTTTCTTCCGGGCACTAAGAATGTCAAGGCAGACGCCCTCTCTAGGAGTTTCTTTGCTGATTCTCCTATTGTGACCAAGCCTGCTACCATCTTAGGTGAGGGGGTAGTTCTTTCTGCCATCTCGCCCGATTTGAGACGTGCTCTGGAAGAGTTACAGGAGGACAAACCTGAGCGTTGTCCCATTGGAAAATTTGTATGTTCCTGACCAGTGGAGGAAGAGAGTAATGTCTGAAGTTCATTGCTCCGCATTGGCTGGTCATCCAGGTATTTTTGGTACTAGAGATTTGGGGAGTCGGTCTTTTTGGTGGCCCGCCTTGTCTCGTGATGTCTGGAATTTTGTGTAGTCCTGTGGGACTTGCTCCCGGTCTAAACCTTGTTCTCGCTCTATTGGGTTATGATGCCTTTGCCGGTGCGCAGGAGGCCATGGACCCATATTTCAATGGATTTTATTTCTGATATGCCTGTCTCTCAGAGAATGACTGTTATTTGGGTGACTTGTGATAGATTCTCTAAGATGGTCCATCTTGTACCACTCACTAAGTTGCTATCTTCCTCAGAGTTGGTGCCCTTGTTTTTGCAACAGGTGGTTCGCTTTCATGGGATTCCTGAGAACATTGTGTCTGACAGAGAAGTTCAGTTTGTTTCTAGATTTTGGAGGACTTTTTGTTCCAAGCTGGGAATTCAGTTGTCCTTCTCCTCTGCGTTTCACCCTCAGACCAATGGGCAGACGGAGAGAACAAACCAGACTTTGGAGTCTTATTTGAGATGTTTTATTTCTGCTGATCAGGATGATTGGGTTTCATTTCTGCCATTGGCCAAATTTGCTTTAAATAATAGAGCTAGTTCTGCCACTTTGATGTCACCTTTTTTTTGTAACTTTGGGTTTCATCCTCGATTCTCTTCAGGGCAGGTGGAGTCTTCTGCCTGCCCAGGTGTTGAGACTGTGGTGGAAAGAATGCACCAGATTTGGGACCAAGTGGTGGATAAGTTGTCTCTCTTCCAGGAAATGGCCCAGCAGTTTTCCAACCGGCATAGGACCATTGGTCCCCGGTTTAAGGTGGGTGATATGGTTTGGTTGTCATCAAAGAATATCTCTATGAAGGTGGCTTCTCCAAAGTTTAAACCTAGATTTATTGGACCTTACAAGATTTTGGAGATTCTTAATCCGGTCTCTTTTGAATTGGCTCTTCCTGTTACTTTCAAAATCCATAATGTGCTTCATAAGTCTCTGTTGAAGAGGTTTGTTGAGCCAGTAGTTCCTGTGGTGGCACCTCCTGACCCTGTATTGGTTGAAGGTAATGTGGAATATGAGGTTGAGAAGATACTGGATTCTCGTCTGGCTAGACGGAGACTCCAGTATTTGGTTAAGTGGAAGGGTTATGGCCAGGAGGATAATTCTTGGGTCTCTGCATCCGATATTCATGCCGAAAGATTGGTTCGTGCTTTTCAACGGGCCCATCCAGATCGCCCTGGTGGCGTGTATGAGGGTTCGGTGACCCCTCCTCAAGGGGGAGGTACTGTTATGAGCTCAATTTCTCCTTCACCTTTAATGTTCGATGAACTCCCTCTGCTGGTGAAAAGAGGTAGTGAAATTGATTTGGATAGGAAAAACCTGTCATCTGAACAGGTGGAGTGTGATTGGACATCCGGAATCTCTGAGTGGATATAAGGCCGCCGACGCCCTGCTGGGTTGCTGGTGATCCTCTCTGCTCTGAGCTCTGGCCTCCAGTTTAGTCCTGTCTACTAAAGCTAAGTTTTTGCTCTGCTATTGTTCCATGAGATTTTGTCTGGTTTACTTAGTGTTTGTGTTCAGCCAGCCCTGGTTGGGACTGGCTGAACTCCATTTTTTATTTCTGATCAGTTGATCTCTTTGCTCTGTTTTCAGAATATACCTGAGTGCTGATATAGTGATTTTGAAGTCTAGTGACTTCAGGGCCTTTTCTATCAGACGTGTTGGACATTATTTTTGGCAGGGTTTTTGCGTGATTGCAGACAGTTGCTATTCTTTCCTGTCCTATCTAGTTAGTGAGGGCCCAATCGTTTGCTCAGCCTGTCTTTCTGTCTGTGTTTGTGTTTTCATCTGTTTTCACCGTCAATACATGTTGGGGGCTGTCTATTGCTTTGGGGTCTGCTCTGGGGCAGTTTAGATTTCCTCTTTCTTTCTTTAGGTTTATTTAGTTCTCCGGCTGTGAACGAGGTGTCTAGGTCCACCGTAGGAACACCCCATGGCTACTGTTAGTTGTTGTGAATAGGATCAGGGGTCTGCAATCCGCTAGCTACCAACCTCTCCGGTTTTCTGGACTTAGCTTGTATTTTTGTTTTTCCTCCTCCAGTGACTCATTCATAACACCGTCGCACGCGACTATCTTCTGATAACGTCGACTGGCTTACTTTTCTGAAAATGAACAAGGCCTGGATCTCTCCAGAATTTGCCAGTCCTCTTCCCGACTAAATAATTGGTTGGCAACTTTATCCAGGTCTCCTGGTTTGTTCATGTTTCTACCACCTGAACTATAATCCCTGGGCTTCAACACAGCCAGTTGTCGCTCAGTTGTCGCACTAGCTCCTGTGTTAGTGGGGTTCAGTAACGACAGCTGCTCCCCTGCTGTGTGGACAGCAAAGTCTTCTGCTCCATCCACATTAAAACTCCTACTGATTTTTAACCGTGCTCCACTTAGGCCTCTGGCTCCACTGTCTCTAGTATTTCCCCTGGCCTCCAACCCCACCTGTTACACCTCTGAAGTGGCGTCTGCACAATCCACACTTGTTCCTGTGTTACTTGGGCTCAGTCACGTCAGTTGATCCCCTGATGTGTGTCCGGCAAGGTCTTCTGCTCTGTCCACATTCCCACTAGTAGTGTAAATGAGGACAGAGCAGGAGACCTTGCCAGACACACATCAGGGAATCATCTGACGGGACTGAGCCCCAGTAACACAGGAACAAGTGTGGATTGTGCTGACGCCACTTCAGAGCTGTAACTGGCGGGGTTGGAGGCCAGGGGAAATACTAGAGACAGTGGAGCCAGAGGTCTAAGTGGAGCACGGTTACAATCAGTTGTAGCCTACAACCTCTAGAAAACCAGCTGCAAGTTGGCCTCCGCCTGCTGGATGCCTCATGCTGAGCTCCAACAACGCCTGTTGGTGTTCAGAAGTGCCATCTTCACAGAGAAAAACACACTAGCTCCTGTGTTAGTGGGGTTCAGTAATGCCAGCTGTTCCCCTGCTGTGTAGACGGCAATGTCTCCTGCTGCATCCACATGCCAACAACATCAGGCCTCAGCCTGCTCCATGCCTCATCCTGGGCTCCAACAACGCCAGTTCGTGTTCAGAAGTGCCGTCTTCACAGAGAAAAACACAGTAGCTCATGTGTTAGTGGGGTTCAGTAACGCCAGCTGCTCCCCTGCTGTGTAGACGGCAATGTCTCATGCTGACTCCACATGCCCAAAACATCAGGCCTCAGCCTGCTCCCTGCCTCAACCTGGGCCCCAACAATGCCAGTTGGTGTTCAGAAGTGTCATCTTCCCAGAGAAAAACACACTAGCTCCTGTGTTAGTGGGGTTCAGTAACACCAGCTGTTCCCCTGCTGTGTAGACGGCAATGTCTCCTGCTGACTCCACATGCTCAAAACATCAGGCCTCAGGCTGCTCCATGCTTCAACTTGGGCTTCAGCAACGCCAGTTGGTGTTCAGAAGTGTCGTCTTCCCAGAGAAAAACACACTAGCTCCTGTCTTAGTGGGGTTCAGTAATGCCAGCTGTTCCCCTGCTGTGTAGACGGCAAAGTCTCCTGCTGCCTCCACATGCCAACAACATCAGGCCTCAGCCTGCTCCATGATTCATCCTGGGCTCCAACAACGCCAGTTGGTGTTCAGAAGTGCCGTCTTCACAGAGAAAAACACACTAGCTCCTGTGTTAGTGGGGTTCAGTAATGCCAGCTGTTCCCCTGCTGTGTAGATGGCAAAGTCTCCTGCTGCCTCCACATGCCAACAACATCAGGCCTCAGCCTGCTCCATGTCTCATACTGGGCTCCAACAACGCCAGTTGGTGTTCAGAAGTGCCATCTTCACAGAGAACAACACACTAGCTCCTGTGTTAGTGGGGTTCAGTAATGCCAGCTGTTCCCCTGCTGTGTAGACGGCAATGTCTCCTGTTGCCTCCACATGCCAACAACATCAGGCCTCAGCCTGCTCCAAGCCTCATCCTGGGCTCCAACAACGTCAGTTGGTGTTCAGAAGTGCCGTCTTCCCAGAGAAAAACACACTAGCTCCTGTGTTACTGGGGTTCAGTAACGCCAGATGCTCCCCTGCTGTGTAGACGGCAAAGTCTCCTGCTGCCTCCACATGCCTAAAACATCAGACCTCAGCCTGCTCCATGCCTCAACCTGGGCTTCAGCAACGCCAGTTGGTGTTCAGAAGTGTCGTCTTCACAGAGAAAAACACACTAGCTCCTGTCTTAGTGGGGTTCAGTAATGTCAGCTGTTCCCCTGCTGTGTAGATGGCAAAGTCTCCTGCTGCCTCCACATGCCAACAACATCAGGCCTCAGCCTGCTCCATGATTCATCCTGGGCTCCAACAACGCCAGTTGGTGTTCAGAAGTGCCGTCTTCCCAGAGAAAAACACACTAGCTCCTGTGTTAATGGGGTTTAGTAACGCCAGCTGCTCCCCTGCTGTGTAGACGGAAATGTCTCATGCTGACTCCACATGCCCAAAAAATCAGGCCTCAGCCTGCTCCCTGCCTCAACCTGGGCCCCAACAACGCCAGTTGGTGTTCAGAAGTGTCATCTTCCCAGAGAAAAACACACTAGCTCCTGTGTTAGTGGGGTTCAGTAACACCAGCTGTTCCCCTGCTGTGTAGACGGCAATGTCTCCTGCTGACTCCACATGCCCAAAACATCAGGCCTCAGCCTGCTCCATGCCTCAACCTGGGCTTCAGCAACGAAAGTTGGTGTTCAGAAGTGTCGTCTTCCCAGAGAAAAACACACTAGCTCCTGTGTTAGTGGGGTTCAGTAATGCCAGCTGTTCCCCTGCTGTGTAGACGGCAAAGTCTCCTGCTGCCTCCACATGCCAACAACATCAGGCCTCAGCCTGCTCCATGTCTCATACTGGGCTCCAACAACGCCTGTTGGTGTTCAGAAGTGCCATCTTCACAGAGAACAACACACTAGCTCCTGTGTAAGTGGGGTTCAGTAATGCCAGCTGTTCCCCTGCTGTGTAGACGGCAATGTCTCCTGTTGCCTCCACATGCCAACAACATCAGGCCTCAGCCTGCTCCATGCCTCATCCTGGGCTCCAATAACGCCAGTTGGTGTTCAGAAGTGCCGTCTTCCCAGAGAAAAACACACTAGCTCCTGTGTTAGTGGGGTTCAGTAACGCCAGCTGCTCCCCTGCTGTGTAGATGGCAATGTCTCATGCTAACTCCACATGCCCAAAACATCAGGCCTCAGCCTGCTCCCTGCCTCAACCTGGGCCCCAACAACGCCAGTTGGTGTTCAGAAGTGTCATCTTCCCAGAGAAAAACACACTAGCTCCTGTGTTAGTGGGGTTCAGTAACACCAGCTGTTCCCCTGCTGTGTAGACGGAAAAGTCTCCTGCTGCCTCCACATGCCAACAACATCAGGCCTCAGCCTGCTCCATGTCTCATACTGGGCTCCAACAACGCCAGTTGGTGTTCAGAAGTGCCATCTTCACAGAGAACAACACACTAGCTCCTGTGTAAGTGGGGTTCAGTAATGCCAGCTGTTCCCCTGCTGTGTAGACGGCAAAGTCTCCTGCTGACTCCACATGCCAACATCAGGCCTCAGCCTGCTCCATGATTCATCCTGGGCCCCAACAACGCCAGTTGGTGTTCAGAAGTGTCATCTTCCCAGAGAAAAACACACTAGCTCCTGTGTTAGTGGGGTTCAGTAATGCCAGCTGTTCCCCTGCTGTGTAGACGGCAAAATCTCCTGCTGCCTTCACATACCAACAACATCAGGCCTCAGCCTGCTCCATGATTCATCCTGGGCTCCAACAACGCCAGTTGGTGTTCAGAAGTGCCGTCTTCACAGAGAAAAACACACTAGCTCCTGTGTTAGTGAGGTTCAGTAATGCCAGCTGTTCCCCTGCTGTGTAGACGGCAAAGTCTCCTGCTGCCTCCACATGCCAACAACATCAGGCCTCAGCCTGCTCCATGCCTCATCCTGGGCTCCAACAACGCCAGTTGGTGTTCAGAAGTGCAGTCTTCACAGAGAAAAACACACTAGCTCCTGTGTTAGTGGGGTTCAGTAATGCCAGCTGTTCCCCTGCTGTGTAGACGGCAAAGTCTCCTGCTGCCTCCACATGCCAACAACATCAGGCCTCAGCCTGCTCCATGATTCATCCTGGGCTCCAACAACGCCAGTTGGCATTCAGAAGTGTCGTCTTCCCAGAGAAAAACACAGTAGCTCCTGTGTTAGTGGGGTTCAGTAATGCCAGCTGTTCCCCTGCTGTGTAGACGGCAAAGTCTCCTGCTGCCTCCACATGCCAACAACATCAGGCCTCAGCCTGCTCCATGATTCATCCTGGGCTCCAACAACGCCAGTTGGTGTTCAGAAGTGCCGTCTTCACAGAGAAAAACACATTAGTTCCTGTGTTAGTGGGGTTCAGTAATGCCAGCTGTTCCCCTGCTGTGTAGACGGCAAAGTCTCCTGCTGCCTCCACATGCCAACAACATCAGGCCTCAGCCTGCTCCATGCCTCATACTGGGCTCCAACAACGCCAGTTGGTGTTCAGAAGTGCCATCTTCACAGAGAAAAACACATTAGCTCCTGTGTAAGTGGGGTTCAGTAATGCCAGCTGTTCCCCTGCTGTGTAGACGGCAATGTCTCTTGCTGCCTCCACATGCCAACAACATCAGGCCTCAGCCTGCTCGATGCCTCATCCTGGGCTCCAACAACGCCAGTTGGTGTTCAGAAGTGCCGTCTTCCCAGAGAAAAACACACTAGCTCCTGTGTTAGTGGGGTTCAGTAACGCCAGCTGCTCCCCTGCTGTGTAGACGGCAATGTCTCCTGCTGACTCCACATGCCCAAAACATCAGGCCTCAGCCTGCTCCCTGCCTCAACCTGGGCTCCAACAACGCCAGTTGGTGTTCAGAAGTGCCGTCTTCACAGAGAAAAACACACTAGCTCCTGTGTTAGTGGGGTTCAGTAATGCCAGCTGTTCCCCTGCTGTGTAGACGGCAAAGTCTCTTGCTGCCTCCACATGCCAACAACATCAGGCCTCAACCTGCTCCATGCCTCATCCTGGGCTCCAACAACGCCAGTTGGTGTTCAGAAGTAATAATAATTATAATAATCTTTATTTTTATATAGCGCTAACATATTCCGCAGCGCTTTACAGTTTGCACACATTTCATCACTGTCCCCGATGGGGCTCACAATCTAAATTCCCTATCAGTATGTCTTTGGAGAAGTGCCGTCTTCCCAGAGAAAAACACACTAGCTCCTGTGTTAGTGGGGTTCAGTAACGCCAGCTGGTCCCCTGGTGTGTAGACGGCAAAGTCTCCTGCTCCATCCACATTCAAACTACTATTGATTTTTAACCATGCTCCACTTAGGCCTCTGGCTCCACTGTCTCTAGTTTTTCCCCCGGCCTCCAACCCCGCCAGTTGCTGCTCTGAAGTGGCGCCTGCACAATCCACACTTGTTCCTGAGTTACTGGAGCTCAGTCACGTCAGTTGATCCCCTGATGTGTTTCTGGCAAGGTCTCCTGCTCTGTCCATATTCCCATTACTAGTAGTGTGAATGAGGACTGAGCAGGAAACCTTGCCAGACACACATCAGGGGATCAACTGACGTGACTGAGCCACAGTAACACAAAAGCAAGTGTGGATTGTGCAGACGCCACTTCAGAGCTGTAACTGGCGGGGTTTGAGGCCAGGGGAAATACTAGAGACAGTGGAGCCAGAGGCCATAGTGGAGCAAGGTTACAATCAGTAGTAGTCTACAACCTCTATAAAACCAGCTGCAAGTTGGCCTCTGCCTGCTGCATGCTTCATCCTGGGCTCCAACACAGCCAGTTGTAGCTTGGAAGTGTCGTCTGCACAGATAGAAACACTCACTCCTGTGTCTGTGGGGTTCAGTAACGCCAGCTGTTCCCCTGCTGTGCGGATGGCAAAGTCTCCTGCTGCCTCCAAAATCACGCAACATCTTATTTTCTACTTGCTCCAAGTAGGCCTCAGCCTGCTCGGAGCATTGATCCTGGGCTCCAACACAGCCAGTTGTAGCTTGGAAGTGCCGTCCGCACAGATAGAAACACTCGCTCCAGTGTCTGTGGGGTTCAGTAACGCCAGCTGCTCCCCTGCTGTGTGAATGGCAAAGTCTCCTGCTGCCTACACCGTCACACTACTGCTGATTTTTAACCGTGGTCCACTTCGGCCTCTTGCTCTACTGTCTCTAGTATTTCCCCTGGCCTTCAACCCCGCCAGTCGCTGCTCTGAAGTGTCGTCTGCACAATCCACAGTTGTTCCTGTGTTACTGGGGCTCAGTCACGTCAGTTGATCCCCTGATTTGTGTCCAGCAATGTCTCCTGCTCTGTCCCCATTCCCATTACTAGTAGTGGGAATGTGGACAGAGCAGGAGACCTTGCCGGACACACATCATGGAATCAACTGACGTGACTGAACCCCTGTAACCCAGGAACAAGTGTGGATTGTGCAGATGACACTTCAGAGCAGCAACTGCCGGGGTTGGAGGCCAGGGGAAATACTAGAGACAGTAGAGCCAAAGGCCGAAGTGGAGCACGGTTACAATCAGTAGTTGTGTACAACCAATATAAAACTCGCTCCAAGTATGCCTCACCCTGCTGCATGATTGACCCCTGGGCTCCAACATCGCCAGTTGCTGCTCTGAAGTGTCTTTGGCACGGGTACTCCCTCCTGCCCAGCCTGTTTCCAGCACGCCTGCTGTTTCCGGGTAGTGTCAACGTCACTTTGCCACCGATACGTTGTCCTGTCGTGTTGCGGTCGGATTAGCCGAGTCTATGGTGCCTGTAGATTCGGTGCTTCCTATGTGGGCTGCGGGTTCTGGTAATAGGACAAGCACCCCCTGTTGGACTATGGGATTCGGTAACTGCGTCCTGCTCACGGCCTTGCAACTGTCACGTCCGCCATGTCTGTTTGTCTCAAGAACTCCTGGAGCGATGTGCATGCGCATGTTTTGTCTGCTGTCCTGCATGTTCCCTAGAGCAGTGTGCAGACTCACCTCATGTCTGAGCTGCAGGATGCCTGCGTTTCTGCTCTGCCTTCTGTGATCTTCTCGTCATGTCTGGAGTCCTTGATCATGTGACGTTTCTTAAGATCCTGCACTGTCTGGTTCTGCAATCATCTCGTCATGTCTAGAATCCCGGATCATGTGTTCTTCCTAGGATCCTGCACTGGTTGGTTCGGTGATCATCTCGTCATGTCTGAAACCCTGATCATGTGATGTTTCCTAAGATCCTGCACTGTCTGGTTCTGCTATCGTCTCGTCATGTCTAGAATCCCGGAAGTGCTCCCCTGGTCCTGACCTGGAGGAGGAGGTGCTATGCCCTATATCAGGCCGCCTCTTCCTATGCTCAGGGCCTGATTATTGTGTTGCTTCCCTGCAAGGCTCTGGGTCTGTGGGGTTGCTCCCTCTATTCTGTGCCCTTGCACTTTGCTCTGTAGTGCGTCTCTGCACACGCTCCGTGCTCGTATTCCGCCTCTTGTCTTGTGTTGTCTCTCGTGCCATGTTTGTCTTTGCTTTGCTTTGCCTTGTAGTCCTTCTGGTGTTCTTTGTCTTAGTCTGTTTTGCTATGTCTCGCCTTAGCTATGCTTTGACTTGTAGTCCTTCCTGTGTTCTCTGCCTCGCCTGTTTTGCCATGTCTTGCTTTTGCTATGCTTTGACTTGTAGTCCTCCCTGTGTTCTCTTCCTTGCTATTCCTTGCTTTGTGTTCCTCCCTATGGTCTCAGTCTTTGCTTGCTCTGCTTCGCTCTCTCCTATGGTGCTCTGTAGTGCTCCCTGGCACACGCACCATTTCTCCTCTCCTTAGTGCTCGTTTCTATGTCTAGTCCCAAGGTCTTCCCTTGGCCCGGCTTTGGGCTTCTGCCTACGCTCCGCTGCTAGACTCTGTCCTCGCTCTGACCTGGCTCTGTTTCTGCTTGTGTTCCTTGCCTTGCTCCCTGCCTTGTCCTTGCATTGAACCCCGGTATGGGTTCCCCTTGGCCGTCTCCTGTGCCGTGGTAAGTGCCACGTGTTTGTGTACAGCCGTGTGCACTGGCCAGTGTGGCTTGCCCCCTGCGTGGCTCCTAGCACGCAGCCCTTCCTTGTGCCCTGGCGTGGCTCCTAGCACGCACCCTGCCTTGAACCCTGGCGTGGCTCCTAGCACGCACCCTGCCCTGAACCTGGCGTGGTTCCTAGCACGAAGGTTCCTTTGCCCGCCTCCTGTGCCTTAGTCATGCCTCGTGCTGGCGTTACAGCCGTGTGCATTGGCCAGTGAGGTGTGCGTCTCTGCGTGGCTCCTAGCACGCAGCCCTGCCTTGAACCCTGGCGTGGCTCTTAGCACGCACCCTGCCTTGAACCTTGGCATGTCTCTACACGCACTCTGTCTTGTACCTTGGACCCTGGCGTGGCTCTACACACGCACCATGTCTTGTGCCTTGGCGTGTCTCTACACGCACTCTGTCTTGTACCTTGTGCCTTGGCGTGTCTCTACACGCACTCTTTCTTATCCTATGCTTTGGTGTGGCTCTACACACGCACCCTGTCTCGTTTTTGAACCTTGGCGTGTCCCCTACACACGCACCTCGCTTTGAACCCTGGCGTGTCCCCTACACACGCACCTTGCCTTGCACCTAGCCTTGAACCCTGGCGTGTCCCCTACACACGCACTTAGCCTTGAACCCTGGCGTGTCCCCTATACACGCACCTAGCCTTGGACCTTGGCGTGTTCCCTAAACACGCACCCTGCTTGGATATCTGTCGTGCCTCCTTGCCTGAACACTGGTTTGCCTGCCGGATGCCCGGAACCTGCCGACCGTTGCCAGAGGTCCGGAACCAGATGACTACGGCCTGATGTCCGGAGCTGACGTCCGCAGCCTGATTCCTGGACCCTGTCGGTTTGCCAGCAGTCCGGAGTCCGATGCCATCATGCCATTACCTGTGCCTAGGCGTGCCACCTGGCACGTACCATGTTATGGACCTTGGCGAGCCCACGCGCGCACCTTGCACGTTTGGCTTGTTTACTCTGTATGTGATCCTGTGTTATTCTAATGAAGATACCTTGCACCTACGTCTAGTCTCGTCTTGCTTCCTGCTCGTCCTTGTCGTCAGACACTAGTCTAGTGTCCCCTGAGCTGGCCGTCTGGTCCCAGCAGTCGTGGTGGCTCACCCCCTTGGTCTTGCCCCTGACACTCCCTGTATAGGGGGTGGATTCTCACAAGGTCAGCTCGCTCTCGGTGGGTGGGTGCCACGACCCAGAGGGTCCACTCAAAAAATGGGCTCAGCTGGAGCTGAGTCAGTCACAGCAACTTTGTTGATTATGGGTACCTTCTGCTACCCATCCGGGTTCCAGCACCATCAGCTGGTTCTCGGCAATGTCTTTGGCATGGGTACTCCCTCCTGCCCAGCCGGGTTCCAGCACCGTCAGCTGTTTCTCGGCAGAGCCTTTGGCCGAGGTGCCTCCTTCTCGGTGTCCGAGTTCCAGCAACGTCTGCTGGTTCTTGGTAGTGCTTTAAAGCACTGGTACCTCCTGCTTAGAAACCGTGTTCCAGCACTGTCAGCTGGTCCACAGTTGTGCCATTGGCTCTTGTTCCTTCTGCTACCCATCCGGGTTCCAGCACCGCCAGCTGGTTCTCGGCAGTGTCTTTGGCACGGGTACTCCCTCCTGCCCAGCCTGGTTCCAGCACGCCTGCTGTTTCTGGGTAGTGTCAATGTCACTTTGCCACCAATACGTTGTCCTGTCGTGTTGCAGTTGGGTTAGCCGAGTCTATGGTGCCTGCAGTTTCGGTGCTTCCTTTGTGGGCTGCGAGTTCTGGTACTAAAGGCTGGTTCCGTAGTGCCAATAGGACAAGCACCCCCTGTTGGACTGTGGGATTCGGTAACTGCATCCTGCTCGCGGCCTTGCAACTTTGTTGATTATGGGTACCTTCTGCTACCCATCCGGGTTCCAGCACCGTCAGCTGGTTCTCGGCAGAGCCTTTGGCCTAGGTGCCTCCTTCTTGGTATCCGAGTTCCAGCAACGTCTGCTGGTCCTTGGTAGTGCTTTGTAGCACAGGTAACTCCTGCTTAGTAACCGTGTTCCAGCACCGTCAGCTGGTCCACAGTTGTGCCATTGGCTCTTGTTCCTTCTTCTGCCCCTCCGGGTTCCAGCACTGTCAACTGGTCCTCGCTAGTTTCATTTGCTATTGTTCCTTCTGCTACCCATCCGGGTTCCAGTACCGTCAGCTGGTTCTCGGCAGTTCCTCAGCCTTCTTGTACCTTCTGCTACTTTTCCAAGTTCAAGCTTTTGGAAATGGTTTTTGATTCTCACTCTGGTTCTCCCTGACAATGACCCTGAAGACGATGACCCTGAAGACCACACAGAAGAATACCGAAAAGATGACCCTGAAGAAGATGACCAAGAGGACAAAGAACTTGAAGACAACCACCAAGATGCAGAACAACAAGAGACAGAAGAACAAGAAGCATAAAAACCAAAAGCAGAAGAACATTAAGCATAAGATTAAAAATCTGAGCAAATGATATCTAATTTATAAGCAGAAGAAGACTAAGCAGTGTATGGGGGTGAGTCCGTTCCTCCTCGTTTTGCCCCTGGAAAAGGCCTGCTGCTGCAGGCCAAACTGAACGCGGACAAATCCTGTTGTAAATCTTTTGTGACAGGTTGAACGGAAGGTGTAATCTTCAAACTTTTATAGATTATAACTACAGGAATGCCTGACACAAATAAGAATATGATGAAGAAGAATAGGAAGAAGATGAAGAAGTAGAATATGAAGAAGAATAATAGTTGAATAAGAAGAATATGAAGAATGTAAAAAAAAAAAAATAGGAAGAAGGTGAAGAAGAAGAAGAAGAAGAAGATGAATAAGGTGAAGAAGAAGTTGATGAAAAAGATGCTGCTGAGGATGATGAAGGAGAAAGTGTGGGAGAAGTAAAAAAGAAGGTGAAGAGCATGGAAGTAGTGAAACATACATATCTGACAAAATATTAAAGACTTTAACATAGTCAATATCTTTGTAACTACGAACGTCTTTAAAAAAAAAAAAAATTACTGCTATTCCATTTGATTGGGCTAAACCTCTATGGCTTTAATATCTCCTACACCTCCCACAATACATTCTACATTATTATTAGTTGTTTTTCTTCATGTAGAATTAACCTACAGGGAAAAAAAGGGTTTTTTTATTCCGATATTTCTGTTCCATTGACTTGAATGGGACTTCCGGGATCGGAATCGGCGATACGCTATACTTTTTTTAGATCGGCCGATCCATTCCGATCCGATATTCTTCAGTATCAGGTGGTATCGCTCAACACTAGTTAAGAGGCACACTGAGATTCTGTCGCCCTGGGCCCAGGAAAACCTAGAGCCGGCACTGTTACGACTATCAGTGATCAATGAGGAGGAAATGTTGTTATCCTAAGAAGGCTGAAAAAGCAATGAATAAACTGTGTGTGACAGGATCCTAACTTAATAATCCATGGGATCCACTGGTATTTATTTGCTTTTTTAGCCTTTATTGGTTTAAAGAGTTGTTGTACAGCTGTTTTGTGATGACAATTGTATGGACTTGTTTTTAATTATTTTATTTTTTAATTTATGCTTTTAAAATAACTTAGAAAAAGTTTGCTGTATGGAGCAATATGAGGGGCTCATTATTCTATATTGTGGTGCCCATGGTACTGTAAGGAGGAATATATGGGGCTCATTATTCTGTCTGAAGTACTGTGTGGTGTCCTTAATACTGTATGGAGAAATATATGGAGCTCATTATACTGTATGGAGCACTACGTCGTGGCCATAATATTGTATGGATGACTATACTGTCCGATTTCAGAGCTATTGTAGAATTTACAATATATATCAGTCATGTAATAAAAGAAGTGAAATCTTTGGCATTGTACTATACCTATATTTCTTTGACGTATCTGTACATCATGCATTATAGTATAGGTTTAAGGGGCCCACTGAGACTCTGTCGTGCTGGGCCCACGAAAACCTAAAGCCGGCACTGTTACGACTAAAGTGATCAATGAGGAGGAAAAGTTGTATCCTAAAAGCACTGAAAAAGTGATGAATAAACTGTGTGTCACAGGATCCTAACTTAATAATCCATGGGATCCACTGGTATTTATTAGCTTTTTTTAGCCTTCATTGGTTTAAAGAGTTGTTGCACAGCTGTTTTTCATGGACTTTAGCTCAGCGTTCAATACCATTGATCCGAATTTACTTCATAAGAAAATGGTAGCTCTTGGAGTCCCTCTCAACTTATGCTTGTGGATTTATAACTTCCTGACAGCCAGGATACAGAGTGTAAAAGTTGGACCATTCACTTCGGACACCTTGGTCACAAACATCGGGGCACCTCAGGGGTGTGTTTTGTCACCGTTACTGTTTTCTCTCTATACGAATGATTGCATCTCTTCAGCAGACTCAGTAAAAATCTTGAAATTTGCCAATGATATGACACTGATTGGTTTCATCAGGGGAAATGCTGAAGACTTGTATCGGAGAGAGGTGGAAAGAATATGTGACTGGTGTAAAGCCAATAATCTTGTACTCAACACTAAAAAAACTGCTGAGATGGTTGTGAATTTTAGGAAAGATCAACATGAGATACTTCCAATCTACATCCATGACGAAGTGGTTCTTAGGGTCACAGAGACCAAATTCCTTGGTGTTATCATGTCTCATGATCTTAAATGGGGGAAAAACGTGGATGCTGTTTTAAGAAAAGCACAACAGAGGATGTTCTTCCTGTGTCAGCTGAAAAGATATGGTTTGTCTAAGAATTTGCTGATCTTATTCTTTAATGCTGTCATCAGATCTGTGATTTGTTCCTCTCTGATAGTCTGGTATGGGGGAGCCACTGCGCATGAC
Source organism: Dendrobates tinctorius (assembly GCF_039654945.1). Lineage (NCBI taxonomy): Eukaryota > Metazoa > Chordata > Amphibia > Anura > Dendrobatidae > Dendrobates > Dendrobates tinctorius. Next base: position 14,352,531 of record NW_027361797.1, on the reverse strand, counting down.
AAACTCCGCTTACAAAGGACTTTCAGAACAGCAGAGAGAATTATAGGTTCCCCCCTGCCTAAAATCCAGGATCTTTATGATAAGAGTATTCGATCCCACGCATTGAAAATGTCATCCGATCCCTCTCACCCGGGACACTCCTCATTCCAACTACTCCCTTCAGGACGTCGCTTCAGAGTCCCCAAATGCAGCACCAACCGCCATATGAACAGCTTCTATCCACTCTCTGTTCAACAATTAAATCGTCATGTGTAGACTATATACTGTATCTGTCTTGTTAGATGTTACTTGTTTATCTGTTGCTATATATTATGTTGCCTCTTTGCCACAAAGAATTCCTTGTATATATGTAATATGTACTTGGCGATAATAAATAAATTTGATTGAATTTGATTTGATTTGATTGTTTTGTGATGACAACTGTATGGACTTGTTTTTAATGATTTTATTTTTGAATTTATGCTTTTAAAAGAACTTAGAAAAAGTTTGCTTTGTGGTGTAATTTGCTGGACTCCATTTTTTTATATTTCTGCAGATACACCTACAATTGTACTCAAAAGTTTACATACCCCAGCAGAATTTTTGCTTTCTTGTCCTTTTTTCAGAGAATATGAATGTTAAGACCAAAACTTTTTCTCCACCCATGGTTAGTGGATAGGTGATGCCATTTATTGTCAAACTTCTGTGTTTTCTCTTTTAAAATCATAATGACAACCCAAGACATACAAATGACCCTGTTCAAAAGTTTACATACCCCATTCCTTAATACCGTGTATTGCCCCCTCTAACATCAATGACAGCTTGAAGTCTTTTGTGGTAGTTGTGGACAAGGTTCTTTATTTTCTCAGATGGTAAAGCTGTCCACTCTTCTTAGCAAAAAGCCTCCAGTTCCTGTAAATTCCTGGGCTGTCTAGCATGAACTGCGTGCTTGAGATCTTCCCAGAGTGGCTCAATTGATACTTAGGTCAGGAAACTGAGAAGGCCACTCTAGAACCTTCTATCACGATCCATTTTTGGATCTGTGTCGGTTTGGGCTGCCCACATAAAAACTTTTTTCCTTTCAGGCCATTGGGGGTTAATATTATTTTTTCCCCCGGTGGCCATTGGTGTTACTACATGTTTAGTTAGTCTGTGTGTGCTGGTGGTGACCAATCCCACCTTCCTATATCTTCCTATATAAGGTCACCTGGTGCATCAGCTGACTGTTGGTTATGACAGGTCCTTTAGGGATACCAACCGTGGTGAAGACTGGAACTACCTGGTGCAGTGGTGGTTCAGCTTATCTGGAGCATTGGTGATACTGCTGAAAGCTGAGTTCAGGAGCCTTACTCTGCTGCTTGGAGCATTGGCAGCAGAGAAAGCTAAGTGTTTTTTTTTAGCCCTGTCTGTATCTCCCCTTGGTGTTTATTAGTGCAGTGGTGGGACCAGTGTCTGCACTTACCAATTCCTTAGTGAGGGATAGGTGCAGGTTAAGTGAGGGACAAGGTATCCTGCTTGGCGACAGGTTAAAAGAACCTGTATAGGGATGCTAGTAAGAGCAGGGCACATGCTCAGGAGATTGCAGGAGGTGTCAATTTCCCCATTTCGTATCGCAGGGCCCACCATTGTAATTGTTTCCCCAGTGTCCCCTTGTTTGTCCAGTTGTTTTGGTGACTGACCGATCTTTGGGTCGCGTCACGCAGGGCCAGTCACATATCGTGACATTATATCCAAACGCCCATTTTTTCTGGTGAGCCATGGCCCAAATGCAGACCTTTGTCCAATTGCTTCAGACCCTCACTGAGGAGAGCGGGGTGCTGCGTGGTGTGGTGGAGTAGCAGCTGCAGCAGTTGGTGGGGTTTGGGGCCTCAGCTCAGGTTCAGGCTCAACCAGAACCCAAGTTATCTCTCCCAGACAGATTTTCTGGGGGGGAGAGATAATTTTCTGGTTTTTCAGGAGGCCTGCAAGCTAAACTTCAGGCTCCCCCTCGTTCTTCAGGGAGTGTGGAACAGCGGGTGGGATTCATCATATCCATTCTTAAGGGTGATCCCCAATCCTGGGCCTTCTCCCTGCCATCCGATTCACCAACTCTACGGTCGGTGGACGAGTTTTTTGCGGCTTTGGCTAATATGACCCATGTAGTTCTTGCTAGGGAGGACACACTGTTGTAGGCGGACAAGCCCAGGCAGTTGGGAGGAGTTGGTTCACCAGCGGTGTTGCCTGCGGTTCGTCGTGGTTTGGGGGCATGTTTTTGCTGTGGGCAGACTGGTCATTTTTTTATGGTCTGCCCGGCTCGCGCCAAAACTTCTGTATCACCAAAGAAGCCACGTTCCCCTGATGGTGTGGAGGGAGGCGACCAGGGAGTGTATATTTCCTCCATTTTATTCTCTCAATGTACTATATCAGCAGAAGTGGTTGTTGGCAGGGTACCTGAGGGCATACTGGTGTTTGTGGACAGTGGAGTGGGAGTCAATCTGGTGGACGCTCACTTTGTCCAGACCCATGGCCTGAGGTATAGGATGCTGGCCAAACCCCTAAGTGTCCAGGCCATTGACTCTGTCCCACTGAGCCAGGGGAGGCTGACCCAAGTCGTAGAAAATATACATCTGCATATAGGGACTCATCATGAAGAGTCCCTGTCATGCTACGTCTTGGGGGCTATGCCACCACCTATCATTTTAGGCCTCCCTTGGCTGGAAAGACACAACCTGGTAATAGATTGGCGGTCTAGGGAAGTAGTCAGCTGGGATCAGTCATATGAGGGCTGTTGCCCGGGGGCTACTATCTCTGCCGCCTTTCTATAACCGTCCCTTTCTTCTCCAGTGGGGGCAGCAGCAGTGCTGCCAGGGAGTAGGGGAATGTCTCAACTCTCACCATTAGCCAACCCTGAGAGGCAGAGTCCTCAAGGAGGAGGGGTCGGAGGAGGGTGGTGGTTCCCTCTCAGAATTGTGGGGGTGTGAGTGTTGTGACACAGGAGGACACCTCTGTTGTCAGTTCCTTAAAGAGTTTACCTTCTTGTGGAAAACGTGTGCATGGTAATAAACGTTCCGGTCCGGACTTGTGTGTAAATGAGTATGTATGGGTGTCCACCAAAAACATCCAGTGGAAGTGTGCTGCTGGAGTCTGGAGTTCTCGGGTGATCAGGCCATATCAGGTGTCAGCCATCCTTGGCCAGGGGACTTAGCAACTGGAGTTACCCCCAGTAATGCCCATACTCAACTCATTCCCCAGGTTGGTGCTCGGGAGATTTGCGGTGCCTCCAGAGCATACGTTGTCACCTCCATCAGCTCACGTTTGTCATGAACCTGAGAGTCAGGTGGTTGCTGAGGTGAACTCTGCTGGATTTAGGAGTCCTCTCTGTAAGTGGTTTTCCGATGAGGTGTGCTAGTTTGGGCTGCTCCCATATAAACTTTTTTTCCTTTCATGCCATCGGGGGTTAATGTTAGTTTTTCTTCCCGGTGGCCGCTGGTGTTACTACATGTTTAGTTAGTCTGCGTTTGCTGGTGGTGACCACTTCCACCTTCCTATATAAGGTTACCTGGTACATTGGCTGACTTGGTTATGACAGGTCCTTTAGGGATACCAACTGTGGTGAAGACTGGAACTACCTAGTGCAGTGGTGGTTCAGCTTATCTGGAGCAGTGGTGATACTGCTGAAAGCTGAGTTCAGGAGCCTTACTTTGTTGCTTGAAGCATTGGTAGTAGAGAAAGATAAGTGTTGTTTTGTTTAACCCTGCCTTTTGTATCTCCCCTTGGTGTTTATTAGTGCAGTGGTGGGACCAGTGTCTGCACTTACCAATTCCCTAGTGAGGGACAGGTGCAGGGTAAGTGAGGGACAAGGTATCCTGCTCGGCGACAGGTTGAAAGACCCTGTATAGGGACGCTAGTAAGAGCAGGGCACATGCTCAGGAGAGTGCAGGAGGTGTCCTTTTCCCCATTCCCTATGACAGGCCCACCATTGTAATTATCTCCCTGGTGTCCCCTTGTTTGTCCAGTTGTTATGGTGATGGACCGATCGTCAGGTCGTGTCACGCAGGGCCAGTCACATATTGTGACACCTTCACTGTGGTCTGCTGTAGCCTATGACAGGTCAACTTGGCCTTGTGTTTTAGATCCTTGTCATGTTAGAATGTCCAAGTACGTCCCATGCGCAGCTTCCGGACAGATTATTACAAATTTGCTGATAATGTGCTTCATTCATCTGTCCTTCAATTTTGACCAAGGTAATGATTATACAAAGTAGTCAAGTGCTATGTATATTCTTCTGTATTATAAAGATCCATAAAATAAAGCGCAGATACACATGATATACCCTGACTTCATTAATAACTTTATTCAAGTTGGATAATGTGAAAGTTTCCATTAAAAGTCAGGACAATAGTCTTAAATGTGGCCCTGATGATGATGGGCCCTTGACTCATGAAGAGTCATCCTTTAACAGGAGAGGAAAAACCCCCAGTGGAGGAAACCTCTAGGGAACCATGGTTAAAGGAGTGCCCTTCCCTTGGGCTGCGAATAGGTGAGAGCAGAGACCGAGCCCGGAATCTGCCTCTTCTTACAGCCTGTACCTCACCTGTGTCGTGAGTACACTTGGCTGCTGAAAGTCTAGTAAATGTCATATCCATAGGTGAGAGAAGTCCAAGCCTGGAATCTGCCTCTTCATGCAGCAGGTAAGTCACTTGTCTGTGAACACGTCTGACTGCGGAAAGTCCGGTAAGTGTCATATCCATAGGTGAGAGCAGTCCAAGCCTGGAATCTGCCTCTTCATGCAGCAGGTAAGTCACTTGTCTGTGAACACATCTGACTGCGGAAAGTCCGGTAAGTGTCATATCCATAGGTGAGAGCAGTCCAAGCCTGGAATCTGCCTCTTCATGCAGCAGGTAAGTCACTTGTCTGTGAACACGTCTGACTGCGGAAAGTCCGGTAAGTGTCATATCCATAGGTGAGAGCAGTCCAAGCCTGGAATCTGCCTCTTTATGCAGCAGGTAAGTCACTTGTCTGTGAACACGTCTGACTGAGGAAAGTCCGTTAAGTTTCATATCCATGGGTGAGAGCAGAGACCGAGCCCGGAATCTGTCTCTTTTTTGCTTAATCTCGGGTTGCCTGATCCTCACATGGTAGCCACCATGTAAGGGATTTGTAGTGGAGTCATCGTCTCCTGCTAGATACCTTGAGTTCTTTTCTCAGTCTGTTTGCTATTCTGACTTCTGCCACGTATGGTACTGTGTGGATTTCAGCATACAGCTAATCCTTATCCACTTCCCCCGTAAACAGACTGTATCTATGCTTACGACTGTATTTAGGAAGGTGATCATGTGAATGATGACGGTGGGCAATCACAGACCATAATCGACGATGTGGTCGATTTTGTGGCTGATCTTGTGACGGACGATATAGTGGAGAACGGGTGAAAACTACAAGGGAATAAACAGCGTATCAGTAGTGGCAGATAACAGAGACAACAGCATGATACAGAGTGCAATTACATCAGTAACTAACATAAAAGAGGCTGCACAGTAACATTACAACACAGCTATGGCAACGTTCATGCTCTAACACTATCTTGCTCTATTCAGAAATGCAACCTATCTGTAATCAGTGTAAAGCATTAACTAAACTAAGAGATACAGACTACACAGAGGCTGTTTAACACAAACACATAAATGAATTCTAGTCTCACCGGAATCCGCTGGTCAGAAACAATGCTTTGTAGGGAGTTTAAAGTGAAGCGAGACAGCCAGGATACTAGTGTATCACTAAGAAAAGCCCAGGAAAGATGTGTACATTTCTCTTTCTACCTGGGAAAACTAAGGAGGCATTCTATGCATAACACACTATTCCTTAAAGGAGAATTCTCTCTTGTACACAGAAACAAGATAAATGAGTTTAAAATAACTTCTAAAGGCTGTAACTGGTAATACACTATGAATTTTAGCTTGCTGCACATGAATGGGCAGAATACTCCCCGCTTGGCATCAGCCTGGAAATTCGCCAAAATGTTGTGACGTTTCAAAGCTTGATCCGTAACAATACTGATGTAAAAGTTTTGATAATCGGGGCCCTAAGCACTTTTGTAAGAAATTAAAGATGGTCTTTTGATAAACTTTGAGCTGACATATGAAAATCACTCACTTCTTTTAAGGCCTTGTTTGAATCGTAAATATCTCGTTTGATGTCCAGGTTGTGAGGACTTAGAATCATATGTATAATCATTTAAGTCTGGATCAATCTTCGACTCTTTCACCTCCAATATACCGGCCTTGTGTGGCATTGTAATGTCGCCAGAAGGACAGGAAATGTCAAATTCTCCTGTAACACAAAATATTGAAATTAGATTTAATAAAATGCAAGATTCTATGTGATTAAGATTATTGTTAACATTTACAGGTTATTATAACTTCTAAATAGAACATTAGACTGAAAGGGACCCAAGGGACCCAATCTCCAGAGAAATGCTCCAGCGTTCAGAGAAAACATAGTTTTCTGCTGAACCATGTGACTGTAAATCGGACTGGATATCACAATGTCTTTCTTATGTGAAGACTGGAAGTTGCTTTCTCATTATAAGTATATGGAACCTCGCCCTGATTCTCATAGGCTGACATTGGGGAAAGCGCTACCGCACCACACATAAGACATATTAATGTAAAGTCCTTGTTGGTGTAACTCTCCTATAATAATAGGTGCGCACTCCCGAAAATTAATGAAGTAATTGATAATAATCTAGGGGCCAATTTCACCTTAGATAAAGGCAGTGGCTACATTACAGTACAGATACATTTAAAATAAATTTATTTTATTAATGACGTTGGGAAACAAAGTAAAGTTAAAATTAAGAACGGTGCACCTAGGTTATTATCAGTTACCACACATAAGACGCCGTGTGAGCCGACAAAGCTGAATCGTGGTCACATGGTTCAGAAGACGACCAGAATGGCTCTGGAAACCAGAGAAGACGGCAAATGGTAAGTATTTTACCGCATGTACACTACACTACTGATATATCTAGGAGGGGTTAGACAATACATATGGAGCTGGAGAGCTTCTGTAAGGTCAGATTTATCCGGCTGTAGTTACCATTTAGTTTGGTGTTGCTCTCTGTAAAGTCGTCGGCACAATATTGGCTTTCAGCATCTTGCATTGGCTTTTTCTTTTTCAGACAACTATAAGAATTGCAAAAATAAAAGTCACATTGTAAATCACAAAGTAAAACATCTGTATTCTGCAGAATGCGAGAATGAAACATTTTATCTAGTCCTATCTGTAGAGAGATCACCAGTCAGTCATTTTGATGTCTTTGACAATCAGCAATTTAGTTTAGTAAAGTATATACAAGTTGTAGCAGAGCCAGGTAGGAAAGGGTTAAGTCCGAGCTTTGCAGGATTTGATAAGAAGCCCCTATAACTTTTTGCTGAAACCAGGGCCTGTGTTCACCAGATGTTTCAGTCTGCTGGATGGAGCTTGTGAGCTGGAGTTTTATGAAAGGAATAAAGCTGTACCGGTCTGGACCAAACCTCATTGACTGTGTGAACGCTGCGTAATCCCTGCCTGAGAGCGTGAATCCCTACAAAGTCTAATATGTACCCATCAGTTACCCACAGGGCACAGCCCTAGGGGTGACGAGTGTGTGAACCACAAGAGGCCTACATAAAATATTCCCATTACTGGAGTAACCTGAAGATGTGACATTTCCTCTACAGACTCCTGTGTAGCCCATAAATCATGACTTACTATACTTACCAATAGAAGATAGCAATGGCGCCAATGATTACTGCGAGGACGAAGACAGTGACGGCAGCAGGTATAACAATCCTACAGACTGGATCCTCAGATGTTTTTGGAGGCACGGTGACATTCTCTAAAAAGCGAAAGAACATAAGTGATCAGGTGACCAGAGCTGGAATGTGTTCAGAAGTGGAAACCAAATACATGGACTGGGCGGACTGAGGAACCAAGTATGACTATTAAAAGAGGGGAATTTAGTTTGGAAAAATGATGGATTATTTTTCCGTCATGTCAATATATAATGGACAATACAGAGATCTGTTCTTTTATATCCACATGATGGGAGATGTCACCTGAAATTACAAGTAACACATGAAAAATCCTCCATTCCACTCGTATTATGTGACGTCATATAAATCCCCAGTCACAGAAGAGAAGTTACAGAACCCCTAATGACACGGAGAAGACGCTCATAAACTGGGCCCTAATAATGGATCCTAATAGTTTCTGGGGCCGGAGGTGAAATGTTACATGTGAAGGACATATCTGATTTCTGAGCTGCTTATCGCCTGTCTCTTGTGGGCGCCTTCTGCTACATGTAGGAGTCAGTGCATCCAGCAAGGAGAGAGCAGTATTAATGCTCGGTGTCTCCTCTATGGGTTATTAGATTGGACACTGGAACCCAAGCTGCATCTTTCCCCAATTTCACATTGAATGGTAAAATGAATGGTGTCATTCAAAACTACAACTCGTCCCGCAAAAAGATAAACAATCCTCATACGGCCATATGAAGGGAAAAAGTTATAGCTTTTGGAAGAAGTAGAGGAGGAAAAAGCCCAAAAATTAAAATTCGCTGAGGCGGGAAGGGGTTAACTCCATAGTCAGTGTATATGTGATAATGCCCTTACCTGCATAGATCCTGTCCTGCGCTCGTCTTGATAGATGGTTGAGCATAAAGATAGGAGCACCCTCTGCAGGTGCTAATAGCACGCTGAGAACTAGAAGTAGTCTAAACAGCATTGGAGCCTGGAGGAACATCGCTTACTGTGTACGGCACAATCAGCTTCTCCAGACAAAGGATCTGACTGCAAGATCGCTGGTTATAGCCAAGGATTCCGTGACATCACAATTGGAACCTAATTGTGACATCACGGGAGGCGGGGCTACACATGAGTGACATCATGGGGGCGGGGCTACACATGAGTGATGTCACAATTGGCGCTCATCCACAGGTGAGCAAATAAACTGACAATACAGAAACCTTCTCAGATTCAGCAAGAGAGCACGATATCAAGATATTACATTGTATGAGCTGCAGGACGACCTTAGTCATTTATCTTACAACTTGCCCTTGTGGTCTGATTTATGCTCACATAAAAACGTAGGAATTGAGAATCCGGATCCTTGAACACATGAAGGATATTAAGGCGGCAGAAAAGATGCCACAGGAAGACTTGGGTGCGAATGTAAAATTTAACCCTTTAGCCTAATATTTTTGAGACTTCCATCAGTGGCACTTACTCTGCTTGTGGGGAATTGATTGTCTTTATCCAGGTAATAGACGAGGTGACATGACCCAGAAATTGGCCCAATTAGAAAGCAAATGGATCACACCATTAAATGCATGAAGCCAAGGGGTTCAATGAACAATGGGGCTTTGGGAGTTTCCTATAAAATATTGATCTCGTGTCTGTTACTATATACAGGTCAGATATTTATCCTTGGCTCTTATGTCTTTTCTTTCCCAATTTTACATATACTGTAAATACTTTTTCTGGCAGTGAATACTTACTTTTTGCCATTTTTATTTGTCTGGATGGCGTGTTATCAATTATAATAAAATAATTTTCTTTTTGTATTTTTTCTAGGCTGTAGGATATAACACACATATGTCATCTTATATATTTATATATATCCTTGTTGTCACTTGGAATTTATCTTTTTGTTCCCTTAAAATTTATATATTTATTGTCTATTTTTTGTCAACAGATATTCTGATTTTTTTTTTATTAATTTGTTATCACACATTTATGTTTATATATTGCCTGCATTTATACATATTTATTTCTCAAAGCTTATCATGCAATACCCAGATCTGATTCCAGTAGGACACGTCCCTTTCCCCTCCCGTTTTTATATATATATTTTAATAATGTCTCTTGTTTCATGTTGTCCTTACTAATAAAGTTGATAATTTGCCGTCTTTTGAATACATTTCTTTGGGGTGTACATATATTTCGGTGAGAAATTACACATCACATTCAATGTGTATACCTTAAAGTGATATACACATTATCCCTTCCTTTGTGGATTGGATGGATTGTTGCTGATATTTATTGAGAATTTCATGTCAATAGCACTTTTAAAAATATATTAGCTTAGAAAATTGGTGACGTGTTTAATACTACTTTCTCTGACACACAAGCCTTGGTTTAACGGGTAGAAGAATAAATAATGAGAAATATGACTTCAGCACCTTCCCATCACTGGAATCTTTGGATTATTCACTGACTGTGACTACTACTCCCATTTTCTATGTGCCTCAGCACTGCAATATTACACCACAATCAGTTTTAGGAATTTTTCTATCCCCATGGGTAATGAGCTGCGTGCTCGGACCTCTTATCATATGATCTCTCTGAGAAAGCTACCTAGCGAAACGTACGTCAGAGTTCTGGGGTTTTCCATTCATGTGTTGGTCTCTTTATGGTTTGTGTCATTACTGCATAGCCACTAAGATTTAGGCTGTGTGCAGACGGACTTTTTGGCCCTGCGGATTTTTCCGCGCAGAATGGAAGAAATCCGCAGGTCAAATGACCTGCATTTTTCTTGCGGATTTCTTCCATTTTTCATGCGGTTTTCATGCGTTTTTTGTGCGGTTTTCCATCGCGGTTTTCCCCCTGCGGATTTGGTGACAGGGGAGATGGAAAACCGCGCAAAAGAAGTAACATGCTGCGGATTTTGTACCGAGGAATGCACACGGCTGGTAAGCGCAGACGACGCCATCCTAAGCATGAGCATCCCACTTATGCGTCTGCTCATGCAAACATTGACGCACCTTAAGGAGCAGGCGTCTGCAGCCAATGTTGACGAGGAGGAAGAGGTGGAGGGAATCCTTGATGACATTCAGCCATTGTCTGCTCAGGGACCTCTCCTGGACGAGTTGGAGGAAGAAGAGGAGGATGATGATGGGGATGATTACTTAGGGGAGGAGGATGCATCTCGTGGGGAAAGTGAAAATGTTGGCGTGGCAAGGTCTGGTACAGGGTTTGTGCGTGACTGGAGGGATGTGGATTTGCCAGAAAGTGCTCCTCCAACCAGCACTCGCAGTGCATCATTGACACCGGGAACATTGGCCCACATGTCAGATTATGCCTTGCGGATCCTAAAAAGGGACCCCCGCATTGCCAAAATGATGAACGATGACGACTACTGGTTGGCCAGCATCCTGGATCCACGCTATAAAGGCAAATTACAAAACATCATGCCACAGGAGAACCTTGACCTAATATTGGCTAATAAACAAGCAACTCTGGTAAATCGGTTGCTTGAGGCATTCCCAGCACACAGCAGCGGTGATGGTTCTCACACGAGCCGTTCGGGCCGGGCGCAGCTTGGCAGAGGTGTTCATGGTGCACACAGCAGAAGTGGCGTTGGAGACAGGGGTTTCATGACAATGTTGTGGACTGATTTTTCAAGTACCGCTCACACAACTGGTAATACAGCATCGATGGAAAGTGACAGGAGACAGCAGTTGTCAACTATGGTTACAAACTACTTTTCCTCCCATATCGATGTTCTCCCACACAGGTCATTCCCCTTTGACTATTGGGCTGCTAAACTGGACACCTGGCCTGAATTGGCACAATATGCCTTACAGGAGCTCGCTTGCCCAGCTGCAAGTGTGCTATCGGAATGAGTCTTCAGTGCAGCTGCATCAATCCTGACAGAAAAAAAGGACCCGTCTGTCAACCCAAAATGTGGATGATCTAACCTTCATTAAAATGAACCATGCATGGGTTTCCAAAGATTTTGTCCCACCTTCCCCTGATGACACATAGGGTGACAGAAAAATGGCTTGCTTTGGTCCACCTCTTCCTGGGACTTGACCTATTTCGCCTTTTGCATCAGCTGAATGTCCAACATCAGCATATGCCACTTTCTAAAACTCCCTAACTGTGCTGCCTCCCCCCCCCATGGCCGGGGTCACCACCTAGCGCACGACACCGTGCGAGTGCCGTTGCCCTGGACAGGTGGGTAGGCCGACTCTTGGGCGCGGGCACTGGCACAGGGTCCCTCATAGTGCAATCAAGTGTCTCTGACGGTGGTGGTGCACACCCGCCGTCAGACACACCGCCGTACTATGAGGGGCCCAGTGCCAGTACCGACGCCCACGAGTGGGCCCCCCTTGCTTGGGCAGGGCCCCAGCATTTGCAATCTTTACCTCTCCCTGCTCCTCCGCTGTGTAGTCTGGGCCGTCAAATCCATACTGTGCCTGACACCGTCTGAGCCTGCCTCCTGGTGTATTGACATATATTTTGAATGTGTACGCTATCCATACATGTTATCCGGGGATACGGTACCCTTTCTCACCTTTGTGCAATCACGTGCAATCCATACTGGGCCTAACACCGTCTGAGCCTGCCTCCTGATGTATAGACATATCTTTTGAATGTGTACGCTATCCATACATGTTATCCAGGGATACGGTACCCTTTCTCACCTTTGTGCAATCACGTGCAAGCCATACTGGGCCTAACACCGTCTGAGCCTGCCTCCTGATGTATAGACATATATTTTGAATGTGTACGCTATCCATACATGTTATCCGGGGATACGGTACCCTTTCTCACCTTTGTGCAATCACTTGCAAGCCATACTGGGCCTTACACCGTCTGAGCCTGCCTCCTGATGTATAGACATATATTTTGAATGTGTACGCTATCCATACATGTTATCCGGGGATACGGTACCCTTTCTCACCTTTGTGCAATCACGTGCAATCCATACTGGGCCTAACACCGTCTGAGCCTGCCTCCTGATGTATAGACATATCTTTTGAATGTGTACGCTATCCATACATGTTATCCAGGGATACGGTACCCTTTCTCACCTTTGTGCAATCACTTGCAAGCCATACTGTGCCTGACACCGTCTGATCCTGCCTCCTGATGTATAGACATATCTTTTGAATGTGTACGCTATCCATACATGTTATCCGGGGATACGGTACCCTTTCTCACCTTTGTGCAATCACGTGCAATCCATACTGGGCCTAACACCGTCTGAGCCTGCCTCCTGATGTATAGACATATATTTTGAATGTGTACGCTATCCATACATGTTATCCGGGGATACGGTACCCTTTCTCACCTTTGTGCAATCACTTGCAAGCCATACTGGGCCTTACACCGTCTGAGCCTGCCTCCTGATGTATAGACATATATTTTGAATGTGTATGCTATCCATACATGTTATCCGGGGATACGGTACCCTTTCTCACCTTTGTGCAATCACTTGCAAGCCATACTGTGCCTGACACCGTCTGAGCCTGCCTCCTGATGTATAGACATATCTTTTGAATGTGTACGCTATCCATACATGTTATCCGGGGATACGGTACCCTTTCTCACCTTTGTGCAATCACTTGCAAGCCATACTGGGCCTTACACCGTCTGAGCCTGCCTCCTGATGTATAGACATATATTTTGAATGTGTACGCTATCCATACATGTTATCCAGGGATACGGTACCCTTTCTCACCTTTGTGCAATCACGTGCAATCCATACTGGGCCTAACACCGTCTGAGCCTGCCTCCTGATGTATAGACATATCTTTTGAATGTGTACGCTATCCATACATGTTATCCGGGGATACGGTACCCTTTCTCACCTTTGTGCAATCACTTGCAAGCCATACTGTGCCTGACACCGTCTGATCCTGCCTCCTGATGTATAGACATATCTTTTGAATGTGTACGCTATCCATACATGTTATCCGGGGATACGGTACCCTTTCTCACCTTTGTGCAATCACGTGCAAGCCATACTGGGCCTAACACCGTCTGAGCCTGCCTCCTGATGTATAGACATATATTTTGAATGTGTACGCTATCCATACATGTTATCCGGGGATACGGTACCCTTTCTCACCTTTGTGCAATCACTTGCAAGCCATACTGTTCCTTACACTGTCTGAGCCTGCCTCCTGATGTATAGACATATATTTTGAATGTGTATGCTATCCATACATGTTATCCGGGGATACGGTACCCTTTCTCACCTTTGTGCAATCACTTGCAAGCCATACTGTGCCTGACACCGTCTGAGCCTGCCTCCTGATGTATAGACATATCTTTTGAATGTGTACGCTATCCATACATGTTATCCGGGGATACGGTACCCTTTCTCACCTTTGTGCAATCACGTGTAACCCATTCTGGTCGTGAGAACGACTGGCGAGCTGTTAAGCAAGCTACAGCACCTGTGGTTTGCACACGTAAGTTTTTCATTTTTTTCAGTAATGACGGTTAGGCCTAATTCCGGAACTGCGGTTGACCTGCACTTACTGGGAAATCATCGTTCGCGAGTAATAATTGTAATCAATGATCCCCATCACTATCGTTGTTCAGCGGGTTATCTGCACCTGTAAGCGACAAATGCTGGCCTTTTCAGAGTAGCGCACATGCAGCCACGGACATGTAAGGGCATGACACACCAGTTATTGGCCAATCTCTTGTGCCAGAGCCTCACGTTTCCCTCTAGTAAGCCAGACTCAGACCGCGGGGCATGACGGAGTCTCGTTCGTTAACGGAATTAAGCTTGCAATGTGTGCATCTGTTCTGTAGCTGGCATGGTTGAAGTTGCCCGTGTTGAGTCAAATTACGCCGTAGGCTCCACTCCTGGTGGTGGTGCCCTTCTGGACATTCCTTTAAGGTTCAGCTTTGCAACCATACTGCCCACGTAAAACAAACACTTTGCCTTCATGAACGCTGTTTGGAGGGTCATGACTCGTGGGAATAACGCCGCCCAATCAGTTAACCTGCTAGAGAGATCCTCCGTTGCTCCCAAGCATGACATCACACTCCCTAGGAGGAAGGTAATGCCACTGTGGGGACCGTACTCCTGGGGGCGACACAAGTGCACTGATGCCCAGCCACTGCTCGATGAATCTGCTGGTACATTGACCCAGACCACTACATTCCCCTCGCACGCTACCCGGCCTGAATCTGACCCTGATGAAACTCAGGTTACCCTTCCCATATACAGTTCCATCTTACACGGTGACAAAGAGGAAGCTGCAGATGAAAGTGCAGGTTCGGCCCACCCGCCATCAGACACACCACCGTACTATCAGGGGCCCTGTGCCAGTGCCGTCGCCAACGAGTGGGCCCCCCCTCCTTGCTCAGGATCACAGCACTTGCAAGGCTGAACTACTGTGCAGTGAGATGGAAGATGGGGACGACGAGGAGTCCAGACTAGTACAGGGATTCCCTAGCGAGGAGACTTATTTGATTGTTTTCAATGTTGGGACAGCAATTTTTGGGGAGCACTATACTCTGGAGAATGATAGACGGGGCCCTCCATACACTGGAACATTCCAAAGGTGGACATCAGACACTGGAGCAGCATTTACAGGGCCCATTATACACTAGAGCATTAGAAATGGGGCCCATTATGTTTGGAGCATTATTTGGGCCCATAAGACAGTGGAGCTTCATCCATGGGGACCAACATATACTGTAGCATTATGTGGAGCTCATCATATACTGTTTCAAACATTATATGGGACCAATGATTCTGTATGGAGAAATAGATGGGCCTCGTCATGAGATGTAAAAAGTGAAGTACTTTTCATTGTACTATACCGCTATTTCTCTGCCGTATCGGAGCATGATGAGTTGTGGTATTATGTGTTAAAGGGGCGCTCTTTCGCCCAGGGCACATGAAAACCTGGAGCCAGCCCTACCCCCCCACAACTTTAGCCAAATAACCCCCATTTTTCAGTGCGTAACTTGTATTATGAAGTTAATTAAGGTTGACCAGCTTAAGTAAGAAGAATTGATGCTTTTGGCATTCAAATGAGCACTGTAGGTGTGTTTCCTGTCCTCCTCTCACTGTCGACTTTTATTCCCCATTGACTTACATTGGGTTTCGTGTTTCGGGACGACCCCGACTTTTCCCTATAATCGGCCGATCTTGCTCGACCCGACTTTTGGAAAAGTCGGGTTTCACGAAACGAAACTCGACCATAAAAAACCAAAAGTCGCTCAACTCTAATGATGACGACTGCGCGGAACCCAGTCTTACTGGAAGATAGTCACAGTACCTAGGTCCCATCCAATTTGCTGATCTCTGGTGTACAGAACCCAGTACAGTGTAATGATAATAATGAATCTGACTAGTGCAAATAACCCATTCCAGGATGGTGACGAAGACAGGTGTACAGAGCCCAGTCCAGTGTGGTGATGATGATGATGATGACTGGGGCACAGAACCCAGTCAGTGTGGTGGTGGTGATGATGGAGATGACTGGTGCACAGAGCCCAGTACAGTGTGGTGATGGTTGATGACTGGTGCACAGAACCCAGTCCAGTGTGGTGATGGTGGTGATGATAATGATTGGCGCACAGAGCCCAGTACAGTATGGTGATGATGGTGGTGGCGATGATGATGACTGGTGCACAGAGCCCAGTCCAGTGTGGTGATGGTGGTGATGATGATAATGAATGGTGCACAGAGCCCAGTATAGTGTGGTGATGGTGATGATGATGACTGGTGCACAGAGCCCAGTCCAGTGTGGTGATGGTGGTGATGATAATGATTGGTGCACAGAGCCCAGTACAGTGTGGTGATGATAATGACTGGTGCACAGAGTCCAGTACAGTGTGGTGATGGTGGTGGTGATGATAATGACTGGTGCACAGAGCCCAGTACAGTGTGGTGATGGTGATGATGATGACTGGTGCACAGAGCCCAGTCCAGTGTGGTGATGGTGGTGATGATAATGATTGGTGCACAGAGCCCCGTACAGTGTGGTGATGGTGATGATGATAATGACTGGTGCACAGAGCCCCGTACAGTGTGGTGATGGTGGTGGTGATGATAATGACTGGTGCATAGAGCCAAGTACAGTGTGGTGGTGGAGATGATGACTGGTGCACAGAGCCCAGTACAGTGTGGTGACGGTGATGATGATGACTGGTGCACAGAGCCCAGTCCAGTGTGGTGATGGTGGTGATGATAATGATTGGTGCACAGAGTCCAGTACAGTGTGGTGATGGTGATGATGATGACTGGTGCACAGATCCCAGTACAGTGTGGTGATGATGATGACTGGTGCACAGAGCCCAGTACAGTGTGTGATGATGGTGGTGATGATAATGACTGGTGCACAGAGTCCAGTACAGTATGGTGATGGTGGTGGTGATGATAATGACTGGTGCACAGAGCCCAGTACAGTATGGTGATGGTGGTGGTGATGATAATGACTGGTGCACAGAGCCCAGTACAGTATGGTGATGATGGTGGTGATGATAATGATTGGTGCACAGAGTCCAGTACAGTGTGGTGATGGGGGTGGTGATGATAATGACTGGTGCACAGAGCCCAGTACAGTGTGGTGATGGTGGTGATGATGATGACTGGTGCACAGAGTCCAGTCCAGTGTGGTGATTGTGCTGATGATAATTATTGGTGCACAGAGCCCAGTACAGTATGGTGATGGTGGTGGTGATGATGATGACTGGTGCACAGAGCCCAGTCCAGTGTGGTGATGATGGTGGTGGTGGTGATGATGATGATGACTGGTGCACAGAGCCCAGTCCAGTGTAGTGATGGTGGTGGTAATGATAATGACTGGTGCACAGAGTCCAGTACAGTGTGGTGATGGTGGTGGTGATGATAATGACTGGTGCACAGAGCCCAGTACAGTGTGGTGATGGTGGTGGTGATATTGACTGGTGCACAGAGCCCAGTACAGTGTGGTGATGGTGGTGGTGGTGATGATGATGACTGGTGCACAGAGCCCAGTCCCCAGCGTGGTGTTGGTGGTGGTGATGATGATGACTGGTGCATAGAGCCCAATACAGTGTGGTGGTGATGATGATGACTGGTGTACAGAGCCCAGTACAGTGTGGTGATGACTGTTGTGGATCTTTTATTCCATGACCGTGTGAGAAGACAGGCGTTTAGCACCATGAGGCTGGTTTCACATTAGCGCTTTTTAAGCGCACGCACGGCCGGGGGTAGCTCCGCCCCCGAGCCGGCTCTCTGCCCGGCATGCCCGCCCCTTGCTTGTAGCGCCGCCTTCTAGCGCACAGCGGCGCCTGCGATCGGCGCACCCTATCTTTAGCATAGGGTGCGCAGATCGTGCGCCGGCCGTGCGCTAGTTGCACTTTGACCTGCGCTGCGCACTTTTGACGGTGCGCCGTGCACGCCAAAATCAAACTTTTCGGATTTTGGCGTGCACGGCGCACCGTCAAAAGTGCGCAGCGCAGGTCAAAGCGCAACTAGCGCACGGCCTGCGCACGATCTGCGCACCCTATGCTAAAGATAGGGTGCGCCGATCGCAGGCGCCGCTGTGCGCTAGGAGGCGGCGCTACAAGCAAGGGGCGGGCACGCCGGGCAGAGAGCCGGCTCGGGGGCGGAGCTACCCCCGGCCGTGCGTGCGCTTAAAAAGCGCTAATGTGAAACCAGCCTTATACGTTTTCTCTGGCACCTGGGAAATCTAGATAACGCCATGTGTCTGTGGTGCCTGGTATGATGTGTACATGGCGCCCACTTGCATTTGCCATTTTACAGGTTCTCTGTCTTCTGTGCCAGTGAGACCCCCTTCTCTGGAGCATGACAGCACCAGGCCGGACCCTGTAAGCACCCCACCCATCTGTACTTAGTTCTTGGCAGTGAATTAGGAATTGGAAACTTGGCACCATGTTGTGTTTGGCAGGGGGGCATATCCGGAGCCTGGTCATGCTTCCCTATGGTTTGCTGGATGGTATTTTCGGTGCGTGCACAGAGGAGTGGTCAATTTATTGAAAATTGGTGAACCTTGCTTGGAATGAGCACAGGTTTGAAGCCACTAGTGACGAATGAGCGTTCTCAGGTGTTATTGTGGCGTCCCTTAGGCTCAGTCGCCAGAGAGGTACTGCACCTCCTCCTGAGGTGTGGTGCCCCACCATCCAGGTAAGGTGGGAAGCTCCTGACCACGCTCCAACACCTGCACCCCACACGACAAAGTAGTGTAGCAAATCACCTTCGGCGGCTCCATGCTTGGAGTATAGCAAAGCACCCATTGGTGGCTCCCTGCTTGGAACACGAAACGTGCTGGGAGGTGGGTGGAGTTGAGTTTACATTAAAAGAGCGGGAAGAGTTTAGGAGTGATTCAGTCATTCAGTCTTTCAGTCAGCCACTGAGAGTGAGTGAGGATGCAGAAGGACAGAGAGTGAGACAGAGAAGATCCCCGTGAGAGGGATGGATGAAGGAAGTGCTGCAGCAGGCCACAGTGCCCTGGGTCTGCTGGCACAGGAAAGAGACATAGAAAGGAAACCTGATTTTTCCATAGAGAGAAAGGATTAGTACGGAACGTGAGGAGTAAAAGAGAGAACAAAGGACGTGGGTTAGAGGACAACCCTGCCTAGGAGTTCTAAGCACAAGGCCGGGGCCCGGTCCCCGAGGTTGTATGGATACTAATGGTCCTGCAGCAGACACCAGAGGGAATAGAAGTTAACCATACTTTATTCCCACATCAGACTTGGGGGCACAACAGCAACATTGATAGTGAGCCGGGACTAGGAAGCAAGGAGTCCCCGAAGCAGGCTACAGCTGTCTGCCGTACAAGGAAAGTTCATAAGAACATTGGACAGGAGGAACTCCAGTGTAACTCATTACTGGGAGTACTTCATTTATAGGCGCTATAAGAGGAGACGTTCAGAAAGGCACATGTTGGCGGAGTGTTGGAAAGGAGTGTTCCACCTGGCCTGGAGGTTGACTGAGTCCCTGACCCGGAGGACACGGCACAGAGGCAGGCACCTGTTTGCACAACAGACTGTGAGTAAAGCTTTGGAACAACATGCCCTGGTGTCCTTCACTTATTCCTGTGCCAACACATCTACACTGCCCTGGGACTACAGCTTCACCTGTGCGGAGCTTTTACATCTTTGCTGCACCATACCATCAGTCCCAGAGGATCTGCATGCAGCGTCGGCTTAACACCTTCCTTGCCGAACACCACAGGTGGCGTCACAAACTATTCATTTAATCAACTACATTCCACCATTCAATCTCCCTTTTACTTGGGCGCCCAGGGCCACGGACCGGGTCACCGCTGCTGTGACACCTTCCCCCTGAGTGACCGGCCCGGTACTGAGTACCCCACAGCCCTGGGAGGGCGACCCATTATCAGAGTATGGCTGGTTTTACATTTACCTTGTTCTTGTGGGCCGATTTTGCGGCCTCAGTAGATTTCTATGGGGCCGCAAAATCGGGCCGGAAAAAAAGTCCACTGTGTGCCGTAAGGCTGTGATGGCCTTTTTAGCGGCTGTGATAAAAGATCGAGCTTGCTCAATTCTTTTATATGGCGTACGGACACGGCCCCCATTGTAACCAATGGGGCCACAAAAACAAACGGAAGGTTTTTTGTATGGCGCTCTGTGACTTCGGGTTTTGCAGAACACGTTTTTTTTCCCCCAATACTATTTCCATAGTATTGGAAAATTGAAAAACAGCGATCACAAACTTTTTTGCAGTCCATTATTGCGGCAGACCACAAAAAATGCGGCGAAAAGGGCAGCAATAACGGGCTGCAAAAAAGCGGCAAGTGTAAAAGCAGCCTATGTCCTGTGTGCTCCAATAGTATGTTCAGTCCCTGCGGCTGCATGTTAGACAGTCACAACACATCTGGGATATTGCCTAACAAACAGGAATCCCCACATGTGTTGCTGCTGTCTAACAGCCGAGAGACCTGCAGCCGCGGGGACTGAACATACTAATCGGGCACGCCGAGGACACTCGGATACCACCTTACCTGAGCACGCTCGCTCATCAGTAGAAGCCACTTTATGGTTGATCAGCACAGGGAGTAAAACAAATGTAGAAAATCTGCGACTAATCTGCTGCAAAATCTGCGTGAGACTCTGTTCTGGAGGGCAATTTGTGTTTAGATTCTGTGTGGAATTTTTTTGCAGCGAGTGGGAGAGATTTGGTACAATCACATCCACTTTGTTACTGTTACACCCAGCAGACTTTTCACCTAGAGTATCGGATGTAAAAAGTGTACAGATCGGAAACCGCACAATGCCGCGCACTGTATAGAGCAGCTCCGCTTTACTGAAGTGAATAGGAGCTGATCTGCAGTACCTGAGAACGGCCACTACACAGTGTGAGGCGCTGTGCTGTTCTGCCTCTGCACGCTGTTTACAGCTGATTGGTGGGGAGTGTCGGCTTTCAGATCACCACCGATCTCATATTGATGACCTACCCACAGGACAATTGTTATATCTGAGTACCAAAAAACCCCTTTATTACCAGGAGAATCAAAATACTGTTTTTTTATGTCACTTACTGTAGAAATAAATCCAAAAATGAACTTGGCTTCTAGAATGTGTCCATCTGACTATTGTAGGAGGATCTTTACCTGTCACAAGAAGGATTCAGGAGTAAATCTGGGCAACGATGAGGAAGCAAAATACAGCCGCCATGTCCTGCCGTCTGTAATCTGTCCCCTCAGTGTTGCTGTATATTGCCCCCCACTGAATCTGACCTTCACTGGTGAGTTCAGACCTATGTGATGCGCAATATAAGGACTGACCAGAACCTGACATCCTCCTAGGAGTATATGATGTGTTCAGGTCAGGAGACCCGCGGCCGGTCCATGCGGTCAGTCCGTGCATCGTGGTCCGGACGCTGTCTGTGGTACGCTCTTTAGGGCTCTCGCTGCCATATGTTGTGGTTATGGAATGAATTTTATTGAGTCTGGCTGAAAGAACAATAAATCCTTGGTCAGCCAGCAGTAGTGACTCTAGGCCGCTAATCCTTGACGGACACTTGCTCAGTAGTGACCAGTAGATGCTGTCGTGCGCACTTAGGCCTCTTCCACATATGAGTTTTTTGTCATCAGTCACAATCCGTCGAATTTTGAAAAAAACGGATCTGGTGACTGATGCCGCTGGATCTGTTTTTTCTCATAGATTTGTATTAGCGACAGATGGCCACACGTTTCATCCGTCGTTCAACGGATCTGTCGAAAATTCTTTGTCCGTCGGCCGGAGACAACGAACATAGGAAGATTTTTTGTCACCGTCGAAAAATGGGACAGCTGTCCGGTATTTGCTAGAATGGAAGCCTATGGGCGACGCATTTGTCCGACAAATGATGGAATCCGGCAACGGATTCCATTTTTTTTTTAACTGTGCATGTGCTGACACTGTGCCTGTATGGTGTGTGCGGGCTGTGTGTGTGTGCCTGTGTGACGGGGGGTATGCGTGTATGTGTGTGTGCGTGCAGGCATCGTCCGATGGGACTACAAGTCCCATCCGGGCTCTGCCTTCCACAGTGACAGTGATTGACTTCTGCCCAGTTGCTTGCCAGCAGCATGGATGCTTCTCTAAATCAGGTCTCATAAAGTCATTCCAACATTTCAGGTTACCACAGGCAAGGTGATAACTTGTGGATTCGTGCAGCTCTGAGCTCTACCCACTATACACCGCTGTCTCTGGCAGTGACATAGAGAATGAATAGAGCAGACGCCCCTTGTGACATTTCACAAGCCTGATCGCCGGATCTGTTGGGATCCCAGCGGCTGGATAGCTGATACCATTTGAAATGTTGAAAATAACCTTTTAAAGCAACTTTCCACTCTGGGACTGAGAAATATTCACTTCACATGTATAGTCACCATCCTAGTGCCCTCTGTTTGCTTCCCGATGCCTCTTTCTCTGAGGCCAGCATTCCTTTCCTTCCAAGATGGCCGCCTCAGTGGCATAAGGAGTGAAGTAATCGCTCTAAGTCACCCCTGCTAATCCTATTCCATGTAACAAGGATGGTAAGGGAGGTGGCTTAGACTTATTGATGCACTTCTCAAGCCAATTTTGCAACCATTTTGCATATGGGAGGAAAGCAACACTGGCCTCAGAGAATGGGGCATCGCCAGCCAAACGGAGGGCACCAAGCTGTGACTAAACTGTGAAGTGTATCGTCCCTTTCCAGTCACAGTTTTAACATCTTGACAGAATATACTATATTATATTCATGAAGAGAGAGATTGCTGTCTGCGCGGCAGGCGGTGGCCGTGGAGCGCGGCAGGCAGTGGATGTGGAGCGCGGCAGGCAGTGAAGCGCGGCAGGCAGTGGCTGTGGAGCGTGGCAGGCGATAACCGTGGAGCGCGGCAGGCGGTGGCTGTGGAGTGCGGCAAGCGGTGGCTGTGGAGCGCGGCAGGCGGTGGCCGTGGAGCGCGGCAGGCGGTGGCCGTGGAGCGCGGCAGGCGGTGTCTGTGGAGCGCGGCAGGCGGTATCTGTGGAGAGCGGCAGGCGGTATCTGTGGAGAGCGGCAGGAGGTGGATGTGGAGTGCGGCAGGCGGTGGCCGTGAAGCGCGGCAGGCAGTGGCTGTGGAGCGTGGCAGGCGATAACCGTGGAGCGCGGCAGGCAGTGGCCGTGTAGCGCGGCAGGCGGTGTCTGTGGAGCGCGGCAGGCAGTGGCTGTGGAGCGCGGCAGGCAGTGGCCGTGGAGCGCGGCAGGCGGTGGCTGTGGAGCGCGGCATGCGGTGGCTGTGGAGCGCGGCAGGCGGTGGCTGTGGAGCGCGGCAGGCGGTGGCTGTGGAGCGCGGCAGGCAGTGACCGTGGAGCACTGCAGGCGATTATATTATAATCAAAAGTATTGACCAAAAAATACATCTAAATAAAGTGCAGTGCATATATAAAGCGATTTCTAGTCAAAAAAGTACATATCAGTAAAAAATAAATCCCACACCCCACACCCCAACGCGCGTTTCACACGTTCCTTCCTCAGGGAATTGTTCTTTAATATTTAAATTTATTATGGGATTTATTTTTTACTGATATGTACTTTTTTGGCTAGAAATCACTTTATATATGCACTGCACTTTATTTAGATGTATTTTTTGGTCAATACTTTTGATTATAATTTATTAAATTGGATTGCTACTATATGGAATATATGTGCTGCTTCACTTCCCCCTCTTTTTGCTTTTTTATTGTCTTTTTGTGTTGGGATTTTAATGTGTCCTATGGTGTCCTTAATAAAAGTATTTATATTGATTTCAATATTGTAATTGTGTTATTGGCTCTTTTTGGATAGGTGGCTTATTTTTGTTTTATCATACCCAAACATGTGTGGATCCTAAGGGTGCGTGCACAAGCTGCGGATTCTGCTGCGGATTTGGCCCTGCGGCTCCCCAGCAGAATCCGCTGCATTGTACAGCACCATTAGGCTATGTACACACGCTGCAGATTTGGCCCTGCGGCTCCCCAGCAGAATCCGCTGCATTGTACAGCACCATTAGGCTATGTACACACGCTGCAGATTTGGCCGTGCGGCTCCCCAGCAGAATCCGCTGCGTTGTACAGCACCATTAGGCTATGTACACACTCTGCGGATTTGGCCCTGCGGCTCCCCAGCAGAATCCGCTGCGTTGTACAGCACCATTAGGCTATGTACACACGCTGCAGATTTGGCCCTGCGGCTCCACAGCAGAATCTGCTGCGTTGTACAGCACCATTAGGCTATGTACACACGCTGCAGATTTGGCCTCTGCGGATCCGCAGCAGTTCTGCAGTGTACAGTACAAGGTAAGTCTATGTGACTTACACTCCGCGGTGCCCACGCAGCGGATTTTTAACTGTAGAAAAGCTGCGGTTTTGAATCCGCAGAATTGACGTCAATTCTTTCTGCGGATTCCGCTGCGGTTTGCCATCTATTCCATCGTCCAGGTGGCAAACCGCAGGGGAAAAGCACAGGCCAATCCGCAGGTCATTTGAGCTGTGGATTTATCTGTGGATCCGCAGATACAAACCCGCGGGTGAATCCGCAGCGTGTGCACACGGCCTTATAATGAATGGAAAATGGAAACCGCAAGGGGGCGTGGCTTGAGCTGGCTATGGAGTAGCAAGCACAGCTCAGGAGCTCTGAGGAGGCATCCTCCAAATCTACGATTGTGCCCTCCAAAAGTGCCAGTGTGCCTGCATTTAGGCACAATCCCCGGTTCTGTGTGGTGCCGCGGGGGTTAGAACGAAGGCGGAGGGATCTAAAGCTCCTCAGCGTCCTCTCTCTTGAGCGCTACCTTCCCTGCATCTAGGAGACGTGAGGCGGAAGGACACAAAATAATCCTAAAGTTGTACACTCTTACTTGCGTTGGGCCCGCCTACCGCCTAAAAAAGAATTGTCATTTTTCCTGGTTGGTCCCCACCTGTACCGGGCCCCTTGTGGGTCGCTGGGCACTAGCATTCAGCCCTACTGCTGTGAATTGTGCGGCGCTGTGGGAAATAGAACGGGGCGGAAGACTCTACTCCCCCAAGCTGTGTGGAATACTGGCTGTCGGCCTGTCATAGCCGCACGGCGGAAGGACACAAAATAGTGCCAAAGTTGAGCTCATCCTAGTGACGGACTTACTTGTTGCTTAATTAAAGGTCTTTAATTAATTCTGGAGGGACCCCCCACCTGTACCGGGGCTATCATTAGTTGCCGTGTTCCTGCATTTAGCCTCACTCCTCTCCATTACTGAGCGGTGCTGCAGCTAACAACAGAGGTGGAGGAATCTGCATCTCATTAGCTGCACTATTTTCGCTGGGCGGAAGGACACTAATTACTAGTTTACGGCGGTTTCTCCTTACACATAAAAAGGAAGAATTGTAAGCTTCTCTGGGAAGTCCCCCGCCCGCCGGGCCCTCTGAAAGGGCAAGAGTGCTTTCATTTAGCCCCATTCTACGCTTGTACTGAGCGGTGAGTCATAGGAGTGACAGAGAGGGCGGAGGGATCTGCCTTATTCTGTCAGCGCCGTGCTCCTGCTCCCAGCTTGTGTGCAGCTGATTCCTCATAGACTCAATATTAGATAACAAATAACTTTGTTGCCCTATGAAGGGCGGGCCCGAAAAATTTCTTGCACAGGGGCCCACTACAGTCTATGTCTGCCCCTGCACTAGTGTGAACGCAGCCCCACTCATGCAGCCCCTAACCAGGACCCCCATACATGCTCCCAATACATTTAATTATCATTACCACAGCACAGGGCACAAGCCTTTCTAGTGAGGCAGGAAAGATCACTGTATGACAGAGCAGCATGCGGACATAGTCTATATTATGTCTGCAGACTGATCCCATACAGCTAGGGCCGGCGTCAGCACCCAGCGTACCCGGGCAAGTGCCTGGGCACTGGCGAGACGGGGGGGCCCACTCGGCATCTGAACAAGTTTTTTTTTTTTTTTTTTATTTATATGTCCGCTCATACTGACCACTATCTTTTTTTCCTGTGTGTGAGAGCATGCGACCAACATGTTACCGCTCATTAAGGTCTTGAATTTGGATGCCACTCCTAATGGGGCCATTATCCTGTATGGAGCATTATATGGGGCCCATTATCCTGTATGAAGCATTATATGGGGCCCATTATCCTGTATGAAGCATTATATGGGGCCCATTATCCTGTATGAAGCATTATATGGGGCCCATTATCCTGTATGGAGCATTATATGGGGCCCATTATCCTGTATGAAGCATTATATGGGGCCCATTATCCTGTATGGAGCATTATATGGGGCCATTATCCTGTATGGAGCATTATATTGGTCCCATTATTCTATATGGAGCATTATATGGTTTCCATTATTCTGTATAGAACACTACAGTGGGGCAAAAAAGTATTTAGTCAGTCAGCAATAGTGCAAGTTCCACCACTTAAAAAGATGAGAGGCGTCTGTAATTTACATCATAGGTAGACCTCAACTATGGGAGACAAACTGAGAAAAAAAAATCCAGAAAATCACATTGTCTGTTTTTGTTTCATTTTATTTGCATATTATGGTGGAAAATAAGTATTAGGTCAGAAACAAAATTTCATCTCAATTTCATCTCCGGGGGGGCGCCGCTGATCGCGGTCGGGTGTCAGCTGATTATCACAGCTGACACCCGGCACTATGTGTCAGGGGTAGTCATGGACCATCCCCGACATGTTAACCCCTGGCACATTGCCATCAAACATGATGGCAGTGTACCAGGGGTTTAGAGAAGCATCGGCAGGGAGGGGACTCCCTCCGTGCTTCTCTGAGACCCCCAGCACAGCACGATGTGCTGCGCTGCGCTGAGGGCCTCCTTCCCTGCAGGTCCCCGGATCCAATATGGTGGCGGGGACCTTCAAGGGCCAGCAGGGAGGCGGCTTCCTCATTGCCTGCAGAGAGCAGGCATGAGGAATCCTCCTGCGCTGCCTGTCACATGGCTGATTTGTCACAGCGCTGTGTGATGTGTCAGATCAGCAATCTGACATATAACAGTGATGTCCGCCCCGGCACAATGTAATAAAGTAAAAAAAGAAAAAAATAGTGTAAAAATAATTTATAAAAAATCTTTAAATATAAAAAAAATATTCCCTAATAAATTCATTTTTTGGAAATAAAAAAAACAAACAATAAAAGTACACATATTTAGTATTGACACGTCCGTAATGACCCGCCCTATAAAACTGTACGATTAGTTAACCCCTTTAGCGAACCCCTTAAAAAATAAAAATAAGAAACAAAGCAAAAACAATGCTTTATTATCATACCGCCGAACAAAAAGTGCAATAACGCACGATCAAAAAGACGGATATAAATAACCATGGTACCGCTGAAAACGTCATCTTGTCCCGCAAAAATGAGCCGCCATACAGCATCATCAGTGAAAAAATAAAAAGTTATAGCTCGAAGAATAAAGCGATGCAAAAATAATTATTTTGTATATAAAATTGTTTTCATCGCATAAAAGCGCCAAAACATAGAAAAAGACATAAATGAGGTATCGGTGTAATCATACTGACCCGAAGAATAAAACCACTTTTACCGGATGCGGAATGTTGTAAACTCACCCCCCAAAAGAAATTCATGAATTGATGGTTTTTGTTCATTCTGCGTCCCAAAAATCGAAATAAAAAGCGATCAAAAAATGTCACGTGACCGAAATTGGTACCAATGAAAACATCAACTCATCCTGCAAAAAATAAGACCTCACATGAGTCGGTGGGTCAAAATATGGAAAAAGTATAGCTCTCAAAATGTGGTGATGCAAAAACTATTTTTACAATAAAAAGCATCTATTAGCTTGTGACAGCTGCCAAACATAAAAACCCACCATAAATAGTAAATCAAACTCCCCTTTATTACCCCCTTAGTTAGGGAAAAATAATAAAATTAAAAAAATGTATTTATTTCCATTTTCCCATTAGGGCTAGCTTTAGGGCTAGGGTTAGGGCTGAGATTAGGGTTAGGGGTGTGTTGGGGTTAGGGTTGGAGTTAGAATTGGGGAGTTTCAACAGTTTAGGCACATCAGAGGTTCTCCAAACGCGACATGACACCCGCAGACAATTCCATCAAAGTCTGCATTCCAAAATGTCACTACTTCCCTTCAGAGCCACGACATGTGCCCATACAGTAGTTTTCTCCCACATATGGGGTATCAGCGTGCTCAGTAAAAATTGGACAACAACTTTTGTTGTCCAATTTCTCCTTTTACCCTTGGGAAAATAAAAAAATTGGGGACTAAAAGATTTCCATTTTCCAATTAGGGCTAGGGTTAGGGCTAGAGTTAGGGATGAGATTAGGGTTAGGGGTGTGTTGGGGTTAGGGTTGGAGTTAGAATTGGGGGGTTTCCACTGTTTAGGCACATAAGGTGCTCTCCAAATGCAACATGGCGTCTGATCTCAATTCCAGCCAATTCTGCGTTGAAAAAGTCAAACGGTGCTCCTTCCCTTCCAAGCTCTGCCATGCGCCCAAACAGTGTTTTACCCTCATATATGGGGTATCAGCCTACTCAGGACAAATTGCAAAACAACTTTTGGGGTCCAATTTCTCCTGTTAACCTTAGGAAAACAAAAAATGGGGGCAAAAATATCATTTTTGTGGAAAAAATATGATTTTTTATTTTCACACCCTGGCGTTATAAACTTCTGTGAAGCCCTTGGGGGTTCAAAGTGCTCACCACACATCTAGATAAGTTCCTTTGGGGGTCTAGTTTCCAAAATGGGGTCACTTGTGCGGGGTTTCAACAGTTTAGGCACATCAGAGGCTCTCCAAATGCAGCATGACACCCGCAGACCATTCCATCAAAATCTGCATTCCAAAACGTCACTACTTCCATTCCAAGCCCCAACGTGTGCCCATACAGTAGTTTTCTCCCACATATGGGGTATCAGTGTACTCAGGACCAATTGGACAACAACTTTTGGGTCCAATTTCTTCTGTTACCCTTGGCAAAATAAAAAATGGGGACTAAAAGATCATGTTTGTGATTTTGTGTTTTTTTTATTTTCCCGGTGTTATAAACTTCTGATTAGCCCTTAGGGGTTAAAAGTTCTCACTACATATCTAGAAAGGTTCCTTGGGGGGTCTAGTTTCCAAAATGGGGTCATTTGTGGGGTGTTTCCACTGTTTAGGTACATCTTGGGTCTCTCCAAACGTGACATGGCGTCCGATCTGAATTCCAGCCAATTTTGCACTGAAAAAGTCAAATGGTGCTCCTTCCCTTCTGAGCTCTGCTATGCGCCGAAACAGTGGTTCTCTCCCACATATCAGGTATCACCGTACTCAGTACCAATTGCACAATACCTTTTGCAGTCCAATTTCTCCTGTTACCCTTGGTAAAATAAAAAAAAATTGGACCTGAAGTAATTTTTTTGTGAAAAAAAGTTAAATGTTCATTTTTTTAAGCATTCAAAAAATTCCTGTGAAGCACCTGAAGGGTTAATAAACTTCTTGAATGTGGTTTTGAGCACCTTGAGGGGTGCAGTTTTTAGAATGGTATCACTTTGGGGTATTTTCTATCATATAGACCCCTCAAAGTGACTTCAAATGTGATGCCGTCCTTAAAAATAAAATGGTGTTGCAGAAATGAGAAATCGCTGGTCAATTTTTAACCCTTATAACTTCCTAACAAAAAAAAAATTTGGTTCCAAAATTGTGCTGATATAAAGGAAACATATGGGAAATGTTATTTATAAAGTTTTTTGTGTGCCATATCTCTGTGATTTTAGGCCATAAAAATTCAAAGTTGGAAAATTGCCAAATTTTCAAAATTTTTGCCAAATTTCCGTTTTGTTCACAAATAAACGCAAGTTGTATCAATGAAATTTTACCACTAACATGAAGTACAATATGTCACGAGAAAACAATGTCAGAATCACTGGGATCCCTGGAAGCGTACCAGAGTTATTACCTCATAAAGGGACAGTGGCAGAATTGTATAAATTGGCCCGATCATGAACGTGCAAACCACCTTTGGGGGTAAAAGGGTTAAGAGTAGTGTTGAGCATTCCGATACCGCAAGTATCGGGTATCGGCCAATATTAGCTGTATCGGAATTCTGATACTGACTTGCGATACTTTTTTCATATCGGATAACGGAATCGGAAGTTCCCATAATGCTATGAGCCTGCTCGCTTTGATTCAGCCAATGGGAATCCTCAGAAGTGTGGGCACATCCTGTTAGGCATGTAGGCATGTTAACTATTGGCATGGCTGTGATTGGCTGCTGAAATGATGTGATGATGCACTATAAAAGCCACTGCTGCCGCCATTTCTGGTCACTCTGCTGTGAATTCAGTTAGGGACAGGCTGCTGTTGAAGACTGTGAGGGACAGTTAGAAATAGTGATTCTACAAAACATATTGTGCTTTAACCAGGCTACATAAACCACCACTGTAGCTTTCTTTTCCCTAGCAGCAGTGTTCACAGCTGTCTGCAAGGGCTGTGTGAGTGCAGCTCACGCTGTGGAGTGGGTCCTGTAGCTACATCTGGTTTAGGCCGCCCAGCGTGCCTCACTGCTGCCTCATACATATTTTTCTTCTTGAGCTGCTTATTTTTCAAAAATTCTATCTAGTGTGCTTCCATCCGTATCCATATACGTTGGTTGCAAACACTAGTAGTAGACAGCGGAGCCTTTCTGCAGCCTTTCAGTGCTAGTGCCCACTTAGCTGCACTGTTCACGGCTGTCTGAGAGGTCTCTGACTGTGTGTGAGTGCAGCTCACGCTGAGTAGTGTGTCCTGCAGCTACGTCTGGTTGTAGGCTGCTCAGCGTGCTTCACTGCCTCACACATATTTTTCTTTAATTGCAGCTCATTTTTTCTTCTCCTATTAGTGTGCATCCATCCGTATCCATCTACATTGGTTGGTTGCAAATACTATATAGGAGTAGATAGAGGAGCCTTTTTTCTGGCTTGTGCCCTTCATCTGCAGCCAGATTAGTATTACCCAATTTTTTTGGAGCCTCATCTTTTGCATTGTAGGTTTCCTGCCTGCATTGTAATAGCTCCAAAAAGTTGGTGATACTATCACTTTCAAATCTTTGGTCACATCCTTTTAGTTTTTTTTTTAAAAAAAACCCAATAAAGTTCACCAAACACTACATTTGAAAGTTGTGTAGGCCACATTAGCTCCTATTAAAGTGTAGTCCACACACACACTTCATAAAATTAGTGTTTCTTCTACCTGTAACCAGCTGTTCAGGAATAAGCACACTAAGCCCCCCTTTGTACTTTTCTGCCTATCTTTATCAGTCTAGCAAGATGAAGAAGGCAGGGAGTAAGGCACGTGGGCGTGGGCGTGGAGTTTCAGCAGGGAGAGGACGTGGGGATTCTGCAGGGAGAGGACGTGGGGATTCTGCAGGGAGAGGAAGTGGGGATTCTGTGCCTGCTGCAGGCACCAGTGAGTCAGCATCCCCCAGTTTTAGCAGGCAACAGTCCTTTATGCGCAGCTTTGTAGGACCTCGCCATACCCCACTGCTGCGGGAGGAACAAATTGAGGCCGTTGTCGGATGGATGGCAGCTAACGCATCGACTTCAATGACTTCCACATCCTCTCAGGGCCAGAGCACCGAAGAGCAACCATCTGTCTCTTCACCACCTGCCAAAGTGCCCAGGCAGTCAGAGAGCCCTGGACAGGAGCCATCACAGTCTCTACTTCTGTTCTCTGAATCTGTTGGCTTGGAAAGAGGGGGCCAGCCAAGCAGCATTCCAGAATGTGAAGAAGAGGGAGTATGCAGTGATGCGCAACTTCTTTGTCCCTCTGAATCTGAAGAGGCGGGTGGGCCAGTGCCTATGGTCAGCACACCACAGTACGCATCAGATGATGACGAGACACAGGTGCCACTTTCTGGTGCGTACGGTGCTGGCGAGACAACCCAGGAGAAGCAGGTGTTTGAAGAGGGGAGCGTAGATGATGAGGTCCTTGACCCATCATGGCGTGAGGAACAGGAAGGTGGTGGGAGCGGCTCTGAGGAAGAGATTCCCCGAACGGCCAAAACAGGAGGGAGAGGGAGGGGGCAGACTTGGTTGACTGTAGCCTCCACTTCAGCACCCGTTAGGAGCATTCCTCTTTCAAAAGCCAAAACGGGCGCTCCCAAGACTTGCAGTGCGTGGTCTGTTATGAATGAGTCACCGTAGGAGGCAAAAACAGAATTGCTAGCTAAGTCCAGAAAACCAGAGAAGTTGGCAGCTATCGGATTGCAGACCACTGAACCTAACAACAACAACTAGCAGTAGCCGTGGGGGGTTCCTACGGTGCCCTAGACCCCTCGATCACAGCCGGAGAACTACATAGCCTAAAGACAGAAAGTGAAATCTAAACTGTCCCAGAGCAGACCCCAAAGCAATAGGCAGCCCCCATCATATAATGACGGTGAAGCAAGATGAAAAAACACTCATACAGATAGAAAGATAGGCTGAGCAAATGATGGGGCCCAAGCTAACTAAATAGGACAGGATAGAAAAGCTGCTGTCTGCAATCCGCCAAAACCCTCTCAAAGCAAGAGCCAACAGACTGATAGGGAAAAAAGCCCTGAAGACGCTAGGCTTCAAAAGACTATATCAGTACTCAGGTATTTTCTGAAGACAGAGCAAAAAGGAATTCAGCTCACCCAGCAGGGAAAGGAAGAAATCCAGAAAAACAAGGCAAAACAAAACCTAAGCACAAATGCAAAAAGCAGAGAAGAAAACTTAGCTTTTGAGGAGCAGGAATCAGACTGGTCTCCAAGAATCCCTCAGAGAAATCACCCGCAAGGCAGAAGGGCGTGGGCTGCCTTATATCCAGTCAGCAATTCCAGTCACCCAGTCATCATCATTCTGCTCAGATGCTTTGTAATCAGCCTCACTACCTTCCTTCACCAGAAGAGGGAGTTCATCAGACCTCAATGGTGAAGGGGAAAATGAACTCACAACAGTGGTCCTTTTTTGACACAGTTGCAGATGACATTTGCTTTGTCAAATGCAAGCTGTGTCATCAGAGAGTCAAAAGAGGGAAAAATGTCAGCAACCTCAATACCACTAATATGTGGAAACATGTGCGGACCAAGCATGAGGTGGAGTTACACAGACACACTGAAGACGTAGGCCAACGTACAGCACCACCTACCACCTCTTCAGCTCGTGTTGGGGCCTCTTCCTCCAGCTCACACACAGCTGGTTCGGCTTCCTCACAGGATCGCCAAGGAAGAACCTCTGGCACTGTTGTCCGGAGACCCTGTGACATTCCACCCACAGCACCACGTTTCCAGTCATCCTCACACTCCCAGGCCACTCGACAGCCATCGGTAGCACAGGCATGGTATAAAAGGCGGCCATACTCGGCAAACCATCCCCGAGCGCAGCTTCTGAATGCTGGCATTGCCAAACTACTGGCACTTGAAATGCTCTCATTCAGGCTGGTGGAGACTGACACCTTCCGGGACTTCATGGCATTGGCAGTCCCACAATACACCATGCTCAGCCACTTTTATTTCAGCAGGCGAGCCGTCCCTGCCCTGCAGAAACATGTGGAGGGAAAAATAAAACATGCGCTACTAAACGCCGTTAGTAGCAATGTCCACCTGACCACTGATGCGTGGACCAGTAACCATGGACAGGGACGATACCTTTCCCTCACTGTCCATTGGGTCAATGTTGTGGAGCCGGGTACAGATCTGGAGAGTGGCGCTGAACGTGTTCTGCCAACTCCACGGATTGCAGGAATCCAGTCTGTACACATAGACTCCTCCTCCTACTCAAGTTCCTCAGAAACAGCGCAGCAGGAGCCTGTTATGACCGATATGAGCACAGCCGTGGCCAAACGTCAACAGGCCATACTCAAATTAATTTCTTTGGGGAATAGAAGCCACACAGCGCAGGAGCTCTGGAATGCCATCAAGCAGGAGAGCGACGTGTGGTTTGTGCCAGCGAATCTCCAGCCGGGCTTGGTAGTGTGTGACAATGGCCGAAATCTGGTGGCAGCTCTTGGCCTAGGCAACCTCACTCACATCCCATGTCTGGCACATGTGCTGAACTTGGTCGTGCAGAGCTTTCTGAGGGACTATCCGGATCTTGATGCACTGCTGCACAAGGTCCGCATAGAGTGCGCTCACTTGCGGCGTTCCAGCACGGCAAGATCGCGCCTTGCTGCTCTGCAGCGCCGATTCCGCCTTCCGGAACATCGCATCATATGTGACCTACCCACCAGGTGGAATTCAACGTTACATAGGTTGGAGCGGTTGTGTGAGCAGCAGGCAGCAGTCATGGAGTACCAGCTGCATCAGGCGCAAACAAGTCGCACTGCGCCGGTCACACTTCAGCACCACTGAGTGGGCCTCTATGAAGGACATCTGCCTCGATTTACGTGCCTTCGATGATTCCACGCAGATGGCGAGTGCAGATGATGCACTAGTCAGCATGACTGTCCCCCTTATCTGCCTGCTTCAAAAAACACTGCAAGCACTAAGGGAGGAGGTTTTGGAAGAGGTGGAGGATGAGGAGTCCCAAATGCCATCTGCTTCTGGACAGTCTGCGCAACGTGGTTCCTCACAAAGGCCTAGGCAGGGGACACTTTGTGAGGAGGATGAGGAGGAGTCGATGGAGGAGGAAGACATCTCTCCAGAGGAGGGAGGTACACAAAGCTCTAGTCAGTATGTACAGCGAGGGTGGGGTGATGCAGAGCAGGCAGAGATCACGCCTCAAGCAGGGGACAGCGGTTCTTTGGCAGTTGGGAGTCTGCAGCACATGGTTAATTTCATGCTGCAGTGCCTGAGAAACGACCGACGCATCGCCCACATTCTCTACATGGCTGATTATTGGGTGTACACCCTCCTAGATCCTCGCTACCGGGACAACTTACAAAGCCTCATACCAACGTTGAACCGGGAGCGTAAACTGCGGGAGTACCAAGACACACTGATGCAGTCCATCATGTTTTACATTCCACCCGACAGCAGTGGTGCTAGTGCTTTACAAAGCAGCTCTGTGTGTCGAGGCAGTGGAGGAAACACGGCACAAAGAGGGAGCAGAGGCAGCGCCTCAGCACAAGGCAACACCACCATGGCCCAAATGTGGCAAAGTTTTGTGTGTCCGCCACAATTGTCTACACCACTACAGACGGCTCCAGTCAGCAGGAGGCAACGTTTCTGTCAGATGGTGACAGATTACATGTCTTGCCCTGTCAGTGTACTCCCAGATGGCTCTTCCCCCTTCAAGTTTTGGGTCTCTAAGCTGGATACATGGCCAGAGCTTAGCCAGTATGCATTGGAGGTGCTGGCTTGCCCTGCTGCCAGTGTATTATCGGAACGCGTCTTTAGTGCCGTAGGTGGTGTACTAACAGACTGTTGTGTTATGAGCTCAATTTCTCCTTCACCTTTGATGTCCGATGAACTCCCTCTGCTGGTGAAAGGAGGTAGTGAAATTGATTTGGATGGGAAAAACCTGTCATCTGAACAGGTGGAGTGTGATTGGACATCCGGAATCTCTGAGTGGATATAAGGCCGCCGACGCCCTGCTGGGTTGCTGGTGATCCTCTCTGCTCTGAGCTCTGGCCTCCAGTTTAGTCCTGTTTACTAAAGCTAAATTTGTGCTCTGCTATCGTTCCATGAGATTTTGTCTGGTTTACTTAGTTTTTGTGTTCAGCCAGCCCTGGTTGGGACTGGCTGATCTCCATTTTTTGTTTCTGATCAGTTGATCTCTTTGCTCTGTTTTCAGAATATACCTGAATGTTGATATAGTGATTTTGAAGTCTAGTGACTTCAGGGCCTTTTCTATCAGATGTGTTGGACATTATTTTTGGCAGGGTTTTTGCGTGATTGCAGACAGTTGCCTTTCTTTCCTGTCCTATCTAGTTAGTGAGGGCCCCATCATTTGCTCAGCCTGTCTTTCTGTCTGTGTTTGTGTTTTCATCTGTTTTCACCGTCAATACATGTTGGGGGCTGTCTATTGCTTTGGGGTCTGCTCTGGGGCAGTTTAGATTCCCCTTTCTTTCTTTAGGTTTATTTAGTTCTCCGGCTGTGAACGAGGTGTCTAGGACCACAATAGGAACACCCCACGGCTACTGTTAGTTGTTGTGAATAGGATCAGGGGTCTGCAATCCGCTAGCTACCAACCTCTCCGGTTTTCTGGACTTAGCTTGTATTTTTGTTTTTTCCTCCTCCGGTGACTCATTCATAACAGAATCACCAGCCATACCGCAGATTCTAGGGTACTCAATAGCAGGAAAGAATTGAAAAAAAAAAAAAGTGTCAGAATTTTTTTTTTCAATGTATATTTTTTCCTCTTTTTCTCTGGGGCCGTAGGAAGAATTTTTTCTTAATGGAGATTAAGCAATTGTCTGATCGTGTGGAGCAGCTGGCTGCTGAAGTGCG
This sequence comes from Dendrobates tinctorius, assembly GCF_039654945.1. Classification (NCBI taxonomy): domain Eukaryota; kingdom Metazoa; phylum Chordata; class Amphibia; order Anura; family Dendrobatidae; genus Dendrobates; species Dendrobates tinctorius. The sequence goes on along the minus strand of NW_027361797.1, from coordinate 14,315,985 downwards.
GGGAATTTCCACGTATCTTGCTCATTCACATGCTGCTGAACCAAAGATTCCTACTCCTGATGTGTTTTTTGAGGATCGGTCTAAATTTTTGAATTTTAAGAATAATTGTAAATTATTTCTTGCCTTGAAGCCTAACTCATCGGGGAGCTCTGCGCAGCAGGTTAAAATTGTCATCTCTTTGCTGCGCGGCGATCCCCTGGATTGGGCGTTTTCTTTGACACCTGATGATCCTATTCTAACTAATGTGGATGCATTTTTTCAAGCCTTGGGGTTGTTGTATGATGAACCTAATGGTATTGATCAAGCTGAGAAAGCCCTGTTGGCATTGAGCCAGGGTCAGGATTCTGCAGAGTTATACTGTCAAAAATTCCGAAAGTGGGCGGTCCTTACCACCTGGAATGATGGTGCCTTGACAGCTCTCTTTCGGAATGGTTTGTCAGAAACCGTAAAAGATACTATGGTGGGATTTCCTGTTCCCTCTGGTCTTGACGATTCTATGTCATTAGCCATTCAGGTCGATCGGCGTTTATGTGAACGTAAAAGTACACGAGACATGTTGCCACCTGTTGAACAAATGTCTGAACCTATGCAATGTGATAGAGTTTTGTCTAGGGCGCAACGTCAGGAGTTCAGATGGAGTAATAAGCTGTGTTTTTTCTGTGGAGATGCCTCTCATATTGTTTCTGTCTGCCCTAAACGAGAGAAACGTTTTGCACACACATTTGCTGTGGGTGGTGTACAACCCAAGTTTCTTCTGGCAATTACTCTGATCTGCTCCCTGTCCACATTTTCCGCTAAGGCTTTTGTGGATTCAGGAGCGGCTCTGAACCTGATGGACTTGGATTTTGCTAAACATTGTGGGTTTCCTATGACACCTCTGCGGACGCCTATCCCTTTGAGGGGTATTGATGATACTCCTTTGGAGAAGAATAAACCTCAGTTTTGGACCCAGGTGGTAATGCGGGTCGCCCCAGACCATGAAGAAAATTGCAGATTTTTGGTGTTGCATAATTTGCATGATACCATTGTTCTGGGATTTCCCTGGTTGCAAATTCATAATCCAGTTTTGAATTGGAAATCTGTGTCTGTGGTGAGTTGGGGTTATCGGTGTGCTCTTGGTGATGCTCCTGTTTTCTCCACCTCTCCCCAGTCGCATGATGTTCCTGACTATTTGGCTGATTTTTATGATGTATTTAGTGGGAATAAGTCTGCGTCTTTGCCTCCTCATAGGAGTTATAACTGTGCAATTGAGCTGAGCCCTGGGTGTAAATTTCCCAAGGGTCGACTTTTCAATTTATCTGTACCCGAGCATGAGGCTATGCAATCTTATATTAAGGAGTCATTGGAGAAGGGTCATATTAGACCATCCTCTTCACCCTTGGGTGCTGTTTTTTTTTCGTGGCCAAGAAAGATGGTTCATTAAGGCCTTGTATTGACTATCGTTCACTCAACAAAATTACTGTTAAATATCAGTATCCGTTACCCCTGATTTCTGATCTATTCTCCAGAGTTAAAGGTGCTTGCTGGTTTACCAAGCTTGACCTCAGGGGGGCGTATAATCTTATTCGCATTAAGCATGGGGATGAATGGAAGATGGCGTTTAATACTCCGGAGGGATATTTTGAGTACCTGATGATGCCTTTTGGGTTCACTAATGCCCCTTCTGTCTTCCAGTGCTTCATGAATGATATTTTCCGAGACTTTGTGGATAAATTTTTGATCATCTATCTGGATGATATTTTGATCTTTTCCAGGGATTGGGACTGTCATGTGGAACATGTTCGGACTGTGTTCCGGATTTTGAGGGAGAATTCCCTGTATGTTAAGGGATCGAAATGCCTTTTTGGTGTACAGAGTATTTCATTTTTATGATTTATTTTGTCTCCGTCAACTATTGAAATGGACCCGGCCAAGGTACAGGCCATTTATGATTGGGTTCAGCCCACTTCTTTGAAGGCCCTCCAGAAGTTTTTGGGTTTTGCTAATTTTTATCGTAAATTTATAGCTAATTTTTCTGGGATTGCCAAACCATTGACTGATTTGACTAAGAAGGGTGCTGATGTGCTGAATTGGTCTCCAGAGGCTGTTTCTTCCTTTCAGGAGCTTAAGCGGAGGTTCACTTCTGCTCCGGTTTTGCGGCAACCTGATGTCTCACTCCCGTTTCAGGTAGAGGTGGATGCTTCTCAGATTGGTGCTGGAGCTGTTTTGTCCCAAAAAGATCCGGTAACATCTAAAATGAATTCCTGTGCTTTCTTTTCCCGATTGTTCTCCCCATCCGAAGGCAACTATGATGTGGGGAATCGGGAACTGTTAGCCATGAAATGGGCATTTGAGGAGTGGAGACATTGGTTGGAGGGAGCTAAACATCAAGTCGTGGTCCTTACTGACCACAAGAATTTGATTTAACTTGAGTCGGCCAAACGCTTGAATCCTAGACAGGCTAGGTGGGCCTTGTTTTTCACACGTTTTGATTTTGTGGTCTCTTTTCTTCCGGGCACTAAGAATGTCAAGGCAGACGCCCTCTCTAGGAGTTTCTTTGCTGATTCTCCTATTGTGACCAAGCCTGCTACCATCTTAGGTGAGGGGGTAGTTCTTTCTGCCATCTCGCCCGATTTGAGACGTGCTCTGGAAGAGTTACAGGAGGACAAACCTGAGCGTTGTCCCATTGGAAAATTTGTATGTTCCTGACCAGTGGAGGAAGAGAGTAATGTCTGAAGTTCATTGCTCCGCATTGGCTGGTCATCCAGGTATTTTTGGTACTAGAGATTTGGGGAGTCGGTCTTTTTGGTGGCCCGCCTTGTCTCGTGATGTCTGGAATTTTGTGTAGTCCTGTGGGACTTGCTCCCGGTCTAAACCTTGTTCTCGCTCTATTGGGTTATGATGCCTTTGCCGGTGCGCAGGAGGCCATGGACCCATATTTCAATGGATTTTATTTCTGATATGCCTGTCTCTCAGAGAATGACTGTTATTTGGGTGATTTGTGATAGATTCTCTAAGATGGTCCATCTTGTACCACTCACTAAGTTGCTATCTTCCTCAGAGTTGGTGCCCTTGTTTTTGCAACAGGTGGTTCGCTTTCATGGGATTCCTGAGAACATTGTGTCTGACAGAGAAGTTCAGTTTGTTTCTAGATTTTGGAGGACTTTTTGTTCCAAGCTGGGAATTCAGTTGTCCTTCTCCTCTGCGTTTCACCCTCAGACCAATGGGCAGACGGAGAGAACAAACCAGACTTTGGAGTCTTATTTGAGATGTTTTATTTCTGCTGATCAGGATGATTGGGTTTCATTTTTGCCATTGGCCAAATTTGCTTTAAATAATAGAGCTAGTTCTGCCACTTTGATGTCACCTTTTTTTTGTAACTTTGGGTTTCATCCTCGATTCTCTTCAGGGCAGGTGGAGTCTTCTGCCTGCCCAGGTGTTGAGACTGTGGTGGAAAGAATGCACCAGATTTGGGACCAAGTGGTGGATAAGTTGTCTCTCTCTCAGGAAATGGCCCAGCAGTTTTCCAACCGGCATAGGACCATTGGTCCCCGGTTTAAGGTGGGTGATATGGTTTGGTTGTCATCAAAGAATATCTCTATGAAGGTGGCTTCTCCAAAGTTTAAACCTAGATTTATTGGACCTTACAAGATTTTGGAGATTCTTAATCCGGTCTCTTTTCGATTGGCTCTTCCTGTTACTTTCAAAATCCATAATGTGTTTCATAAGTCTCTGTTGAAGAGGTTTGTTGAGCCAGTAGTTCCTGTGGTGGCACCTCCTGACCCTGTATTGATTGAAGGTAATGTGGAATATGAGGTTGAGAAGATACTGGATTCTCGTCTGGCTAGACGGAGACTCTAGTATTTGGTTAAGTGGAAGGGTTATGGCCAGGAGGATAATTCTTGGGTCTCTGCATCCGATATTCATGCCGAAAGATTGGTTCGTGCTTTTCATCGGGCCCATCCAGATCGCCCTGGTGGCGTGGATGAGGGTTCGGTGACCCCTCCTCAAGGGGGAGGTACTGTTATGAGCTCAATTTCTCCTTCACCTTTAATGTTCGATGAACTCCCTCTGCTGGTGAAAAGAGGTAGTGAAATTGATTTGGATAGGAAAAACCTGTCATCTGAACAGGTGGAGTGTGATTGGACATCCGGAATCTCTGAGTGGATATAAGGCCGCCGACGCCCTGCTGGGTTGCTGGTGATCCTCTCTGCTCTGAGCTCTGGCCTCCAGTTTAGTCCTGTCTACTAAAGCTAAGTTTTTGCTCTGCTATTGTTCCATGAGATTTTGTCTGGTTTACTTAGTGTTTGTGTTCAGCCAGCCCTGGTTGGGACTGGCTGAACTCCATTTTTTATTTCTGATCAGTTGATCTCTTTGCTCTGTTTTCAGAATATACCTGAGTGCTGATATAGTGATTTTGAAGTCTAGTGACTTCAGGGCCTTTTCTATCAGACGTGTTGGACATTATTTTTGGCAGGGTTTTTGCGTGATTGCAGACAGTTGCTATTCTTTCCTGTCCTATCTAGTTAGTGAAGGCCCCATCGTTTGCTCAGCCTGTCTTTCTGTCTGTGTTTGTGTTTTCATCTGTTTTCACCGTCAATACATGTTGGGGGCTGTCTATTGCTTTGGGGTCTGCTCTGGGGCAGTTTAGATTTCCTCTTTCTTTCTTTAGGTTTATTTAGTTCTCCGGCTGTGAACGAGGTGTCTAGGTCCACCGTAGGAACACCCCATGGCTACTGTTAGTTGTTGTGAATAGGATCAGGGGTCTGCAATCCGCTAGCTACCAACCTCTCCGGTTTTCTGGAATTAGCTTGTATTTTTGTTTTTCCTCCTCCAGTGACTCATTCATAACACCGTCGCACGCGACTATCTTCTGATAACGTCGACCGGCTTACTTTTCTGAAAATGAACAAGGCCTGGATCTCTCCAGAATTTGCCAGTCCTCTTCCCGACTAAATAATTGGTTGGCAACTTTATCCAGGTCTCCTGGTTTGTTCATGTTTCTACCACCTGAACTATAATCCCTGGGCTTCAACACAGCCAGTTGTCGCTCAGATGTATCGTCTGCACAGAGAAAAAACACACTAGCTCCTGTGTTAGTGGGGTTCAGTAACGACAGCTGCTCCCCTGCTGTGTGGACAGCAAAGTCTTCTGCTCCATCCACATTAAAACTCCTACTGATTTTTAACCGTGCTCCACTTAGGCCTCTGGCTCCACTGTCTCTAGTATTTCCCCTGGCCTCCAACCCCACCTGTTACAGCTCTGAAGTGGCGTCTGCACAATCCACACTTGTTCCTGTGTTACTTGGGCTCAGTCACGTCAGTTGATCCCCTGATGTGTGTCCGGCAAGGTCTTCTGCTCTGTCCACATTCCCACTAGTAGTGTAAATGAGGACAGAGCAGGAGACCTTGCCAGACACACATCAGGGAATCATCTGACGGGACTGAGCCCCAGTAACACAGGAACAAGTGTGGATTGTGCTGACGCCACTTCAGAGCTGTAACTGGCGGGGTTGGAGGCCAGGGGAAATACTAGAGACAGTGGAGCCAGAGGTCTAAGTGGAGCACGGTTACAATCAGTTGTAGCCTACAACCTCTAGAAAACCAGCTGCAAGTTGGCCTCCGCCTGCTGGATGCCTCATGCTGAGCTCCAACAACTCCTGTTGGTGTTCAGAAGTGCCATCTTCACAGAGAAAAACACACTAGCTCCTGTGTTAGTGGGGTTCAGTAATGCCAGCTGTTCCCCTGCTGTGTAGACGGCAATGTCTCCTGCTGCCTCCACATGCCAACAACATCAGGCCTCAGCCTGCTCCATGCCTCATCCTGGGCTCCAACAACGCCAGTTCGTGTTCAGAAGTGCCGTCTTCACAGAGAAAAACACAGTAGCTCATGTGTTAGTGGGGTTCAGTAACGCCAGCTGCTCCCCTGCTGTGTAGACGGCAATGTCTCATGCTGACTCCACATGCCCAAAACATCAGGCCTCAGCCTGCTCCCTGCCTCAACCTGGGCCCCAACAACGCCAGTTGGTGTTCAGAAGTGTCATCTTCCCAGAGAAAAACACACTAGCTCCTGTGTTAGTGGGGTTCAGTAATGCCAGCTGTTCCCCTGCTGTGTAGACGGCAGAGTCTCCTGCTGCCTCCACATGCCAACAACATCAGGCCTCAGCCTGCTCCATGCCTCATCCTGGGCTCCAACAACGCCAGTTCGTGTTCAGAAGTGCCGTCTTCACAGAGAAAAACACAGTAGCTCATGTGTTAGTGGGGTTCAGTAACGCCAGCTGCTCCCCTGCTGTGTAGACGGCAATGTCTCATGCTGACTCCACATGCCCAAAACATCAGGCCTCAGCCTGCTCCCTGCCTCAACCTGGGCCCCAACAACGCCAGTTGGTGTTCAGAAGTGTCATCTTCCCAGAGAAAAACACACTAGCGCCTGTGTTAGTGGGGTTCAGTAACACCAGCTGTTCCCCTGCTGTGTAGACGGCAATGTCTCCTGCTGACTCCACATGCCCAAAACATCAGGCCTCAGGCTGCTCCATGCTTCAACTTGGGCTTCAGCAACGCCAGTTGGTGTTCAGAAGTGTCGTCTTCCCAGAGAAAAACACACTAGCTCCTGTCTTAGTGGGGTTCAGTAATGCCAGCTGTTCCCCTGCTGTGTAGACGGCAAAGTCTCCTGCTGCCTCCACATGCCAACAACATCAGGCCTCAGCCTGCTCCATGATTCATCCTGGGCTCCAACAATGACAGTTGGTGTTCAGAAGTGCCATCTTCACAGAGAACAACACACTAGCTCCTGTGTTAGTGGGGTTCAGTAATGCCAGCTGTTCCCCTGCTGTGTAGATGGCAATGTCTCCTGTTGCCTCCACATGCCAACAACATCAGGCCTCAGCCTGCTCCATGCCTCATCCTGGGCTCCAACAACGTCAGTTGGTGTTCAGAAGTGCCGTCTTCCCAGAGAAAAACACACTAGCTCCTGTGTTAGTGGGGTTCAGTAACGCCAGATGCTCCCCTGCTGTGTAGACGGCAAAGTCTCCTGCTGCCTCCACATGCCAACAACATCAGGCCTCAGCCTGCTCCATGCCTCATCCTGGGCTCCAACAACGCCAGTTGGTGTTCAGAAGTGCAGTCTTCACAGAGAAAAACACACTAGCTCCTGTGTTAGTGTGGTTCAGTAACGCCAGCTGTTTCCCTGCTGTGTAGACGGCAATGTCTCCTGCTGACTCCACATGCCTAAAACATCAGACCTCAGCCTGCTCCATGCCTCAACCTGGGCTTCAGCAACGCCAGTTGGTGTTCAGAAGTGTCGTCTTCACAGAGAAAAACACACTAGCTCCTGTCTTAGTGGGGTTCAGTAATGTCAGCTGTTCCCCTGCTGTGTAGACGGCAAAGTCTCCTGCTGCCTCCACATGCCAACAACATCAGGCCTCAGCCTGCTCCATGATTCATCCTGGGCTCCAACAACGCCAGTTGGTGTTCAGAAGTGCCGTCTTCCCAGAGAAAAACACACTAGCTCCTGTGTTAGTGGGGTTTAGTAACGCCAGCTGCTCCCTTGCTGTGTAGACGGAAATGTCTCATGCTGACTCCACATGCCCAAAAAATCAGGCCTCAGCCTGCTCCCTGCCTCAACCTGGGCCCCAACAACGCCAGTTGGTGTTCAGAAGTGTCATCTTCCCAGAGAAAAACACACTAGCTCCTGTGTTATTGGGGTTCAGTAACACCAGCTGTTCCCCTGCTGTGTAGACGGCAATGTCTCCTGCTGACTCCACATGCCCAAAACATCAGGCCTCAGCCTGCTCCATGCCTCAACCTGGGCTTCAGCAACGCCAGTTGGTGTTCAGAAGTGTCGTCTTCCCAGAGAAAAACACACTAGCTCCTGTGTTAGTGGGGTTCAGTAATGCCAGCTGTTCCCCTGCTGTGTAGACGGCAAAGTCTCCTGCTGCCTCCACATGCCAACAACATCAGGCCTCAGCCTGCTCCATGTCTCATACTGGGCTCCAACAACGCCTGTTGGTGTTCAGAAGTGCCATCTTCACAGAGAACAACACACTAGCTCCTGTGTAAGTGGGGTTCAGTAATGCCAGCTGTTCCCCTGCTGTGTAGACGGCAATGTCTCCTGTTGCCTCCACATGCCAACAACATCAGGCCTCAGCCTGCTCCATGCCTCATCCTGGGCTCCAATAACGCCAGTTGGTGTTCAGAAGTGCCGTCTTCCCAGAGAAAAACACACTAGCTCCTGTGTTAGTGGGGTTCAGTAACGCCAGCTGCTCCCCTGCTGTGTAGATGGCAATGTCTCATGCTGACTCCACATGCCCAAAACATCAGGCCTCAGCCTGCTCCCTGCCTCAACCTGGGCCCCAACAACGCCAGTTGGTGTTCAGAAGTGTCATCTTCCCAGAGAAAAACACACTAGCTCCTGTGTTAGTGGGGTTCAGTAACACCAGCTGTTCCCCTGCTGTGTAGACGGAAAAGTCTCCTGCTGCCTCCACATGACAACAACATCAGGCCTCAGCCTGCTCCATGTCTCATACTGGGCTCCAACAACGCCAGTTGGTGTTCAGAAGTGCCATCTTCACAGAGAACAACACACTAGCTCCTGTGTAAGTGGGGTTCAGTAATGCCAGCTGTTCCCCTGCTGTGTAGATGGCAAAGTCTCCTGCTGACTCCACATGCCAACATCAGGCCTCAGCCTGCTCCATGATTCATCCTGGGCCCCAACAACGCCAGTTGATGTTCAGAAGTGTCATCTTCCCAGAGAAAAACACACTAGCTCCTGTGTTAGTGGGGTTCAGTAATGCCAGCTGTTCCCCTGCTGTGTAGACGGCAAAGTCTCCTGCTGCCTTCACATGCCAACAACATCAGGCCTCAGCCTGCTCCATGATTCATCCTGGGCTCCAACAACGCCAGTTGGTGTTCAGAAGTGCCGTCTTCACAGAGAAAAACACACTAGCTCCTGTGTTAGTGGGGTTCAGTAATGCCAGCTGTTCCCCTGCTGTGTAGACGGCAAAGTCTCCTGCTGCCTCCACATGCCAACAACATCAGGCCTCAGCCTGCTCCATGCCTCATCCTGGGCTCCAACAACGCCAGTTGGTGTTCAGAAGTGCAGTCTTCACAGAGAAAAACACACTAGCTCCTGTGTTAGTGGGGTTCAGTAATGCCAGCTGTTCCCCTGCTGTGTAGACGGCAAAGTCTCCTGCTGCCTCCACATGCCAACAACATCAGGCCTCAGCCTGCTCCATGATTCATCCTGGGCTCCAACAACGCCAGTTGGCATTCAGAAGTGTCGTCTTCCCAGAGAAAAACACACTAGCTCCTGTGTTAGTGGGGTTCAGTAATGCCAGCTGTTCCCCTGCTGTGTAGACGGCAAAGTCTCCTGCTGCCTCCACATGCCAACAACATCAGGCCTCAGCCTGCTCCATGATTCATCCTGGGCTCCAACAACGCCAGTTGGTGTTCAGAAGTGCCGTCTTCACAGAGAAAAACACATTAGTTCCTGTGTTAGTGGGGTTCAGTAATGCCAGCTGTTCCCCTGCTGTGTAGACGGCAAAGTCTCCTGCTGCCTCCACATGCCAACAACATCAGGCCTCAGCCTGCTCCATGCCTCATACTGGGCTCCAACAACGCCAGTTGGTGTTCAGAAGTGCCATCTTCACAGAGAAAAACACATTAGCTCCTGTGTAAGTGGGGTTCAGTAATGCCAGCTGTTCCCCTGCTGTGTAGATGGCAATGTCTCTTGCTGCCTCCACATGCCAACAACATCAGGCCTCAGCCTGCTCGATGCCTCATCCTGGGCTCCAACAACGCCAGTTGGTGTTCAGAAGTGCCGTCTTCCCAGAGAAAAACACACTAGCTCCTGTGTTAGTGGGGTTCAGTAACGCCAGCTGCTCCCCTGCTGTGTAGACGGCAATGTCTCCTGCTGACTCCACATGCCCAAAACATCAGGCCTCAGCCTGCTCCCTGCCTCAACCTGGGCTCCAACAACGCCAGTTGGTGTTCAGAAGTGCCGTCTTCACAGAGAAAAACACACTAGCTCCTGTGTTAGTGGGGTTCAGTAATGCCAGCTGTTCCCCTGCTGTGTAGACGGCAAAGTCTCTTGCTGCCTCCACATGCCAACAACATCAGGCCTCAACCTGCTCCATGCCTCATCCTGGGCTCCAACAACGCCAGTTGGTGTTCAGAAGTAATAATAATTATAATAATCTTTATTTTTATATAGCGCTAACATATTCCGCAGCGCTTTACAGTTTGCACACATTTCATCACTGTCCCCGATGGGGCTCACAATCTAAATTCCCTATCAGTATGTCTTTGGAGAAGTGCCGTCTTCCCAGAGAAAAACACACAAGCTCCTGTGTTAGTGGGGTTCAGTAACGCCAGCTGGTCCCCTGGTGTGTAGACGGCAAAGTCTCCTGCTCCATCCACATTCAAACTACTATTGATTTTTAACCATGCTCCACTTAGGCCTCTGGCTCCACTGTCTCTAGTTTTTCCCCCGGCCTCCAACCCCGCCAGTTGCTGCTCTGAAGTGGCGCCTGCACAATCCACACTTGTTCCTGAGTTACTGGAGCTCAGTCACGTCAGTTGATCCCCTGATGTGTTTCTGGCAAGGTCTCCTGCTCTGTCCATATTCCCATTACTAGTAGTGTGAATGAGGACTGAGCAGGAAACCTTGCCAGACACACATCAGGGGATCAACTGACGTGACTGAGCCACAGTAACACAAAAGCAAGTGTGGATTGTGCAGACGCCACTTCAGAGCTGTAACTGGCGGGGTTTGAGGCCAGGGGAAATACTAGAGACAGTGGAGCCAGAGGCCATAGTGGAGCAAGGTTACAATCAGTAGTAGTCTACAACCTCTATAAAACCAGCTGCAAGTTGGCCTCTGCCTGCTGCATGCTTCATCCTGGGCTCCAACACAGCCAGTTGTAGCTTGGAAGTGTCGTCTGCACAGATAGAAACACTCACTCCTGTGTCTGTGGGGTTCAGTAACGCCAGCTGTTCCCCTGCTGTGCGGATGGCAAAGTCTCCTGCTGCCTCCAAAATCACGCAACATCTTATTTTCTACTTGCTCCAAGTAGGCCTCAGCCTGCTCGGAGCATTGATCCTGGGCTCCAACACAGCCAGTTGTAGCTTGGAAGTGCCGTCCGCACAGATAGAAACACTCGCTCCAGTGTCTGTGGGGTTCAGTAACGCCAGCTGCTCCCCTGCTGTGTGAATGGCAAAGTCTCTTGCTGCCTACACCGTCACACTACTGCTGATTTTTAACCGTGGTCCACTTCGGCCTCTTGCTCTACTGTCTCTAGTATTTCCCCTGGCCTTCAACCCCGCCAGTCGCTGCTCTGAAGTGTCGTCTGCACAATCCACAGTTGTTCCTGTGTTACTGGGGCTCAGTCACGTCAGTTGATCCCCTGATTTGTGTCCAGCAATGTCTCCTGCTCTGTCCCCATTCCCATTACTAGTAGTGGGAATGTGGACAGAGCAGGAGACCTTGCCGGACACACATCATGGAATCAACTGACGTGACTGAACCCCTGTAACCCAGGAACAAGTGTGGATTGTGCAGATGACACTTCAGAGCAGCAACTGCCGGGGTTGGAGGCCAGGGGAAATACTAGAGACAGTAGAGCCAAAGGCCGAAGTGGAGCACGGTTACAATCAGTAGTTGTGTACAACCAATATAAAACTCGCTCCAAGTATGCCTCACCCTGCTGCATGATTGACCCCTGGGCTCCAACATCGCCAGTTGCTGCTCTGAAGTGTCTTTGGCACGGGTACTCCCTCCTGCCCAGCCTGTTTCCAGCACGCCTGCTGTTTCCGGGTAGTGTCAACGTCACTTTGCCACCGATACGTTGTCCTGTCGTGTTGCGGTCGGGTTAGCCGAGTCTATGGTGCCTGTAGATTCGGTGCTTCCTATGTGGGCTGCGGGTTCTGGTAATAGGACAAGCACCCCCTGTTGGACTATGGGATTCGGTAACTGCGTCCTGCTCGCGGCCTTGCAACTGTCACGTCCGCCATGTCTGTTTGTCTCAAGAACTCCTGGAGCGATGTGCATGCGCATGTTTTGTCTGCTGTCCTGCATGTTCCCTAGAGCAGTGTGCAGACTCACCTCATGTCTGAGCTGCAGGATGCCTGCGTTTCTGCTCTGCCTTCTGTGATCTTCTCGTCATGTCTGGAGTCCTTGATCATGTGACGTTTCTTAAGATCCTGCGCTGTCTGGTTCTGCAATCATCTCGTCATGTCTAGAATCCCGGATCATGTGTTCTTCCTAGGATCCTGCACTGGTTGGTTCGGTGATCATCTCGTCATGTCTGAAACCCTGATCATGTGATGTTTCCTAAGATCCTGCACTGTCTGGTTCTGCTATCGTCTCGTCATGTCTAGAATCCCGGAAGTGCTCCCCTGGTCCTGACCTGGAGGAGGAGGTGCTATGCCCTATATCAGGCCGCCTCTTCCTATGCTCAGGGCCTGATTATTGTGTTGCTTCCCTGCAAGGCTCTGGGTCTGTGGGGTTGCTCCCTCTATTCTGTGCCCTTGCACTTTGCTCTGTAGTGCGTCTCTGCACACGCTCCGTGCTCGTATTCCGCCTCTTGTCTTGTGTTGTCTCTCGTGCCATGTTTGTCTTTGCCTTGCTTTGCCTTGTAGTCCTTCTGCTGTTCTTTGTCTTAGTCTGTTTTGCTATGTCTCGCCTTAGCTATGCTTTGACTTGTAGTCCTTCCTGTGTTCTCTGCCTCGCCTGTTTTGCCATGTCTTGCTTTTGCTATGCTTTGACTTGTAGTCCTCCCTGTGTTCTCTTCCTTGCTATTCCTTGCTTTGTGTTCCTCCCTATGGTCTCAGTCTTTGCTTGCTCTGCTTCGCTCTCTCCTATGGTGCTCTGTAGTGCTCCCTGGCACACGCACCATTTCTCCTCTCCTTAGTGCTCGTTTCTATGTCTAGTCCCAAGGTCTTCCCTTGGCCCGGCTTTGGGCTTCTGCCTACGCTCCGCTGCTAGACTCTGTCCTCGCTCTGACCTGGCTCTGTTTCTGCTTGTGTTCCTTGCCTTGCTCCCTGCCTTGTCCTTGCATTGAACCCCGGTATGGGTTCCCCTTGGCCGTCTCCTGTGCCGTGGTAAGTGCCACGTGTTTGTGTACAGCCGTGTGCACTGGCCAGTGTGGCTTGCCCCCTGCGTGGCTCCTAGCACGCAGCCCTTCCTTGTGCCCTGGCGTGGCTCCTAGCACGCACCCTGCCTTGAACCCTGGCGTGGCTCCTAGCACGCACCCTGCCCTGAACCTGGCGTGGTTCCTAGCACGAAGGTTCCTTTGCCCGCCTCCTGTGCCTTAGTCATGCCTCGTGCTGGCGTTACAGCCGTGTGCATTGGCCAGTGAGGTGTGCGTCTCTGCGTGGCTCCTAGCACGCAGCCCTGCCTTGAACCCTGGCGTGGCTCTTAGCACGCACCCTGCCTTGAACCTTGGCATGTCTCTACACGCACTCTGTCTTGTACCTTGGACCCTGGCGTGGCTCTACACACGCACCCTGTCTTGTGCCTTGGCGTGTCTCTACACGCACTCTGTCTTGTGCCTTGTGCCTTGGCGTGTCTCTACACGCACTCTTTCTTATCCTATGCTTTGGTGTGGCTCTACACACGCACCCTGTCTCGTTTTTGAACCTTGGCGTGTCCCCTACACACGCACCTCGCTTTGAACCCTGGCGTGTCCCCTACACACGCACCTTGCCTTGCACCTAGCCTTGAACCCTGGCGTGTCCCCTACACACGCACTTAGCCTTGAACCCTGGCGTGTCCCCTATACACGCACCTAGCCTTGGACCTTGGCGTGTTCCCTAAACACGCACCCTGCTTGGATATCTGTCGTGCCTCCTTGCCTGAACACTGGTTTGCCTGCCGGATGCCCGGAACCTGCCGACCGTTGCCAGAGGTCCGGAACCAGATGACTACGGCCTGATGTCCGGAGCTGACGTCCGCAGCCTGATTCCTGGACCCTGTCGGTTTGCCAGCAGTCCGGAGTCCGATGCCATCATGCCATTACCTGTGCCTAGGCGTGCCACCTGGCACGTACCATGTTATGGACCTTGGCGAGCCCACGCGCGCACCTTGCACGTTTTGCTTGTTTACTCTGTATGTGATCCTGTGTTATTCTAATGAAGATACCTTGCACCTACGTCTAGTCTCGTCTTGCTTCCTGCTCGTCCTTGTCGTCAGACACTAGTCTAGTGTCCCCTGAGCTGGCCGTCTGGTCCCAGCAGTCGTGGTGGCTCACCCCCTTGGTTTTGCCCCTGACACTCCCTGTATAGGGGGTGGATTCTCACAAGGTCAGCTCGCTCTCGGTGGGTGGGTGCCACGACCCAGAGGGTCCACTCAAAAAATGGGCTCAGCTGGAGCTGAGTCCGTCACAGCAACTTTGTTGATTATGGGTACCTTCTGCTACCCATCCGGGTTCCAGCACCATCAGCTGGTTCTCGGCAATGTCTTTGGCATGGGTACTCCCTCCTGCCCAGCCGGGTTCCAGCACCGTCAGCTGTTTCTCGGCAGAGCCTTTGGCCGAGGTGCCTCCTTCTCGGTGTCCGAGTTCCAGCAACGTCTGCTGGTTCTTGGTAGTGCTTTAACGCACTGGTACCTCCTGCTTAGAAACCGTGTTCCAGCACCGTCAGCTGGTCCACAGTTGTGCCATTGGCTCTTGTTCCTTCTGCTACCCATCCGGGTTCCAGCACCGCCAGCTGGTTCTCGGCAGTGTCTTTGGCACGGGTACTCCCTCCTGCCCAGCCTGGTTCCAGCACGCCTGCTGTTTCTGGGTAGTGTCAATGTCACTTTGCCACCAATACGTTGTCCTGTCGTGTTGCAGTTGGGTTAGCCGAGTCTATGGTGCCTGCAGTTTCGGTGCTTCCTTTGTGGGCTGCGAGTTCTGGTACTAAAGGCTGGTTCCGTAGTGCCAATAGGACAAGCACCCCCTGTTGGACTGTGGGATTCGGTAACTGCATCCTGCTCGCGGCCTTGCAACTTTGTTGATTATGGGTACCTTCTGCTACCCATCCGGGTTCCAGCACCGTCAGCTGGTTCTCGGCAGAGCCTTTGGCCTAGGTGCCTCCTTCTTGGTATCCGAGTTCCAGCAACGTCTGCTGGTCCTTGGTAGTGCTTTGTAGCACAGGTAACTCCTGCTTAGTAACCGTGTTCCAGCACCGTCAGCTGGTCCACAGTTGTGCCATTGGCTCTTGTTCCTTCTTCTGCCCCTCCGGGTTCCAGCACTGTCAACTGGTCCTCGCTAGTTTCATTTGCTATTGTTCCTTCTGCTACCCATCCGGGTTCCAGTACCGTCAGCTGGTTCTCGGCAGTTCCTCAGCCTTCTTGTACCTTCTGCTACTTTTCCAAGTTCAAGCTTTTGGAAATGGTTTTTGATTCTCACTCTGGTTCTCCCTGACAATGACCCTGAAGACGATGACCCTGAAGACCACACAGAAGAATACCGAAAAGATGACCCTGAAGAAGATGACCAAGAGGACAAAGAACTTGAAGACAACCACCAAGATGCAGAACAACAAGAGACAGAAGAACAAGAAGCATAAAAACCAAAAGCAGAAGAACATTAAGCATAAGATTAAAAATCTGAGCAAATGATATCTAATTTATAAGCAGAAGAAGACTAAGCAGTGTATGGGGGTGAGTCCGTTCCTCCTCGTTTTGCCCCTGGAAAAGGCCTGCTGCTGCAGGCCAAACTGAACGCGGACAAATCCTGTTGTAAATCTTTTGTGACAGGTTGAACGGAAGGTGTAATCTTCAAACTTTTATAGATTATAACTACAGGAATGCCTGACACAAATAAGAATATGATGAAGAAGAATAGGAAGAAGATGAAGAAGTAGAATATGAAGAAGAAGAATAGTTGAATAAGAAGAATATGAAGAATGTAAAAAAAAAAAATAGGAAGAAGGTGAAGAAGAAGAAGAAGAAGATGAATAAGGTGAAGAAGAAGTTGATGAAAAAGATGCTGCTGAGGATGATGAAGGAGAAAGTGTGGGAGAAGTAAAAAAGAAGGTGAAGAGCATGGAAGTAGTGAAACATACATATCTGACAAAATATTAAAGACTTTAACATAGTCAATATCTTTGTAACTACGAACGTCTTTAAAAAAAAAAAAAATTACTGCTATTCCATTTGATTGGGCTAAACCTCTATGGCTTTAATATCTCCTACACCTCCCACAATACATTCTACATTATTATTAGTTGTTTTTCTTCATGTAGAATTAACCTACAGGGAAAAAAAGGGTTTTTTTATTCCGATATTTCTGTTCCATTGACTTGAATGGGACTTCCGGGATCGGAATCGGCGATACGCTATACTTTTTTTAGATCGGCCGATCCATTCCGATCCGATATTTTTCAGTATCAGGTGGTATCGCTCAACACTAGTTAAGAGGCACACTGAGATTCTGTCGCCCTGGGCCCAGGAAAACCTAGAGCCGGCACTGTTACGACTATCAGTGATCAATGAGGAGGAAATGTTGTTATCCTAAGAAGGCTGAAAAAGCAATGAATAAACTGTGTGTGACAGGATCCTAACTTAATAATCCATGGGATCCACTGGTATTTATTTGCTTTTTTAGCCTTTATTGGTTTAAAGAGTTGTTGTACAGCTGTTTTGTGATGACAAAGGTATGGACTTGCTTTTAATTATTTTATTTTTTAATTTATGCTTTTAAAATAACTTAGAAAAAGTTTGCTGTATGGAGCAATATGAGGGGCTCATTATTCTATATTGAGCACTATGTGGTGCCCATGGTACTGTAAGGAGGAATATATGGGGCTCATTATTCTGTCTGAAGTACTGTGTGGTGTCCTTAATACTGTATGGAGAAATATATGGAGCTCATTATACTGTATGGAGCACTACGTCGTGGCCATAATATTGTATGGATGACTATACTGTCCGATTTCAGAGCTATTGTAGAATTTACAATATATATCAGTCATGTAATAAAAGAAGTGAAATCTTTGGCATTGTACTATACCTATATTTCTTTGACGTATCTGTACATCATGCATTATAGTATAGGTTTAAGGGGCCCACTGAGACTCTGTCGTGCTGGGCCCACGAAAACCTAGAGCCGGCACTGTTACGACTAAAGTGATCAATGAGGAGGAAAAGTTGTATCCTAAAAGCACTGAAAAAGTGATGAATAAACTGTGTGTCACAGGATCCTAACTTAATAATCCATGGGATCCACTGGTATTTATTAGCTTTTTTTAGCCTTCATTGGTTTAAAGAGTTGTTGCACAGCTGTTTTTCATGGACTTTAGCTCAGCGTTCAATACCATTGATCCGAATTTACTTCATAAGAAAATGGTAGCTCTTGGAGTCCCTCTCAACTTATGCTTGTGGATTTATAACTTCCTGACAGCCAGGATACAGAGTGTAAAAGTTGGACCATTCACTTCGGACATCTTGGTCACAAACATCGGGGCACCTCAGGGGTGTGTTTTGTCACCGTTACTGTTTTCTCTCTATACGAATGATTGCATCTCTTCAGCAGACTCAGTAAAAATCTTGAAATTTGCCAATGATATGACACTGATTGGTTTCATCAGGGGAAATGCTGAAGACTTGTATCGGAGAGAGGTGGAAAGAATATGTGACTGGTGTAAAGCCAATAATCTTGTACTCAACACTAAAAAAACTGCTGAGATGGTTGTGAATTTTAGGAAAGATCAACATGAGATACTTCCAATCTACATCCATGACGAAGTGGTTCTTAGGGTCACAGAGACCAAATTCCTTGGTGTTATCATGTCTCATGATCTTAAATGGGGGAAAAACGTGGATGCTGTTTTAAGAAAAGCACAACAGAGGATGTTCTTCCTGTGTCAGCTGAAAAGATATGGTTTGTCTAAGAATTTGCTGATCTTATTCTTTAATGCTGTCATCAGATCTGTGATTTGTTCCTCTCTGATAGTCTGGTATGGGGGAGCCACTGCGCATGACAAACTCCGCTTACAAAGGACTTTCAGAACAGCAGAGAGAATTATAGGTTCCCCCCTGCCTAAAATCCAGGATCTTTATGATAAGAGTATTCGATCCCACGCATTGAAAATGTCATCCGATCCCACTCACCCGGGACACTCCTCATTCCAACTACTCCCTTCAGGACGTCGCTTCAGAGTCCCCAAATGCAGCACCAACCGCCATATGAACAGCTTCTATCCACTCTCTGTTCAACAATTAAATCGTCATGTGTAGACTATATACTGTATCTGTCTTGTTAGATGTTACTTGTTTATCTGTTGCTATATATTATGTTGCCTCTTTGCCACAAAGAATTCCTTGTATATATGTAATATGTACTTGGCGATAATAAATAAATTTGATTGAATTTGATTTGATTGTTTTGTGATGACAACTGTATGGACTTGTTTTTAATGATTTTATTTTTGAATTTATGCTTTTAAAAGAACTTAGAAAAAGTTTGCTTTGTGGTGTAATTTGCTGGACTCCATTTTTTTATATTTCTGCAGATACACCTACAATTGTACTCAAAAGTTTACATACCCCAGCAGAATTTTTGCTTTCTTGTCCTTTTTTCAGAGAATATGAATGTTAAGACCAAAACTTTTTCTCCACCCATGGTTAGTGGATAGGTGATGCCATTTATTGTCAAACTTCTGTGTTTTCTCTTTTAAAATCATAATGACAACCCAAGACATACAAATGACCCTGTTCAAAAGTTTACATACCCCATTCCTTAATACCGTGTATTGCCCCCTCTAACATCAATGACAGCTTGAAGTCTTTTGTGGTAGTTGTGGACAAGGTTCTTTATTTTCTCAGATGGTAAAGCTGTCCACTCTTCTTAGCAAAAAGCCTCCAGTTCCTGTAAATTCCTGGGCTGTCTAGCATGAACTGCGTGCTTGAGATCTTCCCAGAGTGGCTCAATTGATACTTAGGTCAGGAAACTGAGAAGGCCACTCTAGAACCTTCTATCACGATCCATTTTTGGATCTGTGTCGGTTTGGGCTGCCCACATAAAAACTTTTTTCCTTTCAGGCCATTGGGGGTTAATATTATTTTTTCCCCCGGTGGCCACTGGTGTTACTACATGTTTAGTTAGTCTGTGTGTGCTGGTGGTGACCAATCCCACCTTCCTATATCTTCCTATATAAGGTCACCTGGTGCATCAGCTGACTGTTGGTTATGACAGGTCCTTTAGGGATACCAACCGTGGTGAAGACTGGAACTACCTGGTGCAGTGGTGGTTCAGCTTATCTGGAGCATTGGTGATACTGCTGAAAGCTGAGTTCAGGAGCCATACTCTGCTGCTTGGAGCATTGGCAGCAGAGAAAGCTAAGTGTTTTTTTTTAGCCCTGTCTGTATCTCCCCTTGGTGTTTATTAGTGCAGTGGTGGGACCAGTGTCTGCACTTACCAATTCCTTAGTGAGGGATAGGTGCAGGTTAAGTGAGGGACAAGGTATCCTGCTTGGCGACAGGTTAAAAGAACCTGTATAGGGATGCTAGTAAGAGCAGGGCACATGCTCAGGAGATTGCAGGAGGTGTCAATTTCCCCATTTCGTATCGCAGGGCCCACCATTGTAATTGTTTCCCCAGTGTCCCCTTGTTTGTCCAGTTGTTTTGGTGACTGACCGATCTTTGGGTCGCGTCACGCAGGGCCAGTCACATATCGTGACATTATATCCAAACGCCCATTTTTTCTGGTGAGCCATGGCCCAAATGCAGACCTTTGTCCAATTGCTTCAGACCCTCACTGAGGAGAGCGGGGTGCTGCGTGGTGTGGTGGAGTAGCAGCTGCAGCAGTTGGTGGGGTTCGGGGCCTCAGCTCAGGTTCAGGCTCAACCAGAACCCAAGTTATCTCTCCCAGACAGATTTTCTGGGGGGGAGAGATAATTTTCTGGTTTTTCAGGAGGCCTGCAAGCTAAACTTCAGGCTCCCCCTCGTTCTTCAGGGAGTGTGGAACAGCGGGTGGGATTCATCATATCCATTCTTAAGGGTGATCCCCAATCCTGGGCCTTCTCCCTGCCATCCGATTCACCAACTCTACGGTCGGTGGACGAGTTTTTTGCGGCTTTGGCTAATATGACCCATGTAGTTCTTGCTTGGGAGGAGGACACACTGTTGTAGGCGGACAAGCCCAGGCAGTTGGGAGGAGTTGGTTCACCAGCGGTGTTGCCTGCGGTTCGTCGTGGTTTGGGGGCATGTTTTTGCTGTGGGCAGACTGGTCATTTTTTTATGGTCTGCCCGGCTCGCGCCAAAACTTCTGTATCACCAAAGAAGCCACGTTCCCCTGATGGTGTGGAGGGAGGCGACCAGGGAGTGTATATTTCCTCCATTTTATTCTCTCAATGTACTATATCAGCAGAAGTGGTTGTTGGCAGGGTACCTGAGGGCATACTGGTGTTTGTGGACAGTGGAGTGGGAGTCAATCTGGTGGACGCTCACTTTGTCCAGACCCATGGCCTGAGGTATAGGATGCTGGCCAAACCCCTAAGTGTCCAGGCCATTGACTCTGTCCCACTGAGCCAGGGGAGGCTGACCCAAGTCGTAGAAAATATACATCTGCATATAGGGACTCATCATGAAGAGTCCCTGTCATGCTACGTCTTGGGGGCTATGCCACCACCTATCATTTTAGGCCTCCCTTGGCTGGAAAGACACAACCTGGTAATAGATTGGCGGTCTAGGGAAGTAGTCAGCTGGGATCAGTCATGTGAGGGCTGTTGCCCGGGGGCTACTATCTCTGCCGCCTTTCTATAACCGTCCCTTTCTTCTCCAGTGGGGGCAGCAGCAGTGCTGCCAGGGAGTAGGGGAATGTCTCAACTCTCACCATTAGCCAACCCTGAGAGGCAGAGTCCTCAAGGAGGAGGGGTCGGAGGAGGGTGGTGGTTCCCTCTCAGAATTGTGGGGGTGTGAGTGTTGTGACACAGGAGGACACCTCTGTTGTCAGTTCCTTAAAGAGTTTACCTTCTTGTGGAAAACGTGTGCATGGTAATAAACGTTCCGGTCCGGACTTGTGTGTAAATGAGTATGTATGGGTGTCCACCAAAAACATTCAGTGGAAGTGTGCTGCTGGAGTCTGGAGTTCTCGGGTGATCAGGCCATATCAGGTGTCAGCCATCCTTGGCCAGGGGACTTAGCAACTGGAGTTACCCCCAGTAATGCCCATACTCAACTCATTCCCCAGGTTGGTGCTCGGGAGATTTGCGGTGCCTCCAGAGCATACGTTGTCACCTCCATCAGCTCACGTTTGTCATGAACCTGAGAGTCAGGTGGTTGCTGAGGTGAACTCTGCTGGATTTAGGAGTCCTCTCTGTAAGTGGTTTTCCGATGAGGTGTGCTAGTTTGGGCTGCTCCCATATAAACTTTTTTTCCTTTCATGCCATCGGGGGTTAATGTTAGTTTTTCTCCCCGGTGGCCGCTGGTGTTACTACATGTTTAGTTAGTCTGCGTTTGCTGGTGGTGACCACTTCCACCTTCCTATATAAGGTTACCTGGTACATTGGCTGACTTGGTTATGACAGGTCCTTTAGGGATACCAACTGTGGTGAAGACTGGAACTACCTAGTGCAGTGGTGGTTCAGCTTATCTGGAGCAGTGGTGATACTGCTGAAAGCTGAGTTCAGGAGCCTTACTTTGTTGCTTGAAGCATTGGTAGTAGAGAAAGATAAGTGTTGTTTTGTTTAACCCTGCCTTTTGTATCTCCCCTTGGTGTTTATTAGTGCAGTGGTGGGACCAGTGTCTGCACTTACCAATTCCCTAGTGAGGGACAGGTGCAGGGTAAGTGAGGGACAAGGTATCCTGCTCGGCGACAGGTTGAAAGACCCTGTATAGGGACGCTAGTAAGAGCAGGGCACATGCTCAGGAGAGTGCAGGAGGTGTCCTTTTCCCCATTCCCTATGACAGGCCCACCATTGTAATTGTCTCCCTGGTGTCCCCTTGTTTGTCCAGTTGTTATGGTGATGGACCGATCGTCAGGTCGTGTCACGCAGGGCCAGTCACATATTGTGACACCTTCACTGTGGTCTGCTGTAGCCTATGACAGGTCAACTTGGCCTTGTGTTTTAGATCCTTGTCATGTTAGAATGTCCAAGTACGTCCCATGCGCAGCTTCCGGACAGATTATTACAAATTTGCTGATAATGTGCTTCATTCATCTGTCCTTCAATTTTGACCAAGGTAATGATTATACAAAGTAGTCAAGTGCTATGTATATTCTTCTGTATTATAAAGATCCATAAAATAAAGCGCAGATACACATGATATACCCTGACTTCATTAATAACTTTATTCAAGTTGGATAATGTGAAAGTTTCCATTAAAAGTCAGGACAATAGTCTTAAATGTGGCCCTGATGATGATGGGCCCTTGACTCATGAAGAGTCATCCTTTAACAGGAGAGGAAAAACCCCCAGTGGAGGAAACCTCTAGGGAACCATGGTTAAAGGAGTGCCCTTCCCTTGGGCTGCGAATAGGTGAGAGCAGAGACCGAGCCCGGAATCTGCCTCTTCTTACAGCCTGTACCTCACCTGTGTCGTGAGTACACTTGGCTGCTGAAAGTCTAGTAAATGTCATATCCATAGGTGAGAGCAGTCCAAGCCTGGAATCTGCCTCTTCATGCAGCAGGTAAGTCACTTGTCTGTGAACACATCTGACTGCGGAAAGTCCGGTAAGTGTCATATCCATAGGTGAGAGCAGTCCAAGCCTGGAATCTGCCTCTTCATGCAGCAGGTAAGTCACTTGTCTGTGAACACATCTGACTGCGGAAAGTCCGGTAAGTGTCATATCCATAGGTGAGAGCAGTCCAAGCCTGGAATCTGCCTCTTCATGCAGCAGGTAAGTCACTTGTCTGTGAACACATCTGACTGCGGAAAGTCCGGTAAGTATCATATCCATAGGTGAGAGCAGTCCAAGCCTGGAATCTGCCTCTTTATGCAGCAGGTAAGTCACTTGTCTGTGAACACGTCTGACTGCGGAAAGTCCGTTAAGTTTCATATCCATGGGTGAGAGCAGAGACCGAGCCCGGAATCTGTCTCTTTTTGCTTAATCTCGGGTTGCCTGATCCTCACATGGTAGCCACCATGTAAGGGATTTGTAGTGGAGTCATCGTCTCCTGCTAGATACCTTGAGTTCTTTTCTCAGTCTGTTTGCTATTCTGACTTCTGCCACGTATGGTACTGTGTGGATTTCAGCATACAGCTAATCCTTATCCACTTCCCCCGTAAACAGACTGTATCTATGCTTACGACTGTATTTAGGAAGGTGATCATGTGAATGATGACGGTGGGCAATCACAGACCATAATCGACGATGTGGTCGATTTTGTGGCTGATCTTGTGACGGACGATATAGTGGAGAACGGGTGAAAACTACAAGGAAATAAACAGCGTATCAGTAGTGGCAGATAACAGAGACAACAGCATGATACAGAGTGCAATTACATCAGTAACTAACATAAAAGAGGCTGCACAGTAACATTACAACACAGCTATGGCAACGTTCATGCTCTAACACTATCTTGCTCTATTCAGAAATGCAACCTATCTGTAATCAGTGTAAAGCATTAACTAAACTAAGAGATACAGACTACACAGAGGCTGTTTAACACAAACACATAAATGAATTCTAGTCTCACCGGAATCCGCTGGTCAGAAACAATGCTTTGTAGGGAGTTTAAAGTGAAGCGAGACAGCCAGGATACTAGTGTATCACTAAGAAAAGCCCAGGAAAGATGTGTACATTTCTCTTTCTACCTGGGAAAACTAAGGAGGCATTCTATGCATAACACACTATTCCTTAAAGGAGAATTCTCTCTTGTACACAGAAACAAGATAAATGAGTTTAAAATAACTTCTAAAGGCTGTAACTGGTAATACACTATGAATTTTAGCTTGCTGCACATGAATGGGCAGAATACTCCCTGCTTGGCATCAGCCTGGAAATTCGCCAAAATGTTGTGACGTTTCAAAGCTTGATCCGTAACAATACTGATGTAAAAGTTTTGATAATCGGGGCCCTAAGCACTTTTGTAAGAAATTAAAGATGGTCTTTTGATAAACTTTGAGCTGACATATGAAAATCACTCACTTCTTTTAAGGCCTTGTTTGAATCGTAAATATCTCGTTTGATGTCCAGGTTGTGAGGACTTAGAATCATATGTATAATCATTTAAGTCTGGATCAATCTTCGACTCTTTCACCTCCAATATACCGGCCTTGTGTGGCATTGTAATGTCGCCAGAAGGACAGGAAATGTCAAATTCTCCTGTAACACAAAATATTGAAATTAGATTTAATAAAATGCAAGATTCTATGTGATTAAGATTATTGTTAACATTTACAGGTTATTATAACTTCTAAATAGAACATTAGACTGAAAGGGACCCAAGGGACCCAATCTCCAGAGAAATGCTCCAGCGTTCAGAGAAAACATAGTTTTCTGCTGAACCATGTGACTGTAAATCGGACTGGATATCACAATGTCTTTCTTATGTGAAGACTGGAAGTTGCTTTCTCATTATAAGTATATGGAACCTCGCCCTGATTCTCATAGGCTGACATTGGGGAAAGCGCTACCGCACCACACATAAGACATATTAATGTAAAGTCCTTGTTGGTGTAACTCTCCTATAATAATAGGTGCGCACTCCCGAAAATTAATGAAGTAATTGATAATAATCTAGGGGCCAATTTCACCTTAGATAAAGGCAGTGGCTACATTACAGTACAGATACATTTAAAATAAATTTATTTTATTAATGACGTTGGGAAACAAAGTAAAGTTAAAATTAAGAACGGTGCACCTAGGTTATTATCAGTTACCACACATAAGACGCCGTGTGAGCCGACAAAGCTGAATCGTGGTCACATGGTTCAGAAGACGACCAGAATGGCTCTGGAAACCAGAGAAGACGGCAAATGGTAAGTATTTTACCGCATGTACACTACACTACTGATATATCTAGGAGGGGTTAGACAATACATATGGAGCTGGAGAGCTTCTGTAAGGTCAGATTTATCCGGCTGTAGTTACCATTTAGTTTGGTTTTGCTCTCTGTAAAGTCGTCGGCACAATATTGGCTTTCAGCATCTTGCATTGGCTTTTTCTTTTTCAGACAACTATAAGAATTGCAAAAATAAAAGTCACATTGTAAATCACAAAGTAAAACATCTGTATTCTGCAGAATGCGAGAATGAAACATTTTATCTAGTCCTATCTGTAGAGAGATCACCAGTCAGTCATTTTGATGTCTTTGACAATCAGCAATTTAGTTTAGTAAAGTATATACAAGTTGTAGCAGAGCCAGGTAGGAAAGGGTTAAGTCCGAGCTTTGCAGGATTTGATAAGAAGCCCCTATAACTTTTTGCTGAAACCAGGGCCTGTGTTCACCAGATGTTTCAGTCTGCTGGATGGAGCTTGTGAGCTGGAGTTTTATGAAAGGAATAAAGCTGCACCGGTCTGGACCAAACCTCATTGACTGTGTGAATGCTGCGTAATCCCTGCCTGAGAGCGTGAATCCCTACAAAGTCTAATATGTACCCATCAGTTACCCACAGGGCACAGCCCTAGGGGTGACGAGTGTGTGAACCACAAGAGGCCTACATAAAATATTCCCATTACTGGAGTAACCTGAAGATGTGACATTTCCTCTACAGACTCCTGTGTAGCCCATAAATCATGACTTACTATACTTACCAATAGAAGATAGCAATGGCGCCAATGATTACTGCGAGGACGAAGACAGTGACGGCAGCAGGTATAACAATCCTACAGACTGGATCCTCAGATGTTTTTGGAGGCACGGTGACATTCTCTAAAAAGCGAAAGAACATAAGTGATCAGGTGACCAGAGCTGGAATGTGTTCAGAAGTGGAAACCAAATACATGGACTGGGCGGACTGAGGAACCAAGTATGACTATTAAAAGAGGGGAATTTAGTTTGGAAAAATGATGGATTATTTTTCCGTCATGTCAATATATAATGGACAATACAGAGATCTGTTCTTTTATATCCACATGATGGGAGATGTCACCTGAAATTACAAGTAACACATGAAAAATCCTCCATTCCACTCGTATTATGTGACGTCATATAAATCCCCAGTCACAGAAGAGAAGTTACAGAACCCCTAATGACACGGAGAAGACGCTCATAAACTGGGCCCTAATAATGGATCCTAATAGTTTCTGGGGCCGGAGGTGAAATGTTACATGTGAAGGACATATCTGATTTCTGAGCTGCTTATCGCCTGTCTCTTGTGGGCGCCTTCTGCTACATGTAGGAGTCAGTGCATCCAGCAAGGAGAGAGCAGTATTAATGCTCGGTGTCTCCTCTATGGGTTATTAGATTGGACACTGGAACCCAAACTGCATCTTTCCCCAATTTCACATTGAATGGTAAAATGAATGGTGTCATTCAAAACTACAACTCGTCCCGCAAAAAGATAAACAATCCTCATACGGCCATATGAAGGGAAAAAGTTATAGCTTTTGGAAGAAGTAGAGGAGGAAAAAGCCCAAAAATTAAAATTCGCTGAGGCGGGAAGGGGTTAACTCCATAGTCAGTGTATATGTGATAATGCCCTTACCTGCATAGATCCTGTCCTGCGCTCGTCTTGATAGATGGTTGAGCATAAAGATAGGAGCACCCTCTGCAGGTGCTAATAGCACGCTGAGAACTAGAAGTAGTCTAAACAGCATTGGAGCCTGGAGGAACATCGCTTACTGTGTACGGCACAATCAGCTTCTCCAGACAAAGGATCTGACTGCAAAATCGCTGGTTATAGCCAAGGATTCCGTGACATCACAATTGGAACCTAATTGTGACATCACGGGAGGCGGGGCTACACATGAGTGACATCATGGGGGCGGGGCTACACATGAGTGATGTCACAATTGGTGCTCATCCACAGGTGAGCAAATAAACTGACAATACAGAAACCTTCTCAGATTCAGCAAGAGAGCACGATATCAAGATATTACATTGTATGAGCTGCAGGACGACCTTAGTCATTTATCTTACAACTTGCCCTTGTGGTCTGATTTATGCTCACATAAAAACGTAGGAATTGAGAATCCGGATCCTTGAACACATGAAGGATATTAAGGCGGCAGAAAAGATGCCACAGGAAGACTTGGGTGCGAATGTAAAATTTAACCCTTTAGCCTAATATTTTTGAGACTTCCATCAGTGGCACATACTCTGCTTGTGGGGAATTGATTGTCTTTATCCAGGTAATAGACGAGGTGACATGACCCAGAAATTGGCCCAATTAGAAAGCAAATGGATCACACCATTAAATGCATGAAGCCAAGGGGTTCAATGAACAATGGGGCTTTGGGAGTTTCCTATAAAATATTGATCTCGTGTCTGTTACTATATACAGGTCAGATATTTATCCTTGGCTCTTATGTCTTTTCTTTCCCAATTTTACATATACTGTAAATACTTTTTCTGGCAGTGAATACTTACTTTTTGCCATTTTTATTTGTCTGGATGGCGTGTTATCAATTATAATAAAATAATTTTCTTTTTGTATTTTTTCTAGGCTGTAGGATATAACACACATATGTCATCTTATATATTTATATATATCCTTGTTGTCACTTGGAATTTATCTTTTTGTTCCCTTAAAATTTATATATTTATTGTCTATTTTTTGTCAACAGATATTCTGATTTTTTTTTTATTAATTTGTTATCACACATTTATGTTTATATATTGCCTGCATTTATACATATTTATTTCTCAAAGCTTATCATGCAATACCCAGATCTGATTCCAGTAGGACACGTCCCTTTCCCCTCCCGTTTTTATATATATATTTTAATAATGTCTCTTGTTTCATGTTGTCCTTACTAATAAAGTTGATAATTTGCCGTCTTTTGAATACATTTCTTTGGGGTGTACATATATTTCGGTGAGAAATTACACATCACATTCAATGTGTATACCTTAAAGTGATATACACATTATCCCTTCCTTTGTGGATTGGATGGATTGTTGCTGATATTTATTGAGAATTTCATGTCAATAGCACTTTTAAAAATATATTAGCTTAGAAAATTGGTGACGTGTTTAATACTACTTTCTCTGACACACAAGCCTTGGTTTAACGGGTAGAAGAATAAATAATGAGAAATATGACTTCAGCACCTTCCCATCACTGGAATCTTTGGATTATTCACTGACTGTGACTACTACTCCCATTTTCTATGTGCCTCAGCACTGCAATATTACACCACAATCAGTTTTAGGAATTTTTCTATCCCCATGGGTAATGAGCTGCGTGCTCGGACCTCTTATCATATGATCTCTCTGAGAAAGCTACCTAGCGAAACGTACGTCAGAGTTCTGGGGTTTTCCATTCATGTGTTGGTCTCTTTATGGTTTGTGTCATTACTGCATAGCCACTAAGATTTAGGCTGTGTGCAGACGGACTTTTTGGCCCTGCGGATTTTTCCGCGCAGAATGGAAGAAATCCGCAGGTCAAATGACCTGCATTTTTCTTGCGGATTTCTTCCATTTTTCATGCGGTTTTCATGCGTTTTTTGTGCGGTTTTCCATCGCGGTTTTCCCCCTGCGGATTTGGTGACAGGGGAGATGGAAAACCGCGCAAAAGAAGTAACATGCTGCGGATTTTGTACCGAGGAATGCACACGGCTGGTAAGCGCAGACGACGCCATCCTAAGCATGAGCATCCCACTTATGCGTCTGCTCATGCAAACATTGACGCACCTTAAGGAGCAGGCGTCTGCAGCCAATGTTGACGAGGAGGAAGAGGTGGAGGGAATCCTTGATGACATTCAGCCATTGTCTGCTCAGGGACCTCTCCTGGACGAGTTGGAGGAAGAAGAGGAGGATGATGATGGGGATGATTACTTAGGGGAGGAGGATGCATCTCGTGGGGAAAGTGAAAATGTTGGCGTGGCAAGGTCTGGTACAGGGTTTGTGCGTGACTGGAGGGATGTGGATTTGCCAGAAAGTGCTCCTCCAACCAGCACTCGCAGTGCATCATTGACACCGGGAACATTGGCCCACATGTCAGATTATGCCTTGCGGATCCTAAAAAGGGACCCCCGCATTGCCAAAATGATGAACGATGACGACTACTGGTTGGCCAGCATCCTGGATCCACGCTATAAAGGCAAATTACAAAACATCATGCCACAGGAGAACCTTGACCTAATATTGGCTAATAAACAAGCAACTCTGGTAAATCGGTTGCTTGAGGCATTCCCAGCACACAGCAGCGGTGATGGTTCTCACACGAGCCGTTCGGGCCGGGCGCAGCTTGGCAGAGGTGTTCATGGTGCACACAGCAGAAGTGGCGTTGGAGACAGGGGTTTCATGACAATGTTGTGGACTGATTTTTCAAGTACCGCTCACACAACTGGTAATACAGCATCGATGGAAAGTGACAGGAGACAGCAGTTGTCAACTATGGTTACAAACTACTTTTCCTCCCATATCGATGTTCTCCCACACAGGTCATTCCCCTTTGACTATTGGGCTGCTAAACTGGACACCTGGCCTGAATTGGCACAATATGCCTTACAGGAGCTCGCTTGCCCAGCTGCAAGTGTGCTATCGGAATGAGTCTTCAGTGCAGCTGCATCAATCCTGACAGAAAAAAGGACCCGCCTGTCAACCCAAAATGTGGATGATCTAACCTTCATTAAAATGAACCATGCATGGGTTTCCAAAGATTTTGTCCCACCTTCCCCTGATGACACATAGGGTGACAGAAAAATGGCTTGCTTTGGTCCACCTCTTCCTGGGACTTGACCTATTTCGCCTTTTGCATCAGCTGAATGTCCAACATCAGCATATGCCACTTTCTAAAACTCCCTAACTGTGCTGCCTCCCCCCCCATGGCCGGGGTCACCACCTAGCGCACGACACCGTGCGAGTGCCGTTGCCCTGGACAGGTGGGTAGGCCGACTCTTGGGCGCGGGCACTGGCACAGGGTCCCTCATAGTGCAATCAAGTGTCTCTGACGGTGGTGGTGCACACCCGCCGTCAGACACACCGCCGTACTATGAGGGGCCCAGTGCCAGTACCGACGCCCACGAGTGGGCCCCCCTTGCTTGGGCAGGGCCCCAGCATTTGCAATCTTTACCTCTCCCTGCTCCTCCGCTGTGTAGTCTGGGCCGTCAAATCCATACTGTGCCTGACACCGTCTGAGCCTGCCTCCTGGTGTATTGACATATATTTTGAATGTGTACGCTATCCATACATGTTATCCGGGGATACGGTACCCTTTCTCACCTTTGTGCAATCACGTGCAATCCATACTGGGCCTAACACCGTCTGAGCCTGCCTCCTGATGTATAGACATATCTTTTGAATGTGTACACTATCCATACATGTTATCCGGGGATACGGTACCCTTTCTCACCTTTGTGCAATCACGTGCAAGCCATACTGGGCCTAACACCGTCTGAGCCTGCCTCCTGATGTATAGACATATATTTTGAATGTGTACGCTATCCATACATGTTATCCGGGGATACGGCACCCTTTCTCACCTTTGTGCAATCACTTGCAAGCCATACTGGGCCTTACACCGTCTGAGCCTGCCTCCTGATGTATAGACATATATTTTGAATGTGTACGCTATCCATACATGTTATCCGGGGATACGGTACCCTTTCTCACCTTTGTGCAATCACGTGTAATCCATACTGGGCCTAACACCGTCTGAGCCTGCCTCCTGATGTATAGACATATCTTTTGAATGTGTACGCTATCCATACATGTTATCCGGGGATACGGTACCCTTTCTCACCTTTGTGCAATCACTTGCAAGCCATACTGTGCCTGACACCGTCTGATCCTGCCTCCTGATGTATAGACATATCTTTTGAATGTGTACGCTATCCATACATGTTATCCGGGGATACGGTACCCTTTCTCACCTTTGTGCAATCACGTGCAAGCCATACTGGGCCTAACACCGTCTGAGCCTGCCTCCTGATGTATAGACATATATTTTGAATGTGTACGCTATCCATACATGTTATCCGGGGATACGGTACCCTTTCTCACCTTTGTGCAATCACTTGCAAGCCATACTGGGCCTTACACCGTCTGAGCCTGCCTCCTGATGTATAGACATATATTTTGAATGTGTATGCTATCCATACATGTTATCCGGGGATACGGTACCCTTTCTCACCTTTGTGCAATCACTTGCAAGCCATACTGTGCCTGACACCGTCTGAGCCTGCCTCCTGATGTATAGACATATCTTTTGAATGTGTACGCTATCCATACATGTTATCCGGGGATACGGTACCCTTTCTCACCTTTGTGCAATCACGTGTAACCCATTCTGGTCGTGAGAATGACTGGCGAGCTGTTAAGCAAGCTACAGCACCTGTGGTTTGCACACGTAAGTTTTTCATTTTTTTCAGGAATGACGGTTAGGCCTAATTCCGGAACTGCGGTTGACCTGCACTTACTGGGAAATCATCGTTCGCGAGTAATAATTGTAATCAATGATCCCCATCACTATCGTTGTTCAGCGGGTTATCTGCACCTGTAAGCGACAAACTCTGGCCTTTTCAGTGTAGCGCACATGCAGCCACGGACATGTAAGGGCATGACACACCAGTTATTGGCCAATCTCATGTGCCAGAGCCTCACGTTTCCCTCTAGTAAGCCAGACTCAGACCGCGGGGCATGACGGA
Organism: Dendrobates tinctorius; assembly: GCF_039654945.1. Taxonomy (NCBI): domain Eukaryota; kingdom Metazoa; phylum Chordata; class Amphibia; order Anura; family Dendrobatidae; genus Dendrobates; species Dendrobates tinctorius. The sequence goes on along the minus strand of NW_027361797.1, from coordinate 14,284,330 downwards.
GTCTCGTTCGTTAACGGAATTAAGCTTGCAATGTGTGCATCTGTTCTGTAGCTGGCATGGTTGAAGTTGCCCGTGTTGAGTCAAATTACGCCGTAGGCTCCACTCCTGGTGGTGGTGCCCTTCTGGACATTCCTTTAAGGTTCAGCTTTGCAACCATACTGCCCACGTAAAACAAACACTTTGCCTTCATGAACGCTGTTTGGAGGGTCATGACTCGTGGGAATAACGCCGCCCAATCAGTTAACCTGCTAGAGAGATCCTTCGTTGCTCCCAAGCATGACATCACACTCCCTAGGAGGAAGGTAATGCCACTGTGGGGACCGTACTCCTGGGGGCGACACAAGTGCACTGATGCCCAGCCACTGCTCGATGAATCTGCTGGTACATTGACCCAGACCACTACATTCCCCTCGCACGCTACCCGGCCTGAATCTGACCCTGATGAAACTCAGGTTACCCTTCCCACATACAGTTCCATCTTACACGGTGACAAAGAGGAAGCTGCAGATGAAAGTGCAGGTTCGGCCCACCCGCCATCAGACACACCACCGTACTATCAGGGGCCCTGTGCCAGTGCCGTCGCCAACGAGTGGGCCCCCCCTCCTTGCTCAGGATCACAGCACTTGCAAGGCTGAACTACTGTGCAGTGAGATGGAAGATGGGGACGACGAGGAATCCAGACTAGTACAGGGATTCCCTAGTGAGGAGACTTATTTGATTGTTTTCAATGTTGGGACAGCAATTTTTGGGGAGCACTATACTCTGGAGAATGATAGACGGGGCCCTCCATACACTGGAACATTCCAAAGGTGGACATCAGACACTGGAGCAGCATTTACAGGGCCCATTATACACTAGAGCATTAGAAATGGGGCCCATTATGTTTGGAGCATTATTTGGGCCCATAAGACAGTGGAGCTTCATCCATGGGGACCAACATATACTGTAGCATTATATGGAGCTCATCATATACTGTTTCAAACATTATATGGGACCAATGATTCTGTATGGAGAAATAGATGGGCCTCGTCATGAGATGTAAAAAGTGAAGTACTTTTCATTGTACTATACCGCTATTTCTCTGCTGTATCGGAGCATGATGAGTTGTGGTATTATGTGTTAAAGGGGCGCTCTTTCGCCCAGGGCACATGAAAACCTGGAGCCAGCCCTACTCCCCCACAACTTTAGCCAAATAACCCCCATTTTTCAGTGCGTAACTTGTATTATGAAGTTAATTAAGGTTGACCAGCTTAAGTAAGAAGAATTGATGCTTTTGGCATTCAAATGAGCACTGTAGGTGTGTTTCCTGTCCTCCTCTCACTGTCGACTTTTATTCCCCATTGACTTACATTGGGTTTCGTGTTTCGGGACGACCCCGACTTTTCCCTATAATCGGCCGATCTTGCTCGACCCGACTTTTGGAAAAGTCGGGTTTCACGAAACGAAACTCGACCATAAAAAACCAAAAGTCGCTCAACTCTAATGATGACGACTGCGCGGAACCCAGTCTTACTGGAAGATAGTCACAGTACCTAGGTCCCATCCAATTTGCTGATCTCTGGTGTACAGAACCCAGTACAGTGTAATGATAATAATGAATCTGACTAGTGCAAATAACCCATTCCAGGATGGTGACGAAGACAGGTGTACAGAGCCCAGTCCAGTGTGGTGATGATGATGATGATGACTGGGGCACAGAACCCAGTCAGTGTGGTGGTGGTGATGATGGAGATGACTGGTGCACAGAGCCCAGTACAGTGTGGTGATGGTTGATGACTGGTGCACAGAACCCAGTCCAGTGTGGTGATGGTGGCGATGATGATGACTGGTGCACAGAGCCCAGTCCAGTGTGGTGATGGTGGTGATGATGATAATGAATGGTGCACAGAGCCCAGTATAGTGTGGTGATGGTGATGATGATGACTGGTGCACAGAGCCCAGTCCAGTGTGGTGATGGTGGTGATGATAATGATTGGTGCACAGAGCCCAGTACAGTGTGGTGATGATAATGACTGGTGCACAGAGTCCAGTACAGTGTGGTGATGGTGGTGGTGATGATAATGACTGGTGCACAGAGCCCAGTACAGTGTGGTGATGGTGATGATGATGACTGGTGCACAGAGCCCAGTCCAGTGTGGTGATGGTGGTGATGATAATGATTGGTGCACAGAGCCCCGTACAGTGTGGTGATGGTGATGATGATAATGACTGGTGCACAGAGCCCCGTACAGTGTGGTGATGGTGGTGGTGATGATAATGACTGGTGCATAGAGCCAAGTACAGTGTGGTGGTGGAGATGATGACTGGTGCACAGAGCCCAGTACAGTGTGGTGACGGTGATGATGATGACTGGTGCACAGAGCCCAGTCCAGTGTGGTGATGGTGGTGATGATAATGATTGGTGCACAGAGTCCAGTACAGTGTGGTGATGGTGATGATGATGACTGGTGCACAGATCCCAGTACAGTGTGGTGATGATGATGACTGGTGCACAGAGCCCAGTACAGTGTGTGATGATGGTGGTGATGATAATGACTGGTGCACAGAGTCCAGTACTGTATGGTGATGGTGGTGGTGATGATAATGACTGGTGCACAGAGCCCAGTACAGTATGGTGATGGTGGTGGTGATGATAATGACTGGTGCACAGAGCCCAGTACAGTATGGTGATGATGGTGGTGATGATAATGATTGGTGCACAGAGTCCAGTACAGTGTGGTGATGGGGGTGGCGATGATAATGACTGGTGCACAGAGCCCAGTACAGTGTGGTGATGGTGGTGATGATGATGACTGGTGCACAGAGTCCAGTCCAGTGTGGTGATTGTGCTGATGATAATTATTGGTGCACAGAGCCCAGTACAGTATGGTGATGGTGGTGGTGATGATGATGACTGGTGCACAGAGCCCAGTCCAGTGTGGTGATGATGGTGGTGGTGGTGATGATGATGATGACTGGTGCACAGAGCCCAGTCCAGTGTAGTGATGGTGGTGGTAATGATAATGACTGGTGCACAGAGTCCAGTACAGTGTGGTGATGGTGGTGGTGATGATAATGACTGGTGCACAGAGCCCAGTACAGTGTGGTGATGGTGGTGGTGATATTGACTGGTGCACAGAGCCCAGTACAGTGTGGTGATGGTGGTGGTGGTGATGATGATGACTGGTGCACAGAGCCCAGTACAGTGTGGTGATGGTGATGATGATGACTGGTGCACAGAGCCCAGTCCCCAGCGTGGTGTTGGTGGTGGTGATGATGATGACTGGTGCATAGAGCCCAATACAGTGTGGTGGTGATGATGATGACTGGTGTACAGAGCCCAGTACAGTGTGGTGATGACTGTTGTGGATCTTTTATTCCATGACCGTGTGAGAAGACAGGCGTTTAGCACCATGAGGCTGGTTTCACATTAGCGCTTTTTAAGCGCACGCACGGCCGGGGGTAGCTCCGCCCCCGAGCCGGCTCTGTGCCCGGCGTGCCCGCCCCTTGCTTGTAGCGCCGCCTTCTAGCGCACAGCGGCGCCTGCGATCGGCGCACCCTATCTTTAGCATAGGGTGCGCAGATCGTGCGCCGGCCGTGCGCTAGTTGCACTTTGACCTGCGCTGCGCACTTTTGACGGTGCGCCGTGCACGCCAAAATCAAACTTTTCGGATTTTGGCGCGCACGGCGCACCGTCCAAAGTGCGCAGCGCAGGTCAAAGCGCAACTAGCGCACGGCCTGCGCACGATCTGCGCACCCTATGCTAAAGATAGGGTGCGCCGATCGCAGGCGCCGCTGTGCGCTAGGAGGCGGCGCTACAAGCAAGGGGCGGGCACGCCGGGCAGAGAGCCGGCTCGGGGGCGGAGCTACCCCCGGCCGTGCGTGCGCTTAAAAAGCGCTAATGTGAAACCAGCCTTATACGTTTTCTCTGGCAACTGGGAAATCTAGATAACGCCATGTGTCTGTGGTGCCTGGTATGATGTGTACATGGCGCCCACTTGCATTTGCCATTTTACAGGTTCTCTGTCTTCTGTGCCAGTGAGACCCCCTTCTCTGGAGCATGACAGCACCAGGCCGGACCCTGTAAGCACCCCACCCATCTGTACTTAGTTCTTGGCAGTGAATTAGGAATTGGAAACTTGGCACCATGTTGTGTTTGGCAGGGGGGCATATCCGGAGCCTGGTCATGCTTCCCTATGGTTTGCTGGATGGTATTTTCGGTGCGTGCACAGAGGAGTGGTCAATTTATTGAAAATTGGTGAACCTTGCTTGGAATGAGCACAGGTTTGAAGCCACTAGTGACGAATGAGCGTTCTCAGGTGTTATTGTGGCGTCCCTTAGGCTCAGTCGCCAGAGAGGTACTGCACCTCCTCCTGAGGTGTGGTGCCCCACCATCCAGGTAAGGTGGGAAGCTCCTGACCACGCTCCAACACCTGCACCCCACACGACAAAGTAGTGTAGCAAAGCACCTTCGGCGGCTCCATGCTTGGAGTATAGCAAAGCACCCATTGGTGGCTCCCTGCTTGGAACACGAAACGTGCTGGGAGGTGGGTGGAGTTGAGTTTACATTAAAAGAGCGGGAAGAGTTTAGGAGTGATTCAGTCATTCAGTCTTTCAGTCAGCCACTGAGAGTGAGTGAGGATGCAGAAGGACAGAGAGTGAGACAGAGAAGATCCCCGTGAGAGGGATGGATGAAGGAAGTGCTGCAGCAGGCCACAGTGCCCTGGGTCTGCTGGCACAGGAAAGAGACATAGAAAGGAAACCTGATTTTTCCATAGAGAGAAAGGATTAGTACGGAACGTGAGGAGTAAAAGAGAGAACAAAGGACGTGGGTTAGAGGACAACCCTGCCTAGGAGTTCTAAGCACAAGGCCGGGGCCCGGTCCCCGAGGTTGTATGGATACTAATGGTCCTGCAGCAGACACCAGAGGGAATAGAAGTTAACCATACTTTATTCCCACATCAGACTTGGGGGCACAACAGCAACATTGATAGTGAGCCGGGACTAGGAAGCAAGGAGTCCCCGAAGCAGGCTACAGCTGTCTGCCGTACAAGGAAAGTTCATAAGAACATTGGACAGGAGGAACTCCAGTGTAACTCATTACTGGGAGTACTTCATTTATAGGCGCTATAAGAGGAGACGTTCAGAAAGGCACATGTTGGCGGAGTGTTGGAAAGGAGTGTTCCACCTGGCCTGGAGGTTGACTGAGTCCCTGACCCGGAGGACACGGCACAGAGGCAGGCACCTGTTTGCACAACAGACTGTGAGTAAAGCTTTGGAACAACATGCCCTGGTGTCCTCCACTTATTCCTGTGCCAACACATCTACACTGCCCTGGGACTACAGCTTCACCTGTGCGGAGCTTTTACATCTTTGCTGCACCATACCATCAGTCCCAGAGGATCTGCATGCAGCGTCGGCTTAACACCTTCCTTGCCGAACACCACAGGTGGCGTCACAAACTATTCATTTAATCAACTACATTCCACCATTCAATCTCCCTTTTACTTGGGCGCCCAGGGCCACGGACCGGGTCACCGCTGCTGTGACACCTTCCCCCTGAGTGACCGGCCCGGTACCGAGTACCCCACAGCCCTGGGAGGGCGACCCATTATCAGAGTATGGCTGGTTTTACATTTACCTTGTTCTTGTGGGCCGATTTTGCGGCCTCAGTAGATTTCTATGGGGCCGCAAAATCGGGCCGGAAAAAAAGTCCACTGTGTGCCGTAAGGCTGTGATGGCCTTTTTAGCGGCTGTGATAAAAGATCGAGCTTGCTCAATTCTTTTATATGGCGTACGGACACGGCCCCCATTGTAACCAATGGGGCCACAAAAACAAACGGAAGGTTTTTTGTATGGCGCTCTGTGACTTCGGGTTTTGCAGAACACGTTTTTTTTCCCCCAATACTATTTCCATAGTATTGGAAAATTGAAAAACAGCGATCACAAACTTTTTTGCAGTCCATTATTGCGGCAGACCACAAAAAATGCGGCGAAAAGGGCAGCAATAACGGGCTGCAAAAAAGCGGCAAGTGTAAAAGCAGCCTATGTCCTGTGTGCTCCAATAGTATGTTCAGTCCCTGCGGCTGCATGTTAGACAGTCACAACACATCTGGGATATTGCCTAACAAACAGGAATCCCCACATGTGTTGCTGCTGTCTAACAGCCGAGAGACCTGCAGCCGCGGGGACTGAACATACTAATCGGGCACGCCGAGGACACTCGGATACCACCTTACCTGAGCACGCTCGCTCATCAGTAGAAGCCACTTTATGGTTGATCAGCACAGGGAGTAAAACAAATGTAGAAAATCTGCGACTAATCTGCTGCAAAATCTGCGTGAGACTCTGTTCTGGAGGGCAATTTGTGTTTAGATTCTGTGTGGAATTTTTTTGCAGCGAGTGGGAGAGATTTGGTACAATCACATCCACTTTGTTACTGTTACACCCAGCAGACTTTTCACCTAGAGTATCGGATGTAAAAAGTGTACAGATCGGAAACCGCACAATGCCGCGCACTGTATAGAGCAGCTCCGCTTTACTGAAGTGAATAGGAGCTGATCTGCAGTACCTGAGAACGGCCACTACACAGTGTGAGGCGCTGTGCTGTTCTGCCTCTGCACGCTGTTTACAGCTGATTGGTGGGGAGTGTCGGCTTTCAGATCACCACCGATCTCATATTGATGACCTACCCACAGGACAATTGTTATATCTGAGTACCAAAAAACCCCTTTATTACCAGGAGAATCAAAATACTGTTTTTTTATGTCACTTACTGTAGAAATAAATCCAAAAATGAACTTGGCTTCTAGAATGTGTCCATCTGACTATTGTAGGAGGATCTTTACCTGTCACAAGAAGGATTCAGGAGTAAATCTGGGCAACGATGAGGAAGCAAAATACAGCCGCCATGTCCTGCCGTCTGTAATCTGTCCCCTCAGTGTTGCTGTATATTGCCCCCCACTGAATCTGACCTTCACTGGTGAGTTCAGACCTATGTGATGCGCAATATAAGGACTGACCAGAACCTGACATCCTCCTAGGAGTATATGATGTGTTCAGGTCAGGAGACCCGCGGCCGGTCCATGCGGTCAGTCCGTGCATCGTGGTCCGGACGCTGTCTGTGGTACGCTCTTTAGGGCTCTCGCTGCCATATGTTGTGGTTATGGAATGAATTTTATTGAGTCTGGCTGAAAGAACAATAAATCCTTGGTCAGCCAGCAGTAGTGACTCTAGGCCGCTAATCCTTGACGGACACTTGCTCAGTAGTGACCAGTAGATGCTGTCGTGCGCACTTAGGCCTCTTCCACATATGAGTTTTTTGTCATCAGTCACAATCCGTCGAATTTTGAAAAAAACGGATCTGGTGACTGATGCCGCTGGATCTGTTTTTTCTCATAGATTTGTATTAGCGACAGATGGCCACATGTTTCATCTGTCGTTCAACGGATCTGTCGAAAATTCTTTGTCCGTCGGCCGGAGACAACGAACATAGGAAGATTTTTTGTCACCGTCGAAAAATGGGACAGCTGTCCGGTATTTGCTAGAATGGAAGCCTATGGGCGACGCATTTGTCCGACAAATGATGGAATCCGGCAACGGATTCCATTTTTTTTTTAACTGTGCATGTGCTGACACTGTGCCTGTATGGTGTGTGCGGGCTGTGTGTGTGTGCCTGTGTGACGGGGGGTATGCGTGTATGTGTGTGTGCGTGCAGGCATCGTCCGATGGGACTACAAGTCCCATCCGGGCTCTGCCTTCCACAGTGACAGTGATTGACTTCTGCCCAGTTGCTTGCCAGCAGCATGGATGCTTCTCTAAATCAGGTCTCATAAAGTCATTCCAACATTTCAGGTTACCACAGGCAAGGTGATAACTTGTGGATTCGTGCAGCTCTGAGCTCTACCCACTATACACCGCTGTCTCTGGCAGTGCCATAGAGAATGAATAGAGCAGACGCCCCTTGTGACATTTCACAAGCCTGATCGCCGGATCTGTTGGGATCCCAGCGGCTGGATAGCTGATACCATTTGAAATGTTGAAAATAACCCTTTAAAGCAACTTTCCACTCTGGGACTGAGAAATATTCACTTCACATGTATAGTCACCATCCTAGTGCCCTCTGTTTGCTTCCCGATGCCTCTTTCTCTGAGGCCAGCATTCCTTTCCTTCCAAGATGGCCGCCTCAGTGGCATAAGGAGTGAAGTAATCGCTCTGTCACCCCTGCTATTCCTATTCCATGTAACAAGGATGGTAAGGGAGGTGGCTTAGACTTATTGATGCACTTCTCAAGCCAATTTTGCAACCATTTTGCATATGGGAGGAAAGCAACACTGGCCTCAGAGAATGGGGCATCGCCAGCCAAACGGAGGGCACCAAGCTGTGACTAAACTGTGAAGTGTATCGTCCCTTTCCAGTCACAGTTTTAACATCTTGACAGAATATACTATATTATATTCATGAAGAGAGAGATTGCTGTCTGCGCGGCAGGCGGTGGCCGTGGAGCGCGGCAGGCAGTGGATGTGGAGCGCGGCAGGCAGTGAAGCGCGGCAGGCAGTGGCTGTGGAGCGTGGCAGGCGATAACCGTGGAGCGCAGCAGGCGGTGGCTGTGTAGTGCAGCAGGCGGTGGCTGTGGAGCGCGGCAGGCGGTGGCCGTGGAGCGCGGCAGGCGGTGGCCGTGGAGCGCGGCAGGCGGTGTCTGTGGAGCGCGGCAGGCGGTATCTGTGGAGAGCGGCAGGCGGTATCTGTGGAGAGCGGCAGGAGGTGGATGTGGAGTGCGGCAGGCGGTGGCCGTGAAGCGCGGCAGGCAGTGGCTGTGGAGCGTGGCAGGCGATAACCGTGGAGCGCGGCAGGCGGTGGCCGTGTAGCGCGGCAGGCGGTGTCTGTGGAGCGCGGCAGGCAGTGGCTGTGGAGCGCGGCAGGCAGTGGCCGTGGAGCGCGGCAGGCGGTGGCCGTGGAGCGCGGCAGGCGGTGGCTGTGGAGCGCGGCAGGCGGTGGCTGGGGAGCGCGGCAGGCAGTGACCGTGGAGCACTGCAGGCGATTATATTATAATCAAAAGTATTGACCAAAAAATACATCTAAATAAAGTGCAGTGCATATATAAAGCGATTTCTAGTCAAAAAAGTACATATCAGTAAAAAATAAATCCCACACCCCACACCCCAACGCGCGTTTCACACGTTGCTTCCTCAGGGAATTGTTCTTTAATATTTAAATTTATTATGGGATTTATTTTTTACTGATATGTACTTTTTTGGCTAGAAATCACTTTATATATGCACTGCACTTTATTTAGATGTATTTTTTGGTCAATACTTTTGATTATAATTTATTAAATTGGATTGCTACTATATGGAATATATGTGCTGCTTCACTTCCCCCTCTTTTTGCTTTTTTATTGTCTTTTTGTGTTGGGATTTTAATGTGTCCTATGGTGTCCTTAATAAAAGTATTTATATTGATTTCAATATTGTAATTGTGTTATTGGCTCTTTTTGGATAGGTGGCTTATTTTTGTTTTATCATACCCAAACATGTGTGGATCCTAAGGGTGCGTGCACAAGCTGCGGATTCTGCTGCGGATTTGGCCCTGCGGCTCCCCAGCAGAATCCGCTGCATTGTACAGCACCATTAGGCTATGTACACACGCTGCAGATTTGGCCCTGCGGCTCCCCAGCAGAATCCGCTGCATTGTACAGCACCATTAGGCTATGTACACACGCTGCAGATTTGGCCGTGCGGCTCCCCAGCAGAATCCGCTGCGTTGTACAGCACCATTAGGCTATGTACACACGCTGCAGATTTGGCCGTGCGGCTCCCCAGCAGAATCCGCTGCGTTGTACAGCACCATTAGGCTATGTACACACTCTGCGGATTTGGCCCTGCGGCTCCCCAGCAGAATCCGCTGCGTTGTACAGCACCATTAGGCTATGTACACACGCTGCAGATTTGGCCCTGCGGCTCCACAGCAGAATCTGCTGCGTTGTACAGCACCATTAGGCTATGTACACACGCTGCAGATTTGGCCTCTGCGGATCCGCAGCAGTTCTGCAGTGTACAGTACAAGGTAAGTCTATGTGACTTACACTCCGCGGTGCCCACGCAGCGGATTTTTAACTGTAGAAAAGCTGCGGTTTTGAATCCGCAGAATTGACGTCAATTCTTTCTGCGGATTCCGCTGCGGTTTGCCATCTATTCCATCGTCCAGGTGGCAAACCGCAGGGGAAAAGCACAGGCCAATCCGCAGGTCATTTGAGCTGTGGATTTATCTGTGGATCCGCAGATACAAACCCGCGGGTGAATCCGCAGCGTGTGCACATGGCCTTATAATGAATGGAAAATGGAAACCGCAAGGGGAAGTGGCTTGAGCTGGCTATGGAGTAGCAAGCACAGCTCAGGAGCTCTGAGGAGGCATCCTCCAAATCTACGATTGTGCCCTCCAAAAGTGCCAGTGTGCCTGCATTTAGGCACAATCCCCGGTTCTGTGTGGTGCCGCGGGGGTTAGAACGAAGGCGGAGGGATCTAAAGCTCCTCAGCGTCCTCTCTCTTGAGCGCTACCTTCCCTGCATCTAGGAGATGTGAGGCGGAAGGACACAAAATAATCCTAAAGTTGTACACTCTTACTTGCGTTGGGCCCGCCTACCGCCTAAAAAAGAATTGTCATTTTTCCTGGTTAGTCCCCACCTGTACCAGGCCCCTTGTGGGTCGCTGGGCGCTAGCATTCAGCCCTACTGCTGTGAATTGTGCGGCGCTGTGGGAAATAGAACGGGGCGGAAGACTCTACTCCCCCAAGCTGTGTGGAATACTGGCCGTCGGCCTGTCATAGCCGCACGGCGGAAGGACACAAAATAGTGCCAAAGTTGAGCTCATCCTAGTGACGGACTTACTTGTTGCTTAATTAAAGGTCTTTAATTAATTCTGGAGGGACCCCCCACCTGTACCGGGGCTATCATTAGTTGCCGTGTTCCTGCATTTAGCCTCACTCCTCTCCATTACTGAGCGGTGCTGCAGCTAACAACAGAGGTGGAGGAATCTGCATCTCATTAGCTGCACTATTTTCGCTGGGCGGAAGGACACTAATTACTAGTTTACGGCGGTTTCTCCTTACACATAAAAAGGAAGAATTGTAAGCTTCTCTGGGAAGTCCCCCGCCCGCCGGGCCCTCTGAAAGGGCAAGAGTGCTTTCATTTAGCCCCATTCTACGCTTGTACTGAGCGGTGAGTCATAGGAGTGACAGAGAGGGCGGAGGGATCTGCCTTATTCTGTCAGCGCCGTGCTCCTGCTCCCAGCTTGTGTGCAGCTGATTCCTCATAGACTCAATATTAGATAACAAATAACTTTGTTGCCCTATGAAGGGCGGGCCCGAAAAATTTCTTGCACAGGGGCCCACTACAGTCTATGTCCGCCCCTGCACTAGTGTGAACGCAGCTCCACTCATGCAGCCCCTAACCAGGACCCCCATACATGCTCCCAATACATTTAATTATCATTACCACAGCACAGGGCACAAGCCTTTCTAGTGAGGCAGGAAAGATCACTGTATGACAGAGCAGCATGCGGACATAGTCTATATTATGTCTGCAGACTGATCCCATACAGCTAGGGCCGGCGTCAGCACCCGGCGTACCCGGGCAAGTGCCTGGGCACTGGCGAGACGGGGGGGCCCACTCGGCATCTGAACAAGTTTTTTTATTTTCTTTTTTTTATTTATATGTCCGCTCATACTGACCACTATCTTTTTTTCCTGTGTGTGAGAGCATGCGACCAACATGTTACCGCTCATTAAGGTCTTGAATTTGGATGCCACTCCTAATGGGGCCATTATCCTGTATGGAGCATTATATGGGGCCCATTATCCTGTATGAAGCATTATATGGGGCCCATTATCCTGTATGAAGCATTATATGGGGCCCATTATCCTGTATGAAGCATTATATGGGGCCCATTATCCTGTATGAAGCATTATATAGGGCCCATTATCCTGTATGAAGCATTATATGGGGCCCATTATCCTGTATGGAGCATTATATGGGGCCCATTATCCTGTATGAAGCATTATATGGGGCCCATTATCCTGTATGGAGCATTATATGGGGCCATTATCCTGTATGGAGCATTATATTGGGCCCATTATTCTATATGGAGCATTATATGGTTTCCATTATTCTGTATGGAACACTACAGTGGGGCAAAAAAGTATTTAGTCAGTCAGCAATAGTGCAAGTTCCACCACTTAAAAAGATGAGAGGCGTCTGTAATTTACATCATAGGTAGACCTCAACTATGGGAGACAAACTGAGAAAAAAAAATCCAGAAAATCACATTGTCTGTTTTTGTTTCATTTTATTTGCATATTATGGTGGAAAATAAGTATTAGGTCAGAAACAAAATTTCATCTCAATTTCATCTCCGGGGGGGCGCCGCTGATCGCGGTCGGGTGTCAGCTGATTATCACAGCTGACACCCGGCACTATGTGTCAGGGGTAGTCATGGACCATCCCCGACATGTTAACCCCTGGCACATTGCCATCAAACATGATGGCAGTGTACCAGGGGTTTAGAGAAGCATCGGCAGGGAGGGGGCTCCCTCCGTGCTTCTCTGAGACCCCCAGCACAGCACGATGTGCTGCGCTGCGCTGAGGGCCTCCTTCCCTGCAGGTCCCCGGATCCAATATGGTGGCGGGGACCTTCAAGGGCCAGCAGGGAGGCGGCTTCCTCATTGCCTGCAGAGAGCAGGCATGAGGAATCCTCCTGCGCTGCCTGTCACATGGCTGATTTGTCACAGCGCTGTGTGATGTGTCAGATCAGCAATCTGACATATAACAGTGATGTCCGCCCCGGCACAATGTAATAAAGTAAAAAAAGAAAAAAATAGTGTAAAAATAATTTATAAAAAATCTTTAAATATAAAAAAAATATTCCCTAATAAATTCATTTTTTGGAAATAAAAAAAACAAACAATAAAAGTACACATATTTAGTATTGCCGCGTCCGTAATGACCCGCCCTATAAAACTGTACGATTAGTTAACCCCTTTAGCGAACCCCTTAAAAAATAAAAATAAGAAACAAAGCAAAAACAATGCTTTATTATCATACCGCCGAACAAAAAGTGCAATAACGCACGATCAAAAAGACGGATATAAATAACCATGGTACCGCTGAAAATGTCATCTTGTCCCGCAAAAATGAGCCGCCATACAGCATCATCAGTGAAAAAATAAAAAGTTATAGCTCGAAGAATAAAGCGATGCAAAAATAATTATTTTGTATATAAAATTGTTTTCATCGCATAAAAGCGCCAAAACATAGAAAAAGACATAAATGAGGTATCGGTGTAATCATACTGACCCGAAGAATAAAACCACTTTTACCGGATGCGGAATGTTGTAAACTCACCCCCCAAAAGAAATTCATGAATTGATGGTTTTTGTTCATTCTGCGTCCCAAAAATCGAAATAAAAAGCGATCAAAAAATGTCACGTGACCGAAATTGGTACCAATGAAAACATCAACTCATCCTGCAAAAAATAAGACCTCACATGAGTCGGTGGGTCAAAATATGGAAAAAGTATAGCTCTCAAAATGTGGTGATGCAAAAACTATTTTTACAATAAAAAGCATCTACTAGCTTGTGACAGCTGCCAAACATAAAAACCCACCATAAATAGTAAATCAAACTCCCCTTTATTACCCCCTTAGTTAGGGAAAAATAATAAAATTAAAAAAATGTATTTATTTCCATTTTCCCATTAGGGCTAGCTTTAGGGCTAGGGTTAGGGCTGAGATTAGGGTTAGGGGTGTGTTGGGGTTAGGGTTGGAGTTAGAATTGGGGAGTTTCAACAGTTTAGGCACATCAGAGGTTCTCCAAACGCGACATGACACCCGCAGACAATTCCATCAAAGTCTGCATTCCAAAATGTCACTACTTCCCTTCAGAGCCACGACATGTGCCCATACAGTAGTTTTCTCCCACATATGGGGTATCAGCGTGCTCAGTAAAAATTGGACAACAACTTTTGTTGTCCAATTTCTCCTTTTACCCTTGGGAAAATAAAAAAATTGGGGACTAAAAGATTTCCATTTTCCAATTAGGGCTAGGGTTAGGGCTAGAGTTAGGGATGAGATTAGGGTTAGGGGTGTGTTGGGGTTAGGGTTGGAGTTAGAATTGGGGGGTTTCCACTGTTTAGGCACATAAGGTGCTCTCCAAATGCAACATGGCGTCTGATCTCAATTCCAGCCAATTCTGCGTTGAAAAAGTCAAACGGTGCTCCTTCCCTTCCAAGCTCTGCCATGCGCCCAAACAGTGTTTTACCCTCACATATGGGGTATCAGCCTACTCAGGACAAATTGCAAAACAACTTTTGGGGTCCAATTTCTCCTGTTAACCTTAGGAAAACAAAAAATGGGGGCAAAAATATCATTTTTGTGGAAAAAATATGATTTTTTATTTTCACACCCTGGCGTTATAAACTTCTGTGAAGCCCTTGGGGGTTCAAAGTGCTCACCACACATCTAGATAAGTTCCTTTGGGGGTCTAGTTTCCAAAAGGGGTCACTTGTGCGGGGTTTCAACAGTTTAGGCACATCAGAGGCTCTCCAAATGCAGCATGACACCCGCAGACCATTCCATCAAAATCTGCATTCCAAAACGTCACTACTTCCATTCCAAGCCCCAACGTGTGCCCATACAGTAGTTTTCTCCCACATATGGGGTATCAGTGTACTCAGGACCAATTGGACAACAACTTTTGGGTCCAATTTCTTCTGTTACCCTTGGCAAAATAAAAAATGGGGACTAAAAGATCATGTTTGTGATTTTGTGTTTTTTTTATTTTCCCGGTGTTATAAACTTCTGATTAGCCCTTAGGGGTTAAAAGTTCTCACTACATATCTAGAAAGGTTCCTTGGGGGGTCTAGTTTCCAAAATGGGGTCATTTGTGGGGTGTTTCCACTGTTTAGGTACATCTTGGGTCTCTCCAAACGTGACATGGCGTCCGATCTGAATTCCAGCCAATTTTGCACTGAAAAAGTCAAATGGTGCTCCTTCCCTTCTGAGCTCTGCTATGCGCCGAAACAGTGGTTCTCTCCCACATATCAGGTATCACCGTACTCAGTACCAATTGCACAATACCTTTTGCAGTCCAATTTCTCCTGTTACCCTTGGTAAAATAAAAAAAAATTGGACCTGAAGTAATTTTTTTGTGAAAAAAAGTTAAATGTTCATTTTTTTAAGCATTCAAAAAATTCCTGTGAAGCACCTGAAGGGTTAATAAACTTCTTGAATGTGGTTTTGAGCACCTTGAGGGGTGCAGTTTTTAGAATGGTATCACTTTGGGGTATTTTCTATCATATAGACCCCTCAAAGTGACTTCAAATGTGATGCCGTCCTTAAAAATAAAATGGTGTTGCAGAAATGAGAAATCGCTGGTCAATTTTTAACCCTTATAACTTCCTAACAAAAAAAAATTTTGGTTCCAAAATTGTGCTGATATAAAGGAAACATATGGGAAATGTTATTTATAAAGTTTTTTGTGTGCCATATCTCTGTGATTTTAGGCCATAAAAATTCAAAGTTGGAAAATTGCCAAATTTTCAAAATTTTTGCCAAATTTCCGTTTTGTTCACAAATAAACGCAAGTTGTATCAATGAAATTTTACCACTAACATGAAGTACAATATGTCACGAGAAAACAATGTCAGAATCACTGGGATCCCTGGAAGCGTACCAGAGTTATTACCTCATAAAGGGACAGTGGCAGAATTGTATAAATTGGCCCGATCATGAACGTGCAAACCACCTTTGGGGGTAAAAGGGTTAAGAGTAGTGTTGAGCATTCCGATACCGCAAGTATCGGGTATCGGCCAATATTAGCTGTATCGGAATTCTGATACTGACTTGCGATACTTTTTTCATATCGGATAACGGAATCAGAAGTACCCATAATGCTATGAGCCTGCTCGCTTTGATTCAGCCAATGGGAATCCTCAGAAGTGTGGGCACATCCTGTTAGGCATGTAGGCATGTTAACTATTGGCATGGCTGTGATTGGCTGCTGAAATGATGTGATGATGCACTATAAAAGCCACTGCTGCCTTCATTTCTGGTCACTCTGCTGTGAATTCAGTTAGGGACAGGCTGCTGTTGAAGACTGTGAGGGACAGTTAGAAATAGTGATTCTACAAAACATATTGTGCTTTAACCAGGCTACATAAACCACCACTGTAGCTTTCTTTTCCCTAGCAGCAGTGTTCACAGCTGTCTGCAAGGGCTGTGTGAGTGCAGCTCACGCTGTGGAGTGGGTCCTGTAGCTACATCTGGTTTAGGCCGCCCAGCGTGCCTCACTGCTGCCTCATACATATTTTTCTTCTTGAGCTGCTTATTTTTCAAAAATTCTATCTAGTGTGCTTCCATCCGTATCCATATACGTTGGTTGCAAACACTAGTAGTAGACAGCGGAGCCTTTCTGCAGCCTTTCAGTGCTAGTGCCCACTTAGCTGCACTGTTCACGGCTGTCTGAGAGGTCTCTGACTGTGTGTGAGTGCAGCTCACGCTGAGTAGTGTGTCCTGCAGCTACGTCTGGTTGTAGGCTGCTCAGCGTGCTTCACTGCCTCACACATATTTTTCTTTAATTGCAGCTCATTTTTTCTTCTCCTATTAGTGTGCATCCATCCGTATCCATCTACATTGGTTGGTTGCAAATACTATATAGGAGTAGATAGAGGAGCCTTTTTTCTGGCTTGTGCCCTTCATCTGCAGCCAGATTAGTATTACCCAATTTTTTTGGAGCCTCATCTTTTGCATTGTAGGTTTCCTGCCTGCATTGTAATAGCTCCAAAAAGTTGGTGATACTATCACTTTCAAATCTTTGGTCACATCCTTTTAGTTTTTTTTTTTAAAAAAACCCAATAAAGTTCACCAAACACTACATTTGAAAGTTGTGTAGGCCACATTAGCTCCTATTAAAGTGTAGTCCACACACACACTTCATAAAATTAGTGTTTCTTCTACCTGTAACCAGCTGTTCAGGAATAAGCACACTAAGCCCCCCCTTTGTACTTTTCTGCCTATCTTTATCAGTCTAGCAAGATGAAGAAGGCAGGGAGTAAGGCACGTGGGCGTGGGCGTGGAGTTTCAGCAGGGAGAGGACGTGGGGATTCTGCAGGGAGAGGACGTGGGGATTCTGCAGGGAGAGGAAGTGGGGATTCTGTGCCTGCTGCAGGCACCAGTGAGTCAGCATCCCCCAGTTTTAACAGGCAACAGTCCTTTATGCGCAGCTTTGTAGGACCTCGCCATACCCCACTGCTGCGGGAGGAACAAATTGAGGCCGTTGTCGGATGGATGGCAGCTAACGCATCGACTTCAATGACTTCCACATCCTCTCAGGGCCAGAGCACCGAAGAGCAACCATCTGTCTCTTCACCACCTGCCAAAGTGCCCAGGCAGTCAGAGAGCCCTGGACAGGAGCCATCACAGTCTCTACTTCTGTTCTCTGAATCTGTTGGCTTGGAAAGAGGGGGCCAGCCAAGCAGCATTCCAGAATGTGAAGAAGAGGGAGTATGCAGTGATGCGCAACTTCTTTGTCCCTCTGAATCTGAAGAGGCGGGTGGGCCAGTGCCTATGGTCAGCACACCACAGTACGCATCAGATGATGACGAGACACAGGTGCCACTTTCTGGTGCGTACGGTGCTGGCGAGACAACCCAGGAGAAGCAGGTGTTTGAAGAGGGGAGCGTAGATGATGAGGTCCTTGACCCATCATGGCGTGAGGAACAGGAAGGTGGTGGGAGCGGCTCTGAGGAAGAGATTCCCCGAACGGCCAAAACAGGAGGGAGAGGGAGGGGGCAGACTTGGTTGACTGTAGCCTCCACTTCAGCACCCGTTAGGAGCATTCCTCTTTCAAAAGCCAAAACGGGCGCTCCCAAGACTTGCAGTGCGTGGTCTGTTATGAATGAGTCACCGTAGGAGGCAAAAACAGAATTGCTAGCTAAGTCCAGAAAACCAGAGAAGTTGGCAGCTATCGGATTGCAGACCACTGAACCTAACAACAACAACTAGCAGTAGCCGTGGGGGGTTCCTACGGTGCCCTAGACCCCTCGATCACAGCCGGAGAACTACATAGCCTAAAGACAGAAAGTGAAATCTAAACTGTCCCAGAGCAGACCCCAAAGCAATAGGCAGCCCCCATCATATAATGACGGTGAAGCAAGATGAAAAAACACTCATACAGATAGAAAGATAGGCTGAGCAAATGATGGGGCCCAAGCTAACTAAATAGGACAGGATAGAAAAGCTGCTGTCTGCAATCCGCCAAAACCCTCTCAAAGCAAGAGCCAACAGACTGATAGGGAAAAAAGCCCTGAAGACGCTAGGCTTCAAAAGACTATATCAGTACTCAGGTATTTTCTGAAGACAGAGCAAAAAGGAATTCAGCTCACCCAGCAGGGAAAGGAAGAAATCCAGAAAAACAAGGCAAAACAAAACCTAAGCACAAATGCAAAAAGCAGAGAAGAAAACTTAGCTTTTGAGGAGCAGGAATCAGACTGGTCTCCAAGAATCCCTCAGAGAAATCACCCGCAAGGCAGAAGGGCGTGGGCTGCCTTATATCCAGTCAGCAATTCCAGTCACCCAGTCATCATCATTCTGCTCAGATGCTTTGTAATCAGCCTCACTACCTTCCTTCACCAGAAGAGGGAGTTCATCAGACCTCAATGGTGAAGGGGAAAATGAACTCACAACAGTGGTCCTTTTTTGACACAGTTGCAGATGACATTTGCTTTGTCAAATGCAAGCTGTGTCATCAGAGAGTCAAAAGAGGGAAAAATGTCAGCAACCTCAATACCACTAATATGTGGAAACATGTGCGGACCAAGCATGAGGTGGAGTTACACAGACACACTGAAGACGTAGGCCAACGTACAGCACCACCTACCACCTCTTCAGCTCGTGTTGGGGCCTCTTCCTCCAGCTCACACACAGCTGGTTCGGCTTCCTCACAGGATCGCCAAGGAAGAACCTCTGGCACTGTTGTCCGGAGACCCTGTGACATTCCACCCACAGCACCACGTTTCCAGTCATCCTCACACTCCCAGGCCACTCGACAGCCATCGGTAGCACAGGCATGGTATAAAAGGCGGCCATACTCGGCAAACCATCCCCGAGCGCAGCTTCTGAATGCTGGCATTGCCAAACTACTGGCACTTGAAATGCTCTCATTCAGGCTGGTGGAGACTGACACCTTCCGGGACTTCATGGCATTGGCAGTCCCACAATACACCATGCTCAGCCACTTTTATTTCAGCAGGCGAGCCGTCCCTGCCCTGCAGAAACATGTGGAGGGAAAAATAAAACATGCGCTACTAAACGCCGTTAGTAGCAATGTCCACCTGACCACTGATGCGTGGACCAGTAACCATGGACAGGGACGATACCTTTCCCTCACTGTCCATTGGGTCAATGTTGTGGAGCCGGGTACAGATCTGGAGAGTGGCGCTGAATGTGTTCTGCCAACTCCACGGATTGCAGGAATCCAGTCTGTACACATAGACTCCTCCTCCTACTCAAGTTCCTCAGAAACAGCGCAGCAGGAGCCTGTTATGACCGATATGAGCACAGCCGTGGCCAAACGTCAACAGGCCATACTCAAATTAATTTCTTTGGGGAATAGAAGCCACACAGCGCAGGAGCTCTGGAATGCCATCAAGCAGGAGAGCGACGTGTGGTTTGTGCCAGCGAATCTCCAGCCGGGCTTGGTAGTGTGTGACAATGGCCGAAATCTGGTGGCAGCTCTTGGCCTAGGCAACCTCACTCACATCCCATGTCTGGCACATGTGCTGAACTTGGTCGTGCAGAGCTTTCTGAGGGACTATCCGGATCTTGATGCACTGCTGCACAAGGTCCGCATAGAGTGCGCTCACTTGCGGCGTTCCAGCACGGCAAGATCGCGCCTTGCTGCTCTGCAGCGCCGATTCCGCCTTCCGGAACATCGCATCATATGTGACCTACCCACCAGGTGGAATTCAACGTTACATAGGTTGGAGCGGTTGTGTGAGCAGCAGGCAGCAGTCATGGAGTACCAGCTGCATCAGGCGCAAACAAGTCGCACTGCGCCGGTCACACTTCAGCACCACTGAGTGGGCCTCTATGAAGGACATCTGCCTCGATTTACGTGCCTTCGATGATTCCACGCAGATGGCGAGTGCAGATGATGCACTAGTCAGCATGACTGTCCCCCTTATCTGCCTGCTTCAAAAAACACTGCAAGCACTAAGGGAGGAGGTTTTGGAAGAGGTGGAGGATGAGGAGTCCCAAATGCCATCTGCTTCTGGACAGTCTGCGCAACGTGGTTCCTCACAAAGGCCTAGGCAGGGGACACTTTGTGAGGAGGATGAGGAGGAGTCGATGGAGGAGGAAGACATCTCTCCAGAGGAGGGAGGTACACAAAGCTCTAGTCAGTATGTACAGCGAGGGTGGGGTGATGCAGAGCAGGCAGAGATCACGCCTCAAGCAGGGGACAGCGGTTCTTTGGCAGTTGGGAGTCTGCAGCACATGGTTAATTTCATGCTGCAGTGCCTGAGAAACGACCGACGCATCGCCCACATTCTCTACATGGCTGATTATTGGGTGTACACCCTCCTAGATCCTCGCTACCGGGACAACTTACAAAGCCTCATACCAACGTTGAACCGGGAGCGTAAACTGCGGGAGTACCAAGACACACTGATGCAGTCCATCATGTTTTACATTCCACCCGACAGCAGTGGTGCTAGTGCTTTACAAAGCAGCTCTGTGTGTCGAGGCAGTGGAGGAAACACGGCACAAAGAGGGAGCAGAGGCAGCGCCTCAGCACAAGGCAACACCACCATGGCCCAAATGTGGCAAAGATTTGTGTGTCCGCCACAATTGTCTACACCATCACAGACGGCTCCAGTCAGCAGGAGGCAACGTTTCTGTCAGATGGTGACAGATTACATGTCTTGCCCTGTCAGTGTACTCCCAGATGGCTCTTCCCCCTTCAAGTTTTGGGTCTCTAAGCTGGATACATGGCCAGAGCTTAGCCAGTATGCATTGGAGGTGCTGGCTTGCCCTGCTGCCAGTGTATTATCGGAACGCGTCTTTAGTGCCGTAGGTGGTGTACTAACAGACTGTTGTGTTATGAGCTCAATTTCTCCTTCACCTTTGATGTCCGATGAACTCCCTCTGCTGGTGAAAGGAGGTAGTGAAATTGATTTGGATGGGAAAAACCTGTCATCTGAACAGGTGGAGTGTGATTGGACATCCGGAATCTCTGAGTGGATATAAGGCCGCCGACGCCCTGCTGGGTTGCTGGTGATCCTCTCTGCTCTGAGCTCTGGCCTCCAGTTTAGTCCTGTTTACTAAAGCTAAATTTGTGCTCTGCTATCGTTCCATGAGATTTTGTCTGGTTTACTTAGTTTTTGTGTTCAGCCAGCCCTGGTTGGGACTGGCTGATCTCCATTTTTTGTTTCTGATCAGTTGATCTCTTTGCTCTGTTTTCAGAATATACCTGAATGTTGATATAGTGATTTTGAAGTCTAGTGACTTCAGGGCCTTTTCTATCAGATGTGTTGGACATTATTTTTGGCAGGGTTTTTGCGTGATTGCAGACAGTTGCCTTTCTTTCCTGTCCTATCTAGTTAGTGAGGGCCCCATCATTTGCTCAGCCTGTCTTTCTGTCTGTGTTTGTGTTTTCATCTGTTTTCACCGTCAATACATGTTGGGGGCTGTCTATTGCTTTGGGGTCTGCTCTGGGGCAGTTTAGATTCCCCTTTCTTTCTTTAGGTTTATTTAGTTCTCCGGCTGTGAACGAGGTGTCTAGGACCACAATAGGAACACCCCACGGCTACTGTTAGTTGTTGTGAATAGGATCAGGGGTCTGCAATCCGCTAGCTACCAACCTCTCCGGTTTTCTGGACTTAGCTTGTATTTTTGTTTTTTCCTCCTCCGGTGACTCATTCATAACAGAATCACCAGCCATACCGCAGATTCTAGGGTACTCAATAGCAGGAAAGAATTGAAAAAAAAAAAAAAGTGTCAGAATTTTTTTTTTCAATGTATATTTTTTCCTCTTTTTCTCTGGGGCCGTAGGAAGAATTTTTTCTTAATGGAGATTAAGCAATTGTCTGATCGTGTGGAGCAGCTGGCTGCTGAAGTGCGGGGAATTTCCACGTATCTTGCTCATTCACATGCTGCTGAACCAAAGATTCCTACTCCTGATGTGTTTTTTGAGGATCGGTCTAAATTTTTGAATTTTAAGAATAATTGTAAATTATTTCTTGCCTTGAAGCCTAACTCATCGGGGAGCTCTGCGCAGCAGGTTAAAATTGTCATCTCTTTGCTGCGCGGCGATCCCCTGGATTGGGCGTTTTCTTTGACACCTGATGATCCTATTCTAACTAATGTGGATGCATTTTTTCAAGCCTTGGGGTTGTTGTATGATGAACCTAATGGTATTGATCAAGCTGAGAAAGCCCTGTTGGCATTGAGCCAGGGTCAGGATTCTGCAGAGTTATACTGTCAAAAATTCCGAAAGTGGGCGGTCCTTACCACCTGGAATGATGGTGCCTTGACAGCTCTCTTTCGGAAGGGTTTGTCAGAAACCGTAAAAGATACTATGGTGGGATTTCCTGTTCCCTCTGGTCTTGACGATTCTATGTCATTAGCCATTCAGGTCGATCGGCGTTTATGTGAACGTAAAAGTACACGAGACATGTTGCCACCTGTTGAACAAATGTCTGAACCTATGCAATGTGATAGAGTTTTGTCTAGGGCGCAACGTCAGGAGTTCAGATGGAGTAATAAGCTGTGTTTTTTCTGTGGAGATGCCTCTCATATTGTTTCTGTCTGCCCTAAACGAGAGAAACGTTTTGCACACACATTTGCTGTGGGTGGTGTACAACCTAAGTTTCTTCTGGCAATTACTCTGATCTGCTCCCTGTCCACATTTTCCGCTAAGGCTTTTGTGGATTCAGGAGCGGCTCTGAACCTGATGGACTTGGATTTTGCTAAACATTGTGGGTTTCCTATGACACCTCTGCGGACGCCTATCCCTTTGAGGGGTATTGATGATACTCCTTTGGAGAAGAATAAACCTCAGTTTTGGACCCAGGTGGTAATGCGGGTCGCCCCAGACCATGAAGAAAATTGCAGATTTTTGGTGTTGCATAATTTGCATGATACCATTGTTCTGGGATTTCCCTGGTTACAAATTCATAATCCAGTTTTGGATTGGAAATCTGTGTCTGTGGTGAGTTGGGGTTATCGGTGTGCTCTTGGTGATGCTCCTGTTTTCTCCACCTCTCCCCAGTCGCATGATGTTCCTGACTATTTGGCTGATTTTTATGATGTATTTAGTGGGAATAAGTCTGCGTCTTTGCCTCCTCATAGGAGTTATAACTGTGCAATTGAGCTGAGCCCTGGGTGTAAATTTCCCAAGGGTCGACTTTTCAATTTATCTGTACCCGAGCATGAGGCTATGCAATCTTATATTAAGGAGTCATTGGAGAAGGGTCATATTAGACCATCCTCTTCACCCTTGGGTGCTGTTTTTTTCTTCGTGGCCAAGAAAGATGGTTCATTAAGGCCTTGTATTGACTATCGTTCACTCAACAAAATTACTGTTAAATATCAGTATCCGTTACCCCTGATTTCTGATCTATTCTCCAGAGTTAAAGGTGCTTGCTGGTTTACCAAGCTTGACCTCAGGGGGGCGTATAATCTTATTCGCATTAAGCATGGGGATGAATGGAAGACGGCGTTTAATACTCCGGAGGGATATTTTGAGTACCTGATGATGCCTTTTGGGTTCACTAATGCCCCTTCTGTCTTCCAGTGCTTCATGAATGATATTTTCCGAGACTTTGTGGATAAATTTTTGATCATCTATCTGGATGATATTTTGATCTTTTCCAGGGATTGGGACTCTCATGTGGAACATGTTCGGACTGTGTTCCGGATTTTGAGGGAGAATTCCCTGTATGTTAAGGGATCGAAATGCCTTTTTGGTGTACAGAGTATTTCATTTTTATGATTTATTTTGTCTCCGTCAACTATTGAAATGGACCCGGCCAAGGTACAGGCCATTTATGATTGGGTTCAGCCCACTTCTTTGAAGGCCCTCCAGAAGTTTTTGGGTTTTGCTAATTTTTATCGTAAATTTATAGCTAATTTTTCTGGGATTGCCAAACCATTGACTGATTTGACTAAGAAGGGTGCTGATGTGCTGAATTGGTCTCCAGAGGCTGTTTCTTCCTTTCAGGAGCTTAAGCGGAGGTTCACTTCTGCTCCGGTTTTGCGGCAACCTGATGTCTCACTCCCGTTTCAGGTAGAGGTGGACGCTTCTCAGATTGGTGCTGGAGCTGTTTTGTCCCAAAAAGATCCGGTAACATCTAAAATGAATTCCTGTGCTTTCTTTTCCCGATTGTTCTCCCCATCCGAAGGCAACTATGATGTGGGGAATCGGGAACTGTTAGCCATGAAATGGGCATTTGAGGAGTGGAGACATGGGTTGGAGGGAGCTAAACATCAAGTCGTGGTCCTTACTGACCACAAGAATTTGATTTAACTTGAGTCGGCCAAATGCTTGAATCCTAGACAGGCTAGGTGGGCCTTGTTTTTCACACGTTTTGATTTTGTGGTCTCTTTTCTTCCGGGCACTAAGAATGTCAAGGCAGACGCCCTCTCTAGGAGTTTCTTTGCTGATTCTCCTATTGTGACCAAGCCTGCTACCATCTTAGGTGAGGGGGTAGTTCTTTCTGCCATCTCGCCCGATTTGAGACGTGCTCTGGAAGAGTTACAGGAGGACAAACCTGAGCGTTGTCCCATTGGAAAATTTGTATGTTCCTGACCAGTGGAGGAAGAGAGTAATGTCTGAAGTTCATTGCTCCGCATTGGCTGGTCATCCAGGTATTTTTGGTACTAGAGATTTGGGGAGTCGGTCTTTTTGGTGGCCCGCCTTGTCTCGTGATGTCTGGAATTTTGTGTAGTCCTGTGGGACTTGCTCCCGGTCTAAACCTTGTTCTCGCTCTATTGGGTTATGATGCCTTTGCCGGTGCGCAGGAGGCCATGGACCCATATTTCAATGGATTTTATTTCTGATATGCCTGTCTCTCAGAGAATGACTGTTATTTGGGTGATTTGTGATAGATTCTCTAAGATGGTCCATCTTGTACCACTCACTAAGTTGCTATCTTCCTCAGAGTTGGTGCCCTTGTTTTTGCAACAGGTGGTTCGCTTTCATGGGATTCCTGAGAACATTGTGTCTGACAGAGAAGTTCAGTTTGTTTCTAGATTTTGGAGGACTTTTTGTTCCAAGCTGGGAATTCAGTTGTCCTTCTCCTCTGCGTTTCACCCTCAGACCAATGGGCAGACGGAGAGAACAAACCAGACTTTGGAGTCTTATTTGAGATGTTTTATTTCTGCTGATCAGGATGATTGGGTTTCATTTTTGCCATTGGCCAAATTTGCTTTAAATAATAGAGCTAGTTCTGCCACTTTGATGTCACCTTTTTTTTGTAACTTTGGGTTTCATCCTCGATTCTCTTCAGGGCAGGTGGAGTCTTCTGCCTGCCCAGGTGTTGAGACTGTGGTGGAAAGAATGCACCAGATTTGGGACCAAGTGGTGGATAAGTTGTCTCTCTCTCAGGAAATGGCCCAGCAGTTTTCCAACCGGCATAGGACCATTGGTCCCCGGTTTAAGGTGGGTGATATGGTTTGGTTGTCATCAAAGAATATCTCTATGAAGGTGGCTTCTCCAAAGTTTAAACCTAGATTTATTGGACCTTACAAGATTTTGGAGATTCTTAATCCGGTCTCTTTTCGATTGGCTCTTCCTGTTACTTTCAAAATCCATAATGTGTTTCATAAGTCTCTGTTGAAGAGGTTTGTTGAGCCAGTAGTTCCTGTGGTGGCACCTCCTGACCCTGTATTGGTTGAAGGTAATGTGGAATATGAGGTTGAGAAGATACTGGATTCTCGTCTGGCTAGACGGAGACTCCAGTATTTGGTTAAGTGGAAGGGTTATGGCCAGGAGGATAATTCTTGGGTCTCTGCATCCGATATTCATGCCGAAAGATTGGTTCGTGCTTTTCATCGGGCCCATCCAGATCGCCCTGGTGGCGTGGATGAGGGTTCGGTGACCCCTCCTCAAGGGGGAGGTACTATTATGAGCTCAATTTCTCCTTCACCTTTAATGTTCGATGAACTCCCTCTGCTGGTGAAAAGAGGTAGTGAAATTGATTTGGATAGGAAAAACCTGTCATCTGAACAGGTGGAGTGTGATTGGACATCCGGAATCTCTGAGTGGATATAAGGCCGCCGACGCCCTGCTGGGTTGCTGGTGATCCTCTCTGCTCTGAGCTCTGGCCTCCAGTTTAGTCCTGTCTACTAAAGCTATGTTTTTGCTCTGCTATTGTTCCATGAGATTTTGTCTGGTTTACTTAGTGTTTGTGTTCAGCCAGCCCTGGTTGGGACTGGCTGAACTCCATTTTTTATTTCTGATCAGTTGATCTCTTTGCTCTGTTTTCAGAATATACCTGAGTGCTGATATAGTGATTTTGAAGTCTAGTGACTTCAGGGCCTTTTCTATCAGACGTGTTGGACATTATTTTTGGCAGGGTTTTTGCGTGATTGCATACAGTTGCTATTCTTTCCTGTCCTATCTAGTTAGTGAAGGCCCCATCGTTTGCTCAGCCTGTCTTTCTGTCTGTGTTTGTGTTTTCATCTGTTTTCACCGTCAATACATGTTGGGGGCTGTCTATTGCTTTGGGGTCTGCTCTGGGGCAGTTTAGATTTCCTCTTTCTTTCTTTAGGTTTATTTAGTTCTCCGGCTGTGAACGAGGTGTCTAGGTCCACCGTAGGAACACCCCATGGCTACTGTCAGTTGTTGTGAATAGGATCAGGGGTCTGCAATCCGCTAGCTACCAACCTCTCCGGTTTTCTGGAATTAGCTTGTATTTTTGTTTTTCCTCCTCCAGTGACTCATTCATAACACCGTCGCACGCGACTATCTTCTGATAACGTCGACCGGCTTACTTTTCTGAAAATGAACAAGGCCTGGATCTCTCCAGAATTTGCCAGTCCTCTTCCCGACTAAATAATTGGTTGGCAACTTTATCCAGGTCTCCTGGTTTGTTCATGTTTCTACCACCTGAACTATAATCCCTGGGCTTCAACACAGCCAGTTGTCGCTCAGATGTATCGTCTGCACAGAGAAAAAACACACTAGCTCCTGTGTTAGTGGGGTTCAGTAACGACAGCTGCTCCCCTGCTGTGTGGACAGCAAAGTCTTCTGCTCCATCCACATTAAAACTCCTACTGATTTTTAACCGTGCTCCACTTAGGCCTCTGGCTCCACTGTCTCTAGTATTTCCCCTGGCCTCCAACCCCACCTGTTACAGCTCTGAAGTGGCATCTGCACAATCCACACTTGTTCCTGTGTTACTTGGGCTCAGTCACGTCAGTTGATCCCCTGATGTGTGTCCGGCAAGGTCTTCTGCTCTGTCCACATTCCCACTAGTAGTGTAAATGAGGACAGAGCAGGAGACCTTGCCAGACACACATCAGGGAATCATCTGACGGGACTGAGCCCCAGTAACACAGGAACAAGTGTGGATTGTGCTGACGCCACTTCAGAGCTGTAACTGGCGGGGTTGGAGGCCAGGGGAAATACTAGAGACAGTGGAGCCAGAGGTCTAAGTGGAGCACGGTTACAATCAGTTGTAGCCTACAACCTCTAGAAAACCAGCTGCAAGTTGGCCTCCGCCTGCTGGATGCCTCATGCTGAGCTCCAACAACGCCTGTTGGTGTTCAGAAGTGCCATCTTCACAGAGAAAAACACACTAGCTCCTGTGTTAGTGGGGTTCAGTAATGCCAGCTGTTCCCCTGCTGTGTAGACGGCAATGTCTCCTGCTGCCTCCACATGCCAACAACATCAGGCCTCAGCCTGCTCCATGCCTCATCCTGGGCTCCAACAACGCCAGTTCATGTTCAGAAGTGCCGTCTTCACAGAGAAAAACACAGTAGCTCATGTGTTAGTGGGGTTCAGTAACGCCAGCTGCTCCCCTGCTGTGTAGACGGCAATGTCTCCTGCTGACTCCACATGCCCAAAACATCAGGCCTCAGCCTGCTCCCTGCCTCAACCTGGGCCCCAACAACGCCAGTTGGTGTTCAGAAGTGTCATCTTCCCAGAGAAAAACACACTAGCTCCTGTGTTAGTGGGGTTCAGTAACACCACCTGTTCCCCTGCTGTGTAGACGGCAATGTCTCCTGCTGACTCCACATGCCCAAAACATCAGGCCTCAGGCTGCTCCATGCTTCAACTTGGGCTTCAGCAACGCCAGTTGGTGTTCAGAAGTGTCGTCTTCCCAGAGAAAAACACACTAGCTCCTGTCTTAGTGGGGTTCAGTAATGCCAGCTGTTCCCCTGCTGTGTAGACGGCAAAGTCTCCTGCTGCCTCCACATGCCAACAACATCAGGCCTCAGCCTGCTCCATGATTCATCCTGGGCTCCAACAACGCCAGTTGGTGATCAGAAGTGCCGTCTTCACAGAGAAAAACACACTAGCTCCTGTGTTAGTGGGGTTCAGTAATGCCAGCTGTTCCCCTGCTGTGTAGACGGCAAAGTCTCCTGCTGCCTCCACATGCCAACAACATCAGGCCTCAGCCTGCTCCATGTCTCATACTGGGCTCCAACAACGCCAGTTGGTGTTCAGAAGTGCCATCTTCACAGAGAACAACACACTAGCTCCTGTGTTAGTGGGGTTCAGTAATGCCAGCTGTTCCCCTGCTGTGTAGACGGCAATGTCTCCTGTTGCCTCCACATGCCAACAACATCAGGCCTCAGCCTGCTCCATGCCTCATCCTGGGCTCCAACAACGTCAGTTGGTGTTCAGAAGTGCCATCTTCCCAGAGAAAAACAGACTAGCTCCTGTGTTAGTGGGGTTCAGTAACGCCAGATGCTCCCCTGCTGTGTAGACGGCAAAGTCTCCTGCTGCCTCCACATGCCAACAACATCAGGCCTCAGCCTGCTCCATGCCTCATCCTGGGCTCCAACAACGCCAGTTGGTGTTCAGAAGTGCAGTCTTCACAGAGAAAAACACACTAGCTCCTGTGTTAGTGGGGTTCAGTAACGCCAGCTGTTCCCCTGCTGTGTAGACGGCAATGTCTCCTGCTGACTCCACATGCCTAAAACATCAGACCTCAGCCTGCTCCATGCCTCAACCTGGGCTTCAGCAACGCCAGTTGGTGTTCAGAAGTGTCGTCTTCACAGAGAAAAACACACTAGCTCCTGTCTTAGTGGGGTTCAGTAATGTCAGCTGTTCCCCTGCTGTGTAGATGGCAAAGTCTCCTGCTGCCTCCACATGCCAACAACATCAGGCCTCAGCCTGCTCCATGATTCATCCTGGGCTCCAACAACGCCAGTTGGTGTTCAGAAGTGCCGTCTTCCCAGAGAAAAACACACTAGCTCCTGTGTTAGTGGGGTTTAGTAACGCCAGCTGCTCCCTTGCTGTGTAGACGGAAATGTCTCATGCTGACTCCACATGCCCAAAAAATCAGGCCTCAGCCTGCTCCCTGCCTCAACCTGGGCCCCAACAACGCCAGTTGGTGTTCAGAAGTGTCATCTTCCCAGAGAAAAACACACTAGCTCCTGTGTTAGTGGGGTTCAGTAACACCAGCTGTTCCCCTGCTGTGTAGACGGCAATGTCTCCTGCTGACTCCACATGCCCAAAACATCAGGCCTCAGCCTGCTCCATGCCTCAACCTGGGCTTCAGCAACGCCAGTTGGTGTTCAGAAGTGTCGTCTTCCCAGAGAAAAACACACTAGCTCCTGTGTTAGTGGGGTTCAGTAATGCCAGCTGTTCCCCTGCTGTGTAGACGGCAAAGTCTCCTGCTGCCTCCACATGCCAACAACATCAGGCCTCAGCCTGCTCCATGTCTCATACTGGGCTCCAACAACGCCTGTTGGTGTTCAGAAGTGCCATCTTCACAGAGAACAACACACTAGCTCCTGTGTAAGTGGGGTTCAGTAATGCCAGCTGTTCCCCTGCTGTGTAGACGGCAATGTCTCCTGTTGCCTCCACATGCCAACAACATCAGGCCTCAGCCTGCTCCATGCCTCATCCTGGGCTCCAATAACGCCAGTTGGTGTTCAGAAGTGCCGTCTTCCCAGAGAAAAACACACTAGCTCCTGTGTTAGTGGGGTTCAGTAACGCCAGCTGCTCCCCTGCTGTGTAGATGGCAATGTCTCATGCTGACTCCACATGCCCAAAACATCAGGCCTCAGCCTGCTCCCTGCCTCAACCTGGGCCCCAACAACGCCAGTTGGTGTTCAGAAGTGTCATCTTCCCAGAGAAAAACACACTAGCTCCTGTGTTAGTGGGGTTCAGTAACACCAGCTGTTCCCCTGCTGTGTAGACGGAAAAGTCTCCTGCTGCCTCCACATGCCAACAACATCAGGCCTCAGCCTGCTCCATGTCTCATACTGGGCTCCAACAACGCCAGTTGGTGTTCAGAAGTGCCATCTTCACAGAGAACAACACACTAGCTCCTGTGTAAGTGGGGTTCAGTAATGCCAGCTGTTCCCCTGCTGTGTAGACGGCAAAGTCTCCTGCTGACTCCACATGCCAACATCAGGCCTCAGCCTGCTCCATGATTCATCCTGGGCCCCAACAACGCCAGTTGGTGTTCAGAAGTGTCATCTTCCCAGAGAAAAACACACTAGCTCCTGTGTTAGTGGGGTTCAGTAATGCCAGCTGTTCCCCTGCTGTGTAGACGGCAAAGTCTCCTGCTGACTCCACATGCCAACAACATCAGGCCTCAGCCTGCTCCATGATTCATCCTGGGCTCCAACAACGCCAGTTGGTGTTCAGAAGTGCCGTCTTCACAGAGAAAAACACACTAGCTCCTGTGTTAGTGGGGTTCAGTAATGCCAGCTGTTCCCCTGCTGTGTAGACGGCAAAGTCTCCTGCTGCCTCCACATGCCAACAACATCAGGCCTCAGCCTGCTCCATGCCTCATCCTGGGCTCCAACAACGCCAGTTGGTGTTCAGAAGTGCAGTCTTCACAGAGAAAAACACACTAGCTCCTGTGTTAGTGGGGTTCAGTAATGCCAGCTGTTCCCCTGCTGTGTAGACGGCAAAGTCTCCTGCTGCCTCCACATGCCAACAACATCAGGCCTCAGCCTGCTCCATGATTCATCCTGGGCTCCAACAACGCCAGTTGGTGTTCAGAAGTGCCGTCTTCACAGAGAAAAACACATTAGTTCCTGTGTTAGTGGGGTTCAGTAATGCCAGCTGTTCCCCTGCTGTGTAGACGGCAAAGTCTCCTGCTGCCTCCACATGCCAACAACATCAGGCCTCAGCCTGCTCCATGCCTCATACTGGGCTCCAACAACGCCAGTTGGTGTTCAGAAGTGCCATCTTCACAGAGAAAAACACATTAACTCCTGTGTGAGTGGGGTTCAGTAATGCCAGCTGTTCCCCTGCTGTGTAGACGGCAATGTCTCTTGCTGCCTCCACATGCCAACAACATCAGGCCTCAGCCTGCTCGATGCCTCATCCTGGGCTCCAACAACGCCAGTTGGTGTTCAGAAGTGCCATCTTCCCAGAGAAAAACACACTAGCTCCTGTGTTAGTGGGGTTCAGTAACGCCAGCTGCTCCCCTGCTGTGTAGACGGCAATGTCTCCTGCTGACTCCACATGCCCAAAACATCAGGCCTCAGCCTGCTCCCTGCCTCATCCTGGGCTCCAACAACGCCAGTTGGTGTTTAGAAGTGCAGTCTTCACAGAGAAAAACACACTAGCTCCTGTGTTAGTGGGGTTCAGTAACGCCAGCTGTTCCCCTGCTGTGTAGACGGCAATGTCTCCTGCTGACTCCACATGCCTAAAACATCAGACCTCAGCCTGCTCCATGCCTCAACCTGGGCTTCAGCAACGCCAGTTGGTGTTCAGAAGTGTCGTCTTCACAGAGAAAAACACACTAGCTCCTGTCTTAGTGGGGTTCAGTAATGTCAGCTGTTCCCCTGCTGTGTAGACGGCAAAGTCTCCTGCTGCCTCCACATGCCAACAACATCAGGCCTCAGCCTGCTCCATGTCTCATACTGGGCTCCAACAACGCCAGTTGGTGTTCAGAAGTGCCATCTTCCCAGAGAAAAACACACTAGCTCCTGTGTTAGTGGGGTTCAGTAACACCAGCTGTTCCCCTGCTGTGTAGACGGCAATGTCTCCTGCTGACTCCACATGCCCAAAACATCAGGCCTCAGGCTGCTCCATGCTTCAACTTGGGCTTCAGCAACGCCAGTTGGTGTTCAGAAGTGTCGTCTTCCCAGAGAAAAACACACTAGCTCCTGTCTTAGTGGGGTTCAGTAATGCCAGCTGTTCCCCTGCTGTGTAGACGGCAAAGTCTCCTGCTGCCTCCACATGCCAACAACATCAGGCCTCAGCCTGCTCCATGATTCATCCTGGGCTCCAACAACGCCAGTTGGTGATCAGAAGTGCCGTCTTCACAGAGAAAAACACACTAGCTCCTGTGTTAGTGGGGTTCAGTAATGCCAGCTGTTCCCCTGCTGTGTAGACGGCAAAGTCTCCTGCTGCCTCCACATGCCAACAACATCAGGCCTCAGCCTGCTCCATGTCTCATACTGGGCTCCAACAACGCCAGTTGGTGTTCAGAAGTGCCATCTTCACAGAGAACAACACACTAGCTCCTGTGTTAGTGGGGTTCAGTAATGCCAGCTGTTCCCCTGCTGTGTAGACGGCAATGTCTCCTGTTGCCTCCACATGCCAACAACATCAGGCCTCAGCCTGCTCCATGCCTCATCCTGGGCTCCAACAACGTCAGTTGGTGTTCAGAAGTGCCATCTTCCCAGAGAAAAACAGACTAGCTCCTGTGTTAGTGGGGTTCAGTAACGCCAGATGCTCCCCTGCTGTGTAGACGGCAAAGTCTCCTGCTGCCTCCACATGCCAACAACATCAGGCCTCAGCCTGCTCCATGCCTCATCCTGGGCTCCAACAACGCCAGTTGGTGTTCAGAAGTGCAGTCTTCACAGAGAAAAACACACTAGCTCCTGTGTTAGTGGGGTTCAGTAACGCCAGCTGTTCCCCTGCTGTGTAGACGGCAATGTCTCCTGCTGACTCCACATGCCTAAAACATCAGACCTCAGCCTGCTCCATGCCTCAACCTGGGCTTCAGCAACGCCAGTTGGTGTTCAGAAGTGTCGTCTTCACAGAGAAAAACACACTAGCTCCTGTCTTAGTGGGGTTCAGTAATGTCAGCTGTTCCCCTGCTGTGTAGACGGCAAAGTCTCCTGCTGCCTCCACATGCCAACAACATCAGGCCTCAGCCTGCTCCATGATTCATCCTGGGCTCCAACAACGCCAGTTGGTGTTCAGAAGTGCCGTCTTCCCAGAGAAAAACACACTAGCTCCTGTGTTAGTGGGGTTTAGTAACGCCAGCTGCTCCCTTGCTGTGTAGACGGAAATGTCTCATGCTGACTCCACATGCCCAAAAAATCAGGCCTCAGCCTGCTCCCTGCCTCAACCTGGGCCCCAACAACGCCAGTTGGTGTTCAGAAGTGTCATCTTCCCAGAGAAAAACACACTAGCTCCTGTGTTAGTGGGGTTCAGTAACACCAGCTGTTCCCCTGCTGTGTAGACGGCAATGTCTCCTGCTGACTCCACATGCCCAAAACATCAGGCCTCAGCCTGCTCCATGCCTCAACCTGGGCTTCAGCAACGCCAGTTGGTGTTCAGAAGTGTCGTCTTCCCAGAGAAAAACACACTAGCTCCTGTGTTAGTGGGGTTCAGTAATGCCAGCTGTTCCCCTGCTGTGTAGACGGCAATGTCTCCTGTTGCCTCCACATGCCAACAACATCAGGCCTCAGCCTGCTCCATGCCTCATCCTGGGCTCCAATAACGCCAGTTGGTGTTCAGAAGTGCCGTCTTCCCAGAGAAAAACACACTAGCTCCTGTGTTAGTGGGGTTCAGTAATGCCAGCTGTTCCCCTGCTGTGTAGACGGCAAAGTCTCCTGCTGACTCCACATGCCAACATCAGGCCTCAGCCTGCTCCATGATTCATCCTGGGCCCCAACAACGCCAGTTGGTGTTCAGAAGTGTCATCTTCCCAGAGAAAAACACACTAGCTCCTGTGTTAGTGGGGTTCAGTAATGCCAGCTGTTCCCCTGCTGTGTAGACGGCAAAGTCTCCTGCTGCCTTCACATGCCAACAACATCAGGCCTCAGCCTGCTCCATGATTCATCCTGGGCTCCAACAACGCCAGTTGGTGTTCAGAAGTGCCGTCTTCACAGAGAAAAACACACTAGCTCCTGTGTTAGTGGGGTTCAGTAATGCCAGCTGTTCCCCTGCTGTGTAGACGGCAAAGTCTCCTGCTGCCTCCACATGCCAACAACATCAGGCCTCAGCCTGCTCCATGCCTCATCCTGGGCTCCAACAACGCCAGTTGGTGTTCAGAAGTGCAGTCTTCACAGAGAAAAACACACTAGCTCCTGTGTTAGTGGGGTTCAGTAATGCCAGCTGTTCCCCTGCTGTGTAGACGGCAAAGTCTCCTGCTGCCTCCACATGCCAACAACATCAGGCCTCAGCCTGCTCCATGATTCATCCTGGGCTCCAACAACGCCAGTTGGTGTTCAGAAGTGCCGTCTTCACAGAGAAAAACACATTAGTTCCTGTGTTAGTGGGGTTCAGTAATGCCAGCTGTTCCCCTGCTGTGTAGACGGCAAAGTCTCCTGCTGCCTCCACATGCCAACAACATCAGGCCTCAGCCTGCTCCATGCCTCATACTGGGCTCCAACAACGCCAGTTGGTGTTCAGAAGTGCCATCTTCACAGAGAAAAACACATTAGCTCCTGTGTGAGTGGGGTTCAGTAATGCCAGCTGTTCCCCTGCTGTGTAGACGGCAATGTCTCTTGCTGCCTCCACATGCCAACAACATCAGGCCTCAGCCTGCTCGATGCCTCATCCTGGGCTCCAACAACGCCAGTTGGTGTTCAGAAGTGCCATCTTCCCAGAGAAAAACACACTAGCTCCTGTGTTAGTGGGGTTCAGTAACGCCAGCTGCTCCCCTGCTGTGTAGACGGCAATGTCTCCTGCTGACTCCACATGCCCAAAACATCAGGCCTCAGCCTGCTCCCTGCCTCATCCTGGGCTCCAACAACGCCAGTTGGTGTTCAGAAGTGCAGTCTTCACAGAGAAAAACACACTAGCTCCTGTGTTAGTGGGGTTCAGTAACGCCAGCTGTTCCCCTGCTGTGTAGACGGCAATGTCTCCTGCTGACTCCACATGCCTAAAACATCAGACCTCAGCCTGCTCCATGCCTCAACCTGGGCTTCAGCAACGCCAGTTGGTGTTCAGAAGTGTCGTCTTCACAGAGAAAAACACACTAGCTCCTGTCTTAGTGGGGTTCAGTAATGTCAGCTGTTCCCCTGCTGTGTAGACGGCAAAGTCTCCTGCTGCCTCCACATGCCAACAACATCAGGCCTCAGCCTGCTCCATGATTCATCCTGGGCTCCAACAACGCCAGTTGGTGTTCAGAAGTGCCGTCTTCCCAGAGAAAAACACACTAGCTCCTGTGTTAGTGGGGTTTAGTAACGCCAGCTGCTCCCTTGCTGTGTAGACGGAAATGTCTCATGCTGACTCCACATGCCCAAAAAATCAGGCCTCAGCCTGCTCCCTGCCTCAACCTGGGCCCCAACAACGCCAGTTGGTGTTCAGAAGTGTCATCTTCCCAGAGAAAAACACACTAGCTCCTGTGTTAGTGGGGTTCAGTAACACCAGCTGTTCCCCTGCTGTGTAGACGGCAATGTCTCCTGCTGACTCCACATGCCCAAAACATCAGGCCTCAGCCTGCTCCATGCCTCAACCTGGGCTTCAGCAACGCCAGTTGGTGTTCAGAAGTGTCGTCTTCCAAGAGAAAAACACACTAGCTCCTGTGTTAGTGGGGTTCAGTAATGCCAGCTGTTCCCCTGCTGTGTAGACGGCAAAGTCTCCTGCTGCCTCCACATGCCAACAACATCAGGCCTCAGCCTGCTCCATGTCTCATACTGGGCTCCAACAACGCCTGTTGGTGTTCAGAAGTGCCATCTTCACAGAGAACAACACACTAGCTCCTGTGTAAGTGGGGTTCAGTAATGCCAGCTGTTCCCCTGCTGTGTAGACGGCAATGTCTCCTGTTGCCTCCACATGCCAACAACATCAGGCCTCAGCCTGCTCCATGCCTCATCCTGGGCTCCAATAACGCCAGTTGGTGTTCAGAAGTGCCGTCTTCCCAGAGAAAAACACACTAGCTCCTGTGTTAGTGGGGTTCAGTAACGCCAGCTGCTCCCCTGCTGTGTAGATGGCAATGTCTCATGCTGACTCCACATGCCCAAAACATCAGGCCTCAGCCTGCTCCCTGCCTCAACCTGGGCCCCAACAACGCCAGTTGGTGTTCAGAAGTGTCATCTTCCCAGAGAAAAACACACTAGCTCCTGTGTTAGTGGGGTTCAGTAACACCAGCTGTTCCCCTGCTGTGTAGACGGAAAAGTCTCCTGCTGCCTCCACATGCCAACAACATCAGGCCTCAGCCTGCTCCATGTCTCATACTGGGCTCCAACAACGCCAGTTGGTGTTCAGAAGTGCCATCTTCACAGAGAACAACACACTAGCTCCTGTGTAAGTGGGGTTCAGTAATGCCAGCTGTTCCCCTGCTGTGTAGATGGCAAAGTCTCCTGCTGACTCCACATGCCAACATCAGGCCTCAGCCTGCTCCATGATTCATCCTGGGCCCCAACAACGCCAGTTGGTGTTCAGAAGTGTCATCTTCCCAGAGAAAAACACACTAGCTCCTGTGTTAGTGGGGTTCAGTAATGCCAGCTGTTCCCCTGCTGTGTAGACGGCAAAGTCTCCTGCTGCCTTCACATGCCAACAACATCAGGCCTCAGCCTGCTCCATGATTCATCCTGGGCTCCAACAACGCCAGTTGGTGTTCAGAAGTGCCATCTTCACAGAGAACAACACACTAGCTCCTGTGTTAGTGGGGTTCAGTAATGCCAGCTGTTCCCCTGCTGTGTAGACGGCAAAGTCTCCTGCTGCCTCCACATGCCAACAACATCAGGCCTCAGCCTGCTCCATGCCTCATCCTGGGCTCCAACAACGCCAGTTGGTGTTCAGAAGTGCAGTCTTCACAGAGAAAAACACACTAGCTCCTGTGTTAGTGGGGTTCAGTAATGCCAGCTGTTCCCCTGCTGTGTAGACGGCAAAGTCTCCTGCTGCCTCCACATGCCAACAACATCAGGCCTCAGCCTGCTCCATGATTCATCCTGGGCTCCAACAACGCCAGTTGGCATTCAGAAGTGTCGTCTTCCCAGAGAAAAACACACTAGCTCCTGTGTTAGTGGGGTTCAGTAATGCCAGCTGTTCCCCTGCTGTGTAGACGGCAAAGTCTCCTGCTGCCTCCACATGCCAACAACATCAGGCCTCAGCCTGCTCCATGATTCATCCTGGGCTCCAACAACGCCAGTTGGTGTTCAGAAGTGCCGTCTTCACAGAGAAAAACACATTAGTTCCTGTGTTAGTGGGGTTCAGTAATGCCAGCTGTTCCCCTGCTGTGTAGACGGCAAAGTCTCCTGCTGCCTCCACATGCCAACAACATCAGGCCTCAGCCTGCTCCATGCCTCATACTGGGCTCCAACAACGCCAGTTGGTGTTCAGAAGTGCCATCTTCACAGAGAAAAACACATTAGCTCCTGTGTAAGTGGGGTTCAGTAATGCCAGCTGTTCCCCTGCTGTGTAGACGGCAATGTCTCTTGCTGCCTCCACATGCCAACAACATCAGGCCTCAGCCTGCTCGATGCCTCATCCTGGGCTCCAACAATGCCAGTTGGTGTTCAGAAGTGCTGTCTTCCCAGAGAAAAACACACTAGCTCCTGTGTTAGTGGGGTTCAGTAACGCCAGCTGCTCCCCTGCTGTGTAGACGGCAATGTCTCCTGCTGACTCCACATGCCCAAAACATCAGGCCTCAGCCTGCTCCCTGCCTCAACCTGGGCTCCAACAACGCCAGTTGGTGTTCAGAAGTGCCGTCTTCACAGAGAAAAACACACTAGCTCCTGTGTTAGTGGGGTTCAGTAATGCCAGCTGTTCCCCTGCTGTGTAGACGGCAAAGTCTCTTGCTGCCTCCACATGCCAACAACATCAGGCCTCAACCTGCTCCATGCCTCATCCTGGGCTCCAACAACGCCAGTTGGTGTTCAGAAGTAATAATAATTATAATAATCTTTATTTTTATATAGCGCTAACATATTCCGCAGCGCTTTACAGTTTGCACACATTTCATCACTGTCCCCGATGGGGCTCTCAATCTAAATTCCCTATCAGTATGTCTTTGGAGAAGTGCCGTCTTCCCAGAGAAAAACACACAAGCTCCTGTGTTAGTGGGGTTCAGTAACGCCAGCTGGTCCCCTGGTGTGTAGACGGCAAAGTCTCCTGCTCCATCCACATTCAAACTACTATTGATTTTTAACCATGCTCCACTTAGGCCTCTGGCTCCACTGTCTCTAGTTTTTCCCCCGGCCTCCAACCCCGCCAGTTGCTGCTCTGAAGTGGCGCCTGCACAATCCACACTTGTTCCTGAGTTACTGGAGCTCAGTCACGTCAGTTGATCCCCTGATGTGTTTCTGGCAAGGTCTCCTGCTCTGTCCATATTCCCATTACTAGTAGTGTGAATGAGGACTGAGCAGGAAACCTTGCCAGACACACATCAGGGGATCAACTGACGTGACTGAGCCACAGTAACACAAAAGCAAGTGTGGATTGTGCAGACGCCACTTCAGAGCTGTAACTGGCGGGGTTTGAGGCCAGGGGAAATACTAGAGACAGTGGAGCCAGAGGCCATAGTGGAGCAAGGTTACAATCAGTAGTAGTCTACAACCTCTATAAAACCAGCTGCAAGTTGGCCTCTGCCTGCTGCATGCTTCATCCTGGGCTCCAACACAGCCAGTTGTAGCTTGGAAGTGTCGTCTGCACAGATAGAAACACTCACTCCTGTGTCTGTGGGGTTCAGTAACGCCAGCTGTTCCCCTGCTGTGCGGATGGCAAAGTCTCCTGCTGCCTCCAAAATCACGCAACATCTTATTTTCTACTTGCTCCAAGTAGGCCTCAGCCTGCTCGGAGCATTGATCCTGGGCTCCAACACAGCCAGTTGTAGCTTGGAAGTGCCGTCCGCACAGATAGAAACAATCGCTCCAGTGTCTGTGAGGTTCAGTAACGCCAGCTGCTCCCCTGCTGTGTGAATGGCAAAGTCTCCTGCTGCCTACACCGTCACACTACTGCTGATTTTTAACCGTGGTCCACTTCGGCCTCTTGCTCTACTGTCTCTAGTATTTCCCCTGGCCTTCAACCCCGCCAGTCGCTGCTCTGAAGTGTCGTCTGCACAATCCACAGTTGTTCCTGTGTTACTGGGGCTCAGTCACGTCAGTTGATCCCCTGATTTGTGTCCAGCAATGTCTCCTGCTCTGTCCCCATTCCCATTACTAGTAGTGGGAATGTGGACAGAGCAGGAGACCTTGCCGGACACACATCATGGAATCAACTGACGTGACTGAACCCCTGTAACCCAGGAACAAGTGTGGATTGTGCAGATGACACTTCAGAGCAGCAACTGCCGGGGTTGGAGGCCAGGGGAAATACTAGAGACAGTAGAGCCAAAGG
This sequence comes from Dendrobates tinctorius, assembly GCF_039654945.1. Lineage (NCBI taxonomy): Eukaryota > Metazoa > Chordata > Amphibia > Anura > Dendrobatidae > Dendrobates > Dendrobates tinctorius. The sequence goes on along the minus strand of NW_027361797.1, from coordinate 14,244,641 downwards.
CCGAAGTGGAGCACGGTTACAATCAGTAGTTGTGTACAACCAATATAAAACTCGCTCCAAGTATGCCTCACCCTGCTGCATGATTGACCCCTGGGCTCCAACATCGCCAGTTGCTGCTCTGAAGTGTCTTTGGCACGGGTACTCCCTCCTGCCCAGCCTGTTTCCAGCACGCCTGCTGTTTCCGGGTAGTGTCAACGTCACTTTGCCACCGATACGTTGTCCTGTCGTGTTGCGGTCGGGTTAGCCGAGTCTATGGTGCCTGTAGATTCGGTGCTTCCTATGTGGGCTGCGGGTTCTGGTAATAGGACAAGCACCCCCTGTTGGACTATGGGATTCGGTAACTGCGTCCTGCTCGCGGCCTTGCAACTGTCACGTCCGCCATGTCTGTTTGTCTCAAGAACTCCTGGAGCGATGTGCATGCGCATGTTTTGTCTGCTGTTCTGCATGTTCCCTAGAGCAGTGTGCAGACTCACCTCATGTCTGAGCTGCAGGATGCCTGCGTTTCTGCTCTGCCTTCTGTGATCTTCTCGTCATGTCTGGAGTCCTTGATCATGTGACGTTTCTTAAGATCCTGCACTGTCTGGTTCTGCAATCATCTCGTCATGTCTAGAATCCCGGATCATGTGTTCTTCCTAGGATCCTGCACTGGTTGGTTCGGTGATCATCTCGTCATGTCTGAAACCCTGATCATGTGATGTTTCCTAAGATCCTGCACTGTCTGGTTCTGCTATCGTCTCGTCATGTCTAGAATCCCGGAAGTGCTCCCCTGGTCCTGACCTGGAGGAGGAGGTGCTATGCCCTATATCAGGCCGCCTCTTCCTATGCTCAGGGCCTGATTATTGTGTTGCTTCCCTGCAAGGCTCTGGGTCTGTGGGGTTGCTCCCTCTATTCTGTGCCCTTGCACTTTGCTCTGTAGTGCGTCTCTGCACACGCTCCGTGCTCGTATTCCGCCTCTTGTCTTGTGTTGTCTCTCGTGCCATGTTTGTCTTTGCCTTGTAGTCCTTCTGCTGTTCTTTGTCTTAGTCTGTTTTGCTATGTCTCGCCTTAGCTATGCTTTGACTTGTAGTCCTTCCTGTGTTCTCTGCCTCGCCTGTTTTGCCATGTCTTGCTTTTGCTATGCTTTGACTTGTAGTCCTCCCTGTGTTCTCTTCCTTGCTATTCCTTGCTTTGTGTTCCTCCCTATGGTCTCAGTCTTTGCTTGCTCTGCTTCGCTCTCTCCTATGGTGCTCTGTAGTGCTCCCTGGCACACGCACCATTTCTCCTCTCCTTAGTGCTCGTTTCTATGTCTAGTCCCAAGGTCTTCCCTTGGCCCGGCTTTGGGCTTCTGCCTACGCTCCGCTGCTAGACTCTGTCCTCGCTCTGACCTGGCTCTGTTTCTGCTTGTGTTCCTTGCCTTGCTCCCTGCCTTGTCCTTGCATTGAACCCCGGTATGGGTTCCCCTTGGCCGTCTCCTGTGCCGTGGTAAGTGCCACGTGTTTGTGTACAGCCGTGTGCACTGGCCAGTGTGGCTTGCCCCCTGCGTGGCTCCTAGCACGCAGCCCTTCCTTGTGCCCTGGCGTGGCTCCTAGCACGCACCCTGCCTTGAACCCTGGCGTGGCTCCTAGCACGCACCCTGCCCTGAACCTGGCGTGGTTCCTAGCACGAAGGTTCCTTTGCCCGCCTCGTGTGCCTTAGTCATGCCTCGTGCTGGCGTTACAGCCGTGTGCATTGGCCAGTGAGGTGTGCGTCTCTGCGTGGCTCCTAGCACGCAGCCCTGCCTTGAACCCTGGCGTGGCTCTTAGCACGCACCCTGCCTTGAACCTTGGCATGTCTCTACACGCACTCTGTCTTGTACCTTGGACCCTGGCGTGGCTCTACACACGCACCCTGTCTTGTGCCTTGGCGTGTCTCTACACGCACTCTGTCTTGTACCTTGTGCCTTGGCGTGTCTCTACACGCACTCTTTCTTATCCTATGCATTGGTGTGGCTCTACACACGCACCCTGTCTCGTTTTTGAACCTTGGCGTGTCCCCTACACACGCACCTCGCTTTGAACCCTGGCGTGTCCCCTACACACGCACCTTGCCTTGCACCTAGCCTTGAACCCTGGCGTGTCCCCTACACACGCACTTAGCCTTGAACCCTGGCGTGTCCCCTATACACGCACCTAGCCTTGGACCTTGGCGTGTTCCCTAAACACGCACCCTGCTTGGATATCTGTCGTGCCTCCTTGCCTGAACACTGGTTTGCCTGCCGGATGCCCGGAACCTGCCGACCGTTGCCAGAGGTCCGGAACCAGATGACTACGGCCTGATGTCCGGAGCTGACGTCCGCAGCCTGATTCCTGGACCCTGTCGGTTTGCCAGCAGTCCGGAGTCCGATGCCATCATGCCATTACCTGTGCCTAGGCGTGCCACCTGGCACGTACCATGTTATGGACCTTGGCGAGCCCACGCGCGCACCTTGCACGTTTTGCTTGTTTACTCTGTATGTGATCCTGTGTTATTCTAATGAAGATACCTTGCACCTACGTCTAGTCTCGTCTTGCTTCCTGCTCGTCCTTGTCGTCAGACACTAGTCTAGTGTCCCCTGAGCTGGCCGTCTGGTCCCAGCAGTCGTGGTGGCTCACCCCCTTGGTCTTGCCCCTGACACTCCCTGTATAGGGGGTGGATTCTCACAAGGTCAGCTCGCTCTCGGTGGGTGGGTGCCACGACCCAGAGGGTCCACTCAAAAAATGGGCTCAGCTGGAGCTGAGTCCGTCACAGCAACTTTGTTGATTATGGGTACCTTCTGCTACCCATCCGGGTTCCAGCACCATCAGCTGGTTCTCGGCAATGTCTTTGGCATGGGTACTCCCTCCTGCCCAGCCGGGTTCCAGCACCGTCAGCTGTTTCTCGGCAGAGCCTTTGGCCGAGGTGCCTCCTTCTCGGTGTCCGAGTTCCAGCAACGTCTGCTGGTTCTTGGTAGTGCTTTAACGCACTAGTACCTCCTGCTTAGAAACCGTGTTCCAGCACCGTCAGCTGGTCCACAGTTGTGCCATTGGCTCTTGTTCCTTCTGCTACCCATCCGGGTTCCAGCACCGCCAGCTGGTTCTCGGCAGTGTCTTTGGCACGGGTACTCCCTCCTGCCCAGCCTGGTTCCAGCACGCCTGCTGTTTCTGGGTAGTGTCAATGTCACTTTGCCACCAATACGTTGTCCTGTCGTGTTGCAGTTGGGTTAGCCGAGTCTATGGTGCCTGCAGTTTCGGTGCTTCCTTTGTGGGCTGCGAGTTCTGGTACTAAAGGCTGGTTCCGTAGTGCCAATAGGACAAGCACCCCCTGTTGGACTGTGGGATTCGGTAACTGCATCCTGCTCGCGGCCTTGCAACTTTGTTGATTATGGGTACCTTCTGCTACCCATCCGGGTTCCAGCACCGTCAGCTGGTTCTCGGCAGAGCCTTTGGCCTAGGTGCCTCCTTCTTGGTATCCGAGTTCCAGCAACGTCTGCTGGTCCTTGGTAGTGCTTTGTAGCACAGGTAACTCCTGCTTAGTAACCGTGTTCCAGCACCGTCAGCTGGTCCACAGTTGTGCCATTGGCTCTTGTTCCTTCTTCTGCCCCTCCGGGTTCCAGCACTGTCAACTGGTCCTCGCTAGTTTCATTTGCTATTGTTCCTTCTGCTACCCATCCGGGTTCCAGTACCGTCAGCTGGTTCTCGGCAGTTCCTCAGCCTTCTTGTACCTTCTGCTACTTTTCCAAGTTCAAGCTTTTGGAAATGGTTTTTGATTCTCACTCTGGTTCTCCCTGACAATGACCCTGAAGACGATGACCCTGAAGACCACACAGAAGAATACCGAAAAGATGACCCTGAAGAAGATGACCAAGAGGACAAAGAACTTGAAGACAACCACCAAGATGCAGAACAACAAGAGACAGAAGAACAAGAAGCATAAAAACCAAAAGCAGAAGAACATTAAGCATAAGATTAAAAATCTGAGCAAATGATATCTAATTTATAAGCAGAAGAAGACTAAGCAGTGTATGGGGGTGAGTCCGTTCCTCCTCGTTTTGCCCCTGGAAAAGGCCTGCTGCTGCAGGCCAAACTGAACGCGGACAAATCCTGTTGTAAATCTTTTGTGACAGGTTGAACGGAAGGTGTAATCTTCAAACTTTTATAGATTATAACTACAGGAATGCCTGACACAAATAAGAATATGATGAAGAAGAATAGGAAGAAGATGAAGAAGTAGAATATGAAGAAGAAGAATAGTTGAATAAGAAGAATATGAAGAATGTAAAAAAAAAAAAATAGGAAGAAGGTGAAGAAGAAGAAGAAGAAGAAGATGAATAAGGTGAAGAAGAAGTTGATGAAAAAGATGCTGCTGAGGATGATGAAGGAGAAAGTGTGGGAGAAGTAAAAAAGAAGGTGAAGAGCATGGAAGTAGTGAAACATACATATCTGACAAAATATTAAAGACTTTAACATAGTCAATATCTTTGTAACTACGAACGTCTTTAAAAAAAAAAAAATTACTGCTATTCCATTTGATTGGGCTAAACCTCTATGGCTTTAATATCTCCTACACCTCCCACAATACATTCTACATTATTATTAGTTGTTTTTCTTCATGTAGAATTAACCTACAGGGAAAAAAAGGGTTTTTTTATTCCGATATTTCTGTTCCATTGACTTGAATGGGACTTCCGGGATCGGAATCGGCGATACGCTATACTTTTTTTAGATCGGCCGATCCATTCCGATCCGATATTTTTCAGTATCAGGTGGTATCGCTCAACACTAGTTAAGAGGCACACTGAGATTCTGTCGCCCTGGGCCCAGGAAAACCTAGAGCCGGCACTGTTACGACTATCAGTGATCAATGAGGAGGAAATGTTGTTATCCTAAGAAGGCTGAAAAAGCAATGAATAAACTGTGTGTGACAGGATCCTAACTTAATAATCCATGGGATCCACTGGTATTTATTTGCTTTTTTAGCCTTTATTGGTTTAAAGAGTTGTTGTACAGCTGTTTTGTGATGACAATTGTATGGACTTGTTTTTAATTATTTTATTTTTTAATTTATGCTTTTAAAATAACTTAGAAAAAGTTTGCTGTATGGAGCAATATGAGGGGCTCATTATTCTATATTGAGCACTATGTGGTGCCCATGTTACTGTAAGGAGGAATATATGGGGCTCATTATTCTGTCTGAAGTACTGTGTGGTGTCCTTAATACTGTATGGAGAAATATATGGAGCTCATTATACTGTATGGAGCACTACGTCGTGGCCATAATATTGTATGGATGACTATACTGTCCGATTTCAGAGCTATTGTAGAATTTACAATATATATCAGTCATGTAATAAAAGAAGTGAAATCTTTGGCATTGTACTATACCTATATTTCTTTGACGTATCTGTACATCATGCATTATAGTATAGGTTTAAGGGGCCCACTGAGACTCTGTCGTGCTGGGCCCACGAAAACCTAGAGTCGGCACTGTTACGACTAAAGTGATCAATGAGGAGGAAAAGTTGTATCCTAAAAGCACTGAAAAAGCGATGAATAAACTGTGTGTCACAGGATCCTAACTTAATAATCCATGGGATCCACTGGTATTTATTAGCTTTTTTTAGCCTTCATTGGTTTAAAGAGTTGTTGCACAGCTGTTTTTCATGGACTTTAGCTCAGCGTTCAATACCATTGATCCGAATTTACTTCATAAGAAAATGGTAGCTCTTGGAGTCCCTCTCAACTTATGCTTGTGGATTTATAACTTCCTGACAGCCAGGATACAGAGTGTAAAAGTTGGACCATTCACTTCGGACACCTTGGTCACAAACATCGGGGCACCTCAGGGGTGTGTTTTGTCACCGTTACTGTTTTCTCTCTATACGAATGATTGCATCTCTTCAGCAGACTCAGTAAAAATCTTGAAATTTGCCAATGATATGACACTGATTGGTTTCATCAGGGGAAATGCTGAAGACTTGTATCGGAGAGAGGTGGAAAGAATATGTGACTGGTGTAAAGCCAATAATCTTGTACTCAACACTAAAAAAACTGCTGAGATGGTTGTGAATTTTAGGAAAGATCAACATGAGATACTTCCAATCTACATCCATGACGAAGTGGTTCTTAGGGTCACAGAGACCAAATTCCTTGGTGTTATCATGTCTCATGATCTTAAATGGGGGAAAAACGTGGATGCTGTTTTAAGAAAAGCACAACAGAGGATGTTCTTCCTGTGTCAGCTGAAAAGATATGGTTTGTCTAAGAATTTGCTGATCTTATTCTTTAATGCTGTCATCAGATCTGTGATTTGTTCCTCTCTGATAGTCTGGTATGGGGGAGCCACTGCGCATGACAAACTCCGCTTACAAAGGACTTTCAGAACAGCAGAGAGAATTATAGGTTCCCCCCTGCCTAAAATCCAGGATCTTTATGATAAGAGTATTCGATCCCACGCATTGAAAATGTCATCCGATCCCTCTCACCCGGGACACTCCTCATTCCAACTACTCCCTTCAGGACGTCGCTTCAGAGTCCCCAAATGCAGCACCAACCGCCATATGAACAGCTTCTATCCACTCTCTGTTCAACAATTAAATCGTCATGTGTAGACTATATACTGTATCTGTCTTGTTAGATGTTACTTGTTTATCTGTTGCTATATATTATGTTGCCTCTTTGCCACAAAGAATTCCTTGTATATATGTAATATGTACTTGGCGATAATAAATAAATTTGATTGAATTTGATTTGATTTGATTGTTTTGTGATGACAACTGTATGGACTTGTTTTTAATGATTTTATTTTTGAATTTATGCTTTTAAAAGAATTTAGAAAAAGTTTGCTTTGTGGTGTAATTTGCTGGACTCCATTTTTTTATATTTCTGCAGATACACCTACAATTGTACTCAAAAGTTTACATACCCCAGCAGAATTTTTGCTTTCTTGTCCTTTTTTCAGAGAATATGAATGTTAAGACCAAAACTTTTTCTCCACCCATGGTTAGTGGATAGGTGATGCCATTTATTGTCAAACTTCTGTGTTTTCTCTTTTAAAATCATAATGACAACCCAAGACATACAAATGACCCTGTTCAAAAGTTTACATACCCCATTCCTTAATACCGTGTATTGCCCCCTCTAACATCAATGACAGCTTGAAGTCTTTTGTGGTAGTTGTGGACAAGGTTCTTTATTTTCTCAGATGGTAAAGCTGTCCACTCTTCTTAGCAAAAAGCCTCCAGTTCCTGTAAATTCCTGGGCTGTCTAGCATGAACTGCGTGCTTGAGATCTTCCCAGAGTGGCTCAATTGATACTTAGGTCAGGAAACTGAGAAGGCCACTCTAGAACCTTCTATCACGATCCATTTTTGGATCTGTGTCGGTTTGGGCTGCCCACATAAAAACTTTTTTCCTTTCAGGCCATTGGGGGTTAATATTATTTTTTCCCCCGGTGGCCATTGGTGTTACTACATGTTTAGTTAGTCTGTGTGTGCTGGTGGTGACCAATCCAAACTTCCTATATCTTCCTATATAAGGTCACCTGGTGCATCAGCTGACTGTTGGTTATGACAGGTCCTTTAGGGATACCAACCGTGGTGAAGACTGGAACTACCTGGTGCAGTGGTGGTTCAGCTTATCTGGAGCATTGGTGATACTGCTGAAAGCTGAGTTCAGGAGCCTTACTCTGCTGCTTGGAGCATTGGCAGCAGAGAAAGCTAAGTGTTTTTTTTTAGCCCTGTCTGTATCTCCCCTTGGTGTTTATTAGTGCAGTGGTGGGACCAGTGTCTGCACTTACCAATTCCTTAGTGAGGGATAGGTGCAGGTTAAGTGAGGAACAAGGTATCCTGCTTGGCGACAGGTTAAAAGAACCTGTATAGGGATGCTAGTAAGAGCAGGGCACATGCTCAGGAGATTGCAGGAGGTGTCAATTTCCCCATTTCGTATATCGCAGGGCCCACCATTGTAATTGTTTCCCCAGTGTCCCCTTGTTTGTCCAGTTGTTTTGGTGACTGACCGATCTTTGGGTCGCGTCACGCAGGGCCAGTCACATATCGTGACATTATATCCAAACGCCCATTTTTTCTGGTGAGCCATGGCCCAAATGCAGACCTTTGTCCAATTGCTTCAGACCCTCACTGAGGAGAGCGGGGTGCTGCGTGGTGTGGTGGAGTAGCAGCTGCAGCAGTTGGTGGGGTTCGGGGCCTCAGCTCAGGTTCAGGCTCAACCAGAACCCAAGTTATCTCTCCCAGACAGATTTTCTGGGGGGGAGAGATAATTTTCTGGTTTTTCAGGAGGCCTGCAAGCTAAACTTCAGGCTCCCCCTCGTTCTTCAGGGAGTGTGGAACAGCGGGTGGGATTCATCATATCCATTCTTAAGGGTGATCCCCAATCCTGGGCCTTCTCCCTGCCATCCGATTCACCAACTCTACGGTCGGTGGACGAGTTTTTTGCGGCTTTGGCTAATATGACCCATGTAGTTCTTGCTATGGAGGAGGACACACTGTTGTAGGCGGACAAGCCCAGGCAGTTGGGAGGAGTTGGTTCACCAGCGGTGTTGCCTGCGGTTCGTCGTGGTTTGGGGGCATGTTTTTGCTGTGGGCAGACTGGTCATTTTTTTATGGTCTGCCCGGCTCGCGCCAAAACTTCTGTATCACCAAAGAAGCCACGTTCCCCTGATGGTGTGGAGGGAGGCGACCAGGGAGTGTATATTTCCTCCATTTTATTCTCTCAATGTACTATATCAGCAGAAGTGGTTGTTGGCAGGGTACCTGAGGGCATACTGGTGTTTGTGGACAGTGGAGTGGGAGTCAATCTGGTGGACGCTCACTTTGTCCAGACCCATGGCCTGAGGTATAGGATGCTGGCCAAACCCCTAAGTGTCCAGGCCATTGACTCTGTCCCACTGAGCCAGGGGAGGCTGACCCAAGTCGTAGAAAATATACATCTGCATATAGGGACTCATCATGAAGAGTCCCTGTCATGCTACGTCTTGGGGGCTATGCCACCACCTATCATTTTAGGCCTCCCTTGGCTGGAAAGGCACAACCTGGTAATAGATTGGCGGTCTAGGGAAGTAGTCAGCTGGGATCAGTCATGTGAGGGCTGTTGCCCGGGGGCTACTATCTCTGCCGCCTTTCTATAACCGTCCCTTTCTTCTCCAGTGGGGGCAGCAGCAGTGCTGCCAGGGAGTAGGGGAATGTCTCAACTCTCACCATTAGCCAACCCTGAGAGGCAGAGTCCTCAAGGAGGAGGGGTCGGAGGAGGGTGGTGGTTCCCTCTCAGAATTGTGGGGGTGTGAGTGTTGTGACACAGGAGGACACCTCTGTTGTCAGTTCCTTAAAGAGTTTACCTTCTTGTGGAAAACGTGTGCATGGTAATAAACGTTCCGGTCCGGACTTGTGTGTAAATGAGTATGTATGGGTGTCCACCAAAAACATCCAGTGGAAGTGTGCTGCTGGAGTCTGGAGTTCTCGGGTGATCAGGCCATATCAGGTGTCAGCCATCCTTGGCCAGGGGACTTAGCAACTGGAGTTACCCCCAGTAATGCCCATACTCAACTCATTCCCCAGGTTGGTGCTCGGGAGATTTGCGGTGCCTCCAGAGCATACATTGTCACCTCCATCAGCTCACGTTTGTCATGAACCTGAGAGTCAGGTGGTTGCTGAGGTGAACTCTGCTGGATTTAGGAGTCCTCTCTGTAAGTGGTTTTCTGATGAGGTGTGCTAGTTTGGGCTGCTCCCATATAAACTTTTTTTCCTTTCATGCCATCGGGGGGTTAATGTTAGTTTTTCTCCCCGGTGGCCGCTGGTGTTACTACATGTTTAGTTAGTCTGCGTTTGCTGGTGGTGACCACTTCCACCTTCCTATATAAGGTTACCTGGTACATTGGCTGACTTGGTTATGACAGGTCCTTTAGGGATACCAACTGTGGTGAAGACTGGAACTACCTAGTGCAGTGGTGGTTCAGCTTATCTGGAGCAGTGGTGATACTGCTGAAAGCTGAGTTCAGGAGCCTTACTTTGTTGCTTGAAGCATTGGTAGTAGAGAAAGATAAGTGTTGTTTTGTTTAACCCTGCCTTTTGTATCTCCCCTTGGTGTTTATTAGTGCAGTGGTGGGACCAGTGTCTGCACTTACCAATTCCCTAGTGAGGGACAGGTGCAGGGTAAGTGAGGGACAAGGTATCCTGCTCGGCGACAGGTTGAAAGACCCTGTATAGGGACGCTAGTAAGAGCAGGGCACATGCTCAGGAGAGTGCAGGAGGTGTCCTTTTCCCCATTCCCTATGACAGGCCCACCATTGTAATTGTCTCCCTGGTGTCCCCTTGTTTGTCCAGTTGTTATGGTGATGGACCGATCATCAGGTCGTGTCACGCAGGGCCAGTCACATATTGTGACACCTTCACTGTGGTCTGCTGTAGCCTATGACAGGTCAACTTGGCCTTGTGTTTTAGATCCTTGTCATGTTAGAATGTCCAAGTACGTCCCATGCGCAGCTTCCGGACAGATTATTACAAATTTGCTGATAATGTGCTTCATTCATCTGTCCTTCAATTTTGACCAAGGTAATGATTATACAAAGTAGTCAAGTGCTATGTATATTCTTCTGTATTATAAAGATCCATAAAATAAAGCGCAGATACACATGATATACCCTGACTTCATTAATAACTTTATTCAAGTTGGATAATGTGAAAGTTTCCATTAAAAGTCAGGACAATAGTCTTAAATGTGGCCCTGATGATGATGGGCCCTTGACTCATGAAGAGTCATCCTTTAACAGGAGAGGAAAAACCCCCAGTGGAGGAAACCTCTAGGGAACCATGGTTAAAGGAGTGCCCTTCCCTTGGGCTGCGAATAGGTGAGAGCAGAGACCGAGCCCGGAATCTGCCTCTTCTTACAGCCTGTACCTCACCTGTGTCGTGAGTACACTTGGCTGCTAAAAGTCTAGTAAATGTCATATCCATAGGTGAGAGCAGTCCAAGCCTGGAATCTGCCTCTTCATGCAGCAGGTAAGTCACTTGTCTGTGAACACGTCTGACTGCGGAAAGTCCGGTAAGTGTCATATCCATAGGTGAGAGCAGTCCAAGCCTGGAATCTGCCTCTTCATGCAGCAGGTAAGTCACTTGTCTGTGAACACATCTGACTGCGGAAAGTCCGGTAAGTGTCATATCCATAGGTGAGAGCAGTCCAAGCCTGGAATCTGCCTCTTCATGCAGCAGGTAAGTCACTTGTCTGTGAACACGTCTGACTGCGGAAAGTCCGGTAAGTGTCATATCCATAGGTGAGAGCAGTCCAAGCCTGGAATCTGCCTCTTTATGCAGCAGGTAAGTCACTTGTCTGTGAACACGTCTGACTGCGGAAAGTCCGTTAAGTTTCATATCCATGGGTGAGAGCAGAGACCGAGCCCGGAATCTGTCTCTTTTTGCTTAATCTCGGGTTGCCTGATCCTCACATGGTAGCCACCATGTAAGGGATTTGTAGTGGAGTCATCGTCTCCTGCTAGATACCTTGAGTTCTTTTCTCAGTCTGTTTGCTATTCTGACTTCTGCCACGTATGGTACTGTGTGGATTTCAGCATACAGCTAATCCTTATCCACTTCCCCCGTAAACAGACTGTATCTATGCTTACGACTGTATTTAGGAAGGTGATCATGTGAATGATGACGGTGGGCAATCACAGACCATAATCGACGATGTGGTCGATTTTGTGGCTGATCTTGTGACGGACGATATAGTGGAGAACGGGTGAAAACTACAAGGGAATAAACAGCGTATCAGTAGTGGCAGATAACAGAGACAACAGCATGATACAGAGTGCAATTACATCAGTAACTAACATAAAAGAGGCTGCACAGTAACATTACAACACAGCTATGGCAACGTTCATGCTCTAACACTATCTTGCTCTATTCAGAAATGCAACCTATCTGTAATCAGTGTAAAGCATTAACTAAACTAAGAGATACAGACTACACAGAGGCTGTTTAACACAAACACATAAATGAATTCTAGTCTCACCGGAATCCGCTGGTCAGAAACAATGCTTTGTAGGGAGTTTAAAGTGAAGCGAGACAGCCAGGATACTAGTGTATCACTAAGAAAAGCCCAGGAAAGATGTGTACATTTCTCTTTCTACCTGGGAAAACTAAGGAGGCATTCTATGCATAACACACTATTCCTTAAAGGAGAATTCTCTCTTGTACACAGAAACAAGATAAATGAGTTTAAAATAACTTCTAAAGGCTGTAACTGGTAATACACCATGAATTTTAGCTTGCTGCACATGAATGGGCAGAATACTCCCCGCTTGGCATCAGCCTGGAAATTCGCCAAAATGTTGTGACGTTTCAAAGCTTGATCCGTAACAATACTGATGTAAAAGTTTTGATAATCGGGGCCCTAAGCACTTTTGTAAGAAATTAAAGATAGTCTTTTGATAAACTTTGAGCTGACATATGAAAATCACTCACTTCTTTTAAGGCCTTGTTTGAATCGTAAATATCTCGTTTGATGTCCAGGTTGTGAGGACTTAGAATCATATGTATAATCATTTAAGTCTGGATCAATCTTCGACTCTTTCACCTCCAATATACCGGCCTTGTGTGGCATTGTAATGTCGCCAGAAGGACAGGAAATGTCAAATTCTCCTGTAACACAAAATATTGAAATTAGATTTAATAAAATGCAAGATTCTATGTGATTAAGATTATTGTTAACATTTACAGGTTATTATAACTTCTAAATAGAACATTAGACTGAAAGGGACCCAAGGGACCCAATCTCCAGAGAAATGCTCCAGCGTTCAGAGAAAACATAGTTTTCTGCTGAACCATGTGACTGTAAATCGGACTGGATATCACAATGTCTTTCTTATGTGAAGACTGGAAGTTGCTTTCTCATTATAAGTATATGGAACCTCGCCCTGATTCTCATAGGCTGACATTGGGGAAAGCGCTACCGCACCACACATAAGACATATTAATGTAAAGTCCTTGTTGGTGTAGGTTATTATCAGTTACCACACATAAGACGCCGTGTGAGCCGACAAAGCTGAATCGTGGTCACATGGTTCAGAAGACGACCAGAATGGCTCTGGAAACCAGAGAAGACGGCAAATGGTAAGTATTTTACCGCATGTACACTACACTACTGATATATCTTGGAGGGGTTAGACAATACATATGGAGCTGGAGAGCTTCTGTAAGGTCAGATTTATCCGGCTGTAGTTACCATTTAGTTTGGTGTTGCTCTCTGTAAAGTCGTCGGCACAATATTGGCTTTCAGCATCTTGCATTGGCTTTTTCTTTTTCAGACAACTATAAGAATTGCAAAAATAAAAGTCACATTGTAAATCACAAAGTAAAACATCTGTATTCTGCAGAATGCGAGAATGAAACATTTTATCTAGTCCTATCTGTAGAGAGATCACCAGTCAGTCATTTTGATGTCTTTGACAATCAGCAATTTAGTTTAGTAAAGTATATACAAGTTGTAGCAGAGCCAGGTAGGAAAGGGTTAAGTCCGAGCTTTGCAGGATTTGATAAGAAGCCCCTATAACTTTTTGCTGAAACCAGGGCCTGTGTTCACCAGATGTTTCAGTCTGCTGGATGGAGCTTGTGAGCTGGAGTTTTATGAAAGGAATAAAGCTGCACCGGTCTGGACCAAACCTCATTGACTGTGTGAACGCTGTGTAATCCCTGCCTGAGAGCGTGAATCCCTACAAAGTCTAATATGTACCCATCAGTTACCCACAGGGCACAGCCCTAGGGGTGACGAGTGTGTGAACCACAAGAGGCCTACATAAAATATTCCCATTACTGGAGTAACCTGAAGATGTGACATTTCCTCTACAGACTCCTGTGTAGCCCATAAATCATGACTTACTATACTTACCAATAGAAGATAGCAATGGCGCCAATGATTACTGCGAGGACGAAGACAGTGACGGCAGCAGGTATAACAATCCTACAGACTGGATCCTCAGATGTTTTTGGAGGCACGGTGACATTCTCTAAAAAGCGAAAGAACATAAGTGATCAGGTGACCAGAGCTGGAATGTGTTCAGAAGTGGAAACCAAATACATGGACTGGGCGGACTGAGGAACCAAGTATGACTATTAAAAGAGGGGAATTTAGTTTGGAAAAATGATGGATTATTTTTCCGTCATGTCAATATATAATGGACAATACAGAGATCTGTTCTTTTATATCCACATGATGGGAGATGTCACCTGAAATTACAAGTAACACATGAAAAATCCTCCATTCCACTCGTATTATGTGACGTCATATAAATCCCCAGTCACAGAAGAGAAGTTACAGAACCCCTAATGACACGGAGAAGACGCTCATAAACTGGGCCCTAATAATGGATCCTAATAGTTTCTGGGGCCGGAGGTGAAATGTTACATGTGAAGGACATATCTGATTTCTGAGCTGCTTATCGCCTGTCTCTTGTGGGCGCCTTCTGCTACATGTAGGAGTCAGTGCATCCAGCAAGGAGAGAGCAGTATTAATGCTCGGTGTCTCCTCTATGGGTTATTAGATTGGACACTGGAACCCAAACTGCATCTTTCCCCAATTTCACATTGAATGGTAAAATGAATGGTGTCATTCAAAACTACAACTCGTCCCGCAAAAAGATAAACAATCCTCATACGGCCATATGAAGGGAAAAAGTTATAGCTTTTGGAAGAAGTAGAGGAGGAAAAAGCCCAAAAATTAAAATTCGCTGAGGCGGGAAGGGGTTAACTCCATAGTCAGTGTATATGTGATAATGCCCTTACCTGCATAGATCCTGTCCTGCGCTCGTCTTGATAGATGGTTGAGCATAAAGATAGGAGCACCCTCTGCAGGTGCTAATAGCACGCTGAGAACTAGAAGTAGTCTAAACAGCATTGGAGCCTGGAGGAACATCGCTTACTGTGTACGGCACAATCAGCTTCTCCAGACAAAGGATCTGACTGCAAGATCGCTGGTTATAGCCAAGGATTCCGTGACATCACAATTGGAACCTAATTGTGACATCACGGGAGGCGGGGCTACACATGAGTGACATCATGGGGGCGGGGATACACATGAGTGATGTCACAATTGGCGCTCATCCACAGGTGAGCAAATAAACTGACAATACAGAAACCTTCTCAGATTCAGCAAGAGAGCACGATATCAAGATATTACATTGTATGAGCTGCAGGACGACCTTAGTCATTTATCTTACAACTTGCCCTTGTGGTCTGATTTATGCTCACATAAAAACGTAGGAATTGAGAATCCGGATCCTTGAACACATGAAGGATATTAAGGCGGCAGAAAAGATGCCACAGGAAGACTTGGGTGCGAATGTAAAATTTAACCCTTTAGCCTAATATTTTTGAGACTTCCATCAGTGGCACATACTCTGCTTGTGGGGAATTGATTGTCTTTATCCAGGTAATAGACGAGGTGACATGACCCAGAAATTGGCCCAATTAGAAAGCAAATGGATCACACCATTAAATGCATGAAGCCAAGGGGTTCAATGAACAATGGGGCTTTGGGAGTTTCCTATAAAATATTGATCTCGTGTCTGTTACTATATACAGGTCAGATATTTATCCTTGGCTCTTATGTCTTTTCTTTCCCAATTTTACATATACTGTAAATACTTTTTCTGGCAATGAATACTTACTTTTTGCCATTTTTATTTGTCTGGATGGCGTGTTATCAATTCTAATAAAATAATTTTCTTTTTGTATTTTTTCTAGGCTGTAGGATATAACACACATATGTCATCTTATATATTTATATATATCCTTGTTGTCACTTGGAATTTATCTTTTTGTTCCCTTAAAATTTATATATTTATTGTCTATTTTTTGTCAACAGATATTCTGATTTTTTTTTTATTAATTTGTTATCACACATTTATGTTTATATATTGCCTGCATTTATACATATTTATTTCTCAAAGCTTATCATGCAATACCCAGATCTGATTCCAGTAGGACACGTCCCTTTCCCCTCCCGTTTTTATATATATATTTTAATAATGTCTCTTGTTTCATGTTGTCCTTACTAATAAAGTTGATAATTTGCCGTCTTTTGAATACATTTCTTTGGGGTGTACATATATTTCGGTGAGAAATTACACATCACATTCAATGTGTATACCTTAAAGTGATATACACATTATCCCTTCCTTTGTGGATTGGATGGATTGTTGCTGATATTTATTGAGAATTTCATGTCAATAGCACTTTTAAAAATATATTAGCTTAGAAAATTGGTGACGTGTTTAATACTACTTTCTCTGACACACAAGCCTTGGTTTAATGGGTAGAAGAATAAATAATGAGAAATATGACTTCAGCACCTTCCCATCACTGGAATCTTTGGATTATTCACTGACTGTGACTACTACTCCCATTTTCTATGTGCCTCAGCACTGCAATATTACACCACAATCAGTTTTAGGAATTTTTCTATCCCCATGGGTAATGAGCTGCGTGCTCGGACCTCTTATCATATGATCTCTCTGAGAAAGCTACCTAGCGAAACGTACGTCAGAGTTCTGGGGTTTTCCATTCATGTGTTGGTCTCTTTATGGTTTGTGTCATTACTGCATAGCCACTAAGATTTAGGCTCTGTGCAGACGGACTTTTTGGCCCTGCGGATTTTTCCGCGCAGAATGGAAGAAATCCGCAGGTCAAATGACCTGCATTTTTCTTGCGGATTTCTTCCATTTTTCATGCGGTTTTCATGCGTTTTTTGTGCGGTTTTCCATCGCGGTTTTCCCCCTGCGGATTTGGTGACAGGGGAGATGGAAAACCGCGCAAAAGAAGTAACATGCTGCGGATTTTGTACCGAGGAATGCACACGGCTGGTAAGCGCAGACGACGCCATCCTAAGCATGAGCATCCCACTTATGCGTCTGCTCATGCAAACATTGACGCACCTTAAGGAGCAGGCGTCTGCAGCCAATGTTGACGAGGAGGAAGAGGTGGAGGGAATCCTTGATGACATTCAGCCATTGTCTGCTCAGGGACCTCTCCTGGACGAGTTGGAGGAAGAAGAGGAGGATGATGATGGGGATGATTACTTAGGGGAGGAGGATGCATCTCGTGGGGAAAGTGAAAATGTTGGCGTGGCAAGGTCTGGTACAGGGTTTGTGCGTGACTGGAGGGATGTGGATTTGCCAGAAAGTGCTCCTCCAACCAGCACTCGCAGTGCATCATTGACACCGGGAACATTGGCCCACATGTCAGATTATGCCTTGCGGATCCTAAAAAGGGACCCCCGCATTGCCAAAATGATGAACGATGACGACTACTGGTTGGCCAGCATCCTGGATCCACGCTATAAAGGCAAATTACAAAACATCATGCCACAGGAGAACCTTGACCTAATATTGGCTAATAAACAAGCAACTCTGGTAAATCGGTTGCTTGAGGCATTCCCAGCACACAGCAGCGGTGATGGTTCTCACACGAGCCGTTCGGGCCGGGCGCAGCTTGGCAGAGGTGTTCATGGTGCACACAGCAGAAGTGGCGTTGGAGACAGGGGTTTCATGACAATGTTGTGGACTGATTTTTCAAGTACCGCTCACACAACTGGTAATACAGCATCGATGGAAAGTGACAGGAGACAGCAGTTGTCAACTATGGTTACAAACTACTTTTCCTCCCATATCGATGTTCTCCCACACAGGTCATTCCCCTTTGACTATTGGGCTGCTAAACTGGACACCTGGCCTGAATTGGCACAATATGCCTTACAGGAGCTCGCTTGCCCAGCTGCAAGTGTGCTATCGGAATGAGTCTTCAGTGCAGCTGCATCAATCCTGACAGAAAAAAGGACCCGTCTGTCAACCCAAAATGTGGATGATCTAACCTTCATTAAAATGAACCATGCATGGGTTTCCAAAGATTTTGTCCCACCTTCCCCTGATGACACATAGGGTGACAGAAAAATGGCTTGCTTTGGTCCACCTCTTCCTGGGACTTGACCTATTTCGCCTTTTGCATCAGCTGAATGTCCAACATCAGCATATGCCACTTTCTAAAACTCCCTAACTGTGCTGCCTCCCCCCCCCATGGCCGGGGTCACCACCTAGCGCACGACACCGTGCGAGTGCCGTTGCCCTGGACAGGTGGGTAGGCCGACTCTTGGGCGCGGGCACTGGCACAGGGTCCCTCATAGTGCAATCAAGTGTCTCTGACGGTGGTGGTGCACACCCGCCGTCAGACACACCGCCGTACTATGAGGGGCCCAGTGCCAGTACCGACGCCCACGAGTGGGCCCCCCTTGCTTGGGCAGGGCCCCATCATTTGCAATCTTTACCTCTCCCTGCTCCTCCGCTGTGTAGTCTGGGCCGTCAAATCCATACTGTGCCTGACACCGTCTGAGCCTGCCTCCTGGTGTATTGACATATATTTTGAATGTGTACGCTATCCATACATGTTATCCGGGGATACGGTACCCTTTCTCACCTTTGTGCAATCACGTGCAATCCATACTGGGCCTAACACCGTCTGAGCCTGCCTCCTGATGTATAGACATATCTTTTGAATGTGTACGCTATCCATACATGTTATCCGGGGATACGGTACCCTTTCTCACCTTTGTGCAATCACGTGCAATCCATACTGGGCCTAACACCGTCTGAGCCTGCCTCCTGATGTATAGACATATCTTTTGAATGTGTACGCTATCCATACATGTTATCCGGGGATACGGTACCCTTTCTCACCTTTGTGCAATCACGTGCAAGCCATACTGGGCCTAACACCGTCTGAGCCTGCCTCCTGATGTATAGACATATATTTTGAATGTGTACGCTATCCATACATGTTATCCGGGGATACGGTACCCTTTCTCACCTTTGTGCAATCACTTGCAAGCCATACTGGGCCTTACACCGTCTGAGCCTGCCTCCTGATGTATAGACATATATTTTGAATGTGTACGCTATCCATACATGTTATCCGGGGATACGGTACCCTTTCTCACCTTTGTGCAATCACGTGCAATCCATACTGGGCCTAACACCGTCTGAGCCTGCCTCCTGATGTATAGACATATCTTTTGAATGTGTACGCTATCCATACATGTTATCCGGGGATACGGTACCCTTTCTCACCTTTGTGCAATCACTTGCAAGCCATACTGTGCCTGACACCGTCTGATCCTGCCTCCTGATGTATAGACATATCTTTTGAATGTGTACGCTATCCATACATGTTATCCGGGGATACGGTACCCTTTCTCACCTTTGTGCAATCACGTGCAATCCATACTGGGCCTAACACAGTCTGAGCCTGCCTCCTGATGTATAGACATATATTTTGAATGTGTACGCTATCCATACATGTTATCCGGGGATACGGTACCCTTTCTCACCTTTGTGCAATCACTTGCAAGCCATACTGGGCCTTACACCGTCTGAGCCTGCCTCCTGATGTATAGACATATATTTTGAATGTGTATGCTATCCATACATGTTATCCGGGGATACGGTACCCTTTCTCACCTTTGTGCAATCACTTGCAAGCCATACTGTGCCTGACACCGTCTGAGCCTGCCTCCTGATGTATAGACATATCTTTTGAATGTGTACGCTATCCATACATGTTATCCGGGGATACGGTACCCTTTCTCACCTTTGTGCAATCACTTGCAAGCCATACTGGGCCTTACACCGTGTGAGCCTGCCTCCTGATGTATAGACATATATTTTGAATGTGTACGCTATCCATACATGTTATCCGGGGATACGGTACCCTTTCTCACCTTTGTGCAATTACGTGCAATCCATACTGGGCCTAACACCGTCTGAGCCTGCCTCCTGATGTATAGACATATCTTTTGAATGTGTACGCTATCCATACATGTTATCCGGGGATACGGTACCCTTTCTCACCTTTGTGCAATCACTTGCAAGCCATACTGTGCCTGACACCGTCTGATCCTGCCTCCTGATGTATAGACATATATTTTGAATGTGTATGCTATCCATACATGTTATCCGGGGATACGGTACCCTTTCTCACCTTTGTGCAATCACTTGCAAGCCATACTGTGCCTGACACCGTCTGAGCCTGCCTCCTGATGTATAGACATATCTTTTGAATGTGTACGCTATCCATACATGTTATCCGGGGATACGGTACCTTTTCTCACCTTTGTGCAATCACGTGTAACCCATTCTGGTCGTGAGAACGACTGGCGAGCTGTTAAGCAAGCTACAGCACCTGTGGTTTGCACACGTAAGTTTTTCATTTTTTTCAGGAATGACGGTTAGGCCTAATTCCGGAACTGCGGTTGACCTGCACTTACTGGGAAATCATCGTTCGCGAGTAATAATTGTAATCAATGATCCCCATCACTATCGTTGTTCAGCGGGTTATCTGCACCTGTAAGCGACAAACGCTGGCCTTTTCAGTGTAGCGCACATGCAGCCACGGACATGTAAGGGCATGACACACCAGTTATTGGCCAATCTCATGTGCCAGAGCCTCACGTTTCCCTCTAGTAAGCCAGACTCAGACCGCGGGGCATGACGGAGTCTCGTTCGTTAACGGAATTAAGCTTGCAATGTGTGCATCTGTTCTGTAGCTGGCATGGTTGAAGTTGCCCGTGTTGAGTCAAATTACGCCGTAGGCTCCACTCCTGGTGGTGCCCTTCTGGACATTCCTTTAAGGTTCAGCTTTGCAACCATACTGCCCACGTAAAACAAACACTTTGCCTTCATGAACGCTGTTTGGAGGGTCATGACTCGTGGGAATAACGCCGCCCAATCAGTTAACCTGCTAGAGAGATCCTTCGTTGCTCCCAAGCATGACATCACACTCCCTAGGAGGAAGGTAATGCCACTGTGGGGACTGTACTCCTGGGGGCGACACAAGTGCACTGATGCCCAGCCACTGCTCGATGAATCTGCTGGTACATTGACCCAGACCACTACATTCCCCTCGCACGCTACCCGGCCTGAATCTGACCCTGATGAAACTCAGGTTACCCTTCCCATATACAGTTCCATCTTACACGGTGACAAAGAGGAAGCTGCAGATGAAAGTGCAGGTTCGGCCCACCCGCCATCAGACACACCACCGTACTATCAGGGGCCCTGTGCCAGTGCCGTCGCCAACGAGTGGGCCCCCCCTCCTTGCTCAGGATCACAGCACTTGCAAGGCTGAACTACTGTGCAGTGAGATGGAAGATGGGGACGACGAGGAGTCCAGACTAGTACAGGGATTCCCTAGCGAGGAGACTTATTTGATTGTTTTCAATGTTGGGACAGCAATTTTTGGGGAGCACTATACTCTGGAGAATGATAGACGGGGCCCTCCATACACTGGAACATTCCAAAGGTGGACATCAGACACTGGAGCAGCATTTACAGGGCCCATTATACACTAGAGCATTAGAAATGGGGCCCATTATGTTTGGAGCATTATTTGGGCCCATAAGACAGTGGAGCTTCATCCATGGGGACCAACATATACTGTAGCATTATGTGGAGCTCATCATATACTGTTTCAAACATTATATGGGACCAATGATTCTGTATGGAGAAATAGATGGGCCTCGTCATGAGATGTAAAAAGTGAAGTACTTTTCATTGTACTATACCGCTATTTCTCTGCCGTATTGGAGCATGATGAGTTGTGGTATTTTGTGTTAAAGGGGCGCTCTTTCGCCCAGGGCACATGAAAACCTGGAGCCAGCCCTACCCCCCCACAACTTTAGCCAAATAACCCCCATTTTTCAGTGCGTAACTTGTATTATGAAGTTAATTAAGGTTGACCAGCTTAAGTAAGAAGAATTGATGCTTTTGGCATTCAAATGAGCACTGTAGGTGTGTTTCCTGTCCTCCTCTCACTGTCGACTTTTATTCCCCATTGACTTACATTGGGTTTCGTGTTTCGGGACGACCCCGACTTTTCCCTATAATCGGCCGATCTTGCTCGACCCGACTTTTGGAAAAGTCGGGTTTCACGAAACGAAACTCGACCATAAAAAACCAAAAGTCGCTCAACTCTAATGATGACGACTGCGCGGAACCCAGTCTTACTGGAAGATAGTCACAGTACCTAGGTCCCATCCAATTTGCTGATCTCTGGTGTACAGAACCCAGTACAGTGTAATGATAATAATGAATCTGACTAGTGCAAATAACCCATTCCAGGATGGTGACGAAGACAGGTGTACAGAGCCCAGTCCAGTGTGGTGATGATGATGATGATGACTGGGGCACAGAACCCAGTCAGTGTGGTGGTGGTGATGATGGAGATGACTGGTGCACAGAGCCCAGTACAGTGTGGTGATGGTTGATGACTGGTGCACAGAACCCAGTCCAGTGTGGTAATGGTGGTGATGATAATGATTGGCGCACAGAGCCCAGTACAGTATGGTGATGATGGTGGTGGCGATGATGATGACTGGTGCAC
The DNA here is from genome assembly GCF_039654945.1 of Dendrobates tinctorius. Classification (NCBI taxonomy): domain Eukaryota; kingdom Metazoa; phylum Chordata; class Amphibia; order Anura; family Dendrobatidae; genus Dendrobates; species Dendrobates tinctorius. The sequence continues at coordinate 14,222,237 of NW_027361797.1, read as the reverse complement.
AGAGCCCAGTCCAGTGTGGTGATGGTGGTGATGATGATAATGAATGGTGCACAGAGCCCAGTATAGTGTGGTGATGGTGATGATGATGACTGGTGCACAGAGCCCAGTCCAGTGTGGTGATGGTGGTGATGATAATGATTGGTGCACAGATCCCAGTACAGTGTGGTGATGATAATGACTGGTGCACAGAGTCCAGTACAGTGTGGTGATGGTGGTGGTGATGATAATGACTGGTGCACAGAGCCCAGTACAGTGTGGTGATGGTGATGATGATGACTGGTGCACAGAGCCCAGTCCAGTGTGGTGATGGTGGTGATGATAATGATTGGTGCACAGAGCCCCGTACAGTGTGGTGATGGTGATGATGATAATGACTGGTGCACAGAGCCCCGTACAGTGTGGTGATGGTGGTGGTGATGATAATGACTGGTGCATAGAGCCAAGTACAGTGTGGTGGTGGAGATGATGACTGGTGCACAGAGCCCAGTACAGTGTGGTGACGGTGATGATGATGACTGGTGCACAGAGCCCAGTCCAGTGTGGTGATGGTGGTGATGATAATGATTGGTGCACAGAGTCCAGTACAGTGTGGTGATGGTGATGATGATGACTGGTGCACAGATCCCAGTACAGTGTGGTGATGATGATGACTGGTGCACAGAGCCCAGTACAGTGTGTGATGATGGTGGTGATGATAATGACTGGTGCACAGAGTCCAGTACAGTATGGTGATGGTGGTGGTGATGATAATGACTGGTGCACAGAGCCCAGTACAGTATGGTGATGGTGGTGGTGATGATAATGACTGGTGCACAGAGCCCAGTACAGTATGGTGATGATGGTGGTGATGATAATGATTGGTGCACAGAGTCCAGTACAGTGTGGTGATGGGGCTGGTGATGATAATGACTGGTGCACAGAGCCCAGTACAGTGTGGTGATGGTGGTGATGATGATGACTGGTGCACAGAGTCCAGTCCAGTGTGGTGATTGTGCTGATGATAATTATTGGTGCACAGAGCCCAGTACAGTATGGTGATGGTGGTGGTGATGATGATGACTGGTGCACAGAGCCCAGTCCAGTGTGGTGATGATGGTGGTGGTGGTGATGATGATGATGACTGGTGCACAGAGCCCAGTCCAGTGTAGTGATGGTGGTGGTAATGATAATGACTGGTGCACAGAGTCCAGTACAGTGTGGTGATGGTGGTGGTGATGATAATGACTGGTGCACAGAGCCCAGTACAGTGTGGTGATGGTGGTGGTGATATTGACTGGTGCACAGAGCCCAGTACAGTGTGGTGATGGTGGTGGTGGTGATGATGATGACTGGTGCACAGAGCCCAGTCCCCAGCGTGGTGTTGGTGGTGGTGATGATGATGACTGGTGCATAGAGCCCAATACAGTGTGGTGGTGATGATGATGACTGGTGTACAGAGCCCAGTACAGTGTGGTGATGACTGTTGTGGATCTTTTATTCCATGACCGTGTGAGAAGACAGGCGTTTAGCACCATGAGGCTGGTTTCACATTAGCGCTTTTTAAGCGCACGCACGGCCGGGGGTAGCTCCGCCCCCGAGCCGGCTCTCTGCCCGGCGTGCCCGCCCCTTGCTTGTAGCGCCGCCTTCTAGCGCACAGCGGCGCCTGCGATCGGTGCACCCTATCTTTAGCATAGGGTGCGCAGATCGTGCGCCGGCCGTGCGCTAGTTGCATTTTGACCTGCGCTGCGCACTTTTGACGGTGCGCCGTGCACGCCAAAATCAAACTTTTCGGATTTTGGCGCGCACGGCGCACCGTCAAAAGTGCGCAGCGCAGGTCAAAGCGCAACTAGCGCACGGCCTGCGCACGATCTGCGCACCCTATGCTAAAGATAGGGTGCGCCGATCGCAGGCGCCGCTGTGCGCTAGGAGGCGGCGCTACAAGCAAGGGGCGGGCACGCCGGGCAGAGAGCCGGCTCGGGGGCGGAGCTACCCCCGGCCGTGCGTGCGCTTAAAAAGCGCTAATGTGAAACCAGCCTTATACGTTTTCTCTGGCACCTGGGAAATCTAGATAACGCCATGTGTCTGTGGTGCCTGGTATGATGTGTACATGGCGCCCACTTGCATTTGCCATTTTACAGGTTCTCTGTCTTCTGTGCCAGTGAGACCCCCTTCTCTGGAGCATGACAGCACCAGGCCGGACCCTGTAAGCACCCCACCCATCTGTACTTAGTTCTTGGCAGTGAATTAGGAATTGGAAACTTGGCACCATGTTGTGTTTGGCAGGGGGGCATATCCGGAGCCTGGTCATGCTTCCCTATGGTTTGCTGGATGGTATTTTCGGTGCGTGCACAGAGGAGTGGTCAATTTATTGAAAATTGGTGAACCTTGCTTGGAATGAGCACAGGTTTGAAGCCACTAGTGACGAATGAGCGTTCTCAGGTGTTATTGTGGCGTCCCTTAGGCTCAGTCGCCAGAGAGGTACTGCACCTCCTCCTGAGGTGTGGTGCCCCACCATCCAGGTAAGGTGGGAAGCTCCTGACCACGCTCCAACACCTGCACCCCACACGACAAAGTAGTGTAGCAAAGCACCTTCGGCGGCTCCATGCTTGGAGTATAGCAAAGCACCCATTGGTGGCTCCCTGCTTGGAACACGAAACGTGCTGGGAGGTGGGTGGAGTTGAGTTTACATTAAAAGAGCGGGAAGAGTTTAGGAGTGATTCAGTCATTCAGTCTTTCAGTCAGCCACTGAGAGTGAGTGAGGATGCAGAAGGACAGAGAGTGAGACAGAGAAGATCCCCGTGAGAGGGATTGATGAAGGAAGTGCTGCAGCAGGCCACAGTGCCCTGGGTCTGCTGGCACAGGAAAGAGACATAGAAAGGAAACCTGATTTTTCCATAGAGAGAAAGGATTAGTACGGAACATGAGGAGTAAAAGAGAGAACAGAGGACGTGGGTTAGAGGACAACCCTGCCTAGGAGTTCTAAGCACAAGGCCGGGGCCCGGTCCCCGAGGTTGTATGGATACTAATGGTCCTGCAGCAGACACCAGAGGGAATAGAAGTTAACCATACTTTATTCCCACATCAGACTTGGGGGCACAACAGCAACATTGATAGTGAGCCGGGACTAGGAAGCAAGGAGTCCCCGAAGCAGGCTACAGCTGTCTGCCGTACAAGGAAAGTTCATAAGAACATTGGACAGGAGGAACTCCAGTGTAACTCATTACTGGGAGTACTTCATTTATAGGCGCTATAAGAGGAGACGTTCAGAAAGGCACATGTTGGCGGAGTGTTGGAAAGGAGTGTTCCACCTGGCCTGGAGGTTGACTGAGTCCCTGACCCGGAGGACACGGCACAGAGGCAGGCACCTGTTTGCACAACAGACTGTGAGTAAAGCTTTGGAACAACATGCCCTGGTGTCCTCCACTTATTCCTGTGCCAACACATCTACACTGCCCTGGGACTACAGCTTCACCTGTGCGGAGCTTTTACATCTTTGCTGCACCATACCATCAGTCCCAGAGGATCTGCATGCAGCGTCGGCTTAACACCTTCCTTGCCGAACACCACAGGTGGCGTCACAAACTATTCATTTAATCAACTACATTCCACCATTCAATCTCCCTTTTACTTGGGCGCCCAGGGCCACGGACCGGGTCACCGCTGCTGTGACACCTTCCCCCTGAGTGACCGGCCCGGTACCGAGTACCCCACAGCCCTGGGAGGGCGACCCATTATCAGAGTATGGCTGGTTTTACATTTACCTTGTTCTTGTGGGCCGATTTTGCGGCCTCAGTAGATTTCTATGGGGCCGCAAAATCGGGCCGGAAAAAAGGTCCACTGTGTGCCGTAAGGCTGTGATGGCCTTTTTAGCGGCTGTGATAAAAGATCGAGCTTGCTCAATTCTTTTATATGGCGTACGGACACGGCCCCCATTGTAACCAATGGGGCCACAAAAACAAACGGAAGGTTTTTTGTATGGCGCTCTGTGACTTCGGGTTTTGCAGAACACGTTTTTTTTCCCCCAATACTATTTCCATAGTATTGGAAAATTGAAAAACAGCGATCACAAACTTTTTTGCAGTCCATTATTGCGGCAGACCACAAAAAATGCGGCGAAAAGGGCAGCAATAACGGGCTGCAAAAAAGCGGCAAGTGTAAAAGCAGCCTATGTCCTGTGTGCTCCAATAGTATGTTCAGTCCCTGCGGCTGCATGTTAGACAGTCACAACACATCTGGGATATTGCCTAACAAACAGGAATCCCCACATGTGTTGCTGCTGTCTAACAGCCGAGAGACCTGCAGCCGCGGGGACTGAACATACTAATCGGGCACGCCGAGGACACTCGGATACCACCTTACCTGAGCACGCTCGCTCATCAGTAGAAGCCACTTTATGGTTGATCAGCACAGGGAGTAAAACAAATGTAGAAAATCTGCGACTAATCTGCTGCAAAATCTGCGTGAGACTCTGTTCTGGAGGGCAATTTGTGTTTAGATTCTGTGTGGAATTTTTTTGCAGCGAGTGGGAGAGATTTGGTACAATCACATCCACTTTGTTACTGTTACACCCAGCAGACTTTTCACCTAGAGTATCGGATGTAAAAAGTGTACAGATCGGAAACCGCACAATGCCGCGCACTGTATAGAGCAGCTCCGCTTTACTGAAGTGAATAGGAGCTGATCTGCAGTACCTGAGAACGGCCACTACACAGTGTGAGGCGCTGTGCTGTTCTGCCTCTGCACGCTGTTTACAGCTGATTGGTGGGGAGTGTCGGCTTTCAGATCACCACCGATCTCATATTGATGACCTACCCACAGGACAATTGTTATATCTGAGTACCAAAAAACCCCTTTATTACCAGGAGAATCAAAATACTGTTTTTTTGTCACTTACTGTAGAAATAAATCCAAAAATGAATTTGGCTTCTAGAATGTGTCCATCTGACTATTGTAGGAGGATCTTTACCTGTCACAAGAAGGATTCAGGAGTAAATCTGGGCAACGATGAGGAAGCAAAATACAGCCGCCATGTCCTGCCGTCTGTAATCTGTCCCCTCAGTGTTGCTGTATATTGCCCCCCACTGAATCTGACCTTCACTGGTGAGTTCAGACCTATGTGATGCGCAATATAAGGACTGACCAGAACCTGACATCCTCCTAGGAGTATATGATGTGTTCAGGTCAGGAGACCCGCGGCCGGTCCATGCGGTCAGTCCGTGCATCGTGGTCCGGACGCTGTCTGTGGTACGCTCTTTAGGGCTCTCGCTGCCATATGTTGTGGTTATGGAATGAATTTTATTGAGTCTGGCTGAAAGAACAATAAATCCTTGGTCAGCCAGCAGTAGTGACTCTAGGCCGCTAATCCTTGACGGACACTTGCTCAGTAGTGACCAGTAGATGCTGTCGTGCGCACTTAGGCCTCTTCCACATATGAGTTTTTTGTCATCAGTCACAATCCGTCGAATTTTGAAAAAAACGGAACTGGTGACTGATGCCGCTGGATCTGTTTTTTCTCATAGATTTGTATTAGCGACAGATGGCCACACGTTTCATCCGTCGTTCAACGGATCTGTCGAAAATTCTTTGTCCGTCGGCCGGAGACAACGAACATAGGAAGATTTTTTGTCACCGTCGAAAAATGGGACAGCTGTCCGGTATTTGCTAGAATGGAAGCCTATGGGCGACGCATTTGTCCGACAAATGATGGAATCCGGCAACGGATTCCATTTTTTTTTTAACTGTGCATGTGCTGACACTGTGCCTGTATGGTGTGTGCGGGCTGTGTGTGTGTGCCTGTGTGACGGGGGGTATGCGTGTATGTGTGTGTGCGTGCAGGCATCGTCCGATGGGACTACAAGTCCCATCCGGGCTCTGCCTTCCACAGTGACAGTGATTGACTTCTGCCCAGTTGCTTGCCAGCAGCATGGATGCTTCTCTAAATCAGGTCTCATAAAGTCATTCCAACATTTCAGGTTACCACAGGCAAGGTGATAACTTGTGGATTCGTGCAGCTCTGAGCTCTACCCACTATACACCGCTGTCTCTGGCAGTGCCATAGAGAATGAATAGAGCAGACGCCCCTTGTGACATTTCACAAGCCTGATCGCCGGATCTGTTGGGATCCCAGCGGCTGGATAGCTGATACCATTTGAAATGTTGAAAATAACCCTTTAAAGCAACTTTCCACTCTGGGACTGAGAAATATTCACTTCACATGTATAGTCACCATCCTAGTGCCCTCTGTTTGCTTCCCGATGCCTCTTTCTCTGAGGCCAGCATTCCTTTCCTTCCAAGATGGCCGCCTCAGTGGCATAAGGAGTGAAGTAATCGCTCTAAGTCACCCCTGCTATTCCTATTCCATGTAACAAGGATGGTAAGGGAGGTGGCTTAGACTTATTGATGCACTTCTCAAGCCAATTTTGCAACCATTTTGCATATGGGAGGAAAGCAACACTGGCCTCAGAGAATGGGGCATCGCCAGCCAAACGGAGGGCACCAAGCTGTGACTAAACTGTGAAGTGTATCGTCCCTTTCCAGTCACAGTTTTAACATCTTGACAGAATATACTATATTATATTCATGAAGAGAGAGATTGCTGTCTGCGCGGCAGGCGGTGGCCGTGGAGCGCGGCAGGCAGTGGATGTGGAGCGCGGCAGGCAGTGAAGTGCGGCAGGCAGTGGCTGTGGAGCGTGGCAGGCGATAACCGTGGAGCGCGGAAGGCGGTGGCTGTGGAGTGCGGCAGGCGGTGGCTGTGGAGCGCGGCAGGCGGTGGCCGTGGAGCGCGGCAGGCGGTGGCCGTGGAGCGTGGCAGGCGGTGTCTGTGGAGCGCGGCAGGCGGTATCTGTGGAGAGCGGCAGGCGGTATCTGTGGAGAGCGGCAGGAGGTGGATGTGGAGTGCGGCAGGCGGTGGCCGTGAAGCGCGGCAGGCAGTGGCTGTGGAGCGTGGCAGGCGATAACCGTGGAGCGCGGCAGGCGGTGGCCGTGTAGCGCGGCAGGCGGTGTCTGTGGAGCGCGGCAGGCAGTGGCTGTGGAGCGCGGCAGGCAGTGGCCGTGGAGCGCGGCAGGCGGTGGCTGTGGAGCGCGGCAGGCGGTGGCTGTGGAGTGCGGCAGGCGGTGGCTGTGGAGCGCGGCAGGCAGTGACCGTGGAGCACTGCAGGCGATTATATTATAATCAAAAGTATTGACCAAAAAATACATCTAAATAAAGTGCAGTGCATATATAAAGCGATTTCTAGTCAAAAAAGTACATATCAGTAAAAAATAAATCCCACACCCCAACGCGCGTTTCACACGTTGCTTCCTCAGGGAATTGTTCTTTAATATTTAAATTTATTATGGGATTTATTTTTTACTGATATGTACTTTTTTGGCTAGAAATCACTTTATATATGCACTGCACTTTATTTAGATGTATTTTTTGGTCAATACTTTTGATTATAATTTATTAAATTGGATTGCTACTATATGGAATATATGTGCTGCTTCACTTCCCCCTCTTTTTGCTTTTTTATTGTCTTTTTGTGTTGGGATTTTAATGTGTCCTATGGTGTCCTTAATAAAAGTATTTATATTGATTTCAATATTGTAATTGTGTTATTGGCTCTTTTTGGATAGGTGGCTTATTTTTGTTTTATCATACCCAAACATGTGTGGATCCTAAGGGTGCGTGCACAAGCTGCGGATTCTGCTGCGGATTTGGCCCTGCGGCTCCCCAGCAGAATCCGCTGCATTGTACAGCACCATTAGGCTATGTACACACGCTGCAGATTTGGCCCTGCGGCTCCCCAGCAGAATCCGCTGCATTGTACAGCACCATTAGGCTATGTACACACACTGCAGATTTGGCCCTGCGGCTCCCCAGCAGAATCCGCTGCATTGTACAGCACCATTAGGCTATGTACACAAGCTGCAGATTTGGCCCTGCGGCTCCCCAGCAGAATCCGCTGCGTTGTACAGCACCATTAGGCTATGTACACACTCTGCGGATTTGGCCCTGCGGCTCCCCAGCAGAATCCGCTGCGTTGTACAGCACCATTAGGCTATGTACACACGCTGCAGATTTGGCCCTGCAGCTCCACAGCAGAATCTGCTGCGTTGTACAGCACCATTAGGCTATGTACACACGCTGCAGATTTGGCCTCTGTGGATCCGCAGCAGTTCTGCAGTGTACAGTACAAGGTAAGTCTATGTGACTTACACTCCGCGGTGCCCACGCAGCGGATTTTTAACTGTAGAAAAGCTGCGGTTTTGAATCCGCAGAATTGACGTCAATTCTTTCTGCGGATTCCGCTGCGGTTTGCCATCTATTCCATCGTCCAGGTGGCAAACCGCAGGGGAAAAGCACAGGCCAATCCGCAGGTCATTTGAGCTGTGGATTTATCTGTGGATCCGCAGATACAAACCCGCGGGTGAATCCGCAGCGTGTGCACATGGCCTTATAATGAATGGAAAATGGAAACCGCAAGGGGGCGTGGCTTGAGCTGGCTATGGAGTAGCAAGCACAGCTCAGGAGCTCTGAGGAGGCATCCTCCAAATCTACGATTGTGCCCTCCAAAAGTGCCAGTGTGCCTGCATTTAGGCACAATCCCCGGTTCTGTATGGTGCCGCGGGGGTTAGAACGAAGGCGGAGGGATCTAAAGCTCCTCAGCGTCCTCTCTCTTGAGCGCTACCTTCCCTGCATCTAGGAGACGTGAGGCGGAAGGACACAAAATAATCCTAAAGTTGTACACTCTTACTTGCGTTGGGCCCGCCTACCGCCTAAAAAAGAATTGTCATTTTTCCTGGTTGGTCCCCACCTGTACCGGGCCCCTTGTGGGTCGCTGGGCACTAGCATTCAGCCCTACTGCTGTGAATTGTGCGGCGCTGTGGGAAATAGAACGGGGCGGAAGACTCTACTCCCCCAAGCTGTGTGGAATACTGGCCGTCGGCCTGTCATAGCCGCACGGCGGAAGGACACAAAATAGTGCCAAAGTTGAGCTCATCCTAGTGACGGACTTACTTGTTGCTTAATTAAAGGTCTTTAATTAATTCTGGAGGGACCCCCCACCTGTACCGGGGCTATCATTAGTTGCCGTGTTCCTGCATTTAGCCTCACTCCTCTCCATTACTGAGCGGTGCTGCAGCTAACAACAGAGGTGGAGGAATCTGCATCTCATTAGCTGCACTATTTTCGCTGGGCGGAAGGACACTAATTACTAGTTTACGGCGGTTTCTCCTTACACATAAAAAGGAAGAATTGTAAGCTTCTCTGGGAAGTCCCCCGCCCGCCGGGCCCTCTGAAAGGGCAAGAGTGCTTTCATTTAGCCCCATTCTACGCTTGTACTGAGCGGTGAGTCATAGGAGTGACAGAGAGGGCGGAGGGATCTGCCTTATTCTGTCAGCGCCGTGCTCCTGCTCCCAGCTTGTGTGCAGCTGATTCCTCATAGACTCAATATTAGATAACAAATAACTTTTTTGCCCTATGAAGGGCGGGCCCGAAAAATTTCTTGCACAGGGGCCCACTACAGTCTATGTAAGCCCCTGCACTAGTGTGAATGCAGCCCAACTCATGCAGCCCCTAACCAGGACCCCCATACATGCTCCCAATACATTTAATTATCATTACCACAGCACAGGGCACAAGCCTTTCTAGTGAGGCAGGAAAGATCACTGTATGACAGAGCAGCATGCGGACATAGTCTATATTATGTCTGCAGACTGATCCCATACAGCTAGGGCCGGCGTCAGCACCCGGCATACCCGGGCAAGTGCCTGGGCACTGGCGAGACGGGGGGGCCCACTCGGCATCTGAACAAGTTTTTTTTTTTTTTTTATTTATATGTCCGCTCATACTGACCACTATCTTTTTTTCCTGTGTGTGAGAGCATGCGACCAACATGTTACCACTCATTAAGGTCTTGAATTTGGATGCCACTCCTAATGGGGCCATTATCCTGTATGGAGTATTATATGGGGCCCATTATCCTGTATGAAGCATTATATGGGGCCCATTATCCTGTATGAAGCATTATATGGGGCCCATTATCCTGTATGAAGCATTATATGGGGCCCATTATCCTGTATGTAGCATTATATGGGGCCCATTATCCTGTATGAAGCATTATATGGGGCCCATTATCCTGTATGGAGCATTATATGGGGCCATTATCCTGTATGGAGCATTATATTGGGCCCATTATTCTATATGGAGCATTATATGGTTTCCATTATTCTGTATGGAACACTACAGTGGGGCAAAAAAGTATTTAGTCAGTCAGCAATAGTGCAAGTTCCACCACTTAAAAAGATGAGAGGCGTCTGTAATTTACATCATAGGTAGACCTCAACTATGGGAGACAAACTGAGAAAAAAAAATCCAGAAAATCACATTGTCTGTTTTTGTTTCATTTTATTTGCATATTATGGTGGAAAATAAGTATTAGGTCAGAAACAAAATTTCATCTCAATTTCATCTCCGGGGGGGGCGCCGCTGATCGCGGTCGGGTGTCAGCTGATTATCACAGCTGACACCCGGCACTATGTGTCAGGGGTAGTCATGGACCATCCCCGACATGTTAACCCCTGGCACATTGCCATCAAACATGATGGCAGTGTACCAGGGGTTTAGAGAAGCATCGGCAGGGAGGGGGCTCCCTCCGTGCTTCTCTGAGACCCCCAGTACAGCACGATGTGCTGCGCTGCGCTGAGGGCCTCCTTCCCTGCAGGTCCCCGGATCCAATATGGTGGCGGGGACCTTCAAGGGCCAGCAGGGAGGCGGCTTCCTCATTGCCTGCAGAGAGCAGGCATGAGGAATCCTCCTGCGCTGCCTGTCACATGGCTGATTTGTCACAGCGCTGTGTGATGTGTCAGATCAGCAATCTGACATATAACAGTGATGTCCGCCCCGGCACAATGTAATAAAGTAAAAAAAGAAAAAAATAGTGTAAAAATAATTTATAAAAAATCTTTAAATATAAAAAAAATATTCCCTAATAAATTCATTTTTTGGAAATAAAAAAAACAAACAATAAAAGTACACATATTTAGTATTGCCGCGTCCGTAATGACCCGCCCTATAAAACTGTACGATTAGTTAACCCCTTTAGCGAACCCCTTAAAAAATAAAAATAAGAAACAAAGCAAAAACAATGCTTTATTATCATACCGCCGAACAAAAAGTGCAATAACGCACGATCAAAAAGACGGATATAAATAACCATGGTACCGCTGAAAACGTCATCTTGTCCCGCAAAAATGAGCCGCCATACAGCATCATCAGTGAAAAAATAAAAAGTTATAGCTCGAAGAATAAAGCGATGCAAAAATAATTATTTTGTATATAAAATTGTTTTCATCGCATAAAAGCGCCAAAACATAGAAAAAGAAATAAATGAGGTATCGGTGTAATCATACTGACCCGAAGAATAAAACCACTTTTACCGGATGCGGAATGTTGTAAACTCACCCCCCAAAAGAAATTCATGAATTGATGGTTTTTGTTCATTCTGCGTCCCAAAAATCGAAATAAAAAGCGATCAAAAAATGTCACGTGACCGAAATTGGTACCAATGAAAACATCAACTCATCCTGCAAAAAATAAGACCTCACATGAGTCGGTGGGTCAAAATATGGAAAAAGTATAGCTCTCAAAATGTGGTGATGCAAAAACTATTTTTACAATAAAAAGCATCTATTAGCTTGTGACAGCTGCCAAACATAAAAACCCACCATAAATAGTAAATCAAACTCCCCTTTATTACCCCCTTAGTTAGGGAAAAATAATAAAATTAAAAAAATGTATTTATTTCCATTTTCCCATTAGGGCTAGCTTTAGGGCTAGGGTTAGGGCTGAGATTAGGGTTAGGGGTGTGTTGGGGTTAGGGTTGGAGTTAGAATTGGGGAGTTTCAACAGTTTAGGCACATCAGAGGTTCTCCAAACGCGACATGACACCCGCAGACAATTCCATCAAAGTCTGCATTCCAAAATGTCACTACTTCCCTTCAGAGCCACGACATGTGCCCATACAGTAGTTTTCTCCCACATATGGGGTATCAGCGTGCTCAGTAAAAATTGGACAACAACTTTTGTTGTCCAATTTCTCCTTTTACCCTTGGGAAAATAAAAAAATTGGGGACTAAAAGATTTCCATTTTCCAATTAGGGCTAGGGTTAGGGCTAGAGTTAGGGATGAGATTAGGGTTAGGGGTGTGTTGGGGTTAGGGTTGGAGTTAGAATTGGGGGGTTTCCACTGTTTAGGCACATAAGGTGCTCTCCAAATGCAACATGGCGTCTGATCTCAATTCCAGCCAATTCTGCGTTGAAAAAGTCAAACGGTGCTCCTTCCCTTCCAAGCTCTGCCATGCGCCCAAACAGTGTTTTACCCTCACATATGGGGTATCAGCCTACTCAGGACAAATTGCAAAACAACTTTTGGGGTCCAATTTCTCCTGTTAACCTTAGGAAAACAAAAAATGGGGGCAAAAATATCATTTTTGTGGAAAAAATATGATTTTTTATTTTCACACCCTGGCGTTATAAACTTCTGTGAAGCCCTTGGGGGTTCAAAGTGCTCACCACACATCTAGATAAGTTCCTTTGGGGGTCTAGTTTCCAAAATGGGGTCACTTGTGCGGGGTTTCAACAGTTTAGGCACATCAGAGGCTCTCCAAATGCAGCATGACACCCGCAGACCATTCCATCAAAATCTGCATTCCAAAACGTCACTACTTCCATTCCAAGCCCCAACGTGTGCCCATACAGTAGTTTTCTCCCACATATGGGGTATCAGTGTACTCAGGACCAATTGGACAACAACTTTTGGGTCCAATTTCTTCTGTTACCCTTGGCAAAATAAAAAATGGGGACTAAAAGATCATGTTTGTGATTTTGTGTTTTTTTTATTTTCCCGGTGTTATAAACTTCTGATTAGCCCTTAGGGGTTAAAAGTTCTCACTACATATCTAGAAAGGTTCCTTGGGGGGTCTAGTTTCCAAAATGGGGTCATTTGTGGGGTGTTTCCACTGTTTAGGTACATCTTGGGTCTCTCCAAACGTGACATGGCGTCCGATCTGAATTCCAGCCAATTTTGCACTGAAAAAGTCAAATGGTGCTCCTTCCCTTCTGAGCTCTGCTATGCGCCGAAACAGTGGTTCTCTCCCACATATCAGGTATCACCGTACTCAGTACCAATTGCACAATACCTTTTGCAGTCCACTTTCTCCTGTTACCCTTGGTAAAATAAAAAAAAATTGGACCTGAAGTAATTTTTTTGTGAAAAAAAGTTAAATGTTCATTTTTTTAAGCATTCAAAAAATTCCTGTGAAGCACCTGAAGGGTTAATAAACTTCTTGAATGTGGTTTTGAGCACCTTGAGGGGTGCAGTTTTTAGAATGGTATCACTTTGGGGTATTTTCTATCATATAGACCCCTCAAAGTGACTTCAAATGTGATGCCGTCCTTAAAAATAAAATGGTGTTGCAGAAATGAGAAATCGCTGGTCAATTTTTAACCCTTATAACTTCCTAACAAAAAAAAATTTTGGTTCCAAAATTGTGCTGATATAAAGGAAACATATGGGAAATGTTATTTATAAAGTTTTTTGTGTGCCATATCTCTGTGATTTTAGGCCATAAAAATTCAAAGTTGGAAAATTGCCAAATTTTCAAAATTTTTGCCAAATTTCCGTTTTGTTCACAAATAAACGCAAGTTGTATCAATGAAATTTTACCACTAACATGAAGTACAATATGTCACGAGAAAACAATGTCAGAATCACTGGGATCCCTGGAAGCGTACCAGAGTTATTACCTCATAAAGGGACAGTGGCAGAATTGTATAAATTGGCCCGATCATGAACGTGCAAACCACCTTTGGGGGTAAAAGGGTTAAGAGTAGTGTTGAGCATTCCGATACCGCAAGTATCGGGTATCGGCCAATATTAGCTGTATCGGAATTCTGATACTGACTTGCGATACTTTTTTCATATCGGATAACGGAATCGGAAGTTCCCATAATGCTATGAGCCTGCTCGCTTTGATTCAGCCAATGGAAATCCTCAGAAGTGTGGGCACATCCTGTTAGGCATGTAGGCATGTTAACTATTGGCATGGCTGTGATTGGCTGCTGAAATGATGTGATGATGCACTATAAAAGCCACTGCTGCCGCCATTTCTGGTCACTCTGCTGTGAATTCAGTTAGGGACAGGCTGCTGTTGAAGACTGTGAGGGACAGTTAGAAATAGTGATTCTACAAAACATATTGTGCTTTAACCAGGCTACATAAACCACCACTGTAGCTTTCTTTTCCCTAGCAGCAGTGTTCACAGCTGTCTGCAAGGGCTGTGTGAGTGCAGCTCACGCTGTGGAGTGGGTCCTGTAGCTACATCTGGTTTAGGCCGCCCAGCGTGCCTCACTGCTGCCTCATACATATTTTTCTTCTTGAGCTGCTTATTTTTCAAAAATTCTATCTAGTGTGCTTCCATCCGTATCCATATACGTTGGTTGCAAACACTAGTAGTAGACAGCGGAGCCTTTCTGCAGCCTTTCAGTGCTAGTGCCCACTTAGCTGCACTGTTCACGGCTGTCTGAGAGGTCTCTGACTGTGTGTGAGTGCAGCTCACGCTGAGTAGTGTGTCCTGCAGCTACGTCTGGTTGTAGGCTGCTCAGCGTGCTTCACTGCCTCACACATATTTTTCTTTAATTGCAGCTCATTTTTTCTTCTCCTATTAGTGTGCATCCATCCGTATCCATCTACATTGGTTGGTTGCAAATACTATATAGGAGTAGATAGAGGAGCCTTTTTTCTGGCTTGTGCCCTTCATCTGCAGCCAGATTAGTATTACCCAATTTTTTTGGAGCCTCATCTTTTGCATTGTAGGTTTCCTGCCTGCATTGTAATAGCTCCAAAAAGTTGGTGATACTATCACTTTCAAATCTTTGGTCACATCCTTTTAGTTTTTTTTTTTAAAAAAACCCAATAAAGTTCACCAAACACTACATTTGAAAGTTGTGTAGGCCACATTAGCTCCTATTAAAGTGTAGTCCACACACACACTTCATAAAATTAGTGTTTCTTCTACCTGTAACCAGCTGTTCAGGAATAAGCACACTAAGCCCCCCCTTTGTACTTTTCTGCCTATCTTTATCAGTCTAGCAAGATGAAGAAGGCAGGGAGTAAGGCACGTGGGCGTGGGCGTGGAGTTTCAGCAGGGAGAGGACGTGGGGATTCTGCAGGGAGAGGACGTGGGGATTCTGCAGGGAGAGGAAGTGGGGATTATGTGCCTGCTGCAGGCACCAGTGAGTCAGCATCCCCCAGTTTTAGCAGGCAACAGTCCTTTATGCGCAGCTTTGTAGGACTTCGCCATACCCCACTGCTGCGGGAGGAACAAATTGAGGCCGTTGTCGGATGGATGGCAGCTAACGCATCGACTTCAATGACTTCCACATCCTCTCAGGGCCAGAGCACCGAAGAGCAACCATCTGTCTCTTCACCACCTGCCAAAGTGCCCAGGCAGTCAGAGAGCCCTGGACAGGAGCCATCACAGTCTCTACTTCTGTTCTCTGAATCTGTTGGCTTGGAAAGAGGGGGCCAGCCAAGCAGCATTCCAGAATGTGAAGAAGAGGGAGTATGCAGTGATGCGCAACTTCTTTGTCCCTCTGAATCTGAAGAGGCGGGTGGGCTAGTGCCTATGGTCAGCACACCACAGTACGCATCAGATGATGACGAGACACAGGTGCCACTTTCTGGTGCGTACGGTGCTGGCGAGACAACCCAGGAGAAGCAGGTGTTTGAAGAGGGGAGCGTAGATGATGAGGTCCTTGACCCATCATGGCGTGAGGAACAGGAAGGTGGTGGGAGCGGCTCTGAGGAAGAGATTCCCCGAACGGCCAAAACAGGAGGGAGAGGGAGGGGGCAGACTTGGTTGACTGTAGCCTCCACTTCAGCACCCGTTAGGAGCATTCCTCTTTCAAAAGCCAAAACGGGCGCTCCCAAGACTTGCAGTGCATGGTCTGTTATGAATGAGTCACCGTAGGAGGCAAAAACAGAATTGCTAGCTAAGTCCAGAAAACCAGAGAAGTTGGCAGCTATCGGATTGCAGACCACTGAACCTAACAACAACAACTAGCAGTAGCCGTGGGGGGTTCCTACGGTGCCCTAGACCCCTCGATCACAGCCGGAGAACTACATAGCCTAAAGACAGAAAGTGAAATCTAAACTGTCCCAGAGCAGACCCCAAAGCAATAGGCAGCCCCCATCATATAATGACGGTGAAGCAAGATGAAAAAACACTCATACAGATAGAAAGATAGGCTGAGCAAATGATGGGGCCCAAGCTAACTAAATAGGACAGGATAGAAAAGCTGCTGTCTGCAATCCGCCAAAACCCTCTCAAAGCAAGAGCCAACAGACTGATAGGGAAAAAAGCCCTGAAGACGCTAGGCTTCAAAAGACTATATCAGTACTCAGGTATTTTCTGAAGACAGAGCAAAAAGGAATTCAGCTCACCCAGCAGGGAAAGGAAGAAATCCAGAAAAACAAGGCAAAACAAAACCTAAGCACAAATGCAAAAAGCAGAGAAGAAAACTTAGCTTTTGAGGAGCAGGAATCAGACTGGTCTCCAAGAATCCCTCAGAGAAATCACCCGCAAGGCAGAAGGGCGTGGGCTGCCTTATATCCAGTCAGCAATTCCAGTCACCCAGTCATCATCATTCTGCTCAGATGCTTTGTAATCAGCCTCACTACCTTCCTTCACCAGAAGAGGGAGTTCATCAGACCTCAATGGTGAAGGGGAAAATGAACTCACAACAGTGGTCCTTTTTTGACACAGTTGCAGATGACATTTGCTTTGTCAAATGCAAGCTGTGTCATCAGAGAGTCAAAAGAGGGAAAAATGTCAGCAACCTCAATACCACTAATATGTGGAAACATGTGCGGACCAAGCATGAGGTGGAGTTACACAGACACACTGAAGACGTAGGCCAACGTACAGCACCACCTACTACCTCTTCAGCTCGTGTTGGGGCCTCTTCCTCCAGCTCACACACAGCTGGTTCGGCTTCCTCACAGGATCGCCAAGGAAGAACCTCTGGCACTGTTGTCCGGAGACCCTGTGACATTCCACCCACAGCACCACGTTTCCAGTCATCCTCACACTCCCAGGCCACTCGACAGCCATCGGTAGCACAGGCATGGTATAAAAGGCGGCCATACTCGGCAAACCATCCCCGAGCGCAGCTTCTGAATGCTGGCATTGCCAAACTACTGGCACTTGAAATGCTCTCATTCAGGCTGGTGGAGACTGACACCTTCCGGGACTTCATGGCATTGGCAGTCCCACAATACACCATGCTCAGCCACTTTTATTTCAGCAGGCGAGCCGTCCCTGCCCTGCAGAAACATGTGGAGGGAAAAATAAAACATGCGCTACTAAACGCCGTTAGTAGCAATGTCCACCTGACCACTGATGCGTGGACCAGTAACCATGGACAGGGACGATACCTTTCCCTCACTGTCCATTGGGTCAATGTTGTGGAGCCGGGTACAGATCTGGAGAGTGGCGCTGAACGTGTTCTGCCAACTCCACGGATTGCAGGAATCCAGTCTGTACACATAGACTCCTCCTCCTACTCAAGTTCCTCAGAAACAGCGCAGCAGGAGCCTGTTATGACCGATATGAGCACAGCCGTGGCCAAACGTCAACAGGCCATACTCAAATTAATTTCTTTGGGGAATAGAAGCCACACAGCGCAGGAGCTCTGGAATGCCATCAAGCAGGAGAGCGACGTGTGGTTTGTGCCAGCGAATCTCCAGCCGGGCTTGGTAGTGTGTGACAATGGCCGAAATCTGGTGGCAGCTCTTGGCCTAGGCAACCTCACTCACATCCCATGTCTGGCACATGTGCTGAACTTGGTCGTGCAGAGCTTTCTGAGGGACTATCCGGATCTTGATGCACTGCTGCACAAGGTCCGCATAGAGTGCGCTCACTTGCGGCGTTCCAGCACGGCAAGATCGCGCCTTGCTGCTCTGCAGCGCCGATTCCGCCTTCCGGAACATCGCATCATATGTGACCTACCCACCAGGTGGAATTCAACATTACATAGGTTGGAGCGGTTGTGTGAGAAGCAGGCAGCAGTCATGGAGTACCAGCTGCATCAGGCGCAAACAAGTCGCACTGCGCCGGTCACACTTCAGCACCACTGAGTGGGCCTCTATGAAGGACATCTGCCTCGATTTACGTGCCTTCGATGATTCCACGCAGATGGCGAGTGCAGATGATGCACTAGTCAGCATGACTGTCCCCCTTATCTGCCTGCTTCAAAAAACACTGCAAGCACTAAGGGAGGAGGTTTTGGAAGAGGTGGAGGATGAGGAGTCCCAAATGCCATCTGCTTCTGGACAGTCTGCGCAACGTGGTTCCTCACAAAGGCCTAGGCAGGGGACACTTTGTGAGGAGGATGAGGAGGAGTCGATGGAGGAGGAAGACATCTCTCCAGAGGAGGGAGGTACACAAAGCTCTAGTCAGTATGTACAGCGAGGGTGGGGTGATGCAGAGCAGGCAGAGATCACGCCTCAAGCAGGGGACAGCGGTTCTTTGGCAGTTGGGAGTCTGCAGCACATGGTTAATTTCATGCTGCAGTGCCTGAGAAACGACCGACGCATCGCCCACATTCTCTACATGGCTGATTATTCGGTGTACACCCTCCTAGATCCTCGCTACCGGGACAACTTACAAAGCCTCATACCAACGTTGAACCGGGAGCGTAAACTGCGGGAGTACCAAGACACACTGATGCAGTCCATCATGTTTTACATTCCACCCGACAGCAGTGGTGCTAGTGCTTTACAAAGCAGCTCTGTGTGTCGAGGCAGTGGAGGAAACACGGCACAAAGAGGGAGCAGAGGCAGCGCCTCAGCACAAGGCAACACCACCATGGCCCAAATGTGGCAAAGTTTTGTGTGTCCGCCACAATTGTCTACACCATCACAGACGGCTCCAGTCAGCAGGAGGCAACGTTTCTGTCAGATGGTGACAGATTACATGTCTTGCCCTGTCAGTGTACTCCCAGATGGCTCTTCCCCCTTCAAGTTTTGGGTCTCTAAGCTGGATACATGGCCAGAGCTTAGCCAGTATGCATTGGAGGTGCTGGCTTGCCCTGCTGCCAGTGTATTATCGGAACGCGTCTTTAGTGCCGTAGGTGGTGTACTAACAGACTGTTGTGTTATGAGCTCAATTTCTCCTTCACCTTTGATGTCCGATGAACTCCCTCTGCTGGTGAAAGGAGGTAGTGAAATTGATTTGGATGGGAAAAACCTGTCATCTGAACAGGTGGAGTGTGATTGGACATCCGGAATCTCTGAGTGGATATAAGGCCGCCGACGCCCTGCTGGGTTGCTGGTGATCCTCTCTGCTCTGAGCTCTGGCCTCCAGTTTAGTCCTGTTTACTAAAGCTAAATTTGTGCTCTGCTATCGTTCCATGAGATTTTGTCTGGTTTACTTAGTTTTTGTGTTCAGCCAGCCCTGGTTGGGACTGGCTGATCTCCATTTTTTGTTTCTGATCAGTTGATCTCTTTGCTCTGTTTTCAGAATATACCTGAATGTTGATATAGTGATTTTGAAGTCTAGTGACTTCAGGGCCTTTTCTATCAGATGTGTTGGACATTATTTTTGGCAGGGTTTTTGCGTGATTGCAGACAGTTGCCTTTCTTTCCTGTCCTATCTAGTTAGTGAGGGCCCCATCATTTGCTCAGCCTGTCTTTCTGTCTGTGTTTGTGTTTTCATCTGTTTTCACCGTCAATACATGTTGGGGGCTGTCTATTGCTTTGGGGTCTGCTCTGGGGCAGTTTAGATTCCCCTTTCTTTCTTTAGGTTTATTTAGTTCTCCGGCTGTGAACGAGGTGTCTAGGACCACAATAGGAACACCCCACGGCTACTGTTAGTTGTTGTGAATAGGATCAGGGGTCTGCAATCCGCTAGCTACCAACCTCTCCGGTTTTCTGGACTTAGCTTGTATTTTTGTTTTTTCCTCCTCCGGTGACTCATTCATAACAGAATCACCAGCCATACCGCAGATTCTAGGGTACTCAATAGCAGGAAAGAATTGAAAAAAAAAAAAAGTGTCAGAATTTTTTTTTTCAATGTATATTTTTTCCTCTTTTTCTCTGGGGCCGTAGGAAGAATTTTTTCTTAATGGAGATTAAGCAATTGTCTGATCGTGTGGAGCAGCTGGCTGCTGAAGTGCGGGGAATTTCCACGTATCTTGCTCATTCACATGCTGCTGAACCAAAGATTCCTACTCCTGATGTGTTTTTTGAGGATCGGTCTAAATTTTTGAATTTTAAGAATAATTGTAAATTATTTCTTGCCTTGAAGCCTAACTCATCGGGGAGCTCTGCGCAGCAGGTTAAAATTGTCATCTCTTTGCTGCGCGGCGATCCCCTGGATTGGGCGTTTTCTTTGACACCTGATGATCCTATTCTAACTAATGTGGATGCATTTTTTCAAGCCTTGGGGTTGTTGTATGATGAACCTAATGGTATTGATCAAGCTGAGAAAGCCCTGTTGGCATTGAGCCAGGGTCAGGATTCTGCAGAGTTATACTGTCAAAAATTCCGAAAGTGGGCGGTCCTTACCACCTGGAATGATGGTGCCTTGACAGCTCTCTTTCGGAATGGTTTGTCAGAAACCGTAAAAGATACTATGGTGGGATTTCCTGTTCCCTCTGGTCTTGACGATTCTATGTCATTAGCCATTCAGGTCGATCGGCGTTTATGTGAACGTAAAAGTACACGAGACATGTTGCCACCTGTTGAACAAATGTCTGAACCTATGCAATGTGATAGAGTTTTGTCTAGGGCGCAACGTCAGGAGTTCAGATGGAGTAATAAGCTGTGTTTTTTCTGTGGAGATGCCTCTCATATTGTTTCTGTCTGCCCTAAACGAGAGAAACGTTTTGCACACACATTTGCTGTGGGTGGTGTACAACCTAAGTTTCTTCTGGCAATTACTCTGATCTGCTCCCTGTCCACATTTTCCGCTAAGGCTTTTGTGGATTCAGGAGCGGCTCTGAACCTGATGGACTTGGATTTTGCTAAACATTGTGGGTTTCCTATGACACCTCTGCGGACGCCTATCCCCTTGAGGGGTATTGATGATACTCCTTTGGAGAAGAATAAACCTCAGTTTTGGACCCAGGTGGTAATGCGGGTCGCCCCAGACCATGAAGAAAATTGCAGATTTTTGGTGTTGCATAATTTGCATGATACCATTGTTCTGGGATTTCCCTGGTTGCAAATTCATAATCCAGTTTTGGATTGGAAATCTGTGTCTGTGGTGAGTTGGGGTTATCGGTGTGCTCTTGGTGATGCTCCTGTTTTCTCCACCTCTCCCCAGTCGCATGATGTTCCTGACTATTTGGCTGATTTTTATGATGTATTTAGTGGGAATAAGTCTGCGTCTTTGCCTCCTCATAGGAGTTATAACTGTGCAATTGAGCTGAGCCCTGGGTGTAAATTTCCCAAGGGTCGACTTTTCAATTTATCTGTACCCGAGCATGAGGCTATGCAATCTTATATTAAGGAGTCATTGGAGAAGGGTCATATTAGACCATCCTCTTCACCCTTGGGTGCTGTTTTTTTTTTCGTGGCCAAGAAAGATGGTTCATTAAGGCCTTGTATTGACTATCGTTCACTCAACAAAATTACTGTTAAATATCAGTATCCGTTACCCCTGATTTCTGATCTATTCTCCAGAGTTAAAGGTGCTTGCTGGTTTACCAAGCTTGACCTCAGGGGGGCGTATAATCTTATTCGCATTAAGCATGGGGATGAATGGAAGACGGCGTTTAATACTCCGGAGGGATATTTTGAGTACCTGATGATGCCTTTTGGGTTCACTAATGCCCCTTCTGTCTTCCAGTGCTTCATGAATGATATTTTCCGAGACTTTGTGGATAAATTTTTGATCATCTATCTGGATGATATTTTGATCTTTTCCAGGGATTGGGACTCTCATGTGGAACATGTTCGGACTGTGTTCCGGATTTTGAGGGAGAATTCCCTGTATGTTAAGGGATCGAAATGCCTTTTTGGTGTACAGAGTATTTCATTTTTATGATTTATTTTGTCTCCGTCAACTATTGAAATGGACCCGGCCAAGGTACAGGCCATTTATGATTGGGTTCAGCCCACTTCTTTGAAGGCCCTCCAGAAGTTTTTGGGTTTTGCTAATTTTTATCGTAAATTTATAGCTAATTTTTCTGGGATTGCCAAACCATTGACTGATTTGACTAAGAAGGGTGCTGATGTGCTGAATTGGTCTCCAGAGGCTGTTTCTTCCTTTCAGGAGCTGAAGCGGAGGTTCACTTCTGCTCCGGTTTTGCGGCAACCTGATGTCTCACTCCCGTTTCAGGTAGAGGTGGACGCTTCTCAGATTGGTGCTGGAGCTGTTTTGTCCCAAAAAGATCCGGTAACATCTAAAATGAATTCCTGTGCTTTCTTTTCCCGATTGTTCTCCCCATCCGAAGGCAACTATGATGTGGGGAATCGGGAACTGTTAGCCATGAAATGGGCATTTGAGGAGTGGAGACATTGGTTGGAGGGAGCTAAACATCAAGTCGTGGTCCTTACTGACCACAAGAATTTGATTTAACTTGAGTCGGCCAAACGCTTGAATCCTAGACAGGCTAGGTGGGCCTTGTTTTTCACACGTTTTGATTTTGTGGTCTCTTTTCTTCCGGGCACTAAGAATGTCAAGGCAGATGCCCTCTCTAGGAGTTTCTTTGCTGATTCTCCTATTGTGACCAAGCCTGCTACCATCTTAGGTGAGGGGGTAGTTCTTTCTGCCATCTCGCCCGATTTGAGACGTGCTCTGGAAGAGTTACAGGAGGACAAACCTGAGCGTTGTCCCATTGGAAAATTTGTATGTTCCTGACCAGTGGAGGAAGAGAGTAATGTCTGAAGTTCATTGCTCCGCATTGGCTGGTCATCCAGGTATTTTTGGTACTAGAGATTTGGGGAGTCGGTCTTTTTGGTGGCCCGCCTTGTCTCGTGATGTCTGGAATTTTGTGTAGTCCTGTGGGACTTGCTCCCGGTCTAAACCTTGTTCTCGCTGTATTGGGTTATGATGACTTTGCCGGTGCGCAGGAGGCCATGGACCCATATTTCAATGGATTTTATTTCTGATATGCCTGTCTCTCAGAGAATGACTGTTATTTGGGTGATTTGTGATAGATTCTCTAAGATGGTCCATCTTGTACCACTCACTAAGTTGCTATCTTCCTCAGAGTTGGTGCCCTTGTTTTTGCAACAGGTGGTTCGCTTTCATGGGATTCCTGAGAACATTGTGTCTGACAGAGAAGTTCAGTTTGTTTCTAGATTTTGGAGGACTTTTTGTTCCAAGCTGGGAATTCAGTTGTCCTTCTCCTCTGCGTTTCACCCTCAGACCAATGGGCAGACGGAGAGAACAAACCAGACTTTGGAGTCTTATTTGAAATGTTTTATTTATGCTGATCAGGATGATTGGGTTTCATTTTTGCCATTGGCCAAATTTGCTTTAAATAATAGAGCTAGTTCTGCCACTTTGATGTCACCTTTTTTTTGTAACTTTGGGTTTCATCCTCGATTCTCTTCAGGGCAGGTGGAGTCTTCTGCCTGCCCAGGTGTTGAGACTGTGGTGGAAAGAATGCACCAGATTTGGGACCAAGTGGTGGATAAGTTGTCTCTCTCTCAGGAAATGGCCCAGCAGTTTTCCAACCGGCATAGGACCATTGGTCCCCGGTTTAAGGTGGGTGATATGGTTTGGTTGTCATCAAAGAATATCTCTATGAAGGTGGCTTCTCCAAAGTTTAAACCTAGATTTATTAGACCTTACAAGATTTTGGAGATTCTTAATCCGGTCTCTTTTCGATTGGCTCTTCCTGTTACTTTCAAAATCCATAATGTGTTTCATAAGTCTCTGTTGAAGAGGTTTGTTGAGCCAGTAGTTCCTGTGGTGGCACCTCCTGACCCTGTATTGGTTGAAGGTAATGTGGAATATGAGGTTGAGAAGATACTGGATTCTCGTCTGGCTAGACGGAGACTCCAGTATTTGGTTAAGTGGAAGGGTTATGGCCAGGAGGATAATTCTTGGGTCTCTGCATCCGATATTCATGCCGAAAGATTGGTTCGTGCTTTTCATCGGGCCCATCCAGATCGCCCTGGTGGCGTGGATGAGGGTTCGGTGACCCCTCCTCAAGGGGGAGGTACTGTTATGAGCTCAATTTCTCCTTCACCTTTAATGTTCGATGAACTCCCTCTGCTGGTGAAAAGAGGTAGTGAAATTGATTTGGATAGGAAAAACCTGTCATCTGAACAGGTGGAGTGTGATTGGACATCCGGAATCTCTGAGTGGATATAAGGCCGCCGACGCCCTGCTGGGTTGCTGGTGATCCTCTCTGCTCTGAGCTCTGGCCTCCAGTTTAGTCCTGTCTACTAAAGCTAAGTTTTTGCTCTGCTATTGTTCCATGAGATTTTGTCTGGTTTACTTAGTGTTTGTGTTCAGCCAGCCCTGGTTGGGACTGGCTGAACTCCATTTTTTATTTCTGATCAGTTGATCTCTTTGCTCTGTTTTCAGAATATACCTGAGTGCTGATATAGTGATTTTGAAGTCTAGTGACTTCAGGGCCTTTTCTATCAGACGTGTTGGACATTATTTTTGGCAGGGTTTTTGCGTGATTGCAGACAGTTGCTATTCTTTCCTGTCCTATCTAGTTAGTGAAGGCCCCATCGTTTGCTCAGCCTGTCTTTCTGCCTGTGTTTGTGTTTTCATCTGTTTTCACCGTCAATACATGTTGGGGGCTGTCTATTGCTTTGGGGTCTGCTCTGGGGCAGTTTAGATTTCCTCTTTCTTTCTTTAGGTTTATTTAGTTCTCCGGCTGTGAACGAGGTGTCTAGGTCCACCGTAGGAACACCCCATGGCTACTGTTAGTTGTTGTGAATAGGATCAGGGGTCTGCAATCCGCTACCTACCAACCTCTCCGGTTTTCTGGAATTAGCTTGTATTTTTGTTTTTCCTCCTCCAGTGACTCATTCATAACACCGTCGCACGCGACTATCTTCTGATAACGTCGACCGGCTTACTTTTCTGAAAATGAACAAGGCCTGGATCTCTCCAGAATTTGCCAGTCCTCTTCCCGACTAAATAATTGGTTGGCAACTTTATCCAGGTCTCCTGGTTTGTTCATGTTTCTACCACCTGAACTATAATCCCTGGGCTTCAACACAGCCAGTTGTCGCTCAGATGTATCGTCTGCACAGAGAAAAAACACACTAGCTCCTGTGTTAGTGGGGTTCAGTAACGACAGCTGCTCCCCTGCTGTGTGGACAGCAAAGTCTTCTGCTCCATCCACATTAAAACTCCTACTGATTTTTAACCGTGCTCCACTTAGGCCTCTGGCTCCACTGTCTCTAGTATTTCCCCTGGCCTCCAACCCCACCTGTTACAGCTCTGAAGTGGCGTCTGCACAATCCACACTTGTTCCTGTGTTACTTGGGCTCAGTCACGTCAGTTGATCCCCTGATGTGTGTCCGGCAAGGTCTTCTGCTCTGTCCACATTCCCACTAGTAGTGTAAATGAGGACAGAGCAGGAGACCTTGCCAGACACACATCAGGGAATCATCTGACGGGACTGAGCCCCAGTAACACAGGAACAAGTGTGGATTGTGCTGACGCCACTTCAGAGCTGTAACTGGCGGGGTTGGAGGCCAGGGGAAATACTAGAGACAGTGGAGCCAGAGGTCTAAGTGGAGCACGGTTACAATCAGTTGTAGCCTACAACCTCTAGAAAACCAGCTGCAAGTTGGCCTCCGCCTGCTGGATGCCTCATGCTGAGCTCCAACAACGCCTGTTGGTGTTCAGAAGTGCCATCTTCACAGAGAAAAACACACTAGCTCCTGTGTTAGTGGGGTTCAGTAATGCCAGCTGTTCCCCTGCTGTGTAGACGGCAATGTCTCCTGCTGCCTCCACATGCCAACAACATCAGGCCTCAGCCTGCTCCATGCCTCATCCTGGGCTCCAACAACGCCAGTTCGTGTTCAGAAGTGCCGTCTTCACAGAGAAAAACACAGTAGCTCATGTGTTAGTGGGGTTCAGTAACGCCAGCTGCTCCCCTGCTGTGTAGACGGCAATGTCTCATGCTGACTCCACATGCCCAAAACATCAGGCCTCAGCCTGCTCCCTGCCTCAACCTGGGCCCCAACAACGCCAGTTGGTGTTCAGAAGTGTCATCTTCCCAGAGAAAAACACACTAGCTCCTGTGTTAGTGGGGTTCAGTAACACCAGCTGTTCCCCTGCTGTGTAGACGGCAATGTCTCCTGCTGACTCCACATGCCCAAAACATCAGGCCTCAGGCTGCTCCATGCTTCAACTTGGGCTTCAGCAACGCCAGTTGGTGTTCAGAAGTGTCGTCTTCCCAGAGAAAAACACACTAGCTCCTGTCTTAGTGGGGTTCAGTAATGCCAGCTGTTCCCCTGCTGTGTAGACGGCAAAGTCTCCTGCTGCCTCCACATGCCAACAACATCAGGCCTCAGCCTGCTCCATGATTCATCCTGGGCTCCAACAACGCCAGTTGGTGTTCAGAAGTGCCGTCTTCACAGAGAAAAACACACTAGCTCCTGTGTTAGTGGGGTTCAGTAATGCCAGCTGTTCCCCTGCTGTGTAGACGGCAAAGTCTCCTGCTGCCTCCACATGCCAACAACATCAGTCCTCAGCCTGCTCCATGTCTCATACTGGGCTCCAACAACGCCAGTTGGTGTTCAGAAGTGCCATCTTCACAGAGAACAACACACTAGCTCCTGTGTTAGTGGGGTTCAGTAATGCCAGCTGTTCCCCTGCTGTGTAGACGGCAATGTCTCCTGTTGCCTCCACATGCCAACAACATCAGGCCTCAGCCTGCTCCATGCCTCATCCTGGGCTCCAACAACATCAGTTGGTGTTCAGAAGTGCCGTCTTCCCAGAGAAAAACACACTAGCTCCTGTGTTAGTGGGGTTCAGTAACGCCAGATGCTCCCCTGCTGTGTAGACGGCAAAGTCTCCTGTTGCCTCCACATGCCAACAACATCAGGCCTCAGCCTGCTCCATGCCTCATCCTGGGCTCCAACAACGCCAGTTGGTGTTCAGAAGTGCAGTCTTCACAGAGAAAAACACACTAGCTCCTGTGTTAGTGGGGTTCAGTAACGCCAGCTGTTCCCCTGCTGTGTAGACGGCAATGTCTCCTGCTGACTCCACATGCCTAAAACATCAGACCTCAGCCTGCTCCATGCCTCAACCTGGGCTTCAGCAACGCCAGTTGGTGTTCAGAAGTGTCGTCTTCACAGAGAAAAACACACTAGCTCCTGTCTTAGTGGGGTTCAGTAATGTCAGCTGTTCCCCTGCTGTGTAGACGGCAAAGTCTCCTGCTGCCTCCACATGCCAACAACATCAGGCCTCAGCCTGCTCCATGATTCATCCTGGGCTCCAACAACGCCAGTTGGTGTTCAGAAGTGCCGTCTTCCCATAGAAAAACACACTAGCTCCTGTGTTAGTGGGGTTTAGTAACGCCAGCTGCTCCCTTGCTGTGTAGACGGAAATGTCTCATGCTGACTCCACATGCCCAAAAAATCAGGCCTCAGCCTGCTCCCTGCCTCAACCTGGGCCCCAACAACGCCAGTTGGTGTTCAGAAGTGTCATCTTCCCAGAGAAAAACACACTAGCTCCTGTGTTAGTGGGGTTCAGTAACGCCAGATGCTCCCCTGCTGTGTAGACGGCAAAGTCTCCTGCTGCCTCCACATGCCAACAACATCAGGCCTCAGCCTGCTCCATGCCTCATCCTGGGCTCCAACAACGCCAGTTGGTGTTCAGAAGTGCAGTCTTCACAGAGAAAAACACACTAGCTCCTGTGTTAGTGGGGTTCAGTAACGCCAGCTGTTCCCCTGCTGTGTAGACGGCAATGTCTCCTGCTGACTCCACATGCCTAAAACATCAGACCTCAGCCTGCTCCATGCCTCAACCTGGGCTTCAGCAACGCCAGTTGGTGTTCAGAAGTGTCGTCTTCACAGAGAAAAACACACTAGCTCCTGTCTTAGTGGGGTTCAGTAATGTCAGCTGTTCCCCTGCTGTGTAGACGGCAAAGTCTCCTGCTGCCTCCACATGCCAACAACATCAGGCCTCAGCCTGCTCCATGATTCATCCTGGGCTCCAACAACGCCAGTTGGTGTTCAGAAGTGCCGTCTTCCCATAGAAAAACACACTAGCTCCTGTGTTAGTGGGGTTTAGTAACGCCAGCTGCTCCCTTGCTGTGTAGACGGAAATGTCTCATGCTGACTCCACATGCCCAAAAAATCAGGCCTCAGCCTGCTCCCTGCCTCAACCTGGGCCCCAACAACGCCAGTTGGTGTTCAGAAGTGTCATCTTCCCAGAGAAAAACACACTAGCTCCTGTGTTAGTGGGGTTCAGTAACACCAGCTGTTCACCTGCTGTGTAGACGGCAATGTCTCCTGCTGACTCCACATGCCCAAAACATCGGGCCTCAGCCTGCTCCATGCCTCAACCTGGGCTTCAGCAACGCCAGTTGGTGTTCAGAAGTGTCGTCTTCCCAGAGAAAAACACACTAGCTCCTGTGTTAGTGGGGTTCAGTAATGCCAGCTGTTCCCCTGCTGTGTAGACGGCAAAGTCTCCTGCTGCCTCCACATGCCAACAACATCAGGCCTCAGCCTGCTCCATGTCTCTTACTGGGCTCCAACAACGCCTGTTGGTGTTCAGAAGTGCCATCTTCACAGAGAACAACACACTAGCTCCTGTGTAAGTGGGGTTCAGTAATGCCAGCTGTTCCCCTGCTGTGTAGACGGCAATGTCTCCTGTTGCCTCCACATGCCAACAACATCAGGCCTCAGCCTGCTCCATGCCTCATCCTGGGCTCCAATAACGCCAGTTGGTGTTCAGAAGTGCCGTCTTCCCAGAGAAAAACACACTAGCTCCTGTGTTAGTGGGGTTCAGTAACGCCAGCTGCTCCCCTGCTGTGTAGATGGCAATGTCTCATGCTGACTCCACATGCCCAAAACATCAGGCCTCAGCCTGCTCCCTGCCTCAACCTGGGCCCCAACAACGCCAGTTGGTGTTCAGAAGTGTCATCTTCCCAGAGAAAAACACACTAGCTCCTGTGTTAGTGGGGTTCAGTAACACCAGCTGTTCCCCTGCTGTGTAGACGGAAAAGTCTCCTGCTGCCTCCACATGCCAACAACATCAGGCCTCAGCCTGCTCCATGTCTCATACTGGGCTCCAACAACGCCAGTTGGTGTTCAGAAGTGCCATCTTCACAGAGAACAACACACTAGCTCCTGTGTAAGTGGGGTTCAGTAATGCCAGCTGTTCCCCTGCTGTGTAGACGGCAAAGTCTCCTGCTGACTCCACATGCCAACATCAGGCCTCAGCCTGCTCCATGATTCATCCTGGGCCCCAACAACGCCAGTTGGTGTTCAGAAGTGTCATCTTCCCAGAGAAAAACACACTAGCTCCTGTGTTAGTGGGGTTCAGTAATGCCAGCTGTTCCCCTGCTGTGTAGACGGCAAAGTCTCCTGCTGCCTTCACATGCCAACAACATCAGGCCTCAGCCTGCTCCATGATTCATCCTGGGCTCCAACAACGCCAGTTGGTGTTCAGAAGTGCCGTCTTCACAGAGAAAAACACACTAGCTCCTGTGTTAGTGGGGTTCAGTAATGCCAGCTGTTCCCCTGCTGTGTAGACGGCAAAGTCTCCTGCTGCCTCCACATGCCAACAACATCAGGCCTCAGCCTGCTCCATGCCTCATCCTGGGCTCCAACAACGCCAGTTGGTGTTCAGAAGTGCAGTCTTCACAGAGAAAAACACACTAGCTCCTGTGTTAGTGGGGTTCAGTAATGCCAGCTGTTCCCCTGCTGTGTAGACGGCAAAGTCTCCTGCTGCCTCCACATGCCAACAACATCAGGCCTCAGCCTGCTCCATGATTCATCCTGGGCTCCAACAACGCCAGTTGGCATTCAGAAGTGTCGTCTTCCCAGAGAAAAACACACTAGCTCCTGTGTTAGTGGGGTTCAGTAATGCCAGCTGTTCCCCTGCTGTGTAGACGGCAAAGTCTCCTGCTGCCTCCACATGCCAACAACATCAGGCCTCAGCCTGCTCCATGATTCATCCTGGGCTCCAACAACGCCAGTTGGTGTTCAGAAGTGCCGTCTTCACAGAGAAAAACACATTAGTTCCTGTGTTAGTGGGGTTCAGTAATGCCAGCTGTTCCCCTGCTGTGTAGACGGCAAAGTCTCCTGCTGCCTCCACATGCCAACAACATCAGGCCTCAGCCTGCTCCATGCCTCATACTGGGCTCCAACAACGCCAGTTGGTGTTCAGAAGTGCCATCTTCACAGAGAAAAACACATTAGCTCCTGTGTAAGTGGGGTTCAGTAATGCCAGCTGTTCCCCTGCTGTGTAGACGGCAATGTCTCTTGCTGCCTCCACATGCCAACAACATCAGGCCTCAGCCTGCTCGATGCCTCATCCTGGGCTCCAACAACGCCAGTTGGTGTTGAGAAGTGCCGTCTTCCCAGAGAAAAACACACTAGCTCCTGTGTTAGTGGGGTTCAGTAACGCCAGCTGCTCCCCTGCTGTGTAGACGGCAATGTCTCCTGCTGACTCCACATGCCCAAAACATCAGGCCTCAGCCTGCTCCCTGCCTCAACCTGGGCTCCAACAACGCCAGTTGGTGTTCAGAAGTGCCGTCTTCACAGAGAAAAACACTCTAGCTCCTGTGTTAGTGGGGTTCAGTAATGCCAGCTGTTCCCCTGCTGTGTAGACGGCAAAGTCTCTTGCTGCCTCCACATGCCAACAACATCAGGCCTCAACCTGCTCCATGCCTCATCCTGGGCTCCAACAACGCCAGTTGGTGTTCAGAAGTAATAATAATTATAATAATCTTTATTTTTATATAGCGCTAACATATTCCGCAGCGCTTTACAGTTTGCACACATTTCATCACTGTCCCCGATGGGGCTCACAATCTAAATTCCCTATCAGTATGTCTTTGGAGAAGTGCCGTCTTCCCAGAGAAAAACACACTAGCTCCTGTGTTAGTGGGGTTCAGTAACGCCAGCTGGTCCCCTGGTGTGTAGACGGCAAAGTCTCCTGCTCCATCCACATTCAAACTACTATTGATTTTTAACCATGCTCCACTTAGGCCTCTGGCTCCACTGTCTCTAGTTTTTCCCCCGGCCTCCAACCCCGCCAGTTGCTGCTCTGAAGTGGCGCCTGCACAATCCACACTTGTTCCTGAGTTACTGGAGCTCAGTCACGTCAGTTGATCCCCTGATGTGTTTCTGGCAAGGTCTCCTGCTCTGTCCATATTCCCATTACTAGTAGTGTGAATGAGGACTGAGCAGGAAACCTTGCCAGACACACATCAGGGGATCAACTGACGTGACTGAGCCACAGTAACACAAAAGCAAGTGTGGATTGTGCAGACGCCACTTCAGAGCTGTAACTGGCGGGGTTTGAGGCCAGGGGAAATACTAGAGACAGTGGAGCCAGAGGCCATAGTGGAGCAAGGTTACAATCAGTAGTAGTCTACAACCTCTATAAAACCAGCTGCAAGTTGGCCTCTGCCTGCTGCATGCTTCATCCTGGGCTCCAACACAGCCAGTTGTAGCTTGGAAGTGTCGTCTGCACATATAGAAACACTCACTCCTGTGTCTGTGGGGTTCAGTAACGCCAGCTGTTCCCCTGCTGTGCGGATGGCAAAGTCTCCTGCTGCCTCCAAAATCACGCAACATCTTATTTTCTACTTGCTCCAAGTATGCCTCAGCCTGCTCGGAGCATTGATCCTGGGCTCCAACACAGCCAGTTGTAGCTTGGAAGTGCCGTCCGCACAGATAGAAACACTCGCTCCAGTGTCTGTGGGGTTCAGTAACGCCAGCTGCTCCCCTGCTGTGTGAATGGCAAAGTCTCCTGCTGCCTACACCGTCACACTACTGCTGATTTTTAACCGTGGTCCACTTCGGCCTCTTGCTCTACTGTCTCTAGTATTTCCCCTGGCCTTCAACCCCGCCAGTCGCTGCTCTGAAGTGTCGTCTGCACAATCCACAGTTGTTCCTGTGTTACTGGGGCTCAGTCACGTCAGTTGATCCCCTGATTTGTGTCCAGCAATGTCTCCTGCTCTGTCCCCATTCCCATTACTAGTAGTGGGAATGTGGACAGAGCAGGAGACCTTGCCGGACACACATCATGGAATCAACTGACGTGACTGAACCCCTGTAACCCAGGAACAAGTGTGGATTGTGCAGATGACACTTCAGAGCAGCAACTGCCGGGGTTGGAGGCCAGGGGAAATACTAGAGACAGTAGAGCCAAAGGCCGAAGTGGAGCACGGTTACAATCAGTAGTTGTGTACAACCAATATAAAACTCGCTCCAAGTATGCCTCACCCTGCTGCATGATTGACCCCTGGGCTCCAACATCGCCAGTTGCTGCTCTGAAGTGTCTTTGGCACGGGTACTCCCTCCTGCCCAGCCTGTTTCCAGCACGCCTGCTGTTTCCGGGTAGTGTCAACGTCACTTTGCCACCGATACGTTGTCCTGTCGTGTTGCGGTCGGGTTAGCCGAGTCTATGGTGCCTGTAGATTCGGTGCTTCCTATGTGGGCTGCGGGTTCTGGTAATAGGACAAGCACCCCCTGTTGGACTATGGGATTCGGTAACTGCGTCCTGCTCGCGGCCTTGCAACTGTCACGTCCGCCATGTCTGTTTGTCTCAAGAACTCCTGGAGCGATGTGCATGCGCATGTTTTGTCTGCTGTCCTGCATGTTCCCTAGAGCAGTGTGCAGACTCACCTCATGTCTGAGCTGCAGGATGCCTGCGTTTCTGCTCTGCCTTCTGTGATCTTCTCGTCATGTCTGGAGTCCTTGATCATGTGGCGTTTCTTAAGATCCTGCACTGTCTGGTTCTGCAATCATCTCGTCATGTCTAGAATCCCGGATCATGTGTTCTTCCTAGGATCCTGCACTGGTTGGTTCGGTGATCATCTCGTCATGTCTGAAACCCTGATCATGTGATGTTTCCTAAGATCCTGCACTGTCTGGTTCTGCTATCGTCTCGTCATGTCTAGAATCCCGGAAGTGCTCCCCTGGTCCTGACCTGGAGGAGGAGGTGCTATGCCCTATATCAGGCCGCCTCTTCCTATGCTCAGGGCCTGATTATTGTGTTGCTTCCCTGCAAGGCTCTGGGTCTGTGGGGTTGCTCC
Source organism: Dendrobates tinctorius (assembly GCF_039654945.1). NCBI lineage: Eukaryota > Metazoa > Chordata > Amphibia > Anura > Dendrobatidae > Dendrobates > Dendrobates tinctorius. The sequence continues at coordinate 14,189,012 of NW_027361797.1, read as the reverse complement.
CTCTATTCTGTGCCCTTGCACTTTGCTCTGTAGTGCGTCTCTGCACACGCTCCGTGCTCGTATTCCGCCTCTTGTCTTGTGTTGTCTCTCGTGCCATGTTTGTCTTTGCCTTGCTTTGCCTTGTAGTCCTTCTGCTGTTCTTTGTCTTAGTCTGTTTTGCTATGTCTCGCCTTAGCTATGCTTTGACTTGTAGTCCTTCCTGTGTTCTCTGCCTCGCCTGTTTTGCCATGTCTTGCTTTTGCTATGCTTTGACTTGTAGTCCTCCCTGTGTTCTCTTCCTTGCTATTCCTTGCTTTGTGTTCCTCCCTATGGTCTCAGTCTTTGCTTGCTCTGCTTCGCTCTCTCCTATGGTGCTCTGTAGTGCTCCCTGGCACACGCACCATTTCTCCTCTCCTTAGTGCTCGTTTCTATGTCTAGTCCCAAGGTCTTCCCTTGGCCCGGCTTTGGGCTTCTGCCTACGCTCCGCTGCTAGACTCTGTCCTCGCTCTGACCTGGCTCTGTTTCTGCTTGTGTTCCTTGCCTTGCTCCCTGCCTTGTCCTTGCATTGAACCCCGGTATGGGTTCCCCTTGGCCGTCTCCTGTGCCGTGGTAAGTGCCACGTGTTTGTGTACAGCCGTGTGCACTGGCCAGTGTGGCTTGCCCCCTGCGTGGCTCCTAGCACGCAGCCCTTCCTTGTGCCCTGGCGTGGCTCCTAGCACGCACCCTGCCTTGAACCCTGGCGTGGCTCCTAGCACGCACCCTGCCCTGAACCTGGCGTGGTTCCTAGCACGAAGGTTCCTTTGCCCGCCTCCTGTGCCTTAGTCATGCCTCGTGCTGGCGTTACAGCCGTGTGCATTGGCCAGTGAGGTGTGCGTCTCTGCGTGGCTCCTAGCACGCAGCCCTGCCTTGAACCCTGGCGTGGCTTTTAGCACGCACCCTGCCTTGAACCTTGGCATGTCTCTACACGCACTCTGTCTTGTACCTTGGACCCTGGCGTGGCTCTACACACGCACCCTGTCTTGTGCCTTGGCGTGTCTCTACACGCACTCTGTCTTGTACCTTGTGCCTTGGCGTGTCTCTACACGCACTCTTTCTTATCCTATGCTTTGGTGTGGCTCTACACACGCACCCTGTCTCGTTTTTGAACCTTGGCGTGTCCCCTACACACGCACCTCGCTTTGAACCCTGGCGTGTCCCCTACACACGCACCTTGCCTTGCACCTAGCCTTGAACCCTGGCGTGTCCCCTACACACGCACTTAGCCTTGAAACCTGGCGTGTCCCCTATACACGCACCTAGCTTTGGACCTTGGCGTGTTCCCTAAACACGCACCCTGCTTGGATATCTGTCGTGCCTCCTTGCCTGAACACTGGTTTGCCTGCCGGATGCCCGGAACCTGCCGACCATTGCCAGAGGTCCGGAACCAGATGACTACGGCCTGATGTCCGGAGCTGACGTCCGCAGCCTGATTCCTGGACCCTGTCGGTTTGCCAGCAGTCCGGAGTCCGATGCCATCATGCCATTACCTGTGCCTAGGCGTGCCACCTGGCACGTACCATGTTATGGACCTTGGCGAGCCCACGCGCGCACCTTGCACGTTTTGCTTGTTTACTCTGTATGTGATCCTGTGTTATTCTAATGAAGATACCTTGTACCTACGTCTAGTCTCGTCTTGCTTCCTGCTCGTCCTTGTCGTCAGACACTAGTCTAGTGTCCCCTGAGCTGGCCGTCTGGTCCCAGCAGTCGTGGTGGCTCACCCCCTTGGTCTTGCCCCTGACACTCCCTGTATAGGGGGTGGATTCTCACAAGGTCAGCTCGCTCTCGGTGGGTGGGTGCCACGACCCAGAGGGTCCACTCAAAAAATGGGCTCAGCTGGAGCTGAGTCCGTCACAGCAACTTTGTTGATTATGGGTACCTTCTGCTACCCATCCGGGTTCCAGCACCATCAGCTGGTTTTCGGCAATGTCTTTGGCATGGGTACTCCCTCCTGCCCAGCCGGGTTCCAGCACCGTCAGCTGTTTCTCGGCAGAGCCTTTGGCCGAGGTGCCTCCTTCTCGGTGTCCGAGTTCCAGCAACGTCTGCTGGTTCTTGGTAGTGCTTTAACGCACTGGTACCTCCTGCTTAGAAACCGTGTTCCAGCACCGTCAGCTGGTCCACAGTTGTGCCATTGGCTCTTGTTCCTTCTGCTACCCATCCGGGTTCCAGCACCGCCAGCTGGTTCTCGGCAGTGTCTTTGGCACGGGTACTCCCTCCTGCCCAGCCTGGTTCCAGCACGCCTGCTGTTTCTGGGTAGTGTCAATGTCACTTTGCCACCAATACGTTGTCCTGTCGTGTTGCAGTTGGGTTAGCCGAGTCTATGGTGCCTGCAGTTTCGGTGCTTCCTTTGTGGGCTGCGAGTTCTGGTACTAAAGGCTGGTTCCGTAGTGCCAATAGGACAAGCACCCCCTGTTGGACTGTGGGATTCGGTAACTGCATCCTGCTCACGGCCTTGCAACTTTGTTGATTATGGGTACCTTCTGCTACCCATCCGGGTTCCAGCACCGTCAGCTGGTTCTCGGCAGAGCCTTTGGCCTAGGTGCCTCCTTCTTGGTATCCGAGTTCCAGCAACGTCTGCTGTTCCTTGGTAGTGCTTTGTAGCACAGGTAACTCCTGCTTAGTAACCGTGTTCCAGCACCGTCAGCTGGTCCACAGTTGTGCCATTGGCTCTTGTTCCTTCTTCTGCCCCTCCGGGTTCCAGCACTGTCAACTGGTCCTCGCTAGTTTCATTTGCTATTGTTCCTTCTGCTACCCATCCGGGTTCCAGTACCGTCAGCTGGTTCTCGGCAGTTCCTCAGCCTTCTTGTACCTTCTGCTACTTTTCCAAGTTCAAGCTTTTGGAAATGGTTTTTGATTCTCACTCTGGTTCTCCCTGACAATGACCCTGAAGACGATGACCCTGAAGACCACACAGAAGAATACCGAAAAGATGACCCTGAAGAAGATGACCAAGAGGACAAAGAACTTGAAGACAACCACCAAGATGCAGAACAACAAGAGACAGAAGAACAAGAAGCATAAAAACCAAAAGCAGAAGAACATTAAGCATAAGATTAAAAATCTGAGCAAATGATATCTAATTTATAAGCAGAAGAAGACTAAGCAGTGTATGGGGGTGAGTCCGTTCCTCCTCGTTTTGCCCCTGGAAAAGGCCTGCTGCTGCAGGCCAAACTGAACGCGGACAAATCCTGTTGTAAATCTTTTGTGACAGGTTGAACGGAAGGTGTAATCTTCAAACTTTTATAGATTATAACTACAGGAATGCCTGACACAAATAAGAATATGATGAAGAAGAATAGGAAGAAGATGAAGAAGTAGAATATGAAGAAGAATAATAGTTGAATAAGAAGAATATGAAGAATGTAAAAAAAAAAAAATAGGAAGAAGGTGAAGAAGAAGAAGAAGAAGATGAATAAGGTGAAGAAGAAGTTGATGAAAAAGATGCTGCTGAGGATGATGAAGGAGAAAGTGTGGGAGAAGTAAAAAAGAAGGTGAAGAGCATGGAAGTAGTGAAACATACATATCTGACAAAATATTAAAGACTTTAACATAGTCAATATCTTTGTAACTACGAACGTCTTTAAAAAAAAAAAAAATTACTGCTATTCCATTTGATTGGGCTAAACCTCTATGGCTTTAATATCTCCTACACCTCCCACAATACATTCTACATTATTATTAGTTGTTTTTCTTCATGTAGAATTAACCTACAGGGAAAAAAAAGGTTTTTTTATTCCGATATTTCTGTTCCATTGACTTGAATGGGACTTCCGGGATCGGAATCGGCGATACGCTATACTTTTTTTAGATCGGCCGATCCATTCCGATCCGATATTTTTCAGTATCAGGTGGTATCGCTCAACACTAGTTAAGAGGCACACTGAGATTCTGTCGCCCTGGGCCCAGGAAAACCTAGAGCCGGCACTGTTACGACTATCAGTGATCAATGAGGAGGAAATGTTGTTATCCTAAGAAGGCTGAAAAAGCAATGAATAAACTGTGTGTGACAGGATCCTAACTTAATAATCCATGGGATCCACTGGTATTTATTTGCTTTTTTAGCCTTTATTGGTTTAAAGAGTTGTTGTACAGCTGTTTTGTGATGACAATTGTATGGACTTGTTTTTAATTATTTTATTTTTTAATTTATGCTTTTAAAATAACTTAGAAAAAGTTTGCTGTATGGAGCAATATGAGGGGCTCATTATTCTATATTGAGCACTATGTGGTGCCCATGGTACTGTAAGGAGGAATATATGGGGCTCATTATTCTGTCTGAAGTACTGTGTGGTGTCCTTAATACTGTATGGAGAAATATATGGAGCTCATTATACTGTATGGAGCACTACGTCGTGGCCATAATATTGTATGGATGACTATACTGTCCGATTTCAGAGCTATTGTAGAATTTACAATATATATCAGTCATGTAATAAAAGAAGTGAAATCTTTGGCATTGTACTATACCTATATTTCTTTGACGTATCTGTACATCATGCATTATAGTATAGGTTTAAGGGGCCCACTGAGACTCTGTCGTGCTGGGCCCACGAAAACCTAGAGCCGGCACTGTTACGACTAAAGTGATCAATGAGGAGGAAAAGTTGTATCCTAAAAGCACTGAAAAAGCGATGAATAAACTGTGTGTCACAGGATCCTAACTTAATAATCCATGGGATCCACTGGTATTTATTAGCTTTTTTTTAGCCTTCATTGGTTTAAAGAGTTGTTGCACAGCTGTTTTTCATGGACTTTAGCTCAGCGTTCAATACCATTAATCCGAATTTACTTCATAAGAAAATGGTAGCTCTTGGAGTCCCTCTCAACTTATGCTTGTGGATTTATAACTTCCTGACAGCCAGGATACAGAGTGTAAAAGTTGGACCATTCACTTCGGACACCTTGGTCACAAACATCGGGGCACCTCAGGGGTGTGTTTTGTCACCGTTACTGTTTTCTCTCTATACGAATGATTGCATCTCTTCAGCAGACTCAGTAAAAATCTTGAAATTTGCCAATGATATGACACTGATTGGTTTCATCAGGGGAAATGCTAAAGACTTGTATCGGAGAGAGGTGGAAAGAATATGTGACTGGTGTAAAGCCAATAATCTTGTACTCAACACTAAAAAAACTGCTGAGATGGTTGTGAATTTTAGGAAAGATCAACATGAGATACTTCCAATCTACATCCATGACGAAGTGGTTCTTAGGGTCACAGAGACCAAATTCCTTGGTGTTATCATGTCTCATGATCTTAAATGGGGGAAAAACGTGGATGCTGTTTTAAGAAAAGCACAACAGAGGATGTTCTTCCTGTGTCAGCTGAAAAGATATGGTTTGTCTAAGAATTTGCTGATCTTATTCTTTAATGCTGTCATCAGATCTGTGATTTGTTCCTCTCTGATAGTCTGGTATGGGGGAGCCACTGCGCATGACAAACTCCGCTTACAAAGGACTTTCAGAACAGCAGAGAGATTTATAGGTTCCCCCCTGCCTAAAATCCAGGATCTTTATGATAAGAGTATTCGATCCCACGCATTGAAAATGTCATCCGATCCCTCTCACCCGGGACACTCCTCATTCCAACTACTCCCTTCAGGACGTCGCTTCAGAGTCCCCAAATGCAGCACCAACCGCCATATGAACAGCTTCTATCCACTCTCTGTTCAACAATTAAATCGTCATGTGTAGACTATATACTGTATCTGTCTTGTTAGATGTTACTTGTTTATCTGTTGCTATATATTATGTTGCCTCTTTGCCACAAAGAATTCCTTGTATATATGTAATATGTACTTGGCGATAATAAATAAATTTGATTGAATTTGATTTGATTTGATTGTTTTGTGATGACAACTGTATGGACTTGTTTTTAATGATTTTATTTTTGAATTTATGCTTTTAAAAGAACTTAGAAAAAGTTTGCTTTGTGGTGTAATTTGCTGGACTCCATTTTTTTATATTTCTGCAGATACACCTACAATTGTACTCAAAAGTTTACATACCCCAGCAGAATTTTTGCTTTCTTGTCCTTTTTTCAGAGAATATGAATGTTAAGACCAAAACTTTTTCTCCACCCATGGTTAGTGGATAGGTGATGCCATTTATTGTCAAACTTCTGTGTTTTCTCTTTTAAAATCATAATGACAACCCAAGACATACAAATGACCCTGTTCAAAAGTTTACATACCCCATTCCTTAATACCGTGTATTGCCCCCTCTAACATCAATGACAGCTTGAAGTCTTTTGTGGTAGTTGTGGACAAGGTTCTTTATTTTCTCAGATGGTAAAGCTGTCCACTCTTCTTAGCAAAAAGCCTCCAGTTCCTGTAAATTCCTGGGCTGTCTAGCATGAACTGCGTGCTTGAGATCTTCCCAGAGTGGCTCAATTGATACTTAGGTCAGGAAACTGAGAAGGCCACTCTAGAACCTTCTATCACGATCCATTTTTGGATCTGTGTCGGTTTGGGCTGCCCACATAAAAACTTTTTTCCTTTCAGGCCATTGGGGGTTAATATTATTTTTTCCCCCGGTGGCCACTGGTGTTACTACATGTTTAGTTAGTCTGTGTGTGCTGGTGGTGACCAATCCCACCTTCCTATATCTTCCTATATAAGGTCACCTGGTGCATCAGCTGACTGTTGGTTATGACAGGTCCTTTAGGGATACCAACCGTGGTGAAGACTGGAACTACCTGGTGCAGTGGTGGTTCAGCTTATCTGGAGCATTGGTGATACTGCTGAAAGCTGAGTTCAGGAGCCTTACTCTGCTGCTTGGAGCATTGGCAGCGGAGAAAGCTAAGTGTTTTTTTTTAGCTCTGTCTGTATCTCCCCTTGGTGTTTATTAGTGCAGTGGTGGGACCAGTGTCTGCACTTACCAATTCCTTAGTGAGGGATAGGTGCAGGTTAAGTGAGGGACAAGGTATCCTGCTTGGCGACAGGTTAAAAGAACCTGTATAGGGATGCTAGTAAGAGCAGGGCACATGCTCAGGAGATTGCAGGAGGTGTCAATTTCCCCATTTCGTATCGCAGGGCCCACCATTGTAATTGTTTCCCCAGTGTCCCCTTGTTTGTCCAGTTGTTTTGGTGACTGACCGATCTTTGGGTCGCGTCACGCAGGGCCAGTCACATATCGTGACATTATATCCAAACGCCCATTTTTTCTGGTGAGCCATGGCCCAAATGCAGACCTTTGTCCAATTGCTTCAGACCCTCACTGAGGAGAGCGGGGTGCTGCGTGGTGTGGTGGAGTAGCAGCTGCAGCAGTTGGTGGGGTTCGGGGCCTCAGCTCAGGTTCAGGCTCAACCAGAACCCAAGTTATCTCTCCCAGACAGATTTTCTGGGGGGGAGAGATAATTTTCTGGTTTTTCAGGAGGCCTGCAAGCTAAACTTCAGGCTCCCCCTCGTTCTTCAGGGAGTGTGGAACAGCGGGTGGGATTCATCATATCCATTCTTAAGGGTGATCCCCAATCCTGGGCCTTCTCCCTGCCATCCGATTCACCAACTCTACGGTCGGTGGACGAGTTTTTTGCGGCTTTGGCTAATATGACCCATGTAGTTCTTGCTAGGGAGGAGGACACACTGTTGTAGGCGGACAAGCCCAGGCAGTTGGGAGGAGTTGGTTCACCAGCGGTGTTGCCTGCGGTTCGTCGTGGTTTGGGGGCATGTTTTTGCTGTGGGCAGACTGGTCATTTTTTTATGGTCTGCCCGGCTCGCGCCAAAACTTCTGTATCACCAAAGAAGCCACGTTCCCCTGATGGTGTGGAGGGAGGCGACCAGGGAGTGTATATTTCCTCCATTTTATTCTCTCAATGTACTATATCAGCAGAAGTGGTTGTTGGCAGGGTACCTGAGGGCATACTGGTGTTTGTGGACAGTGGAGTGGGAGTCAATCTGGTAGACGCTCACTTTGTCCAGACCCATGGCCTGAGGTATAGGATGCTGGCCAAACCCCTAAGTGTCCAGGCCATTGACTCTGTCCCACTGAGCCAGGGGAGGCTGACCCAAGTCGTAGAAAATATACATCTGCATATAGGGACTCATCATGAAGAGTCCCTGTCATGCTACGTCTTGGGGGCTATGCCACCACCTATCATTTTAGGCCTCCCTTGGCTGGAAAGACACAACCTGGTAATAGATTGGCGGTCTAGGGAAGTAGTCAGCTGGGATCAGTCATGTGAGGGCTGTTGCCCGGGGGCTACTATCTCTGCCGCCTTTCTATAACCGTCCCTTTCTTCTCCAGTGGGGGCAGCAGCAGTGCTGCCAGGGAGTAGGAGAATGTCTCAACTCTCACCATTAGCCAACCCTGAGAGGCAGAGTCCTCAAGGAGGAGGGGTCGGAGGAGGGTGGTGGTTCCCTCTCAGAATTGTGGGGGTGTGAGTGTTGTGACACAGGAGGACACCTCTGTTGTCAGTTCCTTAAAGAGTTTACCTTCTTGTGGAAAACGTGTGCATGGTAATAAACGTTCCGGTCCGGACTTGTGTGTAAATGAGTATGTATGGGTGTCCACCAAAAACATCCAGTGGAAGTGTGCTGCTGGTGTCTGGAGTTCTCGGGTGATCAGGCCATATCAGGTGTCAGCCATCCTTGGCCAGGGGACTTAGCAACTGGAGTTACCCCCAGTAATGCCCATACTCAACTCATTCCCCAGGTTGGTGCTCGGGAGATTTGCGGTGCCTCCAGAGCATACGTTGTCACCTCCATCAGCTCACGTTTGTCATGAACCTGAGAGTCAGGTGGTTGCTGAGGTGAACTCTGCTGGATTTAGGAGTCCTCTCTGTAAGTGGTTTTCCGATGAGGTGTGCTAGTTTGGGCTGCTCCCATATAAACTTTTTTTCCTTTCATGCCATCGGGGGTTAATGTTAGTTTTTCTCCCCGGTGGCCGCTGGTGTTACTACATGTTTAGTTAGTCTGCGTTTGCTGGTGGTGACCACTTCCACCTTCCTATATAAGGTTACCTGGTACATTGGCTGACTTGGTTATGACAGGTCCTTTAGGGATACCAACTGTGGTGAAGACTGGAACTACCTAGTGCAGTGGTGGTTCAGCTTATCTGGAGCAGTGGTGATACTGCTGAAAGCTGAGTTCAGGAGCCTTACTTTGTTGCTTGAAGCATTGGTAGTAGAGAAAGATAAGTGTTGTTTTGTTTAACCCTGCCTTTTGTATCTCCCCTTGGTGTTTATTAGTGCAGTGGTGGGACCAGTGTCTGCACTTACCAATTCCCTAGTGAGGGACAGGTGCAGGGTAAGTGAGGGACAAGGTATCCTGCTCGGCGACAGGTTGAAAGACCCTGTATAGGGACGCTAGTAAGAGCAGGGCACATGCTCAGGAGAGTGCAGGAGGTGTCCTTTTCCCCATTCCCTATGACAGGCCCACCATTGTAATTGTCTCCCTGGTGTCCCCTTGTTTGTCCAGTTGTTATGGTGATGGACCGATCGTCAGGTCGTGTCACGCAGGGCCAGTCACATATTGTGACACCTTCACTGTGGTCTGCTGTAGCCTATGACAGGTCAACTTGGCCTTGTGTTTTAGATCCTTGTCATGTTAGAATGTCCAAGTACGTCCCATGCGCAGCTTCCGGACAGATTATTACAAATTTGCTGATAATGTGCTTCATTCATCTGTCCTTCAATTTTGACCAAGGTAATGATTATACAAAGTAGTCAAGTGCTATGTATATTCTTCTGCATTATAAAGATCCATAAAATAAAGCGCAGATACACATGATATACCCTGACTTCATTAATAACTTTATTCAAGTTGGATAATGTGAAAGTTTCCATTAAAAGTCAGGACAATAGTCTTAAATGTGGCCCTGATGATGATGGGCCCTTGACTCATGAAGAGTCATCCTTTAACAGGAGAGGAAAAACCCCCAGTGGAGGAAACCTCTAGGGAACCATGGTTAAAGGAGTGCCCTTCCCTTGGGCTGCGAATAGGTGAGAGCAGAGACCGAGCCCGGAATCTGCCTCTTCTTACAGCCTGTACCTCACCTGTGTCGTGAGTACACTTGGCTGCTGAAAGTCTAGTAAATGTCATATCCATAGGTGAGAGCAGTCCAAGCCTGGAATCTGCCTCTTCATGCAGCAGGTAAGTCACTTGTCTGTGAACACGTCTGACTGCGGAAAGTCCAGTAAGTGTCATATCCATAGGTGAGAGCAGTCCAAGCCTGGAATCTGCCTCTTCATGCAGCAGGTAAGTCACTTGTCTGTGAACACATCTGACTGCGGAAAGTCCGGTAAGTGTCATATCCATAGGTGAGAGCAGTCCAAGCCTGGAATCTGCCTCTTCATGCAGCAGGTAAGTCACTTGTCTGTGAACACGTCTGACTGCGGAAAGTCCGGTAAGTGTCATATCCATAGGTGAGAGCAGTCCAAGCCTGGAATCTGCCTCTTTATGCAGCAGGTAAGTCACTTGTCTGTGAACACGTCTGACTGCGGAAAGTCCGTTAAGTTTCATATCCATGGGTGAGAGCAGAGACCGAGCCCGGAATCTGTCTCTTTTTGCTTAATCTCGGGTTGCCTGATCCTCACATGGTAGCCACCATGTAAGGGATTTGTAGTGGAGTCATCGTCTCCTGCTAGATACCTTGAGTTCTTTTCTCAGTCTGTTTGCTATTCTGACTTCTGCCACGTATGGTACTGTGTGGATTTCAGCATACAGCTAATCCTTATCCACTTCCCCCGTAAACAGACTGTATCTATGCTTACGACTGTATTTAGGAAGGTGATCATGTGAATGATGACGGTGGGCAATCACAGACCATAATCGACGATGTGGTCGATTTTGTGGCTGATCTTGTGACGGACGATATAGTGGAGAACGGGTGAAAACTACAAGGGAATAAACAGCGTATCAGTAGTGGCAGATAACAGAGACAACAGCATGATACAGAGTGCAATTACATCAGTAACTAACATAAAAGAGGCTGCACAGTAACATTACAACACAGCTATGGCAACGTTCATGCTCTAACACTATCTTGCTCTATTCAGAAATGCAACCTATCTGTAATCAGTGTAAAGCATTAACTAAACTAAGAGATACAGACTACACAGAGGCTGTTTAACACAAACACATAAATGAATTCTAGTCTCACCGGAATCCGCTGGTCAGAAACAATGCTTTGTAGGGAGTTTAAAGTGAAGCGAGACAGCCAGGATACTAGTGTATCACTAAGAAAAGCCCAGGAAAGATGTGTACATTTCTCTTTCTACCTGGGAAAACTAAGGAGGCATTCTATGCATAACACACTATTCCTTAAAGGAGAATTCTCTCTTGTACACAGAAACAAGATAAATGAGTTTAAAATAACTTCTAAAGGCTGTAACTGGTAATACACTATGAATTTTAGCTTGCTGCACATGAATGGGCAGAATACTCCCCGCTTGGCATCAGCCTGGAAATTCGCCAAAATGTTGTGACGTTTCAAAGCTTGATCCGTAACAATACTGATGTAAAAGTTTTGATAATCGGGGCCCTAAGCACTTTTGTAAGAAATTAAAGATGGTCTTTTGATAAACTTTGAGCTGACATATGAAAATCACTCACTTCTTTTAAGGCCTTGTTTGAATCGTAAATATCTCGTTTGATGTCCAGGTTGTGAGGACTTAGAATCATATGTATAATCATTTAAGTCTGGATCAATCTTCGACTCTTTCACCTCCAATATACCGGCCTTGTGTGGCATTGTAATGTCGCCAGAAGGACAGGAAATGTCAAATTCTCCTGTAACACAAAATATTGAAATTAGATTTAATAAAATGCAAGATTCTATGTGATTAAGATTATTGTTAACATTTACAGGTTATTATAACTTCTAAATAGAACATTAGACTGAAAGGGACCCAAGGGACCCAATCTCCAGAGAAATGCTCCAGCGTTCAGAGAAAACATAGTTTTCTGCTGAACCATGTGACTGTAAATCGGACTGGATATCACAATGTCTTTCATATGTGAAGACTGGAAGTTGCTTTCTCATTATAAGTATATGGAACCTCGCCCTGATTCTCATTGGCTGACATTGGGGAAAGCGCTACCGCACCACACATAAGACATATTAATGTAAAGTCCTTGTTGGTGTAACTCTCCTATAATAATAGGTGCGCACTCCCGAAAATTAATGAAGTAATTGATAATAATCTAGGGGCCAATTTCACCTTAGATAAAGGCAGTGGCTACATTACAGTACAGATACATTTAAAATAAATTTATTTTATTAATGACGTTGGGAAACAAAGTAAAGTTAAAATTAAGAACGGTGCACCTAGGTTATTATCAGTTACCACACATAAGACGCCGTGTGAGCCGACAAAGCTGAATCGTGGTCACATGGTTCAGAAGACGACCAGAATGGCTCTGGAAACCAGAGAAGACGGCAAATGGTAAGTATTTTACCGCATGTCCACTACACTACTGATATATCTAGGAGGGGTTAGACAATACATATGGAGCTGGAGAGCTTCTGTAAGGTCAGATTTATCCGGCTGTAGTTACCATTTAGTTTGGTGTTGCTCTCTGTAAAGTCGTCGGCACAATATTGGCTTTCAGCATCTTGCATTGGCTTTTTCTTTTTCAGACAACTATAAGAATTGCAAAAATAAAAGTCACATTGTAAATCACAAAGTAAAACATCTGTATTCTGCAGAATGCGAGAATGAAACATTTTATCTAGTCCTATCTGTAGAGAGATCACCAGTCAGTCATTTTGATGTCTTTGACAATCAGCAATTTAGTTTAGTAAAGTATATACAAGTTGTAGCAGAGCCAGGTAGGAAAGGGTTAAGTCTGAGCTTTGCAGGATTTGATAAGAAGCCCCTATAACTTTTTGCTGAAACCAGGGCCTGTGTTCACCAGATGTTTCAGTCTGCTGGATGGAGCTTGTGAACTGGAGTTTTATGAAAGGAATAAAGCTGCACCGGTCTGGACCAAACCTCATTGACTGTGTGAACGCTGCGTAATCCCTGCCTGAGAGCGTGAATCCCTACAAAGTCTAATATGTACCCATCAGTTACCCACAGGGCACAGCCCTAGGGGTGACGAGTGTGTGAACCACAAGAGGCCTACATAAAATATTCCCATTACTGGAGTAACCTGAAGATGTGACATTTCCTCTACAGACTCCTGTGTAGCCCATAAATCATGACTTACTATACTTACCAATAGAAGATAGCAATGGCGCCAATGATTACTGCGAGGACGAAGACAGTGACGGCAGCAGGTATAACAATCCTACAGACTGGATCCTCAGATGTTTTTGGAGGCACGGTGACATTCTCTAAAAAGCGAAAGAACATAAGTGATCAGGTGACCAGAGCTGGAATGTGTTCAGAAGTGGAAACCAAATACATGGACTGGGCGGACTGAGGAACCAAGTATGACTATTAAAAGAGGGGAATTTAGTTTGGAAAAATGATGGATTATTTTTCCGTCATGTCAATATATAATGGACAATACAGAGATCTGTTCTTTTATATCCACATGATGGGAGATGTCACCTGAAATTACAAGTAACACATGAAAAATCCTCCATTCCACTCGTATTATGTGACGTCATATAAATCCCCAGTCACAGAAGAGAAGTTACAGAACCCCTAATGACACGGAGAAGACGCTCATAAACTGGGCCCTAATAATGGATCCTAATAGTTTCTGGGGCCGGAGGTGAAATGTTACATGTGAAGGACATATCTGATTTCTGAGCTGCTTATCGCCTGTCTCTTGTGGGCGCCTTCTGCTACATGTAGGAGTCAGTGCATCCAGCAAGGAGAGAGCAGTATTAATGCTCGGTGTCTCCTCTATGGGTTATTAGATTGGACACTGGAACCCAAACTGCATCTTTCCCCAATTTCACATTGAATGGTAAAATGAATGGTGTCATTCAAAACTACAACTCGTCCCGCAAAAAGATAAACAATCCTCATACGGCCATATGAAGGGAAAAAGTTATAGCTTTTGGAAGAAGTAGAGGAGGAAAAAGCCCAAAAATTAAAATTCGCTGAGGCGGGAAGGGGTTAACTCCATAGTCAGTGTATATGTGATAATGCCCTTACCTGCATAGATCCTGTCCTGCGCTCGTCTTGATAGATGGTTGAGCATAAAGATAGGAGCACCCTCTGCAGGTGCTAATAGCACGCTGAGAACTAGAAGTAGTCTAAACAGCATTGGAGCCTGGAGGAACATCGCTTACTGTGTACGGCACAATCAGCTTCTCCAGACAAAGGATCTGACTGCAAAATCGCTGGTTATAGCCAAGGATTCCGTGACATCACAATTGGAACCTAATTGTGACATCACGGGAGGCGGGGCTACACATGAGTGACATCATGGGGGCGGGGCTACACATGAGTGATGTCACAATTGGCGCTCATCCACAGGTGAGCAAATAAACTGACAATACAGAAACCTTCTCAGATTCAGCAAGAGAGCACGATATCAAGATATTACATTGTATGAGCTGCAGGACGACCTTAGTCATTTATCTTACAACTTGCCCTTGTGGTCTGATTTATGCTCACATAAAAACGTAGGAATTGAGAATCCGGATCCTTGAACACATGAAGGATATTAAGGCGGCAGAAAAGATGCCACAGGAAGACTTGGGTGCGAATGTAAAATTTAACCCTTTAGCCTAATATTTTTGAGACTTCCATCAGTGGCACTTACTCTGCTTGTGGGGAATTGATTGTCTTTATCCAGGTAATAGACGAGGTGACATGACCCAGAAATTGGCCCAATTAGAAAGCAAATGGATCACACCATTAAATGCATGAAGCCAAGGGGTTCAATGAACAATGGGGCTTTGGGAGTTTCCTATAAAATATTGATCTCGTGTCTGTTACTATATACAGGTCAGATATTTATCCTTGGCTCTTATGTCTTTTCTTTCCCAATTTTACATATACTGTAAATACTTTTTCTGGCAGTGAATACTTACTTTTTGCCATTTTTATTTGTCTGGATGGCGTGTTATCAATTCTAATAAAATAATTTTCTTTTTGTATTTTTTCTAGGCTGTAGGATATAACACACATATGTCATCTTATATATTTATATATATCCTTGTTGTCACTTGGAATTTATCTTTTTGTTCCCTTAAAATTTATATATTTATTGTCTATTTTTTGTCAACAGATATTCTGATTTTTTTTTTATTAATTTGTTATCACACATTTATGTTTATATATTGCCTGCATTTATACATATTTATTTCTCAAAGCTTATCATGCAATACCCAGATCTGATTCCAGTAGGACACGTCCCTTTCCCCTCCCGTTTTTATATATATATTTTAATAATGTCTCTTGTTTCATGTTGTCCTTACTAACAAAGTTGATAATTTGCCGTCTTTTGAATACATTTCTTTGGGGTGTACATATATTTCGGTGAGAAATTACACATCACATTCAATGTGTATACCTTAAAGTGATATACACATTATCCCTTCCTTTGTGGATTGGATGGATTGTTGCTGATATTTATTGAGAATTTCATGTCAATAGCACTTTTAAAAATATATTAGCTTAGAAAATTGGTGACGTGTTTAATACTACTTTCTCTGACACACAAGCCTTGGTTTAACGGGTAGAAGAATAAATAATGAGAAATATGACTTCAGCACCTTCCCATCACTGGAATCTTTGGATTATTCACTGACTGTGACTACTACTCCCATTTTCTATGTGCCTCAGAACTGCAATATTACACCACAATCAGTTTTAGGAATTTTTCTATCCCCATGGGTAATGAGCTGCGTGCTCGGACCTCTTATCATATGATCTCTCTGAGAAAGCTACCTAGCGAAACGTACGTCAGAGTTCTGGGGTTTTCCATTCATGTGTTGGTCTCTTTATGGTTTGTGTCATTACTGCATAGCCACTAAGATTTAGGCTGTGTGCAGACGGACTTTTTGGCCCTGCGGATTTTTCCGCGCAGAATGGAAGAAATCCGCAGGTCAAATGACCTGCATTTTTCTTGCGGATTTCTTCCATTTTTCATGCGGTTTTCATGCGTTTTTTGTGCGGTTTTCCATCGCGGTTTTCCCCCTGCGGATTTGGTGACAGGGGAGATGGAAAACCGCGCAAAAGAAGTAACATGCTGCGGATTTTGTACCGAGGAATGCACACGGCTGGTAAGCGCAGACGACGCCATCCTAAGCATGAGCATCCCACTTATGCGTCTGCTCATGCAAACATTGACGCACCTTAAGGAGCAGGCGTCTGCAGCCAATGTTGACGAGGAGGAAGAGGTGGAGGGAATCCTTGATGACATTCAGCCATTGTCTGCTCAGGGACCTCTCCTGGACGAGTTGGAGGAAGAAGAGGAGGATGATGATGGGGATGATTACTTAGGGGAGGAGGATGCATCTCTTGGGGAAAGTGAAAATGTTGGCGTGGCAAGGTCTGGTACAGGGTTTGTGCGTGACTGGAGGGATGTGGATTTGCCAGAAAGTGCTCCTCCAACCAGCACTCGCAGTGCATCATTGACACCGGGAACATTGGCCCACATGTCAGATTATGCCTTGCGGATCCTAAAAAGGGACCCCCGCATTGCCAAAATGATGAACGATGACGACTACTGGTTGGCCAGCATCCTGGATCCACGCTATAAAGGCAAATTACAAAACATCATGCCACAGGAGAACCTTGACCTAATATTGGCTAATAAACAAGCAACTCTGGTAAATCGGTTGCTTGAGGCATTCCCAGCACACAGCAGCGGTGATGGTTCTCACACGAGCCGTTCGGGCCGGGCGCAGCTTGGCAGAGGTGTTCATGGTGCACACAGCAGAAGTGGCGTTGGAGACAGGGGTTTCATGACAATGTTGTGGACTGATTTTTCAAGTACCGCTCACACAACTGGTAATACAGCATCGATGGAAAGTGACAGGAGACAGCAGTTGTCAACTATGGTTACAAACTACTTTTCCTCCCAAATCGATGTTCTCCCACACAGGTCATTCCCCTTTGACTATTGGGCTGCTAAACTGGACACCTGGCCTGAATTGGCACAATATGCCTTACAGGAGCTCGCTTGCCCAGCTGCAAGTGTGCTATCGAAATGAGTCTTCAGTGCAGCTGCATCAATCCTGACAGAAAAAAGGACCCGTCTGTCAACCCAAAATGTGGATGATCTAACCTTCATTAAAATGAACCATGCATGGGTTTCCAAAGATTTTGTCCCACCTTCCCCTGATGACACATAGGGTGATAGAAAAATGGCTTGCTTTGGTCCACCTCTTCCTGGGACTTGACCTATTTCGCCTTTTGCATCAGCTGAATGTCCAACATCAGCATATGCCACTTTCTAAAACTCCCTAACTGTGCTGCCTCCCCCCCCCATGGCCGGGGTCACCACCTAGCGCACGACACCGTGCGAGTGCCGTTGCCCTGGACAGGTGGGTAGGCCGACTCTTGGGCGCGGGCACTGGCACAGGGTCCCTCATAGTGCAATCAAGTGTCTCTGACGGTGGTGGTGCACACCCGCCGTCAGACACACCGTCGTACTATGAGGGGCCCAGTGCCAGTACCGACGCCCACGAGTGGGCCCCCCTTGCTTGGGCAGGGCCCCAGCATTTGCAATCTTTACCTCTCCCTGCTCCTCCGCTGTGTAGTCTGGGCCATCAAATCCATACTGTGCCTGACACCGTCTGAGCCTGCCTCCTGGTGTATTGACATACATTTTGAATGTGTACGCTATCCATACATGTTATCCGGGGATACGGTACCCTTTCTCACCTTTGTGCAATCACGTGCAATCCATACTGGGCCTAACACCGTCTGAGCCTGCCTCCTGATGTATAGACATATCTTTTGAATGTGTACGCTATCCATACATGTTATCCGGGGATACGGTACCCTTTCTCACCTTTGTGCAATCACGTGCAATCCATACTGGTCCTAACACCGTCTGAGCCTGCCTCCTGATGTATAGACATATCTTTTGAATGTGTACGCTATCCATACATGTTATCCGGGGATACGGTACCCTTTCTCACCTTTGTGCAATCACGTGCAAGCCATACTGGGCCTAACACCGTCTGAGCCTGCCTCCTGATGTATAGACATATATTTTGAATGTGTACGCTATCCATACATGTTATCCGGGGATACGGTACCCTTTCTCACCTTTGTGCAATCACTTGCAAGCCATACTGGGCCTTACACCGTCTGAGCCTGCCTCCTGATGTATAGACATATATTTTGAATGTGTACGCTATCCATACATGTTATCCGGGGATACGGTACCCTTTCTCACCTTTGTGCAATCACGTGCAATCCATACTGGGCCTAACACCGTCTGAGCCTGCCTCCTGATGTATAGACATATCTTTTGAATGTGTACGCTATCCATACATGTTATCCGGGGATACGGTACCCTTTCTCACCTTTGTGCAATCACTTGCAAGCCATACTGTGCCTGACACCGTCTGATCCTGCCTCCTGATGTATAGACATATCTTTTGAATGTGTACGCTATCCATACATGTTATCCGGGGATACGGTACCCTTTCTCACCTTTGTGCAATCACGTGCAATCCATACTGGGCCTAACACCGTCTGAGCCTGCCTCCTGATGTATAGACATATATTTTGAAAGTGTACGCTATCCATACATGTTATCCGGGGATACGGTACCCTTTCTCACCTTTGTGCAATCACTTGCAAGCCATACTGGGCCTTACACCGTCTGAGCCTGCCTCCTGATGTATAGACATATATTTTGAATGTGTATGCTATCCATACATGTTATCCGGGGATACGGTACCCTTTCTCACCTTTGTGCAATCACTTGCAAGCCATACTGTGCCTGACACCGTCTGAGCCTGCCTCCTGATGTATAGACATATCTTTTGAATGTGTACGCTATCCATACATGTTATCCGGGGATACGGTACCCTTTCTCACCTTTGTGCAATCACGTGTAACCCATTCTGGTCGTAAGAACGACTGGCGAGCTGTTAAGCAAGCTACAGCACCTGTGGTTTGCACACGTAAGTTTTTCATTTTTTTCAGGAATGACGGTTAGGCCTAATTCCGGAACTGCGGTTGACCTGCACTTACTGGGAAATCATCGTTCGCGAGTAATAATTGTAATCAATGATCCCCATCACTATCGTTGTTCAGCGGGTTATCTGCACCTGTAAGCGACAAACGCTGGCCTTTTCAGTGTAGCGCACATGCAGCCACGGACATGTAAGGGCATGACACACCAGTTATTGGCCAATCTCATGTGCCAGAGCCTCACGTTTCCCTCTAGTAAGCCAGACTCAGACCGCGGGGCATGACGGAGTCTCGTTCGTTAACGGAATTAAGCTTGCAATGTGTGCATCTGTTCTGTAGCTGGCATGGTTGAAGTTGCCCGTGTTGAGTCAAATTACGCCGTAGGCTCCACTCCTGGTGGTGCCCTTCTGGACATTCCTTTAAGGTTCAGCTTTGCAACCATTCTGCCCACGTAAAACAAACACTTTGCCTTCATGAATGCTGTTTGGAGGGTCATGACTCGTGGGAATAACGCCGCCCAATCAGTTAACCTGCTAGAGAGATCCTTCGTTGCTCCCAAGCATGACATCACACTCCCTAGGAGGAAGGTAATGCCACTGTGGGGACCGTACTCCTGGGGGCGACACAAGTGCACTGATGCCCAGCCACTGCTCGATGAATCTGCTGGTACATTGACCCAGACCACTACATTCCCCTCGCACGCTACCCGGCCTGAATCTGACCCTGATGAAACTCAGGTTACCCTTCCCATATACAGTTCCATCTTACACGGTGACAAAGAGGAAGCTGCAGATGAAAGTGCAGGTTCGGCCCACCCGCCATCAGACACACCACCGTACTATCAGAGGCCCTGTGCCAGTGCCGTCGCCAACGAGTGGGCCCCCCCTCCTTGCTCAGGATCACAGCACTTGCAAGGCTGAACTACTGTGCAGTGAGATGGAAGATGGGGACGACGAGGAGTCCAGACTAGTACAGGGATTCCCTAGCGAGGAGACTTATTTGATTGTTTTCAATGTTGGGACAGCAATTTTTGGGGAGCACTATACTCTGGAGAATGATAGACGGGGCCCTCCATACACTGGAACATTCCAAAGGTGGACATCAGACACTGGAGCAGCATTTACAGGGCCCATTATACACTAGAGCATTAGAAATGGGGCCCATTATGTTTGGAGCATTATTTGGGCCCATAAGACAGTGGAGCTTCATCCATGGGGACCAACATATACTGTAGCATTATGTGGAGCTCATCATATACTGTTTCAAACATTATATGGGACCAATGATTCTGTATGGAGAAATAGATGGGCCTCGTCATGAGATGTAAAAAGTGAAGTACTTTTCATTGTACTATACCGCTATTTCTCTGCCGTATCGGAGCATGATGAGTTGTGGTATTATGTGTTAAAGGGGCGCTCTTTCGCCCAGGGCACATGAAAACCTGGAGCCAGCCCTACCCCCCCACAACTTTAGCCAAATAACCCCCATTTTTCAGTGCGTAACTTGTATTATGAAGTTAATTAAGGTTGACCAGCTTAAGTAAGAAGAATTGATGCTTTTGGCATTCAAATGAGCACTGTAGGTGTGTTTCCTGTCCTCCTCTCACTGTCGACTTTTATTCCCCATTGACTTACATTGGGTTTCGTGTTTCGGGACGACCCCGACTTTTCCCTATAATCGGCCGATCTTGCTCGACCCGACTTTTGGAAAAGTCGGGTTTCACGAAACGAAACTCGACCATAAAAAACCAAAAGTCGCTCAACTCTAATGATGACGACTGCGCGGAACCCAGTCTTACTGGAAGATAGTCACAGTACCTAGGTCCCATCCAATTTGCTGATCTCTGGTGTACAGAACCCAGTACAGTGTAATGATAATAATGAATCTGACTAGTGCAAATAACCCATTCCAGGATGGTGACGAAGACAGGTGTACAGAGCCCAGTCCAGTGTGGTGATGATGATGATGATGATGATGATGACTGGGGCACAGAACCCAGTCAGTGTGGTGGTGGTGATGATGGAGATGACTGGTGCACAGAGCCCAGTACAGTGTGGTGATGGTTGATGACTGGTGCACAGAACCCAGTCCAGTGTGGTGATGGTGGTGATGATAATGATTGGCGCACAGAGCCCAGTACAGTATGGTGATGATGGTGGTGGCGATGATGATGACTGGTGCACAGAGCCCAGTCCAGTGTGGTGATGGTGGTGATGATGATAATGAATGGTGCACAGAGCCCAGTATAGTGTGGTGATGGTGATGATGATGACTGGTGCACAGAGCCCAGTCCAGTGTGGTGATGGTGGTGATGATAATGATTGGTGCACAGAGCCCAGTACAGTGTGGTGATGATAATGACTGGTGCACAGAGTCCAGTACAGTGTGGTGATGGTGGTGGTGATGATAATGACTGGTGCACAGAGCCCAGTACAGTGTGGTGATGGTGATGATGATGACTGGTGCACAGAGCCCAGTCCAGTGTGGTGATGGTGGTGATGATAATGATTGGTGCACAGAGCCCCGTACAGTGTGGTGATGGTGATGATGATAATGACTGGTGCACAGAGCCCCGTACAGTGTGGTGATGGTGGTGGTGATGATAATGACTGGTGCATAGAGCCAAGTACAGTGTGGTGGTGGAGATGATGACTGGTGCACAGAGCCCAGTACAGTGTGGTGACGGTGATGATGATGACTGGTGCACAGAGCCCAGTCCAGTGTGGTGATGGTGGTGATGATAATGATTGGTGCACAGAGTCCAGTACAGTGTGGTGATGGTGATGATGATGACTGGTGCACAGATCCCAGTACAGTGTGGTGATGATGATGACTGGTGCACAGAGCCCAGTACAGTGTGTGATGATGGTGGTGATGATAATGACTGGTGCACAGAGTCCAGTACAGTATGGTGATGGTGGTGGTGATGATAATGACTGGTGCACAGAGCCCAGTACAGTATGGTGATGGTGGTGGTGATGATAATGACTGGTGCACAGAGCCCAGTACAGTATGGTGATGATGGTGGTGATGATAATGATTGGTGCACAGAGTCCAGTACAGTGTGGTGATGGGGGTGGTGATGATAATGACTGGTGCACAGAGCCCAGTACAGTGTGGTGATGGTGGTGATGATGATGACTGGTGCACAGAGTCCAGTCCAGTGTGGTGATTGTGCTGATGATAATTATTGGTGCACAGAGCCCAGTACAGTATGGTGATGGTGGTGGTGGTGATGATGACTGGTGCACAGAGCCCAGTCCAGTGTGGTGATGATGGTGGTGGTGGTGATGATGATGATGACTGGTGCACAGAGCCCAGTCCAGTGTAGTGATGGTGGTGGTAATGATAATGACTGGTGCACAGAGTCCAGTACAGTGTGGTGATGGTGGTGGTGATGATAATGACTGGTGCACAGAGCCCAGTACAGTGTGGTGATGGTGGTGGTGATATTGACTGGTGCACAGAGCCCAGTACAGTGTGGTGATGGTGGTGGTGGTGATGATGATGACTGGTGCACAGAGCCCAGTACAGTGTGGTGATGGTGATGATGATGACTGGTGCACAGAGCCCAGTCCCCAGCGTGGTGTTGGTGGTGGTGATGATGATGACTGGTGCATAGAGCCCAATACAGTGTGGTGGTGATGATGATGACTGGTGTACAGAGCCCAGTACAGTGTGGTGATGACTGTTGTGGATCTTTTATTCCATGACCGTGTGAGAAGACAGGCGTTTAGCACCATGAGGCTGGTTTCACATTAGCGCTTTTTAAGCGCATGCACGGCCGGGGGTAGCTCCGCCCCCGAGCCGGCTCTCTGCCCGGCGTGCCCGCCCCTTGCTTGTAGCGCCGCCTTCTAGCGCACAGCGGCGCCTGCGATCGGCGCACCCTATCTTTAGCATAGGGTGCGCAGATCGTGCGCTGGCCGTGCGCTAGTTGCACTTTGACCTGCGCTGCGCACTTTTGACGGTGCGCCGTGCACGCCAAAATCAAACTTTTCGGATTTTGGCGCGCACGGCGCACCGTCAAAAGTGCGCAGCGCAGGTCAAAGCGCAACTAGCGCACGGCCTGCGCACGATCTGCGCACCCTATGCTAAAGATAGGGTGCGCCGATCGCAGGCGCCGCTGTGCGCTAGGAGGCGGCGCCACAAGCAAGGGGCGGGCACGCCGGGCAGAGAGCCGGCTCGGGGGCGGAGCTACCCCCGGCCGTGCGTGCGCTTAAAAAGCGCTAATGTGAAACCAGCCTTATACGTTTTCTCTGGCACCTGGGAAATCTAGATAACGCCATGTGTCTGTGGTGCCTGGTATGATGTGTACATGGCGCCCACTTGCATTTGCCATTTTACAGGTTCTCTGTCTTCTGTGCCAGTGAGACCCCCTTCTCTGGAGCATGACAGCACCAGGCCGGACCCTGTAAGCACCCCACCCATCTGTACTTAGTTCTTGGCAGTGAATTAGGAATTGGAAACTTGGCACCATGTTGTGTTTGGCAGGGGGGCATATCCGGAGCCTGGTCATGCTTCCCTATGGTTTGCTGGATGGTATTTTCGGTGCGTGCACAGAGGAGTGGTCAATTTATTGAAAATTGGTGAACCTTGCTTGGAATGAGCACAGGTTTGAAGCCACTAGTGACGAATGAGCGTTCTCAGGTGTTATTGTGGCGTCCCTTAGGCTCAGTCGCCAGAGAGGTACTGCACCTCCTCCTGAGGTGTGGTGCCCCACCATCCAGGTAAGGTGGGAAGCTCCTGACCACGCTCCAACACCTGCACCCCACACGACAAAGTAGTGTAGCAAAGCACCTTCGGTGGCTCCATGCTTGGAGTATAGCAAAGCACCCATTGGTGGCTCCCTGCTTGGAACACGAAACGTGCTGGGAGGTGGGTGGAGTTGAGTTTACATTAAAAGAGCGGGAAGAGTTTAGGAGTGATTCAGTCATTCAGTCTTTCAGTCAGCCACTGAGAGTGAGTGAGGATGCAGAAGGACAGAGAGTGAGACAGAGAAGATCCCCGTGAGAGGGATGGATGAAGGAAGTGCTGCAGCAGGCCACAGTGCCCTGGGTCTGCTGGCACAGGAAAGAGACATAGAAAGGAAACCTGATTTTTCCATAGAGAGAAAGGATTAGTACGGAACGTGAGGAGTAAAAGAGAGAACAGAGGACGTGGGTTAGAGGACAACCCTGCCTAGGAGTTCTAAGCACAAGGCCGGGGCCCGGTCCCCGAGGTTGTATGGATACTAATGGTCCTGCAGCAGACACCAGAGGGAATAGAAGTTAACCATACTTTATTCCCTCATCAGACTTGGGGGCACAACAGCAACATTGATAGTGAGCCGGGACTAGGAAGCAAGGAGTCCCCGAAGCAGGCTACAGCTGTCTGCCGTACAAGGAAAGTTCATAAGAACATTGGACAGGAGGAACTCCAGTGTAACTCATTACTGGGAGTACTTCATTTATAGGCGCTATAAGAGGAGACGTTCAGAAAGGCACATGTTGGCGGAGTGTTGGAAAGGAGTGTTCCACCTGGCCTGGAGGTTGACTGAGTCCCTGACCCGGAGGACACGGCACAGAGGCAGGCACCTGTTTGCACAACAGACTGTGAGTAAAGCTTTGGAACAACATGCCCTGGTGTCCTCCACTTATTCCTGTGCCAACACATCTACACTGCCCTGGGACTACAGCTTCACCTGTGCGGAGCTTTTACATCTTTGCTGCACCATACCATCAGTCCCAGAGGATCTGCATGCAGCGTCGGCTTAACACCTTCCTTGCCGAACACCACAGGTGGCGTCACAAACTATTCATTTAATCAACTACATTCCACCATTCAATCTCCCTTTTACTTGGGCGCCCAGGGCCACGGACCGGGTCACCGCTGCTGTGACACCTTCCCCCTGAGTGACCGGCCCGGTACCGAGTACCCCACAGCCCTGGGAGGGCGACCCATTATCAGAGTATGGCTGGTTTTACATTTACCTTGTTCTTGTGGGCCGATTTTGCGGCCTCAGTAGATTTCTATGGGGCCGCAAAATCGGGCCGGAAAAAAAGTCCACTGTGTGCCGTAAGGCTGTGATGGCCTTTTTAGCGGCTGTGATAAAAGATCGAGCTTGCTCAATTCTTTTATATGGCGTACGGACACGGCCCCCATTGTAACCAATGGGGCCACAAAAACAAACGGAAGGTTTTTTGTATGGCGCTCTGTGACTTCGGGTTTTGCAGAACACGTTTTTTTTCCCCCAATACTATTTCCATAGTATTGGAAAATTGAAAAACAGCGATCACAAACTTTTTTGCAGTCCATTATTGCGGCAGACCACAAAAAATGCGGCGAAAAGGGCAGCAATAACGGGCTGCAAAAAAGCGGCAAGTGTAAAAGCAGCCTATGTCCTGTGTGCTCCAATAGTATGTTCAGTCCCTGCGGCTGCATGTTAGACAGTCACAACACATCTGGGATATTGCCTAACAAACAGGAATCCCCACATGTGTTGCTGCTGTCTAACAGCCGAGAGACCTGCAGCCGCGGGGACTGAACATACTAATCGGGCACGCCGAGGACACTCGGATACCACCTTACCTGAGCACGCTCGCTCATCAGTAGAAGCCACTTTATGGTTGATCAGCACAGGGAGTAAAACAAATGTAGAAAATCTGCGACTAATCTGCTGCAAAATCTGCGTGAGACTCTGTTCTGGAGGGCAATTTGTGTTTAGATTCTGTGTGGAATTTTTTTGCAGCGAGTGGGAGAGATTTGGTACAATCACATCCACTTTGTTACTGTTACACCCAGCAGACTTTTCACCTAGAGTATCGGATGTAAAAAGTGTACAGATCGGAAACCGCACAATGCCGCGCACTGTATAGAGCAGCTCCGCTTTACTGAAGTGAATAGGAGCTGATCTGCAGTACCTGAGAACGGCCACTACACAGTGTGAGGCGCTGTGCTGTTCTGCCTCTGCACGCTGTTTACAGCTGATTGGTGGGGAGTGTCGGCTTTCAGATCACCACCGATCTCATATTGATGACCTACCCACAGGACAATTGTTATATCTGAGTACCAAAAAACCCCTTTATTACCAGGAGAATCAAAATACTGTTTTTTTATGTCACTTACTGTAGAAATAAATCCAAAAATGAACTTGGCTTCTAGAATGTGTCCATCTGACTATTGTAGGAGGATCTTTACCTGTCACAAGAAGGATTCAGGAGTAAATCTGGGCAACGATGAGGAAGCAAAATACAGCCGCCATGTCCTGCCATCTGTAATCTGTCCCCTCAGTGTTGCTGTATATTGCCCCCCACTGAATCTGACCTTCACTGGTGAGTTCAGACCTATGTGATGCGCAATATAAGGACTGACCAGAACCTGACATCCTCCTAGGAGTATATGATGTGTTCAGGTCAGGAGACCCGCGGCCGGTCCATGCGGTCAGTCCGTGCATCGTGGTCCGGACGCTGTCTGTGGTACGCTCTTTAGGGCTCTCGCTGCCATATGTTGTGGTTATGGAATGAATTTTATTGAGTCTGGCTGGAAGAACAATAAATCCTTGGTCAGCCAGCAGTAGTGACTCTAGGCCGCTAATCCTTGACGGACACTTGCTCAGTAGTGACCAGTAGATGCTGTCGTGCGCACTTAGGCCTCTTCCACATATGAGTTTTTTGTCATCAGTCACAATCCGTCGAATTTTGAAAAAAACGGATCTGGTGACTGATGCCGCTGGATCTGTTTTTTCTCATAGATTTGTATTAGCGACAGATGGCCACACGTTTCATCCGTCGTTCAACGGATCTGTCGAAAATTCTTTGTCCGTCGGCCGGAGACAACGAACATAGGAAGATTTTTTGTCACCGTCGAAAAATGGGACAGCTGTCCGGTATTTGCTAGAATGGAAGCCTATGGGCGACGCATTTGTCCGACAAATGATGGAATCCGGCAACGGATTCCATTTTTTTTTTAACTGTGCATGTGCTGACACTGTGCCTGTATGGTGTGTGCGGGCTGTGTGTGTGTGCCTGTGTGACGGGGGGTATGCGTGTATGTGTGTGTGCGTGCAGGCATCGTCCGATGGGACTACAAGTCCCATCCGGGCTCTGCCTTCCACAGTGACAGTGATTGACTTCTGCCCAGTTGCTTGCCAGCAGCATGGATGCTTCTCTAAATCAGGTCTCATAAAGTCATTCCAACATTTCAGGTTACCACAGGCAAGGTGATAACTTGTGGATTCGTGCAGCTCTGAGCTCTACCCACTATACACCGCTGTCTCTGGCAGTGCCATAGAGAATGAATAGAGCAGACGCCCCTTGTGACATTTCACAAGCCTGATCGCCGGATCTGTTGGGATCCCAGCGGCTGGATAGCTGATACCATTTGAAATGTTGAAAATAACCCTTTAAAGCAACTTTCCACTCTGGGACTGAGAAATATTCACTTCACATGTATAGTCACCATCCTAGTGCCCTCTGTTTGCTTCCCGATGCCTCTTTCTCTGAGGCCAGCATTCCTTTCCTTCCAAGATGGCCGCCTCAGTGGCATAAGGAGTGAAGTAATCGCTCTAAGTCACCCCTGCTATTCCTATTCCATGTAACAAGGATGGTAAGGGAGGTGGCTTAGACTTATTGATGCACTTCTCAAGCCAATTTTGCAACCATTTTGCATATGGGAGGAAAGCAACACTGGCCTCAGAGAATGGGGCATCGCCAGCCAAACGGAGGGCACCAAGCTGTGACTAAACTGTGAAGTGTATCGTCCCTTTCCAGTCACAGTTTTAACATCTTGACAGAATATACTATATTATATTCATGAAGAGAGAGATTGCTGTCTGCGCGGCAGGCGGTGGCCGTGGAGCGCGGCAGGCAGTGGATGTGGAGCGCGGCAGGCAGTGAAGCGCGGCAGGCAGTGGCTGTGGAGCGTGGCAGGCGATAACCGTGGAGCGTGGCAGGCGGTGGCTGTGGAGTGCGGCAGGCGGTGGCTGTGGAGCGCGGCAGGCGGTGGCCGTGGAGCGCGGCAGGCGGTGGCCGTGGAGCGCGGCAGGCGGTGTCTGTGGAGCGCGGCAGGCGGTATCTGTGGAGAGCGGCAGGCGGTATCTGTGGAGAGCGGCAGGAGGTGGATGTGGAGTGCGGCAGGCGGTGGCCGTGAAGCGCGGCAGGCAGTGGCTGTGGAGCGTGGCAGGCGATAACCGTGGAGCGCGGCAGGCGGTGGCCGTGTAGCGCGGCAGGCGGTGTCTGTGGAGCGCGGCAGGCAGTGGCTGTGGAGCGTGGCAGGCAGTGGCCGTGGAGCGCGGCAGGCGGTGGCTGTGGAGCGCGGCAGGCGGTGGCTGTGGAGCGCGGCAGGCGGTGGCTGTGGAGCGCGGCAGGCGGTGGCTGTGGAGCGCGGCAGGCAGTGACCGTGGAGCACTGCAGGCGATTATATTATAATCAAAAGTATTGACCAAAAAATACATCTAAATAAAGTGCAGTGCATATATAAAGCGATTTCTAGTCAAAAAAGTACATATCAGTAAAAAATAAATCCCACACCCCACACCCCAACGCGCGTTTCACACGTTGCTTCCTCAGGGAATTGTTCTTTAATATTTAAATTTATTATGGGATTTATTTTTTACTGATATGTACTTTTTTGGCTAGAAATCACTTTATATATGCACTGCACTTTATTTAGATGTATTTTTTGGTCAATACGTTTGATTATAATTTATTAAATTGGATTGCTACTATATGGAATATATGTGCTGCTTCACTTCCCCCTCTTTTTGCTTTTTTATTGTCTTTTTGTGTTGGGATTTTAATGTGTCCTATGGTGTCCTTAATAAAAGTATTTATATTGATTTCAATATTGTAATTGTGTTATTGGCTCTTTTTGGATAGGTGGCTTATTTTTGTTTTATCATACCCAAACATGTGTGGATCCTAAGGGTGCGTGCACAAGCTGCGGATTCTGCTGCGGATTTGGCCCTGCGGCTCCCCAGCAGAATCCGCTGCATTGTACAGCACCATTAGGCTATGTACACACGCTGCAGATTTGGCCCTGCGGCTCCCCAGCAGAATCCACTGCATTGTACAGCACCATTAGGCTATGTACACACGCTGCAGATTTGGCCGTGCGGCTCCCCAGCAGAATCCGCTGCGTTGTACAGCACCATTAGGCTATGTACACACTCTGCGGATTTGGCCCTGCGGCTCCCCAGCAGAATCCGCTGCGTTGTACAGCACCATTAGGCTATGTACACACGCTGCAGATTTGGCCCTGCGGCTCCACAGCAGAATCTGCTGCGTTGTACAGCACCATTAGGCTATGTACACACGCTGCAGATTTGGCCTCTGCGGATCCGCAGCAGTTCTGCAGTGTACAGTACAAGGTAAGTCTATGTGACTTACACTCCGCGGTGCCCACGCAGCGGATTTTTAACTGTAGAAAAGCTGCGGTTTTGAATCCGCAGAATTGACGTCAATTCTTTCTGCGGATTCCGCTGCGGTTTGCCATCTATTCCATCGTCCAGGTGGCAAACCGCAGGGGAAAAGCACAGGCCAATCCGCAGGTCATTTGAGCTGTGGATTTATCTGTGGATCCGCAGATACAAACCCGCGGGTGAATCCGCAGCGTGTGCACATGGCCTTATAATGAATGGAAAATGGAAACCGCAAGGGGGCGTGGCTTGAGCTGGCTATGGAGTAGCAAGCACAGCTCAGGAGCTCTGAGGAGGCATCCTCCAAATCTACGATTGTGCCCTCCAAAAGTGCCAGTGTGCCTGCATTTAGGCACAATCCCCGGTTCTGTATGGTGCCGCGGGGGTTAGAACGAAGGCGGAGGGATCTAAAGCTCCTCAGCGTCCTCTCTCTTGAGCGCTACCTTCCCTGCATCTAGGAGACGTGAGGCGGAAGGACACAAAATAATCCTAAAGTTGTACACTCTTACTTGCGTTGGGCCCGCCTACCGCCTAAAAAAGAATTGTCATTTTTCCTGGTTGGTCCCCACCTGTACCGGGCCCCTTGTGGGTCGCTGGGCACTAGCATTCAGCCCTACTGCTGTGAATTGTGCGGCGCTGTGGGAAATAGAACGGGGCGGAAGACTCTACTCCCCCAAGCTGTGTGGAATACTGGCCGTCGGCCTGTCATAGCCGCACGGCGGAAGGACACAAAATAGTGCCAAAGTTGAGCTCATCCTAGTGACGGACTTACTTGTTGCTTAATTAAAGGTCTTTAATTAATTCTGGAGGGACCCCCCACCTGTACCGGGGCTATCATTAGTTGCCGTGTTCCTGCATTTAGCCTCACTCCTCTCCATTACTGAGCGGTGCTGCAGCTAACAACAGAGGTGGAGGAATCTGCATCTCATTAGCTGCACTATTTTCGCTGGGCGGAAGGACACTAATTACTAGTTTACGGCGGTTTCTCCTTACACATAAAAAGGAAGAATTGTAAGCTTCTCTGGGAAGTCCCCCGCCCGCCGGGCCCTCTGAAAGGGCAAGAGTGCTTTCATTTAGCCCCATTCTACGCTTGTACTGAGCGGTGAGTCATAGGAGTGACAGAGAGGGCGGAGGGATCTGCCTTATTCTGTCAGCGCCGTGCTCCTGCTCCCAGCTTGTGTGCAGCTGATTCCTCATAGACTCAATAATAGATAACAAATAACTTTGTTGCCCTATGAAGGGCGGGCCCGAAAAATTTCTTGCACAGGGGCCCACTACAGTCTATGTCCGCCCCTGCACTAGTGTGAACGCAGCCCCACTCATGCAGCCCCTAACCAGGACCCCCATACATGCTCCCAATACATTTAATTATCATTACCACAGCACAGGGCACAAGCCTTTCTAGTGAGGCAGGAAAGATCACTGTATGACAGAGCAGCATGCGGACATAGTCTATATTATGTCTGCAGACTGATCCCATACAGCTAGGGCCGGCGTCAGCACCCGGCGTACCCGGGCAAGTGCCTGGGCACTGGCGAGACGGGGGGGCCCACTCGGCATCTGAACAAGTTTTTTTTTTTTTTTTTTTTTTTTTATTTATATGTCCGCTCATACTGACCACTATCTTTTTTTCCTGTGTGTGAGAGCATGCGACCAACATGTTACCGCTCATTAAGGTCTTGAATTTGGATGCCACTCCTAATGGGGCCATTATCCTGTATGGAGTATTATATGGGGCCCATTATCCTGTATGAAGCATTATATGGGGCCCATTATCCTGTATGAAGCATTATATGGGGCCCATTATCCTGTATGAAGCATTATATGGGGCCCATTATCCTGTATGTAGCATTATATGGGGCCCATTATCCTGTATGAAGCATTATATGGGGCCCATTATCCTGTATGGAGCATTATATGGGGCCATTATCCTGTATGGAGCATTATATTGGGCCCATTATTCTATATGGAGCATTATATGGTTTCCATTATTCTGTATGGAACACTACAGTGGGGCAAAAAAGTATTTAGTCAGTCAGCAATAGTGCAAGTTCCACCACTTAAAAAGATGAGAGGCGTCTGTAATTTACATCATAGGTAGACCTCAACTATGGGAGACAAACTGAGAAAAAAAAATCCAGAAAATCACATTGTCTGTTTTTGTTTCATTTTATTTGCATATTATGGTGGAAAATAAGTATTAGGTCAGAAACAAAATTTCATCTCAATTTCATCTCCGGGGGGGGCGACGCTGATCGCGGTCGGGTGTCAGCTGATTATCACAGCTGACACCCGGCACTATGTGTCAGGGGTAGTCATGGACCATCCCCGACATGTTAACCCCTGGCACATTGCCATCAAACATGATGGCAGTGTACCAGGGGTTTAGAGAAGCATCGGCAGGGAGGGGGCTCCCTCCGTGCTTCTCTGAGACCCCCAGCACAGCACGATGTGCTGCGCTGCGCTGAGGGCCTCCTTCCCTGCAGGTCCCCGGATCCAATATGGTGGCGGGGACCTTCAAGGGCCAGCAGGGAGGCGGCTTCCTCATTGCCTGCAGAGAGCAGGCATGAGGAATCCTCCTGCGCTGCCTGTCACATGGCTGATTTGTCACAGCGCTGTGTGATGTGTCAGATCAGCAATCTGACATATAACAGTGATGTCCGCCCCGGCACAATGTAATAAAGTAAAAAAAGAAAAAAATAGTGTAAAAATAATTTATAAAAAATCTTTAAATATAAAAAAAATATTCCCTAATAAATTCATTTTTTGGAAATAAAAAAAACAAACAATAAAAGTACACATATTTAGTATTGCCGCGTCCGTAATG
Organism: Dendrobates tinctorius; assembly: GCF_039654945.1. NCBI lineage: Eukaryota > Metazoa > Chordata > Amphibia > Anura > Dendrobatidae > Dendrobates > Dendrobates tinctorius. The sequence continues at coordinate 14,156,774 of NW_027361797.1, read as the reverse complement.
ACCCGCCCTATAAAACTGTACGATTAGTTAACCCCTTTAGCGAACCCCTTAAAAAATAAAAATAAGAAACAAAGCAAAAACAATGCTTTATTATCATACCGCCGAACAAAAAGTGCAATAACGCACGATCAAAAAGACGGATATAAATAACCATGGTACCGCTGAAAACGTCATCTTGTCCCGCAAAAATGAGCCGCCATACAGCATCATCAGTGAAAAAATAAAAAGTTATAGCTCGAAGAATAAAGCGATGCAAAAATAATTATTTTGTATATAAAATTGTTTTCATCGCATAAAAGCGCCAAAACATAGAAAAAGACATAAATGAGGTATCGGTGTAATCATACTGACCCGAAGAATAAAACCACTTTTACCGGATGCGGAATGTTGTAAACTCACCCCCCAAAAGAAATTCATGAATTGATGGTTTTTGTTCATTCTGCGTCCCAAAAATCGAAATAAAAAGCGATCAAAAAATGTCACGTGACCGAAATTGGCACCAATGAAAACATCAACTCATCCTGCAAAAAATAAGACCTCACATGAGTCGGTGGGTCAAAATATGGAAAAAGTATAGCTCTCAAAATGTGGTGATGCAAAAACTATTTTTACAATAAAAAGCATCTATTAGCTTGTGACAGCTGCCAAACATAAAAACCCACCATAAATAGTAAATCAAACTCCCCTTTATTACCCCCTTAGTTAGGGAAAAATAATAAAATTAAAAAAATGTATTTATTTCCATTTTCCCATTAGGGCTAGCTTTAGGGCTAGGGTTAGGGCTGAGATTAGGGTTAGGGGTGTGTTGGGGTTAGGGTTGGAGTTAGAATTGGGGAGTTTCAACAGTTTAGGCACATCAGAGGTTCTCCAAACGCGACATGACACCCGCAGACAATTCCATCAAAGTCTGCATTCCAAAATGTCACTACTTCCCTTCAGAGCCACGACATGTGCCCATACAGTAGTTTTCTCCCACATATGGGGTATCAGCGTGCTCAGTAAAAATTGGACAACAACTTTTGTTGTCCAATTTCTCCTTTTACCCTTGGGAAAATAAAAAAATTGGGGACTAAAAGATTTCCATTTTCCAATTAGGGCTAGGGTTAGGGCTAGAGTTAGGGATGAGATTAGGGTTAGGGGTGTGTTGGGGTTAGGGTTGGAGTTAGAATTGGGGGGTTTCCACTGTTTAGGCACATAAGGTGCTCTCCAAATGCAACATGGCGTCTGATCTCAATTCCAGCCAATTCTGCGTTGAAAAAGTCAAACGGTGCTCCTTCCCTTCCAAGCTCTGCCATGCGCCCAAACAGTGTTTTACCCTCACATATGGGGTATCAGCCTACTCAGGACAAATTGCAAAACAACTTTTGGGGTCCAATTTCTCCTGTTAACCTTAGGAAAACAAAAAATGGGGGCAAAAATATCATTTTTGTGGAAAAAATATGATTTTTTATTTTCACACCCTGGCGTTATAAACTTCTGTGAAGCCCTTGGGGGTTCAAAGCGCTCACCACACATCTAGATAAGTTCCTTTGGGGGTCTAGTTTCCAAAATGGGGTCACTTGTGCGGGGTTTCAACAGTTTAGGCACATCAGAGGCTCTCCAAATGCAGCATGACACCCGCAGACCATTCCATCAAAATCTGCATTCCAAAACGTCACTACTTCCATTCCAAGCCCCAACGTGTGCCCATACAGTAGTTTTCTCCCACATATGGGGTATCAGTGTACTCAGGACCAATTGGACAACAACTTTTGGGTCCAATTTCTTCTGTTACCCTTGGCAAAATAAAAAATGGGGACTAAAAGATCATGTTTGTGATTTTGTGTTTTTTTTATTTTCCCGGTGTTATAAACTTCTGATTAGCCCTTAGGGGTTAAAAGTTCTCACTACATATCTAGAAAGGTTCCTTGGGGGGTCTAGTTTCCAAAATGGGGTCATTTGTGGGGTGTTTCCACTGTTTAGGTACATCTTGGGTCTCTCCAAACGTGACATGGCGTCCGATCTGAATTCCAGCCAATTTTGCACTGAAAAAGTCAAATGGTGCTCCTTCCCTTCTGAGCTCTGCTATGCGCCGAAACAGTGGTTCTCTCCCACATATCAGGTATCACCGTACTCAGTACCAATTGCACAATACCTTTTGCAGTCCAATTTCTCCTGTTACCCTTGGTAAAATAAAAAAAAATTGGACCTGAAGTAATTTTTTTGTGAAAAAAAGTTAAATGTTCATTTTTTTAAGCATTCAAAAAATTCCTGTGAAGCACCTGAAGGGTTAATAAACTTCTTGAATGTGGTTTTGAGCACCTTGAGGGGTGCAGTTTTTAGAATGGTATCACTTTGGGGTATTTTCTATCATATAGACCCCTCAAAGTGACTTCAAATGTGATGCCGTCCTTAAAAATAAAATGGTGTTGCAGAAATGAGAAATCGCTGGTCAATTTTTAACCCTTATAACTTCCTAACAAAAAAAAATTTTGGTTCCAAAATTGTGCTGATATAAAGGAAACATATGGGAAATGTTATTTATAAAGTTTTTTGTGTGCCATATCTCTGTGATTTTAGGCCATAAAAATTCAAAGTTGGAAAATTGCCAAATTTTCAAAATTTTTGCCAAATTTCCGTTTTGTTCACAAATAAACGCAAGTTGTATCAATGAAATTTTACCACTAACATGAAGTACAATATGTCACGAGAAAACAATGTCAGAATCACTGGGATCCCTGGAAGCGTACCAGAGTTATTACCTCATAAAGGGACAGTGGCAGAATTGTATAAATTGGCCCGATCATGAACGTGCAAACCACCTTTGGGGGTAAAAGGGTTAAGAGTAGTGTTGAGCATTCCGATACCGCAAGTATCGGGTATCGGCCAATATTAGCTGTATCGGAATTCTGATACTGACTTGCGATACTTTTTTCATATCGGATAACGGAATCGGAAGTTCCCATAATGCTATGAGCCTGCTCGCTTTGATTCAGCCAATGGAAATCCTCAGAAGTGTGGGCACATCCTGTTAGGCATGTAGGCATGTTAACTATTGGCATGGCTGTGATTGGCTGCTGAAATGATGTGATGATGCACTATAAAAGCCACTGCTGCCGCCATTTCTGGTCACTCTGCTGTGAATTCAGTTAGGGACAGGCTGCTGTTGAAGACTGTGAGGGACAGTTAGAAATAGTGATTCTACAAAACATATTGTGCTTTAACCAGGCTACATAAACCACCACTGTAGCTTTCTTTTCCCTAGCAGCAGTGTTCACAGCTGTCTGCAAGGGCTGTGTGAGTGCAGCTCACGCTGTGGAGTGGGTCCTGTAGCTACATCTGGTTTAGGCCGCCCAGCGTGCCTCACTGCTGCCTCATACATATTTTTCTTCTTGAGCTGCTTATTTTTCAAAAATTCTATCTAGTGTGCTTCCATCCGTATCCATATACGTTGGTTGCAAACACTAGTAGTAGACAGCGGAGCCTTTCTGCAGCCTTTCAGTGCTAGTGCCCACTTAGCTGCACTGTTCACGGCTGTCTGAGAGGTCTCTGACTGTGTGTGAGTGCAGCTCACGCTGAGTAGTGTGTCCTGCAGCTACGTCTGGTTGTAGGCTGCTCAGCGTGCTTCACTGCCTCACACATATTTTTCTTTAATTGCAGCTCATTTTTTCTTCTCCTATTAGTGTGCATCCATCCGTATCCATCTACATTGGTTGGTTGCAAATACTATATAGGAGTAGATAGAGGAGCCTTTTTTCTGGCTTGTGCCCTTCATCTGCAGCCAGATTAGTATTACCCAATTTTTTTGGAGCCTCATCTTTTGCATTGTTGGTTTCCTGCCTGCATTGTAATAGCTCCAAAAAGTTGGTGATACTATCACTTTCAAATCTTTGGTCACATCCTTTTAGTTTTTTTTTAAAAAAAAAACCCAATAAAGTTCACCAAACACTACATTTGAAAGTTGTGTAGGCCACATTAGCTCCTATTAAAGTGTAGTCCACACACACACTTCATAAAATTAGTGTTTCTTCTACCTGTAACCAGCTGTTCAGGAATAAGCACACTAAGCCCCCCCTTTGTACTTTTCTGCCTATCTTTATCAGTCTAGCAAGATGAAGAAGGCAGGGAGTAAGGCACGTGGGCGTGGGCGTGGAGTTTCAGCAGGGAGAGGACATGGGGATTCTGCAGGGAGAGGACGTGGGGATTCTGCAGGGAGAGGAAGTGGGGATTCTGTGCCTGCTGCAGGCACCAGTGAGTCAGCATCCCCCAGTTTTAGCAGGCAACAGTCCTTTATGCGCAGCTTTGTAGGACCTCGCCATACCCCACTGCTGCGGGAGGAACAAATTGAGGCCGTTGTCGGATGGATGGCAGCTAACGCATCGACTTCAATGACTTCCACATCCTCTCAGGGCCAGAGCACCGAAGAGCAACCATCTGTCTCTTCACCACCTGCCAAAGTGCCCAGGCAGTCAGAGAGCCCTGGACAGGAGCCATCACAGTCTCTACTTCTGTTCTCTGAATCTGTTGGCTTGGAAAGAGGGGGCCAGCCAAGCAGCATTCCAGAATGTGAAGAAGAGGGAGTATGCAGTGATGCGCAACTTCTTTGTCCCTCTGAATCTGAAGAGGCGGGTGGGCCAGTGCCTATGGTCAGCACACCACAGTACGCATCAGATGATGACGAGACACAGGTGCCACTTTCTGGTGCGTACGGTGCTGGCAAGACAACCCAGGAGAAGCAGGTGTTTGAAGAGGGGAGCGTAGATGATGAGGTCCTTGACCCATCATGGCGTGAGGAACAGGAAGGTGGTGGGAGCGGCTCTGAGGAAGAGATTCCCCGAACGGCCAAAACAGGAGGGAGAGGGAGGGGGCAGACTTGGTTGACTGTAGCCTCCACTTCAGCACCCGTTAGGAGCATTCCTCTTTCAAAAGCCAAAACGGGCGCTCCCAAGACTTGCAGTGCGTGGTCTGTTATGAATGAGTCACCGTAGGAGGCAAAAACAGAATTGCTAGCTAAGTCCAGAAAACCAGAGAAGTTGGCAGCTATCGGATTGCAGACCACTGAACCTAACAACAACAACTAGCAGTAGCCGTGGGGGGTTCCTACGGTGCCCTAGACCCCTCGATCACAGCCAGAGAACTACATAGCCTAAAGACAGAAAGTGAAATCTAAACTGTCCCAGAGCAGACCCCAAAGCAATAGGCAGCCCCCATCATATAATGACGGTGAAGCAAGATGAAAAAACACTCATACAGATAGAAAGATAGGCTGAGCAAATGATGGGGCCCAAGCTAACTAAATAGGACAGGATAGAAAAGCTGCTGTCTGCAATCCGCCAAAACCCTCTCAAAGCAAGAGCCAACAGACTGATAGGGAAAAAAGCCCTGAAGACGCTAGGCTTCAAAAGACTATATCAGTACTCAGGTATTTTCTGAAGACAGAGCAAAAAGGAATTCAGCTCACCCAGCAGGGAAAGGAAGAAATCCAGAAAAACAAGGCAAAACAAAACCTAAGCACAAATGCAAAAAGCAGAGAAGAAAACTTAGCTTTTGAGGAGCAGGAATCAGACTGGTCTCCAAGAATCCCTCAGAGAAATCACCCGCAAGGCAGAAGGGCGTGGGCTGCCTTATATCCAGTCAGCAATTCCAGTCACCCAGTCATCATCATTCTGCTCAGATGCTTTGTAATCAGCCTCACTACCTTCCTTCACCAGAAGAGGGAGTTCATCAGACCTCAATGGTGAAGGGGAAAATGAACTCACAACAGTGGTCCTTTTTTGACACAGTTGCAGATGACATTTGCTTTGTCAAATGCAAGCTGTGTCATCAGAGAGTCAAAAGAGGGAAAAATGTCAGCAACCTCAATACCACTAATATGTGGAAACATGTGCGGACCAAGCATGAGGTGGAGTTACACAGACACACTGAAGACGTAGGCCAACGTACAGCACCACCTACCACCTCTTCAGCTCGTGTTGGGGCCTCTTCCTCCAGCTCACACACAGCTGGTTCGGCTTCCTCACAGGATCGCCAAGGAAGAACCTCTGGCACTGTTGTCCGGAGACCCTGTGACATTCCACCCACAGCACCACGTTTCCAGTCATCCTCACACTCCCAGGCCACTCGACAGCCATCGGTAGCACAGGCATGGTATAAAAGGCGGCCATACTCGGCAAACCATCCCCGAGCGCAGCTTCTGAATGCTGGCATTGCCAAACTACTGGCACTTGAAATGCTCTCATTCAGGCTGGTGGAGACTGACACCTTCCGGGACTTCATGGCATTGGCAGTCCCACAATACACCATGCTCAGCCACTTTTATTTCAGCAGGCGAGCCGTCCCTGCCCTGCAGAAACATGTGGAGGGAAAAATAAAACATGCGCTACTAAACGCCGTTAGTAGCAATGTCCACCTGACCACTGATGCGTGGACCAGTAACCATGGACAGGGACGATACCTTTCCCTCACTGTCCATTGGGTCAATGTTGTGGAGCCGGGTACAGATCTGGAGAGTGGCGCTGAACGTGTTCTGCCAACTCCACGGATTGCAGGAATCCAGTCTGTACACATAGACTCCTCCTCCTACTCAAGTTCCTCAGAAACAGCGCAGCAGGAGCCTGTTATGACCGATATGAGCACAGCCGTGGCCAAACGTCAACAGGCCATACTCAAATTAATTTCTTTGGGGAATAGAAGCCACACAGCGCAGGAGCTCTGGAATGCCATCAAGCAGGAGAGCGACGTGTGGTTTGTGCCAGCGAATCTCCAGCCGGGCTTGGTAGTGTGTGACAATGGCCGAAATCTGGTGGCAGCTCTTGGCCTAGGCAACCTCACTCACATCCCATGTCTGGCACATGTGCTGAACTTGGTCGTGCAGAGCTTTCTGAGGGACTATCCGGATCTTGATGCACTGCTGCACAAGGTCCGCATAGAGTGCGCTCACTTGCGGCGTTCCAGCACGGCAAGATCGCGCCTTGCTGCTCTGCAGCGCCGATTCCGCCTTCCGGAACATCGCATCATATGTGACCTACCCACCAGGTGGAATTCAACGTTACATAGGTTGGAGCGGTTGTGTGAGCAGCAGGCAGCAGTCATGGAGTACCAGCTGCATCAGGCGCAAACAAGTCGCACTGCGCCGGTCACACTTCAGCACCACTGAGTGGGCCTCTATGAAGGACATCTGCCTCGATTTACGTGCCTTCGATGATTCCACGCAGATGGCGAGTGCAGATGATGCACTAGTCAGCATGACTGTCCCCCTTATCTGCCTGCTTCAAAAAACACTGCAAGCACTAAGGGAGGAGGTTTTGGAAGAGGTGGAGGATGAGGAGTCCCAAATGCCATCTGCTTCTGGACAGTCTGCGCAACGTGGTTCCTCACAAAGGCCTAGGCAGGGGACACTTTGTGAGGAGGATGAGGAGGAGTCGATGGAGGAGGAAGACATCTCTCCAGAGGAGGGAGGTACACAAAGCTCTAGTCAGTATGTACAGCGAGGGTGGGGTGATGCAGAGCAGGCAGAGATCACGCCTCAAGCAGGGGACAGCGGTTCTTTGGCAGTTGGGAGTCTGCAGCACATGGTTAATTTCATGCTGCAGTGCCTGAGAAACGACCGACGCATCGCCCACATTCTCTACATGGCTGATTATTGGGTGTACACCCTCCTAGATCCTCGCTACCGGGACAACTTACAAAGCCTCATACCAACGTTGAACCGGGAGCGTAAACTGCGGGAGTACCAAGACACACTGATGCAGTCCATCATGTTTTACATTCCACCCGACAGCAGTGGTGCTAGTGCTTTACAAAGCAGCTCTGTGTGTCGAGGCAGTGGAGGAAACACGGCACAAAGAGGGAGCAGAGGCAGCGCCTCAGCACAAGGCAACACCACCATGGCCCAAATGTGGCAAAGTTTTGTGTGTCCGCCACAATTGTCTACACCATCACAGACGGCTCCAGTCAGCAGGAGGCAACGTTTCTGTCAGATGGTGACAGATTACATGTCTTGCCCTGTCAGTGTACTCCCAGATGGCTCTTCCCCCTTCAAGTTTTGGGTCTCTAAGCTGGATACATGGCCAGAGCTTAGCCAGTATGCATTGGAGGTGCTGGCTTGCCCTGCTGCCAGTGTATTATCGGAACGCGTCTTTAGTGCCGTAGGTGGTGTACTAACAGACTGTTGTGTTATGAGCTCAATTTCTCCTTCACCTTTGATGTCCGATGAACTCCCTCTGCTGGTGAAAGGAGGTAGTGAAATTGATTTGGATGGGAAAAACCTGTCATCTGAACAGGTGGAGTGTGATTGGACATCCGGAATCTCTGAGTGGATATAAGGCCGCCGACGCCCTGCTGGGTTGCTGGTGATCCTCTCTGCTCTGAGCTCTGGCCTCCAGTTTAGTCCTGTTTACTAAAGCTAAATTTGTGCTCTGCTATCGTTCCATGAGATTTTGTCTGGTTTACTTAGTTTTTGTGTTCAGCCAGCCCTGGTTGGGACTGGCTGATCTCCATTTTTTGTTTCTGATCAGTTGATCTCTTTGCTCTGTTTTCAGAATATACCTGAATGTTGATATAGTGATTTTGAAGTCTAGTGACTTCAGGGCCTTTTCTATCAGATGTGTTGGACATTATTTTTGGCAGGGTTTTTGCGTGATTGCAGACAGTTGCCTTTCTTTCCTGTCCTATCTAGTTAGTGAGGGCCCCATCATTTGCTCAGCCTATCTTTCTGTCTGTGTTTGTGTTTTCATCTGTTTTCACCGTCAATACATGTTGGGGGCTGTCTATTGCTTTGGGGTCTGCTCTGGGGCAGTTTAGATTCCCCTTTCTTTCTTTAGGTTTATTTAGTTCTCCGGCTGTGAACGAGGTGTCTAGGACCACAATAGGAACACCCCACGGCTACTGTTAGTTGTTGTGAATAGGATCAGGGGTCTGCAATCCGCTAGCTACCAACCTCTCCGGTTTTCTGGACTTAGCTTGTATTTTTGTTTTTTCCTCCTCCGGTGACTCATTCATAACAGAATCACCAGCCATACCGCAGATTCTAGGGTACTCAATAGCAGGAAAGAATTGAAAAAAAAAAAAAGTGTCAGAATTTATTTTTCAATGTATATTTTTTCCTCTTTTTCTCTGGGGCCGTAGGAAGAATTTTTTCTTAATGGAGATTAAGCAATTGTCTGATCGTGTGGAGCAGCTGGCTGCTGAAGTGCGGGGAATTTCCACGTATCTTGCTCATTCACATGCTGCTGAACCAAAGATTCCTACTCCTGATGTGTTTTTTGAGGATCGGTCTAAATTTTTGAATTTTAAGAATAATTGTAAATTATTTCTTGCCTTGAAGCCTAACTCATCGGGGAGCTCTGCGCAGCAGGTTAAAATTGTCATCTCTTTGCTGCGCGGCGATCCCCTGGATTGGGCGTTTTCTTTGACACCTGATGATCCTATTCTAACTAATGTGGATGCATTTTTTCAAGCCTTGGGGTTGTTGTATGATGAACCTAATGGTATTGATCAAGCTGAGAAAGCCCTGTTGGCATTGAGCCAGGGTCAGGATTCTGCAGAGTTATACTGTCAAAAATTCCGAAAGTGGGCGGTCCTTACCACCTGGAATGATGGTGCCTTGACAGCTCTCTTTCGGAATGGTTTGTCAGAAACCGTAAAAGATACTATGGTGGGATTTCCTGTTCCCTCTGGTCTTGACGATTCTATGTCATTAGCCATTCAGGTCGATCGGCGTTTATGTGAACGTAAAAGTACACGAGACATGTTGCCACCTGTTGAACAAATGTCTGAACCTATGCAATGTGATAGAGTTTTGTCTAGGGCGCAACGTCAGGAGTTCAGATGGAGTAATAAGCTGTGTTTTTTCTGTGGAGATGCCTCTCATATTGTTTCTGTCTGCCCTAAACGAGAGAAACGTTTTGCACACACATTTGCTGTGGGTGGTGTACAACCTAAGTTTCTTCTGGCAATTACTCTGATCTGCTCCCTGTCCACATTTTCCGCTAAGGCTTTTGTGGATTCAGGAGCGGCTCTGAACCTGATGGACTTGGATTTTGCTAAACATTGTGGGTTTCCTATGACACCTCTGCGGACGCCTATCCCCTTGAGGGGTATTGATGATACTCCTTTGGAGAAGAATAAACCTCAGTTTTGGACCCAGGTGGTAATGCGGGTCGCCCCAGACCATGAAGAAAATTGCAGATTTTTGGTGTTGCATAATTTGCATGATACCATTGTTCTGGGATTTCCCTGGTTGCAAATTCATAATCCAGTTTTGGATTGGAAATCTGTGTCTGTGGTGAGTTGGGGTTATCGGTGTGCTCTTGGTGATGCTCCTGTTTTCTCCACCCCTCCCCAGTCGCATGATGTTCCTGACTATTTGGCTGATTTTTATGATGTATTTAGTGGGAATAAGTCTGCGTCTTTGCCTCCTCATAGGAGTTATAACTGTGCAATTGAGCTGAGCCCTGGGTGTAAATTTCCCAAGGGTCGACTTTTCAATTTATCTGTACCCGAGCATGAGGCTATGCAATCTTATATTAAGGAGTCATTGGAGAAGGGTCATATTAGACCATCCTCTTCACCCTTGGGTGCTGTTTTTTTTTTCGTGGCCAAGAAAGATGGTTCATTAAGGCCTTGTATTGACTATCGTTCACTCAACAAAATTACTGTTAAATATCAGTATCCGTTACCCCTGATTTCTGATCTATTCTCCAGAGTTAAAGGTGCTTGCTGGTTTACCAAGCTTGACCTCAGGGGGGCGTATAATCTTATTCGCATTAAGCATGGGGATGAATGGAAGACGGCGTTTAATACTCCGGAGGGATATTTTGAGTACCTGATGATGCCTTTTGGGTTCACTAATGCCCCTTCTGTCTTCCAGTGCTTCATGAATGATATTTTCCGAGACTTTGTGGATAAATTTTTGATCATCTATCTGGATGATATTTTGATCTTTTCCAGGGATTGGGACTCTCATGTGGAACATGTTCGGACTGTGTTCCGGATTTTGAGGGAGAATTCCCTGTATGTTAAGGGATCGAAATGCCTTTTTGGTGTACAGAGTATTTCATTTTTATGATTTATTTTGTCTCCGTCAACTATTGAAATGGACCCGGCCAAGGTACAGGCCATTTATGATTGGGTTCAGCCCACTTCTTTGAAGGCCCTCCAGAAGTTTTTGGGTTTTGCTAATTTTTATCGTAAATTTATAGCTAATTTTTCTGGGATTGCCAAACCATTGACTGATTTGACTAAGAAGGGTGCTGATGTGCTGAATTGGTCTCCAGAGGCTGTTTCTTCCTTTCAGGAGCTGAAGCGGAGGTTCACTTCTGCTCCGGTTTTGCGGCAACCTGATGTCTCACTCCCGTTTCAGGTAGAGGTGGACGCTTCTCAGATTGGTGCTGGAGCTGTTTTGTCCCAAAAAGATCCGGTAACATCTAAAATGAATTCCTGTGCTTTCTTTTCCCGATTGTTCTCCCCATCCGAAGGCAACTATGATGTGGGGAATCGGGAACTGTTAGCCATGAAATGGGCATTTGAGGAGTGGAGACATTGGTTGGAGGGAGCTAAACATCAAGTCGTGGTCCTTACTGACCACAAGAATTTGATTTAACTTGAGTCGGCCAAACGCTTGAATCCTAGACAGGCTAGGTGGGCCTTGTTTTTCACACGTTTTGATTTTGTGGTCTCTTTTCTTCCGGGCACTAAGAATGTCAAGGCAGATGCCCTCTCTAGGAGTTTCTTTGCTGATTCTCCTATTGTGACCAAGCCTGCTACCATCTTAGGTGAGGGGGTAGTTCTTTCTGCCATCTCGCCCGATTTGAGACGTGCTCTGGAAGAGTTACAGGAGGACAAACCTGAGCGTTGTCCCATTGGAAAATTTGTATGTTCCTGACCAGTGGAGGAAGAGAGTAATGTCTGAAGTTCATTGCTCCGCATTGGCTGGTCATCCAGGTATTTTTGGTACTAGAGATTTGGGGAGTCGGTCTTTTTGGTGGCCCGCCTTGTCTCGTGATGTCTGGAATTTTGTGTAGTCCTGTGGGACTTGCTCCCGGTCTAAACCTTGTTCTCGCTCTATTGGGTTATGATGCCTTTGCCGGTGCGCAGGAGGCCATGGACCCATATTTCAATGGATTTTATTTCTGATATGCCTGTCTCTCAGAGAATGACTGTTATTTGGGTGATTTGTGATAGATTCTCTAAGATGGTCCATCTTGTACCACTCACTAAGTTGCTATCTTCCTCAGAGTTGGTGCCCTTGTTTTTGCAACAGGTGGTTCGCTTTCATGGGATTCCTGAGAACATTGTGTCTGACAGAGAAGTTCAGTTTGTTTCTAGATTTTGGAGGACTTTTTGTTCCAAGCTGGGAATTCAGTTGTCCTTCTCCTCTGCGTTTCACCCTCAGACCAATGGGCAGACGGAGAGAACAAACCAGACTTTGGAGTCTTATTTGAAATGTTTTATTTATGCTGATCAGGATGATTGGGTTTCATTTTTGCCATTGGCCAAATTTGCTTTAAATAATAGAGCTAGTTCTGCCACTTTGATGTCACCTTTTTTTTGTAACTTTGGGTTTCATCCTCGATTCTCTTCAGGGCAGGTGGAGTCTTCTGCCTGCCCAGGTGTTGAGACTGTGGTGGAAAGAATGCACCAGATTTGGGACCAAGTGGTGGATAAGTTGTCTCTCTCTCAGGAAATGGCCCAGCAGTTTTCCAACCGGCATAGGACCATTGGTCCCCGGTTTAAGGTGGGTGATATGGTTTGGTTGTCATCAAAGAATATCTCTATGAAGGTGGCTTCTCCAAAGTTTAAACCTAGATTTATTGGACCTTACAAGATTTTGGAGATTCTTAATCCGGTCTCTTTTCGATTGGCTCTTCCTGTTACTTTCAAAATCCATAATGTGTTTCATAAGTCTCTGTTGAAGAGGTTTGTTGAGCCAGTAGTTCCTGTGGTGGCACCTCCTGACCCTGTATTGGTTGAAGGTAATGTGGAATATGAGGTTGAGAAGATACTGGATTCTCGTCTGGCTAGACGGAGACTCCAGTATTTGGTTAAGTGGAAGGGTTATGGCCAGGAGGATAATTCTTGGGTCTCTGCATCCGATATTCATGCCGAAAGATTGGTTCGTGCTTTTCATCGGGCCCATCCAGATCGCCCTGGTGGCGTGGATGAGGGTTCGGTGACCCCTCCTCAAGGGGGAGGTACTGTTATGAGCTCAATTTCTCCTTCACCTTTAATGTTCGATGAACTCCCTCTGCTGGTGAAAAGAGGTAGTGAAATTGATTTGGATAGGAAAAACCTGTCATCTGAACAGGTGGAGTGTGATTGGACATCCGGAATCTCTGAGTGGATATAAGGCCGCCGACGCCCTGCTGGGTTGCTGGTGATCCTCTCTGCTCTGAGCTCTGGCCTCCAGTTTAGTCCTGTCTACTAAAGCTAAGTTTTTGCTCTGCTATTGTTCCATGAGATTTTGTCTGGTTTACTTAGTGTTTGTGTTCAGCCAGCCCTGGTTGGGACTGGCTGAACTCCATTTTTTATTTCTGATCAGTTGATCTCTTTGCTCTGTTTTCAGAATATACCTGAGTGCTGATATAGTGATTTTGAAGTCTAGTGACTTCAGGGCCTTTTCTATCAGACGTGTTGGACATTATTTTTGGCAGGGTTTTTGCGTGATTGCAGACAGTTGCTATTCTTTCCTGTCCTATCTAGTTAGTGAAGGCCCCATCGTTTGCTCAGCCTGTCTTTCTGTCTGTGTTTGTGTTTTCATCTGTTTTCACCGTCAATACATGTTGGGGGCTGTCTATTGCTTTGGGGTCTGCTCTGGGGCAGTTTAGATTTCCTCTTTCTTTCTTTAGGTTTATTTAGTTCTCCGGCTGTGAACGAGGTGTCTAGGTCCACCGTAGGAACACCCCATGGCTACTGTTAGTTGTTGTGAATAGGATCAGGGGTCTGCAATCCGCTAGCTACCAACCTCTCCGGTTTTCTGGAATTAGCTTGTATTTTTGTTTTTCCTCCTCCAGTGACTCATTCATAACACCGTCGCACGCGACTATCTTCTGATAACGTCGACCGGCTTACTTTTCTGAAAATGAACAAGGCCTGGATCTCTCCAGAATTTGCCAGTCCTCTTCCCGACTAAATAATTGGTTGGCAACTTTATCCAGGTCTCCTGGTTTGTTCATGTTTCTACCACCTGAACTATAATCCCTGGGCTTCAACACAGCCAGTTGTCGCTCAGATGTATCGTCTGCACAGAGAAAAAACACACTAGCTCCTGTGTTAGTGGGGTTCAGTAACGACAGCTGCTCCCCTGCTGTGTGGACAGCAAAGTCTTCTGCTCCATCCACATTAAAACTCCTACTGATTTTTAACCATGCTCCACTTAGGCCTCTGGCTCCACTGTCTCTAGTATTTCCCCTGGCCTCCAACCCCACCTGTTACAGCTCTGAAGTGGCGTCTGCACAATCCACACTTGTTCCTGTGTTACTTGGGCTCAGTCACGTCAGTTGATCCCCTGATGTGTGTCCGGCAAGGTCTTCTGCTCTGTCCACATTCCCACTAGTAGTGTAAATGAGGACAGAGCAGGAGACCTTGCCAGACACACATCAGGGAATCATCTGACGGGACTGAGCCCCAGTAACACAGGAACAAGTGTGGATTGTGCTGACGCCACTTCAGAGCTGTAACTGGCGGGGTTGGAGGCCAGGGGAAATACTAGAGACAGTGGAGCCAGAGGTCTAAGTGGAGCACGGTTACAATCAGTTGTAGCCTACAACCTCTAGAAAACCAGCTGCAAGTTGGCCTCCGCCTGCTGGATGCCTCATGCTGAGCTCCAACAACGCCTGTTGGTGTTCAGAAGTGCCATCTTCACAGAGAAAAACACACTAGCTCCTGTGTTAGTGGGGTTCAGTAATGCCAGCTGTTCCCCTGCTGTGTAGACGGCAATGTCTCCTGCTGCCTCCACATGCCAACAACATCAGGCCTCAGCCTGCTCCATGCCTCATCCTGGGCTCCAACAACGCCAGTTTGTGTTCAGAAGTGCCGTCTTCACAGAGAAAAACACAGTAGCTCATGTGTTAGTGGGGTTCAGTAACGCCAGCTGCTCCCCTGCTGTGTAGACGGCAATGTCTCATGCTGACTCCACATGCCCAAAACATCAGGCCTCAGCCTGCTCCCTGCCTCAACCTGGGCCCCAACAACGCCAGTTGGTGTTCAGAAGTGTCATCTTCCCAGAGAAAAACACACTAGCTCCTGTGTTAGTGGGGTTCAGTAACACCAGCTGTTCCCCTGCTGTGTAGACGGCAATGTCTCCTGCTGACTCCACATGCCCAAAACATCAGGCCTCAGGCTGCTCCATGCTTCAACTTGGGCTTCAGCAACGCCAGTTGGTGTTCAGAAGTGTCGTCTTCCCAGAGAAAAACACACTAGCTCCTGTCTTAGTGGGGTTCAGTAATGCCAGCTGTTCCCCTGCTGTGTAGACGGCAAAGTCTCCTGCTGCCTCCACATGCCAACAACATCAGGCCTCAGCCTGCTCCATGATTCATCCTGGGCTCCAACAACGCCAGTTGGTGTTCAGAAGTGCCGTCTTCACAGAGAAAAACACACTAGCTCCTGTGTTAGTGGGGTTCAGTAATGCCAGCTGTTCCCCTGCTGTGTAGACGGCAAAGTCTCCTGCTGCCTCCACATGCCAACAACATCAGGCCTCAGCCTGCTCCATGTCTCATACTGGGCTCCAACAACGCCAGTTGGTGTTCAGAAGTGCCATCTTCACAGAGAACAACACACTAGCTCCTGTGTTAGTGGGGTTCAGTAATGCCAGCTGTTCCCCTGCTGTGTAGACGGCAATGTCTCCTGTTGCCTCCACATGCCAACAACATCAGGCCTCAGCCTGCTCCATGTCTCATACTGGGCTCCAACAACGCCAGTTGGTGTTCAGAAGTGCCATCTTCACAGAGAAAAACACACTAGCTCCTGTGTTAGTGGGGTTCAGTAATGCCAGCTGTTCCCCTGCTGTGTAGACGGCAATGTCTCCTGTTGCCTCCACATGCCAACAACATCAGGCCTCAGCCTGCTCCATGCCTCATCCTGGGCTCCAACAACGTCAGTTGGTGTTCAGAAGTGCCGTCTTCCCAGAGAAAAACACACTAGCTCCTGTGTTAGTGGGGTTCAGTAACGCCAGATGCTCCCCTGCTGTGTAGACGGCAAAGTCTCCTGCTGCCTCCACATGCCAACAACATCAGGCCTCAGCCTGCTCCATGCCTCATCCTGGGCTCCAACAACGCCAGTTGGTGTTCAGAAGTGCAGTCTTCACAGAGAAAAACACACTAGCTCCTGTGTTAGTGGGGTTCAGTAACGCCAGCTGTTCCCCTGCTGTGTAGACGGCAATGTCTCCTGCTGACTCCACATGCCTAAAACATCAGACCTCAGCCTGCTCCATGCCTCAACCTGGGCTTCAGCAACGCCAGTTGGTGTTCAGAAGTGTCGTCTTCACAGAGAAAAACACACTAGCTCCTGTCTTAGTGGGGTTCAGTAATGTCAGCTGTTCCCCTGCTGTGTAGACGGCAAAGTCTCCTGCTGCCTCCACATGCCAACAACATCAGGCCTCAGCCTGCTCCATGATTCATCCTGGGCTCCAACAACGCCAGTTGGTGTTCAGAAGTGCCGTCTTCCCAGAGAAAAACACACTAGCTCCTGTGTTAGTGGGGTTTAGTAACGCCAGCTGCTCCCTTGCTGTGTAGACGGAAATGTCTCATGCTGACTCCACATGCCCAAAAAATCAGGCCTCAGCCTGCTCCCTGCCTCAACCTGGGCCCCAACAACGCCAGTTGGTGTTCAGAAGTGTCATCTTCCCAGAGAAAAACACACTAGCTCCTGTGTTAGTGGGGTTCAGTAACACCAGCTGTTCCCCTGCTGTGTAGACGGCAATGTCTCCTGCTGACTCCACATGCCCAAAACATCAGGCCTCAGCCTGCTCCATGCCTCAACCTGGGCTTCAGCAACGCCAGTTGGTGTTCAGAAGTGTCGTCTTCCCAGAGAAAAACACACTAGCTCCTATGTTAGTGGGGTTCAGTAATGCCAGCTGTTCCCCTGCTGTGTAGGCGGCAAAGTCTCCTGCTGCCTCCACATGCCAACAACATCAGGCCTCAGCCTGCTCCATGTCTCATACTGGGCTCCAACAACGCCTGTTGGTGTTCAGAAGTGCCATCTTCACAGAGAACAACACACTAGCTCCTGTGTAAGTGGGGTTCAGTAATGCCAGCTGTTCCCCTGCTGTGTAGACGGCAATGTCTCCTGTTGACTCCACATGCCAACAACATCAGGCCTCAGCCTGCTCCATGCCTCATCCTGGGCTCCAATAACGCCAGTTGGTGTTCAGAAGTGCCGTCTTCCCAGAGAAAAACACACTAGCTCCTGTGTTAGTGGGGTTCAGTAACGCCAGCTGCTCCCCTGCTGTGTAGATGGCAATGTCTCATGCTGACTCCACATGCCCAAAACATCAGGCCTCAGCCTGCTCCCTGCCTCAACCTGGGCCCCAACAACGCCAGTTGGTGTTCAGAAGTGTCATCTTCCCAGAGAAAAACACACTAGCTCCTGTGTTAGTGGGGTTCAGTAACACCAGCTGTTCCCCTGCTGTGTAGACGGAAAAGTCTCCTGCTGCCTCCACATGCCAACAACATCAGGCCTCAGCCTGCTCCATGTCTCATACTGGGCTCCAACAATGCCAGTTGGTGTTCAGAAGTGCCATCTTCACAGAGAACAACACACTAGCTCCTGTGTAAGTGGGGTTCAGTAATGCCAGCTGTTCCCCTGCTGTGTAGACGGCAAAGTCTCCTGCTGACTCCACATGCCAACATCAGGCCTCAGCCTGCTCCATGATTCATCCTGGGCCCCAACAACGCCAGTTGGTGTTCAGAAGTGTCATCTTCCTAGAGAAAAACACACTAGCTCCTGTGTTAGTGGGGTTCAGTAATGCCAGCTGTTCCCCTGCTGTGTAGACGGCAAAGTCTCCTGCTGCCTCCACATGCCAACAACATCAGGCCTCAGCCTGCTCCATGCCTCATCCTGGGCTCCAACAACGCCAGTTGGTGTTCAGAAGTGCAGTCTTCACAGAGAAAAACACACTAGTTCCTGTGTTAGTGGGGTTCAGTAATGCCAGCTGTTCCCCTGCTGTGTAGACGGCAAAGTCTCCTGCTGCCTTCACATGCCAACAACATCAGGCCTCAGCCTGCTCCATGATTCATCCTGGGCTCCAACAACGCCAGTTGGCATTCAGAAGTGTCGTCTTCCCAGAGAAAAACACACTAGCTCCTGTGTTAGTGGGGTTCAGTAATGCCAGCTGTTCCCCTGCTGTGTAGACGGCAAAGTCTCCTGCTGCCTCCACATGCCAACAACATCAGGCCTCAGCCTGCTCCATGCCTCATACTGGGCTCCAACAACGCCAGTTGGTGTTCAGAAGTGCCATCTTCACAGAGAAAAACACATTAGCTCCTGTGTAAGTGGGGTTCAGTAATGCCAGCTGTTCCCCTGCTGTGTAGACGGCAATGTCTCTTGCTGCCTCCACATGCCAACAACATCAGGCCTCAGCCTGCTCGATGCCTCATCCTGGGCTCCAACAACGCCAGTTGGTGTTCAGAAGTGCCGTCTTCCCAGAGAAAAACACACTAGCTCCTGTGTTAGTGGGGTTCAGTAACGCCAGCTGCTCCCCTGCTGTGTAGACGGCAATGTCTCCTGCTGACTCCACATGCCCAAAACATCAGGCCTCAGCCTGCTCCCTGCCTCAACCTGGGCTCCAACAACGCCAGTTGGTGTTCAGAAGTGCCGTCTTCACAGAGAAAAACACTCTAGCTCCTGTGTTAGTGGGGTTCAGTAATGCCAGCTGTTCCCCTGCTGTGTAGACGGCAAAGTCTCTTGCTGCCTCCACATGCCCACAACATCAGGCCTCAACCTGCTCCATGCCTCATCCTGGGCTCCAACAACGCCAGTTGGTGTTCAGAAGTAATAATAATTATAATAATCTTTATTTTTATATAGCGCTAACATATTCCGCAGCGCTTTACAGTTTGCACACATTTCATCACTGTCCCCGATGGGGCTCACAATCTAAATTCCCTATCAGTATGTCTTTGGAGAAGTGCCGTCTTCCCAGAGAAAAACACACTAGCTCCTGTGTTAGTGGGGTTCAGTAACGCCAGCTGGTCCCCTGGTGTGTAGACGGCAAAGTCTCCTGCTCCATCCACATTCAAACTACTATTGATTTTTAACCATGCTCCACTTAGGCCTCTGGCTCCACTGTCTCTAGTTTTTCCCCCGGCCTCCAACCCCGCCAGTTGCTGCTCTGAAGTGGCGCCTGCACAATCCACACTTGTTCCTGAGTTACTGGAGCTCAGTCACGTCAGTTGATCCCCTGATGTGTTTCTGGCAAGGTCTCCTGCTCTGTCCATATTCCCATTACTAGTAGTGTGAATGAGGACTGAGCAGGAAACCTTGCCAGACACACATCAGGGGATCAACTGACGTGACTGAGCCACAGTAACACAAAAGCAAGTGTGGATTGTGCAGACGCCACTTCAGAGCTGTAACTGGCGGGGTTTGAGGCCAGGGGAAATACTAGAGACAGTGGAGCCAGAGGCCATAGTGGAGCAAGGTTACAATCAGTAGTAGTCTACAACCTCTATAAAACCAGCTGCAAGTTGGCCTCTGCCTGCTGCATGCTTCATCCTGGGCTCCAACACAGCCAGTTGTAGCTTGGAAGTGTCGTCTGCACAGATAGAAACACTCACTCCTGTGTCTGTGGGGTTCAGTAACGCCAGCTGTTCCCCTGCTGTGCGGTTGGCAAAGTCTCCTGCTGCCTCCAAAATCACGCAACATCTTATTTTCTACTTGCTCCAAGTAGGCCTCAGCCTGCTCGGAGCATTGATCCTGGGCTCCAACACAGCCAGTTGTAGCTTGGAAGTGCCGTCCGCACAGATAGAAACACTCGCTCCAGTGTCTGTGGGGTTCAGTAACGCCAGCTGCTCCCCTGCTGTGTGAATGGCAAAGTCTCCTGCTGCCTACACCGTCACACTACTGCTGATTTTTAACCGTGGTCCACTTCGGCCTCTTGCTCTACTGTCTCTAGTATTTCCCCTGGCCTTCAACCCCGCCAGTCGCTGCTCTGAAGTGTCGTCTGCACAATCCACAGTTGTTCCTGTGTTACTGGGGCTCAGTCACGTCAGTTGATCCCCTGATTTGTGTCCAGCAATGTCTCCTGCTCTGTCCCCATTCCCATTACTAGTAGTGGGAATGTGGACAGAGCAGGAGACCTTGCCGGACACACATCATGGAATCAACTGACGTGACTGAACCCCTGTAACCCAGGAACAAGTGTGGATTGTGCAGATGACACTTCAGAGCAGCAACTGCCGGGGTTGGAGGCCAGGGGAAATACTAGAGACAGTAGAGCCAAAGGCCGAAGTGGAGCACGGTTACAATCAGTAGTTGTGTACAACCAATATAAAACTCGCTCCAAGTATGCCTCACCCTGCTGCATGATTGACCCCTGGGCTCCAACATCGCCAGTTGCTGCTCTGAAGTGTCTTTGGCACGGGTACTCCCTCCTGCCCAGCCTGTTTCCAGCACGCCTGCTGTTTCCGGGTAGTGTCAACGTCACTTTGCCACCGATACGTTGTCCTGTCGTGTTGCGGTCGGGTTAGCCGAGTCTATGGTGCCTGTAGATTCGGTGCTTCCTATGTGGGCTGCGGGTTCTGGTAATAGGACAAGCACCCCCTGTTGGACTATGGGATTCGGTAACTGCGTCCTGCTCGCGGCCTTGCAACTGTCACGTCCGCCATGTCTGTTTGTCTCAAGAACTCCTGGAGCGATGTGCATGCGCATGTTTTGTCTGCTGTCCTGCATGTTCCCTAGAGCAGTGTGCAGACTCACCTCATGTCTGAGCTGCAGGATGCCTGCGTTTCTGCTCTGCCTTCTGTGATCTTCTCGTCATGTCTGGAGTCCTTGATCATGTGACGTTTCTTAAGATCCTGCACTGTCTGGTTCTGCAATCATCTCGTCATGTCTAGAATCCCGGATCATGTGTTCTTCCTAGGATCCTGCACTGGTTGGTTCGGTGATCATCTCGTCATGTCTGAAACCCTGATCATGTGATGTTTCCTAAGATCCTGCACTGTCTGGTTCTGCTATCGTCTCGTCATGTCTAGAATCCCGGAAGTGCTCCCCTGGTCCTGACCTGGAGGAGGAGGTGCTATGCCCTATATCAGGCCGCCTCTTCCTATGCTCAGGGCCTGATTATTGTGTTGCTTCCCTGCAAGGCTCTGGGTCTGTGGGGTTGCTCCCTCTATTCTGTGCCCTTGCACTTTGCTCTGTAGTGCGTCTCTGCACACGCTCCGTGCTCGTATTCCGCCTCTTGTCTTGTGTTGTCTCTCGTGCCATGTTTGTCTTTGCCTTGCTTTGCCTTGTAGTCCTTCTGCTGTTCTTTGTCTTAGTCTGTTTTGCTATGTCTCGCCTTAGCTATGCTTTGACTTGTAGTCCTTCCTGTGTTCTCTGCCTCGCCTGTTTTGCCATGTCTTGCTTTTGCTATGCTTTGACTTGTAGTCCTCCCTGTGTTCTCTTCCTTGCTATTCCTTGCTTTGTGTTCCTCCCTATGGTCTCAGTCTTTGCTTGCTCTGCTTCGCTCTCTCCTATGGTGCTCTGTAGTGCTCCCTGGCACATGCACCATTTCTCCTCTCCTTAGTGCTCGTTTCTATGTCTAGTCCCAAGGTCTTCCCTTGGCCCGGCTTTGGGCTTCTGCCTACGCTCCGCTGCTAGACTCTGTCCTCGCTCTGACCTGGCTCTGTTTCTGCTTGTGTTCCTTGCCTTGCTCCCTGCCTTGTCCTTGCATTGAACCCCGGTATGGGTTCCCCTTGGCCGTCTCCTGTGCCGTGGTAAGTGCCACGTGTTTGTGTACAGCCGTGTGCACTGGCCAGTGTGGCTTGCCCCCTGCGTGGCTCCTAGCACGCAGCCCTTCCTTGTGCCCTGGCGTGGCTCCTAGCACGCACCCTGCCTTGAACCCTGGCGTGGCTCCTAGCACGCACCCTGCCCTGAACCTGGCGTGGTTCCTAGCACGAAGGTTCCTTTGCCCGCCTCCTGTGCCTTAGTCATGCCTCGTGCTGGCGTTACAGCCGTGTGCATTGGCCAGTGAGGTGTGCGTCTCTGCGTGGCTCCTAGCACGCAGCCCTGCCTTGAACCCTGGCGTGGCTTTTAGCACGCACCCTGCCTTGAACCTTGGCATGTCTCTACACGCACTCTGTCTTGTACCTTGGACCCTGGCGTGGCTCTACACACGCACCCTGTCTTGTGCCTTGGCGTGTCTCTACACGCACTCTGTCTTGTACCTTGTGCCTTGGCGTGTCTCTACACGCACTCTTTCTTATCCTATGCTTTGGTGTGGCTCTACACACGCACCCTGTCTCGTTTTTGAACCTTGGCGTGTCCCCTACACACGCACCTCGCTTTGAACCCTGGCGTGTCCCCTACACACGCACCTTGCCTTGCACCTAGCCTTGAACCCTGGCGTGTCCCCTACACACGCACTTAGCCTTGAACCCTGGCGTGTCCCCTATACACGCACCTAGCCTTGGACCTTGGCGTGTTCCCTAAACACGCACCCTGCTTGGATATCTGTCTTGCCTCCTTGCCTGAACACTGGTTTGCCTGCCGGATGCCCAGAACCTGCCGACCGTTGCCAGAGGTCCGGAACCAGATGACTACGGCCTGATGTCCGGAGCTGACGTCCGCAGCCTGATTCCTGGACCCTGTCGGTTTGCCAGCAGTCCGGAGTCCGATGCCATCATGCCATTACCTGTGCCTAGGCGTGCCACCTGGCACGTACCATGTTATGGACCTTGGCGAGCCCACGCGCGCACCTTGCACGTTTTGCTTGTTTACTCTGTATGTGATCCTGTGTTATTCTAATGAAGATACCTTGCACCTACGTCTAGTCTCGTCTTGCTTCCTGCTCGTCCTTGTCGTCAGACACTAGTCTAGTGTCCCCTGAGCTGGCCGTCTGGTCCCAGCAGTCGTGGTGGCTCACCCCCTTGGTCTTGCCCCTGACACTCCCTGTATAGGGGGTGGATTCTCACAAGGTCAGCTCACTCTCGGTGGGTGGGTGCCACGACCCAGAGGGTCCACTCAAAAAATGGGCTCAGCTGGAGCTGAGTCCGTCACAGCAACTTTGTTGATTATGGGTACCTTCTGCTACCCATCCGGGTTCCAGCACCATCAGCTGGTTTTCGGCAATGTCTTTGGCATGGGTACTCCCTCCTGCCCAGCCGGGTTCCAGCACCGTCAGCTGTTTCTCGGCAGAGCCTTTGGCCGAGGTGCCTCCTTCTCGGTGTCCGAGTTCCAGCAACGTCTGCTGGTTCTTGGTAGTGCTTTAACGCACTGGTACCTCCTGCTTAGAAACCGTGTTCCAGCACCGTCAGCTGGTCCACAGTTGTGCCATTGGCTCTTGTTCCTTCTGCTACCCATCCGGGTTCCAGCACCGCCAGCTGGTTCTCGGCAGTGTCTTTGGCACGGGTACTCCCTCCTGCCCAGCCTGGTTCCAGCACGCCTGCTGTTTCTGGGTAGTGTCAATGTCACTTTGCCACCAATACGTTGTCCTGTCGTGTTGCAGTTGGGTTAGCCGAGTCTATGGTGCCTGCAGTTTCGGTGCTTCCTTTGTGGGCTGCGAGTTCTGGTACTAAAGGCTGGTTCCGTAGTGCCAATAGGACAAGCACCCCCTGTTGGACTGTGGGATTCGGTAACTGCATCCTGCTCACGGCCTTGCAACTTTGTTGATTATGGGTACCTTCTGCTACCCATCCGGGTTCCAGCACCGTCAGCTGGTTCTCGGCAGAGCCTTTGGCCTAGGTGCATCCTTCTTGGTATCCGAGTTCCAGCAACGTCTGCTGGTCCTTGGTAGTGCTTTGTAGCACAGGTAACTCCTGCTTAGTAACCGTGTTCCAGCACCGTCAGCTGGTCCACAGTTGTGCC
The DNA here is from genome assembly GCF_039654945.1 of Dendrobates tinctorius. Taxonomy (NCBI): domain Eukaryota; kingdom Metazoa; phylum Chordata; class Amphibia; order Anura; family Dendrobatidae; genus Dendrobates; species Dendrobates tinctorius. The sequence continues at coordinate 14,132,795 of NW_027361797.1, read as the reverse complement.
ATTGGCTCTTGTTCCTTCTTCTGCCCCTCCGGGTTCCAGTACTGTCAACTGGTCCTCGCTAGTTTCATTTGCTATTGTTCCTTCTGCTACCCATCCGGGTTCCAGTACCGTCAGCTGGTTCTCGGCAGTTCCTCAGCCTTCTTGTACCTTCTGCTACTTTTCCAAGTTCAAGCTTTTGGAAATGGTTTTTGATTCTCACTCTGGTTCTCCCTGACAATGACCCTGAAGACGATGACCCTGAAGACCACACAGAAGAATACCGAAAAGATGACCCTGAAGAAGATGACCAAGAGGACAAAGAACTTGAAGACAACCACCAAGATGCAGAACAACAAGAGACAGAAGAACAAGAAGCATAAAAACCAAAAGCAGAAGAACATTAAGCATAAGATTAAAAATCTGAGCAAATGATATCTAATTTATAAGCAGAAGAAGACTAAGCAGTGTATGGGGGTGAGTCCGTTCCTCCTCGTTTTGCCCCTGGAAAAGGCCTGCTGCTGCAGGCCAAACTGAACGCGGACAAATCCTGTTGTAAATCTTTTGTGACAGGTTGAACGGAAGGTGTAATCTTCAAACTTTTATAGATTATAACTACAGGAATGCCTGACACAAATAAGAATATGATGAAGAAGAATAGGAAGAAGATGAAGAAGTAGAATATGAAGAAGAATAATAGTTGAATAAGAAGAATATGAAGAATGTAAAAAAAAAAAAATAGGAAGAAGGTGAAGAAGAAGAAGAAGAAGATGAATAAGGTGAAGAAGAAGTTGATGAAAAAGATGCTGCTGAGGATGATGAAGGAGAAAGTGTGGGAGAAGTAAAAAAGAAGGTGAAGAGCATGGAAGTAGTGAAACATACATATCTGACAAAATATTAAAGACTTTAACATAGTCAATATCTTTGTAACTACGAACGTCTTTAAAAAAAAAAAAATTACTGCTATTCCATTTGATTGGGCTAAACCTCTATGGCTTTAATATCTCCTACACCTCCCACAATACATTCTACATTATTATTAGTTGTTTTTCTTCATGTAGAATTAACCTACAGGGAAAAAAAGGGTTTTTTTATTCCGATATTTCTGTTCCATTGACTTGAATGGGACTTCCGGGATCGGAATCGGTGATACGCTATACTTTTTTTAGATCGGCCGATCCATTCCGATCCGATATTTTTCAGTATCAGGTGGTATCGCTCAACACTAGTTAAGAGGCACACTGAGATTCTGTCGCCCTGGGCCCAGGAAAACCTAGAGCCGGCACTGTTACGACTATCAGTGATCAATGAGGAGGAAATGTTGTTATCCTAAGAAGGCTGAAAAAGCAATGAATAAACTGTGTGTGACAGGATCCTAACTTAATAATCCATGGGATCCACTGGTATTTATTTGCTTTTTTAGCCTTTATTGGTTTAAAGAGTTGTTGTACAGCTGTTTTGTGATGACAATTGTATGGACTTGTTTTTAATTATTTTATTTTTTAATTTATGCTTTTAAAATAACTTAGAAAAAGTTTGCTGTATGGAGCAATATGAGGGGCTCATTATTCTATATTGAGCACTATGTGGTGCCCATGGTACTGTAAGGAGGAATATATGGGGCTCATTATTCTGTCTGAAGTACTGTGTGGTGTCCTTAATACTGTATGGAGAAATATATGGAGCTCATTATACTGTATGGAGCACTACGTTGTGGCCATAATATTGTATGGATGACTATACTGTCCGATTTCAGAGCTATTGTAGAATTTACAATATATATCAGTCATGTAATAAAAGAAGTGAAATCTTTGGCATTGTACTATACCTATATTTCTTTGACGTATCTGTACATCATGCATTATAGTATAGGTTTAAGGGGCCCACTGAGACTCTGTCGTGCTGGGCCCACGAAAACCTAGAGCCGGCACTGTTACGACTAAAGTGATCAATGAGGAGGAAAAGTTGTATCCTAAAAGCACTGAAAAAGCGATGAATAAACTGTGTGTCACAGGATCCTAACTTAATAATCCATGGGATCCACTGGTATTTATTAGCTTTTTTTTAGCCTTCATTGGTTTAAAGAGTTGTTGCACAGCTGTTTTTCATGGACTTTAGCTCAGCGTTCAATACCATTGATCCGAATTTACTTCATAAGAAAATGGTAGCTCTTGGAGTCCCTCTCAACTTATGCTTGTGGATTTATAACTTCCTGACAGCCAGGATACAGAGTGTAAAAGTTGGACCATTCACTTCGGACACCTTGGTCACAAACATCGGGGCACCTCAGGGGTGTGTTTTGTCACCGTTACTGTTTTCTCTCTATACGAATGATTGCATCTCTTCAGCAGACTCAGTAAAAATCTTGAAATTTGCCAATGATATGACACTGATTGGTTTCATCAGGGGAAATGCTAAAGACTTGTATCGGAGAGAGGTGGAAAGAATATGTGACTGGTGTAAAGCCAATAATCTTGTACTCAACACTAAAAAAACTGCTGAGATGGTTGTGAATTTTAGGAAAGATCAACATGAGATACTTCCAATCTACATCCATGACGAAGTGGTTCTTAGGGTCACAGAGACCAAATTCCTTGGTGTTATCATGTCTCATGATCTTAAATGGGGGAAAAACGTGGATGCTGTTTTAAGAAAAGCACAACAGAGGATGTTCTTCCTGTGTCAGCTGAAAAGATATGGTTTGTCTAAGAATTTGCTGATCTTATTCTTTAATGCTGTCATCAGATCTGTGATTTGTTCCTCTCTGATAGTCTGGTATGGGGGAGCCACTGCGCATGACAAACTCCGCTTACAAAGGACTTTCAGAACAGCAGAGAGAATTATAGGTTCCCCCCTGCCTAAAATCCAGGATCTTTATGATAAGAGTATTCGATCCCACGCATTGAAAATGTCATCCGATCCCTCTCACCCGGGACACTCCTCATTCCAACTACTCCCTTCAGGACGTCGCTTCAGAGTCCCCAAATGCAGCACCAACCGCCATATGAACAGCTTCTATCCACTCTCTGTTCAACAATTAAATCGTCATGTGTAGACTATATACTGTATCTGTCTTGTTAGATGTTACTTGTTTATCTGTTGCTATATATTATGTTGCCTCTTTGCCACAAAGAATTCCTTGTATATATGTAATATGTACTTGGCGATAATAAATAAATTTGATTGAATTTGATTTGATTTGATTGTTTTGTGATGACAACTGTATGGACTTGTTTTTAATGATTTTATTTTTGAATTTATGCTTTTAAAAGAACTTAGAAAAAGTTTGCTTTGTGGTGTAATTTGCTGGACTCCATTTTTTTATATTTCTGCAGATACACCTACAATTGTACTCAAAAGTTTACATACCCCAGCAGAATTTTTGCTTTCTTGTCCTTTTTTCAGAGAATATGAATGTTAAGACCAAAACTTTTTCTCCACCCATGGTTAGTGGATAGGTGATGCCATTTATTGTCAAACTTCTGTGTTTTCTCTTTTAAAATCATAATGACAACCCAAGACATACAAATGACCCTGTTCAAAAGTTTACATACCCCATTCCTTAATACCGTGTATTGCCCCCTCTAACATCAATGACAGCTTGAAGTCTTTTGTGGTAGTTGTGGACAAGGTTCTTTATTTTCTCAGATGGTAAAGCTGTCCACTCTTCTTAGCAAAAAGCCTCCAGTTCCTGTAAATTCCTGGGCTGTCTAGCATGAACTGCGTGCTTGAGATCTTCCCAGAGTGGCTCAATTGATACTTAGGTCAGGAAACTGAGAAGGCCACTCTAGAACCTTCTATCACGATCCATTTTTGGATCTGTGTCGGTTTGGGCTGCCCACATAAAAACTTTTTTCCTTTCAGGCCATTGGGGGTTAATATTATTTTTTCCCCCGGTGGCCACTGGTGTTACTACATGTTTAGTTAGTCTGTGTGTGCTGGTGGTGACCAATCCCACCTTCCTATATCTTCCTATATAAGGTCACCTGGTGCATCAGCTGACTGTTGGTTATGACAGGTCCTTTAGGGATACCAACCGTGGTGAAGACTGGAACTACCTGGTGCAGTGGTGGTTCAGCTTATCTGGAGCATTGGTGATACTGCTGAAAGCTGAGTTCAGGAGCCTTACTCTGCTGCTTGGAGCATTGGCAGCAGAGAAAGCTAAGTGTTTTTTTTTAGCCCTGTCTGTATCTCCCCTTGGTGTTTATTAGTGCAGTGGTGGGACCAGTGTCTGCACTTACCAATTCCTTAGTGAGGGATAGGTGCAGGTTAAGTGAGGGACAAGGTATCCTGCTTGGCGACAGGTTAAAAGAACCTGTATAGGGATGCTAGTAAGAGCAGGGCACATGCTCAGGAGATTGCAGGAGGTGTCAATTTCCCCATTTCGTATATCGCAGGGCCCACCATTGTAATTGTTTCCCCAGTGTCCCCTTGTTTGTCCAGTTGTTTTGGTGACTGACCGATCTTTGGGTCGCGTCACGCAGGGCCAGTCACATATCGTGACATTATATCCAAACGCCCATTTTTTCTGGTGAGCCATGGCCCAAATGCAGACCTTTGTCCAATTGCTTCAGACCCTCACTGAGGAGAGCGGGGTGCTGCGTGGTGTGGTGGAGTAGCAGCTGCAGCAGTTGGTGGGGTTCGGGGCCTCAGCTCAGGTTCAGGCTCAACCAGAACCCAAGTTATCTCTCCCAGACAGATTTTCTGGGGGGGAGAGATAATTTTCTGGTTTTTCAGGAGGCCTGCAAGCTAAACTTCAGGCTCCCCCTCGTTCTTCAGGGAGTGTGGAACAGCGGGTGGGATTCATCATATCCATTCTTAAGGGTGATCCCCAATCCTGGGCCTTCTCCCTGCCATCCGATTCACCAACTCTACGGTCGGTGGACGAGTTTTTTGCGGCTTTGGCTAATATGACCCATGTAGTTCTTGCTAGGGAGGAGGACACACTGTTGTAGGCGGACAAGCCCAGGCAGTTGGGAGGAGTTGGTTCACCAGCGGTGTTGCCTGCGGTTCGTCGTGGTTTGGGGGCATGTTTTTGCTGTGGGCAGACTGGTCATTTTTTTATGGTCTGCCCGGCTCGCGCCAAAACTTCTGTATCACCAAAGAAGCCACGTTCCCCTGATGGTGTGGAGGGAGGCGACCAGGGAGTGTATATTTCCTCCATTTTATTCTCTCAATGTACTATATCAGCAGAAGTGGTTGTTGGCAGGGTACCTGAGGGCATACTGGTGTTTGTGGACAGTGGAGTGGGAGTCAATCTGGTGGACGCTCACTTTGTCCAGACCCATGGCCTGAGGTATAGGATGCTGGCCAAACCCCTAAGTGTCCAGGCCATTGACTCTGTCCCACTGAGCCAGGGGAGGCTGACCCAAGTCGTAGAAAATATACATCTGCATATAGGGACTCATCATGAAGAGTCCCTGTCATGCTACGTCTTGGGGGCTATGCCACCACCTATCATTTTAGGCCTCCCTTGGCTGGAAAGACACAACATTGTAATAGATTGGCGGTCTAGGGAAGTAGTCAGCTGGGATCAGTCATGTGAGGGCTGTTGCCCGGGGGCTACTATCTCTGCCGCCTTTCTATAACCGTCCCTTTCTTCTCCAGTGGGGGCAGCAGCAGTGCTGCCAGGGAGTAGGAGAATGTCTCAACTCTCACCATTAGCCAACCCTGAGAGGCAGAGTCCTCAAGGAGGAGGGGTCGGAGGAGGGTGGTGGTTCCCTCTCAGAATTGTGGGGGTGTGAGTGTTGTGACACAGGAGGACACCTCTGTTGTCAGATCCTTAAAGAGTTTACCTTCTTGTGGAAAACGTGTGCATGGTAATAAACGTTCCGGTCCGGACTTGTGTGTAAATGAGTATGTATGGGTGTCCACCAAAAACATCCAGTGGAAGTGTGCTGCTGGAGTCTGGAGTTCTCGGGTGATCAGGCCATATCAGGTGTCAGCCATCCTTGGCCAGGGGACTTAGCAACTGGAGTTACCCCCAGTAATGCCCATACTCAACTCATTCCCCAGGTTGGTGCTCGGGAGATTTGCGGTGCCTCCAGAGCATACGTTGTCACCTCCATCAGCTCACGTTTGTCATGAACCTGAGAGTCAGGTGGTTGCTGAGGTGAACTCTGCTGGATTTAGGAGTCCTCTCTGTAAGTGGTTTTCCGATGAGGTGTGCTAGTTTGGGCTGCTCCCATATAAACTTTTTTTCCTTTCATGCCATCGGGGGTTAATGTTAGTTTTTCTCCCCGGTGGCCGCTGGTGTTACTACATGTTTAGTTAGTCTGCGTTTGCTGGTGGTGACCACTTCCACCTTCCTATATAAGGTTACCTGGTACATTGGCTGACTTGGTTATGACAGGTCCTTTAGGGATACCAACTGTGGTGAAGACTGGAACTACCTAGTGCAGTGGTGGTTCAGCTTATCTGGAGCAGTGGTGATACTGCTGAAAGCTGAGTTCAGGAGCCTTACTTTGTTGCTTGAAGCATTGGTAGTAGAGAAAGATAAGTGTTGTTTTGTTTAACCCTGCCTTTTGTATCTCCCCTTGGTGTTTATTAGTGCAGTGGTGGGACCAGTGTCTGCACTTACCAATTCCCTAGTGAGGGACAGGTGCAGGGTAAGTGAGGGACAAGGTATCCTGCTCGGCGACAGGTTGAAAGACCCTGTATAGGGACGCTAGTAAGAGCAGGGCACATGCTCAGGAGAGTGCAGGAGGTGTCCTTTTCCCCATTCCCTATGACAGGCCCACCATTGTAATTGTCTCCCTGGTGTCCCCTTGTTTGTCCAGTTGTTATGGTGATGGACCGATCGTCAGGTCGTGTCACGCAGGGCCAGTCACATATTGTGACACCTTCACTGTGGTCTGCTGTAGCCTATGACAGGTCAACTTGGCCTTGTGTTTTAGATCCTTGTCATGTTAGAATGTCCAAGTACGTCCCATGCGCAGCTTCCGGACAGATTATTACAAATTTGCTGATAATGTGCTTCATTCATCTGTCCTTCAATTTTGACCAAGGTAATGATTATACAAAGTAGTCAAGTGCTATGTATATTCTTCTGTATTATAAAGATCCATAAAATAAAGCGCAGATACACATGATATACCCTGACTTCATTAATAACTTTATTCAAGTTGGATAATGTGAAAGTTTCCATTAAAAGTCAGGACAATAGTCTTAAATGTGGCCCTGATGATGATGGGCCCTTGACTCATGAAGAGTCATCCTTTAACAGGAGAGGAAAAACCCCCAGTGGAGGAAACCTCTAGGGAACCATGGTTAAAGGAGTGCCCTTCCCTTGGGCTGCGAATAGGTGAGAGCAGAGACCGAGCCCGGAATCTGCCTCTTCTTACAGCCTGTACCTCACCTGTGTCGTGAGTACACTTGGCTGCTGAAAGTCTAGTAAATGTCATATCCATAGGTGAGAGCAGTCCAAGCCTGGAATCTGCCTCTTCATGCAGCAGGTAAGTCACTTGTCTGTGAACACGTCTGACTGCGGAAAGTCCAGTAAGTGTCATATCCATAGGTGAGAGCAGTCCAAGCCTGGAATCTGCCTCTTCATGCAGCAGGTAAGTCACTTGTCTGTGAACACATCTGACTGTGGAAAGTCCGGTAAGTGTCATATCCATAGGTGAGAGCAGTCCAAGCCTGGAATCTGCCTCTTCATGCAGCAGGTAAGTCACTTGTCTGTGAACACGTCTGACTGCGGAAAGTCCGGTAAGTGTCATATCCATAGGTGAGAGCAGTACAAGCCTGGAATCTGCCTCTTTATGCAGCAGGTAAGTCACTTGTCTGTGAACATGTCTGACTGCGGAAAGTCCGTTAAGTTTCATATCCATGGGTGAGAGCAGAGACCGAGCCCGGAATCTGTCTCTTTTTGCTTAATCTCGGGTTGCCTGATCCTCACATGGTAGCCACCATGTAAGGGATTTGTAGTGGAGTCATCGTCTCCTGCTAGATACCTTGAGTTCTTTTCTCAGTCTGTTTGCTATTCTGACTTCTGCCACATATGGTACTGTGTGGATTTCAGCATACAGCTAATCCTTATCCACTTCCCCCGTAAACAGACTGTATCTATGCTTACGACTGTATTTAGGAAGGTGATCATGTGAATGATGACGGTGGGCAATCACAGACCATAATCGACGATGTGGTCGATTTTGTGGCTGATCTTGTGACGGACGATATAGTGGAGAACGGGTGAAAACTACAAGGGAATAAACAGCGTATCAGTAGTGGCAGATAACAGAGACAACAGCATGATACAGAGTGCAATTACATCAGTAACTAACATAAAAGAGGCTGCACAGTAACATTACAACACAGCTATGGCAACGTTCATGCTCTAACACTATCTTGCTCTATTCAGAAATGCAACCTATCTGTAATCAGTGTAAAGCATTAACTAAACTAAGAGATACAGACTACACAGAGGCTGTTTAACACAAACACATAAATGAATTCTAGTCTCACCGGAATCCGCTGGTCAGAAACAATGCTTTGTAGGGAGTTTAAAGTGAAGCGAGACAGCCAGGATACTTGTGTATCACTAAGAAAAGCCCAGGAAAGATGTGTACATTTCTCTTTCTACCTGGGAAAACTAAGGAGGCATTCTATGCATAACACACTATTCCTTAAAGGAGAATTCTCTCTTGTACACAGAAACAAGATAAATGAGTTTAAAATAACTTCTAAAGGCTGTAACTGGTAATACACTATGAATTTTAGCTTGCTGCACATGAATGGGCAGAATACTCCCCGCTTGGCATCAGCCTGGAAATTCGCCAAAATGTTGTGACGTTTCAAAGCTTGATACGTAACAATACTGATGTAAAAGTTTTGATAATCGGGGCCCTAAGCACTTTTGTAAGAAATTAAAGATGGTCTTTTGATAAACTTTGAGCTGACATATGAAAATCACTCACTTCTTTTAAGGCCTTGTTTGAATCGTAAATATCTCGTTTGATGTCCAGGTTGTGAGGACTTAGAATCATATGTATAATCATTTAAGTCTGGATCAATCTTCGACTCTTTCACCTCCAATATACCGGCCTTGTGTGGCATTGTAATGTCGCCAGAAGGACAGGAAATGTCAAATTCTCCTGTAACACAAAATATTGAAATTAGATTTAATAAAATGCAAGATTCTATGTGATTAAGATTATTGTTAACATTTACAGGTTATTATAACTTCTAAATAGAACATTAGACTGAAAGGGACCCAAGGGACCCAATCTCCAGAGAAATGATCCAGCGTTCAGAGAAAACATAGTTTTCTGCTGAACCATGTGACTGTAAATCGGACTGGATATCACAATGTCTTTCTTATGTGAAGACTGGAAGTTGCTTTCTCATTATAAGTATATGGAACCTCGCCCTGATTCTCATAGGCTGACATTGGGGAAAGCGCTACCGCACCACACATAAGACATATTAATGTAAAGTCCTTGTTGGTGTAACTCTCCTATAATAATAGGTGCGCACTCCCAAAAATTGATGAAGTAATTGATAATAATCTAGGGGCCAATTTCACCTTTGATAAAGGCAGTGGCTACATTACAGTACAGATACATTTAAAATAAATTTATTTTATTAATGACGTTGGGAAACAAAGTAAAGTTAAAATTAAGAACGGTGCACCTAGGTTATTATCAGTTACCACACATAAGACGCCGTGTGAGCCGACAAAGCTGAATCGTGGTCACATGGTTCAGAAGACGACCAGAATGGCTCTGGAAACCAGAGAAGACGGCAAATGGTAAGTATTTTACCGCATGTACACTACACTACTGATATATCTAGGAGGGGTTAGACAATACATATGGAGCTGGAGAGCTTCTGTAAGGTCAGATTTATCCGGCTGTAGTTACCATTTAGTTTGGTGTTGCTCTCTGTAAAGTCGTCGGCACAATATTGGCTTTCAGCATCTTGCATTGGCTTTTTCTTTTTCAGACAACTATAAGAATTGCAAAAATAAAAGTCACATTGTAAATCACAAAGTAAAACATCTGTATTCTGCAGAATGCGAGAATGAAACATTTTATCTAGTCCTATCTGTAGAGAGATCACCAGTCAGTCATTTTGATGTCTTTGACAATCAGCAATTTAGTTTAGTAAAGTATATACAAGTTGTAGCAGAGCCAGGTAGGAAAGGGTTAAGTCCGAGCTTTGCAGGATTTGATAAGAAGCCCCTATAACTTTTTGCTGAAACCAGGGCCTGTGTTCACCAGATGTTTCAGTCTGCTGGATGGAGCTTGTGAGCTGGAGTTTTATGAAAGGAATAAAGCTGCACCGGTCTGGACCAAACCTCATTGACTGTGTGAACGCTGCGTAATCCCTGCCTGAGAGCGTGAATCCCTACAAAGTCTAATATGTACCCATCAGTTACCCACAGGGCACAGCCCTAGGGGTGACGAGTGTGTGAACCACAAGAGGCCTACATAAAATATTCCCATTACTGGAGTAACCTGAAGATGTGACATTTCCTCTACAGACTCCTGTGTAGCCCATAAATCATGACTTACTATACTTACCAATAGAAGATAGCAATGGCGCCAATGATTACTGCGAGGACGAAGACAGTGACGGCAGCAGGTATAACAATCCTACAGACTGGATCCTCAGATGTTTTTGGAGGCACGGTGACATTCTCTAAAAAGCGAAAGAACATAAGTGATCAGGTGACCAGAGCTGGAATGTGTTCAGAAGTGGAAACCAAATACATGGACTGGGCGGACTGAGGAACCAAGTATGACTATTAAAAGAGGGGAATTTAGTTTGGAAAAATGATGGATTATTTTTCCGTCATGTCAATATATAATGGACAATACAGAGATCTGTTCTTTTATATCCACATGATGGGAGATGTCACCTGAAATTACAAGTAACACATGAAAAATCCTCCATTCCACTCGTATTATGTGACGTCATATAAATCCCCAGTCACAGAAGAGAAGTTACAGAACCCCTAATGACACGGAGAAGACGCTCATAAACTGGGCCCTAATAATGGATCCTAATAGTTTCTGGGGCCGGAGGTGAAATGTTACATGTGAAGGACATATCTGATTTCTGAGCTGCTTATCGCCTGTCTCTTGTGGGCGCCTTCTGCTACATGTAGGAGTCAGTGCATCCAGCAAGGAGAGCAGTATTAATGCTCGGTGTCTCCTCTATGGGTTATTAGATTGGACACTGGAACCCAAACTGCATCTTTCCCCAATTTCACATTGAATGGTAAAATGAATGGTGTCATTCAAAACTACAACTCGTCCCGCAAAAAGATAAACAATCCTCATACGGCCATATGAAGGGAAAAAGTTATAGCTTTTGGAAGAAGTAGAGGAGGAAAAAGCCCAAAAATTAAAATTCGCTGAGGCGGGAAGGGGTTAACTCCATAGTCAGTGTATATGTGATAATGCCCTTACCTGCATAGATCCTGTCCTGCGCTCGTCTTGATAGATGGTTGAGCATAAAGATAGGAGCACCCTCTGCAGGTGCTAATAGCACGCTGAGAACTAGAAGTAGTCTAAACAGCATTGGAGCCTGGAGGAACATCGCTTACTGTGTACGGCACAATCAGCTTCTCCAGACAAAGGATCTCACTGCAAAATCGCTGGTTATAGCCAAGGATTCCGTGACATCACAATTGGAACCTAATTGTGACATCACGGGAGGCGGGGCTACACATGAGTGACATCATGGGGGCGGGGTTACACATGAGTGATGTCACAATTGGCGCTCATGCACAGGTGAGCAAATAAACTGACAATACAGAAACCTTCTCAGATTCAGCAAGAGAGCACAATATCAAGATATTACATTGTATGAGCTGCAGGACGACCTTAGTCATTTATCTTACAACTTGCCCTTGTGGTCTGATTTATGCTCACATAAAAACGTAGGAATTGAGAATCCGGATCCTTGAACACATGAAGGATATTAAGGCGGCAGAAAAGATGCCACAGGAAGACTTGGGTGCGAATGTAAAATTTAACCCTTTAGCCTAATATTTTTGAGACTTCCATCAGTGGCACTTACTCTGCTTGTGGGGAATTGATTGTCTTTATCCAGGTAATAGACGAGGTGACATGACCCAGAAATTGGCCCAATTAGAAAGCAAATGGATCACACCATTAAATGCATGAAGCCAAGGGGTTCAATGAACAATGGGGCTTTGGGAGTTTCCTATAAAATATTGATCTCGTGTCTGTTACTATATACAGGTCAGATATTTATCCTTGGCTCTTATGTCTTTTCTTTCCCAATTTTACATATACTGTAAATACTTTTTCTGGCAGTGAATACTTACTTTTTGCCATTTTTATTTGTCTGGATGGCGTGTTATCAATTCTAATAAAATAATTTTCTTTTTGTATTTTTTCTAGGCTGTAGGATATAACACACATATGTCATCTTATATATTTATATATATCCTTGTTGTCACTTGGAATTTATCTTTTTGTTCCCTTAAAATTTATATATTTATTGTCTATTTTTTGTCAACAGATATTCTGATTTTTTTTTTATTAATTTGTTATCACACATTTATGTTTATATATTGCCTGCATTTATACATATTTATTTCTCAAAGCTTATCATGCAATACCCAGATCTGATTCCAGTAGGACACGTCCCTTTCCCCTCCCGTTTTTATATATATATTTTAATAATGTCTCTTGTTTCATGTTGTCCTTACTAATAAAGTTGATAATTTGCCGTCTTTTGAATACATTTCTTTGGGGTGTACATATATTTCGGTGAGAAATTACACATCACATTCAATGTGTATACCTTAAAGTGATATACACATTATCCCTTCCTTTGTGGATTGGATGGATTGTTGCTGATATTTATTGAGAATTTCATGTCAATAGCACTTTTAAAAATATATTAGCTTAGAAAATTGGTGACGTGTTTAATACTACTTTCTCTGACACACAAGCCTTGGTTTAACGGGTAGAAGAATAAATAATGAGAAATATGACTTCAGCACCTTCCCATCACTGGAATCTTTGGATTATTCACTGACTGTGACTACTACTCCCATTTTCTATGTGCCTCAGCACTGCAATATTACACCACAATCAGTTTTAGGAATTTTTCTATCCCCATGGGTAATGAGCTGCGTGCTCGGACCTCTTATCATATGATCTCTCTGAGAAAGCTACCTAGCGAAACGTACGTCAGAGTTCTGGGGTTTTCCATTCATGTGTTGGTCTCTTTATGGTTTGTGTCATTACTGCATAGCCACTAAGATTTAGGCTGTGTGCAGATGGACTTTTTGGCCCTGCGGATTTTTCGCGCAGAATGAAAGAAATCCGCAGGTCAAAAGACCTGCATTTTTCTTGCGGATTTCTTCCATTTTTCATGCGGTTTTCATGCGTTTTTTGTGCGGTTTTCCATCGCGGTTTTCCCCCTGCGGATTTGGTGACAGGGGAGATGGAAAACCGCGCAAAAGAAGTAACATGCTGCGGATTTTGTACCGAGGAATGCACACGGCTGGTAAGCGCAGACGACGCCATCCTAAGCATGAGCATCCCACTTATGCGTCTGCTCATGCAAACATTGACGCACCTTAAGGAGCAGGCGTCTGCAGCCAATGTTGACGAGGAGGAAGAGGTGGAGGGAATCCTTGATGACATTCAGCCATTGTCTGCTCAGGGACCTCTCCTGGACGAGTTGGAGGAAGAAGAGGAGGATGATGATGGGGATGATTACTTAGGGGAGGAGGATGCATCTCGTGGGGAAAGTGAAAATGTTGGCGTGGCAAGGTCTGGTACAGGGTTTGTGCGTGACTGGAGGGATGTGGATTTGCCAGAAAGTGCTCCTCCAACCAGCACTCGCAGTGCATCATTGACACCGGGAACATTGGCCCACATGTCAGATTATGCCTTGCGGATCCTAAAAAGGGACCCCCGCATTGCCAAAATGATGAACGATGACGACTACTGGTTGGCCAGCATCCTGGATCCACGCTATAAAGGCAAATTACAAAACATCATGCCACAGGAGAACCTTGACCTAATATTGGCTAATAAACAAGCAACTCTGGTAAATCGGTTGCTTGAGGCATTCCCAGCACACAGCAGCGGTGATGGTTCTCACACGAGCCGTTCGGGCCGGGCGCAGCTTGGCAGAGGTGTTCATGGTGCACACAGCAGAAGTGGCGTTGGAGACAGGGGTTTCATGACAATGTTGTGGACTGATTTTTCAAGTACCGCTCACACAACTGGTAATACAGCATCGATGGAAAGTGACAGGAGACAGCAGTTGTCAACTATGGTTACAAACTACTTTTCCTCCCATATCGATGTTCTCCCACACAGGTCATTCCCCTTTGACTATTGGGCTGCTAAACTGGACACCTGGCCTGAATTGGCACAATATGCCTTACAGGAGCTCGCTTGCCCAGCTGCAAGTGTGCTATCGGAATGAGTCTTCAGTGCAGCTGCATCAATCCTGACAGAAAAAAGGACCCGTCTGTCAACCCAAAATGTGGATGATCTAACCTTCATTAAAATGAACCATGCATGGGTTTCCAAAGATTTTGTCCCACCTTCCCCTGATGACACATAGAGTGACAGCAAAATGGCTTGCTTTGGTCCACCTCTTCCTGGGACTTGACCTATTTCGCCTTTTGCATCAGCTGAATGTCCAACATCAGCATATGCCACTTTCTAAAACTCCCTAACTGTGCTGCCTCCCCCCCCCATGGCCGGGGTCACCACCTAGCGCACGACACCGTGCGAGTGCCGTTGCCCTGGACAGGTGGGTAGGCCGACTCTTGGGCGCGGGCACTGGCACAGGGTCCCTCATAGTGCAATCAAGTGTCTCTGACGGTGGTGGTGCACACCCGCCGTCAGACACACCGCCGTACTATGAGGGGCCCAGTGCCAGTACCGACGCCCACGAGTGGGCCCCCCTTGCTTGGGCAGGGCCCCAGCATTTGCAATCTTTACCTCTCCCTGCTCCTCCGCTGTGTAGTCTGGGCCGTCAAATCCATACTGTGCCTGACACCGTCTGAGCCTGCCTCCTGGTGTATTGACATACATTTTGAATGTGTACGCTATCCATACATGTTATCCGGGGATACGGTACCCTTTCTCACCTTTGTGCAATCACGTGCAATCCATACTGGGCCTAACACCGTCTGAGCCTGCCTCCTGATGTATAGACATATCTTTTGAATGTGTACGCTATCCATACATGTTATCCGGGGATACGGTACCCTTTCTTACCTTTGTGCAATCACGTGCAATCCATACTGGGCCTAACACCGTCTGAGCCTGCCTCCTGATGTATAGACATATCTTTTGAATGTGTACGCTATCCATACATGTTATCCGGGGATACGGTACCCTTTCTCACCTTTGTGCAATCACGTGCAAGCCATACTGGGCCTAACACCGTCTGAGCCTGCCTCCTGATGTATAGACATATATTTTGAATGTGTACGCTATCCATACATGTTATCCGGGGATACGGTACCCTTTCTCACCTTTGTGCAATCACTTGCAAGCCATACTGGGCCTTACACCGTCTGAGCCTGCCTCCTGATGTATAGACATATATTTTGAATGTGTACGCTATCCATACATGTTATCCGGGGATACGGTACCCTTTCTCACCTTTGTGCAATCACGTGCAATCCATACTGGGCCTAACACCGTCTGAGCCTGCCTCCTGATGTATAGACATATCTTTTGAATGTGTACGCTATCCATACATGTTATCCGGGGATACGGTACCCTTTCTCACCTTTGTGCAATCACTTGCAAGCCATACTGTGCCTGACACTGTCTGATCCTGCCTCCTGATGTATAGACATATCTTTTGAATGTGTACGCTATCCATACATGTTATCCGGGGATACGGTACCCTTTCTCACCTTTGTGCAATCACGTGCAAGCCATACTGGGCCTAACACCGTCTGAGCCTGCCTCCTGATGTATAGACATATATTTTGAATGTGTACGCTATCCATACATGTTATCCGGGGATACGGTACCCTTTCTCACCTTTGTGCAATCACTTGCAAGCCATACTGGGCCTTACACCGTCTGAGCCTGCCTCCTGATGTATAGACATATATTTTGAATGTGTATGCTATCCATACATGTTATCCGGGGATACGGTACCCTTTCTCACCTTTGTGCAATCACTTGCAAGCCATACTGTGCCTGACACCGTCTGAGCCTGCCTCCTGATGTATAGACATATCTTTTGAATGTGTACGCTATCCATACATGTTATCCGGGGATATGGTACCCTTTCTCACCTTTGTGCAATCACGTGTAACCCATTCTGGTCGTGAGAACGACTGGCGAGCTGTTAAGCAAGCTACAGCACCTGTGGTTTGCACACGTAAGTTTTTCATTTTTTTCAGGAATGACGGTTAGGCCTAATTCCGGAACTGCGGTTGACCTGCACTTACTGGGAAATCATCGTTCGCGAGTAATAATTGTAATCAATGATCCCCATCACTATCGTTGTTCAGCGGGTTATCTGCACCTGTAAGCGACAAACGCTGGCCTTTTCAGTGTAGCGCACATGCAGCCACGGACATGTAAGGGCATGACACACCAGTTATTGGCCAATCTCATGTGCCAGAGCCTCACGTTTCCCTCTAGTAAGCCAGACTCAGACCGCGGGGCATGACGGAGTCTCGTTCGTTAACGGAATTAAGCTTGCAATGTGTGCATCTGTTCTGTAGCTGGCATGGTTGAAGTTGCCCGTGTTGAGTCAAATTACGCCGTAGGCTCCACTCCTGGTGGTGCCCTTCTGGACATTCCTTTAAGGTTCAGCTTTGCAACCATACTGCCCACGTAAAACAAACACTTTGCCTTCATGAACGCTGTTTGGAGGGTCATGACTCGTGGGAATAACGCCGCCCAATCAGTTAACCTGCTAGAGAGATCCTTCGTTGCTCCCAAGCATGACATCACACTCCCTAGGAGGAAGGTAATGCCACTGTGGGGACCGTACTCCTGGGGGCGACACAAGTGCACTGATGCCCAGCCACTGCTCGATGAATCTGCTGGTACATTGACCCAGACCACTACATTCCCCTCGCACGCTACCCGGCCTGAATCTGACCCTGATGAAACTCAGGTTACCCTTCCCATATACAGTTCCATCTTACACGGTGACAAAGAGGAAGCTGCAGATGAAAGTGCAGGTTCGGCCCACCCGCCATCAGACACACCACCATACTATCAGGGGCCCTGTGCCAGTGCCGTCGCCAACGAGTGGGCCCCCCCTCCTTGCTCAGGATCACAGCACTTGCAAGGCTGAACTACTGTGCAGTGAGATGGAAGATGGGGACGACGAGGAGTCCAGACTAGTACAGGGATTCCCTAGCGAGGAGACTTATTTGATTGTTTTCAATGTTGGGACAGCAATTTTTGGGGAGCACTATACTCTGGAGAATGATAGACGGGGCCCTCCATACACTGGAACATTCCAAAGGTGGACATCAGACACTGGAGCAGCATTTACAGGGCCCATTATACACTAGAGCATTAGAAATGGGGCCCATTATGTTTGGAGCATTATTTGGGCCCATAAGACAGTGGAGCTTCATCCATGGGGACCAACATATACTGTAGCATTATGTGGAGCTCATCATATACTGTTTCAAACATTATATGGGACCAATGATTCTGTATGGAGAAATAGATGGGCCTCGTCATGAGATGTAAAAAGTGAAGTACTTTTCATTGTACTATACCGCTATTTCTCTGCCGTATCGGAGCATGATGAGTTGTGGTATTATGTGTTAAAGGGGCGCTCTTTCGCCCAGGGCACATGAAAACCTGGAGCCAGCCCTACCCCCCCACAACTTTAGCCAAATAACCCCCATTTTTCAGTGCGTAACTTGTATTATGAAGTTAATTAAGGTTGACCAGCTTAAGTAAGAAGAATTGATGCTTTTGGCATTCAAATGAGCACTGTAGGTGTGTTTCCTGTCCTCCTCTCACTGTCGACTTTTATTCCCCATTGACTTACATTGGGTTTCGTGTTTCGGGACGACCCCGACTTTTCCCTATAATCGGCCGATCTTGCTCGACCCGACTTTTGGAAAAGTCGGGTTTCACGAAACGAAACTCGACCATAAAAAACAAAAAGTCGCTCAACTCTAATGATGACGACTGCGCGGAACCCAGTCTTACTGGAAGATAGTCACAGTACCTAGGTCCCATCCAATTTGCTGATCTCTGGTGTACAGAACCCAGTACAGTGTAATGATAATAATGAATCTGACTAGTGCAAATAACCCATTCCAGGATGGTGACGAAGACAGGTGTACAGAGCCCAGTCCAGTGTGGTGATGATGATGATGATGATGACTGGGGCACAGAACCCAGTCAGTGTGGTGGTGGTGATGATGGAGATGACTGGTGCACAGAGCCCAGTACAGTGTGGTGATGGTTGATGACTGGTGCACAGAACCCAGTCCAGTGTGGTGATGGTGGTGATGATAATGATTGGCGCACAGAGCCCAGTACAGTATGGTGATGATGGTAGTGGCGATGATGATGACTGGTGCACAGAGCCCAGTCCAGTGTGGTGATGGTGGTGATGATGATAATGAATGGTGCACAGAGCCCAGTATAGTGTGGTGATGGTGATGATGATGACTGGTGCACAGAGCCCAGTCCAGTGTGGTGATGGTGGTGATGATAATGATTGGTGCACAGAGCCCAGTACAGTGTGGTGATGATAATGACTGGTGCACAGAGTCCAGTACAGTGTGGTGATGGTGGTGGTGATGATAATGACTGGTGCACAGAGCCCAGTACAGTGTGGTGATGGTGATGATGATGACTGGTGCACAGAGCCCAGTCCAGTGTGGTGATGGTGGTGATGATAATGATTGGTGCACAGAGCCCCGTACAGTGTGGTGATGGTGATGATGATAATGACTGGTGCACAGAGCCCCGTACAGTGTGGTGATGGTGGTGGTGATGATAATGACTGGTGCATAGAGCCAAGTACAGTGTGGTGGTGGAGATGATGACTGGTGCACAGAGCCCAGTACAGTGTGGTGACGGTGATGATGATGACTGGTGCACAGAGCCCAGTCCAGTGTGGTGATGGTGGTGATGATAATGATTGGTGCACAGAGTCCAGTACAGTGTGGTGATGGTGATGATGATGACTGGTGCACAGATCCCAGTACAGTGTGGTGATGATGATGACTGGTGCACAGAGCCCAGTACAGTGTGTGATGATGGTGGTGATGATAATGACTGGTGCACAGAGTCCAGTACAGTATGGTGATGGTGGTGGTGATGATAATGACTGGTGCACAGAGCCCAGTACAGTATGGTGATGGTGGTGGTGATGATAATGACTGGTGCACAGAGCCCAGTACAGTATGGTGATGATGGTGGTGATGATAATGATTGGTGCACAGAGTCCAGTACAGTGTGGTGATGGGGGTGGTGATGATAATGACTGGTGCACAGAGCCCAGTACAGTGTGGTGATGGTGGTGATGATGATGACTGGTGCACAGAGTCCAGTCCAGTGTGGTGATTGTGCTGATGATAATTATTGGTGCACAGAGCCCAGTACAGTATGGTGATGGTGGTGGTGGTGATGATGACTGGTGCACAGAGCCCAGTCCAGTGTGGTGATGATGGTGGTGGTGGTGATGATGATGATGACTGGTGCACAGAGCCCAGTCCAGTGTAGTGATGGTGGTGGTAATGATAATGACTGGTGCACAGAGCCCAGTACAGTGTGGTGATGGTGGTGGTGATATTGACTGGTGCACAGAGCCCAGTACAGTGTGGTGATGGTGGTGGTGGTGATGATGATGACTGGTGCACAGAGCCCAGTACAGTGTGGTGATGGTGATGATGATGACTGGTGCACAGAGCCCAGTCCCCAGCGTGGTGTTGGTGGTGGTGATGATGATGACTGGTGCATAGAGCCCAATACAGTGTGGTGGTGATGATGATGACTGGTGTACAGAGCCCAGTACAGTGTGGTGATGACTGTTGTGGATCTTTTATTCCATGACCGTGTGAGAAGACAGGCGTTTAGCACCATGAGGCTGGTTTCACATTAGCGCTTTTTAAGCGCACGCACGGCCGGGGGTAGCTCCGCCCCCGAGCCGGCTCTCTGCCCGGCGTGCCCGCCCCTTGCTTGTAGCGCCGCCTTCTAGCGCACAGCGGCGCCTGCGATCGGCGCACCCTATCTTTAGCATAGGGTGCGCAGATCGTGCGCCGGCCGTGCGCTAGTTGCACTTTGACCTGCGCTGCGCACTTTTGACGGTGCGCCGTGCACGCCAAAATCAAACTTTTCGGATTTTGGCGCGCACGGCGCACCGTCAAAAGTGCGCAGCGCAGGTCAAAGCGCAACTAGCGCACGGCCTGCGCACGATCTGCGCACCCTATGCTAAAGATAGGGTGCGCCGATCGCAGGCGCCGCTGTGCGCTAGGAGGCGGCGCTACAAGCAAGGGGCGGGCACGCCGGGCAGAGAGCCGGCTCGGGGGCGGAGCTACCCCCGGCCGTGCGTGCGCTTAAAAAGCGCTAATGTGAAACCAGCCTTATACGTTTTCTCTGGCACCTGGGAAATCTAGATAACGCCATGTGTCTGTGGTGCCTGGTATGATGTGTACATGGCGCCCACTTGCATTTGCCATTTTACAGGTTCTCTGTCTTCTGTGCCAGTGAGACCCCCTTCTCTGGAGCATGACAGCACCAGGCCGGACCCTGTAAGCACCCCACCCATCTGTACTTAGTTCTTGGCAGTGAATTAGGAATTGGAAACTTGGCACCATGTTGTGTTTGGCAGGGGGGCATATCCGGAGCCTGGTCATGCTTCCCTATGGTTTGCTGGATGGTATTTTCGGTGCGTGCACAGAGGAGTGGTCAATTTATTGAAAATTGGTGAACCTTGCTTGGAATGAGCACAGGTTTGAAGCCACTAGTGACGAATGAGCGTTCTCAGGTGTTATTGTGGCGTCCCTTAGGCTCAGTCGCCAGAGAGGTACTGCACCTCCTCCTGAGGTGTGGTGCCCCACCATCCAGGTAAGGTGGGAAGCTCCTGACCACGCTCCAACACCTGCACCCCACACGACAAAGTAGTGTAGCAAAGCACCTTCGGCGGCTCCATGCTTGGAGTATAGCAAAGCACCCATTGGTGGCTCCCTGCTTGGAACACGAAACGTGCTGGGAGGTGGGTGGAGTTGAGTTTACATTAAAAGAGCAGGAAGAGTTTAGGAGTGATTCAGTCATTCAGTCTTTCAGTCAGCCACTGAGAGTGAGTGAGGATGCAGAAGGACAGAGAGTGAGACAGAGAAGATCCCCGTGAGAGGGATGGATGAAGGAAGTGCTGCAGCAGGCCACAGTGCCCTGGGTCTGCTGGCACAGGAAAGAGACATAGAAAGGAAACCTGATTTTTCCATAGAGAGAAAGGATTAGTACGGAACGTGAGGAGTAAAAGAGAGAACAGAGGACGTGGGTTAGAGGACAACCCTGCCTAGGAGTTCTAAGCACAAGGCCGGGGCCCGGTCCCCGAGGTTGTATGGATACTAATGGTCCTGCAGCAGACACCAGAGGGAATAGAAGTTAACCATACTTTATTCCCACATCAGACTTGGGGGCACAACAGCAACATTGATAGTGAGCCGGGACTAGGAAGCAAGGAGTCCCCGAAGCAGGCTACAGCTGTCTGCCGTACAAGGAAAGTTCATAAGAACATTGGACAGGAGGAACTCCAGTGTAACTCATTACTGGGAGTACTTCATTTATAGGCGCTATAAGAGGAGACGTTCAGAAAGGCACATGTTGGCGGAGTGTTGGAAAGGAGTGTTCCACCTGGCCTGGAGGTTGACTGAGTCCCTGACCCGGAGGACACGGCACAGAGGCAGGCACCTGTTTGCACAACAGACTGTGAGTAAAGCTTTGGAACAACATGCCCTGGTGTCCTCCACTTATTCCTGTGCCAACACATCTACACTGCCCTGGGACTACAGCTTCACCTGTGCGGAGCTTTTACATCTTTGCTGCACCATACCATCAGTCCCAGAGGATCTGCATGCAGCGTCGGCTTAACACCTTCCTTGCCGAACACCACAGGTGGCGTCACAAACTATTCATTTAATCAACTACATTCCACCATTCAATCTCCCTTTTACTTGGGCGCCCAGGGCCACGGACCGGGTCACCGCTGCTGTGACACCTTCCCCCTGAGTGACCGGCCCGGTACCGAGTACCCCACAGCCCTGGGAGGGCGACCCATTATCAGAGTATGGCTGGTTTTACATTTACCTTGTTCTTGTGGGCCGATTTTGCGGCCTCAGTAGATTTCTATGGGGCCGCAAAATCGGGCCGGAAAAAAAGTCCACTGTGTGCCGTAAGGCTGTGATGGCCTTTTTAGCGGCTGTGATAAAAGATCGAGCTTGCTCAATTCTTTTATATGGCGTACGGACACGGCCCCCATTGTAACCAATGGGGCCACAAAAACAAACGGAAGGTTTTTTGTATGGCGCTCTGTGACTTCGGGTTTTGCAGAACACGTTTTTTTTCCCCCAATACTATTTCCATAGTATTGGAAAATTGAAAAACAGCGATCACAAACTTTTTTGCAGTCCATTATTGCGGCAGACCACAAAAAATGCGGCGAAAAGGGCAGCAGTAACGGGCTGCAAAAAAGCGGCAAGTGTAAAAGCAGCCTATGTCCTGTGTGCTCCAATAGTATGTTCAGTCCCTGCGGCTGCATGTTAGACAGTCACAACACATCTGGGATATTGCCTAACAAACAGGAATCCCCACATGTGTTGCTGCTGTCTAACAGCCGAGAGACCTGCAGCCGCGGGGACTGAACATACTAATCGGGCACGCCGAGGACACTCGGATACCACCTTACCTGAGCACGCTCGCTCATCAGTAGAAGCCACTTTATGGTTGATCAGCACAGGGAGTAAAACAAATGTAGAAAATCTGCGACTAATCTGCTGCAAAATCTGCGTGAGACTCTGTTCTGGAGGGCAATTTGTGTTTAGATTCTGTGTGGAATTTTTTTGCAGCGAGTGGGAGAGATTTGGTACAATCACATCCACTTTGTTACTGTTACACCCAGCAGACTTTTCACCTAGAGTATCGGATGTAAAAAGTGTACAGATCGGAAACCGCACAATGCCGCGCACTGTATAGAGCAGCTCCGCTTTACTGAAGTGAATAGGAGCTGATCTGCAGTACCTGAGAACGGCCACTACACAGTGTGAGGCGCTGTGCTGTTCTGCCTCTGCACGCTGTTTACAGCTGATTGGTGGGGAGTGTCGGCTTTCAGATCACCACCGATCTCATATTGATGACCTACCCACAGGACAATTGTTATATCTGAGTACCAAAAAACCCCTTTATTACCAGGAGAATCAAAATACTGTTTTTTTATGTCACTTACTGTAGAAATAAATCCAAAAATGAACTTGGCTTCTAGAATGTGTCCATCTGACTATTGTAGGAGGATCTTTACCTGTCACAAGAAGGATTCAGGAGTAAATCTGGGCAACGATGAGGAAGCAAAATACAGCCGCCATGTCCTGCCGTCTGTAATCTGTCCCCTCAGTGTTGCTGTATATTGCCCCCCACTGAATCTGACCTTCACTGGTGAGTTCAGACCTATGTGATGCGCAATATAAGGACTGACCAGAACCTGACATCCTCCTAGGAGTATATGATGTGTTCAGGTCAGGAGACCCGCAGCCGGTCCATGCGGTCAGTCCGTGCATCGTGGTCCGGACGCTGTCTGTGGTACGCTCTTTAGGGCTCTCACTGCCATATGTTGTGGTTATGGAATGAATTTTATTGAGTCTGGCTGAAAGAACAATAAATCCTTGGTCAGCCAGCAGTAGTGACTCTAGGCTGCTAATCCTTGACGGACACTTGCTCAGTAGTGACCAGTAGATGCTGTCGTGCGCACTTAGGCCTCTTCCACATATGAGTTTTTTGTCATCAGTCACAATCCGTCGAATTTTGAAAAAAACGGATCTGGTGACTGATGCCGCTGGATCTGTTTTTTCTCATAGATTTGTATTAGCGACAGATGGCCACACGTTTCATCCGTCGTTCAACGGATCTGTCGAAAATTCTTTGTCCGTCGGCCGGAGACAACGAACATAGGAAGATTTTTTGTCACCGTCGAAAAATGGGACAGCTGTCCGGTATTTGCTAGAATGGAAGCCTATGGGCGACGCATTTGTCCGACAAATGATGGAATCCGGCAACGGATTCCATTTTTTTTTTAACTGTGCATGTGCTGACACTGTGCCTGTATGGTGTGTGCGGGCTGTGTGTGTGTGCCTGTGTGACGGGGGGTATGCGTGTATGTGTGTGTGCGTGCAGGCATCGTCCGATGGGACTACAAGTCCCATCCGGGCTCTGCCTTCCACAGTGACAGTGATTGACTTCTGCCCAGTTGCTTGCCAGCAGCATGGATGCTTCTCTAAATCAGGTCTCATAAAGTCATTCCAACATTTCAGGTTACCACAGGCAAGGTGATAACTTGTGGATTCGTGCAGCTCTGAGCTCTACCCACTATACACCGCTGTCTCTGGCAGTGCCATAGAGAATGAATAGAGCAGACGCCCCTTGTGACATTTCACAAGCCTGATCGCCGGATCTGTTGGGATCCCAGCGGCTGGATAGCTGATACCATTTGAAATGTTGAAAATAACCCTTTAAAGCAACTTTCCACTCTGGGACTGAGAAATATTCACTTCACATGTATAGTCACCATCCTAGTGCCCTCTGTTTGCTTCCCGATGCCTCTTTCTCTGAGGCCAGCATTCCTTTCCTTCCAAGATGGCCGCCTCAGTGGCATAAGGAGTGAAGTAATCGCTCTAAGTCACCCCTGCTATTCCTATTCCATGTAACAAGGATGGTAAGGGAGGTGGCTTAGACTTATTGATGCACTTCTCAAGCCAATTTTGCAACCATTTTGCATATGGGAGGAAAGCAACACTGGCCTCAGAGAATGGGGCATCGCCAGCCAAACGGAGGGCACCAAGCTGTGACTAAACTGTGAAGTGTATCGTCCCTTTCCAGTCACAGTTTTAACATCTTGACAGAATATACTATATTATATTCATGAAGAGAGAGATTGCTGTCTGCGCGGCAGGCGGTGGCCGTGGAGCGCGGCAGGCAGTGGATGTGGAGCGCGGCAGGCAGTGAAGCGCGGCAGGCAGTGGCTGTGGAGCGTGGCAGGCGATAACCGTGGAGCGCGGCAGGCAGTGGCTGTGGAGTACGGCAGGCGGTGGCTGTGGAGCGCGGCAGGCGGTGGCCGTGGAGCGCGGCAGGCGGTGGCCGTGGAGCGCGGCAGGCGGTGTCTGTGGAGCGCGGCAGGCGGTATCTGTGGAGAGCGGCAGGCGGTATCTGTGGAGAGCGGCAGGAGGTGGATGTGGAGTGTGGCAGGCGGTGGCCGTGAAGCGCGGCAGGCAGTGGCTGTGGAGCGTGGCAGGCTATAACCGTGGAGCGCGGCAGGCGGTGGCCGTGTAGCGCGGCAGGCGGTGTCTGTGGAGCGCGGCAGGCAGTGGCTGTGGAGCGTGGCAGGCAGTGGCCGTGGAGCGCGGCAGGCGGTGGCTGTGGAGCGCGGCAGGCGGTGGCTGTGGAGCGCGGCAGGCGGTGGCTGTGGAGCGCGGCAGGCAGTGACCGTGGAGCACTGCAGGCGATTATATTATAATCAAAAGTATTGACCAAAAAATATATCTAAATAAAGTGCAGTGCATATATAAAGCGATTTCTAGTCAAAAAAGTACATATCAGTAAAAAATAAATCCCACACCCCACACCCCAACGCGCGTTTCACACGTTGCTTCCTCAGGGAATTGTTCTTTAATATTTAAATTTATTATGGGATTTATTTTTTACTGATATGTACTTTTTTGGCTAGAAATCACTTTATATATGCACTGCACTTTATTTAGATGTATTTTTTGGTCAATACCTTTGATTATAATTTATTAAATTGGATTGCTACTATATGGAATATATGTGCTGCTTCACTTCCCCCTCTTTTTGCTTTTTTATTGTCTTTTTGTGTTGGGATTTTAATGTGTCCTATGGTGTCCTTAATAAAAGTATTTATATTGATTTCAATATTGTAATTGTGTTATTGGCTCTTTTTGGATAGGTGGCTTATTTTTGTTTTATCATACCCAAACATGTGTGGATCCTAAGGGTGCGTGCACAAGCTGCGGATTCTGCTGCGGATTTGGCCCTGCGGCTCCCCAGCAGAATCCGCTGCATTGTACAGCACCATTAGGCTATGTACACACGCTGCAGATTTGGCCCTGCGGCTCCCCAGCAGAATCCGCTGCATTGTACAGCACCATTAGGCTATGTACACACGCTGCAGATTTGGCCGTGCGGCTCCCCAGCAGAATCCGCTGCGTTGTACAGCACCATTAGGCTATGTACACACTCTGCGGATTTGGCCCTGCGGCTCCCCAGCAGAATCCGCTGCGTTGTACAGCACCATTAGGCTATGTACACACGCTGCAGATTTGGCCCTGCGGCTCCACAGCAGAATCTGCTGCGTTGTACAGCACCATTAGGCTATGTACACACGCTGCAGATTTGGCCTCTGCGGATCCGCAGCAGTTCTGCAGTGTACAATACAAGGTAAGTCTATGTGACTTACACTCCGCGGTGCCCACGCAGCGGATTTTTAACTGTAGAAAAGCTGCGGTTTTGAATCCGCAGAATTGACGTCAATTCTTTCTGCGGATTCCGCTGCGGTTTGCCATCTATTCCATCGTCCAGGTGGCAAACCGCAGGGGAAAAGCACAGGCCAATCCGCAGGTCATTTGAGCTGTGGATTTATCTGTGGATCCGCAGATACAAACCCGCGGGTGAATCCGCAGCGTGTGCACATGGCCTTATAATGAATGGAAAATGGAAACCGCAAGGAGGCGTGGCTTGAGCTGGCTATGGAGTAGCAAGCACAGCTCAGGAGCTCTGAGGAGGCATCCTCCAAATCTACGATTGTGCCCTCCAAAAGTGCCAGTGTGCCTGCATTTAGGCACAATCCCCGGTTCTGTGTGGTGCCGCGGGGGTTAGAACGAAGGCGGAGGGATCTAAAGCTCCTCAGCGTCCTCTCTCTTGAGCGCTACCTTCCCTGCATCTAGGAGACGTGAGGCGGAAGGACACAAAATAATCCTAAAGTTGTACACTCTTACTTGCGTTGGGCCCGCCTACCGCCTAAAAAAGAATTGTCATTTTTCCTGGTTGGTCCCCACCTGTACCGGGCCCCTTGTGGGTCGCTGGGCGCTAGCATTCAGCCCTACTGCTGTGAATTGTGCGGCGCTGTGGGAAATAGAACGGGGCGGAAGACTCTACTCCCCCAAGCTGTGTGGAATACTGGCCGTCGGCCTGTCATAGCCGCACGGCGGAAGGACACAAAATAGTGCCAAAGTTGAGCTCATCCTAGTGACGGACTTACTTGTTGCTTAATTAAAGGTCTTTAATTAATTCTGGAGGGACCCCCCACCTGTACCGGGGCTATCATTAGTTGCCGTGTTCCTGCATTTAGCCTCACTCCTCTCCATTACTGAGCGGTGCTGCAGCTAACAACAGAGGTGGAGGAATCTGCATCTCATTAGCTGCACTATTTTCGCTGGGCGGAAGGACACTAATTACTAGTTTACGGCGGTTTCTCCTTACACATAAAAAGGAAGAATTGTAAGCTTCTCTGGGAAGTCCCCCGCCCGCCGGGCCCTCTGAAAGGGCAAGAGTGCTTTCATTTAGCCCCATTCTACGCTTGTACTGAGCGGTGAGTCATAGGAGTGACAGAGGGGGCGGAGGGATCTGCCTTATTCTGTCAGCGCCGTGCTCCTGCTCCCAGCTTGTGTGCAGCTGATTCCTCATAGACTCAATATTAGATAACAAATAACTTTGTTGCCCTATGAAGGGCGGGCCCGAAAAATTTCTTGCACAGGGGCCCACTACAGTCTATGTCCGCCCCTGCACTAGTGTGAACGCAGCCCCACTCATGCAGCCCCTAACCAGGACCCCCATACATGCTCCCAATACATTTAATTATCATTACCACAGCACAGGGCACAAGCCTTTCTAGTGAGGCAGGAAAGATCACTGTATGACAGAGCAGCATGCGGACATAGTCTATATTATGTCTGCAGACTGATCCCATACAGCTAGGGCCGGCGTCAGCACCCGGCGTACCCGGGCAAGTGCCTGGGCACTGGCGAGACGGGGGGGCCCACTCGGCATCTGAACAAGTTTTTTTTTTTTTTTTTTTTATATGTCCGCTCATACTGACCACTATCTTTTTTTCCTGTGTGTGAGAGCATGCGACCAACATGTTACCGCTCATTAAGGTCTTGAATTTGGATGCCACTCCTAATGGGGCCATTATCCTGTATGGAGCATTATATGGGGCCCATTATCCTGTATGAAGCATTATATGGGGCCCATTATCCTGTATGAAGCATTATATGGGGCCCATTATCCTGTATGAAGCATTATATGGGGCCCATTATCCTGTATGAAGCATTATATGGGGCCCATTATCCTGTATGAAGCATTATATGGGGCCCATTATCCTGTATGGAGCATTATATGGGGCCCATTATCCTGTATGAAGCATTATATGGGGCCCATTATCCTGTATGGAGCATTATATGGGGCCATTATCCTGTATGGAGCATTATATTGGGCCCATTATTCTATATGGAGCATTATATGGTTTCCATTATTCTGTATGGAACACTACAGTGGGGCAAAAAAGTATTTAGTCAGTCAGCAATAGTGCAAGTTCCACCACTTAAAAAGATGAGAGGCGTCTGTAATTTACATCATAGGTAGACCTCAACTATGGGAGACAAACTGAGAAAAAAAAATCCAGAAAATCACATTGTCTGTTTTTGTTTCATTTTATTTGCATATTATGGTGGAAAATAAGTATTAGGTCAGAAACAAAATTTCATCTCAATTTCATCTCCGGGGGGGCGCCGCTGATCGCGGTCGGGTGTCAGCTGATTATCACAGCTGACACCCGGCACTATGTGTCAGGGGTAGTCATGGACCATCCCCGACATGTTAACCCCTGGCACATTGCCATCAAACATGATGGCAGTGTACCAGGGGTTTAGAGAAGCATCGGCAGGGAGGGGGCTCCCTCCGTGCTTCTCTGAGACCCCCAGCACAGCACGATGTGCTGCGCTGCGCTGAGGGCCTCCTTCCCTGCAGGTCCCCGGATCCAATATGGTGGCGGGGACCTTCAAGGGCCAGCAGGGAGGCGGCTTCCTCATTGCCTGCAGAGAGCAGGCATGAGGAATCCTCCTGCGCTGCCTGTCACATGGCTGATTTGTCACAGCGCTGTGTGATGTGTCAGATCAGCAATCTGACATATAACAGTGATGTCCGCCCCGGCACAATGTAATAAAGTAAAAAAAGAAAAAAATAGTGTAAAAATAATTTATAAAAAATCTTTAAATATAAAAAAAATATTCCCTAATAAATTCATTTTTTGGAAATAAAAAAAACAAACAATAAAAGTACACATATTTAGTATTGCCGCGTCCGTAATGACCCGCCCTATAAAACTGTACGATTAGTTAACCCCTTTAGCGAACCCCTTAAAAAATAAAAATAAGAAACAAAGCAAAAACAATGCTTTATTATCATACCGCCGAACAAAGAGTGCAATAACGCACGATCAAAAAGACGGATATAAATAACCATGGTACCGCTGAAAACGTCATCTTGTCCCGCAAAAATGAGCCGCCATACAGCATCATCAGTGAAAAAATAAAAAGTTATAGCTCGAAGAATAAAGCGATGCAAAAATAATTATTTTGTATATAAAATTGTTTTCATCGCATAAAAGCGCCAAAACATAGAAAAAGACATAAATGAGGTATCGGTGTAATCATACTGACCCGAAGAATAAAACCACTTTTACCGGATGCGGAATGTTGTAAACTCACCCCCCAAAAGAAATTCATGAATTGATGGTTTTTGTTCATTCTGCGTCCCAAAAATCGAAATAAAAAGCGATCAAAAAATGTCACGTGACCGAAATTGGTACCAATGAAAACATCAACTCATCCTGCAAAAAATAAGACCTCACATGAGTCGGTGGGTCAAAATATGGAAAAAGTATAGCTCTCAAAATGTGGTGATGCAAAAACTATTTTTACAATAAAAAGCATCTATTAGCTTGTGACAGCTGCCAAACATAAAAACCCACCATAAATAGTAAATCAAACTCCCCTTTATTACCCCCTTAGTTAGGGAAAAATAATAAAATTAAAAAAATGTATTTATTTCCATTTTCCCATTAGGGCTAGCTTTAGGGCTAGGGTTAGGGCTGAGATTAGGGTTAGGGGTGTGTTGGGGTTAGGGTTGGAGTTAGAATTGGGGAGTTTCAACAGTTTAGGCACATCAGAGGTTCTCCAAACGCGACATGACACCCGCAGACAATTCCATCAAAGTCTGCATTCCAAAATGTCACTACTTCCCTTCAGAGCCACGACATGTGCCCATACAGTAGTTTTCTCCCACATATGGGGTATCAGCGTGCTCAGTAAAAATTGGACAACAACTTTTGTTGTCCAATTTCTCCTTTTACCCTTGGGAAAATAAAAAAATTGGGGACTAAAAGATTTCCATTTTCCAATTAGGGCTAGGGTTAGGGCTAGAGTTAGGGATGAGATTAGGGTTAGGGGTGTGTTGGGGTTAGGGTTGGAGTTAGAATTGGGGGGTTTCCAGTGTTTAGGCACATAAGGTGCTCTCCAAATGCAACATGGCGTCTGATCTCAATTCCAGCCAATTCTGCGTTGAAAAAGTCAAACGGTGCTCCTTCCCTTCCAAGCTCTGCCATGCGCCCAAACAGTGTTTTACCCTCACATATGGGGTATCAGCCTACTCAGGACAAATTGCAAAACAACTTTTGGGTTCCAATTTCTCCTGTTAACATCAGGAAAACAAAAAATGGGGGCAAAAATATCATTTTTGTGGAAAAAATAGGATTTTTTATTTTCACACCCTGGCGTTATAAACTTCTGTGAAGCCCTTGGGGGTTCAAAGTGCTCACCACACATCTAGATAAGTTCCTTTGGGGGTCTAGTTTCCAAAATGGGGTCACTTGTGCTGGGTTTCAACAGTTTAGGCACATCAGAGGCTCTCCAAATGCAGCATGACACCCGCAGACCATTCCATCAAAATCTGCATTCCAAAACGTCACTACTTCCATTCCAAGCCCCAACGTGTGCCCATACAGTAGTTTTCTCCCACATATGGGGTATCAGTGTACTCAGGACCAATTGGACAACAACTTTTGGGTCCAATTTCTTCTGTTACCCTTGGCAAAATAAAAAATGGGGACTAAAAGATCATGTTTGTGATTTTGTGTTTTTTTTATTTTCCCGGTGTTATAAACTTCTGATTAGCCCTTAGGGGTTAAAAGTTCTCACTACATATCTAGAAAGGTTCCTTGGGGGGTCTAGTTTCCAAAATGGGGTCATTTGTGGGGTGTTTCCACTGTTTAGGTACACCGTGGGTCTCTCCAAACGTGACATGGCGTCCGATCTGAATTCCAGCCAATTTTGCACTGAAAAAGTCAAATGGTGCTCCTTCCCTTCTGAGCTCTGCTATGCGCCGAAACAGTGGTTCTCTCCCACATATCAGGTATCACCGTACTCAGTACCAATTGCACAATACCTTTTGCAGTCCAATTTCTCCTGTTACCCTTGGTAAAATAAAAAAAAATTGGACCTGAAGTAATTTTTTTGTGAAAAAAAGTTAAATGTTCATTTTTTTAAGCATTCAAAAAATTCCTGTGAAGCACCTGAAGGGTTAATAAACTTCTTGAATGTGGTTTTGAGCACCTTGAGGGGTGCAGTTTTTAGAATGGTATCACTTTGGGGTATTTTCTATCATATAGACCCCTCAAAGTGACTTCAAATGTGATGCCGTCCTTAAAAATAAAATGGTGTTGCAGAAATGAGAAATCGCTGGTCAATTTTTAACCCTTATAACTTCCTAACAAAAAAAAATTTTGGTTCCAAAATCGTGCTGATATAAAGGAAACATATGGGAAATGTTATTTATAAAGTTTTTTGTGTGCCATATCTCTGTGATTTTAGGCCATAAAAATTCAAAGTTGGAAAATTGCCAAATTTTCAAAATTTTTGCTAAATTTCCGTTTTGTTCACAAATAAACGCAAGTTGTATCAATGAAATTTTACCACTAACATGAAGTACAATATGTCACGAGAAAACAATGTCAGAATCACTGGGATCCCTGGAAGCGTACCAGAGTTATTACCTCATAAAGGGACAGTGGCAGAATTGTATAAATTGGCCCGATCATGAACGTGCAAACCACCTTTGGGGGTAAAAGGGTTAAGAGTAGTGTTGAGCATTCCGATACCGCAAGTATCGGGTATCGGCCAATATTAGCTGTATCGGAATTCCGATACTGACTTGCGATACTTTTTTCATATCGGATAACGGAATCGGAAGTTCCCATAATGCTATGAGCCTGCTCGCTTTGATTCAGCCAATGGGAATCCTCAGAAGTGTGGGCACATCCTGTTAGGCATGTAGGCATGTTAACTATTGGCATGGCTGTGATTGGCTGCTGAAATGATGTGATGATGCACTATAAAAGCCACTGCTGCCGCCATTTCTGGTCACTCTGCTGTGAATTCAGTTAGGGACAGGCTGCTGTTGAAGACTGTGAGGGACAGTTAGAAATAGTGATTCTACAAAACATATTGTGCTTTAACCAGGCTACATAAACCACCACTGTAGCTTTCTTTTCCCTAGCAGCAGTGTTCACAGCTGTCTGCAAGGGCTGTGTGAGTGCAGCTCACGCTGTGGAGTGGGTCCTGTAGCTACATCTGGTTTAGGCCGCCCAGCGTGCCTCACTGCTGCCTCATACATATTTTTCTTCTTGAGCTGCTTATTTTTCAAAAATTCTATCTAGTGTGCTTCCATCCGTATCCATATACGTTGGTTGCAAACACTAGTAGTAGACAGCGGAGCCTTTCTGCAGCCTTTCAGTGCTAGTGCCCACTTAGCTGCACTGTTCACGGCTGTCTGAGAGGTCTCTGACTGTGTGTGAGTGCAGCTCACGCTGAGTAGTGTGTCCTGCAGCTACGTCTGGTTGTAGGCTGCTCAGCGTGCTTCACTGCCTCACACATATTTTTCTTTAATTGCAGCTCATTTTTTCTTCTCCTATTAGTGTGCATCCATCCGTATCCATCTACATTGGTTGGTTGCAAATACTATATAGGAGTAGATAGAGGAGCCTTTTTTCTGGCTTGTGCCCTTCATCTGCAGCCAGATTAGTATTACCCAATTTTTTTGGAGCCTCATCTTTTGCATTGTAGGTTTCCTGCCTGCATTGTAATAGCTCCAAAAAGTTGGTGATACTATCACTTTCAAATCTTTGGTCACATCCTTTTAGTTTTTTTTTTTAAAAAAACCCAATAAAGTTCACCAAACACTACATTTGAAAGTTGTGTAGGCCACATTAGCTCCTATTAAAGTGTAGTCCACACACACACTTCATAAAATTAGTGTTTCTTCTACCTGTAACCAGCTGTTCAGGAATAAGCACACTAAGCCCCCCCTTTGTACTTTTCTGCCTATCTTTATCAGTCTAGCAAGATGAAGAAGGCAGGGAGTAAGGCACGTGGGCGTGGGCGTGGAGTTTCAGCAGGGAGAGGACGTGGGGATTCTGCAGGGAGAGGACGTGGGGATTCTGCAGGGAGAGGAAGTGGGGATTCTGTGCCTGCTGCAGGCACCAGTGAGTCAGCATCCCCCAGTTTTAGCAGGCAACAGTCCTTTATGCGCAGCTTTGTAGGACCTCGCCATACCCCACTGCTGCGGGAGGAACAAATTGAGGCCGTTGTCGGATGGATGGCAGCTAACGCATCGACTTCAATGACTTCCACATCCTCTCAGGGCCAGAGCACCGAAGAGCAACCATCTGTCTCTTCACCACCTGCCAAAGTGCCCAGGCAGTCAGAGAGCCCTGGACAGGAGCCATCACAGTCTCTACTTCTGTTCTCTGAATCTGTTGGCTTGGAAAGAGGGGGCCAGCCAAGCAGCATTCCAGAATGTGAAGAAGAGGGAGTATGCAGTGATGCGCAACTTCTTTGTCCCTCTGAATCTGAAGAGGCGGGTGGGCCAGTGCCTATGGTCAGCACACCACAGTACGCATCAGATGATGACGAGACACAGGTGCCACTTTCTGGTGCGTACGGTGCTGGCGAGACAACCCAGGAGAAGCAGGTGTTTGAAGAGGGGAGCGTAGATGATGAGGTCCTTGACCCATCATGGCGTCAGGAACAGGAAGGTGGTGGGAGCGGCTCTGAGGAAGAGATTCCCCGAACGGCCAAAACAGGAGGGAGAGGGAGGGGGCAGACTTGGTGACTGTAGCCTCCACTTCAGCACCCGTTAGGAGCATTCCTCTTTCAAAAGCCAAAACGGGCGCTCCCAAGACTTGCAGTGCGTGGTCTGTTATGAATGAGTCACCGTAGGAGGCAAAAACAGAATTGCTAGCTAAGTCCAGAAAACCAGAGAAGTTGGCAGCTATCGGATTGCAGACCACTGAACCTAACAACAACAACTAGCAGTAGCCGTGGGGGGTTCCTACGGTGCCCTAGACCCCTCGATCACAGCCGGAGAACTACATAGCCTAAAGACAGAAAGTGAAATCTAAACTGTCCCAGAGCAGACCCCAAAGCAATAGGCAGCCCCCATCATATAATGACGGTGAAGCAAGATGAAAAAACACTCATACAGATAGAAAGATAGGCTGAGCAAATGATGGGGCCCAAGCTAACTAAATAGGACAGGATAGAAAAGCTGCTGTCTGCAATCCGCCAAAACCCTCTCAAAGCAAGAGCCAACAGACTGATAGGGAAAAAAGCCCTGAAGACGCTAGGCTTCAAAAGACTATATCAGTACTCAGGTATTTTCTGAAGACAGAGCAAAAAGGAATTCAGCTCACCCAGCAGGGAAAGGAAGAAATCCAGAAAAACAAGGCAAAACAAAACCTAAGCACAAATGCAAAAAGCAGAGAAGAAAACTTAGCTTTTGAGGAGCAGGAATCAGACTGGTCTCCAAGAATCCCTCAGAGAAATCACCCGCAAGGCAGAAGGGCGTGGGCTGCCTTATATCCAGTCAGCAATTCCAGTCACCCAGTCATCATCATTCTGCTCAGATGCTTTGTAATCAGCCTCACTACCTTCCTTCACCAGAAGAGGGAGTTCATCAGACCTCAATGGTGAAGGGGAAAATGAACTCACAACAGTGGTCCTTTTTTGACACAGTTGCAGATGACATTTGCTTTGTCAAATGCAAGCTGTGTCATCAGAGAGTCAAAAGAGGGAAAAATGTCAGCAACCTCAATACCACTAATATGTGGAAACATGTGCGGACCAAGCATGAGGTGGAGTTACACAGACACACTGAAGACGTAGGCCAACGTACAGCACCACCTACCACCTCTTCAGCTCGTGTTGGGGCCTCTTCCTCCAGCTCACACACAGCTGGTTCGGCTTCCTCACAGGATCGCCAAGGAAGAACCTCTGGCACTGTTGTCCGGAGACCCCGTGATATTCCACCCACAGCACCACGTTTCCAGTCATCCTCACACTCCCAGGCCACTCGACAGCCATCGGTAGCACAGGCATGGTATAAAAGGCGGCCATACTCGGCAAACCATCCCCGAGCGCAGGCTCTGAATGCTGGCATTGCTAAACTACTGGCACTTGAAATGCTCTCATTCAGGCTGGTGGAGACTGACACCTTCCGGGACTTCATGGCATTGGCAGTCCCACAATACACCATGCTCAGCCACTTTTATTTCAGCAGGCGAGCCGTCCCTGCCCTGCAGAAACATGTGGAGGGAAAAATAAAACATGCGCTACTAAACGCCGTTAGTAGCAATGTCCACCTGACCACTGATGCGTGGACCAGTAACCATGGACAGGGACGATACCTTTCCCTCACTGTCCATTGGGTCAATGTTGTGGAGCCGGGTACAGATCTGGAGAGTGGCGCTGAACGTGTTCTGCCAACTCCACGGATTGCAGGAATCCAGTCTGTACACATAGACTCCTCCTCCTACTCAAGTTCCTCAGAAAAAGCGCAGCAGGAGCCTGTTATGACCGATATGAGCACAGCCGTGGCCAAACGTCAACAGGCCATACTCAAATTAATTTCTTTGGGGAATAGAAGCCACACAGCGCAGGAGCTCTGGAATGCCATCAAGCAGGAGAGCGACGTGTGGTTTGTGCCAGCGAATCTCCAGCCGGGCTTGGTAGTGTGTGACAATGGCCGAAATCTGGTGGCAGCTCTTGGCCTAGGCAACCTCACTCACATCCCATGTCTGGCACATGTGCTGAACTTGGTCGTGCAGAGCTTTCTGAGGGACTATCCGGATCTTGATGCACTGCTGCACAAGGTCCGCATAGAGTGCGCTCACTTGCGGCGTTCCAGCACGGCAAGATCGCGCCTTGCTGCTCTGCAGCGCCGATTCCGCCTTCCGGAACATCGCATCATATGTGACCTACCCACCAGGTGGAATTCAACGTTACATAGGTTGGAGCGGTTGTGTGAGCAGCAGGCAGCAGTCATGGAGTACCAGCTGCATCAGGCGCAAACAAGTCGCACAGCGCCGGTCACACTTCAGCACCACTGAGTGGGCCTCTATGAAGGACATCTGCCTCGATTTACGTGCCTTCGATGATTCCACGCAGATGGCGAGTGCAGATGATGCACTAGTCAGCATGACTGTCCCCCTTATCTGCCTGCTTCAAAAAACACTGCAAGCACTAAGGGAGGATGTTTTGGAAGAGGTGGAGGATGAGGAGTCCCAAATGCCATCTGCTTCTGGACAGTCTGCGCAACGTGGTTCCTCACAAAGGCCTAGGCAGGGGACACTTTGTGAGGAGGATGAGGAGGAGTCGATGGAGGAGGAAGACATCTCTCCAGAGGAGGGAGGTACACAAAGCTCTAGTCAGTATGTACAGCGAGGGTGGGGTGATGCAGAGCAGGCAGAGATCACGCCTCAAGCAGGGGACAGCGGTTCTTTGGCAGTTGGGAGTCTGCAGCACATGGTTAATTTCATGCTGCAGTGCCTGAGAAACAACCGACGCATCGCCCACATTCTCTACATGGCTGATTATTGGGTGTACACCCTACTAGATCCTCGCTACCGGGACAACTTACAAAGCCTCATACCAACGTTGAACCGGGAGCGTAAACTGCGGGAGTACCAAGACACACTGATGCAGTCCATCATGTTTTACATTCCACCCGACAGCAGTGGTGCTAGTGCTTTACAAAGCAGCTCTGTGTGTCGAGGCAGTGGAGGAAACACGGCACAAAGAGGGAGCAGAGGCAGCGCCTCAGCACAAGGCAAGACCACCATGGCCCAAATGTGGCAAAGTTTTGTGTGTCCGCCACAATTGTCTACACCATCACAGACGGCTCCAGTCAGCAGGAGGCAACGTTTCTGTCAGATGGTGACAGATTACATGTCTTGCCCTGTCAGTGTACTCCCAGATGGCTCTTCCCCCTTCAAGTTTTGGGTCTCTAAGCTGGATACATGGCCAGAGCTTAGCCAGTATGCATTGGAGGTGCTGGCTTGCCCTGATGCCAGTGTATTATCGGAACGCGTCTTTAGTGCCGTAGGTGGTGTACTAACAGACTGTCGTGTTATGAGCTCAATTTCTCCTTCACCTTTGATGTCCGATGAACTCCCTCTGCTGGTGAAAGGAGGTAGTGAAATTGATTTGGATGGGAAAAACCTGTCATCTGAACAGGTGGAGTGTGATTGGACATCCGGAATCTCTGAGTGGATATAGGGCCGCCGACGCCCTGCTGGGTTGCTGGTGATCCTCTCTGCTCTGAGCTCTGGCCTCCAGTTTAGTCCTGTTTACTAAAGCTAAATTTGTGCTCTGCTATCGTTCCATGAGATTTTGTCTGGTTTACTTAGTTTTTGTGTTCAGCCAGCCCTGGTTGGGACTGGCTGATCTCCATTTTTTGTTTCTGATCAGTTGATCTCTTTGCTCTGTTTTCAGAATATACCTGAATGTTGATATAGTGATTTTGAAGTCTAGTGACTTCAGGGCCTTTTCTATCAGATGTGTTGGACATTATTTTTGGCAGGGTTTTTGCGTCATTGCAGACAGTTGCCTTTCTTTCCTGTCCTATCTAGTTAGTGAGGGCCCCATCATTTGCTCAGCCTGTCTTTCTGTCTGTGTTTGTGTTTTCATCTGTTTTCACCGTCAATACATGTTGGGGGCTGTCTATTGCTTTGGGGTCTGCTCTGGGGCAGTTTAGATTCCCCTTTCTTTCTTTAGGTTTATTTAGTTCTCCGGCTGTGAACGAGGTGTCTAGGACCACAATAGGAACACCCCACGGCTACTGTTAGTTGTTGTGAATAGGATCAGGAGTCTGCAATCTGCTAGCTACCAACCTCTCCGGTTTTCTGGACTTAGCTTGTATTTTTGTTTTTTCCTCCTCCGGTGACTCATTCATAACAGAATCACCAGCCATACCGCAGATTCTAGGGTACTCAATAGCAGGAAAGAATTGAAAAAAAAAAAAAGTGTCAGAATTTTTTTTTTCAATGTATATTTTTTCCTCTTTTTCTCTGGGGCCGTAGGAATTTTTTCTTAATGGAGATTAAGCAATTGTCTGATCGTGTGGAGCAGCTGGCTGCTGAAGTGCGGGGAATTTCCACGTATCTTGCTCATTCACATGCTGCTGAACCAAAGATTCCTACTCCTGATGTGTTTTTTGAGGATCGGTCTAAATTTTTGAATTTTAAGAATAATTGTAAATTATTTCTTGCCTTGAAGCCTAACTCATCGGGGAGCTCTGCGCAGCAGGTTAAAATTGTCATCTCTTTGCTGCGCGGCGATCCCCTGGATTGGGCGTTTTCTTTGACACCTGATGATCCTATTCTAACTAATGTGGATGCATTTTTTCAAGCCTTGGGGTTGTTGTATGATGAACCTAATGGTATTGATCAAGCTGAGAAAGCCCTGTTGGCATTGAGCCAGGGTCAGGATTCTGCAGAGTTATACTGTCAAAAATTCTGAAAGTGGGCGGTCCTTACCACCTGGAATGATGGTGCCTTGACAGCTCTCTTTCGGAAGGGTTTGTCAGAAACCGTAAAAGATACTATGGTGGGATTTCCTGTTCCCTCTGGTCTTGACAATTCTATGTCATTAGCCATTCAGGTCGATCGGCGTTTATGTGAACGTAAAAGTACACGAGACATGTTGCCACCTGTTGAACAAATGTCTGAACCTATGCAATGTGATAGAGTTTTGTCTAGGGCGCAACGTCAGGAGTTCAGATGGAGTAATAAGCTGTGTTTTTTCTGTGGAGATGCCTCTCATATTGTTTCTGTCTGCCCTAAACGAGAGAAACGTTTTGCACACACATTTGCTGTGGGTGGTGTACAACCTAAGTTTCTTCTGGCAATTACTCTGATCTGCTCCCTGTCCACATTTTCCGCTAAGGCTTTTGTGGATTCAGGAGCGGCTCTGAACCTGATGGACTTGGATTTTGCTAAACATTGTGGGTTTCCTATGACACCTCTGCGGACGCCTATCCCTTTGAGGGGTATTGATGATACTCCTTTGGAGAAGAATAAACCTCAGTTTTGGACCCAGGTGGTAATGCGGGTCGCCCCAGACCATGAAGAAAATTGCAGATTTTTGGTGTTGCATAATTTGCATGATACCATTGTTCTGGGATTTCCCTGGTTGCAAATTCATAATCCAGTTTTGGATTGGAAATCTGTGTCTGTGGTGAGTTGGGGTTATCGGTGTGCTGTTGGTGATGCTCCTGTTTTCTCCACCTCTCCCCAGTCGCATGATGTTCCTGACTATTTGGCTGATTTTTATGATGTATTTAGTGGGAATAAGTCTGCGTCTTTGCCTCCTCATAGGAGTTATGACTGTGCAATTGAGCTG
Source organism: Dendrobates tinctorius (assembly GCF_039654945.1). NCBI lineage: Eukaryota > Metazoa > Chordata > Amphibia > Anura > Dendrobatidae > Dendrobates > Dendrobates tinctorius. The sequence continues at coordinate 14,092,840 of NW_027361797.1, read as the reverse complement.
AGCCCTGGGTGTAAATTTCCCAAGGGTCGACTTTTCAATTTATCTGTACCCGAGCATGAGGCTATGCAATCTTATATTAAGGAGTCATTGGAGAAGGGTCATATTAGACCATCCTCTTCACCCTTGGGTGCTGTTTTTTTTTTCGTGGCCAAGAAAGATGGTTCATTAAGGCCTTGTATTGACTATCGTTCACTCAACAAAATTACTGTTAAATATCAGTATCCGTTACCCCTGATTTCTGATCTATTCTCCAGAGTTAAAGGTGCTTGCTGGTTTACCAAGCTTGACCTCAGGGGGGCGTATAATCTTATTCGCATTAAGCATGGGGATGAATGGAAGATGGCGTTTAATACTCCGGAGGGATATTTTGAGTACCTGATGATGCCTTTTGGGTTCACTAATGCCCCTTCTGTCTTCCAGTGCTTCATGAATGATATTTTCCGAGACTTTGTGGATAAATTTTTGATCATCTATCTGGATGATATTTTGATCTTTTCCAGGGATTGGGACTCTCATGTGGAACATGTTCGGACTGTGTTCCGGATTTTGAGGGAGAATTCCCTGTATGTTAAGGGATCGAAATGCCTTTTTGGTGTACAGAGTATTTCATTTTTATGATTTATTTTGTCTCCGTCAACTATTGAAATGGACCCGGCCAAGGTACAGGCCATTTATGATTGGGTTCAGCCCACTTCTTTGAAGGCCCTCCAGAAGTTTTTGGGTTTTGCTAATTTTTATCGTAAATTTATAGCTAATTTTTCTGGGATTGCCAAACCATTGACTGATTTGACTAAGAAGGGTGCTGATGTGCTGAATTGGTCTCCAGAGGCTGTTTCTTCCTTTCAGGAGCTTAAGCGGAGGTTCACTTCTGCTCCGGTTTTGCGGCAACCTGATGTCTCACTCCCGTTTCAGGTAGAGGTGGACGCTTCTCAGATTGGTGCTGGAGCTGTTTTGTCCCAAAAAGATCCGGTAACATCTAAAATGAATTCCTGTGCTTTCTTTTCCCGATTGTTCTCCCCATCCGAAGGCAACTATGATGTGGGGAATCGGGAACTGTTAGCCATGAAATGGGCATTTGAGGAGTGGAGACATTGGTTGGAGGGAGCTAAACATCAAGTCGTGGTCCTTACTGACCACAAGAATTTGATTTAACTTGAGTCGGCCAAACGCTTGAATCCTAGACAGGCTAGGTGGGCCTTGTTTTTCACACGTTTTGATTTTGTGGTCTCTTTTCTTCCGGGCACTAAGAATGTCAAGGCAGACGCCCTCTCTAGGAGTTTCTTTGCTGATTCTCCTATTGTGACCAAGCCTGCTACCATCTTAGGTGAGGGGGTAGTTCTTTCTGCCATCTCGCCCGATTTGAGACGTGCTCTGGAAGAGTTACAGGAGGACAAACCTGAGCGTTGTCCCATTGGAAAATTTGTATGTTCCTGACCAGTGGAGGAAGAGAGTAATGTCTGAAGTTCATTGCTCCGCATTGGCTGGTCATCCAGGTATTTTTGGTACTAGAGATTTGGGGAGTCGGTCTTTTTGGTGGCCCGCCTTGTCTCGTGATGTCTGGAATTTTGTGTAGTCCTGTGGGACTTGCGCCCGGTCTAAACCTTGTTCTCGCTCTATTGGGTTATGATGCCTTTGCCGGTGCGCAGGAGGCCATGGACCCATATTTCAATGGATTTTATTTCTGATATGCCTGTCTCTCAGAGAATGACTGTTATTTGGGTGATTTGTGATAGATTCTCTAAGATGGTCCATCTTGTACCACTCACTAAGTTGCTATCTTCCTCAGAGTTGGTGCCCTTGTTTTTGCAACAGGTGGTTCGCTTTCATGGGATTCCTGAGAACATTGTGTCTGACAGAGAAGTTCAGTTTGTTTCTAGATTTTGGAGGACTTTTTGTTCCAAGCTGGGAATTCAGTTGTCCTTCTCCTCTGCGTTTCACCCTCAGACCAATGGGCAGACGGAGAGAACAAACCAGACTTTGGAGTCTTATTTGAGATGTTTTATTTCTGCTGATCAGGATGATTGGGTTTCATTTTTGCCATTGGCCAAATTTGCTTTAAATAATAGAGCTAGTTCTGCCACTTTGATGTCACCTTTTTTTGTAACTTTGGGTTTCATCCTCGATTCTCTTCAGGGCAGGTGGAGTCTTCTGCCTGCCCAGGTGTTGAGACTGTGGTGGAAAGAATGCACCAGATTTGGGACCAAGTGGTGGATAAGTTGTCTCTCTCCCAGGAAATGGCCCAGCAGGTTTCCAACCGGCATAGGACCATTGGTCCCCGGTTTAAGGTGGGTGATATGGTTTGGTTGTCATCAAAGAATATCTCTATGAAGGTGGCTTCTCCAAAGTTTAAACCTAGATTTATTGGACCTTACAAGATTTTGGAGATTCTTAATCCGGTCTCTTTTCGATTGGCTCTTCCTGTTACTTTCAAAATCCATAATGTGTTTCATAAGTTTCTGTTGAAGAGGTTTGTTGAGCCAGTAGTTCCTGTGGTGGCACCTCCTGACCCTGTATTGGTTGAAGGTAATGTGGAATATGAGGTTGAGAAGATACTGGATTCTCGTCTGGCTAGACGGAGACTCCAGTATTTGGTTAAGTGGAAGGGTTATGGCCAGGAGGATAATTCTTGGGTCTCTGCATCCGATATTCATGCCGAAAGATTGGTTCGTGCTTTTCATCGGGCCCATCCAGATCGCCCTGGTGGCGTGGATGAGGGTTCGGTGACCCCTCCTCAAGGGGGAGGTACTGTTATGAGCTCAATTTCTCCTTCACCTTTAATGTTCGATGAACTCCCTCTGCTGGTGAAAAGAGGTAGTGAAATTGATTTGGATAGGAAAAACCTGTCATCTGAACAGGTGGAGTGTGATTGGACATCCGGAATCTCTGAGTGGATATAAGGCCGCCGACGCCCTGCTGGGTTGCTGGTGATCCTCTCTGCTCTGAGCTCTGGCCTCCAGTTTAGTCCTGTCTACTAAAGCTAAGTTTTTGCTCTGCTATTGTTCCATGAGATTTTGTCTGGTTTACTTAGTGTTTGTGTTCAGCCAGCCCTGGTTGGGACTGGCTGAACTCCATTTTTTATTTCTGATCAGTTGATCTCTTTGCTCTGTTTTCAGAATATACCTGAGTGCTGATATAGTGATTTTGAAGTCTAGTGACTTCAGGGCCTTTTCTGTCAGACGTGTTGGACATTATTTTTGGCAGGGTTTTTGCGTGATTGCAGACAGTTGCTATTCTTTCCTGTCCTATCTAGTTAGTGAGGCCTCCATCGTTTGCTCAGCCTGTCTTTCTACCTGTGTTTGTGTTTTCATCTGTTTTCACCGTCAATACATGTTGGGGGCTGTCTATTGCTTTGGGGTCTGCTCTGGGGCAGTTTAGATTTCCTCTTTCTTTCTTTAGGTTTATTTAGTTCTCCGGCTGTGAACGAGGTGTCTAGGTCCACCGTAGGAACACCCCATGGCTACTGTTAGTTGTTGTGAATAGGATCAGGGGTCTGCAATCCGCTAGCTACCAACCTCTCTGGTTTTCTGGACTTAGCTTGTATTTTTGTTTTTCCTCCTCCAGTGACTCATTCATAACACCGTCGCACGCGACTATCTTCTGATAACGTCGACCGGCTTACTTTTCTGAAAATGAACAAGGCCTGGATCTCTCCAGAATTTGCCAGTCCTCTTCCCGACTAAATAATTGGTTGGCAACTTTATCCAGGTCTCCTGGTTTGTTCATGTTTCTACCACCTGAACTATAATCCCTGGGCTTCAACACAGCCAGTTGTCACTCAGATGTATCGTCTGCACAGAGAAAAAACACACTAGCTCCTGTGTTAGTGGGGTTCAGTAACGACAGCTGCTCCCCTGCTGTGTGGACAGCGAAGTCTTCTGCTCCATCCACATTAAAACTCCTACTGATTTTTAACCGTGCTCCACTTAGGCCTCTGGCTCCACTGTCTCTAGTATTTCCCCTGGCCTCCAACCCCACCTGTTACAGCTCTGAAGTGGCGTCTGCACAATCCACACTTGTTCCTGTGTTACTTGGGCTCAGTCACGTCAGTTGATCCCCTGATGTGTGTCCGGCAAGGTCTTCTGCTCTGTCCACATTCCCACTAGTAGTGTAAATGAGGACAGAGCAGGAGACCTTGCCAGACACACATCAGGGAATCATCTGACGGGACTGAGCCCCAGTAACACAGGGACAAGTGTGGATTGTGCTGATGCCACTTCAGAGCTGTAACTGGCGGGGTTGGAGGCCAGGGGAAATACTAGAGACAGTGGAGCCAGAGGTCTAAGTGGAGCACGGTTACAATCAGTTGTAGTCTACAACCTCTAGAAAACCAGCTACAAGTTGGCCTCCGCCTGCTGGATGCCTCATGCTGAGCTCCAACAACGCCTGTTGGTGTTCAGAAGTGCCATCTTCACAGAGAAAAACACACTAGCTCCTGTGTTAGTGGGGTTCAGTAATGCCAGCTGTTCCCCTGCTGTGTAGACGGCAATGTCTCCTGCTGCCTCCACATGCCAACAACATCAGGCCTCAGCCTGCTCCATGCCTCATCCTGGGCTCCAACAACGCCAGTTCGTGTTCAGAAGTGCCGTCTTCACAGAGAAAAACACAGTAGCTCATGTGTTAGTGGGGTTCAGTAACGCCAGCTGCTCCCCTGCTGTGTAGACGGCAATGTCTCATGCTGACTCCACATGCCCAAAACATCAGGCCTCAGCCTGCTCCCTGCCTCAACCTGGGCCCCAACAACGCCAGTTGGTGTTCAGAAGTGTCATCTTCCCAGAGAAAAACACACTAGCTCCTGTGTTAGTGGGGTTCAGTAACACCAGCTGTTCCCCTGCTGTGTAGATGGCAATGTCTCCTGCTGACTCCACATGCCCAAAACATCAGGCCTCAGGCTGCTCCATGCTTCAACTTGGGCTTCAGCAACGCCAGTTGGTGTTCAGAAGTGTCGTCTTCCCAGAGAAAAACACACTAGCTCCTGTGTTAGTGGGGTTCAGTAATGCCAGCTGTTCCCCTGCTGTGTAGACGGCAAAGTCTCCTGCTGCCTCCACATGCCAACAACATCAGGCCTCAGCCTGCTCCATGATTCATCCTGGGCTCCAACAACACCAGTTGGTGTTCAGAAGTGCCGTCTTCACAGAGAAAAACACACTAGTTCCTGTGTAAGTGGGGTTCAGTAATGCCAGCTGTTCCCCTGCTGTGTAGACGGCAAAGTCTCCTGCTGCCTCCAAATGCCAACAGCATCAGGCCTCAGCGTGCTCCATGTCTCATCCTGGGCTCCAACAACGCCAGTTGGTGTTCAGAAGTGCCATCTTCACAGAGAACAACACACTAGCTCCTGTGTAAGTGGGGTTCAGTAATGCCAGCTGTTCCCCTGCTGTGTAGACGGCAAAGTCTCCTGTTGCCTCTACATGCCAACAACATCAGGCCTCAGCCTGCTCCATGCCTCATCCTGGGCTCCAACAACGTCAGTTGGTGTTCAGAAGTGCCGTCTTTCCAGAGAAAAACACACTAGCTCCTGTGTTAGTGGGGTTCAGTAACGCCAGCTGCTCCCCTGCTGTGTAGACGTCAAAGTCTCCTGCTGCCTCCACATGCCAACAACATCAGGCCTCAGCCTGCTCCATACCTCATCCTGGGCTCCAACAACGCCAGTTGGTGTTCAGAAGTGCAGTCTTCACAGAGAAAAACACACTAGCTCCTGTGTTACTGGGGTTCAGTAACGCCAGCTGTTCCCCTGCTGTGTAGACGGCAATGTCTCCTGCTGACTCCACATGCCTAAAACATCAGGCCTCAGCCTGCTCCATGCCTCAACCTGGGCTTCAGCAACGCCAGTTGGTGTTCAGAAGTGTCGTCTTCACAGAGAAAAACACACTAGCTCCTGTCTTAGTGGGGTTCAGTAATGCCAGCTGTTCCCCTGCTGTGTAGACGGCAAAGTCTCCTGCTGCCTCCACATGCCAACAACATCAGGCCTCAGCCTGCTCCATGATTCATCCTGGGCTCCAACAACGCTAGTTGGTGTTCAGAAGTGCCGTCTTCTCAGAGAAAAACACACTAGCTCCTGTGTTAGTGGGGTTTAGTAACGCCAGCTGCTCCCCTGCTGTGTAGACGGAAATGTCTCATGCTGACTCCACATGCCCAAAAAATCAGGCCTCAGCCTGCTCCCTGCCTCAACCTGGGCCCCAACAACGCCAGTTGGTGTTCAGAAGTGTCATCTTCCCAGAGAAAAACACACTAGCTCCTGTGTTTGTGGGGTTCAGTAACACCAGCTGTTCCCCTGCTGTGTAGACGGCAATGTCTCCTGCTGACTCCACATGCCCAAAACATCAGGCCTCAGCCTGCTCCATGCCTCAACCTGGGCTTCAGCAACGCCAGTTGGTGTTCAGAAGTGTCGTCTTCCCAGAGAAAAACACACTAGCTCCTGTCTTAGTGGGGTTCAGTAATGCCAGCTGTTCCCCTGCTGTGTAGACGGCAAAGTCTCCTGCTGCCTCCACATGCCAACAACATCAGGCCTCAGCCTGCTCCATGATTCATCCTGGGCTCCAACAACGTCAGTTGGTGTTCAGAAGTGCCGTCTTCACAGAGAAAAACACACTAGCTCCTGTGTTAGTGGGGTTCAGTAATGCCAGCTGTTCCCCTGCTGTGTAGACGGCAAAGTCTCCTGCTGCCTCCACATGCCAACAACATCAGGCCTCAGCCTGCTCCATGTTTCATACTGGGCTCCAACAACGCGTGTTGGTGTTCAGAAGTGCCATCTTCACAGAGAACAACACACTAGCTCCTGTGTAAGTGGGGTTCAGTAATGCCAGCTGTTCCCCTGCTGTGTAGACGGCAATGTCTCCTGTTGCCTCCACATGCCAACAACATCAGGCCTCAGCCTGCTCCATGCCTCATCCTGGGCTCCAACAACGCCAGTTGGTGTTCAGAAGTGCCGTCTTCCCAGAGAAAAACACACTAGCTCCTGTGTTAGTGGGGTTCAGTAACGCCAGCTGCTCCCCTGCTGTGTAGACGGCAATGTCTCATGCTGACTCCACATGCCCAAAACATCAGGCTTCAGCCTGCTCCCTGCCTCAACCTGGGCCCCAACAACGCCAGTTGGTGTTCAGAAGTGTCATCTTCCCAGAGAAAAACACACTAGCTCCTGTGTTAGTGGGGTTCAGTAACACCAGCTGTTCCCCTGCTGTGTAGACGGAAAAGTCTCCTGCTGCCTCCACATGCCAACAACATCAGGCCTCAGCCTGCTCCATGTCTCATACTGGGCTCCAACAACGCCAGTTGGTGTTCAGAAGTGCCATCTTCACAGAGAACAACACACTAGCTCCTGTGTAAGTGGGGTTCAGTAATGCCAGCTGTTCCCCTGCTGTGTAGACGGCAAAGTCTCATGCTGACTCCACATGCCAACAACATCAGGCCTCAGCCTGCTCCATGTCTCATACTGGGCTCCAACAACGCCAGTTGGTGTTCAGAAGTGCCATCTTCACAGAGAACAACACACTAGCTCCTGTGTAAGTGGGGTTCAGTAATGCCAGCTGTTCCCCTGCTGTGTAGACGGCAATGTCTCCTGTTGCCTCCACATGCCAACATCAGGCCTCAGCCTGCTCCATGCCTCATCCTGGGCTCCAACAACGCCAGTTGGTGTTCAGAAGTGCAGTCTTCCCAGAGAAAAACACACTAGCTCCTGTGTTAGTGGGGTTCAGTAACGCCAGCTGCTCCCCTGCTGTGTAGACGGCAATGTCTCATGCTGACTCCACATGCCCAAAACATCAGGCCTCAGCCTGCTCCCTGCCTCAACCTGGGCCCCAACAACGCCAGTTGGTGTTCAGAAGTGTCATCTTCCCAGAGAAAAACACACTAGCTCCTGTGTTAGTGGGGTTCAGTAACACCAGCTGTTCCCCTGCTGTGTAGACGGCAATGTCTCCTGCTGACTCCACATGCCCAAAACATCAGGCCTCAGCCTGCTCCATGCCTCAACCTGGGCTCCAACAATGCCAGTTGGTGTTCAGAAGTGTCGTCTTCCCAGAGAAAAACACACTAGCTCCTGTGTTAGTGGGGTTCAGTAATGCCAGCTGTTCCCCTGCTGTGTAGACGGCAAAGTCTCCTGCTGCCTCCACATGCCAACAACATCAGGCCTCAGCCTGCTCCATGATTCATCCTGGGCTCCAACAACGCCAGTTGGTGTTCAGAAGTGCCGTCTTCACAGAGAAAAACACACTAGCTCCTGTGTTAGTGAGGTTCAGTAACGCCAGCTGCTCCCCTGCTGTGTAGACGGCAAAGTCTCCTGCTGCCTCCACATGCCAACAACATCAGGCCTCAGCCTGCTCCATACCTCATCCTGGGCTCCAACAACGCCAGTTGGTGTTCAGAAGTGCAGTCTTCACAGAGAAAAACACACTAGCTCCTGTGTTACTGGGGTTCAGTAACGCCAGCTGTTCCCCTGCTGTGTAGACGGCAATGTCTCCTGCTGACTCCACATGCCTAAAACATCAGGCCTCAGCCTGCTCCATGCCTCAACCTGGGCTTCAGCAACGCCAGTTGGTGTTCAGAAGTGTCGTCTTCACAGAGAAAAACACACTAGCTCCTGTCTTAGTGGGGTTCAGTAATGCCAGCTGTTCCCCTGCTGTGTAGACGGCAAAGTCTCCTGCTGCCTCCACATGCCAACAACATCAGGCCTCAGCCTGCTCCATGATTCATCCTGGGCTCCAACAACGCTAGTTGGTGTTCAGAAGTGCCGTCTTCTCAGAGAAAAACACACTAGCTCCTGTGTTAGTGGGGTTTAGTAACGCCAGCTGCTCCCCTGCTGTGTAGACGGAAATGTCTCATGCTGACTCCACATGCCCAAAAAATCAGGCCTCAGCCTGCTCCCTGCCTCAACCTGGGCCCCAACAACGCCAGTTGGTGTTCAGAAGTGTCATCTTCCCAGAGAAAAACACACTAGCTCCTGTGTTAGTGGGGTTCAGTAACACCAGCTGTTCCCCTGCTGTGTAGACGGCAATGTCTCCTGCTGACTCCACATGCCCAAAACATCAGGCCTCAGCCTGCTCCATGCCTCAACCTGGGCTTCAGCAACGCCAGTTGGTGTTCAGAAGTGTCGTCTTCCCAGAGAAAAACACACTAGCTCCTGTCTTAGTGGGGTTCAGTAATGCCAGCTGTTCCCCTGCTGTGTAGACGGCAAAGTCTCCTGCTGCCTCCACATGCCAACAACATCAGGCCTCAGCCTGCTCCATGATTCATCCTGGGCTCCAACAACGTCAGTTGGTGTTCAGAAGTGCCGTCTTCACAGAGAAAAACACACTAGCTCCTGTGTTAGTGGGGTTCAGTAATGCCAGCTGTTCCCCTGCTGTGTAGACGGCAAAGTCTCCTGCTGCCTCCACATGCCAACAACATCAGGCCTCAGCCTGCTCCATGTTTCATACTGGGCTCCAACAACGCGTGTTGGTGTTCAGAAGTGCCATCTTCACAGAGAACAACACACTAGCTCCTGTGTAAGTGGGGTTCAGTAATGCCAGCTGTTCCCCTGCTGTGTAGACGGCAATGTCTCCTGTTGCCTCCACATGCCAACAACATCAGGCCTCAGCCTGCTCCATGCCTCATCCTGGGCTCCAACAACGCCAGTTGGTGTTCAGAAGTGCCGTCTTCCCAGAGAAAAACACACTAGCTCCTGTGTTAGTGGGGTTCAGTAACGCCAGCTGCTCCCCTGCTGTGTAGACGGCAATGTCTCATGCTGACTCCACATGCCCAAAACATCAGGCTTCAGCCTGCTCCCTGCCTCAACCTGGGCCCCAACAACGCCAGTTGGTGTTCAGAAGTGTCATCTTCCCAGAGAAAAACACACTAGCTCCTGTGTTAGTGGGGTTCAGTAACACCAGCTGTTCCCCTGCTGTGTAGACGGAAAAGTCTCCTGCTGCCTCCACATGCCAACAACATCAGGCCTCAGCCTGCTCCATGTCTCATACTGGGCTCCAACAACGCCAGTTGGTGTTCAGAAGTGCCATCTTCACAGAGAACAACACACTAGCTCCTGTGTAAGTGGGGTTCAGTAATGCCAGCTGTTCCCCTGCTGTGTAGACGGAAAAGTCTCATGCTGACTCCACATGCCAACAACATCAGGCCTCAGCCTGCTCCATGTCTCATACTGGGCTCCAACAACGCCAGTTGGTGTTCAGAAGTGCCATCTTCACAGAGAACAACACACTAGCTCCTGTGTAAGTGGGGTTCAGTAATGCCAGCTGTTCCCCTGCTGTGTAGACGGCAATGTCTCCTGTTGCCTCCACATGCCAACATCAGGCCTCAGCCTGCTCCATGCCTCATCCTGGGCTCCAACAACGCCAGTTGGTGTTCAGAAGTGCAGTCTTCCCAGAGAAAAACACACTAGCTCCTGTGTTAGTGGGGTTCAGTAACGCCAGCTGCTCCCCTGCTGTGTAGACGGCAATGTCTCATGCTGACTCCACATGCCCAAAACATCAGGCCTCAGCCTGCTCCCTGCCTCAACCTGGGCCCCAACAACGCCAGTTGGTGTTCAGAAGTGTCATCTTCCCAGAGAAAAACACACTAGCTCCTGTGTTAGTGGGGTTCAGTAACACCAGCTGTTCCCCTGCTGTGTAGACGGCAATGTCTCATGCTGACTCCACATGCCCAAAACATCAGGCCTCAGCCTGCTCCATGCCTCAACCTGGGCTCCAACAATGCCAGTTGGTGTTCAGAAGTGTCGTCTTCCCAGAGAAAAACACACTAGCTCCTGTGTTAGTGGGGTTCAGTAATGCCAGCTGTTCCCCTGCTGTGTAGACGGCAAAGTCTCCTGCTGCCTCCACATGCCAACAACATCAGGCCTCAGCCTGCTCCATGATTCATCCTGGGCTCCAACAACGCCAGTTGGTGTTCAGAAGTGCCGTCTTCACAGAGAAAAACACACTAGCTCCTGTGTTAGTGGGGTTCAGTAATGCCAGCTGTTCCCCTGCTGTGTAGACGGCAATGTCTCTTTCTGCCTCCACATGCCAACAACATCAGGCCTCAGCCTGCTCGATGCCTCATCCTGGGCTCCAACAACGCCAGTTGGTGTTCAGAAGTGTCGTCTTCCCAGAGAAAAACACACTAGCTCCAGTGTTAGTGGGGTTCAGTAACGCCAGCTGGTCCCCTGGTGTGTAGACGGCAAAGTCTCCTGCTCCATCCACATTCAAACTACTATTGATTTTTAACCATGCTCCACTTAGGCCTCTGGCTCCACTGTCTCTAGTTTTTCCCCCGGCCTCCAACCCCGCCAGTTGCTGCTCTGAAGTGGCGCCTGCACAATCCACACTTTTTCCTGAGTTACTGGAGCTCAGTCACGTCAGTTGATCCCCTGATGTATGTCTGGCAAGGTCTCCTGCTCTGTCCATATTCCCATTACTAGTAGTGTGAATGAGGACTGAGCAGGAAACCTTGCCAGACACACATCAGGGGATCAACTGACGTGACTGAGCCACAGTAACACAAAAGCAAGTGTGGATTGTGCAGACGCCACTTCAGAGCTGTAACTGGCGGGGTTTGAGGCCAGGGGAAATACTAGAGACAGTGGAGCCAGAGGCCAAAGTGGAGCAAGGTTACAATTAGTAGTAGTCTACAACCTCTATAAAACCAGCTGCAAGTTGGCCTCTGCCTGCTGCATGCTTCATCCTGGGCTCCAACACAGCCAGTTGTAGCTTGGAAGTGTCGTCTGCACAGATAGAAACGCTCGCTCCTGTGTCTGTGGGGTTCAGTAATGCCAGCTGTTCCCCTGCTGTGTGGATGGCAAAGTCTCCTGCTGCCTCCAAAATCACGCAACATCTTATTTTCTACTTGCTCCAAGTATGCCTCAGCCTGCTCGGAGCATTGATCCTGGGCTCCAACACAGCCAGTTGTAGCTTGGAAGTGCTGTCCGCACAGATAGAAACACTCGCTCCTGTGTCTGTGGGGTTCAGTAACACCAGCTGTTCCCCTGCTGTGCGGATGGCAAAGTCTCCTGCTGCCTCCAAAATCACGCAACATCTTACTTTCTACTTGCTCCAAGTAGGCCTCAGCCTGCTCGGAGCATTGATCCTGGGCTCCAACACAGCCAGTTGTAGCTTGGAAGTGCTGTCCGCACAGATAGAAACACTCGCTCCTGTGTCTGTGGGGTTCAGTAACACCAGCTGTTCCCCCTGCTGTGCGGATGGCAAAGTCTCCTGCTGCCTCCAAAATCACGCAACATCTTACTTTCTACTTGCTCCAAGTAGGCCTCAGCCTGCTCGGAGCATTGATCCTGGGCTCCAACACAGCCAGTTGTAGCTTGGAAGTGCCGTCCGCACAGATAGAAACACTCGCTCCAGTGTCTGTGGGGTTCAGTAACGCCAGCTGCTCCCCTGCTGTGTGAATGGCAAAGTCTCCTGCTGCCTACACCGTCACACTACTGCTGATTTTTAACCGTGGTCCACTTCGGCCTCTTGCTCTACTGTCTCTAGTATTTCCCCTGGCCTTCAACCCCGCCAGTCGCTGCTCTGAAGTGTCGTCTGCACAATCCACAGTTGTTCCTGTGTTACTGGGGCTCAGTCACGTCAGTTGATCCCCTGATTTGTGTCCAGCAATGTCTCCTGCTCTGTCCCCATTCCCATTACTAGTAGTGGGAATGTGGACAGAGCAGGAGACCTTGCCGGACACACATCATGGAATCAACTGACGTGACTGAACCCCTGTAACCCAGGAACAAGTGTGGATTGTGCAGATGACACTTCAGAGCAGCAACTGGCGGGGTTGGAGGCCAGGGGAAATACTAGAGACAGTAGAGCCAAAGGCCGAAGTGGAGCACGGTTACAATCAGTAGTTGTGTACAACCAATATAAAACTCGCTCCAAGTATGCCTCACCCTGCTGCATGATTGACCCCTGGGCTCCAACATCGCCAGTTGCTGCTCTGAAGTGTCTTTGGCACGGGTACTCCCTCCTGCCCAGCCTGTTTCCAGCACGCCTGCTGTTTCCGGGTAGTGTCAACGTCACTTTGCCACCGATACGTTGTCCTGTCGTGTTGCGGTCGGGTTAGCCGAGTCTATGGTGCCTGTAGATTCGGTGCTTCCTATGTGGGCTGCGGGTTCTGGTACTAAAGGCTGGTTCCATAGTGCCAATAGGACAAGCACCCCCTGTTGGACTATGGGATTCGGTAACTGCGTCCTGCTCGCGGCCTTGCAACTGTCACGTCCGCCATGTCTGTTTGTCTCAAGAACTCCTGGAGCGATGTGCATGCGCATGTTTTGTCTGCTGTCCTGCATGTTCCCTAGAGCAGTGTGCAGACTCACCTCATGTCTGAGCTGCAGGATGCCTGCGTTTCTGCTCTGCCTTCTGTGATCTTCTCGTCATGTCTGGAGTCCTTGATCATGTGACGTTTCTTAAGATCCTGCACTGTCTGGTTCTGCAATCATCTCGTCATGTCTAGAATCCCGGATCATGTGTTCTTCCTAGGATCCTGCACTGGTTGGTTCGGTGATCATCTCGTCATCCCTGATCATGTGATGTTTCCTAAGATCCTGCACTGTCTGGTTCTGCTATCATCTCGTCATGACTAGAATCCCGGAAGTGCTCCCCTGGTCCTGACCTGGAGGAGGAGGTGCTATGCCCTATATCAGGCCGCCTCTTCCTATGCTCAGGGCCTGATTATTGTGTTGCTTCCCTGCAAGGCTCTGGGTCTGTGGAGTTGCTCCCTCTATTCTGTGCCCTTGCACTTTGCTCTGTATTGCGTCTCTGCACATGCTCCGTGCTCGTATTCCGCCTCTTGTCTTGTGTTGTCTCTCGTGCCATGTTTGTCTTTGCCTTGCTTTGCCTTGTAGTCCTTCTGCTGTTCTTTGTCTTAGTCTGTTTTGCTATGTCTCGCCTTAGCTATGCTTTGACTTGTAGTCCTTCCTGTGTTCTCTGCCTCGCCTGTTTTGCCATGTCTTGCTTTTGCTATGCTTTGACTTGTAGTCCTCCCTGTGTTCTCTTCCTTGCTATTCCTTGCTTTGTGTTCCTCCCTATGGTCTCAGTCTTTGCTTGCTCTGCTTCGCTCTCTCCTATGGTGCTCTGTAGTGCTCCCTGGCACACGCACCATTTCTCCTCTCCTTAGTGCTCGTTTCTATGTCTAGTCCAAAGGTCTTCCCTTGGCCCGGCTTTGGGCTTCTGCCTACGCTCCGCTGCTAGACTCTGTCCTCGCTCTGACCTGGCTCTGTTTCTGCTTGTGTTCCTTGCCTTGCTCCCTGCCTTATCCTTGCATTGAACCCCGGTATGGGTTCCCCTTGGCCGTCTCCTGTGCCGTGGTAAGTGCCACGTGTTTGTGTACAGCCGTGTGCACTGGCCAGTGTGGCTTGCCCCCTGCGTGGCTCCTAGCACGCAGCCCTTCCTTGTGCCCTGGCATGGCTCCTAGCACGCACCCTGCCTTGAACCCTGGCGTGGCTCCTAGCACGCACCCTGCCCTGAACCTGGCGTGGTTCCTAGCACGAAGGTTCCTTTGCCCGCCTCCTGTGCCTTAGTCATGCCTCGTGCTGGCGTTACAGCCGTGTGCATTGGCCAGTGAGGTGTGCGTCTCTGCGTGGCTCCTAGCACGCAGCCCTGCCTTGAACCATGGCGTGGCTCTTAGCACGCACCCTGCCTTGAACCTTGGCATGTCTCTACACGCACTCTGTCTTGTACCTTGGACCCTGGCGTGGCTCTACACACGCACACTGTCTTGTGCCTTGGCGTGTCTCTACACGCACTCTGTCTTGTACCTTGTGCCTTGGCGTGTCTCTACACGCACTCTTTCTTATCCTATGCTTTGGTGTGGCTCTACACACGCACCCTGTCTCGTTTTTGAACCTTGGCGTGTCCCCTACACACGCACCTCGCTTTGAACCCTGGCGTGTCCCCTACACACGCACCTTGCCTTGCACCTAGCCTTGAACCCTGGCGTGTCCCCTACACACGCACTTAGCCTTGAACCCTGGCGTGTCCCCTACACACGCACCTAGCCTTGGACCTTGGCGTGTTCCCTAAACACGCACCCTGCTTGGATATCTGTCGTGCCTCCTTGCCTGAACACTGGTTTGCCTGCCGGATGCCCGGAACCTGCCGACCGTTGCCAGAGGTCCAGAACCAGATGACTACGGCCTGATGTCCGGAGCTGACGTCCGCAGCCTGATTCCTGGACCCTGTCGGTTTGCCAGCAGTCCGGAGTCCGATGCCATCATGCCATTACCTGTGCCTAGGCGTGCCACCTGGCACGTACCATGTTATGGACCTTGGTGAGCCCACGCGCGCACCTTGCACGTTTTGCTTGTTTACTCTGTATGTGATCCTGTGTTATTCTAATGAAGATACCTTGCACCTACGTCTAGTCTCGTCTTGCTTCCTGCTCGTCCTTGTTGTCAGACACTAGTCTAGTGTCCCCTGAGCTGGCTGTCTGGTCCCAGCAGTCGTGGTGGCTCACCCCCTTGGTCTTGCCCCTGACACTCCCTGTATAGGGGGTGGATTCTCACAAGGTCAGCTCGCTCTCGGTGGGTGGGTGCCACGACCCAGAGGGTCCACTCAAAAAATGGGCTCAGCTGGAGCTGAGTCCGTCACAGCAACTTTGTTGATTATGGGTACCTTCTGCTACCCATCCGGGTTCCAGCACCATCAGCTGGTTCTCGGCAATGTCTTTGGCATGGGTACTCCCTCCTGCCCAGCCGGGTTCCAGCACCGTCAGCTGTTTCTCGGCAGAGCCTTTGGCCGAGGTGCCTCCTTCTTGGTGTCCGAGTTCCAGCAACGTCTGCTGGTTCTTGGTAGTGCTTTAACGCACTGGTACCTCCTGCTTAGAAACCGTGTTCCAGCACCGTCAGCTGGTCCACAGTTGTGCCATTGGCTCTTGTTCCTTCTGCTACCCATCCGGGTTCCAGCACCGCCAGCTGGTTCTCGGCAGTGTCTTTGGCACGGGTACTCCCTCCTGCCCAGCCTGGTTCCAGCACGCCTGCTGTTTCTGGGTAGTGTCAATGTCACTTTGCCACCAATACGTTGTCCTGTCGTGTTGCAGTTGGGTTAGCCGAGTCTATGGTGCCTGCAGTTTCGGTGCTTCCTTTGTGGGCTGCGAGTTCTGGTACTAAAGGCTGGTTCCGTAGTGCCAATAGGACAAGCACCCCCTGTTGGACTGTGGGATTCGGTAACTGCATCCTGCTCGCGGCCTTGCAACTTTGTTGATTATGGGTACCTTCTGCTACCCATCCGGGTTCCAGCACCGTCAGCTGGTTCTCGGCAGAGCCTTTGGCCTAGGTGCCTCCTTCTTGGTATCCGAGTTCCAGCAACGTCTGCTGGTCCTTGGTAGTGCTTTGTAGCACAGGTACCTCCTGCTTAGTAACCGTGTTCCAGCACCGTCAGCTGGTCCACAGTTGTGCCATTGGCTCTTGTTCCTTCTTCTGCCCCTCCGGGTTCCAGCACTGTCAACTGGTCCTCGCTAGTTTCATTTGCTATTGTTCCTTCTGCTACCCATCCGGGTTCCAGTACCGTCAGCTGGTTCTCGGCAGTTCCTCAGCCTTCTTGTACCTTCTGCTACTTTTCCAAGTTCAAGCTTTTGGAAATGGTTTTTGATTCTCACTCTGGTTCTCCCTGACAATGACCCTGAAGACGATGACCCTGAAGACCACACAGAAGAATACCGAAAAGATGACCCTGAAGAAGATGACCAAGAGGACAAAGAACTTGAAGACAACCACCAAGATGCAGAACAACAAGAGACAGAAGAACAAGAAGCATAAAAACCAAAAGCAGAAGAACATTAAGCATAAGATTAAAAATCTGAGCAAATGATATCTAATTTATAAGCAGAAGAAGACTAAGCAGTGTATGGGGGTGAGTCCGTTCCTCCTCGTTTTGCCCCTGGAAAAGGCCTGCTACTGCAGGCCAAACTGAACGCGGACAAATCCTGTTGTAAATCTTTTGTGACAGGCTGAACGGAAGGTGTAATCTTCAAACTTTTATAGATTATAACTACAGGAATGCCTGACACAAATAAGAATATGATGAAGAAGAATAGGAAGAAGATGAAGAAGTAGAATATGAAGAAGAATAATAGTTGAATAAGAAGAATATGAAGAATGTAAAAAAAAAAAAAAATAGGAAGAAGGTGAAGAAGAATAAGAAGATGAATAAGGTGAAGAAGAAGTTGATGAAAAAGATGCTGCTGAGGATGATGAAGGAGAAAGTGTGGGAGAAGTAAAAAAGAAGGTGAAGAGCATGGAAGTAGTGAAACATACATATCTGACAAAATATTAAAGACTTTAACATAGTCAATATATTTGTAACTACGAACGTCTTTAAAAAAAAAAAAAATTACTGCTATTCCATTTGATTGGGCTAAACCTCTATGGCTTTAATATCTCCTACACCTCCCACAATACATTCTACATTATTATTAGTTGTTTTTCTTCATGTAGAATTAACCTACAGGGAAAAAAAGGGGTTTTTTTATTCTGATATTTCTGTTCCATTGACTTGAATGGGACTTCCGGGATCGGAATCGGCGATACTCTATACTTTTTTTAGATCGGCCGATCCATTCCGATCCGATATTTTTCAGTATCGGGTGGTATCGCTCAACACTAGTTAAGAGGCACACTGAGATTCTGTCGCCCTGGGCCCAGGAAAACCTAGAGCCGGCACTGTTACGACTATCAGTGATCAATGAGGAGGAAAAGTTGTTATCCTAAGAAGGCTGAAAAAGCAATGAATAAACTGTGTGTGACAAGATCCTAACTTAATAATCCATGGGATCCACTGGTATTTATTTGCTTTTTTAGCCTTTATTGGTTTAAAGAGTTGTTGTACAGCTGTTTTGTGATGACAATTGTATGGACTTGTTTTTAATTATTTTATTTTTGAATTTATGCTTTTAAAATAACTTAGAAAAAGTTTGCTGTATGGAGCAATATGAGGGGCTCATTATTCTATATTGAGCACTATGTGGTGCCCATGGTACTGTAAGGAGGAATATATGGGGCTCATTATTCTGTCTGAAGAACTGTGTGGTGTCCTTAATACTGTATGGAGAAATATATGGAGCTCATTATACTGTATGGAGCACTACGTCGTGGCCATAATATTGTATGGATGACTATACTGTCCGATTTCAGAGCTATTGTAGAAATAACAATAGATATCACTCATGTAATAAAAGAAGTGAAATCTTTGGCATTGTACTATACCTATATTTCTTTGACGTATCTGTACATCATGCATTATAGTATAGGTTTAAGGGGCCCACTGAGACTCTGTCGTGCTGGGCCCACGAAAACCTAGAGCCGGCACTGTTATGACTAAAGTGATCAATGAGGAGGAAAAGTTGTATCCTAAAAGCACTGAAAAAGCGATGATTAAACTGTGTGTCACAGGATCCTAACTTAATAATCCATGGGATCCACTGGTATTTATTAGCTTTTTTTAGCCTTCATTGGTTTAAAGAGTTGTTGTACAGCTGTTTTTCATGGACTTTAGCTCAGCGTTCAATACCATTGATCCGAATTTACTTCATAAGAAAATGGTAGTTCTTGGAGTCCCTCTCAACTTATGCTTGTGGATTTATAACTTCCTGACAGCCAGGATACAGAGTGTAAAAGTTGGACCATTCACTTCGGACACCTTGGTCACAAACATCGGGGCACCTCAGGGGTGTGTTTTGTCACCGTTACTGTTTTCTCTCTATACGAATGATTGCATCTCTTCAGCAGACTCAGTAAAAATCTTGAAATTTGCCGATGATATGACACTGATTGGTTTCATCAGGGGAAATGTTGAAGACTTGTATCGGAGAGAGGTGGAAAGAATATGTGACTGGTGTAAAGCCAATAATCTTGTACTCAACACTAAAAAAACTGCTGAGATGGTTGTGAATTTTAGGAAAGATCAACATGAGAAACTTCCAATCTACATCCATGACGAAGTGGTTCTTAGGGTCACAGAGACCAAATTCCTTGGTGTTATCATGTCTCATGATCTTAAATGGGGGAAAAACGTGGATGCTGTTTTAAGAAAAGCACAACAGAGGATGTTCTTCCTGTGTCAGCTGAAAAGATATGGTTTGTCTAAGAATTTGCTGATCTTATTCTTTAATGCTGTCATCAGATCTGTGATTTGTTCCTCTCTGATAGTCTGGTATGGGGGAGCCACTGCGCATGACAAACTCCGCTTACAAAGGACTTTCAGAACAGCAGAGAGAATTATAGGTTCCCCCCTGCCTAAAATCCAGGATCTTTATGATAAGAGTATTCGATCCCACGCATTGAAAATGTCATCCGATCCCTCTCACCTGGGACACTCCTCATTCCAACTACTCCCTTCAGGACGTCGCTTCAGAGTCCCCAAATGCAGCACCAACCGCCATATGAACAGCTTCTATCCACTCTCTGTTCAACAATTAAATCGTCATGTGTAGACTATATACTGTATCTGTCTTGTTAGATGTTACTTGTTGTATCTGTTGTTATATATTATGTTGCCTCTTTGCCACAAAGAATTCCTTGTATATATGTAATATGTACTTGGCGATAATAAATAAATTTGATTGAATTTGATTTGATTTGATTGTTTTGTGATGACAACTGTATGGACTTGTTTTTAATGATTTTATTTTTGAATTTATGCTTTTAAAAGAACTTAGAAAAAGTTTGCTTTGTGGTGTAATTTGCTGGACTCCATTTTTTTATATTTCTGCAGATACACCTACAATTGTACTCAAAAGTTTACATACCCCAGCAGAATTTTTGCTTTCTTGTCCTTTTTTCAGAGAATATGAATGTTAAGACCAAAACTTTTTCTCCACCCATGGTTAGTGGATAGGTGATGCCATTTATTGTCAAACTTCTGTGTTTTCTCTTTTAAAATCATAATGACAACCCAAGACATACAAATGACCCTGTTCAAAAGTTTACATACCCCATTCCTTAATACCGTGTATTGCCCCCTCTAACATCAATGACAGCTTGAAGTCTTTTGTGGTAGTTGTGGACAAGGTTCTTTATTTTCTCAGATGGTAAAGCTGTCCACTCTTCTTAGCAAAAAGCCTCCAGTTCCTGTAAATTCCTGGGCTGTCTAGCATGAACTGCGTGCTTGAGATCTTCCCAGAGTGGCTCAATTGATACTTAGGTCAGGAAACTGAGAAGGCCACTCCAGAACCTTCTATCACAATCCATTTTTGGATCTGTGTCGGTTTGGGCTGCCCACATAAAAACTTTTTTCCTTTCAGGCCATTGGGGGTTAATATTATTTTTTCCCCCGGTGGCCACTGGTGTTACTACATGTTTAGTTAGTCTGTGTGTGCTGGTGGTGACCAATCCCACCTTCCTATATCTTCCTATATAAGGTCACCTGGTGCATCAGCTGACTGTTGGTTATGACAGGTCCTTTAGGGATACCAACCGTGGTGAAGACTGGAACTACCTGGTGCAGTGGTGGTTCAGCTTATCTGGAGCATTGGTGATACTGCTGAAAGCTGAGTTCAGGAGCCTTACTCTGCTGCTTGGAGCATTGGCAGCAGAGAAAGCTAAGTGTTTTTTTTTAGCCCTGTCTGTATCTCCCCTTGGTGTTTATTAGTGCAGTGGTGGGACCAGTGTCTGCACTTACCAATTCCTTAGTGAGGGATAGGTGCAGGTTAAGTGAGGGACAAGGTATCCTGCTTGGCGACAGGTTAAAAGAACCTGTATAGGGATGCTAGTAAGAGCAGGGCACATGCTCAGGAGATTGCAGGAGGTGTCAATTTCCCCATTTCGTATCGCAGGGCCCACCATTGTAATTGTTTCCCCAGTGTCCCCTTGTTTGTCCAGTTGTTTTGGTGACTGACCGATCTTTGGGTCGCGTCACGCAGGGCCAGTCACATATCGTGACATTATATCCAAACGCCCATTTTTTCTGGTGAGCCATGGCCCAAATGCAGACCTTTGTCAATTGCTTCAGACCCTCACTGAGGAGAGCGGGGTGCTGCGTGGTGTGGTGGAGTAGCAGCTGCAGCAGTTGGTGGGGTTCGGGGCCTCAGCTCAGGTTCAGGCTCAACCAGAACCCAAGTTATCTCTCCCAGACAGATTTTCTGGGGGGGAGAGATAATTTTCTGGTTTTTCAGGAGGCCTGCAAGCTAAACTTCAGGCTCCCCCTCGTTCTTCAGGGAGTGTGGAACAGCGGGTGGGATTCATCATATCCCTTCTTAAGGGTGATCCCCAATCCTGGGCCTTCTCCCTGCCATCCGATTCACCAACTCTACGGTCGGTGGACGAGTTTTTTGCGTTTTGCGGCTTTGGCTAATATGACCCATGTAGTTCTTGCTAGGGAGGAGGACACACTGTTGTAGGCGGACAAGCCCAGGCAGTTGGGAGGAGTTGGTTCACCAGCGGTGTTGCCTGCGGTTCGTCGTGGTTTGGGGGCATTGGGGGCATGTTTTTGCTGTGGGCAGACTGGTCATTTTTTTATGGTCTGCCCGGCTCGCGCCAAAACTTCTGTATCACCAAAGAAGCCACGTTCCCCTGATGGTGTGGAGGGAGGCGACCAGGGAGTGTATATTTCCTCCATTTTATTCTCTCAATGTACTATATCAGCAGAAGTGGTTGTTGGCAGGGTACCTGAGGGCATACTGGTGTTTGTGGACAGTGGAGTGGGAGTCAATCTGGTGGACGCTCACTTTGTCCAGACCCATGGCCTGAGGTATAGGATGCTGGCCAAACCCCTAAGTGTCCAGGCCATTGACTCTGTCCCACTGAGCCAGGGGAGGCTGACCCAAGTCGTAGAAAATATACATCTGCATATAGGGACTCATCATGAAGAGTCCCTGTCATGCTACGTCTTGGGGGCTATGCCACCACCTATCATTTTAGGCCTCCCTTTGCTGGAAAGACACAACCTGGTAATAGATTGGCGGTCTAGGGAAGTAGTCAGCTGGGATGAGTCATGTGAGGGCTGTTGCCCGGGGGCTACTATCTCTGCCGCCTTTCTATAACCGTCCCTTTCTTCTCCAGTGGGGGCAGCAGCAGTGCTGCCAGGGAGTAGGGGAATGTCTCAACTCTCACCATTAGCCAACCCTGAGAGGCAGAGTCCTCAAGGAGGAGGGGTCGGAGGAGGGTGGTGGTTCCCTCTCAGAATTGTGGGGGTGTGAGTGTTGTGACACAGGAGGACACCTCTGTTGTCAGTTCCTTAAAGAGTTTACCTTCTTGTGGAAAACGTGTGCATGGCAATAAACGTTCCGGTCCGGACTTGTGTGTAAATGAGTATGTATGGGTGTCCACCAAAAACATCCAGTGGAAGTGTGCTGCTGGGGTCTGGAGTTCTCGGGTGATCAGGCCGTATCAGGTGTCAGCCATCCTTGGCCAGGGGACTTAGCAACTGGAGTTACCCCCAGTAATGCCCATACTCAACTCATTCCCCAGGTCGGTGCTCGGGAGATTTGCGGTGCCTCCAGAGCATACGTTGTCACCTCCATCAGCTCACGTTTGCCATGAACCTGAGAGTCAGGTGGTTGCTGAGGTGAACTCTGCTGGATTTAGGAGTCCTCTCTGTAGGTGGTTTTCCGATGAGGTGTGCTAGTTTGGGCTGCTCCCATATAAACTTTTTTCCTTTCATGCCATCGGGGGTTAATGTTAGTTTTTCTCCCCGGTGGCCGCTGGTGTTACTACATGTTTAGTTAGTCTGCGTTTGCTGGTGGTGACCACTTCCACCTTCCTATATAAGGTTACCTGGTACATTGGCTGACTTGGTTATGACAGGTCCTTTAGGGATACCAACTGTGGTGAAGACTGGAACTACCTAGTGCAGTGGTGGTTCAGCTTATCTGGAGCAGTGGTGATACTGCTGAAAGCTGAGTTCAGGAGCCTTACTTTGTTGCTTGAAGCATTGGTAGTAGAGAAAGATAAGTGTTGTTTTGTTTAACCCTGCCTTTTGTATCTCCCCTTGGTGTTTATTAGTGCAGTGGTGGGACCAGTGTCTGCACTTACCAATTCCCTAGTGAGGGACAGGTGCAGGATAAGTGAGGGACAAGGTATCCTGCTCGGCGACAGGTTGAAAGACCCTGTATAGGGACGCTAGTAAGAGCAGGGCACATGCTCAGGAGAGTGCAGGAGGTGTCCTTTTCCCCATTCCCTATGACAGGCCCACCATTGTAATTGTCTCCCTGGTGTCCCCTTGTTTGTCCAGTTGTTATGGTGATGGACCGATCGTCAGGTCGTGTCACGCAGGGCCAGTCACATATTGTGACACCTTCACTGTGGTCTGCTGTAGCCTATGACAGGTCAACTTGGCCTTGTGTTTTAGATCCTTGTCATATTAGAATGTCCAAGTACGTCCCATGCGCAGCTTCCGGACAGATGATTACAAATTTGCTGATAATGTGCTTCATTCATCTGTCCTTCAATTTTGACCAAGGTAATGATTATACAAAGTAGTCAAGTGCTATGTATATTCTTCTGTATTATAAAGATCCATAAAATAAAGCGCAGATACACATGATATACCCTGACTTCATTAATAACTTTATTCAAGTTGGATAATGTGAAAGTTTCCATTAAAAGTCAGGACAATAGTATTAAATGTGGCCCTGATGATGATGGGCCCTTGACTCATGAAGAGTCATCCTTTAACAGTAGAGGAAAAACCCCCAGTGGAGGAAACCTCTAGGGAACCATGGTTAAAGGAGTGCCCTTCCCTTGGGCTGCGAATAGGTGAGAGCAGAGACCGAGCCCGGAATCTGCCTCTTCTTACAGCCTGTACCTCACCTGTGTCGTGAGTACACTTGGCTGCTGAAAGTCTAGTAAATGTCATATCCATAGGTGAGAGCAGTCCAAGCCTGGAATCTGCCTCTTCATGCAGCAGGTAAGTCACTTGTCTGTGAACACGTCTGACTGCGGAAAGTCTGGTAAGTGTCATATCCATAGGTGAGAGCAGTCCAAGCCTGGAATCTGCCTCTTCATGCAGCAGGTAAGTCACTTGTCTGTGAACACGTCTGACTGCGGAAAGTCCGGTAAGTGTCATATCCATAGGTGAGAGCAGTCCAAGCCTGGAATCTGCCTCTTCATGCAGCAGGTAAGTCACTTGTCTGTGAACACGTCTGACTGCGGAAAGTCCGGTAAGTGTCATATCCATAGGTGAGAGCAGTCCAAGCCTGGAATCTGCCTCTTTATGCAGCAGGTAAGTCACTTGTCTGTGAACACGTCTGACTACGGAAAGTCCGTTAAGTTTCATATCCTTGGGTGAGAGCAGAGACCGAGCCCGGAATCTGTCTCTTTTTGCTTAATCTCGGGTTGCCTGATCCTCACATGGTAGCCACCATGTAAGGGATTTGTAGTGGAGTCATCGTCTCCTGCTAGATACCTTGAGTTCTTTTCTCAGTCTGTTTGCTATTCTGACTTCTGCCACGTATGGTACTGTGTGGATTTCAGCATACAACTAATCCTTATCCACTTCCCCCGTAAACAGACTGTATCTATGATTACGACTGTATTTAGGAAGGTGATCATGTGAACGATTACGGTGGGCAATCACAGACCATAATCGACGATGTGGTCGATTTTGTGGCTGATCTTGTGACGGACGATATAGTGGAGAACGGGTGAAAACTACAAGGGAATAAACAGCGTATCAGTAGTGGCAGATAACAGAGACAACAGCATGATACAGAGTGCAATTACATCAGTAACTAACATAAAAGAGGCTGCACAGTAACATTACAACACAGCTATGGCAACGTTCATGCTCTAACACTATCTTGCTCTATTCAGAAATGCAACCTATCTGTAATCAGTGTAAAGCATTAACTAAACTAAGAGATACAGACTACACAGAGGCTGTTTAACACAAACACATAAATGAATTCTAGTCTCACCGGAATCCGCTGGTCAGAAACAATGCTTTGTAGGGAGTTTAAAGTGAAGCGAGACAGCCAGGATACTAGTGTATCACTAAGAAAAGCCCAGGAAAGATGTGTACATTTCTCTTGCTACCTGGGAAAACTAAGGAGGCATTCTATGCATAACACACTATTCCTTAAAGGAGAATTCTCTCTTGTACACAGAAACAAGATAAATGAGTTTAAAATAACTTCTAAAGGCTGTAACTGGTAATACACTATGAATTTTAGCTTGCTGCACATGAATGGGCAGAATACTCCCCGCTTGGCATCAGCCTGGAAATTCGCCAAAATGTTGTGACGTTTCAAAGCTTGATCCGTAACAATACTGATGTAAAAGTTTTGATAATCGGGGCCCTAAGCACTTTTGTAAGAAATTAAAGATGGTCTTTTGATAAACTTTGAGCTGACATATGAAAATCACTCACTTCTTTTAAGGCCTTGTTTGAATCGTAAATATCTCGTTTGATGTCCAGGTTGTGAGGACTTAGAATCATATGTATAATCATTTAAGTCTGGATCAATCTTCGACTCTTTCACCTCCAATATACCGGCCTTGTGTGGCATTGTAATGTCACCAGAAGGACAGGAAATGTCAAATTCTCCTGTAACACAAAATATTGAAATTAGATTTAATAAAATGCAAGATTCTATGTGATTAAGATTATTGTTAACATTTACAGGTTATTATAACTTCTAAATAGAACATTAGACTGAAAGGGACCCAAGGGACCCAATCTCCAGAGAAATGCTCCAGCGTTCAGAGAAAACATAGTTTTCTGCTGAACCATGTGACTGTAAATCGGACTGGATATCACAATGTCTTTCTTATGTGAAGACTGGAAGTTGCTTTCTCATTATAAGTATATGGAACCTCGCCCTGATTCTCATAGGCTGACATTGGGGAAAGCGCTACCGCACCACACATAAGACATATTAATGTAAAGTCCTTGTTGGTGTAACTCTCCTATAATAATAGGTGCGCACTCCCGAAAATTAATGAAGTAATTGATAATAATCTAGGGGCCAATTTCACCTTAGATAAAGGCAGTGGCTACATTACAGTACAGATACATTTAAAATAAATTTATTTTATTAATGATGTTGGGAAACAAAGTAAAGTTAAAATTAAGAACGGTGCACCTAGGTTATTATCAGTTACCACACATAAGACGCCGTGTGAGCCGACAAAGCTGAATCGTGGTCACATGGTTCAGAAGACGACCAGAATGGCTCTGGAAACCAGAGAAGACGGCAAATGGTAAGTATTTTACCGCATGTACACTACACTACTGATATATCTAGAAGGAGTTAGACAATACATATGGAGCTGGAGAGCTTCTGTAAGGTCAGATTTATCCGGCTGTAGTTACCATTTAGTTTGGTGTTGCTCTCTGTAAAGTCGTCGGCACAATATTGGCTTTCAGCATCTTGCATTGGCTTTTTCTTTTTCAGACAACTATAAGAATTGCAAAAATAAAAGTCACATTGTAAATCACAAAGTAAAACATCTGTATTCTGCAGAATGCGAGAATGAAACATTTTATCTAGTCCTATCTGTAGAGAGATCACCAGTCAGTCATTTTGATGTCTTTGACAATCAGCAATTTAGTTTAGTAAAGTATATACAAGTTGTAGCAGAGCCAGGTAGGAAAGGGTTAAGTCCGAGCTTTGCAGGATTTGATAAGAAGCCCCTATAACTTTTTGCTGAAACCAGGGCCTGTGTTCACCAGATGTTTCAGTCTGCTGGATGGAGCTTGTGAGCTGGAGTTTTATGAAAGGAATAAAGCTGCACCGGTCTGGACCAAACCTCATTGACTGTGTGAGCGCTGCGTAATCCCTGCCTGAGAGCGTGAATCCCTACAAAGTCTAATATGTACCCATCAGTTACCCACAGGGCACAGCCCTAGGGGTGACGAGTGTGTGAACCACAAGAGGCCTACATAAAATATTCCCATTACTGGAGTAACCTGAAGATGTGACATTTCCTCTACAGACTCCTGTGTAGCCCATAAATCATGACTTACTATACTTACCAATAGAAGATAGCAATGGCGCCAATGATTACTGCGAGGACGAAGACAGTGATGGCAGCAGGTATAACAATCCTACAGACTGGATCCTCAGATGTTTTTGGAGGCACGGTGACATTCTCTAAAAAGCGAAAGAACATAAGTGATCAGGTGACCAGAGCTGGAATGTGTTCAGAAGTGGAAACCAAATACATGGACTGGGCGGACTGAGGAACCAAGTATGACTATTAAAAGAGGGGAATTTAGTTTGGAAAAATGATGGATTATTTTTCCGTCATGTCAATATATAATGGACAATACAGAGATCTGTTCTTTTATATCCACATGATGGGAGATGTCACCTGAAATTACAAGTAACACATGAAAAATCCTCCATTCCACTCGTATTATGTGACGTCATATAAATCCCCAGTCACAGAAGAGAAGTTACAGAACCCCTAATGACACGGAGAAGACGCTCATAAACTGGGCCCTAATAATGGATCCTAATAGTTTCTGGGGCCGGAGGTGAAATGTTACATGTGAAGGACATATCTGATTTCTGAGCTGCTTATTGCCTGTCTCTTGTGGGCGCCTTCTGCTACATGTAGGAGTCAGTGCATCCAGCAAGGAGAGAGCAGTATTAATGCTCGGTGTCTCCTCTATGGGTTATTAGATTGGACACTGGAACCCAAACTGCATCTTTCCCCAATTTCACATTGAATGGTAAAATGAATGGTGTCATTCAAAACTACAACTCGTCCCGCAAAAAGATAAACAATCCTCATACGGCCATATGAAGGGAAAAAGTTATAGCTTTTGGAAGAAGTAGAGGAGGAAAAAGCCCAAAAATTAAAATTCGCTGAGGCGGGAAGGGGTTAACTCCATAGTCAGTGTATATGTGATAATGCCCTTACCTGCATAGATCCTGTCCTGCGCTCGTCTTGATAGATGGTTGAGCATAAAGATAGGAGCACCCTCTGCAGGTGCTAATAGCACGCTGAGAACTAGAAGTAGTCTAAACAGCATTGGAGCCTGGAGGAACATCGCTTACTGTGTATGGCACAATCAGCTTCTCCAGACAAAGGATCTCACTGCAAAATCGCTGGTTATAGCCAAGGATTCCGTGACATCACAATTGGAACCTAATTGTGACATCACGGGAGGCGGGGCTACACATGAGTGACATCATGGGGGCGGGGCTACACATGAGTGATGTCACAATTGGCGCTCATCCACAGGTGAGCAAATAAACTGACAATACAGAAACCTTCTCAGATTCAGCAAGAGAGCACGATATCAAGATATTACATTGTATGAGCTGCAGGACGACCTTAGTCATTTATCTTACAACTTGCCCTTGTGGTCTGATTTATGCTCACATAAAAACGTAGGAATTGAGAATCCGGATCCTTGAACACATGAAGGATATTAAGGCGACAGAAAAGATGCCACAGGAAGACTTGGGTGCGAATGTAAAATTTAACCCTTTAGCCTAATATTTTTGAGACTTCCATCAGTGGCACTTACTCTGCTTGTGGGGAATTGATTGTCTTTATCCAGGTAATAGACGAGGTGACATGACCCAGAAATTGGCCCAATTAGAAAGCAAATGGATCACACCATTAAATGCATGAAGCCAAGGGGTTCAATGAACAATGGGGCTTTGGGAGTTTCCTATAAAATATTGATCTCGTGTCTGTTACTATATACAGGTCAGATATTT
The DNA here is from genome assembly GCF_039654945.1 of Dendrobates tinctorius. Taxonomy (NCBI): domain Eukaryota; kingdom Metazoa; phylum Chordata; class Amphibia; order Anura; family Dendrobatidae; genus Dendrobates; species Dendrobates tinctorius. The sequence goes on along the minus strand of NW_027361797.1, from coordinate 14,064,277 downwards.
ATCCTTGGCTCTTATGTCTTTTCTTTCCCAATTTTACATATACTGTAAATACTTTTTCTGGCAGTGAATACTTACTTTTTGCCATTTTTAGTTGTCTGGATGGCGTGTTATCAATTATAATAAAATAATTTTCTTTTTGTATTTTTTCTAGGCTGTAGGATATAACACACATATGTCATCTAATATATTTATATATATCCTTGTTGTCACTTGGAATTTATCTTTTTGTTCCCTTAAAATTTATATATTTATTGTCTATTTTTTGTCAACAGATATTCTGATTTTTTTTTATTAATTTGTTATCACACATTTATGTTTATATATTGCCTGCATTTATACATATTTATTTCTCAAAGCTTATCATGCAATACCCAGATCTGATTCCAGTAGGACACGTCCCTTTCCCCTCCCGTTTTTATATATATATTTTAATAATGTCTCTTGTTTCATGTTGTCCTTACTAATAAAGTTGATAATTTGCCGTCTTTTGAATACATTTCTTTGGGGTGTACATATATTTCGGTGAGAAATTACACATCACATTCAATGTGTATACCTTAAAGTGATATACACATTATCCCTTCCTTTGTGGATTGGATGGATTGTTGCTGATATTTATTGAGAATTTCATGTCAATAGCACTTTTAAAAATATATTAGCTTAGAAAATTGGTGACGTGTTTAATACTACTTTCTCTGACACACAAGCCTTGGTTTAATGGGTAGAAGAATAAATAATGAGAAATATGACTTCAGCACCTTCCCATCACTGGAATCTTTGGATTATTCACTGACTGTGACTACTACTCCCATTTTCTATGTGCCTCAGCACTGCAATATTACACCACAATCAGTTTTAGGAATTTTTCTATCCCCATGGGTAATGAGCTGCGTGCTCGGACCTCTTATCATATGATCTCTCTGAGAAAGCTACCTAGCGAAACGTACGTCAGAGTTCTGGGGTTTTCCATTCATGTGTTGGTCTCTTTATGGTTTGTGTCATTACTGCATAGCCACTAAGATTTAGGCTGTGTGCAGACGGACTTTTTGGCCCTGCGGATTTTTCCGCGCAGAATGGAAGAAATCCGCAGGTCAAATGACCTGCATTTTTCCTGCGGATTTCTTCCATTTTTCATGCGGTTTTCATGCGTTTTTTGTGCGGTTTTCCATCGCGGTTTTCCCCCTGCGGATTTGGTGACAGAGGAGATGGAAAACCGCACAAAAGAAGTAACATGCTGCGGATTTTGTACCGAGGAATGCACACGGCTGGTAAGCGCAGACGACGCCATCCTAAGCATGAGCATCCCACTTATGCGTCTGCTCATGCAAACTTTGACACACCTTAAGGAGCAGGCGTCTGCAGCCAATTTTGACGAGGAGGAAGAGGTGGAGGGAATCCTTGATGACATTCAGCCATTGTCTGCTCAGGGACCTCTCCTGGACGAGTTGGAGGAAGAAGAGGAGGATAATGATGGGGATGATTACTTAGGGGAGGAGGATGCATCTCGTGGGGCAAGTGAAAATGTTGGCGTGGCAAGGTCTGGTACAGGGTTTGTGCGTGACTGGAGGGATGTGGATTTGCCAGAAAGTGCTCCTCCAACCAGCACTCGCAGTGCATCATTGACACCGGGAACATTGGCCCACATGTCAGATTATGCCTTGCAGATCCTAAAAAGGTAACCCCGCATTGCCAAAATGATGAACGATGACGACTACTGGTTGGCCAGCATCCTGGATCCACGCTATAAAGGCAAATTACAAAACATCATGCCACAGGAGAACCTTGACCTAATATTGGCTAATAAACAAGCAACTCTGGTAAATCGGTTGCTTGAGGCATTCCCAGCACACAGCAGCGGTGATGGTTCTCACACGAGCCGTACGGGCCGGGCGCAGCTTGGCAGAGGTGTTCATGGTGCACACAGCAGAAGTGGCATTGGAGACAGGGGTTTCATGACAATGTTGTGGACTGATTTTTCAAGTACCGCTCACACAACTGGTAATACAGCATCGATGGAAAGTGACAGGAGACAGCAGTTGTCAACTATGGTTACAAACTACTTTTCCTCCCATATCGATGTTCTCCCACACAGGTCATTCCCCTTTGACTATTGGGCTGCTAAACTGGACACCTGGCCTGAATTGGCACAATATGCCTTACAGGAGCTCGCTTGCCCAGCTGCAAGTGTGCTATCGGAATGAGTCTTCAGTGCAGCTGCATCAATCCTGACAGAAAAAAGGACCCATCTGTCAACCCAAAATGTGGATGATCTAACCTTCATTAAAATGAACCATGCATGGGTTTCCAAGGATTTTGTCCCACCTTCCCCTGATGACACATAGGGTGACAGAAAAATGGCTTGCTTTGGTCCACCTCTTCCTGGGACTTGACCTATTTCGCCTTTTGCATCAGCTGAATGTCCAACATCAGCATATGCCACTTTCTAAAACTCCCTAACTGTGCTGCCTCTCCCCCCCATGGCCGGGGTCACCACCTAGCGCACGACACCGTGCGAGTGCCGTTGCCCTGGACAGATGGGTAGGCCGACTCTTGGGCATGGGCACTGGCACAGGGTCCCTCATAGTGCAATCAAGTGTCTCTGACGGTGGAGGTGCACACCCGCCGTCAGACACACTGCCGTACTATGAGGGGCCCAGTGCCAGTACCGACGCCCACGAGTGGGCCCCCCTTGCTTGGGCAGGGCCCCAGCATTTGCAATCTTTACCTCTCCCTGCTCCTCCGCTGTGTAGTCTGGGCCGTCAAATCCATACTGTGCCTGACACCGTCTGAGCCTGCCTCCTGGTGTATTGACATATATTTTGAATGTGTACGCTATCCATACATGTTATCCGGGGATACGGTACCCTTTCTCACCTTTGTGCAATCACGTGCAATCCATACTGGGCCTAACACCGTCTGAGCCTGCCTCCTGATGTATAGACATATCTTTTGAATGTGTACGCTATCCATACATGTTATCCGGGGATACGGTACCCTTTCTCACCTTTGTGCAATCACGTGCAATCCACACTGGGCCTAACACCGTCTGAGCCTGCCTCCTGATGTATAGACATATCTTTTGAATGTGAACGCTATCCATACATGTTATCCAGGGATACGGTACCCTTTCTCACCTTTGTGCAATCACTTGCAAGCCATACTGTGCCTGACACCGTCTGAGCCTGCCTCCTGATGTATAGACATATCTTTTGAATGTGTACGCTATCCATACATGTTATCCGGGGATACGGTACCCTTTCTCACCTTTGTGCAATCACGTGCAAGCCATACTGGGCCTAACACCGTCTGAGCCTGCCTCCTGATGTATAGACATATATTTTGAATGTGTACGCTATCCATACATGTTATCCGGGGATATCCATGCAGCCACGGACATGTAAGGGCATGACACACCAGTTATTGGCCAATCTCATGTGCCAGAGCCTCACGTGTCCCTCTAGTAAGCCAGACTCAGACCGCGGGGCATGACGGAGTCTCGTTCATTAACGGAATTAAGCTTGCAATGTGTGCATCTGTTCTGTAGCTGGCATGGTTGAAGTTGCCCGTGTTGAGTCAAATTACGCCGTAGGCTCCACTCCTGGTGGTGGTGCCCTTCTGGACATTCCTTTAAGGTTCAGCTTTGCAACCATACTGCCCACGTAAAACAAACACTTTGCCTTCATGAACGCTGTTTGGAGGTTCATGACTCGTGGGAATAATGCCGCCCAATCAGTTAACCTGCTAGAGAGATCCTTCGTTGCTCCCAAGCATGACATCACACTCCCTAGGAGGAAGGTAATGCCACTGTGGGGACCGTACTCCTGGGGGCGACACAAGTGCACTGATGCCCAGCCACTGCTCGATGAATCTGCTGGTACATTGACCCAGACCACTACATTCCCCTCGCACGCTACCCGGCCTGAATCTGACCCTGATGAAACTCAGGTTACCCTTCCCATATACAGTTCCATCTTACACGGTGACAAAGAGGAAGCTGCAGATGAAAGTGCAGGTTCGGCCCACCCGCCATCAGACACACCACTGTACTATCAGGGGCCCTGTGCCAGTGCCGTCGCCAACGAGTGGGCCCCCCCTGCTTGCTCAGGATCACAGCACTTGCAAGGTTGAACTACTGTGCAGTGAGATGGAAGATGGGGACGACGAGGAGTCCAGACTAGTACAGGGATTCCCTAGCGAGGAGACTTATTTGATTGTTTTCAATGTTGGGACAGCAATTTTTGGGGAGCACTATACTCTGGAGAATGATAGATGGGGCCCTCCATACACTGGAACATTCCAAAGGTGGACATCAGACACTGGAGCAGCATTTACAGGGCCCATTATACACTAGAGCATTAGAAATGGGGCCCATTATGTTTGGAGCATTATTTGGGCCCATAAGACAGTGGAGCTTCATCCATGGGGACCAACATATACTGTAGCATTATGTGGAGCTCATCATATACTGTTTCAAACATTATATGGGACCAATGATTCTGTATGGAGAAATAGATGGGCCTCGTCATGAGATGTAAAAAGTGAAGTACTTTTCATTGTACTATACCGCTATTTCTCTGCCGTATCGGAGCATGATGAGTTGTGGTATTATGTGTTAAAGGGGCGCTCTTTCGCCCAGGGCACATGAAAACCTGGAGCCAGCCCTACCCCCCCACAACTTTAGCCAAATAACCCCCATTTTTCAGTGCGTAACTTGTATTATGAAGTTAATTAAGGTTGACCAGCTTAAGTAAGAAGAATTGATGCTTTTGGCATTCAAATGAGCACTGTAGGTGTGTTTCCTGTCCTCCTCTCACTGTCGACTTTTATTCCCCATTGACTTACATTGGGTTTCGTGTTTCGGGACGACCCCGACTTTTCCCTATAATCGGACGATCTTGCTTGACCCGACTTTTGGAAAAGTCGGGTTTCACGAAACGAAACTCGACCATAAAAAACCAAAAGTCGCTCAACTCTAATGATGACGACTGCGCGGAACCCAGTCTTACTGGAAGATAGTCACAGTACCTAGGTCCCATCCAATTTGCTGATCTCTGGTGTACAGAACCCAGTACAGTGTAATGATAATAATGAATCTGACTAGTGCAAATAACCCATTCCAGGATGGTGACGAAGACAGGTGTACAGAGCCCAGTCCAGTGTGGTGATGATGATGATGATGACTGGGGCACAGAACCCAGTCAGTGTGGTGGTGGTGATGATGGAGATGACTGGTGCACAGAGCCCAGTACAGTGTGGTGATGGTTGATGACTGGTGCACAGAACCCAGTCCAGTGTGGTGATGATAATGATTGGCGCACAGAGCCCAGTACAGTATGGTGATGATGGTGGTGGCGATGATGATGACTGGTGCACAGAGCCCAGTCCAGTGTTGTGATGGTGGTGATGATGATAATGAATGGTGCACAGAGCCCAGTATAGTGTGGTGATGGTGATGATGATGACTGGTGCACAGAGCCCAGTCCAGTGTGGTGATGGTGGTGATGATGATTGGTGCACAGAGCAAAGTACAGTGTGGTGATGATAATGACTGGTGCACAGAGTCCAGTACAGTGTGGTGATGGTGGTGGTGATGATAATGACTGGTGCACAGAGCCCAGTACAGTGTGGTGATGGTGATGATGATGACTGGTGCACAGAGCCCAGTCCAGTGTGATGATGGTGGTGATGATAATGATTGGTGCACAGAGCCCCGTACAGTGTGGTGATGGTGATGATGATAATGACTGGTGCACAGAGCCCCGTACAGTGTGGTGATGGTGGTGGTGATGATAATGATTGGTGCATAGAGCCAAGTACAGTGTGGTGGTGGAGATGATGACTGGTGCACAGAGCCCAGTACAGTGTGGTGACGGTGATGATGATGACTGGTGCACAGAGCCCAGTCCAGTGTGGTGATGGTGGTGATGATAATGATTGGTGCAGAGCCCAGTACAGTATGGTGATGGTGGTGATGATAATGACTGGTGCACAGAGTCCAGTACAGTGTGGTGATGGTGATGATGATGACTGGTGCACAGAGCCCAGTACAGTGTGGTGATGATGATGACTGGTGCACAGAGCCCAGTACAGTGTGTGATGATGGTGGTGATGATAATGACTGGTGCACAGAGCCCAGTACAGTATGGTGATGGTGGTGGTGATGATAATGACTGGTGCACAGAGCCCAGTACAGTATGGTGATGGTGGTGGTGATGATAATGACTGGTGCACAGAGCCCAGTACAGTATGGTGATGATAATGATTGGTGCACAGAGTCCAGTACAGTGTGGTGATGGGGGTGGTGATGATAATGACTGGTGCACAGAGCCCAGTACAGTGTGGTGATGGTGGTGATGATGATGACTGGTGCACAGAGTCCAGTCCAGTGTGGTGATTGTGCTGATGATAATTATTGGTGCACAGAGCCCAGTACAGTATGGTGATGGTGGTGGTGGTGATGATGACTGGTGCACAGAGCCCAGTACAGTGTGGTGATGGTGATGATAATGACTGGTGCACAGAGCCCAGTCCAGTGTGGTGATGGTGGTGATGATAATGATTGGTGCACAGAGCCCAGTACAGTGTGGTGATGATAATGATTGGTGCACAGAGCCCAGTACAGTGTGGTGATGGTGGTGATGATAATGATTGGTGCACAGAGCCCAGTACAGTATGGTGATGGTGGTGGTGATGATGATGACTGGTGCACAGAGCCCAGTCCAGTGTCGTGATGATGGTGGTGGTGATGATGATGATGACTGGTGCACAGAGCCCAGTCCAGTGTAGTGATGGTGGTGGTAATGATAATGACTGGTGCACAGAGTCCAGTACAGTGTGGTGATGGTGGTGGTGATGATAATGACTGGTGCACAGAGCCCAGTACAGTGTGGTGATGGTGGTGGTGGTGATATTGACTGGTGCACAGAGCCCAGTACAGTGTGGTGATGGTGGTGATGATGATGACTGGTGCACAGAGCCCAGTGCAGTGTGGTGATGGTGATGATGATGACTGGTGCACAGAGCCCAGTCCCCAGAGTGGTGTTGGTGGTGGTGATAATGATGACTGGTGCATAGAGCCCAATACAGTGTGGTGGTGATGATGATGACTGGTGTACAGAGCCCAGTACAGTGTGGTGATGACTGTTGTGGATCTTTTATTCCATGACCGTGTGAGAAGACAGGCGTTTAGCACCATAAGGCTGGTTTCACATTAGCGCTTTTTAAGCGCACGCACGGCCGGGGGTAGCTCCGCCCCCGAGCCGGCTCTCTGCCCGGCGTGCCCGCCCCTTGCTTGTAGCGCCGCCTTCTAGCGCACAGCGGCGCCTGCGATCGGCGCACCCTATCTTTAGCATAGGGTGCGCAGATCGTGCGCCGGCCGTGCGCTAGTTGCGCTTTGACCTGCGCTGAGCACTTTTGACGGTGCGCAGTGCGCGCCAAAATCAAACTTTTCGGATTTTGGCGCGCACGGCGCACCGTCAAAAGTGCGCAGCGCAGGTCAAAGCGCAACTAGCGCACGGCCTGCGCACGATCTGCGCACCCTATGCTAAAGATAGGGTGCGCCGATCGCAGGCGCCGCTGTGTGCTAGGAGGCGGCGCTACAAGCAAGGGGCGGGCACGCCGGGCAGAGAGCCGGCTCGGGGGCGGAGCTACCCCCGGCCGTGCGTGCGCTTAAAAAGCGCTAATGTGAAACCAGCCTTATACGTTTTCTCTGGCACCTGAGAAATCTAGATAACGCCATGTGTCTGGGGTGCCTGGTATGATGTGTACATGGCGCCCACTTGCATTTGCCATTTTACAGGTTCTCTGTCTTCTGTGCCAGTGAGACCCCCTTCTCTGGAGCATGACAGCACCAGGCCGGACCCTGTAAGCACCCCACCCATCTGTACTTAGTTCTTGGCAGTGAATTAGGAATTGGAAACTTGGCACCATGTTGTGTTTGGCAGGGGGGCATATCTGGAGCCTGGTCATGCTTCCCTATGGTTTGCTGGATGGTATTTTCGGTGCGTGCACAGAGGAGTGGTCAATTTATTGAAAATTGGTGAACCTTGCTTGGAATGAGCACATGTTTGAAGCCACTAGTGACGAATGAGCGTTCTCAGGTGTTATTGTGGCGTCCCTTAGGCTCAGTCGCCAGAGAGGTACTGCACCTCCTCCTGAGGTGTGGTGCCCCACCATCCAGGTAAGGTGGGAAGCTCCTGACCACGCTCCAACACCTGCACCCCATACGACAAAGTAGTGTAGCAAAGCACCTTCGGCGGCTCCATGCTTGGAGTATAGCAAAGCACCCATTGGTGGCTCCCTGCTTGGAACACGAAACGTGCTGGGAGGTGGGTGGAGTTGAGTTTACATTAAAAGAGCGGGAAGAGTTTAGGAGTGATTCAGTCTTTCAGTCAGCCACTGAGAGTGAGTGAGGATGCAGAAGGACAGAGAGTGAGACAGAGAAGATCCCCGTGAGAGGGATGGATGAAGGAAGTGCTGCAGCAGGCCACAGTGACCTGGGTCTGCTGGCACAGGAAAGAGACATAGAAAGGAAACCTGATTTTTCCATAGAGAGAAAGGATTAGTACGGAACGTGAGGAGTAAAAGAGAGAACAGAGGACGTGGGTTAGAGGACAACCCTGCCTAGGAGTTCTAAGCACAAGGCCGGGGCCCGGTCCCCGAGGTTGTATGGATACTAATGGTCCTGCAGTAGACACCAGAGGGAATAGAAGTTAACCATACTTTATTCCCACATCAGACTTGGGGGCACAACAGCAACATTGATAGTGAGCCGGGACTAGGAAGCAAGGAGTCCCCGAAGCAGGCTACAGCTGTCTGCCGTACAAGGAAAGTTCATAAGAACATTGGACAGGAGGAACTCCAGTGTAACTCATTACTGGGAGTACTTCATTTATAGGCGCTATAAGAGGAGACGTTCAGAAAGGCATATGTTGGCGGAGTGTTGGAAAGGAGTGTTCCACCTGGCCTGGAGGTTGACTGAGTCCCTGACCCGGAGGACACGGCACAGAGGCAGGCACCTGTTTGCACAACAGACTGTGAGTAAAGCTTTGGAACAACATGCCCTGGTGTCCTCCACTTATTCCTGTGCCAACACATCTACACTGCCCTGGGACTACAGCTTCACCTGTGCGGAGCTTTTACATCTTTGCTGCACCATACCATCAGTCCCAGAGGATCTGCATGCAGCGTCGGCTTAACACCTTCCTTGCCGAACACCACAGGTGGCGTCACAAACTATTCATTTAATCAACTACATTCCACCATTCAATCTCCCTTTTACTTGGGCGCCCAGGGCCACGGACCGGGTCACCGCTGCTGTGACACCTTCCCCCTGAGTGACCGGCCCGGTACCGAGTACCCCACAGCCCTGGGAGGGCGACCCATTATCAGAGTATGGCTGGTTTTACATTTACCTTGTTCTTGTGGGCCGATTTTGCGGCCTCAGTAGATTTCTATGGGGCTGCAAAATCGGGCTGGAAAAAAAGTCCACTGTGTGCCGTAAGGCTGTGATGGCCTTTTTAGCGGCTGTGATAAAAGATCGAGCTTGCTCAATTCTTTTATATGGCGTACGGACACGGCCCCCATTGTAACCAATGGGGCCACAAAAACAAACGGAAGGTTTTTTGTATGGCGCTCTGTGACTTCGGGTTTTGCAGAACAGGTTTTTTTTTCCCCAATACTATTTCCATAGTATTGGAAAATTGAAAAACAGCGATCACAAACTTTTTTGCAGTCCATTATTGCGGCAGACCACAAAAAATGCGGCGAAAAGGGCAGCAATAACGGGCTGCAAAAAAGCGGCAAGTGTAAAAGCAGCCTATGTCCTGTGTGCTCCAATAGTATGTTCAGTCCCTGCGGCTGCATGTTAGACAGTCACAACACATCTGGGATATTGCCTAACAAACAGGAATCCCCACATGTGTTGCTGCTGTCTAACAGCCGAGAGACCTGCAGCCGCGGGGACTGAACATACTAATCGGGCACGCTGAGGACACTCGGATACCACCTTACCTGAGCACGCTCGCTCATCAGTAGAAGCCACTTTATGGTTGATCAGCACAGGGAGTAAAACAAATGTAGAAAATCTGCGACTAATCTGCTGCAAAATCTGCGTGAGACTCTGTTCTGGAGGGCAATTTGTGTTTAGATTCTGTGTGGAATTTTTTTGCAGCGCGTGGGAGAGATTTGGTACAATCACATCCACTTTGTTACTGTTACACCCAGCAGACTTTTCACCTAGAGTATCGGATGTAAAAAGTGTACAGATCGGAAACCGCACAATGCCGTGCACTGTATAGAGCAGCTCCGCTTTACTGAAGTGAATAGGAGCTGATCTGCAGTACCTGAGAACGGCCACTACACAGTGTGAGGCGCTGTGCTGTTCTGCCTCTGCACGCTGTTTACAGCTGATTGGTGGGGAGTGTCGGCTTTCAGATCACCACCGATCTCATATTGATGACCTACCCACAGGACAATTGTTATATCTGAGTACCAAAAAACCCCTTTATTACCAGGAGAATCAAAATACTGTTTTTTTATGTCACTTACTGTAGAAATAAATCCAAAAATGAACTTGGCTTCTAGAATGTGTCCATCTGACTATTGTAGGAGGATCTTTACCTGTCACAAGAAGGATTCAGGAGTAAATCTGGGCAACGATGAGGAAGCAAAATACAGCCGCCATGTCGTGCCAACTAAAATCTGTCCCCTCAGTGTTGCTGTATATTGTCCCCCCACTGAATCTGACCTTCACTGGTGAGTTCAGACCTATGTGGTGCGCAATATAAGGACTGACCAGAACCTGACATCCTCCTAGGAGTATATGATGTGTTCAGGTCAGGAGACCCGCGGCCGGTCCATGCGGTCAGTCCGTGCATCGTGGTCCGGACGCTGTCTGTGGTACGCTCTTTAGGGCTCTCGCTGCCATATGTTGTGGTTATGCAATGAATTTTATTGAATCTGGCTGAAAGAACAATAAATCCTTGGTCAGCCAGCAGTAGTGACTCTAGGCCGCTAATCCTTGACGGACACTTGCTCAGTAGTGACCAGTAGATGCTGTCGTGCGCATAGGCCTCTTCCACATATCAGTTTTTTGTCATCAGTCACAATCTGTAAAATTTTGAAAAAAACGGATCTGGTGACTGATGCCGCTGGATCTGTTTTTTCTCATAGACTTGTATTAGCGACAGATGGCCACACGTTTCATCCGTCATTCAACGGATCTGTCGAAAATTCTTTGTCCGTCGGCCAGAGACAACGAACATAGGAAGATTTTTTGTCACCGTCGAAAAATGGGACAGCTGTCCGGTATTTGCTAGAATGGAAGCCTATGGGCGACGCATCCGTCGCTGTCCGACAAATAATGGAATCCGGCAACGGATTCCATTTTTTTTTTTAACTGTGCATGTGCTGACACTGTGCCTGTATGGTGTGTGCGGGCTGTATGTGTGTGCCTGTGTGGTGGGGGGTATGCGTGTATGTGTGTGTGTGTGTGCAGGCATCGTCCGATGGGACTACAAGTCCCATCCGGGCTCTGCCTTCCACAGTGACAGTGATTGACTTCTGCCCAGTTGCTTGCCAGCAGCATGGATGCTTCTCTAAATCAGGTCTCATAAAGTCATTCCAACATTTCAGGTTACCACAGGCAAGGTGATAACTTGTGGATTCGTGCAGCTCTGAGCTCTACCCACTATACACCGCTGTCTCTGGCAGTGCCATAGAGAATGAATAGAGCAGACGCCCCTTGTGACATTTCACAAGCCTGATCGCCGGATCTGTTGGGATCCCAGCGGCTGGATAGCTGATACCATTTGAAATGTTGAAAATAACCCTTTAAAGCAACTTTCCACTCTGGGACTGAGAAATATTCACTTCACATGTATAGTCACCATCCTAGTGCCCTCTGTTTGCTTCCCGATGCCTCTTTCTCTGAGGCCAGCATTCCTTTCCTTCCAAGATGGCCGCCTCAGTGGCATAAGGAGTGAAGTAATCGCTCTAAGTCACCCCTGCTATTCCTATTCCATGTAACAAGGATGGTAAGGGAGGTGGCTTAGACTTATTGATGCACTTCTCAAGCCAATTTTGCAACCATTTTGCATATGGGAGGAAAGCAACACTGGCCTCAGAGAATGGGGCATCGCCAGCCAAACGGAGGGCACCAAGCTGTGACTAAACTGTGAAGTGTATCGTCCCTTTCCAGTCACAGTTTTAACATCTTGACAGAATATACTATATTATATTCATGAAGAGAGAGATTGCTGTCTGCGCGGCAGGCGGTGGCCGTGGAGCGCGGCAGGCAGTGGATGTGGAGCGCGGCAGGCGATAACCGTGGAGCGCGGCAGGCGGTGGCTGTGGAGTGCGGCAGGCGGTGGCTGTGGAGCGCGGCAGGCGGTGGCTGTGGAGCGCGGCAGCCGGTGGCCGTGGAGCGCGGCAGGCGGTGTCTGTGGAGCGCGGCAGGCGGTGTCTGTGGAGCGCGGCAGGCGGTATCTGTGGAGAGCGGCAGGAGGTGGATGTGGAGTGCGGCAGGCGGTGGCCGTGAAGCGCGGCAGGCAGTGGCTGTGGAGCGCGGCAGGCGGTAACCGTGGAGCGCGGCAGGCGGTGGCCGTGGAGCGCAGCAGGCGGTGGCCGTGGAGCGCGGCAGGCAGTGGCCGTGGAGCGCGGCAGGCGGTGGCCGTGGAGCGCGGCAGGTGGTGGCCGTGGAGCGCGGCAGGCGGTGGCCGTGGAGCGCGGCAGGCGGTGGCTGTGGAGCGCGGCAGGCGGTGGCTGGGGAGCGCGGCAGGCAGTGACCGTGGAGCACTGCAGGCGATTATATTATAATCAAAAGTATTGACCAAAAAATACATCTAAATAAAGTGCAGTGCATATATAAAGCGATTTCTAGTCAAAAAAGTACATATCAGTAAAAAATAAATCCCACACCCCACACCCCAACGCGCGTTTCACACGTTGCTTCCTCAGGGAATTGTTCTTTAATATTTAAATTTATTATGGGATTTATTTTTTACTGATATGTACTTTTTTGGCTAGAAATCACTTTATATATGCACTGCACTTTATTTAGATGTATTTTTTGGTCAATACTTTTGATTATAATTTATTAAATTGGATTGCTACTATATGGAATATATGTGCTGCTTCACTTCCCCCTCTTTTTGCTTTTTTATTGTCTTTTTGTGTTGGGATTTTAATGTGTCCTATGGTGTCCTTAATAAAAGTATTTATATTGATTTCAATATTGTAATTGTGTTATTAGCTCTTTTTGGATAGGTGGCTTTTTTTTGTTTTATCATACCCAAACATGTGTGGATCCTAAGGGTGCGTGCACAAGCTGCGGATTCTGCTGCGGATTTGGCCCTGCGGCTCCCCAGTAGAATCCGCTGCATTGTACAGCACCATTAGGCTATGTACACACGCTGCAGATTTGGCCCTGCGGCTCCCCAGCAGAATCCGCTGCATTGTACAGCACCATTAGGCTATGTACACACGCTGCAGATTTGGCCCTGCGGCTCCGCTGCGTTGTACAGCACCATTAGGCTATGTACACACGCTGCAGATTTGGCCCTGCGGCTCCCCTGCAGAATCCGCTGCGTTGTACAGCACCATTAGGCTATGTACACACGCTGCAGATTTGGCCCTGCGGCTCCCCAGCAGAATTCGCTGCGTTGTACAGCACCATTAGGCTATGTACACACGCTGCAGATTTGGCCCTGCGGTTCCCCAGCAGAATCCGCTGCATTGTACAGCACCATTAGGCTATGTACACACGCTGCAGATTTGGCCCTGCGGCTCCCCTGCAGAATCCGCTGCGTTGTACAGCACCATTAGGCTATGTACACACGCTGCAGATTTGGCCCTGCGGCTCCGCTGCGTTGTACAGCACCATTAGGCTATGTACACACGCTGCAGATTTGGCCCTGCGGCTCCCCTGCAGAATCCGCTGCGTTGTACAGCACCATTAGGCTATGTACACACGCTTCAGATTTGGCCCTGCGGCTCCCCAGCAGAATTCGCTGCGTTGTACAGCACCATTAGGCTATGTACACACGCTGCAGATTTGGCCCTGCGGTTCCCCAGCAGAATCCGCTGCATTGTACAGCACCATTAGGCTATGTACACACGCTGCAGATTTGGCCCTGCGGCTCCCCTGCAGAATCCGCTGCATTGTACAGCACCATTAGGCTATGTACACATGCTGCAGATTTGGCCCTGCGGCTCCCCAGCAGAATTCGCTGCGTTGTACAGCACCATTAGGCTATGTACACACGCTGCAGATTTGGCCCTGCGGTTCCCCAGCAGAATCCGCTGCATTTTACAGCACCATTAGGCTATGTACACACGCTGCAGATTTGGCCCTGCGGCTCCCCTGCAGAATCCGCTGCGTTGTACAGCACCATTAGGCTATGTACACATGCTGCAGATTTGGCCCTGCGGCTCCCCAGCAGAATTCGCTGCGTTGTACAGCTCCATTAGGCTATGTACACACGCTGCAGATTTGGCCCTGCGGCTCCCCAGCAGAATCCGCTGCGTTGTACAGCACCATTAGGCTATGTACACACGCTGCAGATTTGGCCCTGCGGTTCCCCAGCAGAATCCGCTGCGTTGTACAGCACCATTAGGCTATGTACACACGCTGCAGATTTGGCCCTGCGGTTCCCCAGCAGAATCCGCTGCATTGTACAGCTCCATTAGGCTATGTACACACGCTGCAGATTTGGCCCTGCGGCTCCACAGCAGAATCCGCTGCCTTGTACAGCACCATTAGGCTATGCACACACGCTGCAGATTTGGCCCTGCGGCTCCCCAGCAGTATCCGCTGCGTTGTACAGCACCATTAGGCTATGTACACACGCTGCAGATTTGGCCCTGCGGTTCCCCAGCAGAATCCGCTGCATTGTACAGCACCATTAGGCTATGTACACACGCTGCAGATTTGGCCCTGCGGTTCCCCAGCAGAATCCGCTGCGTTGTACAGCACCATTAGGCTATGTACACACGCTGCAGATTTGGCCCTGCGGTTCCCCAGCAGAATCCGCTGCATTGTACAGCACCATTAGGCTATGTACACACGCTGCAGATTTGGCCCTGCGGTTCCCCAGCAGAATCCGCTGCGTTGTACAGCACCATTAGGCTATGTAGACACGCTGCAGATTTGGCCCTGCGGCTCCCCAGCAGAATCCGCTGCATTGTACAGCACCATTAGGCTATGTACACACGCTGCAGATTTGGCCCTGCGGCTCCACAGCAGAATCCGCTGCGTTGTACAGCACCATTAGGCTATGTACACACGCTGCAGATTTGGCCTCTGCGGATCCGCAGCAATTCTGCAGTGTACAGTACAAGGTAAGTCTATGTGACTTACACTCCGCGGTGCCCACGCAGCGGATTTTTATCTGTGGAAAAGCTGCGGTTTTGAATCCGCAGAATTGACGTCAATTCTTTCTGCGGATTCCGCTGCGATTTGCCTTCTATTCCATCGTCCAGGTGGCAAACCGCAGGGGAAAAGCACAGGCCAATCCGCAGGTCATTTGAGCTGCGGATTTATCTGTGGATCCGCAGATACAAACCCGCGGGTGAATCCGCAGCGTGTGCACATGGCCTTATAATGAATGGAAAATGGAAACCGCAAGGGGGCGTGGCTTGAGCTGGCTATGGAGTAGCAAGCACAGCTCAGGAGCTCTGAGGAGGCATCCTCCAAATCTACGATTGTGCCCTCCAAAAGTGCCAGTGTGCCTGCATTTAGGCACAATCCCCGGTTCTGTGTGGTGCCGCGGGGGTTAGAACGAAGGCGGAGGGATCTAAAGCTCCTCAGCGTCCTCTCTCTTGAGCGCTACCTTCCCTGCATCTAGGAGACGTGAGGCGGAAGGACACAAAATAATCCTAAAGTTTTACACTCTTACTTGCGTTGGGCCCGCCTACCGCCTAAAAAAGAATTGTCATTTTTCCTGGTTGGTCCCCACCTGTACCGGGCCCCTTGTGGGTCGCTGGGCGCTAGCATTCAGCCCTACTGCTGTGAATTGTGCGGCGCTGTGGGAAATAGAACGGGGCGGAAGACTCTACTCCCCCAAGCTGTGTGGAATATTGGCCTTCGGCGTGTCATAGCCGCACGGCGGAAGGACACAAAATAGTGCCAAAGTTGAGCTCATCCTAGTGACGGACTTACTTGTTGCTTAATTAAAGGTCTTTAATTAATTCTGGAGGGACCCCCCACCTGTACCGGGGCTATCATTAGTTGCGGTGTTCCTGCATTTAGCCTCACTCCTCTCCATTACTGAGCGGTGCTGCGGCTCACAACAGAGGTGGAGGAATCTGCATCTCATTAGCTGCACTATTTTCGCTGGGCGGAAGGACACTAATTACTAGTTTACGGCGGTTTCTCCTTACACATAAAAAGGAAGAATTGTAAGCTTCTCTGGGAAGTCCTCCGCCCGCCGGGCCCTCTGAAAGGGCAAGAGTGCTTTCATTTAGTCCCATTCTACGCTTGTACTGAGCGGTGAGTCATAGGAGTGACAGAGGGGGCGGAGGGATCTGCCTCATTCTGTCAGCGCCGTGCTCCTGCTCCCAGCTTGTGTGCTGCTGATTCCTCACTGACCGCTGCGGCCGCAGCTGTTATACAGTAGTGGTGGGAAGTTCGGCTCTTTTTGGTGATTCGGCTCCGCTCACCATAGAGAGCCGGCTCTTTTGGCTCCTTAAACGGCTCTTTTTTTTTTTAATAGAAATCCGTTTTCCCCAGTCCTGGTTCTAGGTCTTTGCCTGTGCAGTGAGGGCCTCATTCTCCCCCGTGTGACGCGGTGCAGACTGTTACTCAGCATTGCTGCTTCCTCAGATTGTCAGCTCTTGTGATCAGGCCCCGGCTCCTCCTCGGTTGTAGTCTTACCCTGTATTGTGGCATTTTTTGTTCATGTCCTTTGTGAATTAGTAAGTGCTGTGATATGTGTCGGTGCACCTGATGGATCGTGAGGCAACCGCAGCTCCGTGCGTCCCTATGTTCAGTATAGGGATCTAATCTGGATCAGGAGGCATCAGGATTGCAGCACATCCCAACGCACCGCACCAAAACACTAGTGGGCTGTATCCTACCATGCTGGGGGGGGCTATATACCATGCTGGGGGGGGCTATATACCATGCTGGGGGGGGCTATATACCATGCTGGGGGGGGCTATATACCATGCTGGGGGGGGCTATATACCATGCTGGGGGGGGGCTATATTATACCATGCTGGGGGGGCTATATTATACCATGCTGGGGGGGCTATATACCATGCTGGGGGGGCTATATACCATGCTGGGGGGGCTATATTATACCATGCTGGGGGGGCTATATACCATGCTGGGGGGGGCTATATTATACCATGCTGGGGGGCTATATTATACCATGCTGGGGGGGGGCTGTATTATACCATGCTGGGGGGGCTATATACCATGCTGGGGGGGGCTATATACCATGCTGGGGGGGCTATATACCATGCTGGGGGGGCTATATACCATGCTGGGGGGGCTATATACCATGCTGGGGGGGCTATATTATACCATGCTGGGGGGGGCTATATTATACCATGCTGGGGGGGGCTATATACCATGCTGGGGGGGCTATATACCATGCTGGGGGGGCTATATTATACCATGCTGGGGGGGCTATATACCATGCTGGGGGGGGCTATATTATACCATGCTGGGGGGCTATATTATACCATGCTGGGGGGGGCTGTATTATACCATGCTGGGGGGGCTATATTATACCATGCTGGGGGGGCTATATACCATGCTGGGCTGTATTATACCATGCTGGGGGGGCTATATACCATGCTGGGGGGGCTATATACCATGCTGGGGGGGCTATATTATACCATGCTGGGGGGGCTATATACCATGCTGGGGGGGCTATATTATACCATGCTGGGGGGCTATAATATACCATGCTGGGGGGGGGCTGTATTATACCATGCTGGGGGGGCTATATTATACCATGCTGGGGGGGCTATATTATACCATGCTGGGGGGGCTATATACCATGCTGGGCTGTATTATACCATGCTGGGGGGGCTATATACCATGCTGGGCTGTATTATACCATGCTGGGGGGGCTATATACCATGCTGAGCTGTATTATACCATGCTGGGGGGGGCTATACCATGCTGGGGGGGCTATATTATACCATGCTGGAGGGGCTATATACCATGCTGGGGGGGGCTATATTATACCATGCTGGGGGGCTATAATATACCATGCTGGGGGGGGCTGTATTATACCATGCTGGGGGGGCTATATTATACCATGCTGGGGGGGCTATATTATACCATGCTGGGGGGGCTATATACCATGCTGGGCTGTATTATACCATGCTGGGGGGGCTATATTATACCATGCTGGGGGGGCTATATTATACCATGCTGGGGGGGCTATATACCATGCTGGGCTGTATTATACCATGCTGGGGGGGCTATATACCATGCTGGGCTGTATTATACCATGCTGGGGGGGGCTATATACCATGCTGGGGGGGCTATATTATACCATGCTGGGGGGGCTATATACCATGCTGGGGGGGGCTATATTATACCATGCTGGGGGGCTATAATATACCATGCTGGGGGGGGCTGTATTATACCATGCTGGGGGGGCTATATTATACCATGCTGGGGGGCTATATTATACCATGCTGGGGGGGCTATATACCATGCTGGGCTGTATTATACCATGCTGGGGGGGCTATATACCATGCTGGGATGTATTATACCATGCTGGGGGGGGCTATATACCATGCTGGGGGGGGCTATATACCATGCTGGGGGGGCTATATACCATGCTGGGGGGGGCTATATACCATGCTGGGGGGGCTATATATTATACCATGCTGGGGGGGCTATATACCATGCTGGGGGGCTGTATTATACCATGCTGGGCTGTATTATACCATGCTGGGGGGCAATATACCATGCTTGGCTGTATTATACCATGCTGGGCTTGCTATATACCATGCTGGGGGGGGCTATATATTATACCATGCTGGGCTGTATTATACCATGCTGGGGGGGCTATATACCATGCTGGGGGGCTATATACCATGCTGGGCTGTATTATACCATGCTGGGCTGTATTATGCCATGCTGGGGGTGCTATATACCATGCTGTGCTGTATTATACCATTCTGGGGGGGCCATATACCATGCTGGGTTGTATTATACCATTCTGGGGGGGCCATATACCATGCTGGGCTGTATTATACCATGGTGGGTTGTATACCATGTGTTGCTGGGCTATACACTATGCGGGTGTGTTATATACCATGGTGGTACATTATATACTATAAGGGGAGTCTGTTATATAATATGGGGGGGGCTACATTATATTCTATGGGGAGGTGGGCTGTATTATATTCTATTTGGGGGCTACATTATATTCTATAGGGGGCTGTATTATATTTATTATATTCTATGGGGGTTGCATTATATTCTATGGAGGGGCTACATTACACTATATAAGGGGCTGCATTATATCCTATGAGGGGGTTGCCATATATTCTATGGAGGGGCTGCATTGTACTATATGGGGGGGACTGCATTATATTCTATGGGGGGGTTACATTATATTCTATACAGATATTATATGCAGCCCTGCATAGACTCAATATTAGATAACAAATAACTTTGTTGCCCTATGAAGGGCGGGCCCGAAAAATTTCTTGCACAGGGGCCCACTACAGTCTATGTCCGCCCCTGCACTAGTGTGAACGCAGCCCCACTCATGCAGCCCCTAACCAGGACCCCCATACATGCTCCCAATACATTTAATTATCATTACCACAGCACAGGGCACAAGCCTTTCTAGTGAGGCAGGAAAGATCACTGTATGACAGAGCAACATGCGGACATGGTCTATATTATGTCTGCAGACTGATCCCATACAGCTAGGACCGGCGTCAGCACCCGGCGTACCCGGCCAAGTGCCTGGGCACTGGCGAGACGGGGGGCCCACTCGGCATCTGAACAAGTTTTTTTTTTTATTTATATGTCCGCTCATACTGACCACTATCTTTTTTCCTGTGTGTGAGAGCATGCGACCAACATGTTACAGCTCATTAAGGTCTTGAATTTGGATGCCACTCCTCTCCCAGAGGCGTGGCGCCCATATTCATGACCTTAATGAGCGGTAGCACGTGACTGCGCGCTAGCCTCTCACAGGAAAAGGTTACCGGCGCCTGGACTCAGGTGAGCGGCGTTGCCGTGTTGAGAATGAGTGGCGGCGGGGCCAGGGGGAGAATGAGCAGGGGGGGCCCAGCCCCCAGGGAAAATGAGCGAGCCGGGGGGAGATGAGAATGAGGGGCAGGAGATGTATGAAGCATTATATGGGGCCCATTATCCTGTATGAAGCATTATATGGGGCCCATTATCCTGTATGAAGCATTATATGGGGCCCATTATCCTGTATGAAACATTATATGGGGCCCATTATCCTGTATGAAGCATTATATGGGGCCCATTATCCTGTATGAAGCATTATATGGGGCCCATTATCCTGTATGAAGCATTATATGGGGCCCATTATCCTGTATGAAGCATTATATGGGGCCCATTATCCTGTATGAAGCATTATATGGGGCCCATTATCCTGTATGGAGCATTATATAGGGCCATTATCCTGTATGGAGCATTATATTGGGCCCATTATTCTATTTGGAGCATTATATGGTTTCCATTATTCTGTATGGAACACTACAGTGGGGCAAAAAAGTATTTAGTCAGTCAGCAATAGTGCAAGTTCCACCACTTAAAAAGATGAGAGG
The DNA here is from genome assembly GCF_039654945.1 of Dendrobates tinctorius. Lineage (NCBI taxonomy): Eukaryota > Metazoa > Chordata > Amphibia > Anura > Dendrobatidae > Dendrobates > Dendrobates tinctorius. Next base: position 14,043,496 of record NW_027361797.1, on the reverse strand, counting down.
CGTCTGTAATTTACATCATAGGTAGACCTCAACTATGGGAGACAAATTGAGAAAAAAAAATCCAGAAAATCACATTGTCTGTTTTTGTTTCATTTTATTTGCATATTATGGTGGAAAATAAGTATTTGGTCAGAAACAAAATTTCATCTCAATTTCATCTCCGGGGGGGCGCCGCTGATCACAGCTGACACCCGGCACTATGTGTCAGGGGTAGTCATGGACCATCCCCGACATGTTAACCCCTGGCACATTGCCATCAAACATGATGGCAGTGTACCAGGGGTTTAGAGAAGCATCGGCAGGGAGGGGGCTCCCTCCGTGCTTCTCTGAGACCCCCAGCACAGCACGATGTGCTGCGCTGCGCTGAGGGCATCCTTCCCTGCAGGTCCCCGGATCCAATATGGTGGCGGGGACCTTCAAGGGCCTGCAGGGAGGCGGCTTCCTCATTGCCTGCAGAGAGCAGGCATGAGGAATCCTCCTGCGCTGCCTGTCACATGGCTGATTTGTCACAGCGCTGTGTGATGTGTCAGATCAGCAATCTGACATATAACAGTGATGTCCGCCCCGGCACAATGTAATAAAGTTAATAAAGAAAAAAAATAGTGTAAAAATAATTTATAAAAAATATTTAAATAAATATAAAAAAAAATATTCCCTAATAAATTCATTTTTTGGAAATAAAAAAAACAAATAATAAAAGTACACATATTTAGTATTGCCGCGTCCGTAATGACCCGCCCTATAAAACTGTACGATTAGTTAACCCCTTTAGCGAACCCCTTAAAAAATAAAAATAAGAAACAAAGCAAAAACAATGCTTTATTATCATACCGCCGAACAAAAAGTGCAATAACGCACGATCAAAAAGACGGATATAAATAACCATGGTACCGCTGAAAACGTCATCTTGTCCCGCAAAAATGAGCCGCCATACAGCATCATCAGTGAAAAAATAAAAAGTTATAGCTCGAAGAATAAAGCGATGCAAAAATAATTATTTTGTATATAAAATTGTTTTCATCGCATAAAAGCGCCAAAACATAGAAAAAGACATAAATGAGGTATCGGTGTAATCATACTGACCCGAAGAATAAAACCACTTTTACCGGATGCGGAATGTTGTAAACTCACCCCCCAAAAGAAATTCATGAATTGATGGTTTTTGTTCATTCTGCGTCCCAAAAATCGAAATAAAAAGCGATCAAAAAATGTCACGTGACCGAAATTGGTACCAATGAAAACATCAACTCATCCTGCAAAAAATAAGACCTCACATGAGTCGGTGGGTCAAAATATGTAAAAAGTATAGCTCTCAAAATGTGGTGATGCAAAAACTATTTTTACAATAAAAAGCATCTATTAGCTTGTGACAGCTGCCAAACATAAAAACCCACCATAAATAGTAAATCAAACTCCCCTTTATTACCCCCTTAGTTAGGGAAAAATAATAAAATTAAAAAAATGTATTTATTTCCATTTTCCCATTAGGGCTAGCTTTAGGGCTAGGGTTAGGGCTGAGATTAGGGTTAGGGGTGTGTTGGGGTTAGGGTTGGAGTTAGAATTGGGGAGTTTCAACAGTTTAGGCACATCAGAGGCTCTCCAAACGCGACATGACACCTGCAGACAATTCCATCAAAGTCTGCATTCCAAAATGTCACTACTTCCCTTCAGAGCCACGACATGTGCCCATACAGTAGTTTTCTCCCACATATGGGGTATCAGCGTGCTCAGTAAAAATTGGACAACAACTTTTGTTGTCCAATTTCTCCTTTTACCCTTGGGAAAATAAAAAAATTGGGGACTAAAAGATTTCCATTTTCCAATTAGGGCTAGGGTTAGGGCTAGAGTTAGGGATGAGATTAGGGTTAGGGGTGTGTTGGGGTTAGGGTTGGAGTTAGAATTGGGGGGTTTCCACTGTTTAGGCACATAAGGTGCTCTCCAAATGCAACATGGCGTCTGATTTCAATTCCAGCCAATTCTGCGTTGAAAAAGTCAAACGGTGCTCCTTCCCTTCCAAGCTCTGCCATGCGCCCAAACAGTGTTTTACCCTCATATATGGGGTATCAGCCTACTAAGGACAAATTGAAAAACAACTTTTGGGGTCCAATTTCTCCTGTTAACCTCAGGAAAACAAAAAATGGGGGCAAAAATATCATTTTTGTGGAAAAAATATGATTTTTTATTTTCACACCCTGGCGTTATAAACTTCTGTGAAGCCCTTGGGGGTTCAAAGTGCTCACCACACATCTAGATAAGTTCCTTTGGGGGTCTAGTTTCCAAAATGGGGTCACTTGTGGGGGGTTTCAACAGTTTAGGCACATCAGAGGCTCTCCAAATGCAGCATGACACCCGCAGACCATTCCATCAAAATCTGCATTCCAAAACGTCACTACTTCCATTCCAAGCCCCAACGTGTGCCCATACAGTAGTTTTCTCCCACATATGGGGTATCAGTGTACTCAGGACCAATTGGACAACAACTTTTGGGTCCAATTTCTTCTGTTACCCTTGGCAAAATAAAAAATGGGGACTAAAAGATCATGTTTGTGATTTTGTGTTTTTTTTATTTTCCCGGTGTTATAAACTTCTGATTAGCCCTTAGGGGTTAAAAGTTCTCACTACATATCTAGAAAGGTTCCTTGGGGGGTCTAGTTTCCAAAATGGGGTCATTTGTGGGGTGTTTCCACTGTTTAGGTACATCTTGGGTCTCTCCAAACGTGACATGGCGTCCGATCTGAATTCCAGCCAATTTTGCACAGAAAAAGTCAAATGGTGCTCCTTCCCTTCTGAGCTCTGCTATGCGCCGAAACAGTGGTTCTCTCCCACATATCAGGTATCACCGTACTCAGTACCAATTGCACAATACCTTTTGCAGTCCAATTTCTCCTGTTACCCTTGGTAAAATAAAAAAAAAAATTGGACCTGAAGTAATTTTTTTGTGAAAAAAAGTTAAATGTTCATTTTTTTAAGCATTCAAAAAATTCCTGTGAAGCACCTGAAGGGTTAATAAACTTCTTGAATGTGGTTTTGAGCACCTTGAGGGGTGCAGTTTTTAGAATGGTATCACTTTGGGGTATTTTCTATCATATAGACCCCTCAAAGTGACTTCAAATGTGATGCCGTCCTTAAAAATAAAATGGTGTTGCAGAAATGAGAAATCGCTGGTCAATTTTTAACCCTTATAACTTCCTAACAAAAAAAAATTTTGGTTCCAAAATTGTGCTGATATAAAGGAAACATATGGGAAATGTTATTTATAAAGTTTTTTGTGTGCCATATCTCTTTGATTTTAGGCCATAAAAATTCAAAGTTGGAAAATTGCCAAATTTTCAAAATTTTTGCCAAATTTCCGTTTTGTTCACAAATAAACGCAAGTTATATCAATTAAATTTTACCACTAACATGAAGTACAATATGTCACGAGAAAACATTGTCAGAATCACTGGGATCCCTGGAAGCGTACCAGAGTTATTACCTCATAAAGGGACAGTGGCAGAATTGTATAAATTGGCCCGATCATGAATGTGCAAACCACCTTTGGGGGTAAAAGGGTTAAGAGTAGTGTTGAGCATTCCGATACCGCAAGTATCGGGTATCGGCCAATATTAGCTGTATCGGAATTCTGATACTGACTTGCGATACTTTTTTCATATCGGATAACGGAATCGGAAGTTCCCATAATGCTATGAGCCTGCTCGCTTTGATTCAGCCAATGGGAATCCTCAGAAGTGTGGGCACATCCTGTTAGGCATGTAGACATGTTAACTATTGGCATGGCTGTGATTGGCTGCTGAAATGATGTGATGATGCACTATAAAAGCCACTGCTGCCGCCATTTCTGGTCACTCTGCTGTGAATTCAGTTAGGGACAGGCTGCTGTTGAAGACTGTGAGGGACAGTTAGAAATAGTGATTCTACAAAACATATTGTGCTTTAACCAGGCTACATAAACCACCACTGTAGCTTTCTTTTCCCTAGCAGCAGTGTTCACAGCTGTCTGCAAGGGCTGTGTGAGTGCAGCTCACGCTGTGGAGTGGGTCCTGTAGCCACATCTGGTTTAAGCCGCCCAGCGTGCCTCACTGCCGCCTCATACATATTTTTCTTCTTGAGCTGCTTATTTTTCAAAAATTCTATCTAGTGTGCTTCCATCCGTATCCATATACGTTGGTTGCAAACACTAGTAGTAGACAGCGGAGCCTTTCTGCAGCCTTTCAGTGCTAGTGCCCACTTAGCTGCACTGTTCACGGCTGTCTGAGAGGTCTCTGACTGTGTGTGAGTGCAGCTCACGCTGAGTAGTGTGTCCTGCAGCTACGTCTGGTTGTAGGCTGCTCAGCGTGCTTCACTGCCTCACACATATTTTTCTTTAATTGCAGCTCATTTTTTCTTCTCCTATTAGTGTGCATCCATCCGTATCCATCTACATTGGTTGGTTGCAAATACTATATAGGAGTGGATAGAGGAGCCTTTTTTCTGGCTTGTGCCCTTCATCTGCAGCCAGATTAGTATTACCCAATTTTTTTGGAGCCTCATCTTTTGCATTGTAGGTTTCCTGCCTGCATTGTAATAGCTCCAAAAAGTTGGTGATACTATCACTTTCAAATCTTTGGTCACATCCTTTTAGTTTTTTTTTAAAAAAAACCCAATAAAGTTCACCAAACACTACATTTGAAAGTTGTGTAGGCCACATTAGCTCCTATTAAAGTGTAGTCCACACACACACTTCATAAAATTAGTGTTTCTTCTACCTGTAACCAGCTGTTCAGGAATAAGCACACTAAGCCCCCCCTTTGTACTTTTCTGCCTATCTTTATCAGTCTAGCAAGATGAAGAAGGCAGGGAGTAAGGCACGTGGGCGTGGAGTTTCAGCAGGGAGAGGACGTGGGGATTCTGCAGGGAGAGGACGTGGGGATTCTGCAGGGAGAGGAAGTGGGGATTCTGTGCCTGCTGCAGGCACCAGTGAGTCAGCATCCCCCAGTTTTAGCAGGCAACAGTCCTTTATGCGCAGCTTTGTAGGACCTCGCCATACCCCACTGCTGCGGGAGGAACAAATTGAGGCCGTTGTCGGATGGATGGCAGCTGACGCATCGACTTCAATGACTTCCACATCCTCTCAGGGCCAGAGCACCGAAGAGCAACCATCTGTCTCTTCACCACCTGCCAAAGTGCCCAGGCAGTCAGAGAGCCCTGGACAGGAGCCATCACAGTCTCTACTTCTGTTCTCTGAATCTGTTGGCTTGGAAAGAGGGGGCCAGCCAAGCAGCATTCCAGAATATGAAGAAGAGGGAGTATGCAGTGATGCGCAACTTCTTTGTCCCTCTGAATCTGAAGAGGCGGGTGGGCCAGTGCCTATGGTCAGCACACCACAGTACGCATCAGATGATGACGAGACACAGGTGCCACTTTCTGGTGCGTACGGTGCTGGCGAGACAACCCAGGAGAAGCAGGTGTTTGAAGAGGGGAGCGTAGATGATGAGGTCCTTGACCCATCATGGCGTGAGGAACAGGAAGGTGGTGGGAGCGGCTCTGAGGAAGAGATTCCCCGAACGGCCAAAACAGGAGGGAGAGGGAGGGGGCAGACTTGGTTGACTGTAGCCTCCACTTCAGCACCCGTTAGGAGCATTCCTCTTTCAAAAGCCAAAACGGGCGCTCCCAAGACTTGCAGTGCGTGGTCTGTTATGAATGAGTCACTGTAGGAGGCAAAAACAGAATTGCTAGCTAAGTCCAGAAAACCAGAGAAGTTGGCAGCTATCGGATTGCAGACCACTGAACCTAACAACAACAACTAGCAGTAGCCGTGGGGGGTTCCTACGGTGCCCTAGACCCCTCGATCACAGCCAGAGAACTACATAGCCTAAAGACAGAAAGTGAAATCTAAACTGTCCCAGAGCAGACCCCAAAGCAATAGGCAGCCCCCATCATATAATGACGGTGAAGCAAGATGAAAAAACACTCATACAGATAGAAAGATAGGCTGAGCAAATGATGGGGCCCATGCTAACTAAATAGGACAGGATAGAAAAGCTGCTGTCTGCAATCCGCCAAAACCCTCTCAAAGCAAGAGCCAACAGACTGATAGAGAAAAAAGCCCTGAAGACGCTAGGCTTCAAAAGACTATATCAGTACTCAGGTATTTTCTGAAGACAGAGCAAAAAGGAATTCAGCTCACCCAGCAGGGAAAGGAAGAAATCCAGAAAAACAAGGCAAAACAAAACCTAAGCACAAATGCAAAAAGCAGAGAAGAAAACTTAGCTTTTGAGGAGCAGGAATCAGACTGGTCTCCAAGAATCCCTCAGAGAAATCACCCGCAAGGCAGAAGGGCGTGGGCTGCCTTATATCCAGTCAGCAATTCCAGTCACCCAGTCATCATCATTCTGCTCAGATGCTTTGTAATCAGCCTCACTACCTTCCTTCACCAGAAGAGGGAGTTCATCAGACCTCAATGGTGAAGGGGAAAATGAACTCACAACAGTGGTCCTTTTTTCACACAGTTGCAGATGACATTTGCTTTGTCAAATGCAAGCTGTGTCATCAGTCAAAAGAGGGAAAAATGTCAGCAACCTCAATACCACTAATATGTGGAAACATGTGCGGACCAAGCATGAGGTGGAGTTACACAGACACACTGAAGACGTAGGCCAACGTACAGCACCACCTACCACCTCTTCAGCTCGTGTTGGGGCCTCTTCCTCCAGCTCACACACAGCTGGTTCGGCTTCCTCACAGGATCGCCAAGGAAGAACCTCTGGCACTGTTGTCCGGAGACCCTGTGACATTCCACCCACATCACCACGTTTCTAGTCATCCTCACACTCCCAGGCCACTCGACAGCCATCGGTAGCACAGGCATGGTATAAAAGGCGGCCATACTCGGCAAACCATCCCCGAGCGCAGGCTCTGAATGCTGGCATTGCCAAACTACTGGCACTTGAAATGCTCTCATTCAGGCTGGTGGAGACTGACACCTTCCGGGACTTCATGGCATTGGCAGTCCCACAATACACCATGCTCAGCCACTTTTATTTCAGCAGGCGAGCCGTCCCTGCCCTGCAGAAACATGTGGAGGGAAAAATAAAACATGCGCTACTAAACGCCGTTAGTAGCAATGTCCACCTGACCACTGATGCGTGGACCAGTAACCATGGACAGGGACGATACCTTTCCCTCACTCTCCATTGGATCAATGTTGTGGAGCCGGGTACAGATCTGGAGAGTGGCGCTGAACGTGTTCTGCCAACTCCACGGATTGCAGGAATCCAGTCTGTACACATAGACTCCTCCTCCTACTCAAGTTCCTCAGAAACAGCGCAGCAGGAGCCTGTTATGACCGATATGAGCACAGCCGTGGCCAAACGTCAACAGGCCATACTCAAATTAATTTCTTTGGGGAATAGAAGCCACACAGCGCAGGAGCTCTGGAATGCCATCAAGCAGGAGAGCGACGTGTGGTTTGTGCCAGCGAATCTCCAGCCGGGCTTGGTAGTGTGTGACAATGGCCGAAATCTGGTGGCAGCTCTTGGCCTAGGCAACCTCACTCACATCCCATGTCTGGCACATGTGCTGAACTTGGTCGTGCAGAGCTTTCTGAGGGACTATCCGGATCTTGATGCACTGCTGCACAAGGTTCGCATAGAGTGCGCTCACTTGCGGCGTTCCAGCACGGCAAGATCACGCCTTGCTGCTCTGCAGCGCCGATTCCGCCTTCCGGAACATCGCATCATATGTGACCTACCCACCAGGTGGAATTCAACGTTACATAGGTTGGAGCGGTTGTGTGAGCAGCAGGCAGCAGTCATGGAGTACCAGCTGCATCAGGCGCAAACAAGTCGCACTGCGCCGGTCACACTTCAGCACCACTGAGTGGGCCTCTATGAAGGACATCTGCCTCGATTTACGTGCCTTCGATGATTCCACGCGGATGGCGAGTGCAGATGATGCACTAGTCAGCATGACTGTCCCCCTTATCTGCCTGCTTCAAAAAACACTGCAAGCACTAAGGGAGGAGGTTTTGGAAGAGGTGGAGGATGAGGAGTCCCAAATGCCATCTGCTTCTGGACAGTCTGCGCAACGTGGTTCCTCACAAAGGCCTAGGCAGGGGACACTTTGTGAGGAGGAGTCGATGGAGGAGGAAGACATCTCTCCAGAGGAGGGAGGTACACAAAGCTCTAGTCAGTATGTACAGCGAGGGTGGGGTGATGCAGAGCAGGCAGAGATCACGCCTCAAGCAGGGGACAGCGGTTCTTTGGCAGTTGGGAGTCTGCAGCACATGGTTAATTTCATGCTGCAGTGCCTGAGAAACGACCGACGCATCGCCCACATTCTCTACATGGCTGATTATTCGGTGTACACCCTCCTAGATCCTCGCTACCGGGACAACTTACAAAGCCTCATACCAACGTTGAACCGGGAGCGTAAACTGCGGGAGTACCAAGACACACTGATGCAGTCCATCATGTTTTACATTCCACCCGACAGCAGTGGTGCTAGTGCTTTACAAAGCAGCTCTGTGTGTCGAGGCAGTGGAGGAAACACGGCACAAAGAGGGAGCAGAGGCAGCGCCTCAGCACAAGGCAAGACCACCATGGCCCAAATGTGGCAAAGTTTTGTGTGTCCGCCACAATTGTCTACACAATCACAGACGGCTCCAGTCAGCAGGAGGCAACGTTTCTGTCAGATGGTGACAGATTACATGTCTTGCCCTGTCAGTGTACTCCCAGATGGCTCTTCCCCCTTCAAGTTTTGGGTCTCTAAGCTGGATACATGGCCAGAGCTTAGCCAGTATGCATTGGAGGTGCTGGCTTGCCCTGCTGCCAGTGTATTATCGGAACGTGTCTTTAGTGCCGTAGGTGGTGTACTAACAGACTGTCGTGTTATGAGCTCAATTTCTCCTTCACCTTTGATGTCCGATGAACTCCCTCTGCTGGTGAAAGGAGGTAGTGAAATTGATTTGGATGGGAAAAACCTGTCATCTGAACAGGTGGAGTGTGATTGGACATCCGGAATCTCTGAGTGGATATAAGGCCGCCGACGCCCTGCTGGGTTGCTGGTGATCCTCTCTGCTCTGAGCTCTGGCCTCCAGTTTAGTCCTGTTTACTAAAGCTAAATTTGTGCTCTGCTATCGTTCCATGAGATTTTGTCTGGTTTACTTAGTTTTTGTGTTCAGCCAGCCCTGGTTGGGACTGGCTGATCTCCATTTTTTGTTTCTGATCAGTTGATCTCTTTGCTCTGTTTTCAGAATATACCTGAATGTTGATATAGTGATTTTGAAGTCTAGTGACTTCAGGGCCTTTTCTATCAGATGTGTTGGACATTATTTTTGGCAGGGTTTTTGCGTGATTGCAGACAGTTGCCTTTCTTTCCTGTCCTATCTAGTTAGTGAGGGCCCCATCATTTGCTCAGCCTGTCTTTCTGTCTGTGTTTGTGTTTTCATCTGTTTTCACCGTCAATACATGTTGGGGGCTGTCTATTGCTTTGGGGTCTGCTCTGGGGCAGTTTAGATTCCCCTTTCTTTCTTTAGGTTTATTTAGTTCTCCGGCTGTGAACGAGGTGTCTAGGACCACAATAGGAACACCCCACGGCTACTGTTAGTTGTTGTGAATAGGATCAGGGGTCTGCAATCCGCTAGCTACCAACCTCTCCGGTTTTCTGGACTTAGCTTGTATTTTTGTTTTTTCCTCCTCCGGTGACTCATTCATAACAGAATCACCAGCCATACCGCAGATTCTAGGGTACTCAATAGCAGGAAAGAATTGAAAAAAAAAAAAAGTGTCAGAATTTTTTTTTTCAATGTATATTTTTTCCTCTTTCTCTCTGGGGCCGTAGGAGGAATTTTTTCTTAATGGAGATTAAGCAATTGTCTGATCGTGTGGAGCAGCTGGCTGCTGAAGTGCGGGGAATTTCCACGTATCTTGCTCATTCACATGCTGCTGAACCAAAGATTCCTACTCCTGATGTGTTTTTTGAGGATCGGTCTAAATTTTTGAATTTTAAGAATAATTGTAAATTATTTCTTGCCTTGAAGCCTAACTCATCGGGGAGCTCTGCGCAGCAGGTTAAAATTGTCATCTCTTTGCTGCGCGGCGATCCCCTGGATTGGGCGTTTTCTTTGACACCTGATGATCCTATTCTAACTAATGTGGATGCATTTTTTCAAGCCTTGGGGTTGTTGTATGATGAACCTAATGGTATTGATCAAGCTGAGAAAGCCCTGTTGGCATTGAGCCAGGGTCAGGATTCTGCAGAGATATACTGTCAAAAATTCCGAAAGTGGGCGGTCCTTACCACCTGGAATGATGGTGCCTTGACAGCTCTCTTTCGGAAGGGTTTGTCAGAAACCGTAAAAGATACTATGGTGGGATTTCCTGTTCCCTCTGGTCTTGACGATTCTATGTCATTAGTAGAGTTGAGCGAAACGGGTCGAAAAAATTCAAAAGTCGCCGACTTTTGGCAAAGTCGGGTTTCATGAAACGAAACCCGACCCTAGGATGAGGTCGGCCACGAGGTCGACGACTTACGCGCCAAAGTCGCGTTTCAAAAGTTTGTTTTGCGCTCTTTTTCAGCCAATCAGGATCCACGGACACTGTGGGCAACGTGATGACCTAGGCACGGGTCACCACCATCTTTCAGAAGGGCATGCAAGTGATTGGCTTGCTTTGGTGGGCGTCACAGGGGGTATAAAAGGGCGTGCACGCCGACCGCCATCTTACTTCTGCCGATCTTAGTATAGGGAGAGGTTGCTGCTGATTCTGTAGGGAGAGCGTTAGGCAGGGAAGAAGACAAAAGAACTGCTTCTGCTGCTAGCGATTTGGCCTGCACAACACACAAGTCACTGTGTGTGCAGTGCAAGGGGAGGCTATATTGTGGTGTATCAGTGGTGTTGGTTGTTGGGCTGCCTTCTAAGGCTTCCTGACACGCTGGCATTGCTGTTTACCCACTGCTCCGCAAACTGCTTTTTTAAAAGCAATCCAATCTCCCTTATCCTCTAGTCACTTTTGTCACAGCTGTGCCATCGAGCGTGTCACATAGCGCTCAGATATCAGTGGGCCTCACACAATCCACAAGTGTCCAGTGTTCAAAAGTGTACGCAGAGATTCAAAATCTCCATTATCCTCTCGTCACTTTGGTCACAGGCAGCTGTGCCATCGAGCGTGTCACATAGCGCTCAGATATCAGTGGGCCTCACACAATCTACAAGTGTCCAGTGTCCAAAAGTGTACGCAGAGATTCAAAATCTCCATTATCCTCTCGTCACTTTGGTCACAGGCAGCTGTGCCATCGAGCGTGTCACATAGCGCTCAGATATCAGTGGGCCTCACACAATCCACAAGTGTCCAGTGTCCAAAAGTGTACGCAGAGATTCAAAATCTCCATTATCCTCTCGTCACTTTGGTCACAGGCAGCTGTGCCATCGAGCGTGTCACATAGCGCTCAGATATCAGTGGGCCTCACACAATCCACAAGTGTCCAGTGTCCAAAAGTGTACGCAGAGATTCAAAATCTCCATTATCCTCTCGTCACTTTGGTCACAGGCAGCTGTGCCATCGAGCGTGTCACATAGTGCTCAGATATCAGTGGGCCTCACACAATCTACAAGTGTCCAGTGTCCAAAAGTGTACGCAGAGATTCAAAATCTCCATTATCCTCTCGTCACTTTGGTCACAGGCAGCTGTGCCATCGAGCGTGTCACATAGCGCTCAGATATCAGTGGGCCTCACACAATCTACAAGTGTCCAGTGTCCAAAAGTGTACGCAGAGATTCAAAATCTCCATTATCCTCTCGTCACTTTGGTCACAGGCAGCTGTGCCTCGAGTGTGTCACATAGCGCTCAGATATCAGTGGGCCTCACACAATCTACAAGTGTCCAGTGTCCAAAAGTGTACGCAGAGAATCAAAATCTCCATTATCCTCTCGTCACTTTTGTCACAGTCAGCTGTGCCATCGAGCGTGTCACATAGCGCTCAGATATCAGTGGGCCTCACACAATCCACAAGTGTCCAGTGTCCAAAAGTGTACGCAGAGATTCAAATCTCCATTATCCTCTCGTCACTTTGGTGACAGGCAGCTGTGCCATCGAGCGTGTCACATAGCGCTCAGATATCAGTGGGCCTCACACAATCTACAAGTGTCCAGTGTCCAAAAGTGTACGCAGAGATTCAAAATCTCCATTATCCTCTCGTCACTTTGGTCACAGGCAGCTGTGCCATCGAGCGTGTCACATAGCGCTCAGATATCAGTGGGCCTCACACAATCCAAAAGTGTCCACAAGTGTGTGCAGAAATTCTAAATCTCCCCTGTCCTATAGACACCTTGTACCTTGTTTTACATTACTATATAGTTTGTTGGATTTTGTCTACATTTCTACCAAAAATGAGGAAGGCTGGTGGAAGAGGCCGTGGAATTGGGCGGGGGTTGGCAGCTGGTAATGATGGTGTTGGTGGTGGATCTGATGGTAGTGGCAAGAGCAAAATAGGACCGAATGCAGGAGGTACTGACCCTGCGTCATCGTCTGGCTACATAAGGCCTCGAACGCTTAGTTTTCTAGGAGTTGGCAAACCGCTTTTAAAGGCAGAGCATCAGGAAAAAGTTTTGTCTTACATTGCTGACTCAGCCTCCAGCTCTATCACCTCCTCTTCTTCAGTTGTAAAAAGTAAAAGCACTGAGTCGTCATTGGAGGCTCATGTTCATGAACCACACCTTTCCTTGTGTCCTTCACCCCAACCAAGATTGAAGGATGACGCAGGCCATACTACTGATTACTCCATGGAGCTGTTTTCACATACCATGCCTGGATTATCAAGTCAAATGGTGAATTACCCAGGCCAAGATGAATCTGACATGGAGTGCACTGATGCACAGCCGCTGATGGATGATTCTGCTGGTACATTCACTCAGAGCACTACATTGTCCTCGCAGTGTACAGAGCCAGATTTTGACCCTGATGAGACTCAGGTGCCCCTTCCCGCACACTATACCACCATACACGGTGACACAGAGAAAGGTGCACATGACATAGAAGAGGAGGTGATGGATGACCCAGTTGTTGACCCAGATTGGCATCCATTGGGGGAAGAGGGTGCTGCTTCCAATAGGTCAGATGAGGAGCATCCACAGCAGACATCGACATCGCAACAGCTGTTATCTGGCAGGCCCGGAGCACTCCAAAGACAGGTTCCAAACATCAAAAGAGTTGCTGGACAGCTTGTCCAGAGGGTCAAAAGATCACAGCGTGCTAGGCCGCAAAATGTCTGCCAAAGTAGGAAGAGTGCAGTGTGGCACTTTTTTGAACAAAATCCTCATGATCAGGCCAAGGTTATCTGTAAGAAGTGCGCAAAGACCTTTAGCCGAGGGAAAAATCTGAAAAATTTGAATACCAGTTGCATGCTTAGACATTTAACCAGCATGCACTTGCAAGCGTGGACACAACACCAAACCTCAAGTGCCACATGTGCAACTGATCACAACGAAGGTAGTCAGCAACGCTACATTGTTTCCCCCACTGTAAGCCCACCGGTTAGCACAGCAGCAAATGTTGAGGTGTCGTTGCAAGGCCACAGCAGTCAGGGAATCCCACTGTTATATCAATGAAAGACTGATTCTAGGCCATCAGAAAGAACACCAACTCCATCACCATCATCAACCCTCTCTCAGTCCGCCCTGTCCACCGCTACTTCCACCATATGCAGCTCTCAAGTCCAGCTCACCCTCCCAGACACTATGAGTAGGTCAAGAAAGTACTCAGTCTCTCATCCGCGTACACTGGGTTTGAACGCCCACATTGCCAAACTAATCTCGTTTGAGATGATGCCCTTTCGGTTGGTGGAAAGCACAGCTTTCCGCGAACTCATGGCCTATGCAGTACCACGCTATGACCCACCCAGTCGCCACTTCTTCTCTCGCAAAGCCATCCCAGCCCTCCACCATCATGTGAAAGACCGCATTGTCCATGCACTCAAGCAGTCAGTGAGCGGAAAGGTGCACCTCACAACTGATGCATGGTCCAGTCGGCATGGCCAGGGCCGTTACGTGTCCATCACTGCGCACTGGGTTAATGTGGTGGATGCAGGGTCCACAGGGGACAGCGGTGGTGGGACAGTGCTGCCTAGCCCACGGTATAGGAAACAGTTGGCTGTAGGCGTTCGACCCTCCTCCTCCTCCTCCTCCTCCAGAAGCGAAAGCTCGTCCACAGAGCGCAGTCGTACGAGCACTCCATCTGCAGCTGCCACTGTTGCACACGATGTGTCCCCCTATCGAGCAGCTAGTGGAAAGCGTCAGCAGGCTGTGTTGCAGATGATGTGTTTGGGCGACAGAGACACCGCCGAGGTGCTGGCCGAGTACTTGAAGTGACAAACTGAGTCATGGCTGGGCAGTGTACATCTTGAGGCAGGCAAGGTAGTTAGTGATAACGGCCGAAATTTTGTGGCAGCCATAGCCCTTTCAAAACTCAGCCACATACCTTGCTTGGCTCACACCTTGAACCTGGTGGTGCAGTGCTTCCTCAAAAATTATCCGGAGTTAACAGCCCTGCTCCAGAAGGTGCGAAGACTGTGCGCGCACATCCGCCGGTCGCCTGTACACTCCGTTCGTATGCAGAAGCTGCAGCGATTGCTCCACCTTCCCAACCACCGCCTCATTATCGACATTGCAACAAGGTGGAACTCCACCCTGCACATGGTGGAGCTGCTGTGCGAGCAGAGGCAGGCCATAATGCATTTGTGGGAGGATACACGGCCAGGCACTTTGAGAGCAGACATGGAGTTGACAGGCGTGCAGTGGTCGAAGCTGAAAGACCTTTGTAAAGTCCTTCAGTGTTTTGAGGAATGCACACGGCTGGTAAGCGCAGACGACGCCATCCTAAGCATGAGCATCCCACTTATGCGTCTGCTCATGCAAACTTTGACGCACCTTAAGGAGCAGGCGTCTGCAGCCAATGTTGAAGAGGAGGAGGGAATCTTTGATGACATTCAGCCATTGTCTGCTCAGGGACCTCTCCTGGACGAAGTGGAGGAAGAAGAGGAGGAGGAGGAGGAGGATGATGGGGATGATTACTTAGGGGAGGAGGATGCATCTCGTGGGGCAAGTGAAAATGTTGGCATGGCAAGGTCTGGTACAGGGTTTGTGCGTGACTGGAGGGATGTGGATTTGCCAGAAAGTGCTCCTCCACCCAGCACTCGCAGTGCATCATTGACACCGGGAACATTGGCCCACATGTCAGATTATGCCTTGCGGATCCTAAAAAGGGACCCCCGCATTGCCAAAATGATGAACGATGACGACTACTGGTTGGCCAGCATCCTGGATCCACGCTATAAAGGCAAATTACAAAACATCATGCCACAGGAGAACCTTGACCTAATATTGGCTAATAAACAAGCAACTCTGGTAAATCGGTTGCTTGAGGCATTCCCAGCACACAGCAGCGGTGATGGTTCTCACACGAGCCGTACGGGCCGGGGGCAGCTTGGCAGAGGTGTTCGTGGTGCACACAGCAGAAGTGGCGTTGGAGACAGGGGTTTCATGACAATGTTGTGGACTGATTTTTCAAATACCGCTCACACAACTGGTAATACTGCATCGATGGAAAGTGACAGGAGACAGCAGTTGTCAACTATGGTTACAAACTACTTTTCCTCCCATATCGATGTTCTCCCACACAGGTCATTCCCCTTTGACTATTGGGCCGCTAAACTGGACACCTGGCCTGAATTGGCCCAATATGCCTTACAGGAGCTCGCTTTCCCAGCTGCAAGTGTGCTATCGGAAAGAGTCTTCAGTGCAGCTGGATCAATCCTTACAGAAAAAAGGACCCGTCTGTCAACCCAAAATGTGGATGATCTAACCTTCATTAAAATGAACCACGCATGGGTTTCCAAGGATTTTGTCCCACCTTCCCCTGATGACACATAGGGTGACAGAAAAATGGCTTGCTTTGGTCCACCTCTTCCTGGTACTTCACCTATTTCGCCTTTTGCATCAGCTGAATGTCCAACATCAACATATGCCACTTTCTAAAACTCCCTAACTGTGCTGCCCCCCCCCCATGGCCGGGGTCACCACATACCGCACGACACCGTGCGAGTGCCGTTGCCCTGGACAGGTGGGTAGGCCGACTCTTGGGCGCGGGCACTGGCACAGGGTCCCTCATAGTGCAATCAAGTGTCTCTGACGGCGGTGGTGCACACCCGCCGTCAGACACACCGCTGTACTATGAGGGGCCCAGTGCCAGTACCGACGCCCACGAGTGGGCCCCCCTTGCTTGGGCAAGGCCCCAGCACTTGCAATCTTTACCTCTCCCTGCTCCTCCGCTGTGTAATCTGGGCCGTCAAATCCATACTGTGCCTGACACCGTCTGAGCCATTTTGAATGTGTACGCTATCCATACATGTTATCCGGGGATACGGTACCCTTTCTAACCTTTGTGCAATCACGTGCAATCCATACTGGGCCTAACACCGTCTGAGCCTGCCTCATGCTGTATAGACATATATTTTGAATGTGTACGCTATCCATACATGTTATCCGGGGATACGGTACCCTTTCTAACCTTTGTGCAATGACGTGCAATCCATACTGGGCCTAACACCGTCTGAGCCTGCCTCATGCTGTATAGACATATATTTTGAATGTGTACGCTATCCATACATGTCATCCGGGGATACGATACCCTTTCTAACCTTTGTGCAATGACGTGCAATCCATACTGGGCCTAACACCGTCTGAGCCTGCCTCATGCTGTATAGACATATATTTTGAATGTGTACGCTATCCATACATGTTATCCGGGGATACGGTACCCTTTCTAACCTTTGTGCAATGACGTGCAATCCATACTGGGCCTAACACCGTCTGAGCCTGCCTCATGCTGTATAGACATATATTTTGAATGTGTACGCTATCCATACATGTTATCCGGGGATACGGTACCCTTTCTAACCTTTGTGTAATCACGTGCAATCCATACTGGGCCTAACACCGTCTGAGCCTGCCTCATGCTGCATAGACATATATTTTGAATGTGTACGCTATCCATACATGTTATCCGGGGATACGGTACCCTTTCTAACCTTTGTGCAATCACGTGCAATCCATACTGGGCCTAACACCGTCTGAGCCTGCCTCATGCTGTTTAGACATATATTTTGAATGTGTACGCTATCCATACATGTTATCCGGGGATACGGTACCCTTTCTAACCTTTGTGCAATGACGTGCAATCCATACTGGGCCTAACACCGTCTGAGCCTGCCTCATGCTGTATAGACATATATTTTGAATGTGTACGCTATCCATACATGTTATCCGGGGATATGGTACCCTTTCTAACCTTTGTGCAATGACGTGCAATCCATACTGGGCCTAACACCGTCTGAGCCTGCCTCATGTTGTATAGACATATATTTTGAATGTGTACGCTATCCATACATGTTATCCGGGGATACGGTACCCTTTCTAACCTTTGTGCAATGACGTGCAATCCATACTGGGCCTAACACCATCTGAGCCTGCCTGATGCTGTATAGACATATATTTTGAATGTGTACGCTATCCATACATGTTATCCGGGGATACGGTACCCTTTCTAACCTTTGTGCAATGACGTGCAATCCATACTGGGCCTAACACCGTCTGAGCCTGCCTCATGCTGTATAGACATATATTTTGAATGTGTACGCTATCCATACATGTTATCCGGGGATACGGTACCCTTTCTAAACTTTGTGCAATGACGTGCAATCCATACTGGGCCTAACACCGTCTGAGCCTGCCTCATGCTGTATAGACATATATTTTGAATGTGTACGCTATCCATACATGTTATCCGGGGATACGGTACCCTTTCTAACCTTTGTGCAATGACGTGCAATCCATACTGGGCCTAACACCGTCTGAGCCAGCCTCATGCTGTATAGACATATATTTTGAATGTGTACGCTATCCATACATGTTATCCGGGGATACGGTACCCTTTCTAACCTTTGTGCAATGACGTGCAATCCATACTGGGCCTAACACCGTCTGAGCCTGCCTCATGCTGTATAGACATATATTTTGAATGTGTACGCTATCCATACATGTTATCCGGGGATACGGTACCCTTTCTAACCTTTGTGCAATGACGTGCAATCCATACTGGGCCTAACACCGTCTGAGCCTGCCTCATGCTGTATAGACATATATTTTGAATGTGTACGCTATCCATACATGTTATCCGGGGATACGGTACCCTTTCTAACCTTTGTGCAATGACGTGCAATCCATACTGGGCCTAACACCGTCTGAGCCTGCCTCATGCTGTATAGACATATATTTTGAATGTGTACGCTATCCATACATGTTATCCGGGGATACGGTACCCTTTCTAACCTTTGTGCAATGACGTGCAATCCATACTGGGCCTAACACCGTCTGAGCCAGCCTCATGCTGTATAGACATATATTTTGAATGTGTACGCTATCCATACATGTTATCCGGGGATACGGTACCCTTTCTAACCTTTGTGCAATGACGTGCAATCCATACTGGGCCTAACACCATCTGAGCCTGCCTCATGCTGTATAGACATATATTTTGAATGTGTACGCTATCCATACATGTTATCCAGGGATACGGTACCCTTTCTAACCTTTGTGCAATCACGTGCAATCCATACTGGGCGTGAGAACGGCTGGCGAGCTGTTAAACAAGCTACAGCACCTGTCCAGACAAGTACAGGGATTCCCTAGCGAGGAGACTTATTTGATTGTTTTCAATGTTGGGACAGCAATTTTTGGGGAGCACTATACTCTGGAGAATGATAGATGGGGCCCACCATACACTGGAACATTCCAAAGGTGGACATCAGACACTGGAGCAGCATTTACAGGGCCCATTATACACTAGAGCATTAGAAATGGGGCCCATTATGTTTGGAGCATTATTTGGGCCCATAAGACAGTGGAGCTTCATCCATGGGGACCAACATATACTGTAGCATTATGTGGAGCTCATCATATACTGTTTCAAACATTATATGGGACCAATGATTCTGTATGGAGAAATAGATGGGCCTCGTCATGAGATGTAAAAAGTGAGGTATTTTTCATTGTACTATACCGCTATTTATCTGCCGTATCGGAGCATGATGAGTTGTGGTATGTGTTAAAGGGGCGCTCTTTCGCCCAGGGCACCTGAAAACCTGCAGCCAGCCCTCCCCCCCCCCACAACTTTAGCCAAATAACACCCATTTTTCAGTGCGTAACTTATATTATGAAGTTAATTAAGGTTGACAAGCTTAAGTAAGAAGAATTGATGCTTTTGGCATTCAAATGGGCAC
The DNA here is from genome assembly GCF_039654945.1 of Dendrobates tinctorius. Taxonomy (NCBI): domain Eukaryota; kingdom Metazoa; phylum Chordata; class Amphibia; order Anura; family Dendrobatidae; genus Dendrobates; species Dendrobates tinctorius. The sequence goes on along the minus strand of NW_027361797.1, from coordinate 14,024,188 downwards.
TGTTGGTGTGTTTCCTGTCCTCCTCTCACTGCCGACTTTTATTCCCCATTGACTTACATTGGGTTTCGTGTTTCGGGACGACCCCGACTTTTCCCTATAATCGGACGATCTTGCTCGACCCGACTTTTGGAAAAGTCGGGTTTCACGAAACGAAACGCGACCCTAAAAAACCAAAAGTCGCTCAACTCTAGTCATTAGCCATTCAGGTCGATCGGCGTTTACGTGAACGTAAAAGTACACGAGACATGTTGCCACCTGTTGAACAAATGTCTGAACCTATGCAATGTGATAGAGTTTTGTCTAGGGCGCAACGTCAGGAGTTCAGATGGAGTAATAAGCTGTGTTTTTTCTGTGGAGATGCCTCTCATATTGTTTCTGTCTGCCCTAAACGAGAGAAACGTTTTGCACACACATTTGCTGTGGGTGGTGTACAACCTAAGTTTCTTCTGGCAATTACTCTGATCTGCTCCCTGTCCACATTTTCCGCTAAGGCTTTTGTGGATTCAGGAGCGGCTCTGAACCTGATGGACTTGGATTTTGCTAAACATTGTGGGTTTCCTATGACACCTCTGCGGACGCCTATCCCTTTGAGGGGTATTGATGATACTCCTTTGGAGAAGAATAAACCTCAGTTTTGGACCCAGGTGGTAATGCGGGTCGCCCCAGACCATGAAGAAAATTGCAGATTTTTGGTGTTGCATAATTTGCATGATACCATTGTTCTGGGATTTCCCTGGTTGCAAATTCATAATCCAGTTTTGGATTGGAAATCTGTGTCTGTGGTGAGTTGGGGTTATCGGTGTGCTCTTGGTGATGCTCCTGTTTTCTCCACCTCTCCCCAGTCGCATGATGTTCCTGACTATTTGGCTGATTTTTATGATGTATTTAGTGGGAATAAGTCTGCGTCTTTGCCTCCTCATAGGAGTTATGACTGTGCAATTGAGCTGAGCCCTGGGTGTAAATTTCCCAAGGGTCGACTTTTCAATTTATCTGTACCCGAGCATGAGGCTATGCAATCTTATATTAAGGAGTCATTGGAGAAGGGTCATATTAGACCATCCTCTTCACCCTTGGGTGCTGTTTTTTTTTTCGTGGCCAAGAAAGATGGTTCATTAAGGCCTTGTATTGACTATCGTTCACTCAACAAAATTACTGTTAAATATCAGTATCCGTTACCCCTGATTTCTGATCTATTCTCCAGAGTTAAAGGTGCTTGCTGGTTTACCAAGCTTGACCTCAGGGGGGCGTATAATCTTATTCGCATTAAGCATGGGGATGAATGGAAGACGGCGTTTAATACTCCGGAGGGATATTTTGAGTACCTGATGATGCCTTTTGGGTTCACTAATGCCCCTTCTGTCTTCCAGTGCTTCATGAATGATATTTTCCGAGACTTTGTGGATAAATTTTTGATCATCTATCTGGATGATATTTTGATCTTTTCCAGGGATTGGGACTCTCATGTGGAACATGTTCGGACTGTGTTCCGGATTTTGAGGGAGAATTCCCTGTATGTTAAGGGATCGAAATGCCTTTTTGGTGTACAGAGTATTTCATTTTTATGATTTATTTTGTCTCCGTCAACTATTGAAATGGACCCGGCCAAGGTACAGGCCATTTATGATTGGGTTCAGCCCACTTCTTTGAAGGCCCTCCAGAAGTTTTTGGGTTTTGCTAATTTTTATCGTAAATTTATAGCTAATTTTTCTGGGATTGCCAAACCATTGACTGATTTGACTAAGAAGGGTGCTGATGTGCTGAATTGGTCTCCAGAGGCTGTTTCTTCCTTTCAGGAGCTTAAGCGGAGGTTCACTTCTGCTCCGGTTTTGCGGCAACCTGATGTCTCACTCCCGTTTCAGGTAGAGGTGGACGCTTCTCAGATTGGTGCTGGAGCTGTTTTGTCCCAAAAAGATCCGGTAACATCTAAAATGAATTCCTGTGCTTTCTTTTCCCGATTGTTCTCCCCATCCGAAGGCAACTATGATGTGGGGAACTGTTAGCCATGAAATGGGCATTTGAGGAGTGGAGACATTGGTTGGAGGGAGCTAAACATCAAGTCGTGGTCCTTACTGACCACAAGAATTTGATTTAACTTGAGTCGGCCAAACGCTTGAATCCTAGACAGGCTAGGTGGGCCTTGTTTTTCACATGTTTTGATTTTGTGGTCTCTTTTCTTCCGGGCACTAAGAATGTCAAGGCAGACGCCCTCTCTAGGAGTTTCTTTGCTGATTCTCCTATTGTGACCAAGCCTGCTACCATCTTAGGTGAGGGGGTAGTTCTTTCTGCCATCTCGCCCGATTTGAGACGTGCTCTGGAAGAGTTACAGGAGGACAAACCTGAGCGTTGTCCCATTGGAAAATTTGTATGTTCCTGACCAGTGGAGGAAGAGAGTAATGTCTGAAGTTCATTGCTCCGCATTGGCTGGTCATCCAGGTATTTTTGGTACTAGAGATTTGGGGAGTCGGTCTTTTTGGTGGCCCGCCTTGTCTCGTGATGTCTGGAATTTTGTGTAGTCCTGTGGGACTTGCTCCCGGTCTAAACCTTGTTCTCGCTCTATTGGGTTATGACCTTTGCCGGTGCGCAGGAGGCCATGGACCCATATTTCAATGGATTTTATTTCTGATATGCCTGTCTCTCAGAGAATGACTGTTATTTGGGTGACTTGTGATAGATTCTCTAAGATGGTCCATCTTGTACCACTCACTAAGTTGCTATCTTCCTCAGAGTTGGTGCCCTTGTTTTTGCAACAGGTGGTTCGCTTTCATGGGATTCCTGAGAACATTGTGTCTGACAGAGAAGTTCAGTTTGTTTCTAGATTTTGGAGGACTTTTTGTTCCAAGCTGGGAATTCAGTTGTCCTTCTCCTCTGCGTTTCACCCTCAGACCAATGGGCAGACGGAGAGAACAAACCAGACTTTGGAGTCTTATTTGAGATGTTTTATTTCTGCTGATCAGGATGATTGGGTTTCATTTCTGCCATTGGCCAAATTTGCTTTAAATAATAGAGCTAGTTCTGCCACTTTGATGTCACCTTTTTTTTGTAACTTTGGGTTTCATCCTCGATTCTCTTCAGGGCAGGTGGAGTCTTCTGCCTGCCCAGGTGTTGAGACTGTGGTGGAAAGAATGCACCAGATTTGGGACCAAGTGGTGGATAAGTTGTCTCTCTTCCAGGAAATGGCCCAGCAGTTTTCCAACCGGCATAGGACCATTGGTCCCCGGTTTAAGGTGGGTGATATGGTTTGGTTGTCATCAAAGAATATCTCTATGAAGGTGGCTTCTCCAAAGTTTAAACCTAGATTTATTGGACCTTACAAGATTTTGGAGATTCTTAATCTGGTCTCTTTTGAATTGGCTCTTCCTGTTACTTTCAAAATCCATAATGTGTTTCATAAGTCTCTGTTGAAGAGGTTTGTTGAGCCAGTAGTTCCTGTGGTGGCACCTCCTGACCCTGTATTGGTTGAAGGTAATGTGGAATATGAGGTTGAGAAGATACTGGATTCTCGTCTGGCTAGACGGAGACTCCAGTATTTGGTTAAGTGGAAGGGTTATGGCCAGGAGGATAATTCTTGGGTCTCTGCATCCGATATTCATGCCGAAAGATTGGTTCGTGCTTTTCAACGGGCCCATCCAGATCGCCCTGGTGGCGTGTATGAGGGTTCGGTGACCCCTCCTCAAGGGGGAGGTACTGTTATGAGCTCAATTTCTCCTTCACCTTTAATGTTCGATGAACTCCCTCTGCTGGTGAAAAGAGGTAGTGAAATTGATTTGGATAGGAAAAACCTGTCATCTGAACAGGTGGAGTGTGATTGGACATCCGGAATCTCTGAGTGGATATAAGGCCGCCGACGCCCTGCTGGGTTGCTGGTGATCCTCTCTGCTCTGAGCTCTGGCCTCCAGTTTAGTCCTGTCTACTAAAGCTAAGTTTTTGCTCTGCTATTGTTCCATGAGATTTTGTCTGGTTTACTTAGTGTTTGTGTTCAGCCAGCCCTGGTTGGGACTGGCTGAACTCCATTTTTTATTTCTGATCAGTTGATCTCTTTGCTCTGTTTTCAGAATATACCTGAGTGCTGATATAGTGATTTTGAAGTCTAGTGACTTCAGGGCCTTTTCTATCAGACGTGTTGGACATTATTTTTGGCAGGGTTTTTGCGTGATTGCAGACAGTTGCTATTCTTTCCTGTCCTATCTAGTTAGTGAGGGCCCAATCGTTTGCTCAGCCTGTCTTTCTGTCTGTGTTTGTGTTTTCATCTGTTTTCACCGTCAATACATGTTGGGGGCTGTCTATTGCTTTGGGGTCTGCTCTGGGGCAGTTTAGATTTCCTCTTTCTTTCTTTAGGTTTATTTAGTTCTCCGGCTGTGAACGAGGTGTCTAGGTCCACCGTAGGAACACCCCATGGCTACTGTTAGTTGTTGTGAATAGGATCAGGGGTCTGCAATCCGCTAGCTACCAACCTCTCCGGTTTTCTGTACTTAGCTTGTATTTTTGTTTTTCCTCCTCCAGTGACTCATTCATAACACCGTCGCACGCGACTATCTTCTGATAACGTCGACCGGCTTACTTTTCTGAAAATGAACAAGGCCTGGATCTCTCCAGAATTTGCCAGTCCTCTTCCCGACTAAATAATTGGTTGGCAACTTTATCCAGGTCTCCTGGTTTGTTCATGTTTCTACCACCTGAACTATAATCCCTGGGCTTCAACACAGCCAGTTGTCGCTCAGTTGTCGCACTAGCTCCTGTGTTAGTGGGGTTCAGTAACGACCGCTGCTCCCCTGCTGTGTGGACAGCAAAGTCTTCTGCTCCATCCACATTAAAACTCCTACTGATTTTTAACCGTGCTCCACTTAGGCCTCTGGCTCCACTGTCTCTAGTATTTCCCCTGGCCTCCAACCCCACCTGTTACAGCTCTGAAGTGGCATCTGCACAATCCACACTTGTTCCTGTGTTACTTGGGCTCAGTCACGTCAGTTGATCCCCTGATGTGTGTCCGGCAAGGTCTTCTGCTCTGTCCACATTCCCACTAGTAGTGTAAATGAGGACAGAGCAGGAGACCTTGCCAGACACACATCAGGGAATCATCTGACGGGACTGAGCCCCAGTAACACAGGAACAAGTGTGGATTGTGCTGACGCCACTTCAGAGCTGTAACTGGCGGGGTTGGAGGCCAGGGGAAATACTAGAGACAGTGGAGCCAGAGGTCTAAGTGGAGCACGGTTACAATCAGTTGTAGCCTACAACCTCTAGAAAACCAGCTGCAAGTTGGCCTCCGCCTGCTGGATGCCTCATGCTGAGCTCCAACAACGCCTGTTGGTGTTCAGAAGTGCCATCTTCACAGAGAAAAACACACTAGCTCCTGTGTTAGTGGGGTTCAGTAATGCCAGCTGTTCCCCTGCTGTGTAGACGGCAATGTCTCCTGCTGCCTCCACATGCCAACAACATCAGGCCTCAGCCTGCTCCATGCCTCATCCTGGGCTCCAACAACGCCAGTTCGTGTTCAGAAGTGCCGTCTTCACAGAGAAAAACACAGTAGCTCATGTGTTAGTGGGGCTCAGTAACGCCAGCTGCTCCCCTGCTGTGTAGACGGCAATGTCTCATGCTGACTCCACATGCCCAAAACATCAGGCCTCAGCCTGCTCCCTGCCTCAACCTGGGCCCCAACAACGCCAGTTGGTGTTCAGAAGTGTCATCTTCCCAGAGAAAAACACACTAGCTCCTGTGTTAGTGGGGTTCAGTAACACCAGCTGTTCCCCTGCTGTGTAGACGGCAATGTCTCCTGCTGACTCCACATGCTCAAAACATCAGGCCTCAGGCTGCTCCATGCTTCAACTTGGGCTTCAGCAACGCCAGTTGGTGTTCAGAAGTGTCGTCTTCCCAGAGAAAAACACACTAGCTCCTGTCTTAGTGGGGTTCAGTAATGCCAGCTGTTCCCCTGCTGTGTAGACGGCAAAGTCTCCTGCTGCCTCCACATGCCAACAACATCAGGCCTCAGCCTGCTCCATGATTCATCCTGGGCTCCAACAACGCCAGTTGGTGTTCAGAAGTGCCGTCTTCACAGAGAAAAACACACTAGCTCCTGTGTTAGTGGGGTTCAGTAATGCCAGCTGTTCCCCTGCTGTGTAGACGGCAAAGTCTCCTGCTGCCTCCACATGCCAACAACATCAGGCCTCAGCCTGCTCCATGTCTCATACTGGGCTCCAACAACGCCAGTTGGTGTTCAGAAGTGCCATCTTCACAGAGAACAACACACTAGCTCCTGTGTTAGTGGGGTTCAGTAATGCCAGCTGTTCCCCTGCTGTGTAGACGGCAATGTCTCCTGTTGCCTCCACATGCCAACAACATCAGGCCTCAGCCTGCTCCAAGCCTCATCCTGGGCTCCAACAACGTCAGTTGGTGTTCAGAAGTGCCGTCTTCCCAGAGAAAAACATACTAGCTCCTGTGTTAGTGGGGTTCAGTAACGCCAGATGCTCCCCTGCTGTGTAGACGGCAAAGTCTCCTGCTGCCTCCACATGCCAACAACATCAGGCCTCAGCCTGCTCCATGCCTCATCCTGGGCTCCAACAACGCCAGTTGGTGTTCAGAAGTGCAGTCTTCACAGAGAAAAACACACTAGCTCCTGTGTTAGTGGGGTTCAGTAACGCCAGCTGTTCCCCTGCTGTGTAGACGGCAATGTCTCCTGCTGACTCCACATGCCTAAAACATCAGACCTCAGCCTGCTCCATGCCTCAACCTGGGCTTCAGCAACGCCAGTTGGTGTTCAGAAGTGTCGTCTTCACAGAGAAAAACACACTAGCTCCTGTCTTAGTGGGGTTCAGTAATGTCAGCTGTTCCCCTGCTGTGTAGATGGCAAAGTCTCCTGCTGCCTCCACATGCCAACAACATCAGGCCTCAGCCTGCACCATGATTCATCCTGGGCTCCAACAACGCCAGTTGGTGTTCAGAAGTGCCGTCTTCCCAGAGAAAAACACACTAGCTCCTGTGTTAGTGGGGTTTAGTAACGCCAGCTGCTCCCCTGCTGTGTAGACGGAAATGTCTCATGCTGACTCCACATGCCCAAAAAATCAGGCCTCAGCCTGCTCCCTGCCTCAACCTGGGCCCCAACAACGCCAGTTGGTGTTCAGAAGTGTCATCTTCCCAGAGAAAAACACACTAGCTCCTGTGTTAGTGGGGTTCAGTAACACCAGCTGTTCCCCTGCTGTGTAGACGGCAATGTCTCCTGCTGACTCCACATGCCCAAAACATCAGGCCTCAGCCTGCTCCATGCCTCATCCTGGGCTTCAGCAACGCCAGTTGGTGTTCAGAAGTGTCGTCTTCCCAGAGAAAAACACACTAGCTCCTGTGTTAGTGGGGTTCAGTAATGCCAGCTGTTCCCCTGCTGTGTAGACGGCAAAGTCTCCTGCTGCCTCCACAAGCCAACAACATCAGGCCTCAGCCTGCTCCATGTCTCATACTGGGCTCCAACAACGCCTGTTGGTGTTCAGAAGTGCCATCTTCACAGAGAACAACACACTAGCTCCTGTGTAAGTGGGGTTCAGTAATGCCAGCTGTTCCCCTGCTGTGTAGACGGCAATGTCTCCTGTTGCCTCCACATGCCAACAACATCAGGCCTCAGCCTGCTCCATGCCTCATCCTGGGCTCCAATAACGCCAGTTGGTGTTCAGAAGTGCCGTCTTCCCAGAGAAAAACACACTAGCTCCTGTGTTAGTGGGGTTCAGTAACGCCAGCTGCTCCCCTGCTGTGTAGATGGCAATGTCTCATGCTGACTCCACATGCCCAAAACATCAGGCCTCAGCCTGCTCCCTGCCTCAACCTGGGCCCCAACAACGCCAGTTGGTGTTCAGAAGTGTCATCTTCCCAGAGAAAAACACACTAGCTCCTGTGTTAGTGGGGTTCAGTAACACCAGCTGTTCCCCTGCTGTGTAGACGGAAAAGTCTCCTGCTGCCTCCACATGCCAACAACATCAGGCCTCAGCCTGCTCCATGTCTCATACTGGGCTCCAACAACGCCAGTTGGTGTTCAGAAGTGCCATCTTCACAGAGAACAACACACTAGCTCCTGTGTAAGTGGGGTTCAGTAATGCCAGCTGTTCCCCTGCTGTGTAGACGGCAAAGTCTCCTGCTGACTCCACATGCCAACATCAGGCCTCAGCCTGCTCCATGATTCATCCTGGGCCCCAACAACGCCAGTTGGTGTTCAGAAGTGTCATCTTCCCAGAGAAAAACACACTAGCTCCTGTGTTAGTGGGGTTCAGTAATGCCAGCTGTTCCCCTGCTGTGTAGACGGCAAAGTCTCCTGCTGCCTTCACATGCCAACAACATCAGGCCTCAGCCTGCTCCATGATTCATCCTGGGCTCCAACAACGCCAGTTGGTGTTCAGAAGTGCCGTCTTCACAGAGAAAAACACACTAGCTCCTGTGTTAGTGAGGTTCAGTAATGCCAGCTGTTCCCCTGCTGTGTAGACGGCAAAGTCTCCTGCTGCCTCCACATGCCAACAACATCAGGCCTCAGCCTGCTCCATGATTCATCCTGGGCTCCAACAACGCCAGTTGGCATTCAGAAGTGTCGTCTTCCCAGAGAAAAACACACTAGCTCCTGTGTTAGTGGGGTTCAGTAATGCCAGCTGTTCCCCTGCTGTGTAGACGGCAAAGTCTCCTGCTGCCTCCACATGCCAACAACATCAGGCCTCAGCCTGCTCCATGATTCATCCTGGGCTCCAACAACGCCAGTTGGTGTTCAGAAGTGCCGTCTTCACAGAGAAAAACACATTAGTTCCTGTGTTAGTGGGGTTCAGTAATGCCAGCTGTTCCCCTGCTGTGTAGACGGCAAAGTCTCCTGCTGCCTCCACATGCCAACAACATCAGGCCTCAGCCTGCTCCATGCCTCATACTGGGCTCCAACAACGCCAGTTGGTGTTCAGAAGTGCCATCTTCACAGAGAAAAATACATTAGCTCCTGTGTAAGTGGGGTTCAGTAATGCCAGCTGTTCCCCTGCTGTGTAGACGGCAATGTCTCTTGCTGCCTCCACATGCCAACAACATCAGGCCTCAGCCTGCTCGATGCCTCATCCTGGGCTCCAACAACGCCAGTTGGTGTTCAGAAGTGCCGTCTTCCCAGAGAAAAACACACTAGCTCCTGTGTTAGTGGGGTTCAGTAACGCCAGCTGCTCCCCTGCTGTGTAGACGGCAATGTCTCCTGCTGACTCCACATGCCCAAAACATCAGGCCTCAGCCTGCTCCCTGCCTCAACCTGGGCTCCAACAACGCCAGTTGGTGTTCAGAAGTGCCGTCTTCACAGAGAAAAACACACTAGCTCCTGTGTTAGTGGGGTTCAGTAATGCCAGCTGTTCCCCTGCTGTGTAGACGGCAAAGTCTCTTGCTGCCTCCACATGCCAACAACATCAGGCCTCAACCTGCTCCATGCCTCATCCTGGGCTCCAACAACGCCAGTTGGTGTTCAGAAGTAATAATAATTATAATAATCTTTATTTTTATATAGCGCTAACATATTCCGCAGCGCTTTACAGTTTGCACACATTTCATCACTGTCCCCGATGGGGCTCACAATCTAAATTCCCTATCAGTATGTCTTTGGAGAAGTGCCGTCTTCCCAGAGAAAAACACACTAGCTCCTGTGTTAGTGGGGTTCAGTAACGCCAGCTGGTCCCCTGGTGTGTAGACGGCAAAGTCTCCTGCTCCATCCACATTCAAACTACTATTGATTTTTAACCATGCTCCACTTAGGCCTCTGGCTCCACTGTCTCTAGTTTTTCCCCCGGCCTCCAACCCCGCCAGTTGCTGCTCTGAAGTGGCGCCTGCACAATCCACACTTGTTCCTGAGTTACTGGAGCTCAGTCACGTCAGTTGATCCCCTGATGTGTTTCTGGCAAGGTCTCCTGCTCTGTCCATATTCCCATTACTAGTAGTGTGAATGAGGACTGAGCAGGAAACCTTGCCAGACACACATCAGGGGATCAACTGACGTGACTGAGCCACAGTAACACAAAAGCAAGTGTGGATTGTGCAGACGCCACTTCAGAGCTGTAACTGGCGGGGTTTGAGGCCAGGGGAAATACTAGAGACAGTGGAGCCAGAGGCCATAGTGGAGCAAGGTTACAATCAGTAGTAGTCTACAACCTCTATAAAACCAGCTGCAAGTTGGCCTCTGCCTGCTGCATGCTTCATCCTGGGCTCCAACACAGCCAGTTGTAGCTTGGAAGTGTCGTCTGCACAGATAGAAACACTCACTCCTGTGTCTGTGGGGTTCAGTAACGCCAGCTGTTCCCCTGCTGTGCGGATGGCAAAGTCTCCTGCTGCCTCCAAAATCACGCAACATCTTATTTTCTACTTGCTCCAAGTAGGCCTCAGCCTGCTCGGAGCATTGATCCTGGGCTCCAACACAGCCAGTTGTAGCTTGGAAGTGCCGTCCGCACAGATAGAAACACTCGCTCCAGTGTCTGTGGGGTTCAGTAACGCCAGCTGCTCCCCTGCTGTGTGAATGGCAAAGTCTCCTGCTGCCTACACCGTCACACTACTTCTGATTTTTAACCGTGGTCCACTTCGGCCTCTTGCTCTACTGTCTCTAGTATTTCCCCTGGCCTTCAACCCCGCCAGTCGCTGCTCTGAAGTGTCGTCTGCACAATCCACAGTTGTTCCTGTGTTACTGAGGCTCAGTCACGTCAGTTGATCCCCTGATTTGTGTCCAGCAATGTCTCCTGCTCTGTCGCCATTCCCATTACTAGTAGTGGGAATGTGGACAGAGCAGGAGACCTTGCCGGACACACATCATGGAATCAACTGACGTGACTGAACCCCTGTAACCCAGGAACAAGTGTGGATTGTGCAGATGACACTTCAGAGCAGCAACTGGCGGGGTTGGAGGCCAGGGGAAATACTAGAGACAGTAGAGCCAAAGGCCGAAGTGGAGCACGGTTACAATCAGTAGTTGTGTACAACCAATATAAAACTCGCTCCAAGTATGCCTCACCCTGCTGCATGATTGACCCCTGGGCTCCAACATCGCCAGTTGCTGCTCTGAAGTGTCTTTGGCACGGGTACTCCCTCCTGCCCAGCCTGTTTCCAGCACGCCTGCTGTTTCCGGGTAGTGTCAACGTCACTTTGCCACCGATACGTTGTCCTGTCGTGTTGCGGTCGGGTTAGCCGAGTCTATGGTGCCTGTAGATTCGGTGCTTCCTATGTGGGCTGCGGGTTCTGGTAATAGGACAAGCACCCCCTGTTGGACTATGGGATTCGGTAACTGCGTCCTGCTCGCGGCCTTGCAACTGTCACGTCCGCCATGTCTGTTTGTCTCAAGAACTCCTGGAGCGATGTGCATGCGCATGTTTTGTCTGCTGTCCTGCATGTTCCCTAGAGCAGTGTGAAGACTCACCTCATGTCTGAGCTGCAGGATGCCTGCGTTTCTGCTCTGCCTTCTGTGATCTTCTCGTCATGTCTGGAGTCCTTGATCATGTGACGTTTCTTAAGATCCTGCACTGTCTGGTTCTGCAATCATCTCGTCATGTCTAGAATCCCGGATCATGTGTTCTTCCTAGGATCCTGCACTGGTTGGTTCGGTGATCATCTCGTCATGTCTGAAACCCTGATCATGTGATGTTTCCTAAGATCCTGCACTGTCTGGTTCTGCTATCGTCTCGTCATGTCTAGAATCCCGGAAGTGCTCCCCTGGTCCTGACCTGGAGGAGGAGGTGCTATGCCCTATATCAGGCCGCCTCTTCCTATGCTCAGGGCCTGATTATTGTGTTGCTTCCCTGCAAGGCTCTGGGTCTGTGGGGTTGCTCCCTCTATTCTGTGCCCTTGCACTTTGCTCTGTAGTGCATCTCTGCACACGCTCCGTGCTCGTATTCCGCCTCTTGTCTTGTGTTGTCTCTCGTGCCATGTTTGTCTTTGCCTTGCTTTGCCTTGTAGTCCTTCTGCTGTTCTTTGTCTTAGTCTGTTTTGCTATGTCTCGCCTTAGCTATGCTTTGACTTGTAGTCCTTCCTGTGTTCTCTGCCTCGCCTGTTTTGCCATGTCTTGCTTTTGCTATGCTTTGACTTGTAGTCCTCCCTGTGTTCTCTTCCTTGCTATTCCTTGCTTTGTGTTCCTCCCTATGGTCTCAGTCTTTGCTTGCTCTGCTTCGCTCTCTCCTATGGTGCTCTGTAGTGCTCCCTGGCACACGCACCATTTCTCCTCTCCTTAGTGCTCGTTTCTATGTCTAGTCCCAAGGTCTTCCCTTGGCCCGGCTTTGGGCTTCTGCCTACGCTCCGCTGCTAGACTCTGTCCTCGCTCTGACCTGGCTCTGTTTCTGCTTGTGTTCCTTGCCTTGCTCCCTGCCTTGTCCTTGCATTGAACCCCGGTATGGGTTCCCCTTGGCCGTCTCCTGTGCCGTGGTAAGTGCCAGGTGTTTGTGTACAGCCGTGTGCACTGGCCAGTGTGGCTTGCCCCCTGCGTGGCTCCTAGCACGCAGCCCTTCCTTGTGCCCTGGCGTGGCTCCTAGCACGCACCCTGCCTTGAACCCTGGCGTGGCTCCTAGCACGCACCCTGCCCTGAACCTGGCGTGGTTCCTAGCACGAAGGTTCCTTTGCCCGCCTCCTGTGCCTTAGTCATGCCTCGTGCTGGCGTTACAGCCGTGTGCATTGGCCAGTGAGGTGTGCGTCTCTGCGTGGCTCCTAGCACGCAGCCCTGCCTTGAACCCTGGCGTGGCTCTTAACACGCACCCTGCCTTGAACCTTGGCATGTCTCTACACGCACTCTGTCTTGTACCTTGGACCCTGGCGTGGCTCTACACACGCACCCTGTCTTGTGCCTTGGCGTGTCTCTACACGCACTCTGTCTTGTACCTTGTGCTTTGGCGTGTCTCTACACGCACTCTTTCTTATCCTATGCTTTGGTGTGGCTCTACACACGCACCCTGTCTCGTTTTTGAACCTTGGCGTGTCCCCTACACACGCACCTCGCTTTGAACCCTGGCGTGTCCCCTACACACGCACCTTGCCTTGCACCTAGCCTTGAACCCTGGCGTGTCCCCTACACACGCACTTAGCCTTGAACCCTGGCGTGTCCCCTATACACGCACCTAGCCTTGGACCTTGGCGTGTTCCCTAAACACGCACCCTGCTTGGATATCTGTCGTGCCTCCTTGCCTGAACACTGGTTTGCCTGCCGGATGCCCGGAACCTGCCGACCGTTGCCAGAGGTCCGGAACCAGATGACTACGGCCTGATGTCCGGAGCTGACGTCCGCAGCCTGATTCCTGGACCCTGTCGGTTTGCCAGCAGTCCGGAGTCCGATGCCATCATGCCATTACCTGTGCCTAGGCGTGCCACCTGGCACGTACCATGTTATGGACCTTGGCGAGCCCACGCGCGCACCTTGCACGTTTTGCTTGTTTACTCTGTATGTGATCCTGTGTTATTCTAATGAAGATACCTTGCACCTACGTCTAGTCTCGTCTTGCTTCCTGCTCGTCCTTGTCGTCAGACACTAGTCTAGTGTCCCCTGAGCTGGCCGTCTGGTCCCAGCAGTCGTGGTGGCTCACCCCCTTGGTCTTGCCCCTGACACTCCCTGTATAGGGGGTGGATTCTCACAAGGTCAGCTCGCTCTCGGTGGGTGGGTGCCACGACCCAGAGGGTCCACTCAAAAAATGGGCTCAGCTGGAGCTGAGTCCGTCACAGCAACTTTGTTGATTATGGGTACCTTCTGCTACCCATCCGGGTTCCAGCACCATCAGCTGGTTCTCGGCAATGTCTTTGGCATGGGTACTCCCTCCTGCCCAGCCGGGTTCCAGCACCGTCAGCTGTTTCTCGGCAGAGCCTTTGGCCGAGGTGCCTCCTTCTCGGTGTCCGAGTTCCAGCAACGTCTGCTGGTTCTTGGTAGTGCTTTAACGCACTGGTACCTCCTGCTTAGAAACCGTGTTCCAGCACCGTCAGCTGGTCCACAGTTGTGCCATTGGCTCATGTTCCTTCTGCTACCCATCCGGGTTCCAGCACCGCCAGCTGGTTCTCGGCAGTGTCTTTGGCACGGGTACTCCCTCCTGCCCAGCCTGGTTCCAGCACGCCTGCTGTTTCTGGGTAGTGTCAATGTCACTTTGCCACCAATACGTTGTCCTGTCGTGTTGCAGTTGGGTTAGCCGAGTCTATGGTGCCTGCAGTTTCGGTGCTTCCTTTGTGGGCTGCGAGTTCTGGTACTAAAGGCTGGTTCCGTAGTGCCAATAGGACAAGCACCCCCTGTTGGACTGTGGGATTCGGTAACTGCATCCTGCTCGCGGCCTTGCAACTTTGTTGATTATGGGTACCTTCTGCTACCCATCCGGGTTCCAGCACCGTCAGCTGGTTCTCGGCAGAGCCTTTGGCCTAGGTGCCTCCTTCTTGGTATCCGAGTTCCAGCAACGTCTGCTGGTCCTTGGTAGTGCTTTGTAGCACAGGTAACTCCTGCTTAGTAACCGTGTTCCAGCACCGTCAGCTGGTCCACAGTTGTGCCATTGGCTCTTGTTCCTTCTTCTGCCCCTCCGGGTTCCAGCACTGTCAACTGGTCCTCGCTAGTTTCATTTGCTATTGTTCCTTCTGCTACCCATCCGGGTTGCAGTACCGTCAGCTGGTTCTCGGCAGTTCCTCAGCCTTCTTGTACCTTCTGCTACTTTTCCAAGTTCAAGCTTTTGGAAATGGTTTTTGATTCTCACTCTGGTTCTCCCTGACAATGACCCTGAAGACGATGACCCTGAAGACCACACAGAAGAATACCGAAAAGATGACCCTGAAGAAGATGACCAAGAGGACAAAGAACTTGAAGACAACCACCAAGATGCAGAACAACAAGAGACAGAAGAACAAGAAGCATAAAAACCAAAAGCAGAAGAACATTAAGCATAAGATTAAAAATCTGAGCAAATGATATCTAATTTATAAGCAGAAGAAGACTAAGCAGTGTAGGGGGTGAGTCCGTTCCTCCTCGTTTTGCCCCTGGAAAAGGCCTGCTGCTGCAGGCCAAACTGAACGCGGACAAATCCTGTTGTAAATCTTTTGTGACAGGTTGAACGGAAGGTGTAATCTTCAAACTTTTATAGATTATAACTACAGGAATGCCTGACACAAATAAGAATATGATGAAGAAGAATAGGAAGAAGATGAAGAAGTAGAATATGAAGAAGAATAATAGTTGAATAAGAAGAATATGAAAAATGTAAAAAAAAAAAATAGGAAGAAGGTGAAGAAGAAGAAGAAGAAGATGAATAAGGTGAAGAAGAAGTTGATGAAAAAGATGCTGCTGAGGATGATGAAGGAGAAAGTGTGGGAGAAGTAAAAAAGAAGGTGAAGAGCATGGAAGTAGTGAAACATGCATATCTGACAAAATATTAAAGACTTTAACATAGTCAATATCTTTGTAACTACGAACGTCTTTAAAAAAAAAAAAAATTACTGCTATTCCATTTGATTGGGCTAAACCTCTATGGCTTTAATATCTCCTACACCTCCCACAATACATTCTACATTATTATTAGTTGTTTTTCTTCATGTAGAATTAACCTACAGGGAAAAAAAGGGTTTTTTTATTCCGATATTTCTGTTCCATTGACTTGAATGGGACTTCCGGGATCGGAATCGGCGATACGCTATACTTTTTTTAGATCGGCCGATCCATTCCGATCCGATATTTTTCAGTATCAGGTGGTATCGCTCAACACTAGTTAAGAGGCACACTGAGATTCTGTCGCCCTGGGCCCAGGAAAACCTAGAGCCGGCACTGTTACGACTATCAGTGATCAATGAGGAGGAAATGTTGTTATCCTAAGAAGGCTGAAAAAGCAATGAATAAACTGTGTGTGACAGGATCCTAACTTAATAATCCATGGGATCCACTGGTATTTATTTGCTTTTTTAGCCTTTATTGGTTTAAAGAGTTGTTGTACAGCTGTTTTGTGATGACAATTGTATGGACTTGTTTTTAATTATTTTATTTTTTAATTTATGCTTTTAAAATAACTTAGAAAAAGTTTGCTGTATGGAGCAATATGAGGGGCTCATTATTCTATATTGAGCTCTATGTGGTGCCCATTGTACTGTAAGGAGGAATATATGGGGCTCATTATTCTGTCTGAAGTACTGTGTGGTGTCCTTAATACTGTATGGAGAAATATATGGAGCTCATTATACTGTATGGAGCACTACGTCGTGGCCATAATATTGTATGGATGACTATACTGTCCGATTTCAGAGCTATTGTAGAATTTACAATATATATCAGTCATGTAATAAAAGAAGTGAAATCTTTGGCATTGTACTATACCTATATTTCTTTGACGTATCTGTACATCATGCATTATAGTATAGGTTTAAGGGGCCCACTGAGACTCTGTCGTGCTGGGCCCACGAAAACCTAGAGCCGGCACTGTTACGACTAAAGTGATCAATGAGGAGGAAAAGTTGTATCCTAAAAGCACTGAAAAAGCGATGAATAAACTGTGTGTCACAGGATCCTAACTTAATAATCCATGGGATCCACTGGTATTTATTAGCTTTTTTTAGCCTTCATTGGTTTAAAGAGTTGTTGCACAGCTGTTTTTCATGGACTTTAGCTCAGCGTTCAATACCATTGATCCGAATTTACTTCATAAGAAAATGGTAGCTCTTGGAGTCCCTCTCAACTTATGCTTGTGGATTTATAACTTCCTGACAGCCAGGATACAGAGTGTAAAAGTTGGACCATTCACTTCGGACACCTTGGTCACAAACATCGGGGCACCTCAGGGGTGTGTTTTGTCACCGTTACTGTTTTCTCTCTATACGAATGATTGCATCTCTTCAGCAGACTCAGTAAAAATCTTGAAATTTGCCAATGATATGACACTGATTGGTTTCATCAGGGGAAATGCTGAAGACTTGTATCGGAGAGAGGTGGAAAGAATATGTGACTGGTGTAAAGCCAATAATCTTGTACTCAACACTAAAAAAACTGCTGAGATGGTTGTGAATTTTAGGAAAGATCAACATGAGATACTTCCAATCTACATCCATGACGAAGTGGTTCTTAGGGTCACAGAGACCAAATTCCTTGGTGTTATCATGTCTCATGATCTTAAATGGGGGAAAAACGTGGATGCTGTTTTAAGAAAAGCACAACAGAGGATGTTCTTCCTGTGTCAGCTGAAAAGATATGGTTTGTCTAAGAATTTGCTGATCTTATTCTTTAATGCTGTCATCAGATCTGTGATTTGTTCCTCTCTGATAGTCTGGTATGGGGGAGCCACTGCGCATGACAAACTCCGCTTACAAAGGACTTTCAGAACAGCAGAGAGAATTATAGGTTCCCCCCTGCCTAAAATCCAGGATCTTTATGATAAGAGTATTCGATCCCACGCATTGAAAATGTCATCCGATCCCTCTCACCCGGGACACTCCTCATTCCAACTACTCCCTTCAGGACGTCGCTTCAGAGTCCCCAAATGCAGCACCAACCGCCATATGAACAGCTTCTATCCACTCTCTGTTCAACAATTAAATCGTCATGTGTAGACTATATACTGTATCTGTCTTGTTAGATGTTACTTGTTGTATCTGTTGTTATATATTATGTTGCCTCTTTGCCACAAAGAATTCCTTGTATATATGTAATATGTACTTGGCGATAATAAATAAATTTGATTGAATTTGATTTGATTTGATTGTTTTGTGATGACAACTGTATGGACTTGTTTTTAATGATTTTATTTTTGAATTTATGCTTTTAAAAGAACTTAGAAAAAGTTTGCTTTGTGGTGTAATTTGCTGGACTCCATTTCTTTATATTTCTGCAGATACACCTACAATTGTACTCAAAAGTTTACATACCCCAGCAGAATTTTTGCTTTCTTGTCCTTTTTTCAGAGAATATGAATGTTAAGACCAAAACTTTTTCTCCACCCATGGTTAGTGGATAGGTGATGCCATTTATTGTCAAACTTCTGTGTTTTCTCTTTTAAAATCATAATGACAACCCAAGACATACAAATGACCCTGTTCAAAAGTTTACATACCCCATTCCTTAATACCGTGTATTGCCCCCTCTAACATCAATGACAGCTTGAAGTCTTTTGTGGTAGTTGTGGACAAGGTTCTTTATTTTCTCAGATGGTAAAGCTGTCCACTCTTCTTAGCAAAAAGCCTCCAGTTCCTGTAAATTCCTGGGCTGTCTAGCATGAACTGCGTGCTTGAGATCTTCCCAGAGTGGCTCAATTGATACTTAGGTCAGGAAACTGAGAAGGCCACTCTAGAACCTTCTATCACGATCCATTTTTGGATCTGTGTCGGTTTGGGCTGCCCACATAAAAACTTTTTTCCTTTCAGGCCATTGGGGGTTAATATTATTTTTTCCCCCGGTGGCCACTGGTGTTACTACATGTTTAGTTAGTCTGTGTGTGCTGGTGGTGACCAATCCCACCTTCCTATATCTTCCTATATAAGGTCACCTGGTGCATCAGCTGACTGTTGGTTATGACAGGTCCTTTAGGGATACCAACCGTGGTGAAGACTGGAACTATCTGGTGCAGTGGTGGTTCAGCTTATCTGGAGCATTGGTGATACTGCTGAAAGCTGAGTTCAGGAGCCTTACTCTGCTGCTTGGAGCATTGGCAGCAGAGAAAGCTAAGTGTTTTTTTTTAGCCCTGTCTGTATCTCCCCTTGGTGTTTATTAGTGCAGTGGTGGGACCAGTGTCTGCACTTACCAATTCCTTAGTGAGGGATAGGTGCAGGTTAAGTGAGGGACAAGGTATCCTGCTTGGCGACAGGTTAAAAGAACCTGTATAGGGATGCTAGTAAGAGCAGGGCACATGCTCAGGAGATTGCAGGAGGTGTCAATTTCCCCATTTCGTATCGCAGGGCCCACCATTGTAATTGTTTCCCCAGTGTCCCCTTGTTTGTCCAGTTGTTTTGGTGACTGACCGATCTTTGGGTCGCGTCACGCAGGGCCAGTCACATATCGTGACATTATATCCAAACGCCCATTTTTTCTGGTGAGCCATGGCCCAAATGCAGACCTTTGTCCAATTGCTTCAGACCCTCACTGAGGAGAGCGGGGTGCTGCGTGGTGTGGTGGAGTAGCAGCTGCAGCAGTTGGTGGGGTTCGGGGCCTCAGCTCAGGTTCAGGCTCAACCAGAACCCAAGTTATCTCTCCCAGACAGATTTTCTGGGGGGGAGAGATAATTTTCTGGTTTTTCAGGAGGCCTGCAAGCTAAACTTCAGGCTCCCCCTCGTTCTTCAGGGAGTGTGGAACAGCGGGTGGGATTCATCATATCCATTCTTAAGGGTGATCCCCAATCCTGGGCCTTCTCCCTGCCATCCGATTCACCAACTCTACGGTCGGTGGACGAGTTTTTTGCGGCTTTGGCTAATATGACCCATGTAGTTCTTGCTAGGGAGGAGGACACACTGTTGTAGGCGGACAAGCCCAGGCAGTTGGGAGGAGTTGGTTCACCAGCGGTGTTGCCTGCGGTTCGTCGTGGTTTGGGGGCATGTTTTTGCTGTGGGCAGACTGGTCATTTTTTTATGGTCTGCCCGGCTCGCGCCAAAACTTCTGTATCACCAAAGAAGCCACGTTCCCCTGATGGTGTGGAGGGAGGCGACCAGGGAGTGTATATTTCCTCCATTTTATTCTCTCAATGTACTATATCAGCAGAAGTGGTTGTTGGCAGGGTACCTGAGGGCATACTGGTGTTTGTGGACAGTGGAGTGGGAGTCAATCTGGTGGACGCTCACTTTGTCCAGACCCATGGCCTGAGGTATAGGATGCTGGCCAAACCCCTAAGTGTCCAGGCCATTGACTCTGTCCCACTGAGCCAGGGGAGGCTGACCCAAGTCGTAGAAAATATACATCTGCATATAGGGACTCATCATGAAGAGTCCCTGTCATGCTACGTCTTGGGGGCTATGCCACCACCTATCATTTTAGGCCTCCCTTGGCTGGAAAGACACAACCTGGTAATAGATTGGCGGTCTAGGGAAGTAGTCAGCTGGGATCAGTCATGTGAGGGCTGTTGCCCGGGGGCTACTATCTCTGCCGCCTTTCTATAACCGTCCCTTTCTTCTCCAGTGGGGGCAGCAGCAGTGCTGCCAGGGAGTAGGGGAATGTCTCAACTCTCACCATTAGCCAACCCTGAGAGGCAGAGTCCTCAAGGAGGAGGGGTCGGAGGAGGGTGGTGGTTCCCTCTCAGAATTGTGGGGGTGTGAGTGTTGTGACACAGGAGGACACCTCTGTTGTCAGTTCCTTAAAGAGTTTACCTTCTTGTGGAAAACGTGTGCATGGTAATAAACGTTCCGGTCCTGACTTGTGTGTAAATGAGTATGTATGGGTGTCCACCAAAAACATCCAGTGGAAGTGTGCTGCTGGAGTCTGGAGTTCTCGGGTGATCAGGCCATATCAGGTGTCAGCCATCCTTGGCCAGGGGACTTAGCAACTGGAGTTACCCCCAGTAATGCCCATACTCAACTCATTCCCCAGGTTGGTGCTCGGGAGATTTGCGGTGCCTCCAGAGCATACGTTGTCACCTCCATCAGCTCACGTTTGTCATGAACCTGAGAGTCAGGTGGTTGCTGAGGTGAACTCTGCTGGATTTAGGAGTCCTCTCTGTAAGTGGTTTTCCGATGAGGTGTGCTAGTTTGGGCTGCTCCCATATAAACTTTTTTCCTTTCATGCCATCGGGGGTTAATGTTAGTTTTTCTCCCCGGTGGCCGCTGGTGTTACTACATGTTTAGTTAGTCTGCGTTTGCTGGTGGTGACCACTTCCACCTTCCTATATAAGGTTACCTGGTACATTGGCTGACTTGGTTATGACAGGTTCTTTAGGGATACCAACTGTGGTGAAGACTGGAACTACCTAGTGCAGTGGTGGTTCAGCTTATCTGGAGCAGTGGTGATACTGCTGAAAGCTGAGTTCAGGAGCCTTACTTTGTTGCTTGAAGCATTGGTAGTAGAGAAAGATAAGTGTTGTTTTGTTTAACCCTGCCTTTTGTATCTCCCCTTGGTGTTTATTAGTGCAGTGGTGGGACCAGTGTCTGCACTTACCAATTCCCTAGTGAGGGACAGGTGCAGGGTAAGTGAGGGACAAGGTATCCTGCTCGGCGACAGGTTGAAAGACCCTGTATAGGGACGCTAGTAAGAGCAGGGCACATGCTCAGGAGAGTGCAGGAGGTGTCCTTTTCCCCATTCCCTATGACAGGCCCACCATTGTAATTGTTTCCCTGGTGTCCGCTTGTTTGTCCAGTTGTTATGGTGATGGACCGATCGTCAGGTCGTGTCACGCAGGGCCAGTCACATATTGTGACACCTTCACTGTGGTCTGCTGTAGCCTATGACAGGTCAACTTGGCCTTGTGTTTTAGATCCTTGTCATGTTAGAATGTCCAAGTACGTCCCATGCGCAGCTTCCGGACAGATTATTACAAATTTGCTGATAATGTGCTTCATTCATCTGTCCTTCAATTTTGACCAAGGTAATGATTATACAAAGTAGTCAAGTGCTATGTATATTCTTCTGTATTATAAAGATCCATAAAATAAAGCGCAGATACACATGATATACCCTGACTTCATTAATAACTTTATTCAAGTTGGATAATGTGAAAGTTTCCATTAAAAGTCAGGACAATAGTCTTAAATGTGGCCCTGATGATGATGGGCCCTTGACTCATGAAGAGTCATCCTTTAACAGGAGAGGAAAAACCCCCAGTGGAGGAAACCTCTAGGGAACCATGGTTAAAGGAGTGCCCTTCCCTTCGGCTGCGAATAGGTGAGAGCAGAGACCGAGCCCAGAATCTGCCTCTTCTTACAGCCTGTACCTCACCTGTGTCGTGAGTACACTTGGCTGCTGAAAGTCTAGTAAATGTCATATCCATAGGTGAGAGCAGTCCAAGCCTGGAATCTGCCTCTTCATGCAGCAGGTAAGTCACTTGTCTGTGAACACGTCTGACTGCGGAAAGTCCGGTAAGTGTCATATCCATAGGTGAGAGCAGTCCAAGCCTGGAATCTGCCTCTTCATGCAGCAGGTAAGTCACTTGTCTGTGAACACATCTGACTGCGGAAAGTCCGGTAAGTGTCATATCCATAGGTGAGAGCAGTCCAAGCCTGGAATCTGCCTCTTCATGCAGCAGGTAAGTCACTTGTCTGTGAACACGTCTGACTGCGGAAAGTCCGGTAAGTGTCATATCCATAGGTGAGAGCAGTCCAAGCCTGGAATCTGCCTCTTTATGCAGCAGGTAAGTCACTTGTCTGTGAACACGTCTGACTGCGGAAAGTCCGTTAAGTTTCATATCCATGGGTGAGAGCAGAGACCGAGCCCGTAATCTGTCTCTTTTTGCTTAATCTCGGGTTGCCTGATCCTCACATGGTAGCCACCATGTAAGGGATTTGTAGTGGAGTCATCGTCTCCTGCTAGATACCTTGAGTTCTTTTCTCAGTCTGTTTGCTATTCTGACTTCTGCCACGTATGGTACTGTGTGGATTTCAGCATACAGCTAATCCTTATCCACTTCCCCCGTAAACAGACTGTATCTATGCTTACGACTGTATTTAGGAAGGTGATCATGTGAATGATGACGGTGGGCAATCACAGACCATAATCGACGATGTGGTCGATTTTGTGGCTGATCTTGTGACGGACGATATAGTGGAGAACGGGTGAAAACTACAAGGGAATAAACAGCGTATCAGTAGTGGCAGATAACAGAGACAACAGCATGATACAGAGTGCAATTACATCAGTAACTAACATAAAAGAGGCTGCACAGTAACATTACAACACAGCTATGGCAACGTTCATGCTCTAACACTATCTTGCTCTATTCAGAAATGCAACCTATCTGTAATCAGTGTAAAGCATTAACTAAACTAAGAGATACAGACTACACAGAGGCTGTTTAACACAAACACATAAATGAATTCTAGTGTCACCGGAATCCGCTGGTCAGAAACAATGCTTTGTAGGGAGTTTAAAGTGAAGCGAGACAGCCAGGATACTAGTGTATCACTAAGAAAAGCCCAGGAAAGATGTGTACATTTCTCTTTCTACCTGGGAAAACTAAGGAGGCATTCTATGCATAACACACTATTCCTTAAAGGAGAATTCTCTCTTGTACACAGAAACAAGATAAATGAGTTTAAAATAACTTCTAAAGGCTGTAACTGGTAATACACTATGAATTTTAGCTTGCTGCACATGAATGGGCAGAATACTCCCCGCTTGGCATCAGCCTGGAAATTCGCCAAAATGTTGTGACGTTTCAAAGCTTGATCCGTAACAATACTGATGTAAAAGTTTTGATAATCGGGGCCCTAAGCACTTTTGTAAGAAATTAAAGATGGTCTTTTGATAAACTTTGAGCTGACATATGAAAATCACTCACTTCTTTTAAGGCCTTGTTTGAATCGTAAATATCTCGTTTGATGTCCAGGTTGTGAGGACTTAGAATCATATGTATAATCATTTAAGTCTGGATCAATCTTCGACTCTTTCACCTCCAATATACCGGCCTTGTGTGGCATTGTAATGTCGCCAGAAGGACAGGAAATGTCAAATTCTCCTGTAACACAAAATATTGAAATTAGATTTAATAAAATGCAAGATTCTATGTGATTAAGATTATTGTTAACATTTACAGGTTATTATAACTTCTAAATAGAACATTAGACTGAAAGGGACCCAAGGGACCCAATCTCCAGAGAAATGCTCCAGCGTTCAGAGAAAACATAGTTTTCTGCTGAACCATGTGACTGTAAATCGGACTGGATATCACAATGTCTTTCTTATGTGAAGACTGGAAGTTGCTTTCTCATTATAAGTATATGGAACCTCGCCCTGATTCTCATAGGCTGACATTGGGGAAAGCGCTACCGCACCACACATAAGACATATTAATGTAAAGTCCTTGTTGGTGTAACTCTCCTATAATAATAGGTGCGCACTCCCGAAAATTAATGAAGTAATTGATAATAATCTAGGGGCCAATTTCACCTTAGATAAAGGCAGTGGCTACATTACAGTACAGATACATTTAAAATAAATTTATTTTATTAATGACGTTGGGAAACAAAGTAAAGTTAAAATTAAGAACGGTGCACCTAGGTTATTATCAGTTACAACACATAAGACGCCGTGTGAGCCGACAAAGCTGAATCGTGGTCAC
This sequence comes from Dendrobates tinctorius, assembly GCF_039654945.1. Taxonomy (NCBI): domain Eukaryota; kingdom Metazoa; phylum Chordata; class Amphibia; order Anura; family Dendrobatidae; genus Dendrobates; species Dendrobates tinctorius. The sequence continues at coordinate 14,000,054 of NW_027361797.1, read as the reverse complement.
ATGGTTCAGAAGACGACCAGAATGGCTCTGGAAACCAGAGAAGACGGCAAATGGTAAGTATTTTACCGCATGTACACTACACTACTGATATATCTAGGAGGGGTTAGACAATACATATGGAGCTGGAGAGCTTCTGTAAGGTCAGATTTATCCGGCTGTAGTTACCATTTAGTTTGGTGTTGCTCTCTGTAAAGTCGTCGGCACAATATTGGCTTTCAGCATCTTGCATTGGCTTTTTCTTTTTCAGACAACTATAAGAATTGCAAAAATAAAAGTCACATTGTAAATCACAAAGTAAAACATCTGTATTCTGCAGAATGCGAGAATGAAACATTTTATCTAGTCCTATCTGTAGAGAGATCACCAGTCAGTCATTTTGATGTCTTTGACAATCAGCAATTTAGTTTAGTAAAGTATATACAAGTTGTAGCAGAGCCAGGTAGGAAAGGGTTAAGTCCGAGCTTTGCAGGATTTGATAAGAAGCCCCTATAACTTTTTGCTGAAACCAGGGCCTGTGTTCACCAGATGTTTCAGTCTGCTGGATGGAGCTTGTGAGCTGGAGTTTTATGAAAGGAATAAAGCTGCACCGGTCTGGACCAAACCTCATTGACTGTGTGAACGCTGCGTAATCCCTGCCTGAGAGCGTGAATCCCTACAAAGTCTAATATGTACCCATCAGTTACCCACAGGGCACAGCCCTAGGGGTGACGAGTGTGTGAACCACAAGAGGCCTACATAAAATATTCCCATTACTGGAGTAACCTGAAGATGTGACATTTCCTCTACAGACTCCTGTGTAGCCCATAAATCATGACTTACTATACTTACCAATAGAAGATAGCAATGGCGCCAATGATTACTGCGAGGACGAAGACAGTGACGGCAGCAGGTATAACAATCCTACAGACTGGATCCTCAGATGTTTTTGGAGGCACGGTGACATTCTCTAAAAAGCGAAAGAACATAAGTGATCAGGTGACCAGAGCTGGAATGTGTTCAGAAGTGGAAACCAAATACATGGACTGGGCGGACTGAGGAACCAAGTATGACTATTAAAAGAGGGGAATTTAGTTTGGAAAAATGATGGATTATTTTTCCGTCATGTCAATATATAATGGACAATACAGAGATCTGTTCTTTTATATCCACATGATGGGAGATGTCACCTGAAATTACAAGTAACACATGAAAAATCCTCCATTCCACTCGTATTATGTGACGTCATATAAATCCCCAGTCACAGAAGAGAAGTTACAGAACCCCTAATGACACGGAGAAGACGCTCATAAACTGGGCCCTAATAATGGATCCTAATAGTTTCTGGGGCCGGAGGTGAAATGTTACATGTGAAGGACATATCTGATTTCTGAGCTGCTTATCGCCTGTCTCTTGTGGGCGCCTTCTGCTACATGTAGGAGTCAGTGCATCCAGCAAGGAGAGAGCAGTATTAATGCTCGGTGTCTCCTCTATGGGTTATTAGATTGGACACTGGAACCCAAACTGCATCTTTCCCCAATTTCACATTGAATGGTAAAATGAATGGTGTCATTCAAAACTACAACTCGTCCCGCAAAAAGATAAACAATCCTCATACAGCCATATGAAGGGAAAAAGTTATAGCTTTTGGAAGAAGTAGAGGAGGAAAAAGCCCAAAAATTAAAATTCGCTGAGGCGGGAAGGGGTTAACTCCATAGTCAGTGTATATGTGATAATGCCCTTACCTGCATAGATCCTGTCCTGCGCTCGTCTTGATAGATGGTTGAGCATAAAGATAGGAGCACCCTCTGCAGGTGCTAATAGCACGCTGAGAACTAGAAGTAGTCTAAACAGCATTGGAGCCTGGAGGAACATCGCTTACTGTGTACGGCACAATCAGCTTCTCCAGACAAAGGATCTGACTGCAAAATCACTGGTTATAGCCAAGGATTCCGTGACATCACAATTGGAACCTAATTGTGACATCACGGGAGGCGGGGCTACACATGAGTGACATCATGGGGGCGGGGCTACACATGAGTGATGTCACAATTGGCGCTCATCCACAGGTGAGCAAATAAACTGACAATACAGAAACCTTCTCAGATTCAGCAAGAGAGCACGATATCAAGATATTACATTGTATGAGCTGCAGGACGACCTTAGTCATTTATCTTACAACTTGCCCTTGTGGTCTGATTTATGCTCACATAAAAACGTAGGAATTGAGAATCCGGATCCTTGAACACATGAAGGATATTAAGGCGGCAGAAAAGATGCCACAGGAAGACTTGGGTGCGAATGTAAAATTTAACCCTTTAGCCTAATATTTTTGAGACTTCCATCAGTGGCACTTACTCTGCTTGTGGGGAATTGATTGTCTTTATCCAGGTAATAGACGAGGTGACATGACCCAGAAATTGGCCCAATTAGAAAGCAAATGGATCACACCATTAAATGCATGAAGCCAAGGGGTTCAATGAACAATGGGGCTTTGGGAGTTTCCTATAAAATATTGATCTCGTGTCTGTTACTATATACAGGTCAGATATTTATCCTTGGCTCTTATGTCTTTTCTTTCCCAATTTTACATATACTGTAAATACTTTTTCTGGCAGTGAATACTTACTTTTTGCCATTTTTATTTGTCTGGATGGCGTGTTATCAATTATAATAAAATAATTTTCTTTTTGTATTTTTTCTAGGCTGTAGGATATAACACACATATGTCATCTTATATATTTATATATATCCTTGTTGTCACTTGGAATTTATCTTTTTGTTCCCTTAAAATTTATATATTTATTGTCTATTTTTTGTCAACAGATATTCTGATTTTTTTTTTATTAATTTGTTATCACACATTTATGTTTATATATTGCCTGCATTTATACATATTTATTTCTCAAAGCTTATCATGCAATACCCAGATCTGATTCCAGTAGGACATGTCCCTTTCCACTCCCGTTTTTATATATATATTTTAATAATGTCTCTTGTTTCATGTTGTCCTTACTAATAAAGTTGATAATTTGCCGTCTTTTGAATACATTTCTTTGGGGTGTACATATATTTCGGTGAGAAATTACACATCACATTCAATGTGTATACCTTAAAGTGATATACACATTATCCCTTCCTTTGTGGATTGGATGGATTGTTGCTGATATTTATTGAGAATTTCATGTCAATAGCACTTTTAAAAATATATTAGCTTAGAAAATTGGTGACGTGTTTAATACTACTTTCTCTGACACACAAGCCTTGGTTTAACGGGTAGAAGAATAAATAATGAGAAATATGACTTCAGCACCTTCCCATCACTGGAATCTTTGGATTATTCACTGACTGTGACTACTACTCCCATTTTCTATGTGCCTCAGCACTGCAATATTACACCACAATCAGTTTTAGGAATTTTTCTATCCCCATGGGTAATGAGCTGCGTGCTCGGACCTCTTATCATATGATCTCTCTGAGAAAGCTACCTAGCGAAACGTACGTCAGAGTTCTGGGGTTTTCCATTCATGTGTTGGTCTCTTTATGGTTTGTGTCATTACTGCATAGCCACTAAGATTTAGGCTGTGTGCAGACGGACTTTTTGGCCCTGCGGATTTTTCCGCGCAGAATGGAAGAAATCCGCAGGTCAAATGACCTGCATTTTTCTTGCGGATTTCTTCCATTTTTCATGCGGTTTTCATGCGTTTTTTGTGCGGTTTTCCATCGCGGTTTTCCCCCTGCGGATTTGGTGACAGGGGAGATGGAAAACCGCGCAAAAGAAGTAACATGCTGCGGATTTTGTACCGAGGAATGCACACGGCTGGTAAGCGCAGACGACGCCATCCTAAGCATGAGCATCCCACTTATGCGTCTGCTCATGCAAACATTGACGCACCTTAAGGAGCAGGCGTCTGCAGCCAATGTTGACGAGGAGGAAGAGGTGGAGGGAATCCTTGATGACATTCAGCCATTGTCTGCTCAGGGACCTCTCCTGGACGAGTTGGAGGAAGAAGAGGAGGATGATGATGGGGATGATTACTTAGGGGAGGAGGATGCATCTCGTGGGGAAAGTGAAAATGTTGGCATGGCAAGGTCTGGTACAGGGTTTGTGCGTGACTGGAGGGATGTGGATTTGCCAGAAAGTGCTCCTCCAACCAGCACTCGCAGTGCATCATTGACACCGGGAACATTGGCCCACATGTCAGATTATGCCTTGCGGATCCTAAAAAGGGACCCCCGCATTGCCAAAATGATGAACGATGACGACTACTGGTTGGCCAGCATCCTGGATCCACGCTATAAAGGCAAATTACAAAACATCATGCCACAGGAGAACCTTGACCTAATATTGGCTAATAAACAAGCAACTCTGGTAAATCGGTTGCTTGAGGCATTCCCAGCACACAGCAGCGGTGATGGTTCTCACACGAGCCGTTCGGGCCGGGCGCAGCTTGGCAGAGGTGTTCATGGTGCACACAGCAGAAGTGGCGTTGGAGACAGGGGTTTCATGACAATGTTGTGGACTGATTTTTCAAGTACCGCTCACACAACTGGTAATACAGCATCGATGGAAAGTGACAGGAGACAGCAGTTGTCAACTATGGTTACAAACTACTTTTCCTCCCATATCGATGTTCTCCCACACAGGTCATTCCCCTTTGACTATTGGGCTGCTAAACTGGACACCTGGCCTGAATTGGCACAATATGCCTTACAGGAGCTCGCTTGCCCAGCTGCAAGTGTGCTATCGGAATGAGTCTTCAGTGCAGCTGCATCAATCCTGACAGAAAAAAGGACCCGTCTGTCAACCCAAAATGTGGATGATCTAACCTTCATTAAAATGAACCATGCATGGGTTTCCAAAGATTTTATCCCACCTTCCCCTGATGACACATAGGGTGACAGAAAAATGGCTTGCTTTGGTCCACCTCTTCCTGGGACTTGACCTATTTCGCCTTTTGCATCAGCTGAATGTCCAACATCAGCATATGCCACTTTCTAAAACTCCCTAACTGTGCTGCCTTCCCCCCCCATGGCCGGGGTCACCACCTAGCGCACGACACCGTGCGAGTGCCGTTGCCCTGGACAGGTGGGTAGGCTGACTCTTGGGCGCGGGCACTGGCACAGGGTCCCTCATAGTGCAATCAAGTGTCTCTGACGGTGGTGGTGCACACCCGCCGTCAGACACACCGCCGTACTATGAGGGGCCCAGTGCCAGTACCGACGCCCACGAGTGGGCCCCCCTTGCTTGGGCAGGGCCCCAGCATTTGCAATCTTTACCTCTCCCTGCTCCTCCGCTGTGTAGTCTGGGCCGTCAAATCCATACTGTGCCTGACACCGTCTGAGCCTGCCTCCTGGTGTATTGACATATATTTTGAATGTGTACGCTATCCATACATGTTATCCGGGGATACGGTACCCTTTCTCACCTTTGTGCAATCACGTGCAATCCATACTGGGCCTAACACCGTCTGAGCCTGCCTCCTGATGTATAGACATATCTTTTGAATGTGTACGCTATCCATACATGTTATCCGGGGATACGGTACCCTTTCTCACCTTTGTGCAATCACGTGCAATCCATACTGGGCCTAACACCGTCTGAGCCTGCCTCCTGATGTATAGACATATCTTTTGAATGTGTACGCTATCCATACATGTTATCCGGGGATACGGTACCCTTTCTCACCTTTGTGCAATCACGTGCAAGCCATACTGGGCCTAACACCGTCTGAGCCTGCCTCCTGATGTATAGACATATATTTTGAATGTGTACGCTATCCATACATGTTATCCGGGGATACGGTACCCTTTCTCACCTTTGTGCAATCACTTGCAAGCCATACTGGGCCTTACACCGTCTGAGCCTGCCTCCTGATGTATAGACATATATTTTGAATGTGTACGCTATCCATACATGTTATCCGGGGATACGGTACCCTTTCTCACCTTTGTGCAATCACGTGCAATCCATACTGGGCCTAACACCGTCTGAGCCTGCCTCCTGATGAATAGACATATCTTTTGAATGTGTACGCTATCCATACATGTTATCCGGGGATACGGTACCCTTTCTCACCTTTGTGCAATCACTTGCAAGCCATACTGTGCCTGACACCGTCTGATCCTGCCTCCTGATGTATAGACATATCTTTTGAATGTGTACGCTATCCATACATGTTATCCGGGGATACGGTACCCTTTCTCACCTTTGTGCAATCACGTGCAATCCATACTGGGCCTAACACCGTCTGAGCCTGCCTCCTGATGTATAGACATATATTTTGAATGTGTACGCTATCCATACATGTTATCCGGGGATACGGTACCCTTTCTCACCTTTGTGCAATCACTTGCAAGCCATACTGGGCCTTACACCGTCTGAGCCTGCCTCCTGATGTATAGACATATATTTTGAATGTGTATGCTATCCATACATGTTATCCGGGGATATGGTACCCTTTCTCACCTTTGTGCAATCACTTGCAAGCCATACTGTGCCTGACACCGTCTGAGCCTGCCTCCTGATGTATAGACATATCTTTTGAATGTGTACGCTATCCATACATGTTATCCGGGGATACGGTACCCTTTCTCACCTTTGTGCAATCACTTGCAAGCCATACTGGGCCTTACACCGTCTGAGCCTGCCTCCTGATGTATAGACATATATTTTGAATGTGTACGCTATCCATACATGTTATCCGGGGATACGGTACCCTTTCTCACCTTTGTGCAATCACGTGCAATCCATACTGGGCCTAACACCGTCTGAGCCTGCCTCCTGATGTATAGACATATCTTTTGAATGTGTACGCTATCCATACATGTTATCCGGGGATACGGTACCCTTTCTCACCTTTGTGCAATCACTTGCAAGCCATACTGTGCCTGACACCGTCTGATCCTGCCTCCTGATGTATAGACATATCTTTTGAATGTGTACGCTATCCATACATGTTATCCGGGGATACGGTACCCTTTCTCACCTTTGTGCAATCACGTGCAAGCCATACTGGGCCTAACACCGTCTGAGCCTGCCTCCTGATGTATAGACATATCTTTTGAATGTGTACGCTATCCATACATGTTATCCGGGGATACGGTACCCTTTCTCACCTTTGTGCAATCACTTGCAAGCCATACTGGGCCTTACACCGTCTGAGCCTGCCTCCTGATGTATAGACATATATTTTGAATGTGTATGCTATCCATACATGTTATCCGGGGATACGGTACCCTTTCTCACCTTTGTGCAATCACTTGCAAGCCATACTGTGCCTGACACCGCCTGAGCCTGCCTCCTGATGTATAGACATATCTTTTGAATGTGTACGCTATCCATACATGTTATCCGCGGATACGGTACCCTTTCTCACCTTTGTGCAATCACGTGTAACCCATTCTGGTCGTGAGAACGACTGGCGAGCTGTTAAGCAAGCTACAGCACCTGTGGTTTGCACACGTAAGTTTTTCATTTTTTTCAGGAATGACGGTTAGGCCTAATTCCGGAACTGCGGTTGACCTGCACTTACTGGGAAATCATCGTTCGCGAGTAATAATTGTAATCAATGATCCCCATCACTATCGTTGTTCAGCGGGTTATCTGCACCTTTAAGCGACAAACGCTGGCCTTTTCAGTGTAGCGCACATGCAGCCACGGACATGTAAGGGCATGACACACCAGTTATTGGCCAATCTCTTGTGCCAGAGCCTCACGTTTCCCTCTAGTAAGCCAGACTCAGACCGCGGGGCATGACGGAGTCTCGTTCGTTAACGGAATTAAGCTTGCAATGTGTGCATCTGTTCTGTAGCTGGCATGGTTGAAGTTGCCCGTGTTGAGTCAAATTACGCCGTAGGCTCCACTCCTGGTGGTGGTGCCCTTCTGGACATTCCTTTGAGGTTCAGCTTTGCAACCATACTGCCCACGTAAAACAAACACTTTGCCTTCATGAACGCTGTTTGGAGGGTCATGACTCGTGGGAATAACGCCGCCCAATCAGTTAACCTGCTAGAGAGATCCTTCGTTGCTCCCAAGCATGACATCACACTCCCTAGGAGGAAGGTAATGCCACTGTGGGGACCGTACTCCTGGGGGCGACACAAGTGCACTGATGCCCAGCCACTGCTCGATGAATCTGCTGGTACATTGACCCAGACCACTACATTCCCCTCGCACGCTACCCGGCCTGAATCTGACCCTGATGAAACTCAGGTTACCCTTCCCATATACAGTTCCATCTTACACGGTGACAAAGAGGAAGCTGCAGATGAAAGTGCAGGTTCGGCCCACCCGCCATCAGACACACCACCGTACTATCAGGGGCCCTGTGCCAGTGCCGTCGCCAACGAGTGGGCCCCCCCTCCTTGCTCAGGATCACAGCACTTGCAAGGCTGAACTACTGTGCAGTGAGATGGAAGATGGGGACGACGAGGAGTCCAGACTAGTACAGGGATTCCCTAGCGAGGAGACTTATTTGATTGTTTTCAATGTTGGGACAGCAATTTTTGGGGAGCGCTATACTCTGGAGAATGATAGACGGGGCCCTCCATACACTGGAACATTCCAAAGGTGGACATCAGACACTGGAGCAGCATTTACAGGGCCCATTATACACTAGAGCATTAGAAATGGGGCCCATTATGTTTGGAGCATTATTTGGGCCCATAAGACAGTGGAGCTTCATCCATGGGAACCAACATATACTGTAGCATTATGTGGAGCTCATCATATACTGTTTCAAACATTATATGGGACCAATGATTCTGTATGGAGAAATAGATGGGCCTCGTCATGAGATGTAAAAAGTGAAGTACTTTTCATTGTACTATACCGCTATTTCTCTGCCGTATCGGAGCATGATGAGTTGTGGTATTATATGTTAAAGGGGCGCTCTTTCGCCCAGGGCACATGAAAACCTGGAGCCAGCCCTACCCCCCCACAACTTTAGCCAAATAACCCCCATTTTTCAGTGCGTAACTTGTATTATGAAGTTAATTAAGGTTGACCAGCTTAAGTAAGAAGAATTGATGCTTTTGGCATTCAAATGAGCACTGTAGGTGTGTTTCCTGTCCTCCTCTCACTGTCGACTTTTATTCCCCATTGACTTACATTGGGTTTCGTGTTTCGGGACGACCCCGACTTTTCCCTATAATCGGCCGATCTTGCTCGACCCGACTTTTGGAAAAGTCGGGTTTCACGAAACGAAACTCGACCATAAAAAACCAAAAGTCGCTCAACTCTAATGATGACGACTGCGCGGAACCCAGTCTTACTGGAAGATAGTCACAGTACCTAGGTCCCATCCAATTTGCTGATCTCTGGTGTACAGAACCCAGTACAGTGTAATGATAATAATGAATCTGACTAGTGCAAATAACCCATTCCAGGATGGTGACGAAGACAGGTGTACAGAGCCCAGTCCAGTGTGGTGATGATGATGATGATGACTGGGGCACAGAACCCAGTCAGTGTGGTGGTGGTGATGATGGAGATGACTGGTGCACAGAGCCCAGTACAGTGTGGTGATGGTTGATGACTGGTGCACAGAACCCAGTCCAGTGTGGTGATGGTGGTGATGATAATGATTGGCGCACAGAGCCCAGTACAGTATGGTGATGATGGTGGTGGCGATGATGATGACTGGTGCACAGAGCCCAGTCCAGTGTGGTGATGGTGGTGATGATGATAATGAATGGTGCACAGAGCCCAGTATAGTGTGGTGATGGTGATGATGATGACTGGTGCACAGAGCCCAGTCCAGTGTGGTGATGGTGGTGATGATAATGATTGGTGCACAGAGCCCAGTACAGTGTGGTGATGATAATGACTGGTGCACAGAGTCCAGTACAGTGTGGTGATGGTGGTGGTGATGATAATGACTGGTGCACAGAGCCCAGTACAGTGTGGTGATGGTGATGATGATGACTGGTGCACAGAGCCCAGTCCAGTGTGGTGATGGTGGTGATGATAATGATTGGTGCACAGAGCCCCGTACAGTGTGGTGATGGTGATGATGATAATGACTGGTGCACAGAGCCCCGTACAGTGTGGTGATGGTGGTGGTGATGATAATGACTGGTGCATAGAGCCAAGTACAGTGTGGTGGTGGAGATGATGACTGGTGCACAGAGCCCAGTACAGTGTGGTGACGGTGATGATGATGACTGGTGCACAGAGCCCAGTCCAGTGTGGTGATGGTGGTGATGATAATGATTGGTGCACAGAGTCCAGTACAGTGTGGTGATGGTGATGATGATGACTGGTGCACAGATCCCAGTACAGTGTGGTGATGATGATGACTGGTGCACAGAGCCCAGTACAGTGTGTGATGATGGTGGTGATGATAATGACTGGTGCACAGAGTCCAGTACAGTATGGTGATGGTGGTGGTGATGATAATGACTGGTGCACAGAGCCCAGTACAGTATGGTGATGGTGGTGGTGATGATAATGACTGGTGCACAGAGCCCAGTACAGTATGGTGATGATGGTGGTGATGATAATGATTGGTGCACAGAGTCCAGTACAGTGTGGTGATGGGGGTGGTGATGATAATGACTGGTGCACAGAGTCCAGTCCAGTGTGGTGATTGTGCTGATGATAATTATTGGTGCACAGAGCCCAGTACAGTATGGTGATGGTGGTGGTGATGATGATGACTGGTGCACAGAGCCCAGTCCAGTGTGGTGATGATGGTGGTGGTGGTGATGATGATGATGACTGGTGCACAGAGCCCAGTCCAGTGTAGTGATGGTGGTGGTAATGATAATGACTGGTGCACAGAGTCCAGTACAGTGTAGTGATGGTGGTGGTGATGATAATGACTGGTGCACAGAGCCCAGTACAGTGTGGTGATGGTGGTGGTGATATTGACTGGTGCACAGAGCCCAGTACAGTGTGGTGATGGTGGTGGTGGTGATGATGATGACTGGTGCACAGAGCCCAGTCCCCAGCGTGGTGTTGGTGGTGGTGATGATGATGACTGGTGCATAGAGCCCAATACAGTGTGGTGGTGATGATGATGACTGGTGTACAGAGCCCAGTACAGTGTGGTGATGACTGTTGTGGATCTTTTATTCCATGACCGTGTGAGAAGACAGGCGTTTAGCACCATGAGGCTGGTTTCACATTAGCGCTTTTTAAGCGCACGCACGGCCGGGGGTAGCTCCGCCCCCGAGCCGGCTCTCTGCCCGGCGTGCCCGCCCCTTGCTTGTAGCGCCGCCTTCTAGCGCACAGCGGCGCCTGCGATCGGCGCACCCTATCTTTAGCATAGGGTGCGCAGATCGTGCGCCGGCCGTGCGCTAGTTGCACTTTGACCTGCGCTGCGCACTTTTGATGGTGCGCCGTGCACGCCAAAATCAAACTTTTCGGATTTTGGCGCGCACGGCGCACCGTCAAAAGTGCGCAGCGCAGGTCAAAGCGCAACTAGCGCACGGCCTGCGCACGATCTGCGCACCCTATGCTAAAGATAGGGTGCGCCGATCGCAGGCGCCGCTGTGCGCTAGGAGGCGGCGCTACAAGCAAGGGGCGGGCACGCCGGGCAGAGAGCCGGCTCGGGGGCGGAGCTACCCCCGGCCGTGCGTGCGCTTAAAAAGCGCTAATGTGAAACCAGCCTTATACGTTTTCTCTGGCACCTGGGAAATCTAGATAACGCCATGTGTCTGTGGTGCCTGGTATGATGTGTACATGGCGCCCACTTGCATTTGCCATTTTACAGGTTCTCTGTCTTCTGTGCCAGTGAGACCCCCTTCTCTGGAGCATGACAGCACCAGGCCGGACCCTGTAAGCACCCCACCCATCTGTACTTAGTTCTTGGCAGTGAATTAGGAATTGGAAACTTGGCACCATGTTGTGTTTGGCAGGGGGGCATATCCGGAGCCTGGTCATGCTTCCCTATGGTTTGCTGGATGGTATTTTCGGTGCGTGCACAGAGGAGTGGTCAATTTATTGAAAATTGGTGAACCTTGCTTGGAATGAGCACAGGTTTGAAGCCACTAGTGACGAATGAGCGTTCTCAGGTGTTATTGTGGCGTCCCTTAGGCTCAGTCGCCAGAGAGGTACTGCACCTCCTCCTGAGGTGTGGTGCCCCACCATCCAGGTAAGGTGGGAAGCTCCTGACCACGCTCCAACACCTGCACCCCACACGACAAAGTAGTGTAGCAAAGCACCTTCGGCGGCTCCATGCTTGGAGTATAGCAAAGCACCCATTGGTGGCTCCCTGCTTGGAACACGAAACGTGCTGGGAGGTGGGTGGAGTTGAGTTTACATTAAAAGAGCGGGAAGAGTTTAGGAGTGATTCAGTCATTCAGTCTTTCAGTCAGCCACTGAGAGTGAGTGAGGATGCAGAAGGACAGAGAGTGAGACAGAGAAGATCCCCGTGAGAGGGATGGATGAAGGAAGTGCTGCAGCAGGCCACAGTGCCCTGGGTCTGCTGGCACAGGAAAGAGACATAGAAAGGAAACCTGATTTTTCCATAGAGAGAAAGGATTAGTACGGAACGTGAGGAGTAAAAGAGAGAACAGAGGACGTGGGTTAGAGGACAACCCTGCCTAGGAGTTCTAAGCACAAGGCCGGGGCCCGGTCCCCGAGGTTGTATGGATACTAATGGTCCTGCAGCAGACACCAGAGGGAATAGAAGTTAACCATACTTTATTCCCACATCAGCCTTGGGGGCACAACAGCAACATTGATAGTGAGCCGGGACTAGGAAGCAAGGAGTCCCCGAAGCAGGCTACAGCTGTCTGCCGTACAAGGAAAGTTCATAAGAACATTGGACAGGAGGAACTCCAGTGTAACTCATTACTGGGAGTACTTCATTTATAGGCGCTATAAGAGGAGACGTTCAGAAAGGCACATGTTGGCGGAGTGTTGGAAAGGAGTGTTCCACCTGGCCTGGAGGTTGACTGAGTCCCTGACCCGGAGGACACGGCACAGAGGCAGGCACCTGTTTGCACAACAGACTGTGAGTAAAGCTTTGGAACAACATGCCCTGGTGTCCTCCACTTATTCCTGTGCCAACACATCTACACTGCCCTGGGACTACAGCTTCACCTGTGCGGAGCTTTTACATCTTTGCTGCACCATACCATCAGTCCCAGAGGATCTGCATGCAGCGTCGGCTTAACACCTTCCTTGCCGAACACCACAGGTGGCGTCACAAACTATTCATTTAATCAACTACATTCCACCATTCAATCTCCCTTTTACTTGGGCGCCCAGGGCCACGGACCGGGTCACCGCTGCTGTGACACCTTCCCCCTGAGTGACCGGCCCGGTACCGAGTACCCCACAGCCCTGGGAGGGCGACCCATTATCAGAGTATGGCTGGTTTTACATTTACCTTGTTCTTGTGGGCCGATTTTGCGGCCTCAGTAGATTTCTATGGGGCCGCAAAATCGGGCCGGAAAAAAAGTCCACTGTGTGCCGTAAGGCTGTGATGGCCTTTTTAGCGGCTGTGATAAAAGATCGAGCTTGCTCAATTCTTTTATATGGCGTACGGACACGGCCCCCATTGTAACCAATGGGGCCACAAAAACAAACGGAAGGTTTTTTGTATGGCGCTCTGTGACTTCGGGTTTTGCAGAACATGTTTTTTTTCCCCCAATACTATTTCCATAGTATTGGAAAATTGAAAAACAGCGATCACAAACTTTTTTGCAGTCCATTATTGCGGCAGACCACAAAAAATGCGGCGAAAAGGGCAGCAATAACGGGCTGCAAAAAAGCGGCAAGTGTAAAAGCAGCCTATGTCCTGTGTGCTCCAATAGTATGTTCAGTCCCTGCGGCTGCATGTTAGACAGTCACAACACATCTGGGATATTGCCTAACAAACAGGAATCCCCACATGTGTTGCTGCTGTCTAACAGCCGAGAGACCTGCAGCCGCGGGGACTGAACATACTAATCGGGCACGCCGAGGACACTCGGATACCACCTTACCTGAGCACGCTCGCTCATCAGTAGAAGCCACTTTATGGTTGATCAGCACAGGGAGTAAAACAAATGTAGAAAATCTGCGACTAATCTGCTGCAAAATCTGCGTGAGACTCTGTTCTGGAGGGCAATTTGTGTTTAGATTCTGTGTGGAATTTTTTTGCAGCGAGTGGGAGAGATTTGGTACAATCACATCCACTTTGTTACTGTTACACCCAGCAGACTTTTCACCTAGAGTATCGGATGTAAAAAGTGTACAGATCGGAAACCGCACAATGCCGCGCACTGTATAGAGCAGCTCCGCTTTACTGAAGTGAATAGGAGCTGATCTGCAGTACCTGAGAACGGCCACTACACAGTGTGAGGCGCTGTGCTGTTCTGCCTCTGCACGCTGTTTACAGCTGATTGGTGGGGAGTGTCGGCTTTCAGATCACCACCGATCTCATATTGATGACCTACCCACAGGACAATTGTTATATCTGAGTACCAAAAAACCCCTTTATTACCAGGAGAATCAAAATACTGTTTTTTTTATGTCACTTACTGTAGAAATAAATCCAAAAATGAATTTGGCTTCTAGAATGTGTCCATCTGACTATTGTAGTAGGATCTTTACCTGTCACAAGAAGGATTCAGGAGTAAATCTGGGCAACGATGAGGAAGCAAAATACAGCCGCCATGTCCTGCCGTCTGTAATCTGTCCCCTCAGTGTTGCTGTATATTGCCCCCCACTGAATCTGACCTTCACTGGTGAGTTCAGACCTATGTGATGCGCAATATAAGGACTGACCAGAACCTGACATCCTCCTAGGAGTATATGATGTGTTCAGGTCAGGAGACCCGCGGCCGGTCCATGCGGTCAGTCCGTGCATCGTGGTCCGGACGCTGTCTGTGGTACGCTCTTTAGGGCTCTCGCTGCCATATGTTGTGGTTATGGAATGAATTTTATTGAGTCTGGCTGAAAGAACAATAAATCCTTGGTCAGCCAGCAGTAGTGACTCTAGGCCGCTAATCCTTGACGGACACTTGCTCAGTAGTGACCAGTAGATGCTGTCGTGCGCACTTAGGCCTCTTCCACATATGAGTTTTTTGTCATCAGTCACAATCCGTCGAATTTTGAAAAAAACGGATCTGGTGACTGATGCCGCTGGATCTGTTTTTTCTCATAGATTTGTATTAGCGACAGATGGCCACACGTTTCATCCGTCGTTCAACGGATCTGTCGAAAATTCTTTGTCCGTCGGCCGGAGACAACGAACATAGGAAGATTTTTTGTCACCGTCGAAAAATGGGACAGCTGTCCGGTATTTGCTAGAATGGAAGCCTATGGGCGACGCATTTGTCCGACAAATGATGGAATCCGACAACGGATTCCATTTTTTTTTTAACTGTGCATGTGCTGACACTGTGCCTGTATGGTGTGTGCGGGCTGTGTGTGTGTGCCTGTGTGACGGGGGGTATGCGTGTATGTGTGTGTGCGTGCAGGCATCGTCCGATGGGACTACAAGTCCCATCCGGGCTCTGCCTTCCACAGTGACAGTGATTGACTTCTGCCCAGTTGCTTGCCAGCAGCATGGATGCTTCTCTAAATCAGGTCTCATAAAGTCATTCCAACATTTCAGGTTACCACAGGCAAGGTGATAACTTGTGGATTCGTGCAGCTCTGAGCTCTACCCACTATACACCGCTGTCTCTGGCAGTGCCATAGAGAATGAATAGAGCAGACGCCCCTTGTGACATTTCACAAGCCTGATCGCCGGATCTGTTGGGATCCCAGCGGCTGGATAGCTGATACCATTTGAAATGTTGAAAATAACCCTTTAAAGCAACTTTCCACTCTGGGACTGAGAAATATTCACTTCACATGTATAGTCACCATCCTAGTGCCCTCTGTTTGCTTCCCGATGCCTCTTTCTCTGAGGCCAGCATTCCTTTCCTTCCAAGATGGCCGCCTCAGTGGCATAAGGAGTGAAGTAATCGCTCTAAGTCACCCCTGCTATTCCTATTCCATGTAACAAGGATGGTAAGGGAGGTGGCTTAGACTTATTGATGCACTTCTCAAGCCAATTTTGCAACCATTTTGCATATGGGAGGAAAGCAACACTGGCCTCAGAGAATGGGGCATCGCCAGCCAAACGGAGGGCACCAAGCTGTGACTAAACTGTGAAGTGTATCGTCCCTTTCCAGTCACAGTTTTAACATCTTGACAGAATATACTATATTATATTCATGAAGAGAGAGATTGCTGTCTGCGCGGCAGGCGGTGGCCGTGGAGCGCGGCAGGCAGTGGATGTGGAGCGCGGCAGGCAGTGAAGCGCGGCAGGCAGTGGCTGTGGAGCGTGGCAGGCGATAACCGTGGAGCGCGGCAGGCGGTGGCTGTGGAGTGCGGCAGGCGGTGGCTGTGGAGCGCGGCAGGCGGTGGCCGTGGAGCGCGGCAGGCGGTGGCCATGGAGCGCGGCAGGCGGTGTCTGTGGAGCGCGGCAGGCGGTATCTGTGGAGAGCGGCAGGCGGTATCTGTGGAGAGCGGCAGGAGGTGGATGTGGAGTGCGGCAGGCGGTGGCCGTGAAGCGCGGCAGGCAGTGGCTGTGGAGCGTGGCAGGCGATAACCGTGGAGCGCGGCAGGCGGTGGCCGTGTAGCGCGGCAGGCGGTGTCTATGGAGCGCGGCAGGCAGTGGCTGTGGAGCGCGGCAGGCAGTGGCCGTGGAGCGCGGCAGGCGGTGGCTGTGGAGCGCGGCATGCGGTGGCTGTGGAGCGCGGCAGGCGGTGGCTGTGGAGCGCGGCAGGCGGTGGCTGTGGAGCGCGGCAGGCAGTGACCGTGGAGCACTGCAGGCGATTATATTATAATCAAAAGTATTGACCAAAAAATACATCTAAATAAAGTGCAGTGCATATATAAAGCGATTTCTAGTCAAAAAAGTACATATCAGTAAAAAATAAATCCCACACCCCACACCCCAACGCGCGTTTCACACGTTGCTTCCTCAGGGAATTGTTCTTTAATATTTAAATTTATTATGGGATTTATTTTTTACTGATATGTACTTTTTTGGCTAGAAATCACTTTATATATGCACTGCACTTTATTTAGATGTATTTTTTGGTCAATACTTTTGATTATAATTTATTAAATTGGATTGCTACTATATGGAATATATGTGCTGCTTCACTTCCCCCTCTTTTTGCTTTTTTATTGTCTTTTTGTGTTGGGATTTTAATGTGTCCTATGGTGTCCTTAATAAAAGTATTTATATTGATTTCAATATTGTAATTGTGTTATTGGCTCTTTTTGGATAGGTGGCTTATTTTTGTTTTATCATACCCAAACATGTGTGGATCCTAAGGGTGCGTGCACAAGCTGCGGATTCTGCTGCGGATTTGGCCCTGCGGCTCCCCAGCAGAATCCGCTGCATTGTACAGCACCATTAGGCTATGTACACACGCTGCAGATTTGGCCCTGCGGCTCCCCAGCAGAATCCGCTGCATTGTACAGCACCATTAGGCTATGTACACACGCTGCAGATTTGGCCGTGCGGCTCCCCAGCAGAATCCGCTGCGTTGTACAGCACCATTAGGCTATGTACACACTCTGCGGATTTGGCCCTGCGGCTCCCCAGCAGAATCCGCTGCGTTGTACAGCACCATTAGGCTATGTACACACGCTGCAGATTTGGCCCTGCGGCTCCACAGCAGAATCTGCTGCGTTGTACAGCACCATTAGGCTATGTACACACGCTGCAGATTTGGCCTCTGCGGATCCGCAGCAGTTCTGCAGTGTACAGTTCAAGGTAAGTCTATGTGACTTACACTCCGCGGTGCCCACGCAGCGGATTTTTAACTGTAGAAAAGCTGCGGTTTTGAATCCGCAGAATTGACGTCAATTCTTTCTGCGGATTCCGCTGCGGTTTGCCATCTATTCCATCGTCCAGGTGGCAAACCGCAGGGGAAAAGCACAGGCCAATCCGCAGGTCATTTGAGCTGTGGATTTATCTGTGGATCCGCAGATACAAACCCGCGGGTGAATCCGCAGCGTGTGCACATGGCCTATAATGAATGGAAAATGGAAACCGCAAGGGGGCGTGGCTTGAGCTGGCTATGGAGTAGCAAGCACAGCTCAGGAGCTCTGAGGAGGCATCCTCCAAATCTACGATTGTGCCCTCCAAAAGTGCCAGTGTGCCTGCATTTAGGCACAATCCCCGGTTCTGTGTGGTGCCGCGGGGGTTAGAACGAAGGCGGAGGGATCTAAAGCTCCTCAGCGTCCTCTCTCTTGAGCGCTACCTTCCCTGCATCTAGGAGACGTGAGGCGGAAGGACACAAAATAATCCTAAAGTTGTACACTCTTACTTGCGTTGGGCCCGCCTACCGCCTAAAAAAGAATTGTCATTTTTCCTGGTTGGTCCCCACCTGTACCGGGCCCCTTGTGGGTCGCTGGGCACTAGCATTCATCCCTACTGCTGTGAATTGTGCGGCGCTGTGGGAAATAGAACGGGGCGGAAGACTCTACTCCCCCAAGCTGTGTGGAATACTGGCCGTCGGCCTGTCATAGCCGCACGGCGGAAGGACACAAATAGTGCCAAAGTTGAGCTCATCCTAGTGACGGACTTACTTGTTGCTTAATTAAAGGTCTTTAATTAATTCTGGAGGGACCCCCCACCTGTACCGGGGCTATCATTAGTTGCCGTGTTCCTGCATTTAGCCTCACTCCTCTCCATTACTGAGCGGTGCTGCAGCTAACAACAAAGGTGGAGGAATCTGCATCTCATTAGCTGCACTATTTTCGCTGGGCGGAAGGACACTAATTACTAGTTTACGGCGGTTTCTCCTTACACATAAAAAGGAAGAATTGTAAGCTTCTCTGGGAAGTCCCCCGCCCGCCGGGCCCTCTGAAAGGGCAAGAGTGCTTTCATTTAGCCCCATTCTACGCTTGTACTGAGCGGTGAGTCATAGGAGTGACAGAGAGGGCGGAGGGATCTGCCTTATTCTGTCAGCGCCGTGCTCCTGCTCCCAGGTTGTGTGCAGCTGATTCCTCATAGACTCAATATTAGATAACAAATAACTTTGTTGCCCTATGAAGGGCGGGCCCGAAAAATTTCTTGCACAGGGGCCCACTACAGTCTATGTCCGCCCCTGCACTAGTGTGAACGCAGCCCCACTCATGCAGCCCCTAACCAGGACCCCCATACATGCTCCCAATACATTTAATTATCATTACCACAGCACAGGGCACAAGCCTTTCTAGTGAGGCAGGAAAGATCACTGTATGACAGAGCAGCATGCGGACATAGTCTATATTATGTCTGCAGACTGATCCCATACAGCTAGGGCCGGCGTCAGCACCCGGCGTACCCGGGCAAGTGCCTGGGCACTGGCGAGACGGGGGGGCCCACTCGGCATCTGAACAAGTTTTTTTTTTTATTTATATGTCCGCTCATACTGACCACTATCTTTTTTTCCTGTGTGTGAGAGCATGCGACCAACATGTTACCGCTCATTAAGGTCTTGAATTTGGATGCCACTCCTAATGGGGCCATTATCCTGTATGGAGCATTATATGGGGCCCATTATCCTGTATGAAGCATTATATGGGGCCCATTATCCTGTATGAAGCATTATATGGGGCCCATTATCCTGTATGAAGCATTATATGGGGCCCATTATCCTGTATGGAGCATTATATGGGGCCCATTATCCTGTATGAAGCATTATATGGGGCCCATTATCCTGTATGGAGCATTATATGGGGCCATTATCCTGTATGGAGCATTATATTGGGCCCATTATTCTATATGGAGCATTATATGGTTTCCATTATTCTGTATGGAACACTACAGTGGGGCAAAAAAGTATTTAGTCAGTCAGCAATAGTGCAAGTTCCACCACTTAAAAAGATGAGAGGCGTCTGTAATTTACATCATAGGTAGACCTCAACTATGGGAGACAAACTGAGAAAAAAAAATCCAGAAAATCACATTGTCTGTTTTTGTTTCATTTTATTTGCATATTATGGTGGAAAATAAGTATTAGGTCAGAAACAAAATTTCATCTCAATTTCATCTCCGGGGAGGCGCCGCTGATCGCGGTCGGGTGTCAGCTGATTATCACAGCTGACACCCGGCACTATGTGTCAGGGGTAGTCATGGACCATCCCCGACATGTTAACCCCTGGCACATTGCCATCAAACATGATGGCAGTGTACCAGGGGTTTAGAGAAGCATCGGCAGGGAGGGGGCTCCCTCCGTGCTTCTCTGAGACCCCCAGCACAGCACGATGTGCTGCGCTGCGCTGAGGGCCTCCTTCCCTGCAGGTCCCCGGATCCAATATGGTGGCGGGGACCTTCAAGGGCCTGCAGGGAGGCGGCTTCCTCATTGCCTGCAGAGAGCAGGCATGAGGAATCCTCCTGCGCTGCCTGTCACATGGCTGATTTGTCACAGCGCTGTGTGATGTGTCAGATCAGCAATCTGACATATAACAGTGATGTCCGCCCCGGCACAATGTAATAAAGTAAAAAAAGAAAAAAATAGTGTAAAAATAATTTATAAAAAATCTTTAAATATAAAAAAAATATTCCCTAATAAATTCATTTTTTGGAAATAAAAAAAACAAACAATAAAAGTACACATATTTAGTATTGCCGCGTCCGTAATGACCCGCCCTATAAAACTGTACGATTAGTTAACCCCTTTAGCGAACCCCTTAAAAAATAAAAATAAGAAACAAAGCAAAAACAATGCTTTATTATCATACCGCCGAACAAAAAGTGCAATAACGCACGATCAAAAAGACGGATATAAATAACCATGGTACCGCTGAAAACGTCATCTTGTCCCGCAAAAATGAGCCGCCATACAGCATCATCAGTGAAAAAATAAAAAGTTATAGCTCGAAGAATAAAGCGATGCAAAAATAATTATTTTGTATATAAAATTGTTTTCATCGCATAAAAGCGCCAAAACATAGAAAAAGACATAAATGAGGTATCGGTGTAATCATACTGACCCGAAGAATAAAACCACTTTTACCGGATGCGGAATGTTGTAAACTCACCCCCCAAAAGAAATTCATGAATTGATGGTTTTTGTTCATTCTGCGTCCCAAAAATCGAAATAAAAAGCGATCAAAAAATGTCACGTGACCGAAATTGGTACCAATGAAAACATCAACTCATCCTGCAAAAAATAAGACCTCACATGAGTCGGTGGGTCAAAATATGGAAAAAGTATAGCTCTCAAAATGTGGTGATGCAAAAACTATTTTTACAATAAAAAGCATCTATTAGCTTGTGACAGCTGCCAAACATAAAAACCCACCATAAATAGTAAATCAAACTCCCCTTTATTACCCCCTTAGTTAGGGAAAAATAATAAAATTAAAAAAATGTATTTATTTCCATTTTCCCATTAGGGCTAGCTTTAGGGCTAGGGTTAGGGCTGAGATTAGGGTTAGGGGTGTGTTGGGGTTAGGGTTGGAGTTAGAATTGGGGAGTTTCAACAGTTTAGGCACATCAGAGGTTCTCCAAACGCGACATGACACCCGCAGACAATTCCATCAAAGTCTGCATTCCAAAATGTCACTACTTCCCTTCAGAGCCACGACATGTGCCCATACAGTAGTTTTCTCCCACATATGGGGTATCAGCGTGCTCAGTAAAAATTGGACAACAACTTTTGTTGTCCAATTTCTCCTTTTACCCTTGGGAAAATAAAAAAATTGGGGACTAAAAGATTTCCATTTTCCAATTAGGGCTAGGGTTAGGGCTAGAGTTAGGGATGAGATTAGGGTTAGGGGTGTGTTGGGGTTAGGGTTGGAGTTAGAATTGGGGGGTTTCCACTGTTTAGGCACATAAGGTGCTCTCCAAATGCAACATGGCGTCTGATCTCAATTCCAGCCAATTCTGCGTTGAAAAAGTCAAACGGTGCTCCTTCCCTTCCAAGCTCTGCCATGCGCCCAAACAGTGTTTTACCCTCACATATGGGGTATCAGCCTACTCAGGACAAATTGCAAAACAACTTTTGGGGTCCAATTTCTCCTGTTAACCTTAGGAAAACAAAAAATGGGGGCAAAAATATCATTTTTGTGGAAAAAATATGATTTTTTATTTTCACACCCTGGCGTTATAAACTTCTGTGAAGCCCTTGGGGGTTCAAAGTGCTCACCACACATCTAGATAAGTTCCTTTGGGGGTCTAGTTTCCAAAATGGGGTCACTTGTGCGGGGTTTCAACAGTTTAGGCACATCAGAGGCTCTCCAAATGCAGCATGACACCCGCAGACCATTCCATCAAAATCTGCATTCCAAAACGTCACTACTTCCATTCCAAGCCCCAACGTGTGCCCATACAGTAG
This sequence comes from Dendrobates tinctorius, assembly GCF_039654945.1. Classification (NCBI taxonomy): domain Eukaryota; kingdom Metazoa; phylum Chordata; class Amphibia; order Anura; family Dendrobatidae; genus Dendrobates; species Dendrobates tinctorius. Next base: position 13,977,803 of record NW_027361797.1, on the reverse strand, counting down.
TTTTCTCCCACATATGGGGTATCAGTGTACTCAGGACCAATTGGACAACAACTTTTGGGTCCAATTTCTTCTGTTACCCTTGGCAAAATAAAAAATGGGGACTAAAAGATCATGTTTGTGATTTTGTGTTTTTTTTATTTTCCCGGTGTTATAAACTTCTGATTAGCCCTTAGGGGTTAAAAGTTCTCACTACATATCTAGAAAGGTTCCTTGGGGGGTCTAGTTTCCAAAATGGGGTCATTTGTGGGGTGTTTCCACTGTTTAGGTACATCTTGGGTCTCTCCAAACGTGACATGGCGTCCGATCTGAATTCCAGCCAATTTTGCGCTGAAAAAGTCAAATGGTGCTCCTTCCCTTCTGAGCTCTGCTATGCGCCGAAACAGTGGTTCTCTCCCACATATCAGGTATCACCGTACTCAGTACCAATTGCACAATACCTTTTGCAGTCCAATTTCTCCTGTTACCCTTGGTAAAATAAAAAAAAATTGGACCTGAAGTAATTTTTTTGTGAAAAAAAGTTAAATGTTCATTTTTTTAAGCATTCAAAAAATTCCTGTGAAGCACCTGAAGGGTTAATAAACTTCTTGAATGTGGTTTTGAGCACCTTGAGGGGTGCAGTTTTTAGAATGGTATCACTTTGGGGTATTTTCTATCATATAGACCCCTCAAAGTGACTTCAAATGTGATGCCGTCCTTAAAAATAAAATGGTGTTGCAGAAATGAGAAATCGCTGGTCAATTTTTAACCCTTATAACTTCCTAACAAAAAAAAATTTTGGTTCCAAAATTGTGCTGATATAAAGGAAACATATGGGAAATGTTATTTATAAAGTTTTTTGTGTGCCATATCTCTGTGATTTTAGGCCATAAAAATTCAAAGTTGGAAAATTGCCAAATTTTCAAAATTTTTGCCAAATTTCCGTTTTGTTCACAAATAAACGCAAGTTGTATCAATGAAATTTTACCACTAACATGAAGTACAATATGTCACGAGAAAACAATGTCAGAATCACTGGGATCCCTGGAAGCGTACCAGAGTTATTACCTCATAAAGGGACAGTGGCAGAATTGTATAAATTGGCCCGATCATGAACGTGCAAACCACCTTTGGGGGTAAAAGGGTTAAGAGTAGTGTTGAGCATTCCGATACCGCAAGTATCGGGTATCGGCCAATATTAGCTGTATCGGAATTCTGATACTGACTTGCGATACTTTTTTCATATCGGATAACGGAATCGGAAGTTCCCATAATGCTATGAGCCTGCTCGCTTTGATTCAGCCAATGGGAATCCTCAGAAGTGTGGGCACATCCTGTTAGGCATGTAGGCATGTTAACTATTGGCATGGCTGTGATTGGCTGCTGAAATGATGTGATGATGCACTATAAAAGCCACTGCTGCCGCCATTTCTGGTCACTCTGCTGTGAATTCAGTTAGGGACAGGCTGCTGTTGAAGACTGTGAGGGACAGTTAGAAATAGTGATTCTACAAAACATATTGTGCTTTAACCAGGCTACATAAACCACCACTGTAGCTTTCTTTTCCCTAGCAGCAGTGTTCACAGCTGTCTGCAAGGGCTGTGTGAGTGCAGCTCACGCTGTGGAGTGGGTCCTGTAGCTACATCTGGTTTAGGCCGCCCAGCGTGCCTCACTGCTGCCTCATACATATTTTTCTTCTTGAGCTGCTTATTTTTCAAAAATTCTATCTAGTGTGCTTCCATCTGTATCCATATACGTTGGTTGCAAACACTAGTAGTAGACAGCGGAGCCTTTCTGCAGCCTTTCAGTGCTAGTGCCCACTTAGCTGCACTGTTCACGGCTGTCTGAGAGGTCTCTGACTGTGTGTGAGTGCAGCTCACGCTGAGTAGTGTGTCCTGCAGCTACGTCTGGTTGTAGGCTGCTCAGCGTGCTTCACTGCCTCACACATATTTTTCTTTAATTGCAGCTCATTTTTTCTTCTCCTATTAGTGTGCATCCATCCGTATCCATCTACATTGGTTGGTTGCAAATACTATATAGGAGTAGATAGAGGAGCCTTTTTTCTGGCTTGTGCCCTTCATCTGCAGCCAGATTAGTATTACCCAATTTTTTTGGAGCCTCATCTTTTGCATTGTAGGTTTCCTGCCTGCATTGTAATAGCTCCAAAAAGTTGGTGATACTATCACTTTCAAATCTTTGGTCACATCCTTTTAGTTTTTTTTTTAAAAAAAACCCAATAAAGTTCACCAAACACTACATTTGAAAGTTGTGTAGGCCACATTAGCTCCTATTAAAGTGTAGTCCACACACACACTTCATAAAATTAGTGTTTCTTCTACCTGTAACCAGCTGTTCAGGAATAAGCACACTAAGCCCCCCCTTTGTACTTTTCTGCCTATCTTTATCAGTCTAGCAAGATGAAGAAGGCAGGGAGTAAGGCACGTGGGCGTGGGCGTGGAGTTTCAGCAGGGAGAGGACGTGGGGATTCTGCAGGGAGAGGACGTGGGGATTCTGCAGGGAGAGGAAGTGGGGATTCTGTGCCTGCTGCAGGCACCAGTGAGTCAGCATCCCCCAGTTTTAGCAGGCAACAGTCCTTTATGCGCAGCTTTGTAGGACCTCGCCATACCCCACTGCTGCGGGAGGAACAAATTGAGGCCGTTGTCGGATGGATGGCAGCTAACGCATCGACTTCAATGACTTCCACATCCTCTCAGGGCCAGAGCACCGAAGAGCAACCATCTGTCTCTTCACCACCTGCCAAAGTGCCCAGGCAGTCAGAGAGCCCTGGACAGGAGCCATCACAGTCTCTACTTCTGTTCTCTGAATCTGTTGGCTTGGAAAGAGGGGGCCAGCCAAGCAGCATTCCAGAATGTGAAGAAGAGGGAGTATGCAGTGATGCGCAACTTCTTTGTCCCTCTGAATCTGAAGAGGCGGGTGGGCCAGTGCCTATGGTCAGCACACCACAGTACGCATCAGATGATGACGAGACACAGGTGCCACTTTCTGGTGCGTACGGTGCTGGCGAGACAACCCAGGAGAAGCAGGTGTTTGAAGAGGGGAGCGTAGATGATGAGGTCCTTGACCCATCATGGCGTGAGGAACAGGAAGGTGGTGGGAGCGGCTCTGAGGAAGAGATTCCCCGAACGGCCAAAACAGGAGGGAGAGGGAGGGGGCAGACTTGGTTGACTGTAGCCTCCACTTCAGCACCCGTTAGGAGCATTCCTCTTTCAAAAGCCAAAATGGGCGCTCCCAAGACTTGCAGTGCGTGGTCTGTTATGAATGAGTCACCGTAGGAGGCAAAAACAGAATTGCTAGCTAAGTCCAGAAAACCAGAGAAGTTGGCAGCTATCGGATTGCAGACCACTGAACCTAACAACAACAACTAGCAGTAGCCGTGGGGGGTTCCTACGGTGCCCTAGACCCCTCGATCACAGCCGGAGAACTACATAGCCTAAAGACAGAAAGTGAAATCTAAACTGTCCCAGAGCAGACCCCAAAGCAATAGGCAGCCCCCATCATATAATGACGGTGAAGCAAGATGAAAAAACACTCATACAGATAGAAAGATAGGCTGAGCAAATGATGGGGCCCAAGCTAACTAAATAGGACAGGATAGAAAAGCTGCTGTCTGCAATCCGCCAAAACCCTCTCAAAGCAAGAGCCAACAGACTGATAGGGAAAAAAGCCCTGAAGACGCTAGGCTTCAAAAGACTATATCAGTACTCAGGTATTTTCTGAAGACAGAGCAAAAAGGAATTCAGCTCACCCAGCAGGGAAAGGAAGAAATCCAGAAAAACAAGGCAAAACAAAACCTAAGCACAAATGCAAAAAGCAGAGAAGAAAACTTAGCTTTTGAGGAGCAGGAATCAGACTGGTCTCCAAGAATCCCTCAGAGAAATCACCCGCAAGGCAGAAGGGCGTGGGCTGCCTTATATCCAGTCAGCAATTCCAGTCACCCAGTCATCATCATTCTGCTCAGATGCTTTGTAATCAGCCTCACTACCTTCCTTCACCAGAAGAGGGAGTTCATCAGACCTCAATGGTGAAGGGGAAAATGAACTCACAACAGTGGTCCTTTTTTGACACAGTTGCAGATGACATTTGCTTTGTCAAATGCAAGCTGTGTCATCAGAGAGTCAAAAGAGGGAAAAATGTCAGCAACCTCAATACCACTAATATGTGGAAACATGTGCGGACCAAGCATGAGGTGGAGTTACACAGACACACTGAAGACGTAGGCCAACGTACAGCACCACCTACCACCTCTTCAGCTCGTGTTGGGGCCTCTTCCTCCAGCTCACACACAGCTGGTTCGGCTTCCTCACAGGATCGCCAAGGAAGAACCTCTGGCACTGTTGTCCGGAGACCCTGTGACATTCCACCCACAGCACCACGTTTCCAGTAATCCTCACACTCCCAGGCCACTCGACAGCCATCGGTAGCACAGGCATGGTATAAAAGGCGGCCATACTCGGCAAACCATCCCCGAGCGCAGCTTCTGAATGCTGGCATTGCCAAACTACTGGCACTTGAAATGCTCTCATTCAGGCTGGTGGAGACTGACACCTTCCGGGACTTCATGGCATTGGCAGTCCCACAATACACCATGCTCAGCCACTTTTATTTCAGCAGGCGAGCCGTCCCTGCCCTGCAGAAACATGTGGAGGGAAAAATAAAACATGCGCTACTAAACGCCGTTAGTAGCAATGTCCACCTGACCACTGATGCGTGGACCAGTAACCATGGACAGGGACGATACCTTTCCCTCACTGTCCATTGGGTCAATGTTGTGGAGCCGGGTACAGATCTGGAGAGTGGCGCTGAACGTGTTCTGCCAACTCCACGGATTGCAGGAATCCAGTCTGTACACATAGACTCCTCCTCCTACTCAAGTTCCTCAGAAACAGCGCAGCAGGAGCCTGTTATGACCGATATGAGCACAGCCGTGGCCAAACGTCAACAGGCCATACTCAAATTAATTTCTTTGGGGAATAGAAGCCACACAGCGCAGGAGCTCTGGAATGCCATCAAGCAGGAGAGCGACGTGTGGTTTGTGCCAGCGAATCTCCAGCCGGGCTTGGTAGTGTGTGACAATGGCCGAAATCTGGTGGCAGCTCTTGGCCTAGGCAACCTCACTCACATCCCATGTCTGGCACATGTGCTGAACTTGGTCGTGCAGAGCTTTCTGAGGGACTATCCGGATCTTGATGCACTGCTGCACAAGGTCCGCATAGAGTGCGCTCACTTGCGGCGTTCCAGCACGGCAAGATCGCGCCTTGCTGCTCTGCAGCGCCGATTCCGCCTTCCGGAACATCGCATCATATGTGACCTACCCACCAGGTGGAATTCAACGTTACATAGGTTGGAGCGGTTGTGTGAGCAGCAGGCAGCAGTCATGGAGTACCAGCTGCATCAGGCGCAAACAAGTCGCACTGCGCCGGTCACACTTCAGCACCACTGAGTGGGCCTCTATGAAGGACATCTGCCTCGATTTACGTGCCTTCGATGATTCCACGCAGATGGCGAGTGCAGATGATGCACTAGTCAGCATGACTGTCCCCCTTATCTGCCTGCTTCAAAAAACACTGCAAGCACTAAGGGAGGAGGTTTTGGAAGAGGTGGAGGATGAGGAGTCCCAAATGCCATCTGCTTCTGGACAGTCTGCGCAACGTGGTTCCTCACAAAGGCCTAGGCAGGGGACACTTTGTGAGGAGGATGAGGAGGAGTCGATGGAGGAGGAAGACATCTCTCCAGAGGAGGGAGGTACACAAAGCTCTAGTCAGTATGTACAGCGAGGGTGGGGTGATGCAGAGCAGGCAGAGATCACGCCTCAAGCAGGGGACAGCGGTTCTTTGGCAGTTGGGAGTCTGCAGCACATGGTTAATTTCATGCTGCAGTGCCTGAGAAACGACCGACGCATCGCCCACATTCTCTACATGGCTGATTATTGGGTGTACACCCTCCTAGATCCTCGCTACCGGGACAACTTACAAAGCCTCATACCAACGTTGAACCGGGAGCATAAACTGCGGGAGTACCAAGACACACTGATGCAGTCCATCATGTTTTACATTCCACCCGACAGCAGTGGTGCTAGTGCTTTACAAAGCAGCTCTGTGTGTCGAGGCAGTGGAGGAAACACGGCACAAAGAGGGAGCAGAGGCAGCGCCTCAGCACAAGGCAACACCACCATGGCCCAAATGTGGCAAAGTTTTGTGTGTCCGCCACAATTGTCTACACCATCACAGACGGCTCCAGTCAGCAGGAGGCAACGTTTCTGTCAGATGGTGACAGATTACATGTCTTGCCCTGTCAGTGTACTCCCAGATGGCTCTTCCCCCTTCAAGTTTTGGGTCTCTAAGCTGGATACATGGCCAGAGCTTAGCCAGTATGCATTGGAGGTGCTGGCTTGCCCTGCTGCCAGTGTATTATCGGAACGCGTCTTTAGTGCCGTAGGTGGTGTACTAACAGACTGTTGTGTTATGAGCTCAATTTCTCCTTCACCTTTGATGTCCGATGAACTCCCTCTGCTGGTGAAAGGAGGTAGTGAAATTGATTTGGATGGGAAAAACCTGTCATCTGAACAGGTGGAGTGTGATTGGACATCCGGAATCTCTGAGTGGATATAAGGCCGCCGACGCCCTGCTGGGTTGCTGGTGATCCTCTCTGCTCTGAGCTCTGGCCTCCAGTTTAGTCCTGTTTACTAAAGCTAAATTTGTGCTCTGCTATCGTTCCATGAGATTTTGTCTGGTTTACTTAGTTTTTGTGTTCAGCCAGCCCTGGTTGGGACTGGCTGATCTCCATTTTTTGTTTCTGATCAGTTGATCTCTTTGCTCTGTTTTCAGAATATACCTGAATGTTGATATAGTGATTTTGAAGTCTAGTGACTTCAGGGCCTTTTCTATCAGATGTGTTGGACATTATTTTTGGCAGGGTTTTTGCGTGATTGCAGACAGTTGCCTTTCTTTCCTGTCCTATCTAGTTAGTGAGGGCCCCATCATTTGCTCAGCCTGTCTTTCTGTCTGTGTTTGTGTTTTCATCTGTTTTCACCGTCAATACATGTTGGGGGCTGTCTATTGCTTTGGGGTCTGCTCTGGGGCAGTTTAGATTCCCCTTTCTTTCTTTAGGTTTATTTAGTTCTCCGGCTGTGAACGAGGTGTCTAGGACCACAATAGGAACACCCCACGGCTACTGTTAGTTGTTGTGAATAGGATCAGGGGTCTGCAATCCGCTAGCTACCAACCTCTCCGGTTTTCTGGACTTAGCTTGTATTTTTGTTTTTTCCTCCTCCGGTGACTCATTCATAACAGAATCACCAGCCATACCGCAGATTCTAGGGTACTCAATAGCAGGAAAGAATTGAAAAAAAAAAAAAGTGTCAGAATTTTTTTTTTCAATGTATATTTTTTCCTCTTTTTCTCTGGGGCCGTAGGAAGAATTTTTTCTTAATGGAGATTAAGCAATTGTCTGATCGTGTGGAGCAGCTGGCTGCTGAAGTGCGGGGAATTTCCACGTATCTTGCTCATTCACATGCTGCTGAACCAAAGATTCCTACTCCTGATGTGTTTTTTGAGGATCGGTCTAAATTTTTGAATTTTAAGAATAATTGTAAATTATTTCTTGCCTTGAAGCCTAACTCATCGGGGAGCTCTGCGCAGCAGGTTAAAATTGTCATCTCTTTGCTGCGCGGCGATCCCCTGGATTGGGCGTTTTCTATGACACCTGATGATCCTATTCTAACTAATGTGGATGCATTTTTTCAAGCCTTGGGGTTGTTGTATGATGAACCTAATGGTATTGATCAAGCTGAGAAAGCCCTGTTGGCATTGAGCCAGGGTCAGGATTCTGCAGAGTTATACTGTCAAAAATTCCGAAAGTGGGCGGTCCTTACCACCTGGAATGATGGTGCCTTGACAGCTCTCTTTCGGAATGGTTTGTCAGAAACCGTAAAAGATACTATGGTGGGATTTCCTGTTCCCTCTGGTCTTGACGATTCTATGTCATTAGCCATTCAGGTCGATCGGCGTTTATGTGAACGTAAAAGTACACGAGACATGTTGCCACCTGTTGAACAAATGTCTGAACCTATGCAATGTGATAGAGTTTTGTCTAGGGCGCAACGTCAGGAGTTCAGATGGAGTAATAAGCTGTGTTTTTTCTGTGGAGATGCCTCTCGTATTGTTTCTGTCTGCCCTAAACGAGAGAAACGTTTTGCACACACATTTGCTGTGGGTGGTGTACAACCTAAGTTTCTTCTGGCAATTACTCTGATCTGCTCCCTGTCCACATTTTCCGCTAAGGCTTTTGTGGATTCAGGAGCGGCTCTGAACCTGATGGACTTGGATTTTGCTAAACATTGTGGGTTTCCTATGACACCTCTGCGGACGCCTATCCCTTTGAGGGGTATTGATGATACTCCTTTGGAGAAGAATAAACCTCAGTTTTGGACCCAGGTGGTAATGCGGGTCGCCCCAGACCATGAAGAAAATTGCAGATTTTTGGTGTTGCATAATTTGCATGATACCATTGTTCTGGGATTTCCCTGGTTACAAATTCATAATCCAGTTTTGGATTGGAAATCTGTGTCTGTGGTGAGTTGGGGTTATCGGTGTGCTCTTGGTGATGCTCCTGTTTTCTCCACCTCTCCCCAGTCGCATGATGTTCCTGACTATTTGGCTGATTTTTATGATGTATTTAGTGGGAATAAGTCTGCGTCTTTGCCTCCTCATAGGAGTTATAACTGTGCAATTGAGCTGAGCCCTGGGTGTAAATTTCCCAAGGGTCGACTTTTCAATTTATCTGTACCCGAGCATGAGGCTATGCAATCTTATATTAAGGAGTCATTGGAGAAGGGTCATATTAGACCATCCTCTTCACCCTTGGGTGCTGTTTTTTTTTTCGTGGCCAAGAAAGATGGTTCATTAAGGCCTTGTATTGACTATCGTTCACTCAACAAAATTACTGTTAAATATCAGTATCCGTTACCCCTGATTTCTGATCTATTCTCCAGAGTTAAAGGTGCTTGCTGGTTTACCAAGCTTGACCTCAGGGGGGCGTATAATCTTATTCGCATTAAGCATGGGGATGAATGGAAGACGGCGTTTAATACTCCGGAGGGATATTTTGAGTACCTGATGATGCCTTTTGGGTTCACTAATGCCCCTTCTGTCTTCCAGTGCTTCATGAATGATATTTTCCGAGACTTTGTGGATAAATTTTTGATCATCTATCTGGATGATATTTTGATCTTTTCCAGGGATTGGGACTCTCATGTGGAACATGTTCGGACTGTGTTCCGGATTTTGAGGGAGAATTCCCTGTATGTTAAGGGATCGAAATGCCTTTTTGGTGTACAGAGTATTTCATTTTTATGATTTATTTTGTCTCTGTCAACTATTGAAATGGACCCGGCCAAGGTACAGGCCATTTATGATTGGGTTCAGCCCACTTCTTTGAAGGCCCTCCAGAAGTTTTTGGGTTTTGCTAATTTTTATCGTAAATTTATAGCTAATTTTTCTGGGATTGCCAAACCATTGACTGATTTGACTAAGAAGGGTGCTGATGTGCTGAATTGGTCTCCAGAGGCTGTTTCTTCCTTTCAGGAGCTTAAGCGGAGGTTCACTTCTGCTCCGGTTTTGCGGCAACCTGATGTCTCACTCCCGTTTCAGGTAGAGGTGGATGCTTCTCAGATTGGTGCTGGAGCTGTTTTGTCCCAAAAAGATCCGGTAACATCTAAAATGTATTCCTGTGCTTTCTTTTCCCGATTGTTCTCCCCATCCGAAGGCAACTATGATGTGGGGAATCGGGAACTGTTAGCCATGAAATGGGCATTTGAGGAGTGGAGACATTGGTTGGAGGGAGCTAAACATCAAGTCGTGGTCCTTACTGACCACAAGAATTTGATTTAACTTGAGTCGGCCAAACGCTTGAATCCTAGACAGGCTAGGTGGGCCTTGTTTTTCACACGTTTTGATTTTGTGGTCTCTTTTCTTCCGGGCACTAAGAATGTCAAGGCAGACGCCCTCTCTAGGAGTTTCTTTGCTGATTCTCCTATTGTGACCAAGCCTGCTACCATCTTAGGTGAGGGGGTAGTTCTTTCTGCCATCTCGCCCGATTTGAGACGTGCTCTGGAAGAGTTACAGGAGGACAAACCTGAGCGTTGTCCCATTGGAAAATTTGTATGTTCCTGACCAGTGGAGGAAGAGAGTAATGTCTGAAGTTCATTGCTCCGCATTGGCTGGTCATCCAGGTATTTTTGGTACTAGAGATTTGGGGAGTCGGTCTTTTTGGTGGCCCGCCTTGTCTCGTGATGTCTGGAATTTTGTGTAGTCCTGTGGGACTTGCTCCCGGTCTAAACCTTGTTCTCGCTCTATTGGGTTATGATGCCTTTGCCGGTGCGCAGGAGGCCATGGACCCATATTTCAATGGATTTTATTTCTGATATGCCTGTCTCTCAGAGAATGACTGTTATTTGAGTGATTTGTGATAGATTCTCTAAGATGGTCCATCTTGTACCACTCACTAAGTTGCTATCTTCCTCAGAGTTGGTGCCCTTGTTTTTGCAACAGGTGGTTCGCTTTCATGAGATTCCTGAGAACATTGTGTCTGACAGAGAAGTTCAGTTTGTTTCTAGATTTTGGAGGACTTTTTGTTCCAAGCTGGGAATTCAGTTGTCCTTCTCCTCTTCGTTTCACCCTCAGACCAATGGGCAGACGGAGAGAACAAACCAGACTTTGGAGTCTTATTTGAGATGTTTTATTTCTGCTGATCAGGATGATTGGGTTTCATTTTTGCCATTGGCCAAATTTGCTTTAAATAATAGAGCTAGTTCTGCCACTTTGATGTCACCTTTTTTTTGTAACTTTGGGTTTCATCCTCGATTCTCTTCAGGGCAGGTGGAGTCTTCTGCCTGCCCAGGTGTTGAGACTGTGGTGGAAAGAATGCACCAGATTTGGGACCAAGTGGTGGATAAGTTGTCTCTCTCTCAGGAAATGGCCCAGCAGTTTTCCAACCGGCATAGGACCATTGGTCCCCGGTTTAAGGTGGGTGATATGGTTTGGTTGTCATCAAAGAATATCTCTATGAAGGTGGCTTCTCCAAAGTTTAAACCTAGATTTATTGGACCTTACAAGATTTTGGAGATTCTTAATCCGGTCTCTTTTCGATTGGCTCTTCCTGTTACTTTCAAAATCCATAATGTGTTTCATAAGTCTCTGTTGAAGAGGTTTGTTGAGCCAGTAGTTCCTGTGGTGGCACCTCCTGACCCTGTATTGGTTGAAGGTAATGTGGAATATGAGGTTGAGAAGATACTGGATTCTCGTCTGGCTAGACGGAGACTCCAGTATTTGGTTAAGTGGAAGGGTTATGGCCAGGAGGATAATTCTTGGGTCTCTGCATCCGATATTCATGCCGAAAGATTGGTTCGTGCTTTTCATCGGGCCCATCCAGATCGCCCTGGTGGCGTGGATGAGGGTTCGGTGACCCCTCCTCAAGGGGGAGGTACTGTTATGAGCTCAATTTCTCCTTCACCTTTAATGTTCGATGAACTCCCTCTGCTGGTGAAAAGAGGTAGTGAAATTGATTTGGATAGGAAAAACCTGTCATCTGAACAGGTGGAGTGTGATTGGACATCCGGAATCTCTGAGTGGATATAAGGCCGCCGACGCCCTGCTGGGTTGCTGGTGATCCTCTCTGCTCTGAGCTCTGGCCTCCAGTTTAGTCCTGTCTACTAAAGCTAAGTTTTTGCTCTGCTATTGTTCCATGAGATTTTGTCTGGTTTACTTAGTGTTTGTGTTCAGCCAGCCCTGGTTGGGACTGGCTGAACTCCATTTTTTATTTCTGATCAGTTGATCTCTTTGCTCTGTTTTCAGAATATACCTGAGTGCTGATATAGTGATTTTGAAGTCTAGTGACTTCAGGGCCTTTTCTATCAGACGTGTTGGACATTATTTTTGGCAGGGTTTTTGCGTGATTGCAGACAGTTGCTATTCTTTCCTGTCCTATCTAGTTAGTGAAGGCCCCATCGTTTGCTCAGCCTGTCTTTCTGTCTGTGTTTGTGTTTTCATCTGTTTTCACCGTCAATACATGTTGGGGGCTGTCTATTGCTTTGGGGTCTGCTCTGGGGCAGTTTAGATTTCCTCTTTCTTTCTTTAGGTTTATTTAGTTCTCCGGCTGTGAACGAGGTGTCTAGGTCCACCGTAGGAACACCCCATGGCTACTGTTAGTTGTTGTGAATAGGATCAGGGGTCTGCAATCCGCTAGCTACCAACCTCTCCGGTTTTCTGGAATTAGCTTGTATTTTTGTTTTTCCTCCTCCAGTGACTCATTCATAACACCGTCGCACGCGACTATCTTCTGATAACGTCGACCGGCTTACTTTTCTGAAAATGAACAAGGCCTGGATCTCTCCAGAATTTGCCAGTCCTCTTCCCGACTAAATAATTGGTTGGCAACTTTATCCAGGTCTCCTGGTTTGTTCATGTTTCTACCACCTGAACTATAATCCCTGGGCTTCAACACAGCCAGTTGTCCCTCAGATGTATCGTCTGCACAGAGAAAAAACACACTAGCTCCTGTGTTAGTGGGGTTCAGTAACGACAGCTGCTCCCCTGCTGTGTGGACAGCAAAGTCTTCTGCTCCATCCACATTAAAACTCCTACTGATTTTTAACCGTGCTCCACTTAGGCCTCTGGCTCCACTGTCTCTAGTATTTCCCCTGGCCTCCAACCCCACCTGTTACAGCTCTGAAGTGGCGTCTGCACAATCCACACTTGTTCCTGTGTTACTTGGGCTCAGTCACGTCAGTTGATCCCCTGATGTGTGTCCGGCAAGGTCTTCTGCTCTGTCCACATTCCCACTAGTAGTGTAAATGAGGACAGAGCAGGAGACCTTGCCAGACACACATCAGGGAATCATCTGACGTGACTGAGCCCCAGTAACACAGGAACAAGTGTGGATTGTGCTGACGCCAATTCAGAGCTGTAACTGGCGGGGTTGGAGGCCAGGGGAAATACTAGAGACAGTGGAGCCAGAGGTCTAAGTGGAGCACGGTTACAATCAGTTGTAGCCTACAACCTCTAGAAAACCAGCTGCAAGTTGGCCTCCGCCTGCTGGATGCCTCATGCTGAGCTCCAACAACGCCTGTTGGTGTTCAGAAGTGCCATCTTCACAGAGAAAAACACACTAGCTCCTGTGTTAGTGGGGTTCAGTAATGCCAGCTGTTCCCCTGCTGTGTAGACGGCAATGTCTCCTGCTGCCTCCACATGCCAACAACATCAGGCCTCAGCCTGCTCCATGCCTCATCCTGGGCTCCAACAACGCCAGTTCGTGTTCAGAAGTGCCGTCTTCACAGAGAAAAACACAGTAGCTCATGTGTTAGTGGGGTTCAGTAACGCCAGCTGCTCCCCTGCTGTGTAGACGGCAATGTCTCATGCTGACTCCACATGCCCAAAAAATCAGGCCTCAGCCTGCTCCCTGCCTCAACCTGGGCCCCAACAACGCCAGTTGGTGTTCAGAAGTGTCATCTTCCCAGAGAAAAACACACTAGCTCCTGTGTTAGTGGGGTTCAGTAACACCAGCTGTTCCCCTGCTGTGTAGACGGCAATGTCTCCTGCTGACTCCACATGCCCAAAACATCAGGCCTCAGGCTGCTCCATGCTTCAACTTGGGCTTCAGCAACGCCAGTTGGTGTTCAGAAGTGTCGTCTTCCCAGAGAAAAACACACTAGCTCCTGTCTTAGTGGGGTTCAGTAATGCCAGCTGTTCCCCTGCTGTGTAGACGGCAAAGTCTCCTGCTGCCTCCACATGCCAACAACATCAGGCCTCAGCCTGCTCCATGATTCATCCTGGGCTCCAACAACGCCAGTTGGTATTCAGAAGTGCCGTCTTCACAGAGAAAAACACACTAGCTCCTGTGTTAGTGGGGTTCAGTAATGCCAGCTGTTCCCCTGCTGTGTAGACGGCAAAGTCTCCTGCTGCCTCCACATGCCAACAACATCAGGCCTCAGCCTGCTCCATGTCTCATACTGGGCTCCAACAACGCCAGTTGGTGTTCAGAAGTGCCATCTTCACAGAGAACAACACACTAGCTCCTGTGTTAGTGGGGTTCAGTAATTCCAGCTGTTCCCCTGCTGTGTAGACGGCAATGTCTCCTGTTGCCTCCACATGCCAACAACATCAGGCCTCAGCCTGCTCCATGCCTCATCCTGGGCTCCAACAACGTCAGTTGGTGTTCAGAAGTGCCGTCTTCCCAGAGAAAAACACACTAGCTCCTGTGTTAGTGGGGTTCAGTAACGCCAGATGCTCCCCTGCTGTGTAGATGGCAAAGTCTCCTGCTGCCTCCACATGCCAACAACATCAGGCCTCAGCCTGCTCCATGCCTCATCCTGGGCTCCAACAACGCCAGTTGGTGTTCAGAAGTGCAGTCTTCACAGAGAAAAACACACTAGCTCCTGTGTTAGTGGGGTTCAGTAACGCCAGCTGTTCCCCTGCTGTGTAGACGGCAATGTCTCCTGCTGACTCCACATGCCTAAAACATCAGACCTCAGCCTGCTCCATGCCTCAACCTGGGCTTCAGCAACGCCAGTTGGTGTTCAGAAGTGTCGTCTTCACAGAGAAAAACACACTAGCTCCTGTCTTAGTGGGGTTCAGTAATGTCAGCTGTTCCCCTGCTGTGTAGACGGCAAAGTCTCCTGCTGCCTCCACATGCCAACAACATCAGGCCTCAGCCTGCTCCATGATTCATCCTGGGCTCCAACAACGCCAGTTGGTGTTCAGAAGTGCCGTCTTCCCAGAGAAAAACACACTAGCTCCTGTGTTAGTGGGGTTTAGTAACGCCAGCTGCTCCCTTGCTGTGTAGACGGAAATGTCTCATGCTGACTCCACATGCCCAAAAAATCAGGCCTCAGCCTGCTCCCTGCCTCAACCTGGGCCCCAACAACGCCAGTTGGTGTTCAGAAGTGTCATCTTCCCAGAGAAAAACACACTAGCTCCTGTGTTAGTGGGGTTCAGTAACACCAGCTGTTCCCCTGCTGTGTAGACGGCAATGTCTCCTGCTGACTCCACATTCCCAAAACATCAGGCCTCAGCCTGCTCCATGCCTCAACCTGGGCTTCAGCAACGCCAGTTGGTGTTCAGAAGTGTCGTCTTCCCAGAGAAAAACACACTAGCTCCTGTGTTAGTGGGGTTCAGTAATGCCAGCTGTTCCCCTGCTGTGTAGACGGCAAAGTCTCCTGCTGCCTCCACATGCCAACAACATCAGGCCTCAGCCTGCTCCATGTCTCATACTGGGCTCCAACAACGCCTGTTGGTGTTCAGAAGTGCCATCTTCACAGAGAACAACACACTAGCTCCTGTGTAAGTGGGGTTCAGTAATGCCAGCTGTTCCCCTGCTGTGTAGATGGCAATGTCTCCTGTTGCCTCCACATGCCAACAACATCAGGCCTCAGCCTGCTCCATGCCTCATCCTGGGCTCCAATAACGCCAGTTGGTGTTCAGAAGTGCCGTCTTCCCAGAGAAAAACACACTAGCTCCTGTGTTAGTGGGGTTCAGTAACGCCAGCTGCTCCCCTGCTGTGTAGATGGCAATGTCTCATGCTGACTCCACATGCCCAAAACATCAGGCCTCAGCCTGCTCCCTGCCTCAACCTGGGCCCCAACAACGCCAGTTGGTGTTCAGAAGTGTCATCTTCCCAGAGAAAAACACACTAGCTCCTGTGTTAGTGGGGTTCAGTAACACCAGCTGTTCCCCTGCTGTGTAGACGGAAAAGTCTCCTGCTGCCTCCACATGCCAACAACATCAGGCCTCAGCCTGCTCCATGTCTCATACTGGGCTCCAACAACGCCAGTTGGTGTTCAGAAGTGCCATCTTCACAGAGAACAACACACTAGCTCCTGTGTAAGTGGGGTTCAGTAATGGCAGCTGTTCCCCTGCTGTGTAGACGGCAAAGTCTCCTGCTGACTCCACATGCCAACATCAGGCCTCAGCCTGCTCCATGATTCATCCTGGGCCCCAACAACGCCAGTTGGTGTTCAGAAGTGTCATCTTCCCAGAGAAAAACACACTAGCTCCTGTGTTAGTGGGGTTCAGTAATGCCAGCTGTTCCCCTGCTGTGTAGACGGCAAAGTCTCCTGCTGCCTTCACATGCCAACAACATCAGGCCTCAGCCTGCTCCATGATTCATCCTGGGCTCCAACAACGCCAGTTGGTGTTCAGAAGTGCAGTCTTCACAGAGAAAAACACACTAGCTCCTGTGTTAGTGGGGTTCAGTAATGCCAGCTGTTCCCCTGCTGTGTAGACGGCAAAGTCTCCTGCTGCCTCCACATGCCAACAACATCAGGCCTCAGCCTGCTCCATGCCTCATCCTGGGCTCCAACAACGCCAGTTGGTGTTCAGAAGTGCAGTCTTCACAGAGAAAAACACACTAGCTCCTGTGTTAGTGGGGTTCAGTAATGCCAGCTGTTCCCCTGCTGTGTAGACGGCAAAGTCTCCTGCTGCCTCCACATGCCAACAACATCAGGCCTCAGCCTGCTCCATGATTCATCCTGGGCTCCAACAACGCCAGTTGGCATTCAGAAGTGTCGTCTTCCCAGAGAAAAACACACTAGCTCCTGTGTTAGTGGGGTTCAGTAATGCCAGCTGTTCCCCTGCTGTGTAGACGGCAAAGTCTCCTGCTGCCTCCACATGCCAACAACATCAGGCCTCAGCCTGCTCCATGATTCATCCTGGGCTCCAACAACGCCAGTTGGTGTTCAGAAGTGCCATCTTCACAGAGAAAAACACATTAGCTCCTGTGTAAGTGGGGTTCAGTAATGCCAGCTGTTCCCCTGCTGTGTAGACGGCAATGTCTCTTGCTGCCTCCACATGCCAACAACATCAGGCCTCAGCCTGCTCGATGCCTCATCCTGGGCTCCAACAACGCCAGTTGGTGTTCAGAAGTGCCGTCTTCCCAGAGAAAAACACACTAGCTCCTGTGTTAGTGGGGTTCAGTAACGCCAGCTGCTCCCCTGCTGTGTAGACTGCAATGTCTCCTGCTGACTCCACATGCCCAAAACATCAGGCCTCAGCCTGCTCCCTGCCTCAACCTGGGCTCCAACAACGCCAGTTGGTGCTCAGAAGTGCCGTCTTCACAGAGAAAAACACACTAGCTCCTGTGTTAGTGGGGTTCAGTAATGCCAGCTGTTCCCCTGCTGTGTAGACGGCAAAGTCTCTTGCTGCCTCCACATGCCAACAACATCAGGCCTCAACCTGCTCCATGCCTCATCCTGGGCTCCAACAACGCCAGTTGGTGTTCAGAAGTAATAATAATTATAATAATCTTTATTTTTATATAGCGCTAACATATTCCGCAGCGCTTTACAGTTTGCACACATTTCATCACTGTCCCCGATGGGGCTCACAATCTAAATTCCCTATCAGTATGTCTTTGGAGAAGTGCCGTCTTCCCAGAGAAAAACACACTAGCTCCTGTGTTAGTGGGGTTCAGTAACGCCAGCTGGTCCCCTGGTGTGTAGACGGCAAAGTCTCCTGCTCCATCCACATTCAAACTACTATTGATTTTTAACCATGCTCCACTTAGGCCTCTGGCTCCACTGTCTCTAGTTTTTCCCCCGGCCTCCAACCCCGCCAGTTGCTGCTCTGAAGTGGCGCCTGCACAATCCACACTTGTTCCTGAGTTACTGGAGCTCAGTCACGTCAGTTGATCCCCTGATGTGTTTCTGGCAAGGTCTCCTGCTCTGTCCATATTCCCATTACTAGTAGTGTGAATGAGGACTGAGCAGGAAACCTTGCCAGACACACATCAGGGGATCAACTGACGTGACTGAGCCACAGTAACACAAAAGCAAGTGTGGATTGTGCAGACGCCACTTCAGAGCTGTAACTGGCGGGGTTTGAGGCCAGGGGAAATACTAGAGACAGTGGAGCCAGAGGCCATAGTGGAGCAAGGTTACAATCAGTAGTAGTCTACAACCTCTATAAAACCAGCTGCAAGTTGGCCTCTGCCTGCTGCATGCTTCATCCTGGGCTCCAACACAGCCAGTTGTAGCTTGGAAGTGTCGTCTGCACAGATAGAAACACTCACTCCTGTGTCTGTGGGGTTCAGTAACGCCAGCTGTTCCCCTGCTGTGCGGATGGCAAAGTCTCCTGCTGCCTCCAAAATCACGCAACATCTTATTTTCTACTTGCTCCAAGTAGGCCTCAGCCTGCTCGGAGCATTGATCCTGGGCTCCAACACAGCCAGTTGTAGCTTGGAAGTGCCGTCCGCACAGATAGAAACACTCGCTCCAGTGTCTGTGGGGTTCAGTAACGCCAGCTGCTCCCCTGCTGTGTGAATGGCAAAGTCTCCTGCTGCCTACACCGTCACACTACTGCTGATTTTTAACCGTGGTCCACTTCGGCCTCTTGCTCTACTGTCTCTAGTATTTCCCCTGGCCTTCAACCCCGCCAGTCGCTGCTCTGAAGTGTCGTCTGCACAATCCACAGTTGTTCCTGTGTTACTGGGGCTCAGTCACGTCAGTTGATCCCCTGATTTGTGTCCAGCAATGTCTCCTGCTCTGTCCCCATTCCCATTACTAGTAGTGGGAATGTGGACAGAGCAGGAGACCTTGCCGGACACACATCATGGAATCAACTGACGTGACTGAACCCCTGTAACCCAGGAACAAGTGTGGATTGTGCAGATGACACTTCAGAGCAGCAACTGCCGGGGTTGGAGGCCAGGGGAAATACTAGAGACAGTAGAGCCAAAGGCTGAAGTGGAGCACGGTTACAATCAGTAGTTGTGTACAACCAATATAAAACTCGCTCCAAGTATGCCTCACCCTGCTGCATGATTGACCCCTGGGCTCCAACATCGCCAGTTGCTGCTCTGAAGTGTCTTTGGCACGGGTACTCCCTCCTGCCCAGCCTGTTTCCAGCACGCCTGCTGTTTCCGGGTAGTGTCAACGTCACTTTGCCACCGATACGTTGTCCTGTCGTGTTGCGGTCGGGTTAGCCGAGTCTATGGTGCCTGTAGATTCGGTGCTTCCTATGTGGGCTGCGGGTTCTGGTAATAGGACAAGCACCCCCTGTTGGACTATGGGATTCGGTAACTGCGTCCTGCTCGCGGCCTTGCAACTGTCACGTCCGCCATGTCTGTTTGTCTCAAGAACTCCTGGAGCGATGTGCATGCGCATGTTTTGTCTGCTGTCCTGCATGTTCCCTAGAGCAGTGTGCAGACTCACCTCATGTCTGAGCTGCAGGATGCCTGCGTTTCTGCTCTGCCTTCTGTGATCTTCTCGTCATGTCTGGAGTCCTTGATCATGTGACGTTTCTTAAGATCCTGCGCTGTCTGGTTCTGCAATCATCACATCATGTCTAGAATCCCGGATCATGTGTTCTTCCTAGGATCCTGCACTGGTTGGTTCGGTGATCATCTCGTCATGTCTGAAACCCTGATCATGTGATGTTTCCTAAGATCCTGCACTGTCTGGTTCTGCTATCGTCTCGTCATGTCTAGAATCCCGGATGTGCTCCCCTGGTCCTGACCTGGAGGAGGAGGTGCTATGCCCTATATCAGGCCGCCTCTTCCTATGCTCAGGGCCTGATTATTGTGTTGCTTCCCTGCAAGGCTCTGGGTCTGTGGGGTTGCTCCCTCTATTCTGTGCCCTTGCACTTTGCTCTGTAGTGCGTCTCTGCACACGCTCCGTGCTCGTATTCCGCCTCTTGTCTTGTGTTGTCTCTCGTGCCATGTTTGTCTTTGCCTTGCTTTGCCTTGTAGTCCTTCTGCTGTTCTTTGTCTTAGTCTGTTTTGCTATGTCTCGCCTTAGCTATGCTTTGACTTGTAGTCCTTCCTGTGTTCTCTGCCTCGCCTGTTTTGCCATGTCTTGCTTTTGCTATGCTTTGACTTGTAGTCCTCCCTGTGTTCTCTTCCTTGCTATTCCTTGCTTTGTGTTCCTCCCTATGGTCTCAGTCTTTGCTTGCTCTGCTTCGCTCTCTCCTATGGTGCTCTGTAGTGCTCCCTGGCACACGCACCATTTCTCCTCTCCTTAGTGCTCGTTTCTATGTCTAGTCCCAAGGTCTTCCCTTGGCCCGGCTTTGGGCTTCTGCCTACGCTCCGCTGCTAGACTCTGTCCTCGCTCTGACCTGGCTCTGTTTCTGCTTGTGTTCCTTGCCTTGCTCCCTGCCTTGTCCTTGCATTGAACCCCGGTATGGGTTCCCCTTGGCCGTCTCCTGTGCCGTGGTAAGTGCCACGTGTTTGTGTACAGCCGTGTGCACTGGCCAGTGTGGCTTGCCCCCTGCGTGGCTCCTAGCACGCAGCCCTTCCTTGTGCCCTGGCGTGGCTCCTAGCACGCACCCTGCCTTGAACCCTGGCGTGGCTCCTAGCACGCACCCTGCCCTGAACCTGGCGTGGTTCCTAGCACGAAGGTTCCTTTGCCCGCCTCCTGTGCCTTAGTCATGCCTCGTGCTGGCGTTACAGCCGTGTGCATTGGCCAGTGAGGTGTGCGTCTCTGCGTGGCTCCTAGCACGCAGCCCTGCCTTGAACCCTGGCGTGGCTCTTAGCACGCACCCTGCCTTGAACCTTGGCATGTCTCTACACGCACTCTGTCTTGTACCTTGGACCCTGGCGTGGCTCTACACACGCACCCTGTCTTGTGCCTTGGCGTGTCTCTACACGCACTCTGTCTTGTACCTTGTGCCTTGGCGTGTCTCTACACGCACTCTTTCTTATCCTATGCTTTGGTGTGGCTCTACACACGCACCCTGTCTCGTTTTTGAACCTTGGCGTGTCCCCTACACACGCACCTCGCTTTGAACCCTGGCGTGTCCCCTACACACGCACCTTGCCTTGCACCTAGCCTTGAACCCTGGCGTGTCCCCTACACACGCACTTTGCCTTGAAGCCCTGGCGTGTCCCCTATACACGCACCTAGCCTTGGACCTTGGCGTGTTCCCTAAACACGCACCCTGCTTGGATATCTGTCGTGCCTCCTTGCCTGAACACTGGTTTGCCTGCCGGATGCCCGGAACCTGCCGACCGTTGCCAGAGGTCCGGAACCAGATGACTACGGCCTGATGTCCGGAGCTGACGTCCGCAACCTGATTCCTGGACCCTGTCGGTTTGCCAGCAGTCTGGAGTCCGATGCCATCATGCCATTACCTGTGCCTAGGCGTGCCACCTGGCACGTACCATGTTATGGACCTTGGCGAGCCCACGCGCGCACCTTGCACGTTTTGCTTGTTTACTCTGTATGTGATCCTGTGTTATTCTAATGAAGATACCTTGCACCTACGTCTAGTCTCGTCTTGCTTCCTGCTCGTCCTTGTCGTCAGACACTAGTCTAGTGTCCCCTGAGCTGGCCGTCTGGTCCCAGCAGTCGTGGTGGCTCACCCCCTTGGTCTTGCCCCTGACACTCCCTGTATAGGGGGTGGATTCTCACAAGGTCAGCTCGCTCTCGGTGGGTGGGTGCCACGACCCAGAGGGTCCACTCAAAAAATGGGCTCAGCTGGAGCGGAGTCCGTCACAGCAACTTTGTTGATTATGGGTACCTTCTGCTACCCATCCGGGTTCCAGCACCATCAGCTGGTTCTCGGCAATGTCTTTGGCATGGGTACTCCCTCCTGCCCAGCCGGGTTCCAGCACCGTCAGCTGTTTCTCGGCAGAGCCTTTGGCCGAGGTGCCTCCTTCTCGGTGTCCGAGTTCCAGCAACGTCTGCTGGTTCTTGGTAGTGCTTTAACGCACTGGTACCTCCTGCTTAGAAACCGTGTTCCAGCACCGTCAGCTGGTCCACAGTTGTGCCATTGGCTCTTGTTCCTTCTGCTACCCATCCGGGTTCCAGCACCGCCAGCTGGTTCTCGGCAGTGTCTTTGGCACGGGTACTCCCTCCTGCCCAGCCTGGTTCCAGCACGCCTGCTGTTTCTGGGTAGTGTCAATGTCACTTTGCCACCAATCCGTTGTCCTGTCGTGTTGCAGTTGGGTTAGCCGAGTCTATGGTGCCTGCAGTTTCGGTGCTTCCTTTGTGGGCTGCGAGTTCTGGTACTAAAGGCTGGTTCCGTAGTGCCAATAGGACAAGCACCCCCTGTTGGACTGTGGGATTCGGTAACTGCATCCTGCTCGCGGCCTTGCAACTTTGTTGATTATGGGTACCTTCTGCTACCCATCCGGGTTCCAGCACCGTCAGCTGGTTCTCGGCAGAGCCTTTGGCCTAGGTGCCTCCTTCTTGGTATCCGAGTTCCAGCAACGTCTGCTGGTCCTTGGTAGTGCTTTGTAGCACAGGTAACTCCTGCTTAGTAACCGTGTTCCAGCACCGTCAGCTGGTCCACAGTTGTGCCATTGGCTCTTGTTCCTTCTTCTGCCCCTCCGGGTTCCAGCACTGTCAACTGGTCCTCGCTAGTTTCATTTGCTATTGTTCCTTCTGCTACCCATCCGGGTTCCAGTACCGTCAGCTGGTTCTCGGCAGTTCCTCAGCCTTCTTGTACCTTCTGCTACTTTTCCAAGTTCAAGCTTTTGGAAATGGTTTTTGATTCTCACTCTGGTTCTCCCTGACAATGACCCTGAAGACGATGACCCTGAAGACCACACAGAAGAATACCGAAAAGATGACCCTGAAGAAGATGACCAAGAGGACAAAGAACTTGAAGACAACCACCAAGATGCAGAACAACAAGAGACAGAAGAACAAGAAGCATAAAAACCAAAAGCAGAAGAACATTAAGCATAAGATTAAAAATCTGAGCAAATGATATCTAATTTATAAGCAGAAGAAGACTAAGCAGTGTATGGGGGTGAGTCCGTTCCTCCTCGTTTTGCCCCTGGAAAAGGCCTGCTGCTGCAGGCCAAACTGAACGCGGACAAATCCTGTTGTAAATCTTTTGTGACAGGTTGAACGGAAGGTGTAATCTTCAAACTTTTATAGATTATAACTACAGGAATGCCTGACACAAATAAGAATATGATGAAGAAGAATAGGAAGAAGATGAAGAAGTAGAATATGAAGAAGAATAATAGTTGAATAAGAAGAATATGAAGAATGTAAAAAAAAAAAATAGGAAGAAGGTGAAGAAGAAGAAGAAGAAGATGAATAAGGTGAAGAAGAAGTTGATGAAAAAGATGCTGCTGAGGATGATGAAGGAGAAAGTGTGGGAGAAGTAAAAAAGAAGGTGAAGAGCATGGAAGTAGTGAAACATACATATCTGACAAAATATTAAAGACTTTAACATAGTCAATATCTTTGTAACTACGAACGTCTTTAAAAAAAAAAAAAATTACTGCTATTCCATTTGATTGGGCTAAACATCTATGGCTTTAATATCTCCTACACCTCCCACAATACATTCTACATTATTATTAGTTGTTTTTCTTCATGTAGAATTAACCTACAGGGAAAAAAAGGGTTTTTTTATTCCGATATTTCTATTCCATTGACTTGAATGGGACTTCCGGGATCGGAATCGGCGATACGCTATACTTTTTTTAGATCGGCCGATCCATTCCGATCCGATATTCTTCAGTATCAGGTGGTATCGCTCAACACTAGTTAAGAGGCACACTGAGATTCTGTCGCCCTGGGCCCAGGAAAACCTAGAGCCGGCACTGTTACGACTATCAGTGATCAATGAGGAGGAAATGTTGTTATCCTAAGAAGGCTGAAAAAGCAATGAATAAACTGTGTGTGACAGGATCCTAACTTAATAATCCATGGGATCCACTGGTATTTATTTGCTTTTTTAGCCTTTATTGGTTTAAAGAGTTGTTGTACAGCTGTTTTGTGATGACAATTGTATGGACTTGTTTTTAATTATTTTATTTTTTAATTTATGCTTTTAAAATAACTTAGAAAAAGTTTGCTGTATGGAGCAATATGAGGGGCTCATTATTCTATATTGAGCACTATGTGGTGCCCATGGTACTGTAAGGAGGAATATATGGGGCTCATTATTCTGTCTGAAGTACTGTGTGGTGTCCTTAATACTGTATGGAGAAATATATGGAGCTCATTATACTGTATGGAGCACTACGTCGTGGCCATAATATTGTATGGATGACTATACTGTCCGATTTCAGAGCTATTGTAGAATTTACAATATATATCAGTCATGTAATAAAAGAAGTGAAATCTTTGGCATTGTACTATACCTATATTTCTTTGACGTATCTGTACATCATGCATTATAGTATAGGTTTAAGGGGCCCACTGAGACTCTGTCGTGCTGGGCCCACGAAAACCTAGAGCCGGCACTGTTACGACTAAAGTGATCAATGAGGAGGAAAAGTTGTATCCTAAAAGCACTGAAAAAGCGATGAATAAACTGTGTGTCACAGGATCCTAACTTAATAATCCATGGGATCCACTGGTATTTATTAGCTTTTTTTAGCCTTCATTGGTTTAAAGAGTTGTTGCACAGCTGTTTTTCATGGACTTTAGCTCAGCGTTCAATACCATTGATCCGAATTTACTTCATAAGAAAATGGTAGCTCTTGGAGTCCCTCTCAACTTATGCTTGTGGATTTATAACTTCCTGACAGCCAGGATACAGAGTGTAAAAGTTGGACCATTCACTTCGGACACCTTGGTCACAAACATCGGGGCACCTCAGGGGTGTGTTTTGTCACCGTTACTGTTTTCTCTCTATACGAATGATTGCATCTCTTCAGCAGACTCAGTAAAAATCTTGAAATTTGCCAATGATATGACACTGATTGGTTTCATCAGGGGAAATGCTGAAGACTTGTATCGGAGAGAGGTGGAAAGAATATGTGACTGGTGTAAAGCCAATAATCTTGTACTCAACACTAAAAAAACTGCTGAGATGGTTGTGAATTTTAGGAAAGATCAACATGAGATACTTCCAATCTACATCCATGACGAAGTGGTTCTTAGGGTCACAGAGACCAAATTCCTTGGTGTTATCATGTCTCATGATCTTAAATGGGGGAAAAACGTGGATGCTGTTTTAAGAAAAGCACAACAGAGGATGTTCTTCCTGTGTCAGCTGAAAAGATATGGTTTGTCTAAGAATTTGCTGATCTTATTCTTTAATGCTGTCATCAGATCTGTGATTTGTTCCTCTCTGATAGTCTGGTATGGGGGAGCCACTGCGCATGACAAACTCCGCTTACAAAGGACTTTCAGAACAGCAGAGAGAATTATAGGTTCCCCCCTGCCTAAAATCCAGGATCTTTATGATAAGAGTATTCGATCCCACGCATTGAAAATGTCATCCGATCCCTCTCACCCGGGACACTCCTCATTCCAACTACTCCCTTCAGGACGTCGCTTCAGAGTCCCCAAATGCAGCACCAACCGCCATATGAACAGCTTCTATCCACTCTCTGTTCAACAATTAAATCGTCATGTGTAGACTATATACTGTATCTGTCTTGTTAGATGTTACTTGTTTATCTGTTGCTATATATTATGTTGCCTCTTTGCCACAAAGAATTCCTTGTATATATGTAATATGTACTTGGCGATAATAAATAAATTTGATTGAATTTGATTTGATTGTTTTGTGATGACAACTGTATGGACTTGTTTTTAATGATTTTATTTTTGAATTTATGCTTTTAAAAGAACTTAGAAAAAGTTTGCTTTGTGGTGTAATTTGCTGGACTCCATTTTTTTATATTTCTGCAGATACACCTACAATTGTACTCAAAAGTTTACATACCCCAGCAGAATTTTTGCTTTCTTGTCCTTTTTTCAGAGAATATGAATGTTAAGACCAAAACTTTTTCTCTACCCATGGTTAGTGGATAGGTGATGCCATTTATTGTCAAACTTCTGTGTTTTCTCTTTTAAAATCATAATGACAACCCAAGACATACAAATGACCCTGTTCAAAAGTTTACATACCCCATTCCTTAATACCGTGTATTGCCCCCTCTAACATCAATGACAGCTTGAAGTCTTTTGTGGTAGTTGTGGACAAGGTTCTTTATTTTCTCAGATGGTAAAGCTGTCCACTCTTCTTAGCAAAAAGCCTCCAGTTCCTGTAAATTCCTGGGCTGTCTAGCATGAACTGCGTGCTTGAGATCTTCCCAGAGTGGCTCAATTGATACTTAGGTCAGGAAACTGAGAAGGCCACTCTAGAACCTTCTATCACGATCCATTTTTGGATCTGTGTCGGTTTGGGCTGCCCACATAAAAACTTTTTTCCTTTCAGGCCATTGGGGGTTAATATTATTTTTTCCCCCGGTGGCCACTGGTGTTACTACATGTTTAGTTAGTCTGTGTGTGCTGGTGGTGACCAATCCCACCTTCCTATATCTTCCTATATAAGGTCACCTGGTGCATCAGCTGACTGTTGGTTATGACAGGTCCTTTAGGGATACCAACCGTGGTGAAGACTGGAACTACCTGGTGCAGTGGTGGTTCAGCTTATCTGGAGCATTGGTGATACTGCTGAAAGCTGAGTTCAGGAGCCTTACTCTGCTGCTTGGAGCATTGGCAGCAGAGAAAGCTAAGTGTTTTTTTTTAGCCCTGTCTGTATCTCCCCTTGGTGTTTATTAGTGCAGTGGTGGGACCAGTGTCTGCACTTACCAATTCCTTAGTGAGGGATAGGTGCAGGTTAAGTGAGGGACAAGGTATCCTGCTTGGCGACAGGTTAAAAGAACCTGTATAGGGATGCTAGTAAGAGCAGGGCACATGCTCAGGAGATTGCAGGAGGTGTCAATTTCCCCATTTCGTATCGCAGGGCCCACCATTGTAATTGTTTCCCCAGTGTCCCCTTGTTTGTCCAGTTGTTTTGGTGACTGACCGATCTTTGGGTCGCGTCACGCAGGGCCAGTCACATATCGTGACATTATATCCAAACGCCCATTTTTTCTGGTGAGCCATGGCCCAAATGCAGACCTTTGTCCAATTGCTTCAGACCCTCACTGAGGAGAGCGGGGTGCTGCGTGGTGTGGTGGAGTAGCAGCTGCAGCAGTTGGTGGGGTTCGGGGCCTCAGCTCAGGTTCAGGCTCAACCAGAACCCAAGTTATCTCTCCCAGACAGATTTTCTGGGGGGGAGAGATAATTTTCTGGTTTTTCAGGAGGCCTGCAAGCTAAACTTCAGGCTCCCCCTCGTTCTTCAGGGAGTGTGGAACAGCGGGTGGGATTCATCATATCCATTCTTAAGGGTGATCCCCAATCCTGGGCCTTCTCCCTGCCATCCGATTCACCAACTCTACGGTCGGTGGACGAGTTTTTTGCGGCTTTGGCTAATATGACCCATGTAGTTCTTGCTAGGGAGGAGGACACACTGTTGTAGGCGGACAAGCCCAGGCAGTTGGGAGGAGTTGGTTCACCAGCGGTGTTGCCTGCGGTTCGTCGTGGTTTGGGGGCATGTTTTTGCTGTGGGCAGACTGGTCATTTTTTTATGGTCTGCCCGGCTCGCGCCAAAACTTCTGTATCACCAAAGAAGCCACGTTCCCCTGATGGTGTGGAGGGAGGCGACCAGGGAGTGTATATTTCCTCCATTTTATTCTCTCAATGTACTATATCAGCAGAAGTGGTTGTTGGCAGGGTACCTGAGGGCATACTGGTGTTTGTGGACAGTGGAGTGGGAGTCAATCTGGTGGACGCTCACTTTGTCCAGACCCATGGCCTGAGGTATAGGATGCTGGCCAAACCCCTAAGTGTCCAGGCCATTGACTCTGTCCCACTGAGCCAGGGGAGGCTGACCCAAGTCGTAGAAAATATACATCTGCATATAGGGACTCATCATGAAGAGTCCCTGTCATGCTACGTCTTGGGGGCTATGCCACCACCTATCATTTTAGGCCTCCCTTGGCTGGAAAGACACAACCTGGTAATAGATTGGCGGTCTAGGGAAGTAGTCAGCTGGGATCAGTCATGTGAGGGCTGTTGCCCGGGGGCTACTATCTCTGCCGCCTTTCTATAACCGTCCCTTTCTTCTCCAGTGGGGGCAGCAGCAGTGCTGCCAGGGAGTAGGGGAATGTCTCAACTCTCACCATTAGCCAACCCTGAGAGGCAGAGTCCTCAAGGAGGAGGGGTCGGAGGAGGGTGGTGGTTCCCTCTCAGAATTGTGGGGGTGTGAGTGTTGTGACACAGGAGGACACCTCTGTTGTCAGTTCCTTAAAGAGTTTACCTTCTTGTGGAAAACGTGTGCATGGTAATAAACGTTCCGGTCCGGACTTGTGTGTAAATGAGTATGTATGGGTGTCCACCAAAAACATCCAGTGGAAGTGTGCTGCTGGAGTCTGGAGTTCTCGGGTGATCAGGCCATATCAGGTGTCAGCCATCCTTGGCCAGGGGACTTAGCAACTGGAGTTACCCCCAGTAATGCCCATACTCAACTCATTCCCCAGGTTGGTGCTCGGGAGATTTGCGGTGCCTCCAGAGCATACGTTGTCACCTCCATCAGCTCACGTTTGTCATGAACCTGAGAGTCAGGTGGTTGCTGAGGTGAACTCTGCTGGATTTAGGAGTCCTCTCTGTAAGTGGTTTTCCGATGAGGTGTGCTAGTTTGGGCTGCTCCCATATAAACTTTTTTTCCTTTCATGCCATCGGGGGTTAATGTTAGTTTTTCTCCCCGGTGGCCGCTGGTGTTACTACATGTTTAGTTAGTCTGCGTTTGCTGGTGGTGACCACTTCCACCTTCCTATATAAGGTTACCTGGTACATTGGCTGACTTGGTTATGACAGGTCCTTTAGGGATACCAACTGTGGTGAAGACTGGAACTACCTAGTGCAGTGGTGGTTCAGCTTATCTGGAGCAGTGGTGATACTGCTGAAAGCTGAGTTCAGGAGCCTTACTTTGTTGCTTGAAGCATTGGTAGTAGAGAAAGATAAGTGTTGTTTTGTTTAACCCTGCCTTTTGTATCTCCCCTTGGTGTTTATTAGTGCAGTGGTGGGACCAGTGTCTGCACTTACCAATTCCCTAGTGAGGGACAGGTGCAGGGTAAGTGAGGGACAAGGTATCCTGCTCGGCGACAGGTTGAAAGACCCTGTATAGGGACGCTAGTAAGAGCAGGGCACATGCTCAGGAGAGTGCAGGAGGTGTCCTTTTCCCCATTCCCTATGACAGGCCCACCATTGTAATTGTCTCCCTGGTGTCCCCTTGTTTGTCCAGTTGTTATGGTGATGGACCGATCGTCAGGTCGTGTCACGCAGGGCCAGTCACATATTGTGACACCTTCACTGTGGTCTGCTGTAGCCTATGACAGGTCAACTTGGCCTTGTGTTTTAGATCCTTGTCATGTTAGAATGTCCAAGTACGTCCCATGCGCAGCTTCCGGACAGATTATTACAAATTTGCTGATAATGTGCTTCATTCATCTGTCCTTCAATTTTGACCAAGGTAATATTATACAAAGTAGTCAAGTGCTATGTATATTCTTCTGTATTATAAAGATCCATAAAATAAAGCGCAGATACACATGATATACCCTGACTTCATTAATAACTTTATTCAAGTTGGATAATGTGAAAGTTTCCATTAAAAGTCAGGACAATAGTCTTAAATGTGGCCCTGATGATGATGGGCCCTTGACTCATGAAGAGTCATCCTTTAACAGGAGAGGAAAAACCCCCAGTGGAGGAAACCTCTAGGGAACCATGGTTAAAGGAGTGCCCTTCCCTTGGGCTGCGAATAGGTGAGAGCAGAGACCGAGCCCAGAATCTGCCTCTTCTTACAGCCTGTACCTCACCTGTGTCGTGAGTACACTTGGCTGCTGAAAGTCTAGTAAATGTCATATCCATAGGTGAGAGCAGTCCAAGCCTGGAATCTGCCTCTTCATGCAGCAGGTGTCACTTGTCTGTGAACACATCTGACTGCGGAAAGTCCGGTAAGTGTCATATCCATAGGTGAGAGCAGTCCAAGCCTGGAATCTGCCTCTTCATGCAGCAGGTAAGTCACTTGTCTGTGAACACATCTGACTGCGGAAAGTCCGGTAAGTGTCATATCCATAGGTGAGAGCAGTCCAAGCCTGGAATCTGCCTCTTCATGCAGCAGGTAAGTCACTTGTCTGTGAACACGTCTGACTGCGGAAAGTCCGGTAAGTGTCATATCCATAGGTGAGAGCAGTCCAAGCCTGGAATCTGCCTCTTTATGCAGCAGGTAAGTCACTTGTCTGTGAACACGTCTGACTGCGGAAAGTCCGTTAAGTTTCATATCCATGGGTGAGAGCAGAGACCGAGCCCGGAATCTGTCTCTTTTTGCTTAATCTCGGGTTGCCTGATCCTCACATGGTAGCCACCATGTAAGGGATTTGTAGTGGAGTCATCGTCTCCTGCTAGATACCTTGAGTTCTTTTCTCAGTCTGTTTGCTATTCTGACTTCTGCCACGTATGGTACTGTGTGGATTTCAGCATACAGCTAATCCTTATCCACTTCCCCCGTAAACAGACTGTATCTATGCTTACGACTGTATTTAGGAAGGTGATCATGTGAATGATGACGGTGGGCAATCACAGACCATAATCGACGATGTGGTCGATTTTGTGGCTGATCTTGTGACGGACGATATAGTGGAGAACGGGTGAAAACTACAAGGGAATAAACAGCGTATCAGTAGTGGCAGATAACAGAGACAACAGCATGATACAGAGTGCAATTACATCAGTAACTAACATAAAAGAGGCTGCACAGTAACATTACAACACAGCTATGGCAACGTTCATGCTCTAACACTATCTTGCTCTATTCAGAAATGCAACCTATCTGTAATCAGTGTAAAGCATTAACTAAACTAAGAGATACAGACTACACAGAGGCTGTTTAACACAAACACATAAATGAATTCTAGTCTCACCGGAATCCGCTGGTCAGAAACAATGCTTTGTAGGGAGTTTAAAGTGAAGCGAGACAGCCAGGATACTAGTGTATCACTAAGAAAAGCCCAGGAAAGATGTGTACATTTCTCTTTCTACCTGGGAAAACTAAGGAGGCATTCTATGCATAACACACTATTCCTTAAAGGAGAATTCTCTCTTGTACACAGAAACAAGATAAATGAGTTTAAAATAACTTCTAAAGGCTGTAACTGGTAATACACTATGAATTTTAGCTTGCTGCACATGAATGGGCAGAATACTCCCCGCTTGGCATCAGCCTGGAAATTCGCCAAAATGTTGTGACGTTTCAAAGCTTGATCCGTAACAATACTGATGTAAAAGTTTTGATAATCGGGGCCCTAAGCACTTTTGTAAGAAATTAAAGATGGTCTTTTGATAAACTTTGAGCTGACATATGAAAATCACTCACTTCTTTTAAGGCCTTGTTTGAATCGTAAATATCTCGTTTGATGTCCAGGTTGTGAGGACTTAGAATCATATGTATAATCATTTAAGTCTGGATCAATCTTCGACTCTTTCACCTCCAATATACCGGCCTTGTGTGGCATTGTAATGTCGCCAGAAGGACAGGAAATGTCAAATTCTCCTGTAACACAAAATATTGAAATTAGATTTAATAAAATGCAAGATTCTATGTGATTAAGATTATTGTTAACATTTACAGGTTATTATAACTTCTAAATAGAACATTAGACTGAAAGGGACCCAAGGGACCCAATCTCCAGAGAAATGCTCCAGCGTTCAGAGAAAACATAGTTTTCTGCTGAACCATGTGACTGTAAATCGGACTGGATATCACAATGTCTTTCTTATGTGAAGACTGGAAGTTGCTTTCTCATTATAAGTATATGGAACCTCGCCCTGATTCTCATAGGCTGACATTGGGGAAAGCGCTACCGCACCACACATAAGACATATTAATGTAAAGTCCTTGTTGGTGTAACTCTCCTATAATAATAGGTGCGCACTCCCGAAAATTAATGAAGTAATTGATAATAATCTAGGGGCCAATTTCACCTTAGATAAAGGCAGTGGCTACATTACAGTACAGATACATTTAAAATAAATTTATTTTATTAATGACGTTGGGAAACAAAGTAAAGTTAAAATTAAGAACGGTGCACCTAGGTTATTATCAGTTACCACACATAAGACGCCGTGTGAGCCGACAAAGCTGAATCGTGGTCACATGGTTCAGAAGACGACCAGAATGGCTCTGGAAACCAGAGAAGACGGCAAATGGTAAGTATTTTACCGCATGTACACTACACTACTGATATATCTAGGAGGGGTTAGACAATACATATGGAGCTGGAGAGCTTCTGTAAGGTCAGATTTATCCGGCTGTAGTTACCATTTAGTTTGGTGTTGCTCTCTGTAAAGTCGTCGGCACAATATTGGCTTTCAGCATCTTGCATTGGCTTTTTCTTTTTCAGACAACTATAAGAATTGCAAAAATAAAAGTCACATTGTAAATCACAAAGTAAAACATCTGTATTCTGCAGAATGCGAGAATGAAACATTTTATCTAGTCCTATCTGTAGAGAGATCACCAGTCAGTCATTTTGATGTCTTTGACAATCAGCAATTTAGTTTAGTAAAGTATATACAAGTTGTAGCAGAGCCAGGTAGGAAAGGGTTAAGTCCGAGCTTTGCAGGATTTGATAAGAAGCCCCTATAACTTTTTGCTGAAACCAGGGCCTGTGTTCACCAGATGTTTCAGTCTGCTGGATGGAGCTTGTGAGCTGGAGTTTTATGAAAGGAATAAAGCTGCACCGGTCTGGACCAAACCTCATTGACTGTGTGAACGCTGCGTAATCCCTGCCTGAGAGCGTGAATCCCTACAAAGTCTAATATGTACCCATCAGTTACCCACAGGGCACAGCCCTAGGGGTGACGAGTGAGTGAACCACAAGAGGCCTACATAAAATATTCCCATTACTGGAGTAACCTGAAGATGTGACATTTCCTCTACAGACTCCTGTGTAGCCCATAAATCATGACTTACTATACTTACCAATAGAAGATAGCAATGGCGCCAATGATTACTGCGAGGACGAAGACAGTGACGGCAGCAGGTATAACAATCCTACAGACTGGATCCTCAGATGTTTTTGGAGGCACGGTGACATTCTCTAAAAAGCGAAAGAACATAAGTGATCAGGTGACCAGAGCTGGAATGTGTTCAGAAGTGGAAACCAAATACATGGACTGGGCGGACTGAGGAACCAAGTATGACTATTAAAAGAGGGGAATTTAGTTTGGAAAAATGATGGATTATTTTTCCGTCATGTCAATATATAATGGACAATACAGAGATCTGTTCTTTTATATCCACATGATGGGAGATGTCACCTGAAATTACAAGTAACACATGAAAAATCCTCCATTCCACTCGTATTATGTGACGTCATATAAATCCCCAGTCACAGAAGAGAAGTTACAGAACCCCTAATGACACGGAGAAGACGCTCATAAACTGGGCCCTAATAATGGATCCTAATAGTTTCTGGGGCCGGAGGTGAAATGTTACATGTGAAGGACATATCTGATTTCTGAGCTGCTTATCGCCTGTCTCTTGTGGGCGCCTTCTGCTACATGTAGGAGTCAGTGCATCCAGCAAGGAGAGAGCAGTATTAATGCTCGGTGTCTCCTCTATGGGTTATTAGATTGGACACTGGAACCCAAACTGCATCTTTCCCCAATTTCACATTGAATGGTAAAATGAATGGTGTCATTCAAAACTACAACTCGTCCCGCAAAAAGATAAACAATCCTCATACGGCCATATGAAGGGAAAAAGTTATAGCTTTTGGAAGAAGTAGAGGAGGAAAAAGCCCAAAAATTAAAATTTGCTGAGGCGGGAAGGGGTTAACTCCATAGTCAGTGTATATGTGATAATGCCCTTACCTGCATAGATCCTGTCCTGCGCTCGTCTTGATAGATGGTTGAGCATAAAGATAGGAGCACCCTCTGCAGGTGCTAATAGCACGCTGAGAACTAGAAGTAGTCTAAACAGCATTGGAGCCTGGAGGAACATCGCTTACTGTGTACGGCACAATCAGCTTCTCCAGACAAAGGATCTGACTGCAAGATCGCTGGTTATAGCCAAGGATTCCGTGACATCACAATTGGAACCTAATTGTGACATCACGGGAGGCGGGGCTACACATGAGTGACATCATGGGGGCGGGGCTACACATGAGTGATGTCACAATTGGCGCTCATCCACAGGTGAGCAAATAAACTGACAATACAGAAACCTTCTCAGATTCAGCAAGAGAGCACGATATCAAGATATTACATTGTATGAGCTGCAGGACGACCTTAGTCATTTATCTTACAACTTGCCCTTGTGGTCTGATTTATGCTCACATAAAAACGTAGGAATTGAGAATCCGGATCCTTGAACACATGAAGGATATTAAGGCGGCAGAAAAGATGCCACAGGAAGACTTGGGTGCGAATGTAAAATTTAACCCTTTAGCCTAATATTTTTGAGACTTCCATCAGTGGCACATACTCTGCTTGTGGGGAATTGATTGTCTTTATCCAGGTAATAGATGAGGTGACATGACCCAGAAATTGGCCCAATTAGAAAGCAAATGGATCACACCATTAAATGCATGAAGCCAAGGGGTTCAATGAACAATGGGGCTTTGGGAGTTTCCTATAAAATATTGATCTCGTGTCTGTTACTATATACAGGTCAGATATTTATCCTTGGCTCTTATGTCTTTTCTTTCCCAATTTTACATATACTGTAAATACTTTTTCTGGCAGTGAATACTTACTTTTTGCCATTTTTATTTGTCTGGATGGCGTGTTATCAATTATAATAAAATAATTTTCTTTTTGTATTTTTTCTAGGCTGTAGGATATAACACACATATGTCATCTTATATATTTATATATATCCTTGTTGTCACTTGGAATTTATCTTTTTGTTCCCTTAAAATTTATATATTTATTGTCTATTTTTTGTCAACAGATATTCTGATTTTTTTTTTATTAATTTGTTATCACACATTTATGTTTATATATTGCCTGCATTTATACATATTTATTTCTCAAAGCTTATCATGCAATACCCAGATCTGATTCCAGTAGGACACGTCCCTTTCCCCTCCCGTTTTTATATATATATTTTAATAATGTCTCTTGTTTCATGTTGTCCTTACTAATAAAGTTGATAATTTGCCGTCTTTTGAATACATTTCTTTGGGGTGTACATATATTTCGGTGAGAAATTACACATCACATTCAATGTGTATACCTTAAAGTGATATACACATTATCCCTTCCTTTGTGGATTGGATGGATTGTTGCTGATATTTATTGAGAATTTCATGTCAATAGCACTTTTAAAAATATATTAGCTTAGAAAATTGGTGACGTGTTTAATACTACTTTCTCTGACACACAAGCCTTGGTTTAACGGGTAGAAGAATAAATAATGAGAAATATGACTTCAGCACCTTCCCATCACTGGAATCTTTGGATTATTCACTGACTGTGACTACTACTCCCATTTTCTATGTGCCTCAGCACTGCAATATTACACCACAATCAGTTTTAGGAATTTTTCTATCCCCATGGGTAATGAGCTGCGTGCTCGGACCTCTTATCATATGATCTCTCTGAGAAAGCTACCTAGCGAAACGTACGTCAGAGTTCTGGGGTTTTCCATTCATGTGTTGGTCTCTTTATGGTTTGTGTCATTACTGCATAGCCACTAAGATTTAGGCTGTGTGCAGACGGACTTTTTGGCCCTGCGGATTTTTCCGCGCAGAATGGAAGAAATCCGCAGGTCAAATGACCTGCATTTTTCTTGCGGATTTCTTCCATTTTTCATGCGATTTTCATGCGTTTTTTGTGCGGTTTTCCATCGCGGTTTTCCCCCTGCGGATTTGGTGACAGGGGAGATGGAAAACCGCGCAAAAGAAGTAACATGCTGCGGATTTTGTACCGAGGAATGCACACGGCTGGTAAGCGCAGACGACGCCATCCTAAGCATGAGCATCCCACTTATGCGTCTGCTCATGCAAACATTGACGCACCTTAAGGAGCAGGCGTCTGCAGCCAATGTTGACGAGGAGGAAGAGGTGGAGGGAATCCTTGATGACATTCAGCCATTGTCTGCTCAGGGACCTCTCCTGGACGAGTTGGAGGAAGAAGAGGAGGATGATGATGGGGATGATTACTTAGGGGAGGAGGATGCATCTCGTGGGGAAAGTGAAAATGTTGGCGTGGCAAGGTCTGGTACAGGGTTTGTGCGTGACTGGAGGGATGTGGATTTGCCAGAAAGTGCTCCTCCAACCAGCACTCGCAGTGCATCATTGACACCGGGAACATTGGCCCACATGTCAGATTATGCCTTGCGGATCCTAAAAAGGGACCCCCGCATTGCCAAAATGATGAACGATGACGACTACTGGTTGGCCAGCATCCTGGATCCACGCTATAAAGGCAAATTACAAAACATCATGCCACAGGAGAACCTTGACCTAATATTGGCTAATAAACAAGCAACTCTGGTAAATCGGTTGCTTGAGGCATTCCCAGCACACAGCAGCGGTGATGGTTCTCACACGAGCCGTTCGGGCCGGGCGCAGCTTGGCAGAGGTGTTCATGGTGCACACAGCAGAAGTGGCGTTGGAGACAGGGGTTTCATGACAATGTTGTGGACTGATTTTTCAAGTACCGCTCACACAACTGGTAATACAGCATCGATGGAAAGTGACAGGAGACAGCAGTTGTCAACTATGGTTACAAACTACTTTTCCTCCCATATCGATGTTCTCCCACACAGGTCATTCCCCTTTGACTATTGGGCTGCTAAACTGGACACCTGGCCTGAATTGGCACAATATGCCTTACAGGAGCTCGCTTGCCCAGCTGCAAGTGTGCTATCGGAATGAGTCTTCAGTGCAGCTGCATCAATCCTGACAGAAAAAAGGACCCGTCTGTCAACCCAAAATGTGGATGATCTAACCTTCATTAAAATGAACCATGCATGGGTTTCCAAAGATTTTGTCCCACCTTCCCCTGATGACACATAGGGTGACAGAAAAATGGCTTGCTTTGGTCCACCTCTTCCTGGGACTTGACCTATTTCGCCTTTTGCATCAGCTGAATGTCCAACATCAGCATATGCCACTTTCTAAAACTCCCTAAATGTGCTGCCTCCCCCCCCCATGGCCGGGGTCACCACCTAGCGCACGACACCGTGCGAGTGCCGTTGCCCTGGACAGGTGGGTAGGCCGACTCTTGGGCGCGGGCACTGGCACAGGGTCCCTCATAGTGCAATCAAGTGTCTCTGACGGTGGTGGTGCACACCCACCGTCAGACACACCGCCGTACTATGAGGGGCCCAGTGCCAGTACCGACGCCCACGAGTGGGCCCCCCTTGCTTGGGCAGGGCCCCAGCATTTGCAATCTTTACCTCTCCCTGCTCCTCCGCTGTGTAGTCTGGGCCGTCAAATCCATACTGTGCCTGACACCGTCTGAGCCTGCCTCCTGGTGTATTGACATATATTTTGAATGTGTACGCTATCCATACATGTTATCCGGGGATACGGTACCCTTTCTCACCTTTGTGCAATCACGTGCAATCCATACTGGGCCTAACACCGTCTCAGCCTGCCTCCTGATGTATAGACATATCTTTTGAATGTGTACGCTATCCATACATGTTATCCGGGGATACGGTACCCTTTCTCACCTTTGTGCAATCACGTGCAATCCATACTGGGCCTAACACCGTCTGAGCCTGCCTCCTGATGTATAGACATATCTTTTGAATGTGTACGCTATCCATACATGTTATCCGGGGATACGGTACCCTTTCTCACCTTTGTGCAATCACGTGCAAGCCATACTGGGCCTAACACCGTCTGAGCCTGCCTCCTGATGTATAGACATATCTTTTGAATGTGTACGCTATCCATACATGTTATCCGGGGATACGGTAACCTTTCTCACCTTTGTGCAATCACTTGCAAGCCATACTGGGCCTTACACCGTCTGAGCCTGCCTCCTGATGTATAGACATATATTTTGAATGTGTACGCTATCCATACATGTTATCCGGGGATACGGTACCCTTTCTCACCTTTGTGCAATCACGTGCAATCCATACTGGGCCTAACACCGTCTGAGCCTGCCTCCTGATGTATAGACATATCTTTTGAATGTGTACGCTATCCATACATGTTATCCGGGGATACGGTACCCTTTCTCACCTTTGTGCAATCACTTGCAAGCCATACTGTGCCTGACACCGTCTGATCCTGCCTCCTGATGTATAGACATATCTTTTGAATGTGTACGCTATCCATACATGTTATCCGGGGATACGGTACCCTTTCTCACCTTTGTGCAATCACGTGCAATCCATACTGGGCCTAACACCGTCTGAGCCTGCCTCCTGATGTATAGACATATATTTTGAATGTGTACGCTATCCATACATGTTATCCGGGGATACGGTACCCTTTCTCACCTTTGTGCAATCACTTGCAAGCCATACTGGGCCTTACACCGTCTGAGCCTGCCTCCTGATGTATAGACATATATTTTGAATGTGTACGCTATCCATACATGTTATCCGGGGATACGGTACCCTTTCTCACCTTTGTGCAATCACGTGCAATCCATACTGGGCCTAACACCGTCTGAGCCTGCCTCCTGATGTATAGACATATCTTTTGAATGTGTACGCTATCCATACATGTTATCCGGGGATACGGTACCCTTTCTCATCTTTGTGCAATCACTTGCAAGCCATACTGTGCCTGACACCATCTGATCCTGCCTCCTGATGTATAGACATATCTTTTGAATGTGTACGCTATCCATACATGTTATCCGGGGATACGGTACCCTTTCTCACCTTTGTGCAATCACGTGCAAGCCATACTGGGCCTAACACCGTCTGAGCCTGCCTCCTGATGTATAGACATATATTTTGAATGTGTACGCTATCCATACATGTTATCCGGGGATACGGTACCCTTTCTCACCTTTGTGCAATCACTTGCAAGCCATACTGGGCCTTACACCGTCTGAGCCTGCCTCCTGATGTATAGACATATATTTTGAATGTGTACGCTATCCATACATGTTATCCGGGGATACGGTACCCTTTCTCACCTTTGTGCAATCACGTGCAATCCATACTGGGCCTAACACCGTCTGAGCCTGCCTCCTGATGTATAGACATATCTTTTGAATGTGTACGCTATCCATACATGTTATCCGGGGATACGGTACCCTTTCTCACCTTTGTGCAATCACTTGCAAGCCATACTGTGCCTGACACCGTCTGAGCCTGCCTCCTGATGTATAGACATATATTTTGAATGTGTACGCTATCCATACATGTTATCCGGGGATACGGTACCCTTTCTCACCTTTGTGCAATCACTTGCAAGCCATACTGGGCCTTACACCGTCTGAGCCTGCCTCCTGATGTATAGACATATATTTTGAATGTGTATGCTATCCATACATGTTATCCGGGGATACGGTACCCTTTCTCACCTTTGTGCAATCACTTGCAAGCCATACTGTGCCTGACACCGTCTGAGCCTGCCTCCTGATGTATAGACATATCTTTTGAATGTGTACGCTATCCATACATGTTATCCGGGGATACGGTACCCTTTCTCACCTTTGTGCAATCACTTGCAAGCCATACTGGGCCTTACACCGTCTGAGCCTGCCTCCTGATGTATAGACATATATTTTGAATGTGTACGCTATCCATACATGTTATCCGGGGATACGGTACCCTTTCTCACCTTTGTGCAATCACGTGCAATCCATACTGGGCCTAACACCGTCTGAGCCTGCCTCCTGATGTATAGACATATCTTTTGAATGTGTACGCTATCCATACATGTTATCCGGGGATACGGTACCCTTTCTCACCTTTGTGCAATCACTTGCAAGCCATACTGTGCCTGACACCGTCTGATCCTGCCTCCTGATGTATAGACATATCTTTTGAATGTGTACGCTATCCATACATGTTATCCGGGGATACGGTACCCTTTCTCACCTTTGTGCAATCACGTGCAAGCCATACTGGGCCTAACACCGTCTGAGCCTGCCTCCTGATGTATAGACATATATTTTGAATGTGTACGCTATCCATACATGTTATCCGGGGATACGGTACCCTTTCTCACCTTTGTGCAATCACTTGCAAGCCATACTGGGCCTTACACCGTCTGAGCCTGCCTCCTGATGTATAGACATATATTTTGAATGTGTATGCTATCCATACATGTTATCCGGGGATACGGTACCCTTTCTCACCTTTGTGCAATCACTTGCAAGCCATACTGTGCCTGACACCGCCTGAGCCTGCCTCCTGATGTATAGACATATCTTTTGAATGTGTACGCTATCCATACATGTTATCCGGGGATACGGTACCCTTTCTCACCTTTGTGCAATCACGTGTAACCCATTCTGGTCGTGAGAACGACTGGCGAGCTGTTAAGCAAGCTACAGCACCTGTGGTTTGCACACGTAAGTTTTTCATTTTTTTCAGGAATGACGGTTAGGCCTAATTCCGGAACTGCGGTTGACCTGCACTTACTGGGAAATCATCGTTCGCGAGTAATAATTGTAATCAATGATCCCCATCACTATCGTTGTTCAGCGGGTTATCTGCACCTGTAAGCGACAAACGCTGGCCTTTTCAGTGTAGCGCACATGCAGCCACGGACATGTAAGGGCATGACACACCAGTTATTGGCCAATCTCTTGTGCCAGAGCCTCACGTTTCCCTCTAGTAAGCCAGACTCAGACCGCGGGGCATGACGGAGTCTCGTTCGTTAACGGAATTAAGCTTGCAATGTGTGCATCTGTTCTGTAGCTGGCATGGTTGAAGTTGCCCGTGTTGAGTCAAATTACGCCGTAGGCTCCACTCCTGGTGGTGGTGCCCTTCTGGACATTCCTTTAAGGTTCAGCTTTGCAACCATACTGCCCACGTAAAACAAACACTTTGCCTTCATGAACGCTGTTTGGAGGGTCATGACTCGTGGGAATAACGCCGCCCAATCAGTTAACCTGCTAGAGAGATCCTTCGTTGCTCCCAAGCATGACATCACACTCCCTAGGAGGAAGGTAATGCCACTGTGGGGACCGTACTCCTGGGGGCGACACAAGTGCAC
The DNA here is from genome assembly GCF_039654945.1 of Dendrobates tinctorius. Taxonomy (NCBI): domain Eukaryota; kingdom Metazoa; phylum Chordata; class Amphibia; order Anura; family Dendrobatidae; genus Dendrobates; species Dendrobates tinctorius. The sequence goes on along the minus strand of NW_027361797.1, from coordinate 13,936,862 downwards.
TGATGCCCAGCCACTGCTCGATGAATCTGCTGGTACATTGACCCAGACCACTACATTCCCCTCGCACGCTACCCGGCCTGAATCTGACCCTGATGAAACTCAGGTTACCCTTCCCATATACAGTTCCATCTTACACGGTGACAAAGAGGAAGCTGCAGATGAAAGTGCAGGTTCGGCCCACCCGCCATCAGACACACCACCGTACTATCAGGGGCCCTGTGCCAGTGCCGTCGCCAACGAGTGGGCCCCCCCTCCTTGCTCAGGATCACAGCACTTGCAAGGCTGAACTACTGTGCAGTGAGATGGAAGATGGGGATGACGAGGAGTCCAGACTAGTACAGGGATTCCCTAGCGAGGAGACTTATTTGATTGTTTTCAATGTTGGGACAGCAATTTTTGGGGAGCACTATACTCTGGAGAATGATAGACGGGGCCCTCCATACACTGGAACATTCCAAAGGTGGACATCAGACACTGGAGCAGCATTTACAGGGCCCATTATACACTAGAGCATTAGAAATGGGGCCCATTATGTTTGGAGCATTATTTGGGCCCATAAGACAGTGGAGCTTCATCCATGGGGACCAACATATACTGTAGCATTATGTGGAGCTCATCATATACTGTTTCAAACATTATATGGGACCAATGATTCTGTATGGAGAAATAGATGGGCCTCGTCATGAGATGTAAAAAGTGAAGTACTTTTCATTGTACTATACCGCTATTTCTCTGCCGTATCGGAGCATGATGAGTTGTGGTATTATGTGTTAAAGGGGCGCTCTTTCGCCCAGGGCACATGAAAACCTGGAGCCAGCCCTACCCCCCCACAACTTTAGCCAAATAACCCCCATTTTTCAGTGCGTAACTTGTATTATGAAGTTAATTAAGGTTGACCAGCTTAAGTAAGAAGAATTGATGCTTTTGGCATTCAAATGAGCACTGTAGGTGTGTTTCCTGTCCTCCTCTCACTGTCGACTTTTATTCCCCATTGACTTACATTGGGTTTCGTGTTTCGGGACGACCCCGACTTTTCCCTATAATCGGCCGATCTTGCTCGACCCGACTTTTGGAAAAGTCGGGTTTCACGAAACGAAACTCGACCATAAAAAACCAAAAGTCGCTCAACTCTAATGATGACGACTGCGCGGAACCCAGTCTTACTGGAAGATAGTCACAGTACCTAGGTCCCATCCAATTTGCTGATCTCTGGTGTACAGAACCCAGTACAGTGTAATGATAATAATGAATCTGACTAGTGCAAATAACCCATTCCAGGATGGTGACGAAGACAGGTGTACAGAGCCCAGTCCAGTGTGGTGATGATGATGATGATGACTGGGGCACAGAACCCAGTCAGTGTGGTGGTGGTGATGATGGAGATGACTGGTGCACAGAGCCCAGTACAGTGTGGTGATGGTTGATGACTGGTGCACAGAACCCAGTCCAGTGTGGTGATGGTGGTGATGATAATGATTGGCGCACAGAGCCCAGTACAGTATGGTGATGATGGTGGTGGCGATGATGATGACTGGTGCACAGAGCCCAGTCCAGTGTGGTGATGGTGGTGATGATGATAATGAATGGTGCACAGAGCCCAGTATAGTGTGGTGATGGTGATGATGATGACTGGTGCACAGAGCCCAGTCCAGTGTGGTGATGGTGGTGATGATAATGATTGGTGCACAGAGCCCAGTACAGTGTGGTGATGATAATGACTGGTGCACAGAGTCCAGTACAGTGTGGTGATGGTGGTGGTGATGATAATGACTGGTGCACAGAGCCCAGTACAGTGTGGTGATGGTGATGATGATGACTGGTGCACAGAGCCCAGTCCAGTGTGGTGATGGTGGTGATGATAATGATTGGTGCACAGAGCCCCGTACAGTGTGGTGATGGTGATGATGATAATGACTGGTGCACAGAGCCCCGTACAGTGTGGTGATGGTGGTGGTGATGATAATGACTGGTGCATAGAGCCAAGTACAGTGTGGTGGTGGAGATGATGACTGGTGCACAGAGCCCAGTACAGTGTGGTGACGGTGATGATGATGACTGGTGCACAGAGCCCAGTCCAGTGTGGTGATGGTGGTGATGATAATGATTGGTGCACAGAGTCCAGTACAGTGTGGTGATGGTGATGATGATGACTGGTGCACAGATCCCAGTACAGTGTGGTGATGATGATGACTGGTGCACAGAGCCCAGTACAGTGTGTGATGATGGTGGTGATGATAATGACTGGTGCACAGAGTCCAGTACAGTATGGTGATGGTGGTGGTGATGATAATGACTGGTGCACAGAGCCCAGTACAGTATGGTGATGGTGGTGGTGATGATAATGACTGGTGCACAGAGCCCAGTACAGTATGGTGATGATGGTGGTGATGATAATGATTGGTGCACAGAGTCCAGTACAGTGTGGTGATGGGGGTGGTGATGATAATGACTGGTGCACAGAGCCCAGTACAGTGTGGTGATGGTGGTGATGATGATGACTGGTGCACAGAGTCCAGTCCAGTGTGGTGATTGTGCTGATGATAATTATTGGTGCACAGAGCCCAGTACAGTATGGTGATGGTGGTGGTGATGATGATGACTGGTGCACAGAGCCCAGTCCAGTGTGGTGATGATGGTGGTGGTGGTGATGATGATGATGACTGGTGCACAGAGCCCAGTCCAGTGTAGTGATGGTGGTGGTAATGATAATGACTGGTGCACAGAGTCCAGTACAGTGTGGTGATGGTGGTGGTGATGATAATGACTGGTGCACAGAGCCCAGTACAGTGTGGTGATGGTGGTGGTGATATTGACTGGTGCACAGAGCCCAGTACAGTGTGGTGATGGTGGTGGTGGTGATGATGATGACTGGTGCACAGAGCCCAGTACAGTGTGGTGATGGTGATGATGATGACTGGTGCACAGAGCCCAGTCCCCAGCGTGGTGTTGGTGGTGGTGATGATGATGACTGGTGCATAGAGCCCAATACAGTGTGGTGGTGATGATGATGACTGGTGTACAGAGCCCAGTACAGTGTGGTGATGACTGTTGTGGATCTTTTATTCCATGACCGTGTGAGAAGACAGGCGTTTAGCACCATGAGGCTGGTTTCACATTAGCGCTTTTTAAGCGCACGCACGGCCGGGGGTAGCTCCGCCCCCAAGCCGGCTCTCTGCCCGGCGTGCCCGCCCCTTGCTTGTAGCGCCGCCTTCTAGCGCACAGCGGCGCCTGCGATCGGCGCACCCTATCTTTAGCATAGGGTGCGCAGATCGTGCGCCGGCCGTGCGCTAGTTGCACTTTGACCTGCGCTGCGCACTTTTGACGGTGCGCCGTGCACGCCAAAATCAAACTTTTCGGATTTTGGCGCTCACGGCGCACCGTCAAAAGTGCGCAGCGCAGGTCAAAGCGCAACTAGCGCACGGCCTGCGCACGATCTGCGCACCCTATGCTAAAGATAGGGTGCGCCGATCGCAGGCGCCGCTGTGCGCTAGGAGGCGGCGCTACAAGCAAGGGGCGGGCACGCCGGGCAGAGAGCCGGCTCGGGGGCGGAGCTACCCCCGGCCGTGCGTGCGCTTAAAAAGCGCTAATGTGAAACCAGCCTTATACGTTTTCTCTGGCACCTGGGAAATCTAGATAACGCCATGTGTCTGTGGTGCCTGGTATGATGTGTACATGGCGCCCACTTGCATTTGCCATTTTACAGGTTCTCTGTCTTCTGTGCCAGTGAGACCCCCTTCTCTGGAGCATGACAGCACCAGGCCGGACCCTGTAAGCACCCCACCCATCTGTACTTAGTTCTTGGCAGTGAATTAGGAATTGGAAACTTGGCACCATGTTGTGTTTGGCAGGGGGGCATATCCGGAGCCTGGTCATGCTTCCCTATGGTTTGCTGGATGGTATTTTCGGTGCGTGCACAGAGGAGTGGTCAATTTATTGAAAATTGGTGAACCTTGCTTGGAATGAGCACAGGTTTGAAGCCACTAGTGACGAATGAGCGTTCTCAGGTGTTATTGTGGCGTCCCTTAGGCTCAGTCGCCAGAGAGGTACTGCACCTCCTCCTGAGGTGTGGTGCCCCACCATCCAGGTAAGGTGGGAAGCTCCTGACCACGCTCCAACACCTGCACCCCACACGACAAAGTAGTGTAGCAAAGCACCTTCGGCGGCTCCATGCTTGGAGTATAGCAAAGCACCCATTGGTGGCTCCCTGCTTGGAACACGAAACGTGCTGGGAGGTGGGTGGAGTTGAGTTTACATTAAAAGAGCGGGAAGAGTTTAGGAGTGATTCAGTCATTCAGTCTTTCAGTCAGCCACTGAGAGTGAGTGAGGATGCAGAAGGACAGAGAGTGAGACAGAGAAGATCCCCGTGAGAGGGATGGATGAAGGAAGTGCTGCAGCAGGCCACAGTGCCCTGGGTCTGCTGGCACAGGAAAGAGACATAGAAAGGAAACCTGATTTTTCCATAGAGAGAAAGGATTAGTACGGAACGTGAGGAGTAAAAGAGAGAACAAAGGACGTGGGTTAGAGGACAACCCTGCCTAGGAGTTCTAAGCACAAGGCCGGGGCCCGGTCCCCGAGGTTGTATGGATACTAATGGTCCTGCAGCAGACACCAGAGGGAATAGAAGTTAACCATACTTTATTCCCACATCAGACTTGGGGGCACAACAGCAACATTGATAGTGAGCCGGGACTAGGAAGCAAGGAGTCCCCGAAGCAGGCTACAGCTGTCTGCCGTACAAGGAAAGTTCATAAGAACATTGGACAGGAGGAACTCCAGTGTAACTCATTACTGGGAGTACTTCATTTATAGGCGCTATAAGAGGAGACGTTCAGAAAGGCACATGTTGGCGGAGTGTTGGAAAGGAGTGTTCCACCTGGCCTGGAGGTTGACTGAGTCCCTGACCCGGAGGACACGGCACAGAGGCAGGCACCTGTTTGCACAACAGACTGTGAGTAAAGCTTTGGAACAACATGCCCTGGTGTCCTCCACTTATTCCTGTGCCAACACATCTACACTGCCCTGGGACTACAGCTTCACCTGTGCGGAGCTTTTACATCTTTGCTGCACCATACCATCAGTCCCAGAGGATCTGCATGCAGCGTCGGCTTAACACCTTCCTTGCCGAACACCACAGGTGGCGTCACAAACTATTCATTTAATCAACTACATTCCACCATTCAATCTCCCTTTTACTTGGGCGCCCAGGGCCACGGACCGGGTCACCGCTGCTGTGACACCTTCCCCCTGAGTGACCGGCCCGGTACCGAGTACCCCACAGCCCTGGGAGGGCGACCCATTATCAGAGTATGGCTGGTTTTACATTTACCTTGTTCTTGTGGGCCGATTTTGCGGCCTCAGTAGATTTCTATGGGGCCGCAAAATCGGGCCGGAAAAAAAGTCCACTGTGTGCCGTAAGGCTGTGATGGCCTTTTTAGCGGCTGTGATAAAAGATCGAGCTTGCTCAATTCTTTTATATGGCGTACGGACACGGCCCCCATTGTAACCAATGGGGCCACAAAAACAAACGGAAGGTTTTTTGTATGGCGCTCTGTGACTTCGGGTTTTGCAGAACACGTTTTTTTTCCCCCAATACTATTTCCATAGTATTGGAAAATTGAAAAACAGCGATCACAAACTTTTTTGCAGTCCATTATTGCGGCAGACCACAAAAAATGCGGCGAAAAGGGCAGCAATAACGGGCTGCAAAAAAGCGGCAAGTGTAAAAGCAGCCTATGTCCTGTGTGCTCCAATAGTATGTTCAGTCCCTGCGGCTGCATGTTAGACAGTCACAACACATCTGGGATATTGCCTAACAAACAGGAATCCCCACATGTGTTGCTGCTGTCTAACAGCCGAGAGACCTGCAGCCGCGGGGACTGAACATACTAATCGGGCACGCCGAGGACACTCGGATACCACCTTACCTGAGCACGCTCGCTCATCAGTAGAAGCCACTTTATGGTTGATCAGCACAGGGAGTAAAACAAATGTAGAAAATCTGCGACTAATCTGCTGCAAAATCTGCGTGAGACTCTGTTCTGGAGGGCAATTTGTGTTTAGATTCTGTGTGGAATTTTTTTGCAGCGAGTGGGAGAGATTTGGTACAATCACATCCACTTTGTTACTGTTACACCCAGCAGACTTTTCACCTAGAGTATCGGATGTAAAAAGTGTACAGATCGGAAACCGCACAATGCCGCGCACTGTATAGAGCAGCTCCGCTTTACTGAAGTGAATAGGAGCTGATCTGCAGTACCTGAGAACGGCCACTACACAGTGTGAGGCGCTGTGCTGTTCTGCCTCTGCACGCTGTTTACAGCTGATTGGTGGGGAGTGTCGGCTTTCAGATCACCACCGATCTCATATTGATGACCTACCCACAGGACAATTGTTATATCTGAGTACCAAAAAACCCCTTTATTACCAGGAGAATCAAAATACTGTTTTTTTATGTCACTTACTGTAGAAATAAATCCAAAAATGAACTTGGCTTCTAGAATGTGTCCATCTGACTATTGTAGGAGGATCTTTACCTGTCACAAGAAGGATTCAGGAGTAAATCTGGGCAACGATGAGGAAGCAAAATACAGCCGCCATGTCCTGCCGTCTGTAATCTGTCCCCTCAGTGTTGCTGTATATTGCCCCCCACTGAATCTGACCTTCACTGGTGAGTTCAGACCTATGTGATGCGCAATATAAGGACTGACCAGAACCTGACATCCTCCTAGGAGTATATGATGTGTTCAGGTCAGGAGACCCGCGGCCGGTCCATGCGGTCAGTCCGTGCATCGTGGTCCGGACGCTGTCTGTGGTACGCTCTTTAGGGCTCTCGCTGCCATATGTTGTGGTTATGGAATGAATTTTATTGAGTCTGGCTGAAAGAACAATAAATCCTTGGTCAGCCAGCAGTAGTGACTCTAGGCCGCTAATCCTTGACGGACACTTGCTCAGTAGTGACCAGTAGATGCTGTCGTGCGCACTTAGGCCTCTTCCACATATGAGTTTTTTGTCATCAGTCACAATCCGTCGAATTTTGAAAAAAACGGATCTGGTGACTGATGCCGCTGGATCTGTTTTTTCTCATAGATTTGTATTAGCGACAGATGGCCACACGTTTCATCCGTCGTTCAACGGATCTGTCGAAAATTCTTTGTCCGTCGGCCGGAGACAACGAACATAGGAAGATTTTTTGTCACCGTCGAAAAATGGGACAGCTGTCCGGTATTTGCTAGAATGGAAGCCTATGGGCGACGCATTTGTCCGACAAATGATGGAATCCGGCAACGGATTCCATTTTTTTTTAACTGTGCATGTGCTGACACTGTGCCTGTATGGTGTGTGCGGGCTGTGTGTGTGTGCCTGTGTGACGAGGGGTATGCGTGTATGTGTGTGTGCGTGCAGGCATCGTCCGATGGGACTACAAGTCCCATCCGGGCTCTGCCTTCCACAGTGACAGTGATTGACTTCTGCCCAGTTGCTTGCCAGCAGCATGGATGCTTCTCTAAATCAGGTCTCATAAAGTCATTCCAACATTTCAGGTTACCACAGGCAAGGTGATAACTTGTGGATTCGTGCAGCTCTGAGCTCTACCCACTATACACCGCTGTCTCTGGCAGTGCCATAGAGAATGAATAGAGCAGACGCCCCTTGTGACATTTCACAAGCCTGATCGCCGGATCTGTTGGGATCCCAGCGGCTGGATAGCTGATACCATTTGAAATGTTGAAAATAACCCTTTAAAGCAACTTTCCACTCTGGGACTGAGAAATATTCACTTCACATGTATAGTCACCATCCTAGTGCCCTCTGTTTGCTTCCCGATGCCTCTTTCTCTGAGGCCAGCATTCCTTTCCTTCCAAGATGGCCGCCTCAGTGGCATAAGGAGTGAAGTAATCGCTCTAAGTCACCCCTGCTATTCCTATTCCATGTAACAAGGATGGTAAGGGAGGTGGCTTAGACTTATTGATGCACTTCTCAAGCCAATTTTGCAACCATTTTGCATATGGGAGGAAAGCAACACTGGCCTCAGAGAATGGGGCATCGCCAGCCAAACGGAGGGCACCAAGCTGTGACTAAACTGTGAAGTGTATCGTCCCTTTCCAGTCACAGTTTTAACATCTTGACAGAATATACTATATTATATTCATGAAGAGAGAGATTGCTGTCTGCGCGGCAGGCGGTGGCCGTGGAGCGTGGCAGGCAGTGGATGTGGAGCGCGGCAGGCAGTGAAGCGCGGCAGGCAGTGGCTGTGGAGCGTGGCAGGCGATAACCGTGGAGCGCGGCAGGCGGTGGCTGTGGAGCGCGGCAGGCGGTGGCTGTGGAGCGCGGCAGGCGGTGGCCGTGGAGCGCGGCAGGCGGTGGCCGTGGAGCGCGGCAGGCGGTGTCTGTGGAGCGCGGCAGGCGGTATCTGTGGAGAGCGGCAGGCGGTATCTGTGGAGAGCGGCAGGAGGTGGATGTGGAGTGCGGCAGGCGGTGGCCGTGAAGCGCGGCAAGCAGTGGCTGTGGAGCGTGGCAGGCGATAACCGTGGAGCGCGGCAGGCGGTGGCCGTGTAGCGCGGCAGGCGGTGTCTGTGGAGCGCGGCAGGCAGTGGCTGTGGAGCGCGGCAGGCAGTGGCCGTGGAGCGCGGCAGGCGGTGGCTGTGGAGCGCGGCAGGCGGTGGCTGTGGAGCGCGGCAGGCGGTGGCTGTGGAGCGCAGCAGGCGGTGGCTGTGGAGCGCGGCAGGCAGTGACCGTGGAGCACTGCAGGCGATTATATTATAATCAAAAGTATTGACCCAAAAATACATCTAAATAAAGTGCAGTGCATATATAAAGCGATTTCTAGTCAAAAAAGTACATATCAGTAAAAAATAAATCCCACACCCCACACCCCAACGCGCGTTTCACACGTTGCTTCCTCAGGGAATTGTTCTTTAATATTTAAATTTATTATGGGATTTATTTTTTACTGATATGTACTTTTTTGGCTAGAAATCACTTTATATATGCACTGCACTTTATTTAGATGTATTTTTTGGTCAATACTTTTGATTATAATTTATTAAATTGGATTGCTACTATATGGAATATATGTGCTGCTTCACTTCCCCCTCTTTTTGCTTTTTTATTGTCTTTTTGTGTTGGGATTTTAATGTGTCCTATGGTGTCCTTAATAAAAGTATTTATATTGATTTCAATATTGTAATTGTGTTATTGGCTGTTTTTGGATAGGTGGCTTATTTTTGTTTTATCATACCCAAACATGTGTGGATCCTAAGGGTGCGTGCACAAGCTGCGGATTCTGCTGCGGATTTGGCCCTGCGGCTCCCCAGCAGAATCCGCTGCATTGTACAGCACCATTAGGCTATGTACACACGCTGCAGATTTGGCCCTGCGGCTCCCCAGCAGAATCCGCTGCATTGTACAGCACCATTAGGCTATGTACACACGCTGCAGATTTGGCCGTGCGGCTCCCCAGCAGAATCCGCTGCGTTGTACAGCACCATTAGGCTATGTACACACTCTGCGGATTTGGCCCTGCGGCTCCCCAGCAGAATCCGCTGCGTTGTACAGCACCATTAGGCTATGTACACACGCTGCAGATTTGGCCCTGCGGCTCCACAGCAGAATCTGCTGCGTTGTACAGCACCATTAGGCTATGTACACACGCTGCAGATTTGGCCTCTGCGGATCCGCAGCAGTTCTGCAGTGTACAGTACAAGGTAAGTCTATGTGACTTACACTCCGCGGTGCCCACGCAGCGGATTTTTAACTGTAGAAAAGCTGCGGTTTTGAATCCGCAGAATTGACGTCAATTCTTTCTGCGGATTCCGCTGCGGTTTGCCATCTATTCCATCGTCCAGGTGGCAAACCGCAGGGGAAAAGCACAGGCCAATCCGCAGGTCATTTGAGCTGTGGATTTATCTGTGGATCCGCAGATACAAACCCGCGGGTGAATCCGCAGCGTGTGCACATGGCCTTATAATGAATGGAAAATGGAAACCGCAAGGGGGCGTGGCTTGAGCTGGCTATGGAGTAGCAAGCACAGCTCAGGAGCTCTGAGGAGGCATCCTCCAAATCTACGATTGTGCCCTCCAAAAGTGCCAGTGTGCCTGCATTTAGGCACAATCCCCGGTTCTGTGTGGTGCCGCGGGGGTTAGAACTTAGGCGGAGGGATCTAAAGCTCCTCAGCGTCCTCTCTCTTGAGCGCTACCTTCCCTGCATCTAGGAGACGTGAGGCGGAAGGACACAAAATAATCCTAAAGTTGTACACTCTTACTTGCGTTGGGCCCGCCTACCGCCTAAAAAAGAATTGTCATTTTTCCTGGTTGGTCCCCACCTGTACCGGGCCCCTTGTGGGTCGCTGGGCGCTAGCATTCAGCCCTACTGCTGTGAATTGTGCGGCGCTGTGGGAAATAGAACGGGGCGGAAGACTCTACTCCCCCAAGCTGTGTGGAATACTGGCCGTCGGCCTGTCATAGCCGCACGGCGGAAGGACACAAAATAGTGCCAAAGTTGAGCTCATCCTAGTGACGGACTTACTTGTTGCTTAATTAAAGGTCTTTAATTAATTCTGGAGGGACCCCCCACCTGTACCGGGGCTATCATTAGTTGCCGTGTTCCTGCATTTAGCCTCACTCCTCTCCATTACTGAGCGGTGCTGCAGCTAACAACAGAGGTGGAGGAATCTGCATCTCATTAGCTGCACTATTTTCGCTGGGCGGAAGGACACTAATTACTAGTTTACGGCGGTTTCTCCTTACACATAAAAAGGAAGAATTGTAAGCTTCTCTGGGAAGTCCCCCGCCCGCCGGGCCCTCTGAAAGGGCAAGAGTGCTTTCATTTAGCCCCATTCTACGCTTGTACTGAGCGGTGAGTCATAGGAGTGACAGAGAGGGCGGAGGGAACTGCCTTATTCTGTCAGCGCCGTGCTCCTGCTCTCAGTGTGCAGCTGATTCCTCATAGACTCAATATTAGATAACAAATAACTTTGTTGCCCTATGAAGGGCGGGCCCGAAAAATTTCTTGCACAGGGGCCCACTACAGTCTATGTCCGCCCCTGCACTAGTGTGAACGCAGCCCCACTCATGCAGCCCCTAACCAGGACCCCCATACATGCTCCCAATACATTTAATTATCATTACCACAGCACAGGGCACAAGCCTTTCTAGTGAGGCAGGAAAGATCACTGTATGACAGAGCAGCATGCGGACATAGTCTATATTATGTCTGCAGACTGATCCCATACAGCTAGGGCCGGCGTCAGCACCCGGCGTACCGGGCAAGTGCCTGGGCACTGGCGAGACGGGGGGGCCCACTCGGCATCTGAACAAGTTTTTTTTTTTTTTTTATTTATATGTCCGCTCATACTGACCACTATCTTTTTTTCCTGTGTGTGAGAGCATGCGACCAACATGTTACCGCTCATTAAGGTCTTGAATTTGGATGCCACTCCTAATGGGGCCATTATCCTGTATGGAGCATTATATGGGGCCCATTATCCTGTATGAAGCATTATATGGGGCCCATTATCCTGTATGAAGCATTATATGGGGCCCATTATCCTGTATGAAGCATTATATGGGGCCCATTATCCTGTATGAAGCATTATATGGGGCCCATTATCCTGTATGAAGCATTATATGGGGCCCATTATCCTGTATGGAGCATTATATGGGGCCCATTATCCTGTATGAAGCATTATATGGGGCCCATTATCCTGTATGGAGCATTATATGGGGCCATTATCCTGTATGGAGCATTATATTGGGCCCATTATTCTATATGGAGCATTATATGGTTTCCATTATTCTGTATGGAACACTACAGTGGGGCAAAAAAGTATTTAGTCAGTCAGCAATAGTGCAAGTTCCACCACTTAAAAAGATGAGAGGCGTCTGTAATTTACATCATAGGTAGACCTCAACTATGGGAGACAAACTGAGAAAAAAAAATCCAGAAAATCACATTGTCTGTTTTTGTTTCATTTTATTTGCATATTATGGTGGAAAATAAGTATTAGGTCAGAAACAAAATTTCATCTCAATTTCATCTCCGGGGGGGCGCCGCTGATCGCGGTCGGGTGTCAGCTGATTATCACAGCTGACACCCGGCACTATGTGTCAGGGGTAGTCATGGACCATCCCCGACATGTTAACCCCTGGCACATTGCCATCAAACATGATGGCAGTGTACCAGGGGTTTAGAGAAGCATCGGCAGGGAGGGGGCTCCCTCCGTGCTTCTCTGAGACCCCCAGCACAGCACGATGTGCTGCGCTGCGCTGAGGGCCTCCTTCCCTGCAGGTCCCCGGATCCAATATGGTGGCGGGGACCTTCAAGGGCCAGCAGGGAGGCGGCTTCCTCACTGCCTGCAGAGAGCAGGCATGAGGAATCCTCCTGCGCTGCCTGTCACATGGCTGATTTGTCACAGCGCTGTGTGATGTGTCAGATCAGCAATCTGACATATAACAGTGATGTCCGCCCCGGCACAATGTAATAAAGTAAAAAAAGAAAAAAATAGTGTAAAAATAATTTATAAAAAATCTTTAAATATAAAAAAAATATTCCCTAATAAATTCATTTTTTGGAAATAAAAAAAACAAACAATAAAAGTACACATATTTAGTATTGCCGCGTCCGTAATGACCCGCCCTATAAAACTGTACGATTAGTTAACCCCTTTAGCGAACCCCTTAAAAAATAAAAATAAGAAACAAAGCAAAAACAATGCTTTATTATCATACCGCCGAACAAAAAGTGCAATAACGCACGATCAAAAAGACGGATATAAATAACCATGGTACTGCTGAAAACATCATCTTGTCCCGCAAAAATGAGCCGCCATACAGCATCATCAGTGAAAAAATAAAAAGTTATAGCTCGAAGAATAAAGCGATGCAAAAATAATTATTTTGTATATAAAATTGTTTTCATCGCATAAAAGCGCCAAAACATAGAAAAAGACATAAATGAGGTATCGGTGTAATCATACTGACCCGAAGAATAAAACCACTTTTACCGGATGCGGAATGTTGTAAACTCACCCCCCAAAAGAAATTCATGAATTGATGGTTTTTGTTCATTCTGCGTCCCAAAAATCGAAATAAAAAGCGATCAAAAAATGTCACGTGACCGAAATTGGTACCAATGAAAACATCAACTCATCCTGCAAAAAATAAGACCTCACATGAGTCGGTGGGTCAAAATATGGAAAAAGTATAGCTCTCAAAATGTGGTGATGCAAAAACTATTTTTACAATAAAAAGCATCTATTAGCTTGTGACAGCTGCCAAACATAAAAACCCACCATAAATAGTAAATCAAACTCCCCTTTATTACCCCCTTAGTTAGGGAAAAATAATAAAATTAAAAAAAGTATTTATTTCCATTTTCCCATTAGGGCTAGCTTTAGGGCTAGGGTTAGGGCTGAGATTAGGGTTAGGGGTGTGTTGGGGTTAGGGTTGGAGTTAGAATTGGGGAGTTTCAACAGTTTAGGCACATCAGAGGTTCTCCAAACGCGACATGACACCCGCAGACAATTCCATCAAAGTCTGCATTCCAAAATGTCACTACTTCCCTTCAGAGCCACGACATGTGCCCATACAGTAGTTTTCTCCCACATATGGGGTATCAGCGTGCTCAGTAAAAATTGGACAACAACTTTTGTTGTCCAATTTCTCCTTTTACCCTTGGGAAAATAAAAAAATTGGGGACTAAAAGATTTCCATTTTCCAATTAGGGCTAGGGTTAGGGCTAGAGTTAGGGATGAGATTAGGGTTAGGGGTGTGTTGGGGTTAGGGTTGGAGTTAGAATTGGGGGGTTTCCACTGTTTAGGCACATAAGGTGCTCTCCAAATGCAACATGGCGTCTGATCTCAATTCCAGCCAATTCTGCGTTGAAAAAGTCAAACGGTGCTCCTTCCCTTCCAAGCTCTGCCATGCGCCCAAACAGTGTTTTACCCTCACATATGGGGTATCAGCCTACTCAGGACAAATTGCAAAACAACTTTTGGGGTCCAATTTCTCCTGTTAACCTTAGGAAAACAAAAAATGGGGGCAAAAATATCATTTTTGTGGAAAAAATATGATTTTTTATTTTCACACCCTGGCGTTATAAACTTCTGTGAAGCCCTTGGGGGTTCAAAGTGCTCACCACACATCTAGATAAGTTCCTTTGGGGGTCTAGTTTCCAAAATAGGGTCACTTGTGCGGGGTTTCAACAGTTTAGGCACATCAGAGGCTCTCCAAATGCAGCATGACACCCGCAGACCATTCCATCAAAATCTGCATTCCAAAACGTCACTACTTCCATACCAAGCCCCAACGTGTGCCCATACAGTAGTTTTCTCCCACATATGGGGTATCAGTGTACTCAGGACCAATTGGACAACAACTTTTGGGTCCAATTTCTTCTGTTACCCTTGGCAAAATAAAAAATGGGGACTAAAAGATCATGTTTGTGATTTTGTGTTTTTTTTATTTTCCCGGTGTTATAAACTTCTGATTAGCCCTTAGGGGTTAAAAGTTCTCACTACATATCTAGAAAGGTTCCTTGGGGGGTCTAGTTTCCAAAATGGGGTCATTTGTGGGGTGTTTCCACTGTTTAGGTACATCTTGGGTCTCTCCAAACGTGACATGGCGTCCGATCTGAATTCCAGCCAATTTTGCACTGAAAAAGTCAAATGGTGCTCCTTCCCTTCTGAGCTCTGCTATGCGCCGAAACAGTGGTTCTCTCCCACATATCAGGTATCACCGTACTCAGTACCAATTGCACAATACCTTTTGCAGTCCAATTTCTCCTGTTACCCTTGGTAAAATAAAAAAAAATTGGACCTGAAGTAATTTTTTTGTGAAAAAAAGTTAAATGTTCATTTTTTTAAGCATTCAAAAAATTCCTGTGAAGCACCTGAAGGGTTAATAAACTTCTTGAATGTGGTTTTGAGCACCTTGAGGGGTGCAGTTTTTAGAATGGTATCACTTTGGGGTATTTTCTATCATATAGACCCCTCAAAGTGACTTCAAATGTGATGCCGTCCTTAAAAATAAAATGGTGTTGCAGAAATGAGAAATCGCTGGTCAATTTTTAACCCTTATAACTTCCTAACAAAAAAAAATTTTGGTTACAAAATTGTGCTGATATAAAGGAAACATATGGGAAATGTTATTTATAAAGTTTTTTGTGTGCCATATCTCTGTGATTTTAGGCCATAAAAATTAAAAGTTGGAAAATTGCCAAATTTTCAAAATTTTTGCCAAATTTCCGTTTTGTTCACAAATAAACGCAAGTTGTATCAATGAAATTTTACCACTAACATGAAGTACAATATGTCACGAGAAAACAATGTCAGAATCACTGGGATCCCTGGAAGCGTACCAGAGTTATTACCTCATAAAGGGACAGTGGCAGAATTGTATAAATTGGCCCGATCATGAACGTGCAAACCACCTTTGGGGGTAAAAGGGTTAAGAGTAGTGTTGAGCATTCCGATACCGCAAGTATCGGGTATCGGCCAATATTAGCTGTATCGGAATTCTGATACTGACTTGCGATACTTTTTTCATATCGGATAACGGAATCGGAAGTTCCCATAATGCTATGAGCCTGCTCGCTTTGATTCAGCCAATGGGAATCCTCAGAAGTGTGGGCACATCCTGTTAGGCATGTAGGCATGTTAACTATTGGCATGGCTGTGATTGGCTGCTGAAATGATGTGATGATGCACTATAAAAGCCACTGCTGCCGCCATTTCTGGTCACTCTGCTGTGAATTCAGTTAGGGACAGGCTGCTGTTGAAGACTGTGAGGGACAGTTAGAAATAGTGATTCTACAAAACATATTGTGCTTTAACCAGGCTACATAAACCACCACTGTAGCTTTCTTTTCCCTAGCAGCAGTGTTCACAGCTGTCTGCAAGGGCTGTGTGAGTGCAGCTCACGCTGTGGAGTGGGTCCTGTAGCTACATCTGGTTTAGGCCGCCCAGCGTGCCTCACTGCTGCCTCATACATATTTTTCTTCTTGAGCTGCTTATTTTTCAAAAATTCTATCTAGTGTGCTTCCATCCGTATCCATATACGTTGGTTGCAAACACTAGTAGTAGACAGCGGAGCCTTTCTGCAGCCTTTCAGTGCTAGTGCCCACTTAGCTGCACTGTTCACGGCTGTCTGAGAGGTCTCTGACTGTGTGTGAGTGCAGCTCACGCTGAGTAGTGTGTCCTGCAGCTACGTCTGGTTGTAGGCTGCTCAGCGTGCTTCACTGCCTCACACATATTTTTCTTTAATTGCAGCTCATTTTTTCTTCTCCTATTAGTGTGCATCCATCCGTATCCATCTACATTGGTTGGTTGCAAATACTATATAGGAGTAGATAGAGGAGCCTTTTTTCTGGCTTGTGCCCTTCATCTGCAGCCAGATTAGTATTACCCAATTTTTTTGGAGCCTCATCTTTTGCATTGTAGGTTTCCTGCCTGCATTGTAATAGCTCCAAAAAGTTGGTGATACTATCACTTTCAAATCTTTGGTCACATCCTTTTAGTTTTTTTTTAAAAAAAAAACCAATAAAGTTCACCAAACACTACATTTGAAAGTTGTGTAGGCCACATTAGCTCCTATTAAAGTGTAGTCCACACACACACTTCATAAAATTAGTGTTTCTTCTACCTGTAACCAGCTGTTCAGGAATAAGCACACTAAGCCCCCCCTTTGTACTTTTCTGCCTATCTTTATCAGTCTAGCAAGATGAAGAAGGCAGGGAGTAAGGCACGTGGGCGTGGGCGTGGAGTTTCAGCAGGGAGAGGACGTGGGGATTCTGCAGGGAGAGGACGTGGGGATTCTGCAGGGAGAGGAAGTGGGGATTCTGTGCCTGCTGCAGGCACCAGTGAGTCAGCATCCCCCAGTTTTAACAGGCAACAGTCCTTTATGCGCAGCTTTGTAGGACCTCGCCATACCCCACTGCTGCGGGAGGAACAAATTGAGGCCGTTGTCGGATGGATGGCAGCTAACGCATCGACTTCAATGACTTCCACATCCTCTCAGGGCCAGAGCACCGAAGAGCAACCATCTGTCTCTTCACCACCTGCCAAAGTGCCCAGGCAGTCAGAGAGCCCTGGACAGGAGCCATCACAGTCTCTACTTCTGTTCTCTGAATCTGTTGGCTTGGAAAGAGGGGGCCAGCCAAGCAGCATTCCAGAATGTGAAGAAGAGGGAGTATGCAGTGATGCGCAACTTCTTTGTCCCTCTGAATCTGAAGAGGCGGGTGGGCCAGTGCCTATGGTCAGCACACCACAGTACGCATCAGATGATGACGAGACACAGGTGCCACTTTCTGGTGCGTACGGTGCTGGCGAGACAACCCAGGAGAAGCAGGTGTTTGAAGAGGGGAGCGTAGATGATGAGGTCCTTGACCCATCATGGCGTGAGGAACAGGAAGGTGGTGGGAGCGGCTCTGAGGAAGAGATTCCCCGAACGGCCAAAACAGGAGGGAGGGGGAGGGGGCAGAATTGGTTGACTGTAGCCTCCACTTCAGCACCCGTTAGGAGCATTCCTCTTTCAAAAGCCAAAACGGGCGCTCCCAAGACTTGCAGTGCGTGGTCTGTTATGAATGAGTCACCGTAGGAGGCAAAAACAGAATTGCTAGCTAAGTCCAGAAAACCAGAGAAGTTGGCAGCTATCGGATTGCAGACCACTGAACCTAACAACAACAACTAGCAGTAGCCGTGGGGGGTTCCTACGGTGCCCTAGACCCCTCGATCACAGCCGGAGAACTACATAGCCTAAAGACAGAAAGTGAAATCTAAACTGTCCCAGAGCAGACCCCAAAGCAATAGGCAGCCCCCATCATATAATGACGGTGAAGCAAGATGAAAAAACACTCATACAGATAGAAAGATAGGCTGAGCAAATGATGGGGCCCAAGCTAACTAAATAGGACAGGATAGAAAAGCTGCTGTCTGCAATCCGCCAAAACCCTCTCAAAGCAAGAGCCAACAGACTGATAGGGAAAAAAGCCCTGAAGACGCTAGGCTTCAAAAGACTATATCAGTACTCAGGTATTTTCTGAAGACAGAGCAAAAAGGAATTCAGCTCACCCAGCAGGGAAAGGAAGAAATCCAGAAAAACAAGGCAAAACAAAACCTAAGCACAAATGCAAAAAGCAGAGAAGAAAACTTAGCTTTTGAGGAGCAGGAATCAGACTGGTCTCCAAGAATCCCTCAGAGAAATCACCCGCAAGGCAGAAGGGCGTGGGCTGCCTTATATCCAGTCAGCAATTCCAGTCACCCAGTCATCATCATTCTGCTCAGATGCTTTGTAATCAGCCTCACTACCTTCCTTCACCAGAAGAGGGAGTTCATCAGACCTCAATGGTGAAGGGGAAAATGAACTCACAACAGTGGTCCTTTTTTGACACAGTTGCAGATGACATTTGCTTTGTCAAATGCAAGCTGTGTCATCAGAGAGTCAAAAGAGGGAAAAATGTCAGCAACCTCAATACCACTAATATGTGGAAACATGTGCGGACCAAGCATGAGGTGGAGTTACACAGACACACTGAAGACGTAGGCCAACGTACAGCACCACCTACCACCTCTTCAGCTCGTGTTGGGGCCTCTTCCTCCAGCTCACACACAGCTGGTTCGGCTTCCTCACAGGATCACCAAGGAAGAACCTCTGGCACTGTTGTCCGGAGACCCTGTGACATTCCACCCACAGCACCACGTTTCCAGTCATCCTCACACTCCCAGGCCACTCGACAGCCATCGGTAGCACAGGCATGGTATAAAAGGCGGCCATACTCGGCAAACCATCCCCGAGCGCAGCTTCTGAATGCTGGCATTGCCAAACTACTGGCACTTGAAATGCTCTCATTCAGGCTGGTGGAGACTGACACCTTCCGGGACTTCATGGCATTGGCAGTCCCACAATACACCATGCTCAGCCACTTTTATTTCAGCAGGCGAGCCGTCCCTGCCCTGCAGAAACATGTGGAGGGAAAAATAAAACATGCGCTACTAAACGCCGTTAGTAGCAATGTCCACCTGACCACTGATGCGTGGACCAGTAACCATGGACAGGGACGATACCTTTCCCTCACTGTCCATTGGGTCAATGTTGTGGAGCCGGGTACAGATCTGGAGAGTGGCGCTGAACGTGTTCTGCCAACTCCACGGATTGCAGGAATCCAGTCTGTACACATAGACTCCTCCTCCTACTCAAGTTCCTCAGAAACAGCGCAGCAGGAGCCTGTTATGACCGATATGAGCACAGCCGTGGCCAAACGTCAACAGGCCATACTCAAATTAATTTCTTTGGGGAATAGAAGCCACACAGCGCAGGAGCTCTGGAATGCCATCAAGCAGGAGAGCGACGTGTGGTTTGTGCCAGCGAATCTCCAGCCGGGCTTGGTAGTGTGTGACAATGGCCGAAATCTGGTGGCAGCTCTTGGCCTAGGCAACCTCACTCACATCCCATGTCTGGCACATGTGCTGAACTTGGTCGTGCAGAGCTTTCTGAGGGACTATCCGGATCTTGATGCACTGCTGCACAAGGTCCGCATAGAGTGCGCTCACTTGCGGCGTTCCAGCACGGCAAGATCGCGCCTTGCTGCTCTGCAGCGCCGATTCCGCCTTCCGGAACATCGCATCATATGTGACCTACCCACCAGGTGGAATTCAACGTTACATAGGTTGGAGCGGTTGTGTGAGCAGCAGGCAGCAGTCATGGAGTACCAGCTGCATCAGGTGCAAACAAGTCGCACTGCGCCGGTCACACTTCAGCACCACTGAGTGGGCCTCTATGAAGGACATCTGCCTCGATTTACGTGCCTTCGATGATTCCACGCAGATGGCGAGTGCAGATGATGCACTAGTCAGCATGACTGTCCCCCTTATCTGCCTGCTTCAAAAAACACTGCAAGCACTAAGGGAGGAGGTTTTGGAAGAGGTGGAGGATGAGGAGTCCCAAATGCCATCTGCTTCTGGACAGTCTGCGCAACGTGGTTCCTCACAAAGGCCTAGGCAGGGGACACTTTGTGAGGAGGATGAGGAGGAGTTGATGGAGGAGGAAGACATCTCTCCAGAGGAGGGAGGTACACAAAGCTCTAGTCAGTATGTACAGTGAGGGTGGGGTGATGCAGAGCAGGCAGAGATCACGCCTCAAGCAGGGGACAGCGGTTCTTTGGCAGTTGGGAGTCTGCAGCACATGGTTAATTTCATGCTGCAGTGCCTGAGAAACGACCGACGCATCGTCCACATTCTCTACATGGCTGATTATTGGGTGTACACCCTCCTAGATCCTCGCTACCGGGACAACTTACAAAGCCTCATACCAACGTTGAACCGGGAGCGTAAACTGCGGGAGTACCAAGACACACTGATGCAGTCCATCATGTTTTACATTCCACCCGACAGCAGTGGTGCTAGTGCTTTACAAAGCAGCTCTGTGTGTCGAGGCAGTGGAGGAAACACGGCACAAAGAGGGAGCAGAGGCAGCGCCTCAGCACAAGGCAACACCACCATGGCCCAAATGTGGCAAAGTTTTGTGTGTCCGCCACAATTGTCTACACCATCACAGACGGCTCCAGTCAGCAGGAGGCAACGTTTCTGTCAGATGGTGACAGATTACATGTCTTGCCCTGTCAGTGTACTCCCAGATGGCTCTTCCCCCTTCAAGTTTTGGGTCTCTAAGCTGGATACATGGCCAGAGCTTAGCCAGTATGCATTGGAGGTGCTGGCTTGCCCTGCTGCCAGTGTATTATCGGAACGCGTCTTTAGTGCCGTAGGTGGTGTACTAACAGACTGTTGTGTTATGAGCTCAATTTCTCCTTCACCTTTGATGTCCGATGAACTCCCTCTGCTGGTGAAAGGAGGTAGTGAAATTGATTTGGATGGGAAAAACCTGTCATCTGAACAGGTGGAGTGTGATTGGACATCCGGAATCTCTGAGTGGATATAAGGCCGCCGACGCCCTGCTGGGTTGCTGGTGATCCTCTCTGCTCTGAGCTCTGGCCTCCAGTTTAGTCCTGTTTACTAAAGCTAAATTTGTGCTCTGCTATCGTTCCATGAGATTTTGTCTGGTTTACTTAGTTTTTGTGTTCAGCCAGCCCTGGTTGGGACTGGCTGATCTCCATTTTTTGTTTCTGATCAGTTGATCTCTTTGCTCTGTTTTCAGAATATACCTGAATGTTGATATAGTGATTTTGAAGTCTAGTGACTTCAGGGCCTTTTCTATCAGATGTGTTGGACATTATTTTTGGCAGGGTTTTTGCGTGATTGCAGACAGTTGCCTTTCTTTCCTGTCCTATCTAGTTAGTGAGGGCCCCATCATTTGCTCAGCCTGTCTTTCTGTCTGTGTTTGTGTTTTCATCTGTTTTCACCGTCAATACATGTTGGGGGCTGTCTATTGCTTTGGGGTCTGCTCTGGGGCAGTTTAGATTCCCCTTTCTTTCTTTAGGTTTATTTAGTTCTCCGGCTGTGAACGAGGTGTCTAGGACCACAATAGGAACACCCCACGGCTACTGTTAGTTGTTGTGAATAGGATCAGGGGTCTGCAATCCGCTAGCTACCAACCTCTCCGGTTTTCTGGACTTAGCTTGTATTTTTGTTTTTTCCTCCTCCGGTGACTCATTCATAACAGAATCACCAGCCATACCGCAGATTCTAGGGTACTCAATAGCAGGAAAGAATTGAAAAAAAAAAAAAGTGTCAGAATTTTTTTTTTCAATGTATATTTTTTCCTCTTTTTCTCTGGGGCCGTAGGAAGAATTTTTTCTTAATGGAGATTAAGCAATTGTCTGATCGTGTGGAGCAGCTGGCTGCTGAAGTGCGGGGAATTTCCACGTATCTTGCTCATTCACATGCTGCTGAACCAAAGATTCCTACTCCTGATGTGTTTTTTGAGGATCGGTCTAAATTTTTGAATTTTAAGAATAATTGTAAATTATTTCTTGCCTTGAAGCCTAACTCATCGGGGAGCTCTGCGCAGCAGGTTAAAATTGTCATCTCTTTGCTGCGCGGCGATCCCCTGGATTGGGCGTTTTCTTTGACACCTGATGATCCTATTCTAACTAATGTGGATGCATTTTTTCAAGCCTTGGGGTTGTTGTATGATGAACCTAATGGTATTGATCAAGCTGAGAAAGCCCTGTTGGCATTGAGCCAGGGTCAGGATTCTGCAGAGTTATACTGTCAAAAATTCCGAAAGTGGGCGGTCCTTACCACCTGGAATGATGGTGCCTTGACAGCTCTTTCGGAATGGTTTGTCAGAAACCGTAAAAGATACTATGGTGGGATTTCCTGTTCCCTCTGGTCTTGACGATTCTATGTCATTAGCCATTCAGGTCGATCGGCGTTTATGTGAACGTAAAAGTACACGAGACATGTTGCCACCTGTTGAACAAATGTCTGAACCTATGCAATGTGATAGAGTTTTGTCTAGGGCGCAACGTCAGGAGTTCAGATGGAGTAATAAGCTGTGTTTTTTCTGTGGAGATGCCTCTCATATTGTTTCTGTCTGCCCTAAACGAGAGAAACGTTTTGCACACACATTTGCTGTGGGTGGTGTACAACCTAAGTTTCTTCTGGCAATTACTCTGATCTGCTCCCTGTCCACATTTTCCGCTAAGGCTTTTGTGGATTCAGGAGCGGCTCTGAACCTGATGGACTTGGATTTTGCTAAACATTGTGGGTTTCCTATGACACCTCTGCGGACGCCTATCCCTTTGAGGGGTATTGATGATACTCCTTTGGAGAAGAATAAACCTCAGTTTTGGACCCAGGTGGTAATGCGGGTCGCCCCAGACCATGAAGAAAATTGCAGATTTTTGGTGTTGCATAATTTGCATGATACCATTGTTCTGGGATTTCCCTGGTTGCAAATTCATAATCCAGTTTTGGATTGGAAATCTGTGTCTGTGGTGAGTTGGGGTTATCGGTGTGCTCTTGGTGATGCTCCTGTTTTCTCCACCTCTCCCCAGTCGCATGATGTTCCTGACTATTTGGCTGATTTTTATGATGTATTTAGTGGGAATAAGTCTGCGTCTTTGCCTCCTCATAGGAGTTATAACTGTGCAATTGAGCTGAGCCCTGGGTGTAAATTTCCCAAGGGTCGACTTTTCAATTTATCTGTACCCGAGCATGAGGCTATGCAATCTTATATTAAGGAGTCATTGGAGAAGGGTCATATTAGACCATCCTCTTCACCCTTGGGTGCTGTTTTTTTTTTCGTGGCCAAGAAAGATGGTTCATTAAGGCCTTGTATTGACTATCGTTCACTCAACAAAATTACTGTTAAATATCAGTATCCGTTACCCCTGATTTCTGATCTATTCTCCAGAGTTAAAGGTGCTTGCTGGTTTACCAAGCTTGACCTCAGGGGGGCGTATAATCTTATTCGCATTAAGCATGGGGATGAATGGAAGACGGCGTTTAATACTCCGGAGGGATATTTTGAGTACCTGATGATGCCTTTTGGGTTCACTAATGCCCCTTCTGTCTTCCAGTGCTTCATGAATGATATTTTCCGAGACTTTGTGAATAAATTTTTGATCATCTATCTGGATGATATTTTGATCTTTTCCAGGGATTGGGACTCTCATGTGGAACATGTTCGGACTGTGTTCCGGATTTTGAGGGAGAATTCCCTGTATGTTAAGGGATCGAAATGCCTTTTTGGTGTACAGAGTATTTCATTTTTATGATTTATTTTGTCTCCGTCAACTATTGAAATGGACCCGGCCAAGGTACAGGCCATTTATGATTGGGTTCAGCCCACTTCTTTGAAGGCCCTCCAGAAGTTTTTGGGTTTTGCTAATTTTTATCGTAAATTTATAGCTAATTTTTCTGGGATTGCCAAACCATTGACTGATTTGACTAAGAAGGGTGCTGATGTGCTGAATTGGTCTCCAGAGGCTGTTTCTTCCTTTCAGGAGCTTAAGCGGAGGTTCACTTCTGCTCCGGTTTTGCGGCAACCTGATGTCTCACTCCCGTTTCAGGTAGAGGTGGACGCTTCTCAGATTGGTGCTGGAGCTGTTTTGTCCCAAAAAGATCCGGTAACATCTAAAATGAATTCCTGTGCTTTCTTTTCCCGATTGTTCTCCCCATCCGAAGGCAACTATGATGTGGGGAATCGGGAACTGTTAGCCATGAAATGGGCATTTGAGGAGTGGAGACATTGGTTGGAGGGAGCTAAACATCAAGTCGTGGTCCTTACTGACCACAAGAATTTGATTTAACTTGAGTCGGCCAAACGCTTGAATCCTAGACAGGCTAGGTGGGCCTTGTTTTTCACACGTTTTGATTTTGTGGTCTCTTTTCTTCCGGGCACTAAGAATGTCAAGGCAGACGCCCTCTCTAGGAGTTTCTTTGCTGATTCTCCTATTGTGACCAAGCCTGCTACCATCTTAGGTGAGGGGGTAGTTCTTTCTGCCATCTCGCCCGATTTGAGACGTGCTCTGGAAGAGTTACAGGAGGACAAACCTGAGCGTTGTCCCATTGGAAAATTTGTATGTTCCTGACCAGTGGAGGAAGAGAGTAATGTCTGAAGTTCATTGCTCCGCATTGGCTGGTCATCCAGGTATTTTTGGTACTAGAGATTTGGGGAGTCGGTCTTTTTGGTGGCCCGCCTTGTCTCGTGATGTCTGGAATTTTGTGTAGTCCTGTGGGACTTGCTCCCGGTCTAAACCTTGTTCTCGCTCTATTGGGTTATGATGCCTTTGCCGGTGCGCAGGAGGCCATGGACCCATATTTCAATGGATTTTATTTCTGATATGCCTGTCTCTCAGAGAATGACTGTTATTTGGGTGATTTGTGATAGATTCTCTAAGATGGTCCATCTTGTACCACTCACTAAGTTGCTATCTTCCTCAGAGTTGGTGCCCTTGTTTTTGCAACAGGTGGTTCGCTTTCATGGGATTCCTGAGAACATTGTGTCTGACAGAGAAGTTCAGTTTGTTTCTAGATTTTGGAGGACTTTTTGTTCCAAGCTGGGAATTCAGTTGTCCTTCTCCTCTGCGTTTCACCCTCAGACCAATGGGCAGACGGAGAGAACAAACCAGACTTTGGAGTCTTATTTGAGATGTTTTATTTCTGCTGATCAGGATGATTGGGTTTCATTTTTGCCATTGGCCAAATTTGCTTTAAATAATAGAGCTAGTTCTGCCACTTTGATGTCACCTTTTTTTTGTAACTTTGGGTTTCATCCTCGATTCTCTTCAGGGCAGGTGGAGTCTTCTGCCTGCCCAGGTGTTGAGACTGTGGTGGAAAGAATGCACCAGATTTGGGACCAAGTGGTGGATAAGTTGTCTCTCTCCCAGGAAATGGCCCAGCAGTTTTCCAACCGGCATAGGACCATTGGTCCCCGGTTTAAGGTGGGTGATATGGTTTGGTTGTCATCAAAGAATATCTCTATGAAGGTGGCTTCTCCAAAGTTTAAACCTAGATTTATTGGACCTTACAAGATTTTGGAGATTCTTAATCCGGTCTCTTTTCGATTGGCTCTTCCTGTTACTTTCAAAATCCATAATGTGTTTCATAAGTCTCTGTTGAAGAGGTTTGTTGAGCCAGTAGTTCCTGTGGTGGCACCTCCTGACCCTGTATTGGTTGAAGGTAATGTGGAATATGAGGTTGAGAAGATACTGGATTCTCGTCTGGCTAGACGGAGACTCCAGTATTTGGTTAAGTGGAAGGGTTATGGCCAGGAGGATAATTCTTGGGTCTCTGCATCCGATATTCATGCCGAAAGATTGGTTCGTGCTTTTCATCGGGCCCATCCAGATCGCCCTGGTGGCGTGGATGAGGGTTCGGTGACCCCTCCTCAAGGGGGAGGTACTGTTATGAGCTCAATTTCTCCTTCACCTTTAATGTTCGATGAACTCCCTCTGCTGGTGAAAAGAGGTAGTGAAATTGATTTGGATAGGAAAAACCTGTCATCTGAACAGGTGGAGTGTGATTGGACATCCGGAATCTCTGAGTGGATATAAGGCCGCCGACGCCCTGCTGGGTTGCTGGTGATCCTCTCTGCTCTGAGCTCTGGCCTCCAGTTTAGTCCTGTCTACTAAAGCTAAGTTTTTGCTCTGCTATTGTTCCATGAGATTTTGTCTGGTTTACTTAGTGTTTGTGTTCAGCCAGCCCTGGTTGGGACTGGCTGAACTCCATTTTTTATTTCTGATCAGTTGATCTCTTTGCTCTGTTTTCAGAATATACCTGAGTGCTGATATAGTGATTTTGAAGTCTAGTGACTTCAGGGCCTTTTCTATCAGACGTGTTGGACATTATTTTTGGCAGGGTTTTTGCGTGATTGCAGACAGTTGCTATTCTTTCCTGTCCTATCTAGTTAGTGAAGGCCCCATCGTTTGCTCAGCCTGTCTTTCTGTCTGTGTTTGTGTTTTCATCTGTTTTCACCGTCAATACATGTTGGGGGCTGTCTATTGCTTTGGGGTCTGCTCTGGGGCAGTTTAGATTTCCTCTTTCTTTCTTTAGGTTTATTTAGTTCTCCGGCTGTGAACGAGGTGTCTAGGTCCACCGTAGGAACACCCCATGGCTACTGTTAGTTGTTGTGAATAGGATCAGGGGTCTGCAATCCGCTAGCTACCAACCTCTCCGGTTTTCTGGAATTAGCTTGTATTTTTGTTTTTCCTCCTCCAGTGACTCATTCATAACACCGTCGCACGCGACTATCTTCTGATAACGTCGACCGGCTTACTTTTCTGAAAATGAACAAGGCCTGGATCTCTCCAGAATTTGCCAGTCCTCTTCCCGACTAAATAATTGGTTGGCAACTTTATCCAGGTCTCCTGGTTTGTTCATGTTTCTACCACCTGAACTATAATCCCTGGGCTTCAACACAGCCAGTTGTCGCTCAGATGTATCGTCTGCACAGAGAAAAAACACACTAGCTCCTGTGTTAGTGGGGTTCAGTAACGACAGCTGCTCCCCTGCTGTGTGGACAGCAAAGTCTTCTGCTCCATCCACATTAAAACTCCTACTGATTTTTAACCGTGCTCCACTTAGGCCTCTGGCTCCACTGTCTCTAGTATTTCCCCTGGCCTCCAACCCCACCTGTTACAGCTCTGAAGTGGCGTCTGCACAATCCACACTTGTTCCTGTGTTACTTGGGCTCAGTCACGTCAGTTGATCCCCTGATGTGTGTCCGGCAAGGTCTTCTGCTCTGTCCACATTCCCACTAGTAGTGTAAATGAGGACAGAGCAGGAGACCTTGCCAGACACACATCAGGGAATCATCTGACGGGACTGAGCCCCAGTAACACAGGAACAAGTGTGGATTGTGCTGATGCCACTTCAGAGCTGTAACTGGCGGGGTTGGAGGCCAGGGGAAATACTAGAGAGAGTGGAGCCAGAGGTCTAAGTGGAGCACGGTTACAATCAGTTGTAGCCTACAACCTCTAGAAAACCAGCTGCAAGTTGGCCTCCGCCTGCTGGATGCCTCATGCTGAGCTCCAACAACGCCTGTTGGTGTTCAGAAGTGCCATCTTCACAGAGAAAAACACACTAGCTCCTGTGTTAGTGGGGTTCAGTAATGCCAGCTGTTCCCCTGCTGTGTAGACGGCAATGTCTCCTGCTGCCTCCACATGCCAACAACATCAGGCCTCAGCCTGCTCCATGCCTCATCCTGGGCTCCAACAACGCCAGTTCGTGTTCAGAAGTGCCGTCTTCACAGAGAAAAACACAGTAGCTCATGTGTTAGTGGGGTTCAGTAACGCCAGCTGCTCCCCTGCTGTGTAGACGGCAATGTCTCATGCTGACTCCACATGCCCAAAACATCAGGCCTCAGCCTGCTCCCTGCCTCAACCTGGGCCCCAACAACGCCAGTTGGTGTTCAGAAGTGTCATCTTCCCAGAGAAAAACACACTAGCTCCTGTGTTAGTGGGGTTCAGTAACACCAGCTGTTCCCCTGCTGTGTAGACGGCAATGTCTCCTGCTGACTCCACATGCCCAAAACATCAGGCCTCAGGCTGCTCCATGCTTCAACTTGGGCTTCAGCAACGCCAGTTGGTGTTCAGAAGTGTCGTCTTCCCAGAGAAAAACACATTAGCTCCTGTCTTAGTGGGGTTCAGTAATGCCAGCTGTTCCCCTGCTGTGTAGACGGCAAAGTCTCCTGCTGCCTCCACATGCCAACAACATCAGGCCTCAGCCTGCTCCATGATTCATCCTGGGCTCCAACAACGCCAGTTGGTGTTCAGAAGTGCCGTCTTCACAGAGAAAAACACACTAGCTCCTGTGTTAGTGGGGTTCAGTAATGCCAGCTGTTCCCCTGCTGTGTAGACGGCAAAGTCTCCTGCTGCCTCCACATGCCAACAACATCAGGCCTCAGCCTGCTCCATGTCTCATACTGGGCTCCAACAACGCCAGTTGGTGTTCAGAAGTGCCATCTTCACAGAGAACAACACACTAGCTCCTGTGTTAGTGGGGTTCAGTAATGCCAGCTGTTCCCCTGCTGTGTAGACGGCAATGTCTCCTGTTGCCTCCACATGCCAACAACATCAGGCCTCAGCCTGCTCCATGCCTCATCCTGGGCTCCAACAACGTCAGTTGGTGTTCAGAAGTGCCGTCTTCCCAGAGAAAAACACACTAGCTCCTGTGTTAGTGGGGTTCAGTAACGCCAGATGCTCCCCTGCTGTGTAGACGGCAAAGTCTCCTGCTGCCTCAACATGCCAACAACATCAGGCCTCAGCCTGCTCCATGCCTCATCCTGGGCTCCAACAACGCCAGTTGGTGTTCAGAAGTGCAGTCTTCACAGAGAAAAACACACTAGCTCCTGTGTTAGTGGGGTTCAGTAACGCCAGCTGTTCCCCTGCTGTGTAGACGGCAATGTCTCCTGCTGACTCCACATGCCTAAAACATCAGACCTCAGCCTGCTCCATGCCTCAACCTGGGCTTCAGCAACGCCAGTTGGTGTTCAGAAGTGTCGTCTTCACAGAGAAAAACACACTAGCTCCTGTCTTAGTGGGGTTCAGTAATGTCAGCTGTTCCCCTGCTGTGTAGACGGCAAAGTCTCCTGCTGCCTCCACATGCCAACAACATCAGGCCTCAGCCTGCTCCATGATTCATCCTGGGCTCCAACAACGCCAGTTGGTGTTCAGAAGTGCCGTCTTCCCAGAGAAAAACACACTAGCTCCTGTGTTAGTGGGGTTTAGTAACGCCAGCTGCTCCCTTGCTGTGTAGACGGAAATGTCTCATGCTGACTCCACATGCCCAAAAAATCAGGCCTCAGCCTGCTCCCTGCCTCAACCTGGGCCCCAACAACGCCAGTTGGTGTTCAGAAGTGTCATCTTCCCAGAGAAAAACACACTAGCTCCTGTGTTAGTTGGGTTCAGTAACACCAGCTGTTCCCCTGCTGTGTAGACGGCAATGTCTCCTGCTGACTCCACATGCCCAAAACATCAGGCCTCAGCCTGCTCCATGCCTCAACCTGGGCTTCAGCAACGCCAGTTGGTGTTCAGAAGTGTCGTCTTCCCAGAGAAAAACACACTAGCTCCTGTGTTAGTGGGGTTCAGTAATGCCAGCTGTTCCCCTGCTGTGTAGACGGCAAAGTCTCCTGCTGCCTCCACATGCCAACAACATCAGGCCTCAGCCTGCTCCATGTCTCATACTGGGCTCCAACAACGCCTGTTGGTGTTCAGAAGTGCCATCTTCACAGAGAACAACACACTAGCTCCTGTGTAAGTGGGGTTCAGTAATGCCAGCTGTTCCCCTGCTGTGTAGATGGCAATGTCTCCTGTTGCCTCCACATGCCAACAACATCAGGCCTCAGCCTGCTCCATGCCTCATCCTGGGCTCCAATAACGCCAGTTGGTGTTCAGAAGTGCCGTCTTCCCAGAGAAAAACACACTAGCTCCTGTGTTAGTGGGGTTCAGTAACGCCAGCTGCTCCCCTGCTGTGTAGATGGCAATGTCTCATGCTGACTCCACATGCCCAAAACATCAGGCCTCAGCCTGCTCCCTGCCTCAACCTGGGCCCCAACAACGCCAGTTGGTGTTCAGAAGTGTCATCTTCCCAGAGAAAAACACACTAGCTCCTGTGTTAGTGGGGTTCAGTAACACCAGCTGTTCCCCTGCTGTGTAGACGGAAAAGTCTCCTGCTGCCTCCACATGCCAACAACATCAGGCCTCAGCCTGCTCCATGTCTCATACTGGGCTCCAACAACGCCAGTTGGTGTTCAGAAGTGCCATCTTCACAGAGAACAACACACTAGCTCCTGTGTAAGTGGGGTTCAGTAATGCCAGCTGTTCCCCTGCTGTGTAGACGGCAAAGTCTCCTGCTGACTCCACATGCCAACATCAGGCCTCAGCCTGCTCCATGATTCATCCTGGGCCCCAACAACGCCAGTTGGTGTTCAGAAGTGTCATCTTCCCAGAGAAAAACACACTAGCTCCTGTGTTAGTGGGGTTCAGTAATGCCAGCTGTTCCCCTGCTGTGTAGACGGCAAAGTCTCCTGCTGCCTTCACATGCCAACAACATCAGGCCTCAGCCTGCTCCATGATTCATCCTGGGCTCCAACAACGCCAGTTGGTGTTCAGAAGTGCCGTCTTCACAGAGAAAAACACACTAGCTCCTGTGTTAGTGGGGTTCAGTAATGCCAGCTGCTCCCTTGCTGTGTAGACGGAAATGTCTCATGCTGACTCCACATGCCCAAAAAATCAGGCCTCAGCCTGCTCCCTGCCTCAACCTGGGCCCCAACAACGCCAGTTGGTGTTCAGAAGTGTCATCTTCCCAGAGAAAAACACACTAGCTCCTGTGTTAGTGGGGTTCAGTAACACCAGCTGTTCCCCTGCTGTGTAGACGGCAATGTCTCCTGCTGACTCCACATGCCCAAAACATCAGGCCTCAGCCTGCTCCATGCCTCAACCTGGGCTTCAGCAACCCACATGCCCAAAACATCAGGCCTCAGCCTGCTCCATGTCTCATACTGGGCTCCAACAACGCCTGTTGGTGTTCAGAAGTGCCATCTTCACAGAGAACAACACACTAGCTCCTGTGTAAGTGGGGTTCAGTAATGCCAGCTGTTCCCCTGCTGTGTAGACGGCAATGTCTCCTGTTGCCTCCACATGCCAACAACATCAGGCCTCAGCCTGCTCCATGCCTCATCCTGGGCTCCAATAACGCCAGTTGGTGTTCAGAAGTGCCGTCTTCCCAGAGAAAAACACACTAGCTCCTGTGTTAGTGGGGTTCAGTAACGCCAGCTGCTCCCCTGCTGTGTAGATGGCAATGTCTCATGCTGACTCCACATGCCCAAAACATCAGGCCTCAGCCTGCTCCCTGCCTCAACCTGGGCCCCAACAACGCCAGTTGGTGTTCAGAAGTGTCATCTTCCCAGAGAAAAACACACTAGCTCCTGTGTTAGTGGGGTTCAGTAACACCAGCTGTTCCCCTGCTGTGTAGACGGAAAAGTCTCCTGCTGCCTCCACATGCCAACAACATCAGGCCTCAGCCTGCTCCATGTCTCATACTGGGCTCCAACAACGCCAGTTGGTGTTCAGAAGTGCCATCTTCACAGAGAACAACACACTAGCTCCTGTGTAAGTGGGGTTCAGTAATGCCAGCTGTTCCCCTGCTGTGTAGACGGCAAAGTCTCCTGCTGACTCCACATGCCAACATCAGGCCTCAGCCTGCTCCATGATTCATCCTGGGCCCCAACAACGCCAGTTGGTGTTCAGAAGTGTCATCTTCCCAGAGAAAAACACACTAGCTCCTGTGTTAGTGGGGTTCAGTAATGCCAGCTGTTCCCCTGCTGTGTAGACGGCAAAGTCTCCTGCTGCCTTCACATGCCAACAACATCAGGCCTCAGCCTGCTCCATGATTCATCCTGGGCTCCAACAACGCCAGTTGGTGTTCAGAAGTGCCGTCTTCACAGAGAAAAACACACTAGCTCCTGTGTTAGTGGGGTTCAGTAATGCCAGCTGTTCCCCTGCTGTGTAGACGGCAAAGTCTCCTGCTGCCTCCACATGCCAACAACATCAGGCCTCAGCCTGCTCCATGCCTCATCCTGGGCTCCAACAACGCCAGTTGGTGTTCAGAAGTGCCGTCTTCACAGAGAAAAACACATTAGTTCCTGTGTTAGTGGGGTTCAGTAATGCCAGCTGTTCCCCTGCTGTGTAGACGGCAAAGTCTCCTGCTGCCTCCACATGCCAACAACATCAGGCCTCAGCCTGCTCCATGCCTCATACTGGGCTCCAACAACGCCAGTTGGTGTTCAGAAGTGCCATCTTCACAGAGAAAAACACATTAGCTCCTGTGTAAGTGGGGTTCAGTAATGCCAGCTGTTCCCCTGCTGTGTAGACGGCAATGTCTCTTGCTGCCTCCACATGCCAACAACATCAGGCCTCAGCCTGCTCGATGCCTCATCCTGGGCTCCAACAACGCCAGTTGGTGTTCAGAAGTGCCGTCTTCCCAGAGAAAAACACACTAGCTCCTGTGTTAGTGGGGTTCAGTAACCCCAGCTGCTCCCCTGCTGTGTAGACGGCAATGTCTCCTGCTGACTCCACATGCCCAAAACATCAGGCCTCAGCCTGCTCCCTGCCTCAACCTGGGCTCCAACAACGCCAGTTGGTGTTCAGAAGTGCCGTCTTCACAGAGAAAAACACACTAGCTCCTGTGTTAGTGGGGTTCAGTAATGCCAGCTGTTCCCCTGCTGTGTAGACGGCAAAGTCTCTTGCTGCCTCCACATGCCAACAACATCAGGCCTCAACCTGCTCCATGCCTCATCCTGGGCTCCAACAACGCCAGTTGGTGTTCAGAAGTAATAATAATTATAATAATCTTTATTTTTATATAGCGCTAACATATTCCGCAGCGCTTTACAGTTTGCACACATTTCATCACTGTCCCCGATGGGGCTCACAATCTAAATTCCCTATCAGTATGTCTTTGGAGAAGTGCCGTCTTCCCAGAGAAAAACACACTAGCTCCTGTGTTAGTGGGGTTCAGTAACGCCAGTTGTTCCCTTGGTGTGTAGACTAGTGTTGAGCATTCCGATACCGCAAGTATCGGGTATCGGCCGATACTTGCTGTATCGGAATTCCGATACCGACTTCCAATATTTTTTCAATATCGGAATTCGGCATCGGAATCGGAAGTTCAGTTGATTGACGGCCTGACGTCATCATGATGCGCGGTGTGTGCGCATCATGATGCGCCGTCATTTCGGGCCTTCCGGGGGTCTCTGCCGGCCTGCCGGGGGCTGTGCCGGCCTGCCGGGGGGCTGTGTGGACTGCCCGGGGTCTCTGCTGGCCTGCCGGGGGGCTGTGCCGGCCTGCCGGTGGTCTGTGCACCCTGTGGGGGTCTGTACCGGCCTGCCGGGGGGCTGTGCCGGCCTGCCGGGGGGCTGTGCTGATGTCCGGGGGTCTGTGCAAGCATCGTCCGATGGGACTACAAGTCCCATCGGGCGATGCCTGCTACCATGACAGTGATTGACACATTAGCCAATGATGGGACAGTAGTAGTCCCATCATCCGGCTAATGTGTTAAATGTTAAAAAAAAAAAAAAAAAAAAAAAAATACTACATACATACTACATGCATGCTACATACATACTACATGCTACATACATACCACATATATACTACATG
Source organism: Dendrobates tinctorius (assembly GCF_039654945.1). Taxonomy (NCBI): domain Eukaryota; kingdom Metazoa; phylum Chordata; class Amphibia; order Anura; family Dendrobatidae; genus Dendrobates; species Dendrobates tinctorius. The sequence continues at coordinate 13,903,310 of NW_027361797.1, read as the reverse complement.
CATGCTACATACATACTACATGCTACATACATACTACATATATACTACATACATACTACATACATGCTACATACATACTACATGCATACTACATACATACTACATGCTACATACATACTACATACATACTACATGCATGCTACATACATACTACATGCTACATACATACTACATATATACTACATGCATGCTACATACATACTACATGCTACATACATACTACATACATACTACATACATGCTACATACATACTGCATGCTACATACATACTACATACATACTACATACATACTACATGCATGCTACATACATACTACATGCTACATACATACCACATACATACTACATGCATGCTACATGCATACTACATGCTACATACATACCACATACATACTACATACATGCTACATATATACTACATGCATGCTACATACATACTACATACATACCACATATATACTACATACATACAATACATACATAGACATACAGTACATATAACATAGAGTAACATACTTACCAATACTTGTCACATTGTTCCCCGAAGCCATTGTCTTTCCGGAATAAATATTAACATAACAAACCACAAAAATACTCACCCACGATCCGAAGCAGTCCACGAGTGTGTCCCACGACGATCTTGGGTAGAGAACTGCAGCATCAGATGATGCTGCCGTTCTCTACGGGCTGCAGGAATCCAATGACGGAAGGTAGGTATCCTTCCGCACTGTATTCCTCCGCCACTTAAAAAAAAAAAAGTCCCTAGTCTCACTTTATGCCATTGCTGCGTGGGAATTTCCCACACAGCAATGGCATAAAGTGAGACTAGGGACTTTTTTTTTTTTAAGTGGCGGAGGAATACAGTGCGGAAGGATACCTACCTTCCGTCATTGGATTCCTGCAGCCAGTAGAGAACGGCAGCAACAGCTGATGCTGCAGTTCTCTACCCAAGATCGTCGTGGGACACACTCGTGGACTGCTTCGGATCGTGGGTGAGTATTTTTGTGGTTTGTTATGTTAATATTTATTCCGGAAAGACAATGGCTTCGGGGAACAATGTGACAAGTATTGGTAAGTATGTTACTCTATGTTATATGTACTGTATGTCTATGTATGTATTGTATGAATGTATTGTATGTATGTAGTATATATGTGGTATGTATGTAGCATGCATGTAGTATATATGTAGTATGTATGTAGCATGCATGTAGTATATATGTAGTATGTATGTAGCATGCATGTAGTATATATGTAGTATGTATGTAGCATGTAGTATGTATGTAGCATGCAAGTAGTATATATGTAGCATGCATGTAGTATGTATGTAGCATGCATGTAGTATGTATATGGTATGTATGTAGCATGTAGTATGTATGTAGCATGCATGTAGTATATATGTGTTATGTATGTGGTATGTATGTAGCATGCATGTAGTATGTATGTAGCATGCATGTAGTATGTATGTAGTATATATGTAGTATGTATGTAGCATGTAGTATGTATGTAGTATGTATGTAGCATGCATGTAGCATGCAGTATGTATGTAGCATGCATGTAGTATATATGTAGTATGTATGTAGCATGTAGTATGTAGGATGCATGTAGTATATATGTAGTATGTAGCATGTAGTATGTATGTAGCATGCATGTAGTATATATGTGTTATGTATGATGCATGTAGCATGCATGTAGTATGTATGTAGCATGCAGTATGTATGTAGCATGCATGTAGTATATATGTAGTATGTATGTTGCATGTAGTATGAATGTAGCATGTATGTAGTATGCATGTTGTATGTATGTAGCATGTAATTTTTTTTTTTTTTTTTTTTACATTTAACACATTAGCCGGATGATGGGACTACTACTGTCCCATCATTGGCTAATGTGTCAATCACTGTCATGGTAGCAGGCATCGCCCGATGGGACTTGTAGTCCCATCGGACGATGCCTGCACAGACCCCCGGAGACTGCACAGACCACCGGCAGGCCGGCACAGCCCCCCGGCAGGCCGGCACAGCCCCCCGGAGCCGGCACAGCCCCCCGGCAGGCCGGCACAGCCCCCCGGAGCCTGCACAGACCACCGGCAGGCCGGCACAGACCACCGGAGCCTGCACAGACCCCCTGGCAGGCCGGCACAGCCCCCCGAAAGGCCCGTACAGACCCCAGAGAGGCTGTACAAGGGCAGGAAAGGGTTTTTCTTATTCCGATACCGGAAGTCCCATAGACTTGAATGGGACTTCCGGTATCGGAATCGGCGATACCGATACTTTTTTTAAAGATCGGCCGATACCATCCGATACGATACTTTGAAGTATCGGACGGTATCGCTCAACTCTAGTGTAGACGGCAAAGTCTCCTGCTCCATCCACATTCAAACTACTATTGATTTTTAACCATGCTCCACTTAGGCCTCTGGCTCCACTGTCTCTAGTTTTTCCCCCGGCCTCCAACCCCGCCAGTTGCTGCTCTGAAGTGGCGCCTGCACAATCCACACTTGTTCCTGAGTTACTGGAGCTCAGTCACGTCAGTTGATCCCCTGATGTGTTTCTGGCAAGGTCTCCTGCTCTGTCCATATTCCCATTACTAGTAGTGTGAATGAGGACTGAGCAGGAAACCTTGCCAGACACACATCAGGGGATCAACTGACGTGACTGAGCCACAGTAACACAAAAGCAAGTGTGGATTGTGCAGACGCCACTTCAGAGCTGTAACTGGCGGGGTTTGAGGCCAGGGGAAATACTAGAGACAGTGGAGCCAGAGGCCATAGTGGAGCAAGGTTACAATCAGTAGTAGTCTACAACCTCTATAAAACCAGCTGCAAGTTGGCCTCTGCCTGCTGCATGCTTCATCCTGGGCTCCAACACAGCCAGTTGTAGCTTGGAAGTGTCGTCTGCACAGATACAAACACTCACTCCTGTGTCTGTGGGGTTCAGTAACGCCAGCTGTTCCCCTGCTGTGCGGATGGCAAAGTCTCCTGCTGCCTCCAAAATCACGCAACATCTTATTTTCTACTTGCTCCAAGTAGGCCTCAGCCTGCTCGGTGCATTGATCCTGGGCTCCAACACAGCCAGTTGTAGCTTGGAAGTGCCGTCCGCACAGATAGAAACACTCGCTCCAGTGTCTGTGGGGTTCAGTAACGCCAGCTGCTCCCCTGCTGTGTGAATGGCAAAGTCTCCTGCTGCCTACACCGTCACACTACTGCTGATTTTTAACCGTGGTCCACTTCGGCCTCTTGCTCTACTGTCTCTAGTATTTCCCCTGGCCTTCAACCCCGCCAGTCGCTGCTCTGAAGTGTCGTCTGCACAATCCACAGTTGTTCCTGTGTTACTGGGGCTCAGTCACGTCAGTTGATCCCCTGATTTGTGTCCAGCAATGTCTCCTGCTCTGTCCCCATTCCCATTACTAGTAGTGGGAATGTGGACAGAGCAGGAGACCTTGCCGGACACACATCATGGAATCAACTGACGTGACTGAACCCCTGTAACCCAGGAACAAGTGTGGATTGTGCAGATGACACTTCAGAGCAGCAACTGCCGGGGTTGGAGGCCAGGGGAAATACTAGAGACAGTAGAGCCAAAGGCCGAAGTGGAGCACGGTTACAATCAGTAGTTGTGTACAACCAATATAAAACTCGCTCCAAGTATGCCTCACCCTGCTGCATGATTGACCCCTGGGCTCCAACATCGCCAGTTGCTGCTCTGAAGTGTCTTTGGCACGGGTACTCCCTCCTGCCCAGCCTGTTTCCAGCACGCCTGCTGTTTCCAGGTAGTGTCAACGTCACTTTGCCACCGATACGTTGTCCTGTCGTGTTGCGGTCGGATTAGCCGAGTCTATGGTGCCGGTAGATTCGGTGCTTCCTATGTGGGCTGCGGGTTCTGGTAATAGGACAAGCACCCCCTGTTGGACTATGGGATTCGGTAACTGCGTCCTGCTCGCGGCCTTGCAACTGTCACGTCCGCCATGTCTGTTTGTCTCAAGAACTCCTGGAGCGATGTGCATGCGCATGTTTTGTCTGCTGTCCTGCATGTTCCCTAGAGCAGTGTGCAGACTCACCTCATGTCTGAGCTGCAGGATGCCTGCGTTTCTGCTCTGCCTTCTGTGATCTTCTCGTCATGTCTGGAGTCCTTGATCATGTGACGTTTCTTAAGATCCTGCACTGTCTGGTTCTGCAATCATCTCGTCATGTCTAGAATCCCGGATCATGTGTTCTTCCTAGGATCCTGCACTGGTTGGTTCGGTGATCATCTCGTCATGTCTGAAACCCTGATCATGTGATGTTTCCTAAGATCCTGCACTGTCTGGTTCTGCTATCGTCTCGTCATGTCTAGAATCCCGGAAGTGCTCCCCTGGTCCTGACCTGGAGGAGGAGGTGCTATGCCCTATATCAGGCCGCCTCTTCCTATGCTCAGGGCCTGATTATTGTGTTGCTTCCCTGCAAGGCTCTGGGTCTGTGGGGTTGCTCCCTCTATTCTGTGCCCTTGCACTTTGCTCTGTAGTGCGTCTCTGCACACGCTCCGTGCTCGTATTCCGCCTCTTGTCTTGTGTTGTCTCTCGTGCCATGTTTGTCTTTGCCTTGCTTTGCCTTGTAGTCCTTCTGCTGTTCTTTGTCTTAGTCTGTTTTGCTATGTCTCGCCTTAGCTATGCTTTGACTTGTAGTCCTTCCTGTGTTCTCTGCCTCGCCTGTTTTGCCATGTCTTGCTTTTGCTATGCTTTGACTTGTAGTCCTCCCTGTGTTCTCTTCCTTGCTATTCCTTGCTTTGTGTTCCTCCCTATGGTCTCAGTCTTTGCTTGCTCTGCTTCGCTCTCTCCTATGGTGCTCTGTAGTGCTCCCTGGCACACGCACCATTTCTCCTCTCCTTAGTGCTCGTTTCTATGTCTAGTCCCAAGGTCTTCCCTTGGCCCGGCTTTGGGCTTCTGCCTACGCTCCGCTGCTAGACTCTGTCCTCGCTCTGACCTGGCTCTGTTTCTGCTTGTGTTCCTTGCCTTGCTCCCTGCCTTGTCCTTGCATTGAACCCCGGTATGGGTTCCCCTTGGCCGTCTCCTGTGCCGTGGTAAGTGCCACGTGTTTGTGTACAGCCGTGTGCACTGGCCAGTGTGGCTTGCCCCCTGCGTGGCTCCTAGCACGCAGCCCTTCCTTGTGCCCTGGCGTGGCTCCTAGCACGCACCCTGCCTTGAACCCTGGCGTGGCTCCTAGCACGCACCCTGCCCTGAACCTGGCGTGGTTCCTAGCACGAAGGTTCCTTTGCCCGCCTCCTGTGCCTTAGTCATGCCTCGTGCTGGCGTTACAGCCGTGTGCATTGGCCAGTGAGGTGTGCGTCTCTGCGTGGCTCCTAGCACGCAGCCCTGCCTTGAACCCTGGCGTGGCTCTTAGCACGCACCCTGCCTTGAACCTTGGCATGTCTCTACACGCACTCTGTCTTGTACCTTGGACCCTGGCGTGGCTCTACACACGCACCATGTCTTGTGCCTTGGCGTGTCTCTACACGCACTCTGTCTTGTACCTTGTGCCTTGGCGTGTCTCTACACGCACTCTTTCTTATCCTATGCTTTGGTGTGGCTCTACACACGCACCCTGTCTCGTTTTTGAACCTTGGCGTGTCCCCTACACACGCACCTCGCTTTGAACCCTGGCGTGTCCCCTACACACGCACCTTGCCTTGCACCTAGCCTTGAACCCTGGCGTGTCCCCTACACACGCACTTAGCCTTGAACCCTGGCGTGTCCCCTATACACGCACCTAGCCTTGGACCTTGGCGTGTTCCCTAAACACGCACCCTGCTTGGATATCTGTCGTGCCTCCTTGCCTGAACACTGGTTTGCCTGCCGGATGCCCGGAACCTGCCGACCGTTGCCAGAGGTCCGGAACCAGATGACTACGGCCTGATGTCCGGAGCTGACGTCCGCAGCCTGATTCCTGGACCCTGTCGGTTTGCCAGCAGTCCGGAGTCCGATGCCATCATGCCATTACCTGTGCCTAGGCGTGCCACCTGGCACGTACCATGTTATGGACCTTGGCGAGCCCACGCGCGCACCTTGCACGTTTTGCTTGTTTACTCTGTATGTGATCCTGTGTTATTCTAATGAAGATACCTTGCACCTACGTCTAGTCTCGTCTTGCTTCCTGCTCGTCCTTGTCGTCAGACACTAGTCTAGTGTCCCCTGAGCTGGCCGTCTGGTCCCAGCAGTCGTGGTGGCTCACCCCCTTGGTCTTGCCCCTGACACTCCCTGTATAGGGGGTGGATTCTCACAAGGTCAGCTCGCTCTCGGTGGGTGGGTGCCACGACCCAGAGGGTCCACTCAAAAAATGGGCTCAGCTGGAGCTGAGTCCGTCACAGCAACTTTGTTGATTATGGGTACCTTCTGCTACCCATCCGGGTTCCAGCACCATCAGCTGGTTCTCGGCAATGTCTTTGGCATGGGTACTCCCTCCTGCCCAGCCGGGTTCCAGCACCGTCAGCTGTTTCTCGGCAGAGCCTTTGGCCGAGGTGCCTCCTTCTCGGTGTCCGAGTTCCAGCAACGTCTGCTGGTTCTTGGTAGTGCTTTAACGCACTGGTACCTCCTGCTTAGAAACCGTGTTCCAGCACCGTCAGCTGGTCCACAGTTGTGCCATTGGCTCTTGTTCCTTCTGCTACCCATCCGGGTTCCAGCACCGCCAGCTGGTTCTCAGCAGTGTCTTTGGCACGGGTACTCCCTCCTGCCCAGCCTGGTTCCAGCACGCCTGCTGTTTCTGGGTAGTGTCAATGTCACTTTGCCACCAATACGTTGTCCTGTCGTGTTGCAGTTGGGTTAGCCGAGTCTATGGTGCCTGCAGTTTCGGTGCTTCCTTTGTGGGCTGCGAGTTCTGGTACTAAAGGCTGGTTCCGTAGTGCCAATAGGACAAGCACCCCCTGTTGGACTGTGGGATTCGGTAACTGCATCCTGCTCGCGGCCTTGCAACTTTGTTGATTATGGGTACCTTCTGCTACCCATCCGGGTTCCAGCACCGTCAGCTGGTTCTCGGCAGAGCCTTTGGCCTAGGTGCCTCCTTCTTGGTATCCGAGTTCCAGCAACGTCTGCTGGTCCTTGGTAGTGCTTTGTAGCACAGGTAACTCCTGCTTAGTAACCGTGTTCCAGCACCGTCAGCTGGTCCACAGTTGTGCCATTGGCTCTTGTTCCTTCTTCTGCCCCTCCGGGTTCCAGCACTGTCAACTGGTCCTCGCTAGTTTCATTTGCTATTGTTCCTTCTGCTACCCATCCGGGTTCCAGTACCGTCAGCTGGTTCTCGGCAGTTCCTCAGCCTTCTTGTACCTTCTGCTACTTTTCCAAGTTCAAGCTTTTGGAAATGGTTTTTGATTCTCACTCTGGTTCTCCCTGACAATGACCCTGAAGACGATGACCCTGAAGACCACACAGAAGAATACCGAAAAGATGACCCTGAAGAAGATGACCAAGAGGACAAAGAACTTGAAGACAACCACCAAGATGCAGAACAACAAGAGACAGAAGAACAAGAAGCATAAAAACCAAAAGCAGAAGAACATTAAGCATAAGATTAAAAATCTGAGCAAATGATATCTAATTTATAAGCAGAAGAAGACTAAGCAGTGTATGGGGGTGAGTCCGTTCCTCCTCGTTTTGCCCCTGGAAAAGGCCTGCTGCTGCAGGCCAAACTGAACGCGGACAAATCCTGTTGTAAATCTTTTGTGACAGGTTGAACGGAAGGTGTAATCTTCAAACTTTTATAGATTATAACTACAGGAATGCCTGACACAAATAAGAATATGATGAAGAAGAATAGGAAGAAGATGAAGAAGTAGAATATGAAGAAGAATAATAGTTGAATAAGAAGAATATGAAGAATGTAAAAAAAAAAAAATAGGAAGAAGGTGAAGAAGAAGAAGAAGAAGAAGATGAATAAGGTGAAGAAGAAGTTGATGAAAAAGATGCTGCTGAGGATGATGAAGGAGAAAGTGTGGGAGAAGTAAAAAAGAAGGTGAAGAGCATGGAAGTAGTGAAACATACATATCTGACAAAATATTAAAGACTTTAACATAGTCAATATCTTTGTAACTACGAACGTCTTTAAAAAAAAAAAAATTACTGCTATTCCATTTGATTGGGCTAAACCTCTATGGCTTTAATATCTCCTACACCTCCCACAATACATTCTACATTATTATTAGTTGTTTTTCTTCATGTAGAATTAACCTACAGGGAAAAAAAGGGTTTTTTTATTCCGATATTTCTGTTCCATTGACTTGAATGGGACTTCCGGGATCGGAATCGGCGATACGCTATACTTTTTTTAGATCGGCCGATCCATTCCGATCCGATATTTTTCAGTATCAGGTGGTATCGCTCAACACTAGTTAAGAGGCACACTGAGATTCTGTCGCCCTGGGCCCAGGAAAACCTAGAGCCGGCACTGTTACGACTATCAGTGATCAATGAGGAGGAAATGTTGTTATCCTAAGAAGGCTGAAAAAGCAATGAATAAACTGTGTGTGACAGGATCCTAACTTAATAATCCATGGGATCCACTGGTATTTATTTGCTTTTTTAGCCTTTATTGGTTTAAAGAGTTGTTGTACAGCTGTTTTGTGATGACAATTGTATGGACTTGTTTTTAATTATTTTATTTTTTAATTTATGCTTTTAAAATAACTTAGAAAAAGTTTGCTGTATGGAGCAATATGAGGGGCTCATTATTCTATATTGAGCACTATGTGGTGCCCATGGTACTGTAAGGAGGAATATATGGGGCTCATTATTCTGTCTGAAGTACTGTGTGGTGTCCTTAATACTGTATGGAGAAATATATGGAGCTCATTATACTGTATGGAGCACTACGTCGTGGCCATAATATTGTATGGATGACTATACTGTCCGATTTCAGAGCTATTGTAGAATTTACAATATATATCAGTCATGTAATAAAAGAAGTGAAATCTTTGGCATTGTACTATACCTATATTTCTTTGACGTATCTGTACATCATGCATTATAGTATAGGTTTAAGGGGCCCACTGAGACTCTGTCGTGCTGGGCCCACGAAAACCTAGAGCCGGCACTGTTACGACTAAAGTGATCAATGAGGAGGAAAAGTTGTATCCTAAAAGCACTGAAAAAGTGATGAATAAACTGTGTGTCACAGGATCCTAACTTAATAATCCATGGGATCCACTGGTATTTATTAGCTTTTTTTAGCCTTCATTGGTTTAAAGAGTTGTTGCACAGCTGTTTTTCATGGACTTTAGCTCAGCGTTCAATACCATTGATCCGAATTTACTTCATAAGAAAATGGTAGCTCTTGGAGTCCCTCTCAACTTATGCTTGTGGATTTATAACTTCCTGACAGCCAGGATACAGAGTGTAAAAGTTGGACCATTCACTTCGGACACCTTGGTCACAAACATCGGGGCACCTCAGGGGTGTGTTTTGTCACCGTTACTGTTTTCTCTCTATACGAATGATTGCATCTCTTCAGCAGACTCAGTAAAAATCTTGAAATTTGCCAATGATATGACACTGATTGGTTTCATCAGGGGAAATGCTGAAGACTTGTATCGGAGAGAGGTGGAAAGAATATGTGACTGGTGTAAAGCCAATAATCTTGTACTCAACACTAAAAAAACTGCTGAGATGGTTGTGAATTTTAGGAAAGATCAACATGAGATACTTCCAATCTACATCCATGACGAAGTGGTTCTTAGGGTCACAGAGACCAAATTCCTTGGTGTTATCATGTCTCATGATCTTAAATGGGGGAAAAACGTGGATGCTGTTTTAAGAAAAGCACAACAGAGGATGTTCTTCCTGTGTCAGCTGAAAAGATATGGTTTGTCTAAGAATTTGCTGATCTTATTCTTTAATGCTGTCATCAGATCTGTGATTTGTTCCTCTCTGATAGTCTGGTATGGGGGAGCCACTGCGCATGACAAACTCCGCTTACAAAGGACTTTCAGAACAGCAGAGAGAATTATAGGTTCCCCCCTGCCTAAAATCCAGGATCTTTATGATAAGAGTATTCGATCCCACGCATTGAAAATGTCATCCGATCCCTCTCACCCGGGACACTCCTCATTCCAACTACTCCCTTCAGGACGTCGCTTCAGAGTCCCCAAATGCAGCACCAACCGCCATATGAACAGCTTCTATCCACTCTCTGTTCAACAATTAAATCGTCATGTGTAGACTATATACTGTATCTGTCTTGTTAGATGTTACTTGTTTATCTGTTGCTATATATTATGTTGCCTCTTTGCCACAAAGAATTCCTTGTATATATGTAATATGTACTTGGCGATAATAAATAAATTTGATTGAATTTGATTTGATTTGATTGTTTTGTGATGACAACTGTATGGACTTGTTTTTAATGATTTTATTTTTGAATTTATGCTTTTAAAAGAACTTAGAAAAAGTTTGCTTTGTGGTGTAATTTGCTGGACTCCATTTTTTTATATTTCTGCAGATACACCTACAATTGTACTCAAAAGTTTACATACCCCAGCAGAATTTTTGCTTTCTTGTCCTTTTTTCAGAGAATATGAATGTTAAGACCAAAACTTTTTCTCCACCCATGGTTAGTGGATAGGTGATGCCATTTATTGACAAACTTCTGTGTTTTCTCATTAAAATCATAATGACAACCCAAGACATACAAATGACCCTGTTCAAAAGTTTACATACCCCATTCCTTAATACCGTGTATTGCCCCCTCTAACATCAATGACAGCTTGAAGTCTTTTGTGGTAGTTGTGGACAAGGTTCTTTATTTTCTCAGATGGTAAAGCTGTCCACTCTTCTTAGCAAAAAGCCTCCAGTTCCTGTAAATTCCTGGGCTGTCTAGCATGAACTGCGTGCTTGAGATCTTCCCAGAGTGGCTCAATTGATACTTAGGTCAGGAAACTGAGAAGGCCACTCTAGAACCTTCTATCACGATCCATTTTTGGATCTGTGTCGGTTTGGGCTGCCCACATAAAAACTTTTTTCCTTTCAGGCCATTGGGGGTTAATATTATTTTTTCCCCCGGTGGCCATTGGTGTTACTACATGTTTAGTTAGTCTGTGTGTGCTGGTGGTGACCAATCCCACCTTCCTATATCTTCCTATATAAGGTCACCTGGTGCATCAGCTGACTGTTGGTTATGACAGGTCCTTTAGGGATACCAACCGTGGTGAAGACTGGAACTACCTGGTGCAGTGGTGGTTCAGCTTATCTGGAGCATTGGTGATACTGCTGAAAGCTGAGTTCAGGAGCCTTACTCTGCTGCTTGGAGCATTGGCAGCAGAGAAAGCTAAGTGTTTTTTTTTAGCCCTGTCTGTATCTCCCCTTGGTGTTTATTAGTGCAGTGGTGGGACCAGTGTCTGCACTTACCAATTCCTTAGTGAGGGATAGGTGCAGGTTAAGTGAGGGACAAGGTATCCTGCTTGGCGACAGGTTAAAAGAACCTGTATAGGGATGCTAGTAAGAGCAGGGCACATGCTCAGGAGATTGCAGGAGGTGTCAATTTCCCCATTTCGTATCGCAGGGCCCACCATTGTAATTGTTTCCCCAGTGTCCCCTTGTTTGTTCAGTTGTTTTGGTGACTGACCGATCTTTGGGTCGCGTCACGCAGGGCCAGTCACATATCGTGACATTATATCCAAACGCCCATTTTTTCTGGTGAGCCATGGCCCAAATGCAGACCTTTGTCCAATTGCTTCAGACCCTCACTGAGGAGAGCGGGGTGCTGCGTGGTGTGGTGGAGTAGCAGCTGCAGCAGTTGGTGGGGTTCGGGGCCTCAGCTCAGGTTCAGGCTCAACCAGAACCCAAGTTATCTCTCCCAGACAGATTTTCTGGGGGGGAGAGATAATTTTCTGGTTTTTCAGGAGGCCTGCAAGCTAAACTTCAGGCTCCCCCTCGTTCTTCAGGGAGTGTGGAACAGCGGGTGGGATTCATCATATCCATTCTTAAGGGTGATCCCCAATCCTGGGCCTTCTCCCTGCCATCCGATTCACCAACTCTACGGTCGGTGGACGAGTTTTTTGCGGCTTTGGCTAATATGACCCATGTAGTTCTTGCTAGGGAGGAGGACACACTGTTGTAGGCGGACAAGCCCAGGCAGTTGGGAGGAGTTGGTTCACCAGCGGTGTTGCCTGCGGTTCGTCGTGGTTTGGGGGCATGTTTTTGCTGTGGGCAGACTGGTCATTTTTTTATGGTCTGCCCGGCTCGCGCCAAAACTTCTGTATCACCAAAGAAGCCACGTTCCCCTGATGGTGTGGAGGGAGGCGACCAGGGAGTGTATATTTCCTCCATTTTATTCTCTCAATGTACTATATCAGCAGAAGTGGTTGTTGGCAGGGTACCTGAGGGCATACTGGTGTTTGTGGACAGTGGAGTGGGAGTCAATCTGGTGGACGCTCACTTTGTCCAGACCCATGGCCTGAGGTATAGGATGCTGGCCAAACCCCTAAGTGTCCAGGCCATTGACTCTGTCCCACTGAGCCAGGGGAGGCTGACCCAAGTCGTAGAAAATATACATCTGCATATAGGGACTCATCATGAAGAGTCCCTGTCATGCTACGTCTTGGGGGCTATGCCACCACCTATCATTTTAGGCCTCCCTTGGCTGGAAAGACACAACCTGGTAATAGATTGGCGGTCTAGGGAAGTACTCAGCTGGGATCAGTCATATGAGGGCTGTTGCCCGGGGGCTACTATCTCTGCCGCCTTTCTATAACCGTCCCTTTCTTCTCCAGTGGGGGCAGCAGCAGTGCTGCCAGGGAGTAGGGGAATGTCTCAACTCTCACCATTAGCCAACCCTGAGAGGCAGAGTCCTCAAGGAGGAGGGGTCGGAGGAGGGTGGTGGTTCCCTCTCAGAATTGTGGGGGTGTGAGTGTTGTGACACAGGAGGACACCTCTGTTGTCAGTTCCTTAAAGAGTTTACCTTCTTGTGGAAAACGTGTGCATGGTAATAAACGTTCCGGTCCGGACTTGTGTGTAAATGAGTATGTATGGGTGTCCACCAAAAACATCCAGTGGAAGTGTGCTGCTGGAGTCTGGAGTTCTCGGGTGATCAGGCCATATCAGGTGTCAGCCATCCTTGGCCAGGGGACTTAGCAACTGGAGTTACCCCCAGTAATGCCCATACTCAACTCATTCCCCAGGTTGGTGCTCGGGAGATTTGCGGTGCCTCCAGAGCATACGTTGTCACCTCCATCAGCTCACGTTTGTCATGAACCTGAGAGTCAGGTGGTTGCTGAGGTGAACTCTGCTGGATTTAGGAGTCCTCTCTGTAAGTGGTTTTCCGATGAGGTGTGCTAGTTTGGGCTGCTCCCATATAAACTTTTTTTCCTTTCATGCCATCGGGGGTTAATGTTAGTTTTTCTTCCCGGTGGCCGCTGGTGTTACTACATGTTTAGTTAGTCTGCGTTTGCTGGTGGTGACCACTTCCACCTTCCTATATAAGGTTACCTGGTACATTGGCTGACTTGGTTATGACAGGTCCTTTAGGGATACCAACTGTGGTGAAGACTGGAACTACCTAGTGCAGTGGTGGTTCAGCTTATCTGGAGCAGTGGTGATACTGCTGAAAGCTGAGTTCAGGAGCCTTACTTTGTTGCTTGAAGCATTGGTAGTAGAGAAAGATAAGTGTTGTTTTGTTTAACCCTGCCTTTTGTATCTCCCCTTGGTGTTTATTAGTGCAGTGGTGGGACCAGTGTCTGCACTTACCAATTCCCTAGTGAGGGACAGGTGCAGGGTAAGTGAGGGACAAGGTATCCTGCTCGGCGACAGGTTGAAAGACCCTGTATAGGGACGCTAGTAAGAGCAGGGCACATGCTCAGGAGAGTGCAGGAGGTGTCCTTTTCCCGATTCCCTATGACAGGCCCACCATTGTAATTGTCTCCCTGGTGTCCCCTTGTTTGTCCAGTTGTTATGGTGATGGACCGATCGTCAGGTCGTGTCACGCAGGGCCAGTCACATATTGTGACACCTTCACTGTGGTCTGCTGTAGCCTATGACAGGTCAACTTGGCCTTGTGTTTTAGATCCTTGTCATGTTAGAATGTCCAAGTACGTCCCATGCGCAGCTTCCGGACAGATTATTACAAATTTGCTGATAATGTGCTTCATTCATCTGTCCTTCAATTTTGACCAAGGTAATGATTATACAAAGTAGTCAAGTGCTATGTATATTCTTCTGTATTATAAAGATCCATAAAATAAAGCGCAGATACACATGATATACCCTGACTTCATTAATAACTTTATTCAAGTTGGATAATGTGAAAGTTTCCATTAAAAGTCAGGACAATAGTCTTAAATGTGGCCCTGATGATGATGGGCCCTTGACTCATGAAGAGTCATCCTTTAACAGGAGAGGAAAAACCCCCAGTGGAGGAAACCTCTAGGGAACCATGGTTAAAGGAGTGCCCTTCCCTTGGGCTGCGAATAGGTGAGAGCAGAGACCGAGCCCGGAATCTGCCTCTTCTTACAGCCTGTACCTCACCTGTGTCGTGAGTACACTTGGCTGCTGAAAGTCTAGTAAATGTCATATCCATAGGTGAGAGAAGTCCAAGCCTGGAATCTGCCTCTTCATGCAGCAGGTAAGTCACTTGTCTGTGAACACGTCTGACTGCGGAAAGTCCGGTAAGTGTCATATCCATAGGTGAGAGCAGTCCAAGCCTGGAATCTGCCTCTTCATGCAGCAGGTAAGTCACTTGTCTGTGAACACATCTGACTGCGGAAAGTCCGGTAAGTGTCATATCCATAGGTGAGAGCAGTCCAAGCCTGGAATCTGCCTCTTCATGCAGCAGGTAAGTCACTTGTCTGTGAACACGTCTGACTGCGGAAAGTCCGGTAAGTGTCATATCCATAGGTGAGAGCAGTCCAAGCCTGGAATCTGCCTCTTTATGCAGCAGGTAAGTCACTTGTCTGTGAACACGTCTGACTGCGGAAAGTCCGTTAAGTTTCATATCCATGGGTGAGAGCAGAGACCGAGCCCGGAATCTGTCTCTTTTTGCTTAATCTCGGGTTGCCTGATCCTCACATGGTAGCCACCATGTAAGGGATTTGTAGTGGAGTCATCGTCTCCTGCTAGATACCTTGAGTTCTTTTCTCAGTCTGTTTGCTATTCTGACTTCTGCCACGTATGGTACTGTGTGGATTTCAGCATACAGCTAATCCTTATCCACTTCCCCCGTAAACAGACTGTATCTATGCTTACGACTGTATTTAGGAAGGTGATCATGTGAATGATGACGGTGGGCAATCACAGACCATAATCGACGATGTGGTCGATTTTGTGGCTGATCTTGTGACGGACGATATAGTGGAGAACGGGTGAAAACTACAAGGGAATAAACAGCGTATCAGTAGTGGCAGATAACAGAGACAACAGCATGATACAGAGTGCAATTACATCAGTAACTAACATAAAAGAGGCTGCACAGTAACATTACAACACAGCTATGGCAACGTTCATGCTCTAACACTATCTTGCTCTATTCAGAAATGCAACCTATCTGTAATCAGTGTAAAGCATTAACTAAACTAAGAGATACAGACTACACAGAGGCTGTTTAACACAAACACATAAATGAATTCTAGTCTCACCGGAATCCGCTGGTCAGAAACAATGCTTTGTAGGGAGTTTAAAGTGAAGCGAGACAGCCAGGATACTAGTGTATCACTAAGAAAAGCCCAGGAAAGATGTGTACATTTCTCTTTCTACCTGGGAAAACTAAGGAGGCATTCTATGCATAACACACTATTCCTTAAAGGAGAATTCTCTCTTGTACACAGAAACAAGATAAATGAGTTTAAAATAACTTCTAAAGGCTGTAACTGGTAATACACTATGAATTTTAGCTTGCTGCACATGAATGGGCAGAATACTCCCCGCTTGGCATCAGCCTGGAAATTCGCCAAAATGTTGTGACGTTTCAAAGCTTGATCCGTAACAATACTGATGTAAAAGTTTTGATAATCGGGGCCCTAAGCACTTTTGTAAGAAATTAAAGATGGTCTTTTGATAAACTTTGAGCTGACATATGAAAATCACTCACTTCTTTTAAGGCCTTGTTTGAATCATAAATATCTCGTTTGATGTCCAGGTTGTGAGGACTTAGAATCATATGTATAATCATTTAAGTCTGGATCAATCTTCGACTCTTTCACCTCCAATATACCGGCCTTGTGTGGCATTGTAATGTCGCCAGAAGGACAGGAAATGTCAAATTCTCCTGTAACACAAAATATTGAAATTAGATTTAATAAAATGCAAGATTCTATGTGATTAAGATTATTGTTAACATTTACAGGTTATTATAACTTCTAAATAGAACATTAGACTGAAAGGGACCCAAGGGACCCAATCTCCAGAGAAATGCTCCAGCGTTCAGAGAAAACATAGTTTTCTGCTGAACCATGTGACTGTAAATCGGACTGGATATCACAATGTCTTTCTTATGTGAAGACTGGAAGTTGCTTTCTCATTATAAGTATATGGAACCTCGCCCTGATTCTCATAGGCTGACATTGGGGAAAGCGCTACCGCACCACACATAAGACATATTAATGTAAAGTCCTTGTTGGTGTAACTCTCCTATAATAATAGGTGCGCACTCCCGAAAATTAATGAAGTAATTGATAATAATCTAGGGGCCAATTTCACCTTAGATAAAGGCAGTGGCTACATTACAGCACAGATACATTTAAAATAAATTTATTTTATTAATGACGTTGGGAAACAAAGTAAAGTTAAAATTAAGAACGGTGCACCTAGGTTATTATCAGTTACCACACATAAGACGCCGTGTGAGCCGACAAAGCTGAATCGTGGTCACATGGTTCAGAAGACGACCAGAATGGTTCCGGAAACCAGAGAAGACGGCAAATGGTAAGTATTTTACCGCATGTACACTACACTACTGATATATCTAGAAGGGGTTAGACAATACATATGGAGCTGGAGAGCTTCTGTAAGGTCAGATTTATCCGGCTGTAGTTACCATTTAGTTTGGTGTTGCTCTCTGTAAAGTCGTCGGCACAATATTGGCTTTCAGCATCTTGCATTGGCTTTTTCTTTTTCAGACAACTATAAGAATTGCAAAAATAAAAGTCACATTGTAAATCACAAAGTAAAACATCTGTATTCTGCAGAATGCGAGAATGAAACATTTTATCTAGTCCTATCTGTAGAGAGATCACCAGTCAGTCATTTTGATGTCTTTGACAATCAGCAATTTAGTTTAGTAAAGTATATACAAGTTGTAGCAGAGCCAGGTAGGAAAGGGTTAAGTCCGAGCTTTGCAGGATTTGATAAGAAGCCCCTATAACTTTTTGCTGAAACCAGGGCCTGTGTTCACCAGATGTTTCAGTCTGCTGGATGGAGCTTGTGAGCTGGAGTTTTATGAAAGGAATAAAGCTGCACCGGTCTGGACCAAACCTCATTGACTGTGTGAACGCTGCGTAATCCCTGCCTGAGAGCGTGAATCCCTACAAAGTCTAATATGTACCCATCAGTTACCCACAGGGCACAGCCCTAGGGGTGACGAGTGTGTGAACCACAAGAGGCCTACATAAAATATTCCCATTACTGGAGTAACCTGAAGATGTGACATTTCCTCTACAGACTCCTGTGTAGCCCATAAATCATGACTTACTATACTTACCAATAGAAGATAGCAATGGCGCCAATGATTACTGCGAGGACGAAGACAGTGACGGCAGCAGGTATAACAATCCTACAGACTGGATCCTCAGATGTTTTTGGAGGCACGGTGACATTCTCTAAAAAGCGAAAGAACATAAGTGATCAGGTGACCAGAGCTGGAATGTGTTCAGAAGTGGAAACCAAATACATGGACTGGGCGGACTGAGGAACCAAGTATGACTATTAAAAGAGGGGAATTTAGTTTGGAAAAATGATGGATTATTTTTCCGTCATGTCAATATATAATGGACAATACAGAGATCTGTTCTTTTATATCCACATGATGGGAGATGTCACCTGAAATTACAAGTAACACATGAAAAATCCTCCATTCCACTCGTATTATGTGACGTCATATAAATCCCCAGTCACAGAAGAGAAGTTACAGAACCCCTAATGACACGGAGAAGACGCTCATAAACTGGGCCCTAATAATGGATCCTAATAGTTTCTGGGGCCGGAGGTGAAATGTTACATGTGAAGGACATATCTGATTTCTGAGCTGCTTATCGCCTGTCTCTTGTGGGCGCCTTCTGCTACATGTAGGAGTCAGTGCATCCAGCAAGGAGAGAGCAGTATTAATGCTCGGTGTCTCCTCTATGGGTTATTAGATTGGACACTGGAACCCAAACTGCATCTTTCCCCAATTTCACATTGAATGGTAAAATGAATGGTGTCATTCAAAACTACAACTCGTCCCGCAAAAAGATAAACAATCCTCATACGGCCATATGAAGGGAAAAAGTTATAGCTTTTGGAAGAAGTAGAGGAGGAAAAAGCCCAAAAATTAAAATTCGCTGAGGCGGGAAGGGGTTAACTCCATAGTCAGTGTATATGTGATAATGCCCTTACCTGCATAGATCCTGTCCTGCGCTCGTCTTGATAGATGGTTGAGCATAAAGATAGGAGCACCCTCTGCAGGTGCTAATAGCACGCTGAGAACTAGAAGTAGTCTAAACAGCATTGGAGCCTGGAGGAACATCGCTTACTGTGTACGGCACAATCAGCTTCTCCAGACAAAGGATCTCACTGCAAAATCGCTGGTTATAGCCAAGGATTCCGTGACATCACAATTGGAACCTAATTGTGACATCACGGGAGGCGGGGCTACACATGAGTGACATCATGGGGGCGGGGCTACACATGAGTGATGTCACAATTGGCGCTCATCCACAGGTGAGCAAATAAACTGACAATACAGAAACCTTCTCAGATTCAGCAAGAGAGCACGATATCAAGATATTACATTGTATGAGCTGCAGGACGACCTTAGTCATTTATCTTACAACTTGCCCTTGTGGTCTGATTTATGCTCACATAAAAACGTAGGAATTGAGAATCCGGATCCTTGAACACATGAAGGATATTAAGGCGGCAGAAAAGATGCCACAGGAAGACTTGGGTGCGAATGTAAAATTTAACCCTTTAGCCTAATATTTTTGAGACTTCCATCAGTGGCACTTACTCTGCTTGTGGGGAATTGATTGTCTTTATCCAGGTAATAGACGAGGTGACATGACCCAGAAATTGGCCCAATTAGAAAGCAAATGGATCACACCATTAAATACATGAAGCCAAGGGGTTCAATGAACAATGGGGCTTTGGGAGTTTCCTATAAAATATTGATCTCGTGTCTGTTACTATATACAGGTCAGATATTTATCCTTGGCTCTTATGTCTTTTCTTTCCCAATTTTACATATACTGTAAATACTTTTTCTGGCAGTGAATACTTACTTTTTGCCATTTTTATTTGTCTGGATGGCGTGTTATCAATTATAATAAAATAATTTTCTTTTTGTATTTTTTCTAGGCTGTAGGATATAACACACATATGTCATCTTATATATTTATATATATCCTTGTTGTCACTTGGAATTTATCTTTTTGTTCCCTTAAAATTTATATATTTATTGTCTATTTTTTGTCAACAGATATTCTGATTTTTTTTTTATTAATTTGTTATCACACATTTATGTTTATATATTGCCTGCATTTATACATATTTATTTCTCAAAGCTTATCATGCAATACCCAGATCTGATTCCAGTAGGACACGTCCCTTTCCCCTCCCGTTTTTATATATATATTTTAATAATGTCTCTTGTTTCATGTTGTCCTTACTAATAAAGTTGATAATTTGCCGTCTTTTGAATACATTTCTTTGGGGTGTACATATATTTCGGTGAGAAATTACACATCACATTCAATGTGTATACCTTAAAGTGATATACACATTATCCCTTCCTTTGTGGATTGGATGGATTGTTGCTGATATTTATTGAGAATTTCATGTCAATAGCACTTTTAAAAATATATTAGCTTAGAAAATTGGTGACGTGTTTAATACTACTTTCTCTGACACACAAGCCTTGGTTTAACGGGTAGAAGAATAAATAATGAGAAATATGATTTCAGCACCTTCCCATCACTGGAATCTTTGGATTATTCACTGACTGTGACTACTACTCCCATTTTCTATGTGCCTCAGCACTGCAATATTACACCACAATCAGTTTTAGGAATTTTTCTATCCCCATGGGTAATGAGCTGCGTGCTCGGACCTCTTATCATATGATCTCTCTGAGAAAGCTACCTAGCGAAACGTACGTCAGAGTTCTGGGGTTTTCCATTCATGTGTTGGTCTCTTTATGGTTTGTGTCATTACTGCATAGCCACTAAGATTTAGGCTGTGTGCAGACGGACTTTTTGGCCCTGCGGATTTTTCCGCGCAGAATGGAAGAAATCCGCAGGTCAAATGACCTGCATTTTTCTTGCGGATTTCTTCCATTTTTCATGCGGTTTTCATGCGTTTTTTGTGCGGTTTTCCATCGCGGTTTTCCCCCTGCGGATTTGGTGACAGGGGAGATGGAAAACCGCGCAAAAGAAGTAACATGCTGCGGATTTTGTACCGAGGAATGCACACGGCTGGTAAGCGCAGACGACGCCATCCTAAGCATGAGCATCCCACTTATGCGTCTGCTCATGCAAACATTGACGCACCTTAAGGAGCAGGCGTCTGCAGCCAATGTTGACGAGGAGGAAGAGGTGGAGGGAATCCTTGATGACATTCAGCCATTGTCTGCTCAGGGACCTCTCCTGGACGAGTTGGAGGAAGAAGAGGAGGATGATGATGGGGATGATTACTTAGGGGAGGAGGATGCATCTCGTGGGGAAAGTGAAAATGTTGGCGTGGCAAGGTCTGGTACAGGGTTTGTGCGTGACTGGAGGGATGTGGATTTGCCAGAAAGTGCTCCTCCAACCAGCACTCGCAGTGCATCATTGACACCGGGAACATTGGCCCACATGTCAGATTATGCCTTGCGGATCCTAAAAAGGGACCCCCGCATTGCCAAAATGATGAACGATGACGACTACTGGTTGGCCAGCATCCTGGATCCACGCTATAAAGGCAAATTACAAAACATCATGCCACAGGAGAACCTTGACCTAATATTGGCTAATAAACAAGCAACTCTGGTAAATCGGTTGCTTGAGGCATTCCCAGCACACAGCAGCGGTGATGGTTCTCACACGAGCCGTTCGGGCCGGGCGCAGCTTGGCAGAGGTGTTCATGGTGCACACAGCAGAAGTGGCGTTGGAGACAGGGGTTTCATGACAATGTTGTGGACTGATTTTTCAAGTACCGCTCACACAACTGGTAATACAGCATCGATGGAAAGTGACAGGAGACAGCAGTTGTCAACTATGGTTACAAACTACTTTTCCTCCCATATCGATGTTCTCCCACACAGGTCATTCCCCTTTGACTATTGGGCTGCTAAACTGGACACCTGGCCTGAATTGGCACAATATGCCTTACAGGAGCTCGCTTGCCCAGCTGCAAGTGTGCTATCGGAATGAGTCTTCAGTGCAGCTGCATCAATCCTGACAGAAAAAAGGACCCGTCTGTCAACCCAAAATGTGGATGATCTAACCTTCATTAAAATGAACCATGCATGGGTTTCCAAAGATTTTGTCCCACCTTCCCCTGATGACACATAGGGTGACAGAAAAATGGCTTGCTTTGGTCCACCTCTTCCTGGGACTTGACCTATTTCGCCTTTTGCATCAGCTGAATGTCCAACATCAGCATATGCCACTTTCTAAAACTCCCTAACTGTGCTGCCTCCCCCCCCCATGGCCGGGGTCACCACCTAGCGCACGACACCGTGCGAGTGCCGTTGCCCTGGACAGGTGGGTAGGCCGACTCTTGGGCGCGGGCACTGGCACAGGGTCCCTCATAGTGCAATCAAGTGTCTCTGACGGTGGTGGTGCACACCCGCCGTCAGACACACCGCCGTACTATGAGGGGCCCAGTGCCAGTACCGACGCCCACGAGTGGGCCCCCCTTGCTTGGGCAGGGCCCCAGCATTTGCAATCTTTACCTCTCCCTGCTCCTCCGCTGTGTAGTCTGGGCCGTCAAATCCATACTGTGCCTGACACCGTCTGAGCCTGCCTCCTGGTGTATTGACATATATTTTGAATGTGTACGCTATCCATACATGTTATCCGGGGATACGGTACCCTTTCTCACCTTTGTGCAATCACGTGCAATCCATACTGGGCCTAACACCGTCTGAGCCTGCCTCCTGATGTATAGACATATCTTTTGAATGTGTACGCTATCCATACATGTTATCCGGGGATACGGTACCCTTTCTCACCTTTGTGCAATCACGTGCAATCCATACTGGGCCTAACTCCGTCTGAGCCTGCCTCCTGATGTATAGACATATCTTTTGAATGTGTACGCTATCCATACATGTTATCCGGGGATACGGTACCCTTTCTCACCTTTGTGCAATCACGTGCAAGCCATACTGGGCCTAACACCGTCTGAGCCTGCCTCCTGATGTATAGACATATATTTTGAATGTGTACGCTATCCATACATGTTATCCGGGGATGCGGTACCCTTTCTCACCTTTGTGCAATCACTTGCAAGCCATACTGGGCCTTACACCGTCTGAGCCTGCCTCCTGATGTATAGACATATATTTTGAATGTGTACGCTATCCATACATGTTATCCGGGGATACGGTACCCTTTCTCACCTTTGTGCAATCACGTGCAATCCATACTGGGCCTAACACCGTCTGAGCCTGCCTCCTGATGTATAGACATATCTTTTGAATGTGTACGCTATCCATACATGTTATCCGGGGATACGGTACCCTTTCTCACCTTTGTGCAATCACTTGCAAGCCATACTGTGCCTGACACCGTCTGATCCTGCCTCCTGATGTATAGACATATCTTTTGAATGTGTACGCTATCCATACATGTTATCCGGGGATACGGTACCCTTTCTCACCTTTGTGCAATCACGTGCAAGCCATACTGGGCCTAACACCGTCTGAGCCTGCCTCCTGATGTATAGACATATATTTTGAATGTGTACGCTATCCATACATGTTATCCGGGGATACGGTACCCTTTCTCACCTTTGTGCAATCACTTGCAAGCCATACTGGGCCTTACACCGTCTGAGCCTGCCTCCTGATGTATAGACATATATTTTGAATGTGTATGCTATCCATACATGTTATCCGGGGATACGGTACCCTTTCTCACCTTTGTGCAATCACTTGCAAGCCATACTGTGCCTGACACCGTCTGAGCCTGCCTCCTGATGTATAGACATATCTTTTGAATGTGTACGCTATCCATACATGTTATCCGGGGATACGGTACCCTTTCTCACCTTTGTGCAATCACGTGTAACCCATTCTGGTCGTGAGAATGACTGGCGAGCTGTTAAGCAAGCTACAGCACCTGTGGTTTGCACACGTAAGTTTTTCATTTTTTTCAGGAATGACGGTTAGGCCTAATTCCGGAACTGCGGTTGACCTGCACTTACTGGGAAATCATCGTTCGCGAGTAATAATTGTAATCAATGATCCCCATCACTATCGTTGTTCAGCGGGTTATCTGCACCTGTAAGCGACAAACGCTGGCCTTTTCAGTGTAGCGCACATGTAGCCACGGACATGTAAGGGCATGACACACCAGTTATTGGCCAATCTCATGTGCCAGAGCCTCACGTTTCCCTCTAGTAAGCCAGACTCAGACCGCGGGGCATGACGGAGTCTCGTTCGTTAACGGAATTAAGCTTGCAATGTGTGCATCTGTTCTGTAGCTGGCATGGTTGAAGTTGCCCGTGTTGAGTCAAATTACGCCGTAGGCTCCACTCCTGGTGGTGCCCTTCTGGACATTCCTTTAAGGTTCCGCTTTGCAACCATACTGCCCACGTAAAACAAACACTTTGCCTTCATGAACGCTGTTTGGAGGGTCATGACTCGTGGGAATAACGCCGCCCAATCAGTTAACCTGCTAGAGAGATCCTTCGTTGCTCCCAAGCATGACATCACACTCCCTAGGAGGAAGGTAATGCCACTGTGGGGACCGTACTCCTGGGGGCGACACAAGTGCACTGATGCCCAGCCACTGCTCGATGAATCTGCTGGTACATTGACCCAGACCACTACATTCCCCTCGCACGCTACCCGGCCTGAATCTGACCCTGATGAAACTCAGGTTACCCTTCCCATATACAGTTCCATCTTACACGGTGACAAAGAGGAAGCTGCAGATGAAAGTGCAGGTTCGGCCCACCCGCCATCAGACACACCACCGTACTATCAGGGGCCCTGTGCCAGTGCCGTCGCCAACGAGTGGGCCCCCCCTCCTTGCTCAGGATCACAGCACTTGCAAGGCTGAACTACTGTGCAGTGAGATGGAAGATGGGGACGACGAGGAATCCAGACTAGTACAGGGATTCCCTAGCGAGGAGACTTATTTGATTGTTTTCAATGTTGGGACAGCAATTTTTGGGGAGCACTATACTCTGGAGAATGATAGACGGGGCCCTCCATACACTGGAACATTCCAAAGGTGGACATCAGACACTGGAGCAGAATTTACAGGGCCCATTATACACTACAGCATTAGAAATGGGGCCCATTATGTTTGGAGCATTATTTGGGCCCATAAGACAGTGGAGCTTCATCCATGGGGACCAACATATACTGTAGCATTATATGGAGCTCATCATATACTGTTTCAAACATTATATGGGACCAATGATTCTGTATGGAGAAATAGATGGGCCTCGTCATGAGATGTAAAAAGTGAAGTACTTTTCATTGTACTATACCGCTATTTCTCTGCCGTATCGGAGCATGATGAGTTGTGGTATTATGTGTTAAAGGGGCGCTCTTTCGCCCAGGGCACATGAAAACCTGGAGCCAGCCCTACTCCCCCACAACTTTAGCCAAATAACCCCCATTTTTCAGTGCGTAACTTGTATTATGAAGTTTATTAAGGTTGACCAGCTTAAGTAAGAAGAATTGATGCTTTTGGCATTCAAATGAGCACTGTAGGTGTGTTTCCTGTCCTCCTCTCACTGTCGACTTTTATTCCCCATTGACTTACATTGGGTTTCGTGTTTCGGGACGACCCCGACTTTTCCCTATAATCGGCCGATCTTGCTCGACCCGACTTTTGGAAAAGTCGGGTTTCACGAAACGAAACTCGACCATAAAAAAACAAAAGTCGCTCAACTCTAATGATGACGACTGCGCGGAACCCAGTCTTACTGGAAGATAGTCACAGTACCTAGGTCCCATCCAATTTGCTGATCTCTGGTGTACAGAACCCAGTACAGTGTAATGATAATAATGAATCTGACTAGTGCAAATAACCCATTCCAGGATGGTGACGAAGACAGGTGTACAGAGCCCAGTCCAGTGTGGTGATGATGATGATGATGATGACTGGGGCACAGAACCCAGTCAGTGTGGTGGTGGTGATGATGGAGATGACTGGTGCACAGATCCCAGTACAGTGTGGTGATGGTTGATGACTGGTGCACAGAACCCAGTCCAGTGTGGTGATGGTGGCGATGATGATGACTGGTGCACAGAGCCCAGTCCAGTGTGGTGATGGTGGTGATGATGATAATGAATGGTGCACAGAGCCCAGTATAGTGTGGTGATGGTGATGATGATGACTGGTGCACAGAGCCCAGTCCAGTGTGGTGATGGTGGTGATGATAATGATTGGTGCACAGAGCCCAGTACAGTGTGGTGATGATAATGACTGGTGCACAGAGTCCAGTACAGTGTGGTGATGGTGGTGGTGATGATAATGACTGGTGCACAGAGCCCAGTACAGTGTGGTGATGGTGATGATGATGACTGGTGCACAGAGCCCAGTCCAGTGTGGTGATGGTGGTGATGATAATGATTGGTGCACAGAGCCCCGTACAGTGTGGTGATGGTGATGATGATAATGACTGGTGCACAGAGCCCCGTACAGTGTGGTGATGGTGGTGGTGATGATAATGACTGGTGCATAGAGCCAAGTACAGTGTGGTGGTGGAGATGATGACTGGTGCACAGAGCCCAGTACAGTGTGGTGACGGTGATGATGATGACTGGTGCACAGAGCCCAGTCCAGTGTGGTGATGGTGGTGATGATAATGATTGGTGCACAGAGTCCAGTACAGTGTGGTGATGGTGATGATGATGACTGGTGCACAGATCCCAGTACAGTGTGGTGATGATGATGACTGGTGCACAGAGCCCAGTACAGTGTGTGATGATGGTGGTGATGATAATGATTGGTGCACAGAGCCCAGTACAGTATGGTGATGGTGGTGGTGATGATAATGACTGGTGCACAGAGCCCAGTACAGTATGGTGATGATGGTGGTGATGATAATGATTGGTGCACAGAGTCCAGTACAGTGTGGTGATGGGGGTGGTGATGATAATGACTGGTGCACAGAGCCCAGTACAGTGTGGTGATGGTGGTGATGATGATGACTGGTGCACAGAGTCCAGTCCAGTGTGGTGATTGTGCTGATGATAATTATTGGTGCACAGAGCCCAGTACAGTATGGTGATGGTGGTGGTGATGATGATGACTGGTGCACAGAGCCCAGTCCAGTGTGGTGATGATGGTGGTGGTGGTGATGATGATGATGACTGGTGCACAGAGCCCAGTCCAGTGTAGTGATGGTGGTGGTAATGATAATGACTGGTGCACAGAGTCCAGTACTGTGTGGTGATGGTGGTGGTGATGATAATGACTGGTGCACAGAGCCCAGTACAGTGTGGTGATGGTGGTGGTGATATTGACTGGTGCACAGAGCCCAGTACAGTGTGGTGATGGTGGTGGTGGTGATGATGATGACTGGTGCACAGAGCCCAGTACAGTGTGGTGATGGTGATGATGATGACTGGTGCACAGAGCCCAGTCCCCAGCGTGGTGTTGGTGGTGGTGATGATGATGACTGGTGCATAGAGCCCAATACAGTGTGGTGGTGATGATGATGACTGGTGTACAGAGCCCAGTACAGTGTGGTGATGACTGTTGTGGATCTTTTATTCCATGACCGTGTGAGAAGACAGGCGTTTAGCACCATGAGGCTGGTTTCACATTAGCGCTTTTTAAGCGCACGCACGGCCGGGGGTAGCTCCGCCCCCGAGCCGGCTCTGTGCCCGGCGTGCCCGCCCCTTGCTTGTAGCGCCGCCTTCTAGCGCACAGCGGCGCCTGCGATCGGCGCACCCTATCTTTAGCATAGGGTGCGCAGATCGTGCGCCGGCCGTGCGCTAGTTGCACTTTGACCTGCGCTGCGCACTTTTGACGGTGCGCCGTGCACGCCAAAATCAAACTTTTCGGATTTTGGCGCGCACGGCGCACCGTCCAAAGTGCGCAGCGCAGGTCAAAGCGCAACTAGCGCACGGCCTGCGCACGATCTGCGCACCCTATGCTAAAGATAGGGTGCGCCGATCGCAGGCGCCGCTGTGCGCTAGGAGGCGGCGCTACAAGCAAGGGGCGGGCACGCCGGGCAGAGAGCCGGCTCGGGGGCGGAGCTACCCCCGGCCGTGCGTGCGCTTAAAAAGCGCTAATGTGAAACCAGCCTTATACGTTTTCTCTGGCACCTGGGAAATCTAGATAACGCCATGTGTCTGTGGTGCCTGGTATGATGTGTACATGGCGCCCACTTGCATTTGCCATTTTACAGGTTCTCTGTCTTCTGTGCCAGTGAGACCCCCTTCTCTGGAGCATGACAGCACCAGGCCGGACCCTGTAAGCACCCCACCCATCTGTACTTAGTTCTTGGCAGTGAATTAGGAATTGGAAACTTGGCACCATGTTGTGTTTGGCAGGGGGGCATATCCGGAGCCTGGTCATGCTTCCCTATGGTTTGCTGGATGGTATTTTCGGTGCGTGCACAGAGGAGTGGTCAATTTATTGAAAATTGGTGAACCTTGCTTGGAATGAGCACAGGTTTGAAGCCACTAGTGACGAATGAGCGTTCTCAGGTGTTATTGTGGCGTCCCTTAGGCTCAGTCGCCAGAGAGGTACTGCACCTCCTCCTGAGGTGTGGTGCCCCACCATCCAGGTAAGGTGGGAAGCTCCTGACCACGCTCCAACACCTGCACCCCACACGACAAAGTAGTGTAGCAAAGCACCTTCGGCGGCTCCATGCTTGGAGTATAGCAAAGCACCCATTGGTGGCTCCCTGCTTGGAACACGAAACGTGCTGGGAGGTGGGTGGAGTTGAGTTTACATTAAAAGAGCGGGAAGAGTTTAGGAGTGATTCAGTCATTCAGTCTTTCAGTCAGCCACTGAGAGTGAGTGAGGATGCAGAAGGACAGAGAGTGAGACAGAGAAGATCCCCGTGAGAGGGATGGATGAAGGAAGTGCTGCAGCAGGCCACAGTGCCCTGGGTCTGCTGGCACAGGAAAGAGACATAGAAAGGAAACCTGATTTTTCCATAGAGAGAAAGGATTAGTACGGAACGTGAGGAGTAAAAGAGAGAACAAAGGACGTGGGTTAGAGGACAACCCTGCCTAGGAGTTCTAAGCACAAGGCCGGGGCCCGGTCCCCGAGGTTGTATGGATACTAATGGTCCTGCAGCAGACACCAGAGGGAATAGAAGTTAACCATACTTTATTCCCACATCAGACTTGGGGGCACAACAGCAACATTGATAGTGAGCCGGGACTAGGAAGCAAGGAGTCCCCGAAGCAGGCTACAGCTGTCTGCCGTACAAGGAAAGTTCATAAGAACATTGGACAGGAGGAACTCCAGTGTAACTCATTACTGGGAGTACTTCATTTATAGGCGCTATAAGAGGAGACGTTCAGAAAGGCACATGTTGGCGGAGTGTTGGAAAGGAGTGTTCCACCTGGCCTGGAGGTTGACTGAGTCCCTGACCCGGAGGACACGGCACAGAGGCAGGCACCTGTTTGCACAACAGACTGTGAGTAAAGCTTTGGAACAACATGCCCTGGTGTCCTCCACTTATTCCTGTGCCAACACATCTACACTGCCCTGGGACTACAGCTTCACCTGTGCGGAGCTTTTACATCTTTGCTGCACCATACCATCAGTCCCAGAGGATCTGCATGCAGCGTCGGCTTAACACCTTCCTTGCCGAACACCACAGGTGGCGTCACAAACTATTCATTTAATCAACTACATTCCACCATTCAATCTCCCTTTTACTTGGGCGCCCAGGGCCACGGACCGGGTCACCGCTGCTGTGACACCTTCCCCCTGAGTGACCGGCCCGGTACCGAGTACCCCACAGCCCTGGGAGGGCGACCCATTATCAGAGTATGGCTGGTTTTACATTTACCTTGTTCTTGTGGGCCGATTTTGCGGCCTCAGTAGATTTCTATGGGGCCGCAAAATCGGGCCGGAAAAAAAGTCCACTGTGTGCCGTAAGGCTGTGATGGCCTTTTTAGCGGCTGTGATAAAAGATCGAGCTTGCTCAATTCTTTTATATGGCGTACGGACACGGCCCCCATTGTAACCAATGGGGCCACAAAAACAAACGGAAGGTTTTTTGTATGGCACTCTGTGACTTCGGGTTTTGCAGAACACGTTTTTTTTCCCCCAATACTATTTCCATAGTATTGGAAAATTGAAAAACAGCGATCACAAACTTTTTTGCAGTCCATTATTGCGGCAGACCACAAAAAATGCGGCGAAAAGGGCAGCAATAACGGGCTGCAAAAAAGCGGCAAGTGTAAAAGCAGCCTATGTCCTGTGTGCTCCAATAGTATGTTCAGTCCCTGCGGCTGCATGTTAGACAGTCACAACACATCTGGGATATTGCCTAACAAACAGGAATCCCCACATGTGTTGCTGCTGTCTAACAGCCGAGAGACCTGCAGCCGCGGGGACTGAACATACTAATGGGGCACGCCGAGGACACTCGGATACCACCTTACCTGAGCACGCTCGCTCATCAGTAGAAGCCACTTTATGGTTGATCAGCACAGGGAGTAAAACAAATGTAGAAAATCTGCGACTAATCTGCTGCAAAATCTGCGTGAGACTCTGTTCTGGAGGGCAATTTGTGTTTAGATTCTGTGTGGAATTTTTTTGCAGCGAGTGGGAGAGATTTGGTACAATCACATCCACTTTGTTACTGTTACACCCAGCAGACTTTTCACCTAGAGTATCGGATGTAAAAAGTGTACAGATCGGAAACCGCACAATGCCGCGCACTGTATAGAGCAGCTCCGCTTTACTGAAGTGAATAGGAGCTGATCTGCAGTACCTGAGAACGGCCACTACACAGTGTGAGGCGCTGTGCTGTTCTGCCTCTGCACGCTGTTTACAGCTGATTGGTGGGGAGTGTCGGCTTTCAGATCACCACCGATCTCATATTGATGACCTACCCACAGGACAATTGTTATATCTGAGTACCAAAAAACCCCTTTATTACCAGGAGAATCAAAATACTGTTTTTTTATGTCACTTACTGTAGAAATAAATCCAAAAATGAACTTGGCTTCTAGAATGTGTCCATCTGACTATTGTAGGAGGATCTTTACCTGTCACAAGAAGGATTCAGGAGTAAATCTGGGCAACGATGAGGAAGCAAAATACAGCCGCCATGTCCTGCCGTCTGTAATCTGTCCCCTCAGTGTTGCTGTATATTGCCCCCCACTGAATCTGACCTTCACTGGTGAGTTCAGACCTATGTGATGCGCAATATAAGGACTGACCAGAACCTGACATCCTCCTAGGAGTATATGATGTGTTCAGGTCAGGAGACCCGCGGCCGGTCCATGCGGTCAGTCCGTGCATCGTGGTCCGGACGCTGTCTGTGGTACGCTCTTTAGGGCTCTCGCTGCCATATGTTGTGGTTATGGAATGAATTTTATTGAGTCTGGCTGAAAGAACAATAAATCCTTGGTCAGCCAGCAGTAGTGACTCTAGGCCGCTAATCCTTGACGGACACTTGCTCAGTAGTGACCAGTAGATGCTGTCGTGCGCACTTAGGCCTCTTCCACATATGAGTTTTTTGTCATCAGTCACAATCCGTCGAATTTTGAAAAAAACGGATCTGGTGACTGATGCCGCTGGATCTGTTTTTTCTCATAGATTTGTATTAGCGACAGATGGCCACACGTTTCATCCGTCGTTCAACGGATCTGTCGAAAATTCTTTGTCCGTCGGCCGGAGACAACGAACATAGGAAGATTTTTTGTCACCGTCGAAAAATGGGACAGCTGTCCGGTATTTGCTAGAATGGAAGCCTATGGGCGACGCATTTGTCCGACAAATGATGGAATCCGGCAACGGATTCCATTTTTTTTTTAACTGTGCATGTGCTGACACTGTGCCTGTATGGTGTGTGCGGGCTGTGTGTGTGTGCCTGTGTGACGGGGGGTATGCGTGTATGTGTGTGTGCGTGCAGGCATCGTCCGATGGGACTACAAGTCCCATCCGGGCTCTGCCTTCCACAGTGACAGTGATTGACTTCTGCCCAGTTGCTTGCCAGCAGCATGGATGCTTCTCTAAATCAGGTCTCATAAAGTCATTCCAACATTTCAGGTTACCACAGGCAAGGTGATAACTTGTGGATTCGTGCAGCTCTGAGCTCTACCCACTATACACCGCTGTCTCTGGCAGTGCCATAGAGAATGAATAGAGCAGACGCCCCTTGTGACATTTCACAAGCCTGATCGCCGGATCTGTTGGGATCCCAGCGGCTGGATAGCTGATACCATTTGAAATGTTGAAAATAACCCTTTAAAGCAACTTTCCACTCTGGGACTGAGAAATATTCACTTCACATGTATAGTCACCATCCTAGTGCCCTCTGTTTGCTTCCCGATGCCTCTTTCTCTGAGGCCAGCATTCCTTTCCTTCCAAGATGGCCGCCTCAGTGGCATAAGGAGTGAAGTAATCGCTCTAAGTCACCCCTGCTATTCCTATTCCATGTAACAAGGATGGTAAGGGAGGTGGCTTAGACTTATTGATGCACTTCTCAAGCCAATTTTGCAACCATTTTGCATATGGGAGGAAAGCAACACTGGCCTCAGAGAATGGGGCATCGCCAGCCAAACGGAGGGCACCAAGCTGTGACTAAACTGTGAAGTGTATCGTCCCTTTCCAGTCACAGTTTTAACATCTTGACAGAATATACTATATTATATTCATGAAGAGAGAGATTGCTGTCTGCGCGGCAGGCGGTGGCCGTGGAGCGCGGCAGGCAGTGGATGTGGAGCGCGGCAGGCAGTGAAGCGCGGCAGGCAGTGGCTGTGGAGCGTGGCAGGCGATAACCGTGGAGCGCGGCAGGCGGTGGCTGTGGAGCGCGGCAGGCGGTGGCTGTGGAGCGCGGCAGGCGGTGGCCGTGGAGCGCGGCAGGCGGTGGCCGTGGAGCGCGGCAGGCGGTGTCTGTGGAGCGCGGCAGGCGGTATCTGTGGAGAGCGGCAGGCGGTATCTGTGGAGAGCGGCAGGAGGTGGATGTGGAGTGCGGCAGGCGGTGGCCGTGAAGCGCGGCAGGCAGTGGCTGTGGAGCGTGGCAGGCGATAACCGTGGAGCGCGGCAGGCGGTGGCCGTGTAGCGCGGCAGGCGGTGTCTGTGGAGCGCGGCAGGCAGTGGCTGTGGAGCGCGGCAGGCAGTGGCCGTGGAGCGCGGCAGGCGGTGGCTGTGGAGCGCGGCAGGCGGTGGCTGTGGAGCGCGGCAGGCGGTGGCTGTGGAGCGCGGCAGGCGGTGGCTGTGGAGCGCGGCAGGCAGTGACCGTGGAGCACTGCAGGCGATTATATTATAATCAAAAGTATTGACCAAAAAATACATCTAAATAAAGTGCAGTGCATATATAAAGCGATTTCTAGTCAAAAAAGTACATATCAGTAAAAAATAAATCCCACACCCCACACCCCAACGCGCGTTTCACACGTTGCTTCCTCAGGGAATTGTTCTTTAATATTTAAATTTATTATGGGATTTATTTTTTACTGATATGTACTTTTTTGGCTAGAAATCACTTTATATATGCACTGCACTTTATTTAGATGTATTTTTTGGTCAATACTTTTGATTATAATTTATTAAATTGGATTGCTACTATATGGAATATATGTGCTGCTTCACTTCCCCCTCTTTTTGCTTTTTTATTGTCTTTTTGTGTTGGGATTTTAATGTGTCCTATGGTGTCCTTAATAAAAGTATTTATATTGATTTCAATATTGTAATTGTGTTATTGGCTCTTTTTGGATAGGTGGCTTTTTGTTTTATCATACCCAAACATGTGTGGATCCTAAGGGTGCGTGCACAAGCTGCGGATTCTGCTGCGGATTTGGCCCTGCGGCTCCCCAGCAGAATCCGCTGCATTGTACAGCACCATTAGGCTATGTACACACGCTGCAGATTTGGCCCTGCGGCTCCCCAGCAGAATCCGCTGCATTGTACAGCACCATTAGGCTATGTACACACGCTGCAGATTTGGCCGTGCGGCTCCCCAGCAGAATCCGCTGCGTTGTACAGCACCATTAGGCTATGTACACACTCTGCGGATTTGGCCCTGCGGCTCCCCAGCAGAATCCGCTGCGTTGTACAGCACCATTAGGCTATGTACACACGCTGCAGATTTGGCCCTGCGGCTCCACAGCAGAATCTGCTGCGTTGTACAGCACCATTAGGCTATGTACACACGCTGCAGATTTGGCCTCTGCGGATCCGCAGCAGTTCTGCAGTGTACAGTACAAGGTAAGTCTATGTGACTTACACTCCGCGGTGCCCACGCAGCGGATTTTTAACTGTAGAAAAGCTGCGGTTTTGAATCCGCAGAATTGACGTCAATTCTTTCTGCGGATTCCGCTGCGGTTTGCCATCTATTCCATCGTCCAGGTGGCAAACCGCAGGGGAAAAGCACAGGCCAATCCGCAGGTCATTTGAGCTGTGGATTTATCTGTGGATCCGCAGATACAAACCCGCGGGTGAATCCGCAGCGTGTGCACATGGCCTTATAATGAATGGAAAATGGAAACCGCAAGGGGGCGTGGCTTGAGCTGGCTATGGAGTAGCAAGCACAGCTCAGGAGCTCTGAGGAGGCATCCTCCAAATCTACGATTGTGCCCTCCAAAAGTGCCAGTGTGCCTGCATTTAGGCACAATCCCCGGTTCTGTGTGGTGCCGCGGGGGTTAGAACGAAGGCGGAGGGATATAAAGCTCCTCAGCGTCCTCTCTCTTGAGCGCTACCTTTCCTGCATCTAGGAGACGTGAGGCGGAAGGACACAAAATAATCCTAAAGTTGTACACTCTTACTTGCGTTGGGCCCGCCTACCGCCTAAAAAAGAATTGTCATTTTTCCTGGTTGGTCCCCACCTGTACCGGGCCCCTTGTGGGTCGCTGGGCGCTAGCATTCAGCCCTACTGCTGTGAATTGTGCGGCGCTGTGGGAAATAGAACGGGGCGGAAGACTCTACTCCCCCAAGCTGTGTGGAATACTGGCCGTCGGCCTGTCATAGCCGCACGGCGGAAGGACACAAAATAGTGCCAAAGTTGAGCTCATCCTAGTGACGGACTTACTTGTTGCTTAATTAAAGGTCTTTAATTAATTCTGGAGGGACCCCCCACCTGTACCGGGGCTATCATTAGTTGCCGTGTTCCTGCATTTAGCCTCACTCCTCTCCATTACTGAGCGGTGCTGCAGCTAACAACAGAGGTGGAGGAATCTGCATCTCATTAGCTGCACTATTTTCGCTGGGCGGAAGGACACTAATTACTAGTTTACGGCGGTTTCTCCTTACACATAAAAAGGAAGAATTGTAAGCTTCTCTGGGAAGTCCCCCGCCCGCCGGGCCCTCTGAAAGGGCAAGAGTGCTTTCATTTAGCCCCATTCTACGCTTGTACTGAGCGGTGAGTCATAGGAGTGACAGAGAGGGCGGAGGGATCTGCCTTATTCTGTCAGCGCCGTGCTCCTGCTCCCAGCTTGTGTGCAGCTGATTCCTCATAGACTCAATATTAGATAACAAATAACTTTGTTGCCCTATGAAGGGCGGGCCCGAAAAATTTCTTGCACAGGGGCCCACTACAGTCTATGTCCGCCCCTGCACTAGTGTGAACGCAGCCCCACTCATGCAGCCCCTAACCAGGACTCCCATACATGCTCCCAATACATTTAATTATCATTACCACAGCACAGGGCACAAGCCTTTCTAGTGAGGCAGGAAAGATCACTGTATGACAGAGCAGCATGCGGACATAGTCTATATTATGTCTGCAGACTGATCCCATACAGCTAGGGCCGGCGTCAGCACCCGGCGTACCCGGGCAAGTGCCTGGGCACTGGCGAGACGGGGGGGCCCACTCGGCATCTGAACAAGTTTTTTTTTTTTTTTTTTTTTTTATTTATATGTCCGCTCATACTGACCACTATCTTTTTTTCCTGTGTGTGAGAGCATGCGACCAACATGTTACCGCTCATTAAGGTCTTGAATTTGGATGCCACTCCTAATGGGGCCATTATCCTGTATGGAGCATTATATGGGGCCCATTATCCTGTATGAAGCATTATATGGGGCCCATTATCCTGTATGAAGCATTATATGGGGCCCATTATCCTGTATGAAGCATTATATGGGGCCCATTATCCTGTATGAAGCATTATATGGGGCCCATTATCCTGTATGAAGCATTATATGGGGCCCATTATCCTGTATGGAGCATTATATGGGGCCCATTATCCTGTATGAAGCATTATATGGGGCCCATTATCCTGTATGGAGCATTATATGGGGCCATTATCCTGTATGGAGCATTATATTGGGCCCATTATTCTATATGGAGCATTATATGGTTTCCATTATTCTGTATGGAACACTACAGTGGGGCAAAAAAGTATTTAGTCAGTCAGCAATAGTGCAAGTTCCACCACTTAAAAAGATGAGAGGCGTCTGTAATTTACATCATAGGTAGACCTCAACTATGGGAGACAAACTGAGAAAAAAAAATCCAGAAAATCACATTGTCTGTTTTTGTTTCATTTTATTTGCATATTATGGTGGAAAATAAGTATTAGGTCAGAAACAAAATTTCATCTCAATTTCATCTCCGGGGGGGCGCCGCTGATCGCGGTCGGGTGTCAGCTGATTATCACAGCTGACACCCGGCACTATGTGTCAGGGGTAGTCATGGACCATCCCCGACATGTTAACCCCTGGCACATTGCCATCAAACATGATGGCAGTGTACCAGGGGTTTAGAGAAGCATCGGCAGGGAGGGGGCTCCCTCCGTGCTTCTCTGAGACCCCCAGCACAGCACGATGTGCTGCGCTGCGCTGAGGGCCTCCTTCCCTGCAGGTCCCCGGATCCAATATGGTGGCGGGGACCTTCAAGGGCCAGCAGGGAGGCGGCTTCCTCACTGCCTGCAGAGAGCAGGCATGAGGAATCCTCCTGCGCTGCCTGTCACATGGCTGATTTGTCACAGCGCTGTGTGATGTGTCAGATCAGCAATCTGACATATAACAGTGATGTCCGCCCCGGCACAATGTAATAAAGTAAAAAAAGAAAAAAATAGTGTAAAAATAATTTATAAAAAATCTTTAAATATAAAAAAAATATTCCCTAATAAATTCATTTTTTGGAAATAAAAAAAACAAACAATAAAAGTACACATATTTAGTATTGCCGCGTCCGTAATGACCCGCCCTATAAAACTGTACGATTAGTTAACCCCTTTAGCGAACCCCTTAAAAAATAAAAATAAGAAACAAAGCAAAAACAATGCTTTATTATCATACCGCCGAACAAAAAGTGCAATAACGCACGATCAAAAAGACGGATATAAATAACCATGGTACCGCTGAAAACATCATCTTGTCCCGCAAAAATGAGCCGCCATACAGCATCATCAGTGAAAAAATAAAAAGTTATAGCTCGAAGAATAAAGCGATGCAAAAATAATTATTTTGTATATAAAATTGTTTTCATCGCATAAAAGCGCCAAAACATAGAAAAAGACATAAATGAGGTATCGGTGTAATCATACTGACCCGAAGAATAAAACCACTTTTACCGGATGCGGAATGTTGTAAACTCACCCCCCAAAAGAAATTCATGAATTGATGGTTTTTGTTCATTCTGCGTCCCAAAAATCGAAATAAAAAGCGATCAAAAAATGTCACGTGACCGAAATTGGTACCAATGAAAACATCAACTCATCCTGCAAAAAATAAGACCTCACATGAGTCGGTGGGTCAAAATATGGAAAAAGTATAGCTCTCAAAATGTGGTGATGCAAAAACTATTTTTACAATAAAAAGCATCTATTAGCTTGTGACAGCTGCCAAACATAAAAACCCACCATAAATAGTAAATCAAACTCCCCTTTATTACCCCCTTAGTTAGGGAAAAATAATAAAATTAAAAAAATGTATTTATTTCCATTTTCCCATTAGGGCTAGCTTTAGGGCTAGGGTTAGGGCTGAGATTAGGGTTAGGGGTGTGTTGGGGTTAGGGTTGGAGTTAGAATTGGGGAGTTTCAACAGTTTAGGCACATCAGAGGTTCTCCAAACGCGACATGACACCCGCAGACAATTCCATCAAAGTCTGCATTCCAAAATGTCACTACTTCCCTTCAGAGCCACGACATGTGCCCATACAGTAGTTTTCTCCCACATATGGGGTATCAGCGTGCTCAGTAAAAATTGGACAACAACTTTTGTTGTCCAATTTCTCCTTTTACCCTTGGGAAAATAAAAAAATTGGGGACTAAAAGATTTCCATTTTCCAATTAGGGCTAGGGTTAGGGCTAGAGTTAGGGATGAGATTAGGGTTAGGGGTGTGTTGGGGTTAGGGTTGGAGTTAGAATTGGGGGGTTTCCACTGTTTAGGCACATAAGGTGCTCTCCAAATGCAACATGGCGTCTGATCTCAATTCCAGCCAATTCTGCGTTGAAAAAGTCAAACGGTGCTCCTTCCCTTCCAAGCTCTGCCATGCGCCCAAACAGTGTTTTACCCTCACATATGGGGTATCAGCCTACTCAGGACAAATTGCAAAACAACTTTTGGGGTCCAATTTCTCCTGTTAACCTTAGGAAAACAAAAAATGGGGGCAAAAATATCATTTTTGTGGAAAAAATATGATTTTTTATTTTCACACCCTGGCGTTATAAACTTCTGTGAAGCCCTTGGGGGTTCAAAGTGCTCACCACACATCTAGATAAGTTCCTTTGGGGGTCTAGTTTCCAAAATAGGGTCACTTGTGCGGGGTTTCAACAGTTTAGGCACATCAGAGGCTCTCCAAATGCAGCATGACACCCGCAGACCATTCCATCAAAATCTGCATTCCAAAACGTCACTACTTCCATTCCAAGCCCCAACGTGTGCCCATACAGTAGTTTTCTCCCACATATGGGGTATCAGTGTACTCAGGACCAATTGGACAACAACTTTTGGGTCCAATTTCTTCTGTTACCCTTGGCAAAATAAAAAATGGGGACTAAAAGATCATGTTTGTGATTTTGTGTTTTTTTTATTTTCCCGGTGTTATAAACTTCTGATTAGCCCTTAGGGGTTAAAAGTTCTCACTACATATCTAGAAAGGTTCCTTGGGGGGTCTAGTTTCCAAAATGGGGTCATTTGTGGGGTGTTTCCACTGTTTAGGTACATCTTGGGTCTCTCCAAACGTGACATGGCGTCCGATCTGAATTCCAGCCAATTTTGCACTGAAAAAGTCAAATGGTGCTCCTTCCCTTCTGAGCTCTGCTATGCGCCGAAACAGTGGTTCTCTCCCACATATCAGGTATCACCGTACTCAGTACCAATTGCACAATACCTTTTGCAGTCCAATTTCTCCTGTTACCCTTGGTAAAATAAAAAAAAATTGGACCTGAAGTAATTTTTTTGTGAAAAAAAGTTAAATGTTCATTTTTTTTAAGCATTCAAAAAATTCCTGTGAAGCACCTGAAGGGTTAATAAACTTCTTGAATGTGGTTTTGAGCACCTTGAGGGGTGCAGTTTTTAGAATGGTATCACTTTGGGGTATTTTCTATCATATAGACCCCTCAAAGTGACTTCAAATGTGATGCCGTCCTTAAAAATAAAATGGTGTTGCAGAAATGAGAAATCGCTGGTCAATTTTTAACCCTTATAACTTCCTAACAAAAAAAAATTTTGGTTCCAAAATTGTGCTGATATAAAGGAAACATATGGGAAATGTTATTTATAAAGTTTTTTGTGTGCCATATCTCTGTGATTTTAGGCCATAAAAATTCAAAGTTGGAAAATTGCCAAATTTTCAAAATTTTTGCCAAATTTCCGTTTTGTTCACAAATAAACGCAAGTTGTATCAATGAAATTTTACCACTAACATGAAGTACAATATGTCACGAGAAAACAATGTCAGAATCACTGGGATCCCTGGAAGCGTACCAGAGTTATTACCTCATAAAGGGACAGTGGCAGAATTGTATAAATTGGCCCGATCATGAACGTGCAAACCACCTTTGGGGGTAAAAGGGTTAAGAGTAGTGTTGAGCATTCCGATACCGCAAGTATCGGGTATCGGCCAATATTAGCTGTATCGGAATTCTGATACTGACTTGCGATACTTTTTTCATATCGGATAACGGAATCGGAAGTTCCCATAATGCTATGAGCCTGCTCGCTTTGATTCAGCCAATGGGAATCCTCAGAAGTGTGGGCACATCCTGTTAGGCATGTAGGCATGTTAACTATTGGCATGGCTGTGATTGGCTGCTGAAATGATGTGATGATGCACTATAAAAGCCACTGCTGCCGCCATTTCTGGTCACTCTGCTGTGAATTCAGTTAGGGACAGGCTGCTGTTGAAGACTGTGAGGGACAGTTAGAAATAGTGATTCTACAAAACATATTGTGCTTTAACCAGGCTACATAAACCACCACTGTAGCTTTCTTTTCCCTAGCAGCAGTGTTCACAGCTGTCTGCAAGGGCTGTGTGAGTGCAGCTCACGCTGTGGAGTGGGTCCTGTAGCTACATCTGGTTTAGGCCGCCCAGCGTGCCTCACTGCTGCCTCATACATATTTTTCTTCTTGAGCTGCTTATTTTTCAAAAATTCTATCTAGTGTGCTTCCATCCGTATCCATATACGTTGGTTGCAAACACTAGTAGTAGACAGCGGAGCCTTTCTGCAGCCTTTCAGTGCTAGTGCCCACTTAGCTGCACTGTTCACGGCTGTCTGAGAGGTCTCTGACTGTGTGTGAGTGCAGCTCACGCTGAGTAGTGTGTCCTGCAGCTACGTCTGGTTGTAGGCTGCTCAGCGTGCTTCACTGCCTCACACATATTTTTCTTTAATTGCAGCTCATTTTTTCTTCTCCTATTAGTGTGCATCCATCCGTATCCATCTACATTGGTTGGTTGCAAATACTATATAGGAGTAGATAGAGGAGCCTTTTTTCTGGCTTGTGCCCTTCATCTGCAGCCAGATTAGTATTACCCAATTTTTTTGGAGCCTCATCTTTTGCATTGTAGGTTTCCTGCCTGCATTGTAATAGCTCCAAAAAGTTGGTGATACTATCACTTTCAAATCTTTGGTCACATCCTTTTAGTTTTTTTTTTTAAAAAAAACCAATAAAGTTCACCAAACACTACATTTGAAAGTTGTGTAGGCCACATTAGCTCCTATTAAAGTGTAGTCCACACACACACTTCATAAAATTAGTGTTTCTTCTACCTGTAACCAGCTGTTCAGGAATAAGCACACTAAGCCCCCCCTTTGTACTTTTCTGCCTATCTTTATCAGTCTAGCAAGATGAAGAAGGCAGGGAGTAAGGCACGTGGGCGTGGGCGTGGAGTTTCAGCAGGGAGAGGACGTGGGGATTCTGCAGGGAGAGGAAGTGGGGATTCTGTGCCTGCTGCAGGCACCAGTGAGTCAGCATCCCCCAGTTTTAACAGGCAACAGTCCTTTATGCGCAGCTTTGTAGGACCTCGCCATACCCCACTGCTGCGGGAGGAACAAATTGAGGCCGTTGTCGGATGGATGGCAGCTAACGCATCGACTTCAATGACTTCCACATCCTCTCAGGGCCAGAGCACCGAAGAGCAACCATCTGTCTCTTCACCACCTGCCAAAGTGCCCAGGCAGTCAGAGAGCCCTGGACAGGAGCCATCACAGTCTCTACTTCTGTTCTCTGAATCTGTTGGCTTGGAAAGAGGGGGCCAGCCAAGCAGCATTCCAGAATGTGAAGAAGAGGGAGTATGCAGTGATGCGCAACTTCTTTGTCCCTCTGAATCTGAAGAGGCGGGTGGGCCAGTGCCTATGGTCAGCACACCACAGTACGCATCAGATGATGACGAGACACAGGTGCCACTTTCTGGTGCGTACGGTGCTGGCGAGACAACCCAGGAGAAGCAGGTGTTTGAAGAGGGGAGCGTAGATGATGAGGTCCTTGACCCATCATGGCGTGAGGAACAGGAAGGTGGTGGGAGCGGCTCTGAGGAAGAGATTCCCCGAACGGCCAAAACAGGAGGGAGGGGGAGGGGGCAGACTTGGTTGACTGTAGCCTCCACTTCAGCACCCGTTAGGAGCATTCCTCTTTCAAAAGCCAAAACGGGCGCTCCCAAGACTTGCAGTGCGTGGTCTGTTATGAATGAGTCACCGTAGGAGGCAAAAACAGAATTGCTAGCTAAGTCCAGAAAACCAGAGAAGTTGGCAGCTATCGGATTGCAGACCACTGAACCTAACAACAACAACTAGCAGTAGCCGTGGGGGGTTCCTACGGTGCCCTAGACCCCTCGATCACAGCCGGAGAACTACATAGCCTAAAGACAGAAAGTGAAATCTAAACTGTCCCAGAGCAGACCCCAAAGCAATAGGCAGCCCCCATCATATAATGACGGTGAAGCAAGATGAAAAAACACTCATACAGATAGAAAGATAGGCTGAGCAAATGATGGGGCCCAAGCTAACTAAATAGGACAGGATAGAAAAGCTGCTGTCTGCAATCCGCCAAAACCCTCTCAAAGCAAGAGCCAACAGACTGATAGGGAAAAAAGCCCTGAAGACGCTAGGCTTCAAAAGACTATATCAGTACTCAGGTATTTTCTGAAGACAGAGCAAAAAGGAATTCAGCTCACCCAGCAGGGAAAGGAAGAAATCCAGAAAAACAAGGCAAAACAAAACCTAAGCACAAATGCAAAAAGCAGAGAAGAAAACTTAGCTTTTGAGGAGCAGGAATCAGACTGGTCTCCAAGAATCCCTCAGAGAAATCACCCGCAAGGCAGAAGGGCGTGGGCTGCCTTATATCCAGTCAGCAATTCCAGTCACCCAGTCATCATCATTCTGCTCAGATGCTTTGTAATCAGCCTCACTACCTTCCTTCACCAGAAGAG
This sequence comes from Dendrobates tinctorius, assembly GCF_039654945.1. NCBI lineage: Eukaryota > Metazoa > Chordata > Amphibia > Anura > Dendrobatidae > Dendrobates > Dendrobates tinctorius. Next base: position 13,860,991 of record NW_027361797.1, on the reverse strand, counting down.
GGAGTTCATCAGACCTCAATGGTGAAGGGGAAAATGAACTCACAACAGTGGTCCTTTTTTGACACAGTTGCAGATGACATTTGCTTTGTCAAATGCAAGCTGTGTCATCAGAGAGTCAAAAGAGGGAAAAATGTCAGCAACCTCAATACCACTAATATGTGGAAACATGTGCGGACCAAGCATGAGGTGGAGTTACACAGACACACTGAAGACGTAGGCCAACGTACAGCACCACCTACCACCTCTTCAGCTCGTGTTGGGGCCTCTTCCTCCAGCTCACACACAGCTGGTTCGGCTTCCTCACAGGATCACCAAGGAAGAACCTCTGGCACTGTTGTCCGGAGACCCTGTGACATTCCACCCACAGCACCACGTTTCCAGTCATCCTCACACTCCCAGGCCACTCGACAGCCATCGGTAGCACAGGCATGGTATAAAAGGCGGCCATACTCGGCAAACCATCCCCGAGCGCAGCTTCTGAATGCTGGCATTGCCAAACTACTGGCACTTGAAATGCTCTCATTCAGGCTGGTGGAGACTGACACCTTCCGGGACTTCATGGCATTGGCAGTCCCACAATACACCATGCTCAGCCACTTTTATTTCAGCAGGCGAGCCGTCCCTGCCCTGCAGAAACATGTGGAGGGAAAAATAAAACATGCGCTACTAAACGCCGTTAGTAGCAATGTCCACCTGACCACTGATGCGTGGACCAGTAACCATGGACAGGGACGATACCTTTCCCTCACTGTCCATTGGGTCAATGTTGTGGAGCCGGGTACAGATCTGGAGAGTGGCGCTGAACGTGTTCTGCCAACTCCACGGATTGCAGGAATCCAGTCTGTACACATAGACTCCTCCTCCTACTCAAGTTCCTCAGAAACAGCGCAGCAGGAGCCTGTTATGACCGATATGAGCACAGCCGTGGCCAAACGTCAACAGGCCATACTCAAATTAATTTCTTTGGGGAATAGAAGCCACACAGCGCAGGAGCTCTGGAATGCCATCAAGCAGGAGAGCGACGTGTGGTTTGTGCCAGCGAATCTCCAGCCGGGCTTGGTAGTGTGTGACAATGGCCGAAATCTGGTGGCAGCTCTTGGCCTAGGCAACCTCACTCACATCCCATGTCTGGCACATGTGCTGAACTTGGTCGTGCAGAGCTTTCTGAGGGACTATCCGGATCTTGATGCACTGCTGCACAAGGTCCGCATAGAGTGCGCTCACTTGCGGCGTTCCAGCACGGCAAGATCGCGCCTTGCTGCTCTGCAGCGCCGATTCCGCCTTCCGGAACATCGCATCATATGTGACCTACCCACCAGGTGGAATTCAACGTTACATAGGTTGGAGCGGTTGTGTGAGCAGCAGGCAGCAGTCATGGAGTACCAGCTGCATCAGGCGCAAACAAGTCGCACTGCGCCGGTCACACTTCAGCACCACTGAGTGGGCCTCTATGAAGGACATCTGCCTCGATTTACGTGCCTTCGATGATTCCACGCAGATGGCGAGTGCAGATGATGCACTAGTCAGCATGACTGTCCCCCTTATCTGCCTGCTTCAAAAAACACTGCAAGCACTAAGGGAGGAGGTTTTGGAAGAGGTGGAGGATGAGGAGTCCCAAATGCCATCTGCTTCTGGACAGTCTGCGCAACGTGGTTCCTCACAAAGGCCTAGGCAGGGGACACTTTGTGAGGAGGATGAGGAGGAGTTGATGGAGGAGGAAGACATCTCTCCAGAGGAGGGAGGTACACAAAGCTCTAGTCAGTATGTACAGTGAGGGTGGGGTGATGCAGAGCAGGCAGAGATCACGCCTCAAGCAGGGGACAGCGGTTCTTTGGCAGTTGGGAGTCTGCAGCACATGGTTAATTTCATGCTGCAGTGCCTGAGAAACGACCGACGCATCGTCCACATTCTCTACATGGCTGATTATTGGGTGTACACCCTCCTAGATCCTCGCTACCGGGACAACTTACAAAGCCTCATACCAACGTTGAACCGGGAGCGTAAACTGCGGGAGTACCAAGACACACTGATGCAGTCCATCATGTTTTACATTCCACCCGACAGCAGTGGTGCTAGTGCTTTACAAAGCAGCTCTGTGTGTCGAGGCAGTGGAGGAAACACGGCACAAAGAGGGAGCAGAGGCAGCGCCTCAGCACAAGGCAACACCACCATGGCCCAAATGTGGCAAAGTTTTGTGTGTCCGCCACAATTGTCTACACCATCACAGACGGCTCCAGTCAGCAGGAGGCAACGTTTCTGTCAGATGGTGACAGATTACATGTCTTGCCCTGTCAGTGTACTCCCAGATGGCTCTTCCCCCTTCAAGTTTTGGGTCTCTAAGCTGGATACATGGCCAGAGCTTAGCCAGTATGCATTGGAGGTGCTGGCTTGCCCTGCTGCCAGTGTATTATCGGAACGCGTCTTTAGTGCCGTAGGTGGTGTACTAACAGACTGTTGTGTTATGAGCTCAATTTCTCCTTCACCTTTGATGTCCGATGAACTCCCTCTGCTGGTGAAAGGAGGTAGTGAAATTGATTTGGATGGGAAAAACCTGTCATCTGAACAGGTGGAGTGTGATTGGACATCCGGAATCTCTGAGTGGATATAAGGCCGCCGACGCCCTGCTGGGTTGCTGGTGATCCTCTCTGCTCTGAGCTCTGGCCTCCAGTTTAGTCCTGTTTACTAAAGCTAAATTTGTGCTCTGCTATCGTTCCATGAGATTTTGTCTGGTTTACTTAGTTTTTGTGTTCAGCCAGCCCTGGTTGGGACTGGCTGATCTCCATTTTTTGTTTCTGATCAGTTGATCTCTTTGCTCTGTTTTCAGAATATACCTGAATGTTGATATAGTGATTTTGAAGTCTAGTGACTTCAGGGCCTTTTCTATCAGATGTGTTGGACATTATTTTTGGCAGGGTTTTTGCGTGATTGCAGACAGTTGCCTTTCTTTCCTGTCCTATCTAGTTAGTGAGGGCCCCATCATTTGCTCAGCCTGTCTTTCTGTCTGTGTTTGTGTTTTCATCTGTTTTCACCGTCAATACATGTTGGGGGCTGTCTATTGCTTTGGGGTCTGCTCTGGGGCAGTTTAGATTCCCCTTTCTTTCTTTAGGTTTATTTAGTTCTCCGGCTGTGAACGAGGTGTCTAGGACCACAATAGGAACACCCCACGGCTACTGTTAGTTGTTGTGAATAGGATCAGGGGTCTGCAATCCGCTAGCTACCAACCTCTCCGGTTTTCTGGACTTAGCTTGTATTTTTGTTTTTTCCTCCTCCGGTGACTCATTCATAACAGAATCACCAGCCATACCGCAGATTCTAGGGTACTCAATAGCAGGAAAGAATTGAAAAAAAAAAAAAAGTGTCAGAATTTTTTTTTTCAATGTATATTTTTTCCTCTTTTTCTCTGGGGCCGTAGGAAGAATTTTTTCTTAATGGAGATTAAGCAATTGTCTGATCGTGTGGAGCAGCTGGCTGCTGAAGTGCGGGGAATTTCCACGTATCTTGCTCATTCACATGCTGCTGAACCAAAGATTCCTACTCCTGATGTGTTTTTTGAGGATCGGTCTAAATTTTTGAATTTTAAGAATAATTGTAAATTATTTCTTGCCTTGAAGCCTAACTCATCGGGGAGCTCTGCGCAGCAGGTTAAAATTGTCATCTCTTTGCTGCGCGGCGATCCCCTGGATTGGGCGTTTTCTTTGACACCTGATGATCCTATTCTAACTAATGTGGATGCATTTTTTCAAGCCTTGGGGTTGTTGTATGATGAACCTAATGGTATTGATCAAGCTGAGAAAGCCCTGTTGGCATTGAGCCAGGGTCAGGATTCTGCAGAGTTATACTGTCAAAAATTCCGAAAGTGGGCGGTCCTTACCACCTGGAATGATGGTGCCTTGACAGCTCTTTCGGAATGGTTTGTCAGAAACCGTAAAAGATACTATGGTGGGATTTCCTGTTCCCTCTGGTCTTGACGATTCTATGTCATTAGCCATTCAGGTCGATCGGCGTTTATGTGAACGTAAAAGTACACGAGACATGTTGCCACCTGTTGAACAAATGTCTGAACCTATGCAATGTGATAGAGTTTTGTCTAGGGCGCAACGTCAGGAGTTCAGATGGAGTAATAAGCTGTGTTTTTTCTGTGGAGATGCCTCTCATATTGTTTCTGTCTGCCCTAAACGAGAGAAACGTTTTGCACACACATTTGCTGTGGGTGGTGTACAACCTAAGTTTCTTCTGGCAATTACTCTGATCTGCTCCCTGTCCACATTTTCCGCTAAGGCTTTTGTGGATTCAGGAGCGGCTCTGAACCTGATGGACTTGGATTTTGCTAAACATTGTGGGTTTCCTATGACACCTCTGCGGACGCCTATCCCTTTGAGGGGTATTGATGATACTCCTTTGGAGAAGAATAAACCTCAGTTTTGGACCCAGGTGGTAATGCGGGTCGCCCCAGACCATGAAGAAAATTGCAGATTTTTGGTGTTGCATAATTTGCATGATACCATTGTTCTGGGATTTCCCTGGTTGCAAATTCATAATCCAGTTTTGGATTGGAAATCTGTGTCTGTGGTGAGTTGGGGTTATCGGTGTGCTCTTGGTGATGCTCCTGTTTTCTCCACCTCTCCCCAGTCGCATGATGTTCCTGACTATTTGGCTGATTTTTATGATGTATTTAGTGGGAATAAGTCTGCGTCTTTGCCTCCTCATAGGAGTTATAACTGTGCAATTGAGCTGAGCCCTGGGTGTAAATTTCCCAAGGGTCGACTTTTCAATTTATCTGTACCCGAGCATGAGGCTATGCAATCTTATATTAAGGAGTCATTGGAGAAGGGTCATATTAGACCATCCTCTTCACCCTTGGGTGCTGTTTTTTTTTTCGTGGCCAAGAAAGATGGTTCATTAAGGCCTTGTATTGACTATCGTTCACTCAACAAAATTACTGTTAAATATCAGTATCCGTTACCCCTGATTTCTGATCTATTCTCCAGAGTTAAAGGTGCTTGCTGGTTTACCAAGCTTGACCTCAGGGGGGCGTATAATCTTATTCGCATTAAGCATGGGGATGAATGGAAGACGGCGTTTAATACTCCGGAGGGATATTTTGAGTACCTGATGATGCCTTTTGGGTTCACTAATGCCCCTTCTGTCTTCCAGTGCTTCATGAATGATATTTTCCGAGACTTTGTGAATAAATTTTTGATCATCTATCTGGATGATATTTTGATCTTTTCCAGGGATTGGGACTCTCATGTGGAACATGTTCGGACTGTGTTCCGGATTTTGAGGGAGAATTCCCTGTATGTTAAGGGATCGAAATGCCTTTTTGGTGTACAGAGTATTTCATTTTTATGATTTATTTTGTCTCCGTCAACTATTGAAATGGACCCGGCCAAGGTACAGGCCATTTATGATTGGGTTCAGCCCACTTCTTTGAAGGCCCTCCAGAAGTTTTTGGGTTTTGCTAATTTTTATCGTAAATTTATAGCTAATTTTTCTGGGATTGCCAAACCATTGACTGATTTGACTAAGAAGGGTGCTGATGTGCTGAATTGGTCTCCAGAGGCTGTTTCTTCCTTTCAGGAGCTTAAGCGGAGGTTCACTTCTGCTCCGGTTTTGCGGCAACCTGATGTCTCACTCCCGTTTCAGGTAGAGGTGGACGCTTCTCAGATTGGTGCTGGAGCTGTTTTGTCCCAAAAAGATCCGGTAACATCTAAAATGAATTCCTGTGCTTTCTTTTCCCGATTGTTCTCCCCATCCGAAGGCAACTATGATGTGGGGAATCGGGAACTGTTAGCCATGAAATGGGCATTTGAGGAGTGGAGACATTGGTTGGAGGGAGCTAAACATCAAGTCGTGGTCCTTACTGACCACAAGAATTTGATTTAACTTGAGTCGGCCAAACGCTTGAATCCTAGACAGGCTAGGTGGGCCTTGTTTTTCACACGTTTTGATTTTGTGGTCTCTTTTCTTCCGGGCACTAAGAATGTCAAGGCAGACGCCCTCTCTAGGAGTTTCTTTGCTGATTCTCCTATTGTGACCAAGCCTGCTACCATCTTAGGTGAGGGGGTAGTTCTTTCTGCCATCTCGCCCGATTTGAGACGTGCTCTGGAAGAGTTACAGGAGGACAAACCTGAGCGTTGTCCCATTGGAAAATTTGTATGTTCCTGACCAGTGGAGGAAGAGAGTAATGTCTGAAGTTCATTGCTCCGCATTGGCTGGTCATCCAGGTATTTTTGGTACTAGAGATTTGGGGAGTCGGTCTTTTTGGTGGCCCGCCTTGTCTCGTGATGTCTGGAATTTTGTGTAGTCCTGTGGGACTTGCTCCCGGTCTAAACCTTGTTCTCGCTCTATTGGGTTATGATGCCTTTGCCGGTGCGCAGGAGGCCATGGACCCATATTTCAATGGATTTTATTTCTGATATGCCTGTCTCTCAGAGAATGACTGTTATTTGGGTGATTTGTGATAGATTCTCTAAGATGGTCCATCTTGTACCACTCACTAAGTTGCTATCTTCCTCAGAGTTGGTGCCCTTGTTTTTGCAACAGGTGGTTCGCTTTCATGGGATTCCTGAGAACATTGTGTCTGACAGAGAAGTTCAGTTTGTTTCTAGATTTTGGAGGACTTTTTGTTCCAAGCTGGGAATTCAGTTGTCCTTCTCCTCTGCGTTTCACCCTCAGACCAATGGGCAGACGGAGAGAACAAACCAGACTTTGGAGTCTTATTTGAGATGTTTTATTTCTGCTGATCAGGATGATTGGGTTTCATTTTTGCCATTGGCCAAATTTGCTTTAAATAATAGAGCTAGTTCTGCCACTTTGATGTCACCTTTTTTTTGTAACTTTGGGTTTCATCCTCGATTCTCTTCAGGGCAGGTGGAGTCTTCTGCCTGCCCAGGTGTTGAGACTGTGGTGGAAAGAATGCACCAGATTTGGGACCAAGTGGTGGATAAGTTGTCTCTCTCCCAGGAAATGGCCCAGCAGTTTTCCAACCGGCATAGGACCATTGGTCCCCGGTTTAAGGTGGGTGATATGGTTTGGTTGTCATCAAAGAATATCTCTATGAAGGTGGCTTCTCCAAAGTTTAAACCTAGATTTATTGGACCTTACAAGATTTTGGAGATTCTTAATCCGGTCTCTTTTCGATTGGCTCTTCCTGTTACTTTCAAAATCCATAATGTGTTTCATAAGTCTCTGTTGAAGAGGTTTGTTGAGCCAGTAGTTCCTGTGGTGGCACCTCCTGACCCTGTATTGGTTGAAGGTAATGTGGAATATGAGGTTGAGAAGATACTGGATTCTCGTCTGGCTAGACGGAGACTCCAGTATTTGGTTAAGTGGAAGGGTTATGGCCAGGAGGATAATTCTTGGGTCTCTGCATCCGATATTCATGCCGAAAGATTGGTTCGTGCTTTTCATCGGGCCCATCCAGATCGCCCTGGTGGCGTGGATGAGGGTTCGGTGACCCCTCCTCAAGGGGGAGGTACTGTTATGAGCTCAATTTCTCCTTCACCTTTAATGTTCGATGAACTCCCTCTGCTGGTGAAAAGAGGTAGTGAAATTGATTTGGATAGGAAAAACCTGTCATCTGAACAGGTGGAGTGTGATTGGACATCCGGAATCTCTGAGTGGATATAAGGCCGCCGACGCCCTGCTGGGTTGCTGGTGATCCTCTCTGCTCTGAGCTCTGGCCTCCAGTTTAGTCCTGTCTACTAAAGCTAAGTTTTTGCTCTGCTATTGTTCCATGAGATTTTGTCTGGTTTACTTAGTGTTTGTGTTCAGCCAGCCCTGGTTGGGACTGGCTGAACTCCATTTTTTATTTCTGATCAGTTGATCTCTTTGCTCTGTTTTCAGAATATACCTGAGTGCTGATATAGTGATTTTGAAGTCTAGTGACTTCAGGGCCTTTTCTATCAGACGTGTTGGACATTATTTTTGGCAGGGTTTTTGCGTGATTGCAGACAGTTGCTATTCTTTCCTGTCCTATCTAGTTAGTGAAGGCCCCATCGTTTGCTCAGCCTGTCTTTCTGTCTGTGTTTGTGTTTTCATCTGTTTTCACCGTCAATACATGTTGGGGGCTGTCTATTGCTTTGGGGTCTGCTCTGGGGCAGTTTAGATTTCCTCTTTCTTTCTTTAGGTTTATTTAGTTCTCCGGCTGTGAACGAGGTGTCTAGGTCCACCGTAGGAACACCCCATGGCTACTGTTAGTTGTTGTGAATAGGATCAGGGGTCTGCAATCTGCTAGCTACCAACCTCTCCGGTTTTCTGGAATTAGCTTGTATTTTTGTTTTTCCTCCTCCAGTGACTCATTCATAACACCGTCGCACGCGACTATCTTCTGATAACGTCGACCGGCTTACTTTTCTGAAAATGAACAAGGCCTGGATCTCTCCAGAATTTGCCAGTCCTCTTCCCGACTAAATAATTGGTTGGCAACTTTATCCAGGTCTCCTGGTTTGTTCATGTTTCTACCACCTGAACTATAATCCCTGGGCTTCAACACAGCCAGTTGTCGCTCAGATGTATCGTCTGCACAGAGAAAAAACACACTAGCTCCTGTGTTAGTGGGGTTCAGTAACGACAGCTGCTCCCCTGCTGTGTGGACAGCAAAGTCTTCTGCTCCATCCACATTAAAACTCCTACTGATTTTTAACCGTGCTCCACTTAGGCCTCTGGCTCCACTGTCTCTAGTATTTCCCCTGGCCTCCAACCCCACCTGTTACAGCTCTGAAGTGGCGTCTGCACAATCCACACTTGTTCCTGTGTTACTTGGGCTCAGTCACGTCAGTTGATCCCCTGATGTGTGTCCGGCAAGGTCTTCTGCTCTGTCCACATTCCCACTAGTAGTGTAAATGAGGACAGAGCAGGAGACCTTGCCAGACACACATCAGGGAATCATCTGACGGGACTGAGCCCCAGTAACACAGGAACAAGTGTGGATTGTGCTGACGCCACTTCAGAGCTGTAACTGGCGGGGTTGGAGGCCAGGGGAAATACTAGAGACAGTGGAGCCAGAGGTCTAAGTGGAGCACGGTTACAATCAGTTGTAGCCTACAACCTCTAGAAAACCAGCTGCAAGTTGGCCTCCGCCTGCTGGATGCCTCATGCTGAGCTCCAACAACGCCTGTTGGTGTTCAGAAGTGCCATCTTCACAGAGAAAAACACACTAGCTCCTGTGTTAGTGGGGTTCAGTAATGCCAGCTGTTCCCCTGCTGTGTAGACGGCAATGTCTCCTGCTGCCTCCACATGCCAACAACATCAGGCCTCAGCCTGCTCCATGCCTCATCCTGGGCTCCAACAACGCCAGTTCGTGTTCAGAAGTGCCGTCTTCACAGAGAAAAACACAGTAGCTCATGTGTTAGTGGGGTTCAGTAACGCCAGCTGCTCCCCTGCTGTGTAGACGGCAATGTCTCATGCTGACTCCACATGCCCAAAACATCAGGCCTCAGCCTGCTCCCTGCCTCAACCTGGGCCCCAACAACGCCAGTTGGTGTTCAGAAGTGTCATCTTCCCAGAGAAAAACACACTAGCTCCTGTGTTAGTGGGGTTCAGTAACACCAGCTGTTCCACTGCTGTGTAGACGGCAATGTCTCCTGCTGACTCCACATGCCCAAAACATCAGGCCTCAGGCTGCTCCATGCTTCAACTTGGGCTTCAGCAACGCCAGTTGGTGTTCAGAAGTGTCGTCTTCCCAGAGAAAAACACACTAGCTCCTGTCTTAGTGGGGTTCAGTAATGCCAGCTGTTCCCCTGCTGTGTAGACGGCAAAGTCTCCTGCTGCCTCCACATGCCAACAACATCAGGCCTCAGCCTGCTCCATGATTCATCCTGGGCTCCAACAACGCCAGTTGGTGTTCAGAAGTGCCGTCTTCACAGAGAAAAACACACTAGCTCCTGTGTTAGTGGGGTTCAGTAATGCCAGCTGTTCCCCTGCTGTGTAGACGGCAAAGTCTCCTGCTGCCTCCACATGCCAACAACATCAGGCCTCAGCCTGCTCCATGTCTCATACTGGGCTCCAACAACGCCAGTTGGTGTTCAGAAGTGCCATCTTCACAGAGAACAACACACTAGCTCCTGTGTTAGTGGGGTTCAGTAATGCCAGCTGTTCCCCTGCTGTGTAGACGGCAATGTCTCCTGTTGCCTCCACATGCCAACAACATCAGGCCTCAGCCTGCTCCATGCCTCATCCTGGGCTCCAACAACGTCAGTTGGTGTTCAGAAGTGCCGTCTTCCCAGAGAAAAACACACTAGCTCCTGTGTTAGTGGGGTTCAGTAACGCCAGATGCTCCCCTGCTGTGTAGACGGCAAAGTCTCCTGCTGCCTCCACATGCCAACAACATCAGGCCTCAGCCTGCTCCATGCCTCATCCTGGGCTCCAACAACGCCAGTTGGTGTTCAGAAGTGCAGTCTTCACAGAGAAAAACACACTAGCTCCTGTGTTAGTGGGGTTCAGTAACGCCAGCTGTTCCCCTGCTGTGTAGACGGCAATGTCTCCTGCTGACTCCACATGCCTAAAACATCAGACCTCAGCCTGCTCCATGCCTCAACCTGGGCTTCAGCAACGCCAGTTGGTGTTCAGAAGTGTCGTCTTCACAGAGAAAAACACACTAGCTCCTGTCTTAGTGGGGTTCAGTAATGTCAGCTGTTCCCCTGCTGTGTAGACGGCAAAGTCTCCTGCTGCCTCCACATGCCAACAACATCAGGCCTCAGCCTGCTCCATGATTCATCCTGGGCTCCAACAAAGCCAGTTGGTGTTCAGAAGTACCGTCTTCCCAGAGAAAAACACACTAGCTCCTGTGTTAGTGGGGTTTAGTAACGCCAGCTGCTCCCTTGCTGTGTAGACGGAAATGTCTCATGCTGACTCCACATGCCCAAAAAATCAGGCCTCAGCCTGCTCCCTGCCTCAACCTGGGCCCCAACAACGCCAGTTGGTGTTCAGAAGTGTCATCTTCCCAGAGAAAAACACACTAGCTCCTGTGTTAGTGGGGTTCAGTAACACCAGCTGTTCCCCTGCTGTGTAGACGGCAATGTCTCCTGCTGACTCCACATGCCCAAAACATCAGGCCTCAGCCTGCTCCATGCCTCAACCTGGGCTTCAGCAACGCCAGTTGGTGTTCAGAAGTGTCGTCTTCCCAGAGAAAAACACACTAGCTCCTGTGTTAGTGGGGTTCAGTAATGCCAGCTGTTCCCCTGCTGTGTAGACGGCAAAGTCTCCTGCTGCCTCCACATGCCAACAACATCAGGCCTCAGCCTGCTCCATGTCTCATACTGGGCTCCAACAACGCCTGTTGGTGTTCAGAAGTGCCATCTTCACAGAGAACAACACACTAGCTCCTGTGTAAGTGGGGTTCAGTAATGCCAGCTGTTCCCCTGCTGTGTAGACGGCAATGTCTCCTGTTGCCTCCACATGCCAACAACATCAGGCCTCAGCCTGCTCCATGCCTCATCCTGGGCTCCAATAACGCCAGTTGGTGTTCAGAAGTGCCGTCTTCCCAGAGAAAAACACACTAGCTCCTGTGTTAGTGGGGTTCAGTAACGCCAGCTGCTCCCCTGCTGTGTAGATGGCAATGTCTCATGCTGACTCCACATGCCCAAAACATCAGGCCTCAGCCTGCTCCCTGCCTCAACCTGGGCCCCAACAACGCCAGTTGGTGTTCAGAAGTGTCATCTTCCCAGAGAAAAACACACTAGCTCCTGTGTTAGTGGGGTTCAGTAACACCAGCTGTTCCCCTGCTGTGTAGACGGAAAAGTCTCCTGCTGCCTCCACATGCCAACAACATCAGGCCTCAGCCTGCTCCATGTCTCATACTGGGCTCCAACAACGCCAGTTGGTGTTCAGAAGTGCCATCTTCACAGAGAACAACACACTAGCTCCTGTGTAAGTGGGGTTCAGTAATGCCAGCTGTTCCCCTGCTGTGTAGACGGCAAAGTCTCCTGCTGACTCCACATGCCAACATCAGGCCTCAGCCTGCTCCATGATTCATCCTGGGCCCCAACAACGCCAGTTGGTGTTCAGAAGTGTCATCTTCCCAGAGAAAAACACACTAGTTCCTGTGTTAGTGGGGTTCAGTAATGCCAGCTGTTCCCCTGCTGTGTAGACGGCAAAGTCTCCTGCTGCCTTCACATGCCAACAACATCAGGCATCAGCCTGCTCCATGATTCATCCTGGGCTCCAACAACGCCAGTTGGTGTTCAGAAGTGCCGTCTTCACAGAGAAAAACACACTAGCTCCTGTGTTAGTGGGGTTCAGTAATGCCAGCTGTTCCCCTGCTGTGTAGACGGCAAAGTCTCCTGCTGCCTCCACATGCCAACAACATCAGGCCTCAGCCTGCTCCATGCCTCATCCTGGGCTCCAACAACGCCAGTTGGTGTTCAGAAGTGCAGTCTTCACAGAGAAAAACACACTAGCTCCTGTGTTAGTGGGGTTCAGTAATGCCAGCTGTTCCCCTGCTGTGTAGACGACAAGGTCTCCTGCTGCCTCCACATGCCAACAACATCAGGCCTCAGCCTGCTCCATGATTCATCCTGGGCTCCAACAACGCCAGTTGGCATTCAGAAGTGTCGTATTCCCAGAGAAAAACACACTAGCTCCTGTGTTAGTGGGGTTCAGTAATGCCAGCTGTTCCCCTGCCGTGTAGACGGCAAAGTCTCCTGCTGCCTCCACATGCCAACAACATCAGGCCTCAGCCTGCTCCATGATTCATCCTGGGCTCCAACAACGCCAGTTGGTGTTCAGAAGTGCCATCTTCACAGAGAAAAACACATTAGCTCCTGTGTAAGTGGGGTTCAGTAATGCCAGCTGTTCCCCTGCTGTGTAGACGGCAATGTCTCTTGCTGCCTCCACATGCCAACAACATCAGGCCTCAGCCTGCTCGATGCCTCATCCTGGGCTCCAACAACGCCAGTTGGTGTTCAGAAGTGCCATCTTCCCAGAGAAAAACACACTAGCTCCTGTGTTAGTGGGGTTCAGTAACGCCAGCTGCTCCCCTGCTGTGTAGACGGCAATGTCTCCTGCTGACTCCACATGCCCAAAACATCAGGCCTCAGCCTGCTCCCTGCCTCAACCTGGGCTCCAACAACGCCAGTTGGTGTTCAGAAGTGCCGTCTTCACAGAGAAAAACACACTAGCTCCTGTGTTAGTGGGGTTCAGTAATGCCAGCTGTTCCCCTGCTGTGTAGACGGCAAAGTCTCTTGCTGCCTCCACATGCCAACAACATCAGGCCTCAACCTGCTCCATGCCTCATCCTGGGCTCCAACAACGCCAGTTGGTGTTCAGAAGTAATAATAATTATAATAATCTTTATTTTTATATAGCGCTAACATATTCCGCAGCGCTTTACAGTTTGCACACATTTCATCACTGTCCCCGATGGGGCTCACAATCTAAATTCCCTATCAGTATGTCTTTGGAGAAGTGCCGTCTTCCCAGAGAAAAACACACTAGCTCCTGTGTTAGTGGGGTTCAGTAACGCCAGCTGGTCCCCTGGTGTGTAGACGGCAAAGTCTCCTGCTCCATCCACATTCAAACTACTATTGATTTTTAACCATGCTCCACTTAGGCCTCTGGCTCCACTGTCTCTAGTTTTTCCCCCGGCCTCCAACCCCGCCAGTTGCTGCTCTGAAGTGGCGCCTGCACAATCCACACTTGTTCCTGAGTTACTGGAGCTCAGTCACGTCAGTTGATCCCCTGATGTGTTTCTGGCAAGGTCTCCTGCTCTGTCCATATTCCCATTACTAGTAGTGTGAATGAGGACTGAGCAGGAAACCTTGCCAGACACACATCAGGGGATCAACTGACGTGACTGAGCCACAGTAACACAAAAGCAAGTGTGGATTGTGCAGACGCCACTTCAGAGCTGTAACTGGCGGGGTTTGAGGCCAGGGGAAATACTAGAGACAGTGGAGCCAGAGGCCATAGTGGAGCAAGGTTACAATCAGTAGTAGTCTACAACCTCTATAAAACCAGCTGCAAGTTGGCCTCTGCCTGCTGCATGCTTCATCCTGGGCTCCAACACAGCCAGTTGTAGCTTGGAAGTGTCGTCTGCACAGATAGAAACACTCACTCCTGTGTCTGTGGGGTTCAGTAACGCCAGCTGTTCCCCTGCTGTGCGGATGGCAAAGTCTCCTGCTGCCTCCAAAATCACGCAACATCTTATTTTCTACTTGCTCCAAGTAGGCCTCAGCCTGCTCGGAGCATTGATCCTGGGCTCCAACACAGCCAGTTGTAGCTTGGAAGTGCCGTCCGCACAGATAGAAACACTCGCTCCAGTGTCTGTGGGGTTCAGTAACGCCAGCTGCTCCCCTGCTGTGTGAATGGCAAAGTCTCCTGCTGCCTACACCGTCACACTACTGCTGATTTTTAACCGTGGTCCACTTCGGCCTCTTGCTCTACTGTCTCTAGTATTTCCCCTGGCCTTCAACCCCGCCAGTCGCTGCTCTGAAGTGTCGTCTGCACAATCCACAGTTGTTCCTGTGTTACTGGGGCTCAGTCACGTCAGTTGATCCCCTGATTTGTGTCCAGCAATGTCTCCTGCTCTGTCCCCATTCCCATTACTAGTAGTGGGAATGTGGACAGAGCAGGAGACCTTGCCGGACACACATCATGGAATCAACTGACGTGACTGAACCCCTGTAACCCAGGAACAAGTGTGGATTGTGCAGATGACACTTCAGAGCAGCAACTGCCGGGGTTGGAGGCCAGGGGAAATACTAGAGACAGTAGAGCCAAAGGCCGAAGTGGAGCACGGTTACAATCAGTAGTTGTGTACAACCAATATAAAACTCGCTCCAAGTATGCCTCACCCTGCTGCATGATTGACCCCTGGGCTCCAACATCGCCAGTTGCTGCTCTGAAGTGTCTTTGGCACGGGTACTCCCTCCTGCCCAGCCTGTTTCCAGCACGCCTGCTGTTTCCGGGTAGTGTCAACGTCACTTTGCCACCGATACGTTGTCCTGTCGTGTTGCGGTCGGATTAGCCGAGTCTATGGTGCCTGTAGATTCGGTGCTTCCTATGTGGGCTGCGGGTTCTGGTAATAGGACAAGCACCCCCTGTTGGACTATGGGATTCGGTAACTGCGTCCTGCTCGCGGCCTTGCAACTGTCACGTCCGCCATGTCTGTTTGTCTCAAGAACTCCTGGAGCGATGTGCATGCGCATGTTTTGTCTGCTGTCCTGCATGTTCCCTAGAGCAGTGTGCAGACTCACCTCATGTCTGAGCTGCAGGATGCCTGCGTTTCTGCTCTGCCTTCTGTGATCTTCTCGTCATGTCTGGAGTCCTTGATCATGTGACGTTTCTTAAGATCCTGCACTGTCTGGTTCTGCAATCATCTCGTCATGTCTAGAATCCCGGATCATGTGTTCTTCCTAGGATCCTGCACTGGTTGGTTCGGTGATCATCTCGTCATGTCTGAAACCCTGATCATGTGATGTTTCCTAAGATCCTGCACTGTCTGGTTCTGCTATCGTCTCGTCATGTCTAGAATCCCAGAAGTGCTCCCCTGGTCCTGACCTGGAGGAGGAGGTGCTATGCCCTATATCAGGCCGCCTCTTCCTATGCTCAGGGCCTGATTATTGTGTTGCTTCCCTGCAAGGCTCTGGGTCTGTGGGGTTGCTCCCTCTATTCTGTGCCCTTGCACTTTGCTCTGTAGTGCGTCTCTGCACACGCTCCGTGCTCGTATTCCGCCTCTTGTCTTGTGTTGTCTCTCGTGCCATGTTTGTCTTTGCCTTGCTTTGCCTTGTAGTCCTTCTGGTGTTCTTTGTCTTAGTCTGTTTTGCTATGTCTCGCCTTAGCTATGCTTTGACTTGTAGTCCTTCCTGTGTTCTCTGCCTCGCCTGTTTTGCCATGTCTTGCTTTTGCTATGCTTTGACTTGTAGTCCTCCCTGTGTTCTCTTCCTTGCTATTCCTTGCTTTGTGTTCCTCCCTATGGTCTCAGTCTTTGCTTGCTCTGCTTCGCTCTCTCCTATGGTGCTCTGTAGTGCTCCCTGGCACACGCACCATTTCTCCTCTCCTTAGTGCTCGTTTCTATGTCTAGTCCCAAGGTCTTCCCTTGGCCCGGCTTTGGGCTTCTGCCTACGCTCCGCTGCTAGACTCTGTCCTCGCTCTGACCTGGCTCTGTTTCTGCTTGTGTTCCTTGCCTTGCTCCCTGCCTTGTCCTTGCATTGAACCCCGGTATGGGTTCCCCTTGGCCGTCTCCTGTGCCGTGGTAAGTGCCACGTGTTTGTGTACAGCCGTGTGCACTGGCTAGTGTGGCTTGCCCCCTGCGTGGTTCCTAGCACGCAGCCCTTCCTTGTGCCCTGGCGTGGCTCCTAGCACGCACCCTGCCTTGAACCCTGGCGTGGCTCCTAGCACGCACCCTGCCCTGAACCTGGCGTGGTTCCTAGCACGAAGGTTCCTTTGCCCGCCTCCTGTGCCTTAGTCATGCCTCGTGCTGGCGTTACAGCCGTGTGCATTGGCCAGTGAGGTGTGCGTCTCTGCGTGGCTCCTAGCACGCAGCCCTGCCTTGAACCCTGGCGTGGCTCTTAGCACGCACCCTGCCTTGAACCTTGGCATGTCTCTACACGCACTCTGTCTTGTACCTTGGACCCTGGCGTGGCTCTACACACGCACCCTGTCTTGTGCCTTGGCGTGTCTCTACACGCACTCTGTCTTGTACCTTGTGCCTTGGCGTGTCTCTACACGCACTCTTTCTTATCCTATGCTTTGGTGTGGCTCTACACACGCACCCTGTCTCGTTTTTGAACCTTGGCGTGTCCCCTACACACGCACCTCGCTTTGAACCCTGGCGTGTCCCCTACACACGCACCTTGCCTTGCACCTAGCCTTGAACCCTGGCGTGTCCCCTACACACGCACTTAGCCTTGAAGCCCTGGCGTGTCCCCTATACACGCACCTAGCCTTGGACCTTGGCGTGTTCCCTAAACACGCACCCTGCTTGGATATCTGTCGTGCCTCCTTGCCTGAACACTGGTTTGCCTGCCGGATGCCCGGAACCTGCCGACCGTTGCCAGAGGTCCGGAACCAGATGACTACGGCCTGATGTCCGGAGCTGACGTCCGCAGCCTGATTCCTGGACCCTGTCGGTTTGCCAGCAGTCCGGAGTCCGATGCCATCATGCCATTACCTGTGCCTAGGCGTGCCACCTGGCACGTACCATGTTATGGACCTTGGCGAGCCCACGCGCGCACCTTGCACGTTTTGCTTGTTTACTCTGTATGTGATCCTGTGTTATTCTAATGAAGATACCTTGCACCTACGTCTAGTCTCGTCTTGCTTCCTGCTCGTCCTTGTCGTCAGACACTAGTCTAGTGTCCCCTGAGCTGGCCGTCTGGTCCCAGCAGTCGTGGTGGCTCACCCCCTTGGTCTTGCCCCTGACACTCCCTGTATAGGGGGTGGATTCTCACAAGGTCAGCTCGCTCTCGGTGGGTGGGTGTCACGACCCAGAGGGTCCACTCAAAAAATGGGCTCAGCTGGAGCTGAGTCCGTCACAGCAACTTTGTTGATTATGGGTGCCTTCTGCTACCCATCCGGGTTCCAGCACCATCAGCTGGTTCTCGGCAATGTCTTTGGCATGGGTACTCCCTCCTGCCCAGCCGGGTTCCAGCACCGTCAGCTGTTTCTCGGCAGAGCCTTTGGCCGAGGTGCCTCCTTCTCGGTGTCCGAGTTCCAGCAACGTCTGCTGGTTCTTGGTAGTGCTTTAACGCACTGGTACCTCCTGCTTAGAAACCGTGTTCCAGCACCGTCAGCTGGTCCACAGTTGTGCCATTGGCTCTTGTTCCTTCTGCTACCCATCCGGGTTCCAGCACCGCCAGCTGGTTCTCGGCAGTGTCTTTGGCACGGGTACTCCCTCCTGCCCAGCCTGGTTCCAGCACGCCTGCTGTTTCTGGGTAGTGTCAATGTCACTTTGCCACCAATACGTTGTCCTGTCGTGTTGCAGTTGGGTTAGCCGAGTCTATGGTGCCTGCAGTTTCGGTGCTTCCTTTGTGGGCTGCGAGTTCTGGTACTAAAGGCTGGTTCCGTAGTGCCAATAGGACAAGCACCCCCTGTTGGACTGTGGGATTCGGTAACTGCATCCTGCTCGCGGCCTTGCAACTTTGTTGATTATGGGTACCTTCTGCTACCCATCCGGGTTCCAGCACCGTCAGCTGGTTCTCGGCAGAGCCTTTGGCCTAGGTGCCTCCTTCTTGGTATCCGAGTTCCAGCAACGTCTGCTGGTCCTTGGTAGTGCTTTGTAGCACAGGTAACTCCTGCTTAGTAACCGTGTTCCAGCACCGTCAGCTGGTCCACAGTTGTGCCATTGGCTCTTGTTCCTTCTTCTGCCCCTCCGGGTTCCAGCACTGTCAACTGGTCCTCGCTAGTTTCATTTGCTATTGTTCCTTCTGCTACCCATCCGGGTTCCAGTACCGTCAGCTGGTTCTCGGCAGTTCCTCAGCCTTCTTGTACCTTCTGCTACTTTTCCAAGTTCAAGCTTTTGGAAATGGTTTTTGATTCTCACTCTGGTTCTCCCTGACAATGACCCTGAAGACGATGACCCTGAAGACCACACAGAAGAATACCGAAAAGATGACCCTGAAGAAGATGACCAAGAGGACAAAGAACTTGAAGACAACCACCAAGATGCAGAACAACAAGAGACAGAAGAACAAGAAGCATAAAAACCAAAAGCAGAAGAACATTAAGCATAAGATTAAAAATCTGAGCAAATGATATCTAATTTATAAGCAGAAGAAGACTAAGCAGTGTATGGGGGTGAGTCCGTTCCTCCTCGTTTTGCCCCTGGAAAAGGCCTGCTGCTGCAGGCCAAACTGAACGCGGACAAATCCTGTTGTAAATCTTTTGTGACAGGTTGAACGGAAGGTGTAATCTTCAAACTTTTATAGATTATAACTACAGGAATGCCTGACACAAATAAGAATATGATGAAGAAGAATAGGAAGAAGATGAAGAAGTAGAATATGAAGAAGAAGAATAGTTGAATAAGAAGAATATGAAGAATGTAAAAAAAAAAAAATAGGAAGAAGGTGAAGAAGAAGAAGAAGAAGATGAATAAGGTGAAGAAGAAGTTGATGAAAAAGATGCTGCTGAGGATGATGAAGGAGAAAGTGTGGGAGAAGTAAAAAAGAAGGTGAAGAGCATGGAAGTAGTGAAACATACATATCTGACAAAATATTAAAGACTTTAACATAGTCAATATCTTTGTAACTACGAACGTCTTTAAAAAAAAAAAAAATTACTGCTATTCCATTTGATTGGGCTAAACCTCTATGGCTTTAATATCTCCTACACCTCCCACAATACATTCTACATTATTATTAGTTGTTTTTCTTCATGTAGAATTAACCTACAGGGAAAAAAAGGGTTTTTTTATTCCGATATTTCTGTTCCATTGACTTGAATGGGACTTCCGGGATCGGAATCGGCGATACGCTATACTTTTTTTAGATCGGCCGATCCATTCCGATCCGATATTTTTCAGTATCAGGTGGTATCGCTCAACACTAGTTAAGAGGCACACTGAGATTCTGTCGCCCTGGGCCCAGGAAAACCTAGAGCCGGCACTGTTACGACTATCAGTGATCAATGAGGAGGAAATGTTGTTATCCTAAGAAGGCTGAAAAAGCAATGAATAAACTGTGTGTGACAGGATCCTAACTTAATAATCCATGGGATCCACTGGTATTTATTTGCTTTTTTAGCCTTTATTGGTTTAAAGAGTTGTTGTACAGCTGTTTTGTGATGACAATTGTATGGACTTGTTTTTAATTATTTTATTTTTTAATTTATGCTTTTAAAATAACTTAGAAAAAGTTTGCTGTATGGAGCAATATGAGGGGCTCATTATTCTATATTGAGCACTATGTGGTGCCCATGGTACTGTAAGGAGGAATATATGGGGCTCATTATTCTGTCTGAAGTACTGTGTGGTGTCCTTAATACTGTATGGAGAAATATATGGAGCTCATTATACTGTATGGAGCACTACGTCGTGGCCATAATATTGTATGGATGACTATACTGTCCGATTTCAGAGCTATTGTAGAATTTACAATATATATCAGTCATGTAATAAAAGAAGTGAAATCTTTGGCATTGTACTATACCTATATTTCTTTGACGTATCTGTACATCATGCATTATAGTATAGGTTTAAGGGGCCCACTGAGACTCTGTCGTGCTGGGCCCACGAAAACCTAGAGCCGGCACTGTTACGACTAAAGTGATCAATGAGGAGGAAAAGTTGTATCCTAAAAGCACTGAAAAAGTGATGAATAAACTGTGTGTCACAGGATCCTAACTTAATAATCCATGGGATCCACTGGTATTTATTAGCTTTTTTTAGCCTTCATTGGTTTAAAGAGTTGTTGCACAGCTGTTTTTCATGGACTTTAGCTCAGCGTTCAATACCATTGATCCGAATTTACTTCATAAGAAAATGGTAGCTCTTGGAGTCCCTCTCAACTTATGCTTGTGGATTTATAACTTCCTGACAGCCAGGATACAGAGTGTAAAAGTTGGACCATTCACTTCGGACACCTTGGTCACAAACATCGGGGCACCTCAGGGGTGTGTTTTGTCACCGTTACTGTTTTCTCTCTATACGAATGATTGCATCTCTTCAGCAGACTCAGTAAAAATCTTGAAATTTGCCAATGATATGACACTGATTGGTTTCATCAGGGGAAATGCTGAAGACTTGTATCGGAGAGAGGTGGAAAGAATATGTGACTGGTGTAAAGCCAATAATCTTGTACTCAACACTAAAAAAACTGCTGAGATGGTTGTGAATTTTAGGAAAGATCAACATGAGATACTTCCAATCTACATCCATGACGAAGTGGTTCTTAGGGTCACAGAGACCAAATTCCTTGGTGTTATCATGTCTCATGATCTTAAATGGGGGAAAAACGTGGATGCTGTTTTAAGAAAAGCACAACAGAGGATGTTCTTCCTGTGTCAGCTGAAAAGATATGGTTTGTCTAAGAATTTGCTGATCTTATTCTTTAATGCTGTCATCAGATCTGTGATTTGTTCCTCTCTGATAGTCTGGTATGGGGGAGCCACTGCGCATGACAAACTCCGCTTACAAAGGACTTTCAGAACAGCAGAGAGAATTATAGGTTCCCCCCTGCCTAAAATCCAGGATCTTTATGATAAGAGTATTCGATCCCACGCATTGAAAATGTCATCCGATCCCTCTCACCCGGGACACTCCTCATTCCAACTACTCCCTTCAGGACGTCGCTTCAGAGTCCCCAAATGCAGCACCAACCGCCATATGAACAGCTTCTATCCACTCTCTGTTCAACAATTAAATCGTCATGTGTAGACTATATACTGTATCTGTCTTGTTAGATGTTACTTGTTTATCTGTTGCTATATATTATGTTGCCTCTTTGCCACAAAGAATTCCTTGTATATATGTAATATGTACTTGGCGATAATAAATAAATTTGATTGAATTTGATTTGATTTGATTGTTTTGTGATGACAACTGTATGGACTTGTTTTTAATGATTTTATTTTTGAATTTATGCTATTAAAAGAACTTAGAAAAAGTTTGCTTTGTGGTGTAATTTGCTGGACTCCATTTTTTTATATTTCTGCAGATACACCTACAATTGTACTCAAAAGTTTACATACCCCAGCAGAATTTTTGCTTTCTTGTCCTTTTTTCAGAGAATATGAATGTTAAGACCAAAACTTTTTCTCCACCCATGGTTAGTGGATAGGTGATGCCATTTATTGTCAAACTTCTGTGTTTTCTCTTTTAAAATCATAATGACAACCCAAGACATACAAATGACCCTGTTCAAAAGTTTACATACCCCATTCCTTAATACCGTGTATTGCCCCCTCTAACATCAATGACAGCTTGAAGTCTTTTGTGGTAGTTGTGGACAAGGTTCTTTATTTTCTCAGATGGTAAAGCTGTCCACTCTTCTTAGCAAAAAGCCTCCAGTTCCTGTAAATTCTTGGGCTGTCTAGCATGAACTGCGTGCTTGAGATCTTCCCAGAGTGGCTCAATTGATACTTAGGTCAGGAAACTGAGAAGGCCACTCTAGAACCTTCTATCACGATCCATTTTTGGATCTGTGTCGGTTTGGGCTGCCCACATAAAAACTTTTTTCCTTTCAGGCCATTGGGGGTTAATATTATTTTTTCCCCCGGTGGCCATTGGTGTTACTACATGTTTAGTTAGTCTGTGTGTGCTGGTGGTGACCAATCCCACCTTCCTATATCTTCCTATATAAGGTCACCTGGTGCATCAGCTGACTGTTGGTTATGACAGGTCCTTTAGGGATACCAACCGTGGTGAAGACTGGAACTACCTGGTGCAGTGGTGGTTCAGCTTACCTGGAGCATTGGTGATACTGCTGAAAGCTGAGTTCAGGAGCCTTACTCTGCTGCTTGGAGCATTGGCAGCAGAGAAAGCTAAGTGTTTTTTTTTAGCCCTGTCTGTATCTCCCCTTGGTGTTTATTAGTGCAGTGGTGGGACCAGTGTCTGCACTTACCAATTCCTTAGTGAGGGATAGGTGCAGGTTAAGTGAGGGACAAGGTATCCTGCTTGGCGACAGGTTAAAAGAACCTGTATAGGGATGCTAGTAAGAGCAGGGCACATGCTCAGGAGATTGCAGGAGGTGTCAATTTCCCCATTTCGTATCGCAGGGCCCACCATTGTAATTGTTTCCCCAGTGTCCCCTTGTTTGTCCAGTTGTTTTGGTTACTGACCGATCTTTGGGTAGTGTCACGCAGGGCCAGTCACATATCGTGACATTATATCCAAACGCCCATTTTTTCTGGTGAGCCATGGCCCAAATGCAGACCTTTGTCCAATTGCTTCAGACCCTCACTGAGGAGAGCGGGGTGCTGCGTGGTGTGGTGGAGTAGCAGCTGCAGCAGTTGGTGGGGTTCGGGGCCTCAGCTCAGGTTCAGGCTCAACCAGAACCCAAGTTATCTCTCCCAGACAGATTTTCTGGGGGGGAGAGATAATTTTCTGGTTTTTCAGGAGGCCTGCAAGCTAAACTTCAGGCTCCCCCTCGTTCTTCAGGGAGTGTGGAACAGCGGGTGGGATTCATCATATCCATTCTTAAGGGTGATCCCCAATCCTGGGCCTTCTCCCTGCCATCCGATTCACCAACTCTACGGTCGGTGGACGAGTTTTTTGCGGCTTTGGCTAATATGACCCATGTAGTTCTTGCTAGGGAGGACACACTGTTGTAGGCGGACAAGCCCAGGCAGTTGGGAGGAGTTGGTTCACCAGCGGTGTTGCCTGCGGTTCGTCGTGGTTTGGGGGCATGTTTTTGCTGTGGGCAGACTGGTCATTTTTTTATGGTCTGCCCGGCTCGCGCCAAAACTTCTGTATCACCAAAGAAGCCACGTTCCCCTGATGGTGTGGAGGGAGGCGACCAGGGAGTGTATATTTCCTCCATTTTATTCTCTCAATGTACTATATCAGCAGAAGTGGTTGTTGGCAGGGTACCTGAGGGCATACTGGTGTTTGTGGACAGTGGAGTGGGAGTCAATCTGGTGGACGCTCACTTTGTCCAGACCCATGGCCTGAGGTATAGGATGCTGGCCAAACCCCTAAGTGTCCAGGCCATTGACTCTGTCCCACTGAGCCAGGGGAGGCTGACCCAAGTCGTAGAAAATATACATCTGCATATAGGGACTCATCATGAAGAGTCCCTGTCATGCTACGTCTTGGGGGCTATGCCACCACCTATCATTTTAGGCCTCCCTTGGCTGGAAAGACACAACCTGGTAATAGATTGGCGGTCTAGGGAAGTAGTCAGCTGGGATCAGTCATATGAGGGCTGTTGCCCGGGGGCTACTATCTCTGCCGCCTTTCTATAACCGTCCCTTTCTTCTCCAGTGGGGGCAGCAGCAGTGCTGCCAGGGAGTAGGGGAATGTCTCAACTCTCACCATTAGCCAACCCTGAGAGGCAGAGTCCTCAAGGAGGAGGGGTCGGAGGAGGGTGGTGGTTCCCTCTCAGAATTGTGGGGGTGTGAGTGTTGTGACACAGGAGGACACCTCTGTTGTCAGTTCCTTAAAGAGTTTACCTTCTTGTGGAAAACGTGTGCATGGTAATAAACGTTCCGGTCCGGACTTGTGTGTAAATGAGTATGTATGGGTGTCCACCAAAAACATCCAGTGGAAGTGTGCTGCTGGAGTCTGGAGTTCTCGGGTGATCAGGCCATATCAGGTGTCAGCCATCCTTGGCCAGGGGACTTAGCAACTGGAGTTACCCCCAGTAATGCCCATACTCAACTCATTCCCCAGGTTGGTGCTCGGGAGATTTGCGGTGCCTCCAGAGCATACGTTGTCACCTCCATCAGCTCACGTTTGTCATGAACCTGAGAGTCAGGTGGTTGCTGAGGTGAACTCTGCTGGATTTAGGAGTCCTCTCTGTAAGTGGTTTTCCGATGAGGTGTGCTAGTTTGGGCTGCTCCCATATAAACTTTTTTTCCTTTCATGCCATCGGGGGTTAATGTTAGTTTTTCTTCCCGGTGGCCGCTGGTGTTACTACATGTTTAGTTAGTCTGCGTTTGCTGGTGGTGACCACTTCCACCTTCCTATATAAGGTTACCTGGTACATTGGCTGACTTGGTTATGACAGGTCCTTTAGGGATACCAACTGTGGTGAAGACTGGAACTACCTAGTGCAGTGGTGGTTCAGCTTATCTGGAGCAGTGGTGATACTGCTGAAAGCTGAGTTCAGGAGCCTTACTTTGTTGCTTGAAGCATTGGTAGTAGAGAAAGATAAGTGTTGTTTTGTTTAACCCTGCCTTTTGTATCTCCCCTTGGTGTTTATTAGTGCAGTGGTGGGACCAGTGTCTGCACTTACCAATTCCCTAGTGAGGGACAGGTGCAGGGTAAGTGAGGGACAAGGTATCCTGCTCGGCGACAGGTTGAAAGACCCTGTATAGGGACGCTAGTAAGAGCAGGGCACATGCTCAGGAGAGTGCAGGAGGTGTCCTTTTCCCCATTCCCTATGACAGGCCCACCATTGTAATTGTCTCCCTGGTGTCCCCTTGTTTGTCCAGTTGTTATGGTGATGGACCGATCGTCAGGTCGTGTCACGCAGGGCCAGTCACATATTGTGACACCTTCACTGTGGTCTGCTGTAGCCTATGACAGGTCAACTTGGCCTTGTGTTTTAGATCCTTGTCATGTTAGAATGTCCAAGTACGTCCCATGCGCAGCTTCCGGACAGATTATTACAAATTTGCTGATAATGTGCTTCATTCATCTGTCCTTCAATTTTGACCAAGGTAATGATTATACAAAGTAGTCAAGTGCTATGTATATTCTTCTGTATTATAAAGATCCATAAAATAAAGCGCAGATACACATGATATACCCTGACTTCATTAATAACTTTATTCAAGTTGGATAATGTGAAAGTTTCCATTAAAAGTCAGGACAATAGTCTTAAATGTGGCCCTGATGATGATGGGCCCTTGACTCATGAAGAGTCATCCTTTAACAGGAGAGGAAAAACCCCCAGTGGAGGAAACCTCTAGGGAACCATGGTTAAAGGAGTGCCCTTCCCTTGGGCTGCGAATAGGTGAGAGCAGAGACCGAGCCCGGAATCTGCCTCTTCTTACAGCCTGTACCTCACCTGTGTCGTGAGTACACTTGGCTGCTGAAAGTCTAGTAAATGTCATATCCATAGGTGAGAGAAGTCCAAGCCTGGAATCTGCCTCTTCATGCAGCAGGTAAGTCACTTGTCTGTGAACACGTCTGACTGCGGAAAGTCCGGTAAGTGTCATATCCATAGGTGAGAGCAGTCCAAGCCTGGAATCTGCCTCTTCATGCAGCAGGTAAGTCACTTGTCTGTGAACACATCTGACTGCGGAAAGTCCGGTAAGTGTCATATCCATAGGTGAGAGCAGTCCAAGCCTGGAATCTGCCTCTTCATGCAGCAGGTAAGTCACTTGTCTGTGAACACGTCTGACTGCGGAAAGTCCGGTAAGTGTTATATCCATAGGTGAGAGCAGTCCAAGCCTGGAATCTGCCTCTTTATGCAGCAGGTAAGTCACTTGTCTGTGAACACGTCTGACTGCGGAAAGTCCGTTAAGTTTCATATCCATGGGTGAGAGCAGAGACCGAGCCCGGAATCTGTCTCTTTTTGCTTAATCTCGGGTTGCCTGATCCTCACATGGTAGCCACCATGTAAGGGATTTGTAGTGGAGTCATCGTCTCCTGCTAGATACCTTGAGTTCTTTTCTCAGTCTGTTTGCTATTCTGACTTCTGCCACGTATGGTACTGTGTGGATTTCAGCATACAGCTAATCCTTATCCACTTCCCCCGTAAACAGACTGTATCTATGCTTACGACTGTATTTAGGAAGGTGATCATGTGAATGATGACGGTGGGCAATCACAGACCATAATCGACGATGTGGTCGATTTTGTGGCTGATCTTGTGACGGACGATATAGTGGAGAACGGGTGAAAACTACAAGGGAATAAACAGCGTATCAGTAGTGGCAGATAACAGAGACAACAGCATGATACAGAGTGCAATTACATCAGTAACTAACATAAAAGAGGCTGCACAGTAACATTACAACGCAGCTATGGCAACGTTCATGCTCTAACACTATCTTGCTCTATTCAGAAATGCAACCTATCTGTAATCAGTGTAAAGCATTAACTAAACTAAGAGATACAGACTACACAGAGGCTGTTTAACACAAACACATAAATGAATTCTAGTCTCACCGGAATCCGCTGGTCAGAAACAATGCTTTGTAGGGAGTTTAAAGTGAAGCGAGACAGCCAGGATACTAGTGTATCACTAAGAAAAGCCCAGGAAAGATGTGTACATTTCTCTTTCTACCTGGGAAAACTAAGGAGGCATTCTATGCATAACACACTATTCCTTAAAGGAGAATTCTCTCTTGTACACAGAAACAAGATAAATGAGTTTAAAATAACTTCTAAAGGCTGTAACTGGTAATACACTATGAATTTTAGCTTGCTGCACATGAATGGGCAGAATACTCCCCGCTTGGCATCAGCCTGGAAATTCGCCAAAATGTTGTGACGTTTCAAAGCTTGATCCGTAACAATACTGATGTAAAAGTTTTGATAATCGGGGCCCTAAGCACTTTTGTAAGAAATTAAAGATGGTCTTTTGATAAACTTTGAGCTGACATATGAAAATCACTCACTTCTTTTAAGGCCTTGTTTGAATCGTAAATATCTCGTTTGATGTCCAGGTTGTGAGGACTTAGAATCATATGTATAATCATTTAAGTCTGGATCAATCTTCGACTCTTTCACCTCCAATATACCGGCCTTGTGTGGCATTGTAATGTCGCCAGAAGGACAGGAAATGTCAAATTCTCCTGTAACACAAAATATTGAAATTAGATTTAATAAAATGCAAGATTCTATGTGATTAAGATTATTGTTAACATTTACAGGTTATTATAACTTCTAAATAGAACATTAGACTGAAAGGGACCCAAGGGACCCAATCTCCAGAGAAATGCTCCAGCGTTCAGAGAAAACATAGTTTTCTGCTGAACCATGTGACTGTAAATCGGACTGGATATCACAATGTCTTTCTTATGTGAAGACTGGAAGTTGCTTTCTCATTATAAGTATATGGAACCTCGCCCTGATTCTCATAGGCTGACATTGGGGAAAGCGCTACCGCACCACACATAAGACATATTAATGTAAAGTCCTTGTTGGTGTAACTCTCCTATAATAATAGGTGCGCACTCCCGAAAATTAATGAAGTAATTGATAATAATCTAGGGGCCAATTTCACCTTAGATAAAGGCAGTGGCTACATTACAGTACAGATACATTTAAAATAAATTTATTTTATTAATGACGTTGGGAAACAAAGTAAAGTTAAAATTAAGAACGGTGCACCTAGGTTATTATCAGTTACCACACATAAGACGCCGTGTGAGCCGACAAAGCTGAATCGTGGTCACATGGTTCAGAAGACGACCAGAATGGCTCTGGAAACCAGAGAAGACGGCAAATGGTAAGTATTTTACCGCATGTACACTACACTACTGATATATCTAGGAGGGGTTAGACAATACATATGGAGCTGGAGAGCTTCTGTAAGGTCAGATTTATCCGGCTGTAGTTACCATTTAGTTTGGTGTTGCTCTCTGTAAAGTCGTCGGCACAATATTGGCTTTCAGCATCTTGCATTGGCTTTTTCTTTTTCAGACAACTATAAGAATTGCAAAAATAAAAGTCACATTGTAAATCACAAAGTAAAACATCTGTATTCTGCAGAATGCGAGAATGAAACATTTTATCTAGTCCTATCTGTAGAGAGATCACCAGTCAGTCATTTTGATGTCTTTGACAATCAGCAATTTAGTTTAGTAAAGTATATACAAGTTGTAGCAGAGCCAGGTAGGAAAGGGTTAAGTCCGAGCTTTGCAGGATTTGATAAGAAGCCCCTATAACTTTTTGCTGAAACCAGGGCCTGTGTTCACCAGATGTTTCAGTCTGCTGGATGGAGCTTGTGAGCTGGAGTTTTATGAAAGGAATAAAGCTGTACCGGTCTGGACCAAACCTCATTGACTGTGTGAACGCTGCGTAATCCCTGCCTGAGAGCGTGAATCCCTACAAAGTCTAATATGTACCCATCAGTTACCCACAGGGCACAGCCCTAGGGGTGACGAGTGTGTGAACCACAAGAGGCCTACATAAAATATTCCCATTACTGGAGTAACCTGAAGATGTGACATTTCCTCTACAGACTCCTGTGTAGCCCATAAATCATGACTTACTATACTTACCAATAGAAGATAGCAATGGCGCCAATGATTACTGCGAGGACGAAGACAGTGACGGCAGCAGGTATAACAATCCTACAGACTGGATCCTCAGATGTTTTTGGAGGCACGGTGACATTCTCTAAAAAGCGAAAGAACATAAGTGATCAGGTGACCAGAGCTGGAATGTGTTCAGAAGTGGAAACCAAATACATGGACTGGGCGGACTGAGGAACCAAGTATGACTATTAAAAGAGGGGAATTTAGTTTGGAAAAATGATGGATTATTTTTCCGTCATGTCAATATATAATGGACAATACAGAGATCTGTTCTTTTATATCCACATGATGGGAGATGTCACCTGAAATTACAAGTAACACATGAAAAATCCTCCATTCCACTCGTATTATGTGACGTCATATAAATCCCCAGTCACAGAAGAGAAGTTACAGAACCCCTAATGACACGGAGAAGACGCTCATAAACTGGGCCCTAATAATGGATCCTAATAGTTTCTGGGGCCGGAGGTGAAATGTTACATGTGAAGGACATATCTGATTTCTGAGCTGCTTATCGCCTGTCTCTTGTGGGCGCCTTCTGCTACATGTAGGAGTCAGTGCATCCAGCAAGGAGAGAGCAGTATTAATGCTCGGTGTCTCCTCTATGGGTTATTAGATTGGACACTGGAACCCAAACTGCATCTTTCCCCAATTTCACATTGAATGGTAAAATGAATGGTGTCATTCAAAACTACAACTCGTCCCGCAAAAAGATAAACAATCCTCATACGGCCATATGAAGGGAAAAAGTTATAGCTTTTGGAAGAAGTAGAGGAGGAAAAAGCCCAAAAATTAAAATTCGCTGAGGCGGGAAGGGGTTAACTCCATAGTCAGTGTATATGTGATAATGCCCTTACCTGCATAGATCCTGTCCTGCGCTCGTCTTGATAGATGGTTGAGCATAAAGATAGGAGCACCCTCTGCAGGTGCTAATAGCACGCTGAGAACTAGAAGTAGTCTAAACAGCATTGGAGCCTGGAGGAACATCGCTTACTGTGTACGGCACAATCAGCTTCTCCAGACAAAGGATCTGACTGCAAGATCGCTGGTTATAGCCAAGGATTCCGTGACATCACAATTGGAACCTAATTGTGACATCACGGGAGGCGGGGCTACACATGAGTGACATCATGGGGGCGGGGCTACACATGAGTGATGTCACAATTGGTGCTCATCCACAGGTGAGCAAATAAACTGACAATACAGAAACCTTCTCAGATTCAGCAAGAGAGCACGATATCAAGATATTACATTGTATGGGCTGCAGGACGACCTTAGTCATTTATCTTACAACTTGCCCTTGTGGTCTGATTTATGCTCACATAAAAAAGTAGGAATTGAGAATCCGGATCCTTGAACACATGAAGGATATTAAGGCGGCAGAAAAGATGCCACAGGAAGACTTGGGTGCGAATGTAAAATTTAACCCTTTAGCCTAATATTTTTGAGACTTCCATCAGTGGCACTTACTCTGCTTGTGGGGAATTGATTGTCTTTATCCAGGTAATAGACGAGGTGACATGACCCAGAAATTGGCCCAATTAGAAAGCAAATGGATCACACCATTAAATGCATGAAGCCAAGGGGTTCAATGAACAATGGGGCTTTGGGAGTTTCCTATAAAATATTGATCTCGTGTCTGTTACTATATACAGGTCAGATATTTATCCTTGGCTCTTATGTCTTTTCTTTCCCAATTTTACATATACTGTAAATACTTTTTCTGGCAGTGAATACTTACTTTTTGCCATTTTTATTTGTCTGGATGGCGTGTTATCAATTATAATAAAATAATTTTCTTTTTGTATTTTTTCTAGGCTGTAGGATATAACACACATATGTCATCTTATATATTTATATATATCCTTGTTGTCACTTGGAATTTATCTTTTTGTTCCCTTAAAATTTATATATTTATTGTCTATTTTTTGTCAACAGATATTCTGATTTTTTTTTTATTAATTTGTTATCACACATTTATGTTTATATATTGCCTGCATTTATACATATTTATTTCTCAAAGCTTATCATGCAATACCCAGATCTGATTCCAGTAGGACACGTCCCTTTCCCCTCCCGTTTTTATATATATATTTTAATAATGTCTCTTGTTTCATGTTGTCCTTACTAATAAAGTTGATAATTTGCCGTCTTTTGAATACATTTCTTTGGGGTGTACATATATTTCGGTGAGAAATTACACATCACATTCAATGTGTATACCTTAAAGTGATATACACATTATCCCTTCCTTTGTGGATTGGATGGATTGTTGCTGATATTTATTGAGAATTTCATGTCAATAGCACTTTTAAAAATATATTAGCTTAGAAAATTGGTGACGTGTTTAATACTACTTTCTCTGACACACAAGCCTTGGTTTAACGGGTAGAAGAATAAATAATGAGAAATATGACTTCAGCACCTTCCCATCACTGGAATCTTTGGATTATTCACTGACTGTGACTACTACTCCCATTTTCTATGTGCCTCAGCACTGCAATATTACACCACAATCAGTTTTAGGAATTTTTCTATCCCCATGGGTAATGAGCTGCGTGCTCGGACCTCTTATCATATGATCTCTCTGAGAAAGCTACCTAGCGAAACGTACGTCAGAGTTCTGGGGTTTTCCATTCATGTGTTGGTCTCTTTATGGTTTGTGTCATTACTGCATAGCCACTAAGATTTAGGCTGTGTGCAGACGGACTTTTTGGCCCTGCGGATTTTTCCGCGCAGAATGGAAGAAATCCGCAGGTCAAATGACCTGCATTTTTCTTGCGGATTTCTTCCATTTTTCATGCGGTTTTCATGCGTTTTTTGTGCGGTTTTCCATCGCGGTTTTCCCCCTGCGGATTTGGTGACAGGGGAGATGGAAAACCGCACAAAAGAAGTAACATGCTGCGGATTTTGTACCGAGGAATGCACACGGCTGGTAAGCGCAGACGACGCCATCCTAAGCATGAGCATCCCACTTATGCGTCTGCTCATGCAAACATTGACGCACCTTAAGGAGCAGGCGTCTGCAGCCAATGTTGACGAGGAGGAAGAGGTGGAGGGAATCCTTGATGACATTCAGCCATTGTCTGCTCAGGGACCTCTCCTGGACGAGTTGGAGGAAGAAGAGGAGGATGATGATGGGGATGATTACTTAGGGGAGGAGGATGCATCTCGTGGGGAAAGTGAAAATGTTGGCGTGGCAAGGTCTGGTACAGGGTTTGTGCGTGACTGGAGGGATGTGGATTTGCCAGAAAGAGCTCCTCCAACCAGCACTCGCAGTGCATCATTGACACCGGGAACATTGGCCCACATGTCAGATTATGCCTTGCGGATCCTAAAAAGGGACCCCCGCATTGCCAAAATGATGAACGATGACGACTACTGGTTGGCCAGCATCCTGGATCCACGCTATAAAGGCAAATTACAAAACATCATGCCACAGGAGAACCTTGACCTAATATTGGCTAATAAACAAGCAACTCTGGTAAATCGGTTGCTTGAGGCATTCCCAGCACACAGCAGCGGTGATGGTTCTCACACGAGCCGTTCGGGCCGGGCGCAGCTTGGCAGAGGTGTTCATGGTGCACACAGCAGAAGTGGCGTTGGAGACAGGGGTTTCATGACAATGTTGTGGACTGATTTTTCAAGTACCGCTCACACAACTGGTAATACAGCATCGATGGAAAGTGACAGGAGACAGCAGTTGTCAACTATGGTTACAAACTACTTTTCCTCCCATATCGATGTTCTCCCACACAGGTCATTCCCCTTTGACTATTGGGCTGCTAAACTGGACACCTGGCCTGAATTGGCACAATATGCCTTACAGGAGCTCGCTTGCCCAGCTGCAAGTGTGCTATCGGAATGAGTCTTCAGTGCAGCTGCATCAATCCTGACAGAAAAAAGGACCCGTCTGTCAACCCAAAATGTGGATGATCTAACCTTCATTAAAATGAACCATGCATGGGTTTCCAAAGATTTTGTCCCACCTTCCCCTGATGACACATAGGGTGACAGAAAAATGGCTTGCTTTGGTCCACCTCTTCCTGGGACTTGACCTATTTCGCCTTTTGCATCAGCTGAATGTCCAACATCAGCATATGCCACTTTCTAAAACTCCCTAACTGTGCTGCCTCCCCCCCCCCATGGCCGGGGTCACCACCTAGCGCACGACACCGTGCGAGTGCCGTTGCCCTGGACAGGTGGGTAGGCCGACTCTTGGGCGCGGGCACTGGCACAGGGTCCCTCATAGTGCAATCAAGTGTCTCTGACGGTGGTGGTGCACACCCGCTGTCAGACACACCGCCGTACTATGAGGGGCCCAGTGCCAGTACCGACGCCCACGAGTGGGCCCCCCTTGCTTGGGCAGGGCCCCAGCATTTGCAATCTTTACCTCTCCCTGCTCCTCCGCTGTGTAGTCTGGGCCGTCAAATCCATACTGTGCCTGACACCGTCTGAGCCTGCCTCCTGGTGTATTGACATATATTTTGAATGTGTACGCTATCCATACATGTTATCCGGGGATACGGTACCCTTTCTCACCTTTGTGCAATCACGTGCAATCCATACTGGGCCTAACACCATCTGAGCCTGCCTCCTGATGTATAGACATATCTTTTGAATGTGTACGCTATCCATACATGTTATCCGGGGATACGGTACCCTTTCTCACCTTTGTGCAATCACGTGCAATCCATACTGGGCCTAACACCGTCTGAGCCTGCCTCCTGATGTATAGACATATCTTTTGAATGTGTACGCTATCCATACATGTTATCCGGGGATACGGTACCCTTTCTCACCTTTGTGCAATCACGTGCAAGCCATACTGGGCCTAACACCGTCTGAGCCTGCCTCCTGATGTATAGACATATATTTTGAATGTGTGCGCTATCCATACATGTTATCCGGGGATACGGTACCCTTTCTCACCTTTGTGCAATCACTTGCAAGCCATACTGGGCCTTACACCGTCTGAGCCTGCCTCCTGATGTATAGACATATATTTTGAATGTGTACGCTATCCATACATGTTATCCGGGGATACGGTACCCTTTCTCACCTTTGTGCAATCACGTGCAATCCATACTGGGCCTAACACCGTCTGAGCCTGCCTCCTGATGTATAGACATATCTTTTGAATGTGTACGCTATCCATACATGTTATCCGGGGATACGGTACCCTTTCTCACCTTTGTGCAATCACTTGCAAGCCATACTGTGCCTGACACCGTCTGATCCTGCCTCCTGATGTATAGACATATCTTTTGAATGTGTACGCTATCCATACATGTTATCCGGGGATACGGTACCCTTTCTCACCTTTGTGCAATCACGTGCAAGCCATACTGGGCCTAACACCGTCTGAGCCTGCCTCCTGATGTATAGACATATATTTTGAATGTGTACGCTATCCATACATGTTATCCGGGGATACGGTACCCTTTCTCACCTTTGTGCAATCACTTGCAAGCCATACTGGGCCTTACACCGTCTGAGCCTGCCTCCTGATGTATAGACATATATTTTGAATGTGTATGCTATCCATACATGTTATCCGGGGATACGGTACCCTTTCTCACCTTTGTGCAATCACTTGCAAGCCATACTGTGCCTGACACCGTCTGAGCCTGCCTCCTGATGTATAGACATATCTTTTGAATGTGTACGCTATCCATACATGTTATCCGGGGATACGGTACCCTTTCTCACCTTTGTGCAATCACGTGTAACCCATTCTGGTCGTGAGAACGACTGGCGAGCTGTTAAGCAAGCTACAGCACCTGTGGTTTGCACACGTAAGTTTTTCATTTTTTTCAGGAATGACGGTTAGGCCTAATTCCGGAACTGCGGTTGACCTGCACTTACTGGGAAATCATCGTTCGCGAGTAATAATTGTAATCAATGATCCCCATCACTATCGTTGTTCAGCGGGTTATCTGCACCTGTAAGCGACAAACGCTGGCCTTTTCAGTGTAGCGCACATGCAGCCACGGACATGTAAGGGCATGACACACCAGTTATTGGCCAATCTCTTGTGCCAGAGCCTCACGTTTCCCTCTTGTAAGCCAGACTCAGACCGCGGGGCATGACGGAGTCTCGTTCGTTAACGGAATTAAGCTTGCAATGTGTGCATCTGTTCTGTAGCTGGCATGGTTGAAGTTGCCCGTGTTGAGTCAAATTACGCCGTAGGCTCCACTCCTGGTGGTGGTGCCCTTCTGGACATTCCTTTAAGGTTCAGCTTTGCAACCATACTGCCCACGTAAAACAAACACTTTGCCTTCATGAACGCTGTTTGGAGGGTCATGACTCGTGGGAATAACGCCGCCCAATCAGTTAACCTGCTAGAGAGATCCTTCATTGCTCCCAAGCATGACATCACACTCCCTAGGAGGAAGGTAATGCCACTGTGGGGACCGTACTCCTGGGGGCGACACAAGTGCACTGATGCCCAGTCACTGCTCAATGAATCTGCTGGTACATTGACCCAGACCACTACATTCCCCTCGCACGCTACCCGGCCTGAATCTGACCCTGATGAAACTCAGGTTACCCTTCCCATATACAGTTCCATCTTACACGGTGACAAAGAGGAAGCTGCAGATGAAAGTGCAGGTTCGGCCCACCCGCCATCAGACACACCACCGTACTATCAGGGGCCCAGTGCCAGTGCC
Organism: Dendrobates tinctorius; assembly: GCF_039654945.1. Lineage (NCBI taxonomy): Eukaryota > Metazoa > Chordata > Amphibia > Anura > Dendrobatidae > Dendrobates > Dendrobates tinctorius. The sequence goes on along the minus strand of NW_027361797.1, from coordinate 13,825,502 downwards.
GTCGCCAACGAGTGGGCCCCCCCTCCTTGCTCAGGATCACAGCACTTGCAAGGCTGAACTACTGTGCAGTGAGATGGAAGATGGGGACGACGAGGAGTCCAGTCTAGTACAGGGATTCCCTAGCGAGGAGACTTATTTGATTGTTTTCAATGTTGGGACAGCAATTTTTGGGGAGCACTATACTCTGGAGAATGATAGACGGGGCCCTCCATACACTGGAACATTCCAAAGGTGGACATCAGACACTGGAGCAGCATTTACAGGGCCCATTATACACTAGAGCATTAGAAATGGGGCCCATTATGTTTGGAGCATTATTTGGGCCCATAAGACAGTGGAGCTTCATCCATGGGGACCAACATATACTGTAGCATTATGTGGAGCTCATCATTTACTGTTTCAAACATTATATGGGACCAATGATTCTGTATGGAGAAATAGATGCGCCTCGTCATGAGATGTAAAAAGTGAAGTACTTTTCATTGTACTATACCGCTATTTCTCTGCCGTATCGGAGCATGATGAGTTGTGGTATTATGTGTTAAAGGGGCGCTCTTTCGCCCAGGGCACATGAAAACCTGGAGCCAGCCCTACCCCCCCACAACTTTAGCCAAATAACCCCCATTTTTCAGTGCGTAACTTGTATTATGAAGTTAATTAAGGTTGACCAGCTTAAGTAAGAAGAATTGATGCTTTTGGCATTCAAATGAGCACTGTAGGTGTGTTTCCTGTCCTCCTCTCACTGTCGACTTTTATTCCCCATTGACTTACATTGGGTTTCGTGTTTCGGGACGACCCCGACTTTTCCCTATAATCGGCCGATCTTGCTCGACCCGACTTTTGGAAAAGTCGGGTTTCACGAAACGAAACTCGACCATAAAAAACCAAAAGTCGCTCAACTCTAATGATGACGACTGCGCGGAACCCAGTCTTACTGGAAGATAGTCACAGTACCTAGGTCCCATCCAATTTGCTGATCTCTGGTGTACAGAACCCAGTACAGTGTAATGATAATAATGAATCTGACTAGTGCAAATAACCCATTCCAGGATGGTGACGAAGACAGGTGTACAGAGCCCAGTCCAGTGTGGTGATGATGATGATGATGACTGGGGCACAGAACCCAGTCAGTGTGGTGGTGGTGATGATGGAGATGACTGGTGCACAGAGCCCAGTACAGTGTGGTGATGGTTGATGACTGGTGCACAGAACCCAGTCCAGTGTGGTGATGGTGGTGATGATAATGATTGGCGCACAGAGCCCAGTACAGTATGGTGATGATGGTGGTGGCGATGATGATGACTGGTGCACAGAGCCCAGTCCAGTGTGGTGATGGTGGTGATGATGATAATGAATGGTGCACAGAGCCCAGTATAGTGTGGTGATGGTGATGATGATGACTGGTGCACAGAGCCCAGTCCAGTGTGGTGATGGTGGTGATGATAATGATTGGTGCACAGAGCCCAGTACAGTGTGGTGATGATAATGACTGGTGCACAGAGTCCAGTACAGTGTGGTGATGGTGGTGGTGATGATAATGACTGGTGCACAGAGCCCAGTACAGTGTGGTGATGGTGATGATGATGACTGGTGCACAGAGCCCAGTCCAGTGTGGTGATGGTGGTGATGATAATGATTGGTGCACAGAGCCCCGTACAGTGTGGTGATGGTGATGATGATAATGACTGGTGCACAGAGCCCCGTACAGTGTGGTGATGGTGGTGGTGATGATAATGACTGGTGCATAGAGCCAAGTACAGTGTGGTGGTGGAGATGATGACTGGTGCACAGAGCCCAGTACAGTGTGGTGACGGTGATGATGATGACTGGTGCACAGAGCCCAGTCCAGTGTGGTGATGGTGGTGATGATAATGATTGGTGCACAGAGTCCAGTACAGTGTGGTGATGGTGATGATGATGACTGGTGCACAGATCCCAGTACAGTGTGGTGATGATGATGACTGGTGCACAGAGCCCAGTACAGTGTGTGATGATGGTGGTGATGATAATGACTGGTGCACAGAGTCCAGTACAGTATGGTGATGGTGGTGGTGATGATAATGACTGGTGCACAGAGCCCAGTACAGTATGGTGATGGTGGTGGTGATGATAATGACTGGTGCACAGAGCCCAGTACAGTATGGTGATGATGGTGGTGATGATAATGATTGGTGCACAGAGTCCAGTACAGTGTGGTGATGGGGGTGGTGATGATAATGACTGGTGCACAGAGCCCAGTACAGTGTGGTGATGGTGGTGATGATGATGACTGGTGCACAGAGTCCAGTCCAGTGTGGTGATTGTGCTGATGATAATTATTGGTGCACAGAGCCCAGTACAGTATGGTGATGGTGGTGGTGATGATGATGACTGGTGCACAGAGCCCAGTCCAGTGTGGTGATGATGGTGGTGGTGGTGATGATGATGATGACTGGTGCACAGAGCCCAGTCCAGTGTAGTGATGGTGGTGGTAATGATAATGACTGGTGCACAGAGTCCAGTACAGTGTGGTGATGGTGGTGGTGATGATAATGACTGGTGCACAGAGCCCAGTACAGTGTGGTGATGGTGGTGGTGATATTGACTGGTGCACAGAGCCCAGTACAGTGTGGTGATGATGGTGGTGGTGGTGATGATGATGATGACTGGTGCACAGAGCCCAGTCCAGTGTAGTGATGGTGGTGGTGATGATGATGACTGGTGCACAGAGCCCAGTACAGTGTGGTGATGGTGATGATGATGACTGGTGCACAGAGCCCAGTCCCCAGCGTGGTGTTGGTGGTGGTGATGATGATGACTGGTGCATAGAGCCCAATACAGTGTGGTGGTGATGATGATGACTGGTGTACAGAGCCCAGTACAGTGTGGTGATGACTGTTGTGGATCTTTTATTCCATGACCGTGTGAGAAGACAGGCGTTTAGCACCATGAGGCTGGTTTCACATTAGCGCTTTTTAAGCGCACGCACGGCCGGGGGTAGCTCCGCCCCCGAGCCGGCTCTCTGCCCGGCGTGCCCGCCCCTTGCTTGTAGCGCCGCCTTCTAGCGCACAGCGGCGCCTGCGATCGGCGCACCCTATCTTTAGCATAGGGTGCGCAGATCGTGCGCCGGCCGTGCGCTAGTTGCACTTTGACCTGCGCTGCGCACTTTTGACGGTGCGCCGTGCACGCCAAAATCAAACTTTTCGGATTTTGGCGCGCACGGCGCACCGTCAAAAGTGCGCAGCGCATGTCAAAGCGCAACTAGCGCACGGCCTGCGCACGATCTGCGCACCCTATGCTAAAGATAGGGTGCGCCGATCGCAGGCGCCGCTGTGCGCTAGGAGGCGGCGCTACAAGCAAGGGGCGGGCACGCCGGGCAGAGAGCCGGCTCGGGGGCGGAGCTACCCCCGGCCGTGCGTGCGCTTAAAAAGCGCTAATGTGAAACCAGCCTTATACGTTTTCTCTGGCACCTGGGAAATCTAGATAACGCCATGTGTCTGTGGTGCCTGGTATGATGTGTACATGGCGCCCACTTGCATTTGCCATTTTACAGGTTCTCTGTCTTCTGTGCCAGTGAGACCCCCTTCTCTGGAGCATGACAGCACCAGGCCGGACCCTGTAAGCACCCCACCCATCTGTACTTAGTTCTTGGCAGTGAATTAGGAATTGGAAACTTGGCACCATGTTGTGTTTGGCAGGGGGGCATATCCGGAGCCTGGTCATGCTTCCCTATGGTTTGCTGGATGGTATTTTCGGTGCGTGCACAGAGGAGTGGTCAATTTATTGAAAATTGGTGAACCTTGCTTGGAATGAGCACAGGTTTGAAGCCACTAGTGACGAATGAGCGTTCTCAGGTGTTATTGTGGCGTCCCTTAGGCTCAGTCGCCAGAGAGGTACTGCACCTCCTCCTGAGGTGTGGTGCCCCACCATCCAGGTAAGGTGGGAAGCTCCTGACCACGCTCCAACACCTGCACCCCACACGACAAAGTAGTGTAGCAAAGCACCTTCGGCGGCTCCATGCTTGGAGTATAGCAAAGCACCCATTGGTGGCTCCCTGCTTGGAACACGAAACGTGCTGGGAGGTGGGTGGAGTTGAGTTTACATTAAAAGAGCGGGAAGAGTTTAGGAGTGATTCAGTCATTCAGTCTTTCAGTCAGCCACTGAGAGTGAGTGAGGATGCAGAAGGACAGAGAGTGAGACAGAGAAGATCCCCGTGAGAGGGATGGATGAAGGAAGTGCTGCAGCAGGCCACAGTGCCCTGGGTCTGCTGGCACAGGAAAGAGACATAGAAAGGAAACCTGATTTTTCCATAGAGAGAAAGGATTAGTACGGAACGTGAGGAGTAAAAGAGAGAACAAAGGACGTGGGTTAGAGGACAACCCTGCCTAGGAGTTCTAAGCACAAGGCCGGGGCCCGGTCCCCGAGGTTGTATGGATACTAATGGTCCTGCAGCAGACACCAGAGGGAATAGAAGTTAACCATACTTTATTCCCACATCAGACTTGGGGGCACAACAGCAACATTGATAGTGAGCCGGGACTAGGAAGCAAGGAGTCCCCGAAGCAGGCTACAGCTGTCTGCCGTACAAGGAAAGTTCATAAGAACATTGGACAGGAGGAACTCCAGTGTAACTCATTACTGGGAGTACTTCATTTATAGGCGCTATAAGAGGAGACGTTCAGAAAGGCACATGTTGGCGGAGTGTTGGAAAGGAGTGTTCCACCTGGCCTGGAGGTTGACTGAGTCCCTGACCCGGAGGACACGGCACAGAGGCAGGCACCTGTTTGCACAACAGACTGTGAGTAAAGCTTTGGAACAACATGCCCTGGTGTCCTCCACTTATTCCTGTGCCAACACATCTACACTGCCCTGGGACTACAGCTTCACCTGTGCGGAGCTTTTACATCTTTGCTGCACCATACCATCAGTCCCAGAGGATCTGCATGCAGCGTCGGCTTAACACCTTCCTTGCCGAACACCACAGGTGGCGTCACAAACTATTCATTTAATCAACTACATTCCACCATTCAATCTCCCTTTTACTTGGGCGCCCAGGGCCACGGACCGGGTCACCGCTGCTGTGACACCTTCCCCCTGAGTGACCGGCCCGGTACCGAGTACCCCACAGCCCTGGGAGGGCGACCCATTATCAGAGTATGGCTGGTTTTACATTTACCTTGTTCTTGTGGGCCGATTTTGCGGCCTCAGTAGATTTCTATGGGGCCGCAAAATCGGGCCGGAAAAAAAGTCCACTGTGTGCCGTAAGGCTGTGATGGCCTTTTTAGCGGCTGTGATAAAAGATCGAGCTTGCTCAATTCTTTTATATGGCGTACGGACACGGCCCCCATTGTAACCAATGGGGCCACAAAAACAAACGGAAGGTTTTTTGTATGGCGCTCTGTGACTTCGGGTTTTGCAGAACACGTTTTTTTTCCCCCAATACTATTTCCATAGTATTGGAAAATTGAAAAACAGCGATCACAAACTTTTTTGCAGTCCATTATTGCGGCAGACCACAAAAAATGCGGCGAAAAGGGCAGCAATAACGGGCTGCAAAAAAGCGGCAAGTGTAAAAGCAGCCTATGTCCTGTGTGCTCCAATAGTATGTTCAGTCCCTGCGGCTGCATGTTAGACAGTCACAACACATCTGGGATATTGCCTAACAAACAGGAATCCCCACATGTGTTGCTGCTGTCTAACAGCCGAGAGACCTGCAGCCGCGGGGACTGAACATACTAATCGGGCACGCCGAGGACACTCGGATGCCACCTTACCTGAGCACGCTCGCTCATCAGTAGAAGCCACTTTATGGTTGATCAGCACAGGGAGTAAAACAAATGTAGAAAATCTGCGACTAATCTGCTGCAAAATCTGCGTGAGACTCTGTTCTGGAGGGCAATTTGTGTTTAGATTCTGTGTGGAATTTTTTTGCAGCGAGTGGGAGAGATTTGGTACAATCACATCCACTTTGTTACTGTTACACCCAGCAGACTTTTCACCTAGAGTATCGGATGTAAAAAGTGTACAGATCGGAAACCGCACAATGCCGCGCACTGTATAGAGCAGCTCCGCTTTACTGAAGTGAATAGGAGCTGATCTGCAGTACCTGAGAACGGCCACTACACAGTGTGAGGCGCTGTGCTGTTCTGCCTCTGCACGCTGTTTACAGCTGATTGGTGGGGAGTGTCGGCTTTCAGATCACCACCGATCTCATATTGATGACCTACCCACAGGACAATTGTTATATCTGAGTACCAAAAAACCCCTTTATTACCAGGAGAATCAAAATACTGTTTTTTTATGTCACTTACTGTAGAAATAAATCCAAAAATGAACTTGGCTTCTAGAATGTGTCCATCTGACTATTGTAGGAGGATCTTTACCTGTCACAAGAAGGATTCAGGAGTAAATCTGGGCAACGATGAGGAAGCAAAATACAGCCGCCATGTCCTGCCGTCTGTAATCTGTCCCCTCAGTGTTGCTGTATATTGCCCCCCACTGAATCTGACCTTCACTGGTGAGTTCAGACCTATGTGATGCGCAATATAAGGACTGACCAGAACCTGACATCCTCCTAGGAGTATATGATGTGTTCAGGTCAGGAGACCCGCGGCCGGTCCATGCGGTCAGTCCGTGCATCGTGGTCCGGACGCTGTCTGTGGTACGCTCTTTAGGGCTCTCGCTGCCATATGTTGTGGTTATGGAATGAATTTTATTGAGTCTGGCTGAAAGAACAATAAATCCTTGGTCAGCCAGCAGTAGTGACTCTAGGCCGCTAATCCTTGACGGACACTTGCTCAGTAGTGACCAGTAGATGCTGTCGTGCGCACTTAGGCCTCTTCCACATATGAGTTTTTTGTCATCAGTCACAATCCGTCGAATTTTGAAAAAAACGGATCTGGTGACTGATGCCGCTGGATCTGTTTTTTCTCATAGATTTGTATTAGCGACAGATGGCCACACGTTTCATCCGTCGTTCAACGGATCTGTCGAAAATTCTTTGTCCGTCGGCCGGAGACAACGAACATAGGAAGATTTTTTGTCACCGTCGAAAAATGGGACAGCTGTCCGGTATTTGCTAGAATGGAAGCCTATGGGCGACGCATTTGTCCGACAAATGATGGAATCCGGCAACGGATTCCATTTTTTTTTTAACTGTGCATGTGCTGACACTGTGCCTGTATGGTGTGTGCGGGCTGTGTGTGTGTGCCTGTGTGACGGGGGGTATGCGTGTATGTGTGTGTGCGTGCAGGCATCGTCCGATGGGACTACAAGTCCCATCCGGGCTCTGCCTTCCACAGTGACAGTGATTGACTTCTGCCCAGTTGCTTGCCAGCAGCATGGATGCTTCTCTAAATCAGGTCTCATAAAGTCATTCCAACATTTCAGGTTACCACAGGCAAGGTGATAACTTGTGGATTCGTGCAGCTCTGAGCTCTACCCACTATACACCGCTGTCTCTGGCAGTGCCATAGAGAATGAATAGAGCAGACGCCCCTTGTGACATTTCACAAGCCTGATCGCCGGATCTGTTGGGATCCCAGCGGCTGGATAGCTGATACCATTTGAAATGTTGAAAATAACCCTTTAAAGCAACTTTCCACTCTGGGACTGAGAAATATTCACTTCACATGTATAGTCACCATCCTAGTGCCCTCTGTTTGCTTCCCGATGCCTCTTTCTCTGAGGCCAGCATTCCTTTCCTTCCAAGATGGCCGCCTCAGTGGCATAAGGAGTGAAGTAATCGCTCTAAGTCACCCCTGCTAATCCTATTCCATGTAACAAGGATGGTAAGGGAGGTGGCTTAGACTTATTGATGCACTTCTCAAGCCAATTTTGCAACCATTTTGCATATGGGAGGAAAGCAACACTGGCCTCAGAGAATGGGGCATCGCCAGCCAAACGGAGGGCACCAAGCTGTGACTAAACTGTGAAGTGTATCGTCCCTTTCCAGTCACAGTTTTAACATCTTGACAGAATATACTATATTATATTCATGAAGAGAGAGATTGCTGTCTGCGCGGCAGGCGGTGGCCGCGGAGCGCGGCAGGCAGTGGATGTGGAGCGCGGCAGGCAGTGAAGCGCGGCAGGCAGTGGCTGTGGAGCGTGGCAGGCGATAACCGTGGAGCGCGGCAGGCGGTGGCTGTGGAGTGCGGCAGGCGGTGGCCGTGGAGCGCGGCAGGCGGTGGCCGTGGAGCGCGGCAGGCGGTGGCCGTGGAGCACGGCAGGCGGTGTCTGTGGAGCGCGGCAGGCGGTATCTGTGGAGAGCGGCAGGCGGTATCTGTGGAGAGCGGCAGGAGGTGGATGTGGAGTGCGGCAGGCGGTGGCCGTGAAGCGCGGCAGGCAGTGGCTGTGGAGCGTGGCAGGCGATAACCGTGGAGCGCGGCAGGCGGTGGCCGTGTAGCGCGGCAGGCGGTGTCTGTGGAGCGCGGCAGGCAGTGGCTGTGGAGCGCGGCAGGCAGTGGCCGTGGAGCGCGGCAGGCGGTGGCTGTGGAGCGCGGCATGCGGTGGCTGTGGAGCGCGGCAGGCGGTGGCTGTGGAGCGCGGCAGGCGGTGGCTGTGGAGCGCGGCAGGCAGTGACCGTGGAGCACTGCAGGCGATTATATTATAATCAAAAGTATTGACCAAAAAATACATCTAAATAAAGTGCAGTGCATATATAAAGCGATTTCTAGTCAAAAAAGTACATATCAGTAAAAAATAAATCCCACACCCCACACCCCAACGCGCGTTTCACACGTTGCTTCCTCAGGGAATTGTTCTTTAATATTTAAATTTATTATGGGATTTATTTTTTACTGATATGTACTTTTTTGGCTAGAAATCACTTTATATATGCACTGCACTTTATTTAGATGTATTTTTTGGTCAATACTTTTGATTATAATTTATTAAATTGGATTGCTACTATATGGAATATATGTGCTGCTTCACTTCCCCCTCTTTTTGCTTTTTTATTGTCTTTTTGTGTTGGGATTTTAATGTGTCCTATGTTGTCCTTAATAAAAGTATTTATATTGATTTCAATATTGTAATTGTGTTATTGGCTCTTTTTGGATAGGTGGCTTATTTTTGTTTTATCATACCCAAACATGTGTGGATCCTAAGGGTGCGTGCACAAGCTGCGGATTCTGCTGCGGATTTGGCCCTGCGGCTCCCCAGCAGAATCCGCTGCATTGTACAGCACCATTAGGCTATGTACACACGCTGCAGATTTGGCCCTGCGGCTCCCCAGCAGAATCCGCTGCATTGTACAGCACCATTAGGCTATGTACACGCGCTGCAGATTTGGCCGTGCGGCTCCCCAGCAGAATCCGCTGCGTTGTACAGCACCATTAGGCTATGTACACACTCTGCGGGTTTGGCCCTGCGGCTCCCCAGCAGAATCCGCTGCGTTGTACAGCACCATTAGGCTATGTACACACGCTGCAGATTTGGCCCTGCGGCTCCACAGCAGAATCTGCTGCGTTGTACAGCACCATTAGGCTATGTACACACGCTGCAGATTTGGCCTCCGCGGATCCGCAGCAGTTCTGCAGTGTACAGTACAAGGTAAGTCTATGTGACTTACACTCCGCGGTGCCCACGCAGCGGATTTTTAACTGTAGAAAAGCTGCGGTTTTGAATCCGCAGAATTGACGTCAATTCTTTCTGCGGATTCCGCTGCGGTTTGCCATCTATTCCATCGTCCAGGTGGCAAACCGCAGGGGAAAAGCACAGGCCAATCCGCAGGTCATTTGAGCTGTGGATTTATCTGTGGATCCGCAGATACAAACCCGCGGGTGAATCCGCAGCGTGTGCACATGGCCTTATAATGAATGGAAAATGGAAACCGCAAGGGGGCGTGGCTTGAGCTGGCTATGGAGTAGCAAGCACAGCTCAGGAGCTCTGAGGAGGCATCCTCCAAATCTACGATTGTGCCCTCCAAAAGTGCCAGTGTGCCTGCATTTAGGCACAATCCCCGGTTCTGTGTTGTGCCGCGGGGGTTAGAACGAAGGCGGAGGGATCTAAAGCTCCTCAGCGTCCTCTCTCTTGAGCGCTACCTTCCCTGCATCTAGGAGACGTGAGGCGGAAGGACACAAAATAATCCTAAAGTTGTACACTCTTACTTGCGTTGGGCCCGCCTACCGCCTAAAAAAGAATTGTCATTTTTCCTGGTTGGTCCCCACCTGTACCGGGCCCCTTGTGGGTCGCTGGGCACTAGCATTCAGCCCTACTGCTGTGAATTGTGCGGCGCTGTGGGAAATAGAACGGGGCGGAAGACTCTACTCCCCCAAGCTGTGTGGAATACTGGCTGTCGGCCTGTCATAGCCGCTCGGCGGAAGGACACAAAATAGTGCCAAAGTTGAGCTCATCCTAGTGACGGACTTACTTGTTGCTTAATTAAAGGTCTTTAATTAATTCTGGAGGAACCCCCCACCTGTACCGGGGCTATCATTAGTTGCCGTGTTCCTGCATTTAGCCTCACTCCTCTCCATTACTGAGCGGTGCTGCAGCTAACAACAGAGGTGGAGGAATCTGCATCTCATTAGCTGCACTATTTTCGCTGGGCGGAAGGACACTAATTACTAGTTTACGGCGGTTTCTCCTTACACATAAAAAGGAAGAATTGTAAGCTTCTCTGGGAAGTCCCCCGCCCGCCGGGCCCTCTGAAAGGGCAAGAGTGCTTTCATTTAGCCCCATTCTACGCTTGTACTGAGCGGTGAGTCATAGGAGTGACAGAGAGGGCGGAGGGATCTGCCTTATTCTGTCAGCGCCGTGCTCCTGCTCCCAGCTTGTGTGCAGCTGATTCCTCATAGACTCAATATTAGATAACAAATAACTTTGTTGCCCTATGAAGGGCGGGCCCGAAAAATTTCTTGCACAGGGGCCCACTACAGTCTATGTCCGCCCCTGCACTAGTGTGAACGCAGCCCCACTCATGCAGCCCCTAACCAGGACCCCCATACATGCTCCCAATACATTTAATTATCATTACCACAGCACAGGGCACAAGCCTTTCTAGTGAGGTAGGAAAGATCACTGTATGACAGAGCAGCATGCGGACATAGTCTATATTATGTCTGCAGACTGATCCCATACAGCTAGGGCCGGCGTCAGCACCCGGCGTACCCGGGCAAGTGCCTGGGCACTGGCGAGACGGGGGGGCCCACTCGGCATCTGAACAAGTTTTTTTTTTTTTTTTTTTATTTATATGTCCGCTCATACTGACCACTATCTTTTTTTCCTGTGTGTGAGAGCATGCGACCAACATGTTACCGCTCATTAAGGTCTTGAATTTGGATGCCACTCCTAATGGGGCCATTATCCTGTATGGAGCATTATATGGGGCCCATTATCCTGTATGAAGCATTATATGGGGCCCATTATCCTGTATGAAGCATTATATGGGGCCCATTATCCTGTATGAAGCATTATATGGGGCCCATTATCCTGTATGGAGCATTATATGGGGCCCATTATCCTGTATGAAGCATTATATGGGGCCCATTATCCTGTATGGAGCATTATATGGGGCCATTATCCTGTATGGAGCATTATATTGGGCCCATTATTCTATATGGAGCATTATATGGTTTCCATTATTCTGTATGGAACACTACAGTGGGGCAAAAAAGTATTTAGTCAGTCAGCAATAGTGCAAGTTCCACCACTTAAAAAGATGAGAGGCGTCTGTAATTTACATCATAGGTAGACCTCAACTATGGGAGACAAACTGAGAAAAAAAAATCCAGAAAATCACATTGTCTGTTTTTGTTTCATTTTATTTGCATATTATGGTGGAAAATAAGTATTAGGTCAGAAACAAAATTTCATCTCAATTTCATCTCCGGGGGGGGCGCCGCTGATCGCGGTCGGGTGTCAGCTGATTATCACAGCTGACACCCGGCACTATGTGTCAGGGGTAGTCATGGACCATCCCCGACATGTTAACCCCTGGCACATTGCCATCAAGCATGATGGCAGTGTACCAGGGGTTTAGAGAAGCATCGGCAGGGAGGGGGCTCCCTCCGTGCTTCTCTGAGACCCCCAGCACAGCACGATGTGCTGCGCTGCGCTGAGGGCCTCCTTCCCTGCAGGTCCCCGGATCCAATATGGTGGCGGGGACCTTCAAGGGCCAGCAGGGAGGCGGCTTCCTCATTGCCTGCAGAGAGCAGGCATGAGGAATCCTCCTGCGCTGCCTGTCACATGGCTGATTTGTCACAGCGCTGTGTGATGTGTCAGATCAGCAATCTGACATATAACAGTGATGTCCGCCCCGGCACAATGTAATAAAGTAAAAAAAGAAAAAAATAGTGTAAAAATAATTTATAAAAAATCTTTAAATATAAAAAAAATATTCCCTAATAAATTCATTTTTTGGAAATAAAAAAAACAAACAATAAAAGTACACATATTTAGTATTGCCGCGTCCGTAATGACCCGCCCTATAAAACTGTACGATTAGTTAACCCCTTTAGCGAACCCCTTAAAAAATAAAAATAAGAAACAAAGCAAAAACAATGCTTTATTATCATACCGCCGAACAAAAAGTGCAATAACGCACGATCAAAAAGACGGATATAAATAACCATGGTACCGCTGAAAACGTCATCTTGTCCCGCAAAAATGAGCCGCCATACAGCATCATCAGTGAAAAAATAAAAAGTTATAGCTCGAAGAATAAAGCGATGCAAAAATAATTATTTTGTATATAAAATTGTTTTCATCGCATAAAAGCGCCAAAACATAGAAAAAGACATAAATGAGGTATCGGTGTAATCATACTGACCCGAAGAATAAAACCACTTTTACCGGATGCGGAATGTTGTAAACTCACCCCCCAAAAGAAATTCATGAATTGATGGTTTTTGTTCATTCTGCGTCCCAAAAATCGAAATAAAAAGCGATCAAAAAATGTCACGTGACCGAAATTGGTACCAATGAAAACATCAACTCATCCTGCAAAAAATAAGACCTCACATGAGTCGGTGGGTCAAAATATGGAAAAAGTATAGCTCTCAAAATGTGGTGATGCAAAAACTATTTTTACAATAAAAAGCATCTATTAGCTTGTGACAGCTGCCAAACATAAAAACCCACCATAAATAGTAAATCAAACTCCCCTTTATTACCCCCTTAGTTAGGGAAAAATAATAAAATTAAAAAAATGTATTTATTTCCATTTTCCCATTAGGGCTAGCTTTAGGGCTAGGGTTAGGGCTGAGATTAGGGTTATGGGGTGTGTTGGGGTTAGGGTTGGAGTTAGAATTGGGGAGTTTCAACAGTTTAGGCACATCAGAGGTTCTCCAAACGCGACATGACACCCGCAGACAATTCCATCAAAGTCTGCATTCCAAAATGTCACTACTTCCCTTCAGAGCCACGACATGTGCCCATACAGTAGTTTTCTCCCACATATGGGGTATCAGCGTGCTCAGTAAAAATTGGACAACAACTTTTGTTGTCCAATTTCTCCTTTTACCCTTGGGAAAATAAAAAAATTGGGGACTAAAAGATTTCCATTTTCCAATTAGGGCTAGGGTTAGGGCTAGAGTTAGGGATGAGATTAGGGTTAGGGGTGTGTTGGGGTTAGGGTTGGAGTTAGAATTGGGGGGTTTCCACTGTTTAGGCACATAAGGTGCTCTCCAAATGCAACATGGCGTCTGATCTCAATTCCAGCCAATTCTGCGTTGAAAAAGTCAAACGGTGCTCCTTCCCTTCCAAGCTCTGCCATGCGCCCAAACAGTGTTTTACCCTCACATATGGGGTATCAGCCTACTCAGGACAAATTGCAAAACAACTTTTGGGGTCCAATTTCTCCTGTTAACCTTAGGAAAACAAAAAATGGGGGCAAAAATATCATTTTTGTGGAAAAAATATGATTTTTTATTTTCACACCCTGGCGTTATAAACTTCTGTGAAGCCCTTGGGGGTTCAAAGTGCTCACCACATATCTAGATAAGTTCCTTTGGGGGTCTAGTTTCCAAAATGGGGTCACTTGTGCGGGGTTTCAACAGTTTAGGCACATCAGAGGCTCTCCAAATGCAGCATGACACCCGCAGACCATTCCATCAAAATCTGCATTCCAAAACGTCACTACTTCCATTCCAAGCCCCAACGTGTGCCCATACAGTAGTTTTCTCCCACATATGGGGTATCAGTGTACTCAGGACCAATTGGACAACAACTTTTGGGTCCAATTTCTTCTGTTACCCTTGGCAAAATAAAAAATGGGGACTAAAAGATCATGTTTGTGATTTTGTGTTTTTTTTATTTTCCCGGTGTTATAAACTTCTGATTAGCCCTTAGGGGTTAAAAGTTCTCACTACATATCTAGAAAGGTTCCTTGGGGGGTCTAGTTTCCAAAATGGGGTCATTTGTGGGGTGTTTCCACTGTTTAGGTACATCTTGGGTCTCTCCAAACGTGACATGGCGTCCGATCTGAATTCCAGCCAATTTTGCACTGAAAAAGTCAAATGGTGCTCCTTCCCTTCTGAGCTCTGCTATGCGCCGAAACAGTGGTTCTCTCCCACATATCAGGTATCACCGTACTCAGTACCAATTGCACAATACCTTTTGCAGTCCAATTTCTCCTGTTACCCTTGGTAAAATAAAAAAAAATTGGACCTGAAGTAATTTTTTTGTGAAAAAAAGTTAAATGTTCATTTTTTTAAGCATTCAAAAAATTCCTGTGAAGCACCTGAAGGGTTAATAAACTTCTTGAATGTGGTTTTGAGCACCTTGAGGGGTGCAGTTTTTAGAATGGTATCACTTTGGGGTATTTTCTATCATATAGACCCCTCAAAGTGACTTCAAATGTGATGCCGTCCTTAAAAATAAAATGGTGTTGCAGAAATGAGAAATCGCTGGTCAATTTTTAACCCTTATAACTTCCTAACAAAAAAAAAATTTGGTTCCAAAATTGTGCTGATATAAAGGAAACATATGGGAAATGTTATTTATAAAGTTTTTTGTGTGCCATATCTCTGTGATTTTAGGCCATAAAAATTCAAAGTTGGAAAATTGCCAAATTTTCAAAATTTTTGCCAAATTTCCGTTTTGTTCACAAATAAACGCAAGTTGTATCAATGAAATTTTACCACTAACATGAAGTACAATATGTCACGAGAAAACAATGTCAGAATCACTGGGATCCCTGGAAGCGTACCAGAGTTATTACCTCATAAAGGGACAGTGGCAGAATTGTATAAATTGGCCCGATCATGAACGTGCAAACCACCTTTGGGGGTAAAAGGGTTAAGAGTAGTGTTGAGCATTCCGATACCGCAAGTATCGGGTATCGGCCAATATTAGCTGTATCGGAATTCTGATACTGACTTGCGATACTTTTTTCATATCGGATAACGGAATCGGAAGTTCCCATAATGCTATGAGCCTGCTCGCTTTGATTCAGCCAATGGGAATCCTCAGAAGTGTGGGCACATCCTGTTAGGCATGTAGGCATGTTAACTATTGGCATGGCTGTGATTGGCTGCTGAAATGATGTGATGATGCACTATAAAAGCCACTGCTGCCGCCATTTCTGGTCACTCTGCTGTGAATTCAGTTAGGGACAGGCTGCTGTTGAAGACTGTGAGGGACAGTTAGAAATAGTGATTCTACAAAACATATTGTGCTTTAACCAGGCTACATAAACCACCACTGTAGCTTTCTTTTCCCTAGCAGCAGTGTTCACAGCTGTCTGCAAGGGCTGTGTGAGTGCAGCTCACGCTGTGGAGTGGGTCCTGTAGCTACATCTGGTTTAGGCCGCCCAGCGTGCCTCACTGCTGCCTCATACATATTTTTCTTCTTGAGCTGCTTATTTTTCAAAAATTCTATCTAGTGTGCTTCCATCCGTATCCATATACGTTGGTTGCAAACACTAGTAGTAGACAGCGGAGCCTTTCTGCAGCCTTTCAGTGCTAGTGCCCACTTAGCTGCACTGTTCACGGCTGTCTGAGAGGTCTCTGACTGTGTGTGAGTGCAGCTCACGCTGAGTAGTGTGTCCTGCAGCTACGTCTGGTTGTAGGCTGCTCAGCGTGCTTCACTGCCTCACACATATTTTTCTTTAATTGCAGCTCATTTTTTCTTCTCCTATTAGTGTGCATCCATCCGTATCCATCTACATTGGTTGGTTGCAAATACTATATAGGAGTAGATAGAGGAGCCTTTTTTCTGGCTTGTGCCCTTCATCTGCAGCCAGATTAGTATTACCCAATTTTTTTGGAGCCTTATCTTTTGCATTGTAGGTTTCCTGCCTGCATTGTAATAGCTCCAAAAAGTTGGTGATACTATCACTTTCAAATCTTTGGTCACATCCTTTTAGTTTTTTTTTTAAAAAAAACCCAATAAAGTTCACCAAACACTACATTTGAAAGTTGTGTAGGCCACATTAGCTCCTATTAAAGTGTAGTCCACACACACACTTCATAAAATTAGTGTTTCTTCTACCTGTAACCAGCTGTTCAGGAATAAGCACACTAAGCCCCCCCTTTGTACTTTTCTGCCTATCTTTATCAGTCTAGCAAGATGAAGAAGGCAGGGAGTAAGGCACGTGGGCGTGGGCGTGGAGTTTCAGCAGGGAGAGGACGTGGGGATTCTGCAGGGAGAGGACGTGGGGATTCTGCAGGGAGAGGAAGTGGGGATTCTGTGCCTGCTGCAGGCACCAGTGAGTCAGCATCCCCCAGTTTTAGCAGGCAACAGTCCTTTATGCGCAGCTTTGTAGGACCTCGCCATACCCCACTGCTGCGGGAGGAACAAATTGAGGCCGTTGTCGGATGGATGGCAGCTAACGCATCGACTTCAATGACTTCCACATCCTCTCAGGGCCAGAGCACCGAAGAGCAACCATCTGTCTCTTCACCACCTGCCAAAGTGCCCAGGCAGTCAGAGAGCCCTGGACAGGAGCCATCACAGTCTCTACTTCTGTTCTCTGAATCTGTTGGCTTGGAAAGAGGGGGCCAGCCAAGCAGCATTCCAGAATGTGAAGAAGAGGGAGTATGCAGTGATGCGCAACTTCTTTGTCCCTCTGAATCTGAAGAGGCGGGTGGGCCAGTGCCTATGGTCAGCACACCACAGTACGCATCAGATGATGACGAGACACAGGTGCCACTTTCTGGTGCGTACGGTGCTGGCGAGACAACCCAGGAGAAGCAGGTGTTTGAAGAGGGGAGCGTAGATGATGAGGTCCTTGACCCATCATGGCGTGAGGAACAGGAAGGTGGTGGGAGCGGCTCTGAGGAAGAGATTCCCCGAACGGCCAAAACAGGAGGGAGAGGGAGGGGGCAGACTTGGTTGACTGTAGCCTCCACTTCAGCACCCGTTAGGAGCATTCCTCTTTCAAAAGCCAAAACGGGCGCTCCCAAGACTTGCAGTGCGTGGTCTGTTATGAATGAGTCACCGTAGGAGGCAAAAACAGAATTGCTAGCTAAGTCCAGAAAACCAGAGAAGTTGGCAGCTATCGGATTGCAGACCACTGAACCTAACAACAACAACTAGCAGTAGCCGTGGGGGGTTCCTACGGTGCCCTAGACCCCTCGATCACAGCCGGAGAACTACATAGCCTAAAGACAGAAAGTGAAATCTAAACTGTCCCAGAGCAGACCCCAAAGCAATAGGCAGCCCCCATCATATAATGACGGTGAAGCAAGATGAAAAAACACTCATACAGATAGAAAGATAGGCTGAGCAAATGATGGGGCCCAAGCTAACTAAATAGGACAGGATAGAAAAGCTGCTGTCTGCAATCCGCCAAAACCCTCTCAAAGCAAGAGCCAACAGACTGATAGGGAAAAAAGCCCTGAAGACGCTAGGCTTCAAAAGACTATATCAGTACTCAGGTATTTTCTGAAGACAGAGCAAAAAGGAATTCAGCTCACCCAGCAGGGAAAGGAAGAAATCCAGAAAAACAAGGCAAAACAAAACCTAAGCACAAATGCAAAAAGCAGAGAAGAAAACTTAGCTTTTGAGGAGCAGGAATCAGACTGGTCTCCAAGAATCCCTCAGAGAAATCACCCGCAAGGCAGAAGGGCGTGGGCTGCCTTATATCCAGTCAGCAATTCCAGTCACCCAGTCATCATCATTCTGCTCAGATGCTTTGTAATCAGCCTCACTACCTTCCTTCACCAGAAGAGGGAGTTCATCAGACCTCAATGGTGAAGGGGAAAATGAACTCACAACAGTGGTCCTTTTTTGACACAGTTGCAGATGACATTTGCTTTGTCAAATGCAAGCTGTGTCATCAGAGAGTCAAAAGAGGGAAAAATGTCAGCAACCTCAATACCACTAATATGTGGAAACATGTGCGGACCAAGCATGAGGTGGAGTTACACAGACACACTGAAGACGTAGGCCAACGTACAGCACCACCTACCACCTCTTCAGCTCGTGTTGGGGCCTCTTCCTCCAGCTCACACACAGCTGGTTCGGCTTCCTCACAGGATCGCCAAGGAAGAACCTCTGGCACTGTTGTCCGGAGACCCTGTGACATTCCACCCACAGCACCACGTTTCCAGTCATCCTCACACTCCCAGGCCACTCGACAGCCATCGGTAGCACAGGCATGGTATAAAAGGCGGCCATACTCGGCAAACCATCCCCGAGCGCAGCTTCTGAATGCTGGCATTGCCAAACTACTGGCACTTGAAATGCTCTCATTCAGGCTGGTGGAGACTGACACCTTCCGGGACTTCATGGCATTGGCAGTCCCACAATACACCATGCTCAGCCACTTTTATTTCAGCAGGCGAGCCGTCCCTGCCCTGCAGAAACATGTGGAGGGAAAAATAAAACATGCGCTACTAAACGCCGTTAGTAGCAATGTCCACCTGACCACTGATGCGTGGACCAGTAACCATGGACAGGGACGATACCTTTCCCTCACTGTCCATTGGGTCAATGTTGTGGAGCCGGGTACAGATCTGGAGAGTGGCGCTGAACGTGTTCTGCCAACTCCACGGATTGCAGGAATCCAGTCTGTACACATAGACTCCTCCTCCTACTCAAGTTCCTCAGAAACAGCGCAGCAGGAGCCTGTTATGACCGATATGAGCACAGCCGTGGCCAAACGTCAACAGGCCATACTCAAATTAATTTCTTTGGGGAATAGAAGCCACACAGCGCAGGAGCTCTGGAATGCCATCAAGCAGGAGAGCGACGTGTGGTTTGTGCCAGCGAATCTCCAGCCGGGCTTGGTAGTGTGTGACAATGGCCGAAATCTGGTGGCAGCTCTTGGCCTAGGCAACCTCACTCACATCCCATGTCTGGCACATGTGCTGAACTTGGTCGTGCAGAGCTTTCTGAGGGACTATCCGGATCTTGATGCACTGCTGCACAAGGTCCGCATAGAGTGCGCTCACTTGCGGCGTTCCAGCACGGCAAGATCGCGCCTTGCTGCTCTGCAGCGCCGATTCCGCCTTCCGGAACATCGCATCATATGTGACCTACCCACCAGGTGGAATTCAACGTTACATAGGTTGGAGCGGTTGTGTGAGCAGCAGGCAGCAGTCATGGAGTACCAGCTGCATCAGGCGCAAACAAGTCGCACTGCGCCGGTCACACTTCAGCACCACTGAGTGGGCCTCTATGAAGGACATCTGCCTCGATTTACGTGCCTTCGATGATTCCACGCAGATGGCGAGTGCAGATGATGCACTAGTCAGCATGACTGTCCCCCTTATCTGCCTGCTTCAAAAAACACTGCAAGCACTAAGGGAGGAGGTTTTGGAAGAGGTGGAGGATGAGGAGTCCCAAATGCCATCTGCTTCTGGACAGTCTGCGCAACGTGGTTCCTCACAAAGGCCTAGGCAGGGGACACTTTGTGAGGAGGATGAGGAGGAGTCGATGGAGGAGGAAGACATCTCTCCAGAGGAGGGAGGTACACAAAGCTCTAGTCAGTATGTACAGCGAGGGTGGGGTGATGCAGAGCAGGCAGAGATCACGCCTCAAGCAGGGGACAGCGGTTCTTTGGCAGTTGGGAGTCTGCAGCACATGGTTAATTTCATGCTGCAGTGCCTGAGAAACGACCGACGCATCGCCCACATTCTCTACATGGCTGATTATTGGGTGTACACCCTCCTAGATCCTCGCTACCGGGACAACTTACAAAGCCTCATACCAACGTTGAACCGGGAGCGTAAACTGCGGGAGTACCAAGACACACTGATGCAGTCCATCATGTTTTACATTCCACCCGACAGCAGTGGTGCTAGTGCTTTACAAAGCAGCTCTGTGTGTCGAGGCAGTGGAGGAAACACGGCACAAAGAGGGAGCAGAGGCAGCGCCTCAGCACAAGGCAACACCACCATGGCCCAAATGTGGCAAAGTTTTGTGTGTCCGCCACAATTGTCTACACCACTACAGACGGCTCCAGTCAGCAGGAGGCAACGTTTCTGTCAGATGGTGACAGATTACATGTCTTGCCCTGTCAGTGTACTCCCAGATGGCTCTTCCCCCTTCAAGTTTTGGGTCTCTAAGCTGGATACATGGCCAGAGCTTAGCCAGTATGCATTGGAGGTGCTGGCTTGCCCTGCTGCCAGTGTATTATCGGAACGCGTCTTTAGTGCCGTAGGTGGTGTACTAACAGACTGTTGTGTTATGAGCTCAATTTCTCCTTCACCTTTGATGTCCGATGAACTCCCTCTGCTGGTGAAAGGAGGTAGTGAAATTGATTTGGATGGGAAAAACCTGTCATCTGAACAGGTGGAGTGTGATTGGACATCCGGAATCTCTGAGTGGATATAAGGCCGCCGACGCCCTGCTGGGTTGCTGGTGATCCTCTCTGCTCTGAGCTCTGGCCTCCAGTTTAGTCCTGTTTACTAAAGCTAAATTTGTGCTCTGCTATCGTTCCATGAGATTTTGTCTGGTTTACTTAGTTTTTGTGTTCAGCCAGCCCTGGTTGGGACTGGCTGATCTCCATTTTTTGTTTCTGATCAGTTGATCTCTTTGCTCTGTTTTCAGAATATACCTGAATGTTGATATAGTGATTTTGAAGTCTAGTGACTTCAGGGCCTTTTCTATCAGATGTGTTGGACATTATTTTTGGCAGGGTTTTTGCGTGATTGCAGACAGTTGCCTTTCTTTCCTGTCCTATCTAGTTAGTGAGGGCCCCATCATTTGCTCAGCCTGTCTTTCTGTCTGTGTTTGTGTTTTCATCTGTTTTCACCGTCAATACATGTTGGGGGCTGTCTATTGCTTTGGGGTCTGCTCTGGGGCAGTTTAGATTCCCCTTTCTTTCTTTAGGTTTATTTAGTTCTCCGGCTGTGAACGAGGTGTCTAGGACCACAATAGGAACACCCCACGGCTACTGTTAGTTGTTGTGAATAGGATCAGGGGTCTGCAATCCGCTAGCTACCAACCTCTCCGGTTTTCTGGACTTAGCTTGTATTTTTGTTTTTTCCTCCTCCGGTGACTCATTCATAACAGAATCACCAGCCATACCGCAGATTCTAGGGTACTCAATAGCAGGAAAGAATTGAAAAAAAAAAAAAGTGTCAGAATTTTTTTTTTCAATGTATATTTTTTCCTCTTTTTCTCTGGGGCCGTAGGAAGAATTTTTTCTTAATGGAGATTAAGCAATTGTCTGATCGTGTGGAGCAGCTGGCTGCTGAAGTGCGGGGAATTTCCACGTATCTTGCTCATTCACATGCTGCTGAACCAAAGATTCCTACTCCTGATGTGTTTTTTGAGGATCGGTCTAAATTTTTGAATTTTAAGAATAATTGTAAATTATTTCTTGCCTTGAAGCCTAACTCACCGGGGAGCTCTGCGCAGCAGGTTAAAATTGTCATCTCTTTGCTGCGCGGCGATCCCCTGGATTGGGCGTTTTCTTTGACACCTGATGATCCTATTCTAACTAATGTGGATGCATTTTTTCAAGCCTTGGGGTTGTTGTATGATGAACCTAATGGTATTGATCAAGCTGAGAAAGCCCTGTTGGCATTGAGCCAGGGTCAGGATTCTGCAGAGTTATACTGTCAAAAATTCCGAAAGTGGGCGGTCCTTACCACCTGGAATGATGGTGCCTTGACAGCTCTCTTTCGGAATGGTTTGTCAGAAACCGTAAAAGATACTATGGTGGGATTTCCTGTTCCCTCTGGTCTTGACGATTCTATGTCATTAGCCATTCAGGTCGATCGGCGTTTATGTGAACGTAAAAGTACACGAGACATGTTGCCACCTGTTGAACAAATGTCTGAACCTATGCAATGTGATAGAGTTTTGTCTAGGGCGCAACGTCAGGAGTTCAGATGGAGTAATAAGCTGTGTTTTTTCTGTGGAGATGCCTCTCATATTGTTTCTGTCTGCCCTAAACGAGAGAAACGTTTTGCACACACATTTGCTGTGGGTGGTGTACAACCCAAGTTTCTTCTGGCAATTACTCTGATCTGCTCCCTGTCCACATTTTCCGCTAAGGCTTTTGTGGATTCAGGAGCGGCTCTGAACCTGATGGACTTGGATTTTGCTAAACATTGTGGGTTTCCTATGACACCTCTGCGGACGCCTATCCCTTTGAGGGGTATTGATGATACTCCTTTGGAGAAGAATAAACCTCAGTTTTGGACCCAGGTGGTAATGCGGGTCGCCCCAGACCATGAAGAAAATTGCAGATTTTTGGTGTTGCATAATTTGCATGATACCATTGTTCTGGGATTTCCCTGGTTGCAAATTCATAATCCAGTTTTGGATTGGAAATCTGTGTCTGTGGTGAGTTGGGGTTATCGGTGTGCTCTTGGTGATGCTCCTGTTTTCTCCACCTCTCCCCAGTCGCATGATGTTCCTGACTATTTGGCTGATTTTTATGATGTATTTAGTGGGAATAAGTCTGCGTCTTTGCCTCCTCATAGGAGTTATAACTGTGCAATTGAGCTGAGCCCTGGGTGTAAATTTCCCAAGGGTCGACTTTTCAATTTATCTGTACCCGAGCATGAGGCTATGCAATCTTATATTAAGGAGTCATTGGAGAAGGGTCATATTAGACCATCCTCTTCACCCTTGGGTGCTGTTTTTTTTTTTTCGTGGCCAAGAAAGATGGTTCATTAAGGCCTTGTATTGACTATCGTTCACTCAACAAAATTACTGTTAAATATCAGTATCCGTTACCCCTGATTTCTGATCTATTCTCCAGAGTTAAAGGTGCTTGCTGGTTTACCAAGCTTGACCTCAGGGGGGCGTATAATCTTATTCGCATTAAGCATGGGGATGAATGGAAGATGGCGTTTAATACTCCGGAGGGATATTTTGAGTACCTGATGATGCCTTTTGGGTTCACTAATGCCCCTTCTGTCTTCCAGTGCTTCATGAATGATATTTTCCGAGACTTTGTGGATAAATTTTTGATCATCTATCTGGATGATATTTTGATCTTTTCCAGGGATTGGGACTCTCATGTGGAACATGTTCGGACTGTGTTCCGGATTTTGAGGGAGAATTCCCTGTATGTTAAGGGATCGAAATGCCTTTTTGGTGTACAGAGTATTTCATTTTTATGATTTATTTTGTCTCCGTCAACTATTGAAATGGACCCGGCCAAGGTACAGGCCATTTATGATTGGGTTCTGCCCACTTCTTTGAAGGCCCTCCAGAAGTTTTTGGGTTTTGCTAATTTTTATCGTAAATTTATAGCTAATTTTTCTGGGATTGCCAAACCATTGACTGATTTGACTAAGAAGGGTGCTGATGTGCTGAATTGGTCTCCAGAGGCTGTTTCTTCCTTTCAGGAGCTTAAGCGGAGGTTCACTTCTGCTCCGGTTTTGCGGCAACCTGATGTCTCACTCCCGTTTCAGGTAGAGGTGGATGCTTCTCAGATTGGTGCTGGAGCTGTTTTGTCCCAAAAAGATCCGGTAACATCTAAAATGAATTCCTGTGCTTTCTTTTCCCGATTGTTCTCCCCATCCGAAGGCAACTATGATGTGGGGAATCGGGAACTGTTAGCCATGAAATGGGCATTTGAGGAGTGGAGACATTGGTTGGAGGGAGCTAAACATCAAGTTGTGGTCCTTACTGACCACAAGAATTTGATTTAACTTGAGTCGGCCAAACGCTTGAATCCTAGACAGGCTAGGTGGGCCTTGTTTTTCACACGTTTTGATTTTGTGGTCTCTTTTCTTCCGGGCACTAAGAATGTCAAGGCAGACGCCCTCTCTAGGAGTTTCTTTGCTGATTCTCCTATTGTGACCAAGCCTGCTACCATCTTAGGTGAGGGGGTAGTTCTTTCTGCCATCTCGCCCGATTTGAGACGTGCTCTGGAAGAGTTACAGGAGGACAAACCTGAGCGTTGTCCCATTGGAAAATTTGTATGTTCCTGACCAGTGGAGGAAGAGAGTAATGTCTGAAGTTCATTGCTCCGCATTGGCTGGTCATCCAGGTATTTTTGGTACTAGAGATTTGGGGAGTCGGTCTTTTTGGTGGCCCGCCTTGTCTCGTGATGTCTGGAATTTTGTGTAGTCCTGTGGGACTTGCGCCCGGTCTAAACCTTGTTCTCGCTCTATTGGGTTATGATGCCTTTGCCGGTGCGCAGGAGGCCATGGACCCATATTTCAATGGATTTTATTTCTGATATGCCTGTCTCTCAGAGAATGACTGTTATTTGGGTGATTTGTGATAGATTCTCTAAGATGGTCCATCTTGTACCACTCACTAAGTTGCTATCTTCCTCAGAGTTGGTGCCCTTGTTTTTGCAACAGGTGGTTCGCTTTCATGGGATTCCTGAGAACATTGTGTCTGACAGAGAAGTTCAGTTTGTTTCTAGATTTTGGAGGACTTTTTGTTCCAAGCTGGGAATTCAGTTGTCCTTCTCCTCTGCGTTTCACCCTCAGACCAATGGGCAGACGGAGAGAACAAACCAGACTTTGGAGTCTTATTTGAGATGTTTTATTTCTGCTGATCAGGATGATTGGGTTTCATTTTTGCCATTGGCCAAATTTGCTTTAAATAATAGAGCTAGTTCTGCCACTTTGATGTCACCTTTTTTTTGTAACTTTGGGTTTCATCCTCGATTCTCTTCAGGGCAGGTGGAGTCTTCTGCCTGCCCAGGTGTTGAGACTGTGGTGGAAAGAATGCACCAGATTTGGGACCAAGTGGTGGATAAGTTGTCTCTCTCTCAGGAAATGGCCCAGCAGTTTTCCAACCGGCATAGGACCATTGGTCCCCGGTTTAAGGTGGGTGATATGGTTTGGTTGTCATCAAAGAATATCTCTATGAAGGTGGCTTCTCCAAAGTTTAAACCTAGATTTATTGGACCTTACAAGATTTTGGAGATTCTTAATCCGGTCTCTTTTCGATTGGCTCTTCCTGTTACTTTCAAAATCCATAATGTGTTTCATAAGTCTCTGTTGAAGAGGTTTGTTGAGCCAGTAGTTCCTGTGGTGGCACCTCCTGACCCTGTATTGATTGAAGGTAATGTGGAATATGAGGTTGAGAAGATACTGGATTCTCGTCTGGCTAGACGGAGACTGCAGTATTTGGTTAAGTGGAAGGGTTATGGCCAGGAGGATAATTCTTGGGTCTCTGCATCCGATATTCATGCCGAAAGATTGGTTCGTGCTTTTCATCGGGCCCATCCAGATCGCCCTGGTGGCGTGGATGAGGGTTCGGTGACCCCTCCTCAAGGGGGAGGTACTGTTATGAGCTCAATTTCTCCTTCACCTTTAATGTTCGATGAACTCCCTCTGCTGGTGAAAAGAGGTAGTGAAATTGATTTGGATAGGAAAAACCTGTCATCTGAACAGGTGGAGTGTGATTGGACATCCGGAATCTCTGAGTGGATATAAGGCCGCCGACGCCCTGCTGGGTTGCTGGTGATCCTCTCTGCTCTGAGCTCTGGCCTCCAGTTTAGTCCTGTCTACTAAAGCTAAGTTTTTGCTCTGCTATTGTTCCATGAGATTTTGTCTGGTTTACTTAGTGTTTGTGTTCAGCCAGCCCTGGTTGGGACTGGCTGAACTCCATTTTTTATTTCTGATCAGTTGATCTCTTTGCTCTGTTTTCAGAATATACCTGAGTGCTGATATAGTGATTTTGAAGTCTAGTGACTTCAGGGCCTTTTCTATCAGACGTGTTGGACATTATTTTTGGCAGGGTTTTTGCGTGATTGCAGACAGTTGCTATTCTTTCCTGTCCTATCTAGTTAGTGAAGGCCCCATCGTTTGCTCAGCCTGTCTTTCTGTCTGTGTTTGTGTTTTCATCTGTTTTCACCGTCAATACATGTTGGGGGCTGTCTATTGCTTTGGGGTCTGCTCTGGGGCAGTTTAGATTTCCTCTTTCTTTCTTTAGGTTTATTTAGTTCTCCGGCTGTGAACGAGGTGTCTAGGTCCACCGTAGGAACACCCCATGGCTACTGTTAGTTGTTGTGAATAGGATCAGGGGTCTGCAATCCGCTAGCTACCAACCTCTCCGGTTTTCTGGAATTAGCTTGTATTTTTGTTTTTCCTCCTCCAGTGACTCATTCATAACACCGTCGCACGCGACTATCTTCTGATAACGTCGACCGGCTTACTTTTCTGAAAATGAACAAGGCCTGGATCTCTCCAGAATTTGCCAGTCCTCTTCCCGACTAAATAATTGGTTGGCAACTTTATCCAGGTCTCCTGGTTTGTTCATGTTTCTACCACCTGAACTATAATCCCTGGGCTTCAACACAGCCAGTTGTCGCTCAGATGTATCGTCTGCACAGAGAAAAAACACACTAGCTCCTGTGTTAGTGGGGTTCAGTAACGACAGCTGCTCCCCTGCTGTGTGGACAGCAAAGTCTTCTGCTCCATCCACATTAAAACTCCTACTGATTTTTAACCGTGCTCCACTTAGGCCTTTGGCTCCACTGTCTCTAGTATTTCCCCTGGCCTCCAACCCCACCTGTTACAGCTCTGAAGTGGCGTCTGCACAATCCACACTTGTTCCTGTGTTACTTGGGCTCAGTCACGTCAGTTGATCCCCTGATGTGTGTCCGGCAAGGTCTTCTGCTCTGTCCACATTCCCACTAGTAGTGTAAATGAGGACAGAGCAGGAGACCTTGCCAGACACACATCAGGGAATCATCTGACGGGACTGAGCCCCAGTAACACAGGAACAAGTGTGGATTGTGCTGACGCCACTTCAGAGCTGTAACTGGCGGGGTTGGAGGCCAGGGGAAATACTAGAGACAGTGGAGCCAGAGGTCTAAGTGGAGCACGGTTACAATCAGTTGTAGCCTACAACCTCTAGAAAACCAGCTGCAAGTTGGCCTCCGCCTGCTGGATGCCTCATGCAGAGCTCCAACAACGCCTGTTGGTGTTCAGAAGTGCCATCTTCACAGAGAAAAACACACTAGCTCCTGTGTTAGTGGGGTTCAGTAATGCCAGCTGTTCCCCTGCTGTGTAGACGGCAATGTCTCCTGCTGCCTCCACATGCCAACAACATCAGGCCTCAGCCTGCTCCATGCCTCATCCTGGGCTCCAACAACGCCAGTTCGTGTTCAGAAGTGCCGTCTTCACAGAGAAAAACACAGTAGCTCATGTGTTAGTGGGGTTCAGTAACGCCAGCTGCTCCCCTGCTGTGTAGACGGCAATGTCTCATGCTGACTCCACATGCCCAAAACATCAGGCCTCAGCCTGCTCCCTGCCTCAACCTGGGCCCCAACAACGCCAGTTGGTGTTCAGAAGTGTCATCTTCCCAGAGAAAAACACACTAGCTCCTGTGTTAGTGGGGTTCAGTAATGCCAGCTGTTCCCCTGCTGTGTAGACGGCAAAGTCTCCTGCTGCCTCCACATGCCAACAACATCAGGCCTCAGCCTGCTCCATGCCTCATCCTGGGCTCCAACAACGCCAGTTCGTGTTCAGAAGTGCCGTCTTCACAGAGAAAAACACAGTAGCTCATGTGTTAGTGGGGTTCAGTAACGCCAGCTGCTCCCCTGCTGTGTAGACGGCAATGTCTCATGCTGACTCCACATGCCCAAAACATCAGGCCTCAGCCTGCTCCCTGCCTCAACCTGGGCCCCAACAACGCCAGTTGGTGTTCAGAAGTGTCATCTTCCCAGAGAAAAACACACTAGCTCCTGTGTTAGTGGGGTTCAGTAACACCAGCTGTTCCCCTGCTGTGTAGACGGCAATGTCTCCTGCTGACTCCACATGCCCAAAACATCAGGCCTCAGGCTGCTCCATGCTTCAACTTGGGCTTCAGCAACGCCAGTTGGTGTTCAGAAGTGTCATCTTCCCAGAGAAAAACACACTAGCTCCTGTCTTAGTGGGGTTCAGTAATGCCAGCTGTTCCCCTGCTGTGTAGACGGCAAAGTCTCCTGCTGCCTCCACATGCCAACAACATCAGGCCTCAGCCTGCTCCATGATTCATCCTGGGCTCCAACAACGCCAGTTGGTGTTCAGAAGTGCCGTCTTCACAGAGAAAAACACACTAGCTCCTGTGTTAGTGGGGTTCAGTAATGCCAGCTGTTCCCCTGCTGTGTAGACGGCAAAGTATCCTGCTGCCTCCACATGCCAACAACATCAGGCCTCAGCCTGCTCCATGTCTCATACTGGGCTCCAACAACGCCAGTAGGTGTTCAGAAGTGCCATCTTCACAGAGAACAACACACTAGCTCCTGTGTTAGTGGGGTTCAGTAATGCCAGCTGTTCCCCTGCTGTGTAGACGGCAATGTCTCCTGTTGCCTCCACATGCCAACAACATCAGGCCTCAGCCTGCTCCATGCCTCATCCTGGGCTCCAACAACGTCAGTTGGTGTTCAGAAGTGCCGTCTTCCCAGAGAAAAACACACTAGCTCCTGTGTTAGTGGGGTTCAGTAACGCCAGATGCTCCCCTGCTGTGTAGACGGCAAAGTCTCCTGCTGCCTCCACATGCCAACAACATCAGGCCTCAGCCTGCTCCATGCCTCATCCTGGGCTCCAACAACGCCAGTTGGTGTTCAGAAGTGCAGTCTTCCCAGAGAAAAACACACTAGCTCCTGTGTTAGTGTGGTTCAGTAACGCCAGCTGTTTCCCTGCTGTGTAGACGGCAATGTCTCCTGCTGACTCCACATGCCTAAAACATCAGACCTCAGCCTGCTCCATGCCTCAACCTGGGCTTCAGCAACGCCAGTTGGTGTTCAGAAGTGTCGTCTTCACAGAGAAAAACACACTAGCTCCTGTCTTAGTGGGGTTCAGTAATGTCAGCTGTTCCCCTGCTGTGTAGACGGCAAAGTCTCCTGCTGCCTCCACATGCCAACAACATCAGGCCTCAGCCTGCTCCATGATTCATCCTGGGCTTCAACAACGCCAGTTGGTGTTCAGAAGTGCCGTCTTCCCAGAGAAAAACACACTAGCTCCTGTGTTAGTGGGGTTTAGTAACGCCAGCTGCTCCATTGCTGTGTAGACGGAAATGTCTCATGCTGACTCCACATGCCAAAAAAATCAGGCCTCAGCCTGCTCCCTGCCTCAACCTGGGCCCCAACAACGCCAGTTGGTGTTCAGAAGTGTCATCTTCCCAGAGAAAAACACACTAGCTCCTGTGTTATTGGGGTTCAGTAACACCAGCTGTTCCCCTGCTGTGTAGACGGCAATGTCTCCTGCTGACTCCACATGCCCAAAACATCAGGCCTCAGCCTGCTCCATGCCTCAACCTGGGCTTCAGCAACGCCAGTTGGTGTTCAGAAGTGTCGTCTTCCCAGAGAAAAACACACTAGCTCCTGTGTTAGTGGGGTTCAGTAATGCCAGCTGTTCCCCTGCTGTGTAGACGGCAAAGTCTCCTGCTGCCTCCACATGCCAACAACATCAGGCCTCAGCCTGCTCCATGTCTCATACTGGGCTCCAACAACGCCTGTTGGTGTTCAGAAGTGCCATCTTCACAGAGAACAACACACTAGCTCCTGTGTAAGTGGGGTTCAGTAATGCCAGCTGTTCCCCTGCTGTGTAGACGGCAATGTCTCCTGTTGCCTCCACATGCCAACAACATCAGGCCTCAGCCTGCTCCATGCCTCATCCTGGGCTCCAATAACGCCAGTTGGTGTTCAGAAGTGCCGTCTTCCCAGAGAAAAACACACTAGCTCCTGTGTTAGTGGGGTTCAGTAACGCCAGCTGCTCCCCTGCTGTGTAGATGGCAATGTCTCATGCTGACTCCACATGCCCAAAACATCAGGCCTCAGCCTGCTCCCTGCCTCAACCTGGGCCCCAACAACGCCAGTTGGTGTTCAGAAGTGTCATCTTCCCAGAGAAAAACACACTAGCTCCTGTGTTAGTGGGGTTCAGTAACACCAGCTGTTCCCCTGCTGTGTAGACGGAAAAGTCTCCTGCTGCCTCCACATGACAACAACATCAGGCCTCAGCCTGCTCCATGTCTCATACTGGGCTCCAACAACGCCAGTTGGTGTTCAGAAGTGCCATCTTCACAGAGAACAACACACTAGCTCCTGTGTAAGTGGGGTTCAGTAATGCCAGCTGTTCCCCTGCTGTGTAGACGGCAAAGTCTCCTGCTGACTCCACATGCCAACATCAGGCCTCAGCCTGCTCCATGATTCATCCTGGGCCCCAACAACGCCAGTTGATGTTCAGAAGTGTCATCTTCCCAGAGAAAAACACACTAGCTCCTGTGTTAGTGGGGTTCAGTAATGCCAGCTGTTCCCCTGCTGTGTAGACGGCAAAGTCTCCTGCTGCCTTCACATGCCAACAACATCAGGCCTC
Organism: Dendrobates tinctorius; assembly: GCF_039654945.1. Lineage (NCBI taxonomy): Eukaryota > Metazoa > Chordata > Amphibia > Anura > Dendrobatidae > Dendrobates > Dendrobates tinctorius. The sequence continues at coordinate 13,794,906 of NW_027361797.1, read as the reverse complement.
AGCCTGCTCCATGATTCATCCTGGGCTCCAACAACGCCAGTTGGTGTTCAGAAGTGCCGTCTTCACAGAGAAAAACACACTAGCTCCTGTGTTAGTGGGGTTCAGTAATGCCAGCTGTTCCCCTGCTGTGTAGACGGCAAAGTCTCCTGCTGCCTCCACATGCCAACAACATCAGGCCTCAGCCTGCTCCATGCCTCATCCTGGGCTCCAACAACGCCAGTTGGTGTTCAGAAGTGCAGTCTTCACAGAGAAAAACACACTAGCTCCTGTGTTAGTGGGGTTCAGTAATGCCAGCTGTTCCCCTGCTGTGTAGACGGCAAAGTCTCCTGCTGCCTCCACATGCCAACAACATCAGGCCTCAGCCTGCTCCATGATTCATCCTGGGCTCCAACAACGCCAGTTGGCATTCAGAAGTGTCGTCTTCCCAGAGAAAAACACACTAGCTCCTGTGTTAGTGGGGTTCAGTAATGCCAGCTGTTCCCCTGCTGTGTAGACGGCAAAGTCTCCTGCTGCCTCCACATGCCAACAACATCAGGCCTCAGCCTGCTCCATGATTCATCCTGGGCTCCAACAACGCCAGTTGGTGTTCAGAAGTGCCGTCTTCACAGAGAAAAACACATTAGTTCCTGTGTTAGTGGGGTTCAGTAATGCCAGCTGTTCCCCTGCTGTGTAGACGGCAAAGTCTCCTGCTGCCTCCACATGCCAACAACATCAGGCCTCAGCCTGCTCCATGCCTCATACTGGGCTCCAACAACGCCAGTTGGTGTTCAGAAGTGCCATCTTCACAGAGAAAAACACATTAGCTCCTGTGTAAGTGGGGTTCAGTAATGCCAGCTGTTCCCCTGCTGTGTAGATGGCAATGTCTCTTGCTGCCTCCACATGCCAACAACATCAGGCCTCAGCCTGCTCGATGCCTCATCCTGGGCTCCAACAACGCCAGTTGGTGTTCAGAAGTGCCGTCTTCCCAGAGAAAAACACACTAGCTCCTGTCTTAGTGGGGTTCAGTAATGCCAGCTGTTCCCCTGCTGTGTAGACGGCAAAGTCTCCTGCTGCCTCCACATGCCAACAACATCAGGCCTCAGCCTTTTCCATGATTCATCCTGGGCTCCAACAACGCCAGTTGGTGTTCAGAAGTGCCGTCTTCACAGAGAAAAACACACTAGCTCCTGTGTTAGTGGGGTTCAGTAATGCCAGCTGTTCCCCTGCTGTGTAGACGGCAAAGTCTCCTGCTGCCTCCACATGCCAACAACATCAGGCCTCAGCCTGCTCCATGTCTCATACTGGGCTCCAACAACGCCAGTTGGTGTTCAGAAGTGCCATCTTCACAGAGAACAACACACTAGCTCCTGTGTTAGTGGGGTTCAGTAATGCCAGCTGTTCCCCTGCTGTGTAGACGGCAATGTCTCCTGTTGCCTCCACATGCCAACAACATCAGGCCTCAGCCTGCTCCATGCCTCATCCTGGGCTCCAACAACGTCAGTTGGTGTTCAGAAGTGCCGTCTTCCCAGAGAAAAACACACTAGCTCCTGTGTTAGTGGGGTTCAGTAACGCCAGATGCTCCCCTGCTGTGTAGACGGCAAAGTCTCCTGCTGCCTCCACATGCCAACAACATCAGGCCTCAGCCTGCTCCATGCCTCATCCTGGGCTCCAACAACGCCAGTTGGTGTTCAGAATTGCAGTCTTCACAGAGAAAAACACACTAGCTCCTGTGTTAGTGTGGTTCAGTAACGCCAGCTGTTTCCCTGCTGTGTAGACGGCAATGTCTCCTGCTGACTCCACATGCCTAAAACATCAGACCTCAGCCTGCTCCATGCCTCAACCTGGGCTTCAGCAACGCCAGTTGGTGTTCAGAAGTGTCGTCTTCACAGAGAAAAACACACTAGCTCCTGTCTTAGTGGGGTTCAGTAATGTCAGCTGTTCCCCTGCTGTGTAGACGGCAAAGTCTCCTGCTGCCTCCACATGCCAACAACATCAGGCCTCAGCCTGCTCCATGATTCATCCTGGGCTCCAACAACGCCAGTTGGTGTTCAGAAGTGCCGTCTTCCCAGAGAAAAACACACTAGCTCCTGTGTTAGTGGGGTTTAGTAACGCCAGCTGCTCCCTTGCTGTGTAGACGGAAATGTCTCATGCTGACTCCACATGCCAAAAAAATCAGGCCTCAGCCTGCTCCCTGCCTCAACCTGGGCCCCAACAACGCCAGTTGGTGTTCAGAAGTGTCATCTTCCCAGAGAAAAACACACTAGCTCCTGTGTTATTGGGGTTCAGTAACACCAGCTGTTCCCCTGCTGTGTAGACGGCAATGTCTCCTGCTGACTCCACATGCCCAAAACATCAGGCCTCAGCCTGCTCCATGCCTCAACCTGGGCTTCAGCAACGCCAGTTGGTGTTCAGAAGTGTCGTCTTCCCAGAGAAAAACACACTAGCTCCTGTGTTAGTGGGGTTCAGTAATGCCAGCTGTTCCCCTGCTGTGTAGACGGCAAAGTCTCCTGCTGCCTCCACATGCCAACAACATCAGGCCTCAGCCTGCTCCATGTCTCATACTGGGCTCCAACAACGCCTGTTGGTGTTCAGAAGTGCCATCTTCACAGAGAACAACACACTAGCTCCTGTGTAAGTGGGGTTCAGTAATGCCAGCTGTTCCCCTGCTGTGTAGACGGCAATGTCTCCTGTTGCCTCCACATGCCAACAACATCAGGCCTCAGCCTGCTCCATGCCTCATCCTGGGCTCCAATAACGCCAGTTGGTGTTCAGAAGTGCCGTCTTCCCAGAGAAAAACACACTAGCTCCTGTGTTAGTGGGGTTCAGTAACGCCAGCTGCTCCCCTGCTGTGTAGATGGCAATATCTCATGCTGACTCCACATGCCCAAAACATCAGGCCTCAGCCTGCTCCCTGCCTCAACCTGGGCCCCAACAACGCCAGTTGGTGTTCAGAAGTGTCATCTTCCCAGAGAAAAACACACTAGCTCCTGTGTTAGTGGGGTTCAGTAACACCAGCTGTTCCCCTGCTGTGTAGACGGAAAAGTCTCCTGCTGCCTCCACATGACAACAACATCAGGCCTCAGCCTGCTCCATGTCTCATACTGGGCTCCAACAACGCCAGTTGGTGTTCAGAAGTGCCATCTTCACAGAGAACAACACACTAGCTCCTGTGTAAGTGGGGTTCAGTAATGCCAGCTGTTCCCCTGCTGTGTAGACGGCAAAGTCTCCTGCTGACTCCACATGCCAACATCAGGCCTCAGCCTGCTCCATGATTCATCCTGGGCCCCAACAACGCCAGTTGATGTTCAGAAGTGTCATCCTCCCAGAGAAAAACACACTAGCTCCTGTGTTAGTGGGGTTCAGTAATGCCAGCTGTTCCCCTGCTGTGTAGACGGCAAAGTCTCCTGCTGCCTTCACATGCCAACAACATCAGGCCTCAGCCTGCTCCATGATTCATCCTGGGCTCCAACAACGCCAGTTGGTGTTCAGAAGTGCCGTCTTCACAGAGAAAAACACACTAGCTCCTGTGTTAGTGGGGTTCAGTAATGCCAGCTGTTCCCCTGCTGTGTAGACGGCAAAGTCTCCTGCTGCCTCCACATGCCAACAACATCAGGCCTCAGCCTGCTCCATGCCTCATCCTGGGCTCCAACAACGCCAGTTGGTGTTCAGAAGTGCAGTCTTCACAGAGAAAAACACACTAGCTCCTGTGTTAGTGGGGTTCAGTAATGCCAGCTGTTCCCCTGCTGTGTAGACGGCAAAGTCTCCTGCTGCCTACACATGCCAACAACATCAGGCCTCAGCCTGCTCCATGATTCATCCTGGGCTCCAACAACGCCAGTTGGCATTCAGAAGTGTCGTCTTCCCAGAGAAAAACACACTAGCTCCTGTGTTAGTGGGGTTCAGTAATGCCAGCTGTTCCCCTGCTGTGTAGACGGCAAAGTCTCCTGCTGCCTCCACATGCCAACAACATCAGGCCTCAGCCTGCTCCATGATTCATCCTGGGCTCCAACAACGCCAGTTGGTGTTCAGAAGTGCCGTCTTCACAGAGAAAAACACATTAGTTCCTGTGTTAGTGGGGTTCAGTAATGCCAGCTGTTCCCCTGCTGTGTAGACGGCAAAGTCTCCTGCTGCCTCCACATGCCAACAACATCAGGCCTCAGCCTGCTCCATGCCTCATACTGGGCTCCAACAACGCCAGTTGGTGTTCAGAAGTGCCATCTTCACAGAGAAAAACACATTAGCTCCTGTGTAAGTGGGGTTCAGTAATGCCAGCTGTTCCCCTGCTGTGTAGATGGCAATGTCTCTTGCTGCCTCCACATGCCAACAACATCAGGCCTCAGCCTGCTCGATGCCTCATCCTGGGCTCCAACAACGCCAGTTGGTGTTCAGAAGTGCCGTCTTCCCAGAGAAAAACACACTAGCTCCTGTGTTAGTGGGGTTCAGTAACGCCAGCTGCTCCCCTGCTGTGTAGACGGCAATGTCTCCTGCTGACTCCACATGCCCAAAACATCAGGCCTCAGCCTGCTCCCTGCCTCAACCTGGGCTCCAACAACGCCAGTTGGTGTTCAGAAGTGCCGTCTTCACAGAGAAAAACACACTAGCTCCTGTGTTAGTGGGGTTCAGTAATGCCAGCTGTTCCCCTGCTGTGTAGACGGCAAAGTCTCTTGCTGCCTCCACATGCCAACAACATCAGGCCTCAATCTGCTCCATGCCTCATCCTGGGCTCCAACAACGCCAGTTGGTGTTCAGAAGTAATAATAATTATAATAATCTTTATTTTTATATAGCGCTAACATATTCCGCAGCGCTTTACAGTTTGCACACATTTCATCACTGTCCCCGATGGGGCTCACAATCTAAATTCCCTATCAGTATGTCTTTGGAGAAGTGCCGTCTTCCCAGAGAAAAACACACTAGCTCCTGTGTTAGTGGGGTTCAGTAACGCCAGCTGGTCCCCTGGTGTGTAGACGGCAAAGTCTCCTGCTCCATCCACATTCAAACTACTATTGATTTTTAACCATGCTCCACTTAGGCCTCTGGCTCCACTGTCTCTAGTTTTTCCCCCGGCCTCCAACCCCGCCAGTTGCTGCTCTGAAGTGGCGCCTGCACAATCCACACTTGTTCCTGAGTTACTGGAGCTCAGTCACGTCAGTTGATCCCCTGATGTGTTTCTGGCAAGGTCTCCTGCTCTGTCCATATTCCCATTACTAGTAGTGTGAATGAGGACTGAGCAGGAAACCTTGCCAGACACACATCAGGGGATCAACTGACGTGACTGAGCCACAGTAACACAAAAGCAAGTGTGGATTGTGCAGACGCCACTTCAGAGCTGTAACTGGCGGGGTTTGAGGCCAGGGGAAATACTAGAGACAGTGGAGCCAGAGGCCATAGTGGAGCAAGGTTACAATCAGTAGTAGTCTACAACCTCTATAAAACCAGCTGCAAGTTGGCCTCTGCCTGCTGCATGCTTCATCCTGGGCTCCAACACAGCCAGTTGTAGCTTGAAAGTGTCGTCTGCACAGATAGAAACACTCACTCCTGTGTCTGTGGGGTTCAGTAACGCCAGCTGTTCCCCTGCTGTGCGGATGGCAAAGTCTCCTGCTGCCTCCAAAATCACGCAACATCTTATTTTCTACTTGCTCCAAGTAGGCCTCAGCCTGCTCGGAGCATTGATCCTGGGCTCCAACACAGCCAGTTGTAGCTTGGAAGTGCCGTCCGCACAGATAGAAACACTCGCTCCAGTGTCTGTGGGGTTCAGTAACGCCAGCTGCTCCCCTGCTGTGTGAATGGCAAAGTCTCTTGCTGCCTACACCGTCACACTACTGCTGATTTTTAACCGTGGTCCACTTCGGCCTCTTGCTCTACTGTCTCTAGTATTTCCCCTGGCCTTCAACCCCGCCAGTCGCTGCTCTGAAGTGTCGTCTGCACAATCCACAGTTGTTCCTGTGTTACTGGGGCTCAGTCACGTCAGTTGATCCCCTGATTTGTGTCCAGCAATGTCTCCTGCTCTGTCCCCATTCCCATTACTAGTAGTGGGAATGTGGACAGAGCAGGAGACCTTGCCGGACACACATCATGGAATCAACTGACGTGACTGAACCCCTGTAACCCAGGAACAAGTGTGGATTGTGCAGATGACACTTCAGAGCAGCAACTGCCGGGGTTGGAGGCCAGGGGAAATACTAGAGACAGTAGAGCCAAAGGCCGAAGTGGAGCACGGTTACAATCAGTAGTTGTGTACAACCAATATAAAACTCGCTCCAAGTATGCCTCACCCTGCTGCATGATTGACCCCTGGGCTCCAACATCGCCAGTTGCTGCTCTGAAGTGTCTTTGGCACGGGTACTCCCTCCTGCCCAGCCTGTTTCCAGCACGCCTGCTGTTTCCGGGTAGTGTCAACGTCACTTTGCCACCGATACGTTGTCCTGTCGTGTTGCGGTCGGATTAGCCGAGTCTATGGTGCCTGTAGATTCGGTGCTTCCTATGTGGGCTGCGGGTTCTGGTAATAGGACAAGCACCCCCTGTTGGACTATGGGATTCGGTAACTGCGTCCTGCTCGCGGCCTTGCAACTGTCACGTCCGCCATGTCTGTTTGTCTCAAGAACTCCTGGAGCGATGTGCATGCGCATGTTTTGTCTGCTGTCCTGCATGTTCCCTAGAGCAGTGTGCAGACTCACCTCATGTCTGAGCTGCAGGATGCCTGCGTTTCTGCTCTGCCTTCTGTGATCTTCTCGTCATGTCTGGAGTCCTTGATCATGTGACGTTTCTTAAGATCCTGCACTGTCTGGTTCTGCAATCATCTCGTCATGTCTAGAATCCCGGATCATGTGTTCTTCCTAGGATCCTGCACTGGTTGGTTCGGTGATCATCTCGTCATGTCTGAAACCCTGATCATGTGATGTTTCCTAAGATCCTGCACTGTCTGGTTCTGCTATCGTCTCGTCATGTCTAGAATCCCGGAAGTGCTCCCCTGGTCCTGACCTGGAGGAGGAGGTGCTATGCCCTATATCAGGCCGCCTCTTCCTATGCTCAGGGCCTGATTATTGTGTTGCTTCCCTGCAAGGCTCTGGGTCTGTGGGGTTGCTCCCTCTATTCTGTGCCCTTGCACTTTGCTCTGTAGTGCGTCTCTGCACACGCTCCGTGCTCGTATTCCGCCTCTTGTCTTGTGTTGTCTCTCGTGCCATGTTTGTCTTTGCCTTGCTTTGCCTTGTAGTCCTTCTGCTGTTCTTTGTCTTAGTCTGTTTTGCTATGTCTCGCCTTAGCTATGCTTTGACTTGTAGTCCTTCCTGTGTTCTCTGCCTCGCCTGTTTTGCCATGTCTTGCTTTTGCTATGCTTTGACTTGTAGTCCTCCCTGTGTTCTCTTCCTTGCTATTCCTTGCTTTGTGTTCCTCCCTATGGTCTCAGTCTTTGCTTGCTCTGCTTCGCTCTCTCCTATGGTGCTCTGTAGTGCTCCCTGGCACACGCACCATTTCTCCTCTCCTTAGTGCTCGTTTCTATGTCTAGTCCCAAGGTCTTCCCTTGGCCCGGCTTTGGGCTTCTGCCTACGCTCCGCTGCTAGACTCTGTCCTCGCTCTGACCTGGCTCTGTTTCTGCTTGTGTTCCTTGCCTTGCTCCCTGCCTTGTCCTTGCATTGAACCCCGGTATGGGTTCCCCTTGGCCGTCTCCTGTGCCGTGGTAAGTGCCACGTGTTTGTGTACAGCCGTGTGCACTGGCCAGTGTGGCTTGCCCCCTGCGTGGCTCCTAGCACACAGCCCTTCCTTGTGCCCTGGCGTGGCTCCTAGCACGCACCCTGCCTTGAACCCTGGCGTGGCTCCTAGCACGCACCCTGCCCTGAACCTGGCGTGGTTCCTAGCACGAAGGTTCCTTTGCCCGCCTCCTGTGCCTTAGTCATGCCTCGTGCTGGCGTTACAGCCGTGTGCATTGGCCAGTGAGGTGTGCGTCTCTGCGTGGCTCCTAGCACGCAGCCCTGCCTTGAACCCTGGCGTGGCTCTTAGCACGCACCCTGCCTTGAACCTTGGCATGTCTCTACACGCACTCTGTCTTGTACCTTGGACCCTGGCGTGGCTCTACACACGCACCCTGTCTTGTGCCTTGGCGTGTCTCTACACGCACTCTGTCTTGTACCTTGTGCCTTGGCGTGTCTCTACACGCACTCTTTCTTATCCTATGCTTTGGTGTGGCTCTACACACGCACCCTGTCTCGTTTTTGAACCTTGGCGTGTCCCCTACACACGCACCTCGCTTTGAACCCTGGAGTGTCCCCTACACACGCACCTTGCCTTGCACCTAGCCTTGAACCCTGGCGTGTCCCCTACACACGCACTTAGCCTTGAACCCTGGCGTGTCCCCTATACACGCACCTAGCCTTGGACCTTGGCGTGTTCCCTAAACACGCACCCTGCTTGGATATCTGTCGTGCCTCCTTGCCTGAACACTGGTTTGCCTGCCGGATGCCCGGAACCTGCCGACCGTTGCCAGAGGTCCGGAACCAGATGACTACGGCCTGATGTCCGGAGCTGACGTCCGCAGCCTGATTCCTGGACCCTGTCAGTTTGCCAGCAGTCCGGAGTCCGATGCCATCATGCCATTACCTGTGCCTAGGCGTGCCACCTGGCACGTACCATGTTATGGACCTTGGCGAGCCCACGCGCGCACCTTGCACGTTTTGCTTGTTTACTCTGTATGTGATCCTGTGTTATTCTAATGAAGATACCTTGCACCTACGTCTAGTCTCGTCTTGCTTCCTGCTCGTCCTTGTCGTCAGACACTAGTCTAGTGTCCCCTGAGCTGGCCGTCTGGTCCCAGCAGTCGTGGTGGCTCACCCCCTTGGTCTTGCCCCTGACACTCCCTGTATAGGGGGTGGATTCTCACAAGGTCAGCTCGCTCTCGGTGGGTGGGTGCCACGACCCAGAGGGTCCACTCAAAAAATGGGCTCAGCTGGAGCTGAGTCCGTCACAGCAACTTTGTTGATTATGGGTACCTTCTGCTACCCATCCGGGTTCCAGCACCATCAGCTGGTTCTCGGCAATGTCTTTGGCATGGGTACTCCCTCCTGCCCAGCCGGGTTCCAGCACCGTCAGCTGTTTCTCGGCAGAGCCTTTGGCCGAGGTGCCTCCTTCTCGGTGTCCGAGTTCCAGCAACGTCTGCTGGTTCTTGGTAGTGCTTTAACGCACTGGTACCTCCTGCTTAGAAACCGTGTTCCAGCACCGTCAGCTGGTCCACAGTTGTGCCATTGGCTCTTGTTCCTTCTGCTACCCATCCGGGTTCCAGCACCGCCAGCTGGTTCTCGGCAGTGTCTTTGGCACGGGTACTCCCTCCTGCCCAGCCTGGTTCCAGCACGCCTGCTGTTTCTGGGTAGTGTCAATGTCACTTTGCCACCAATACGTTGTCCTGTCGTGTTGCAGTTGGGTTAGCCAAGTCTATGGTGCCTGCAGTTTCGGTGCTTCCTTTGTGGGCTGCGAGTTCTGGTACTAAAGGCTGGTTCCGTAGTGCCAATAGGACAAGCACCCCCTGTTGGACTGTGGGATTCGGTAACTGCATCCTGCTCGCGGCCTTGCAACTTTGTTGATTATGGGTACCTTCTGCTACCCATCCGGGTTCCAGCACCGTCAGCTGGTTCTCGGCAGAGCCTTTGGCCTAGGTGCCTCCTTCTTGGTATCCGAGTTCCAGCAACGTCTGCTGGTCCTTGGTAGTGCTTTGTAGCACAGGTAACTCCTGCTTAGTAACCGTGTTCCAGCACCGTCAGCTGGTCCACAGTTGTGCCATTGGCTCTTGTTCCTTCTTCTGCCCCTCCGGGTTCCAGCACTGTCAACTGGTCCTCGCTAGTTTCATTTGCTATTGTTCCTTCTGCTACCCATCCGGGTTCCAGTACCGTCAGCTGGTTCTCGGCAGTTCCTCAGCCTTCTTGTACCTTCTGCTACTTTTCCAAGTTCAAGCTTTTGGAAATGGTTTTTGATTCTCACTCTGGTTCTCCCTGACAATGACCCTGAAGACGATGACCCTGAAGACCACACAGAAGAATACCGAAAAGATGACCCTGAAGAAGATGACCAAGAGGACAAAGAACTTGAAGACAACCACCAAGATGCAGAACAACAAGAGACAGAAGAACAAGAAGCATAAAAACCAAAAGCAGAAGAACATTAAGCATAAGATTAAAAATCTGAGCAAATGATATCTAATTTATAAGCAGAAGAAGACTAAGCAGTGTATGGGGGTGAGTCCGTTCCTCCTCGTTTTGCCCCTGGAAAAGGCCTGCTGCTGCAGGCCAAACTGAACGCGGACAAATCCTGTTGTAAATCTTTTGTGACAGGTTGAACGGAAGGTGTAATCTTCAAACTTTTATAGATTATAACTACAGGAATGCCTGACACAAATAAGAATATGATGAAGAAGAATAGGAAGAAGATGAAGAAGTAGAATATGAAGAAGAAGAATAGTTGAATAAGAAGAATATGAAGAATGTAAAAAAAAAAAAATAGGAAGAAGGTGAAGAAGAAGAAGAAGAAGATGAATAAGGTGAAGAAGAAGTTGATGAAAAAGATGCTGCTGAGGATGATGAAGGAGAAAGTGTGGGAGAAGTAAAAAAGAAGGTGAAGAGCATGGAAGTAGTGAAACATACATATCTGACAAAATATTAAAGACTTTAACATAGTCAATATCTTTGTAACTACGAACGTCTTTAAAAAAAAAAAAATTACTGCTATTCCATTTGATTGGGCTAAACCTCTATGGCTTTAATATCTCCTACACCTCCCACAATACATTCTACATTATTATTAGTTGTTTTTCTTCATGTAGAATTAACCTACAGGGAAAAAAAGGGTTTTTTTATTCCGATATTTCTGTTCCATTGACTTGAATGGGACTTCCGGGATCGGAATCGGCGATACGCTATACTTTTTTTAGATCGGCCGATCCATTCCGATCCGATATTTTTCAGTGTCAGGTGGTATCGCTCAACACTAGTTAAGAGGCACACTGAGATTCTGTCGCCCTGGGCCCAGGAAAACCTAGAGCCGGCACTGTTACGACTATCAGTGATCAATGAGGAGGAAATGTTGTTATCCTAAGAAGGCTGAAAAAGCAATGAATAAACTGTGTGTGACAGGATCCTAACTTAATAATCCATGGGATCCACTGGTATTTATTTGCTTTTTTAGCCTTTATTGGTTTAAAGAGTTGTTGTACAGCTGTTTTGTGATGACAATTGTATGGACTTGTTTTTAATTATTTTATTTTTTAATTTATGCTTTTAAAATAACTTAGAAAAAGTTTGCTGTATGGAGCAATATGAGGGGCTCATTATTCTATATTGAGCACTATGTGGTGCCCATGGTACTGTAAGGAGGAATATATGGGGCTCATTATTCTGTCTGAAGTACTGTGTGGTGTCCTTAATACTGTATGGAGAAATATATGGAGCTCATTATACTGTATGGAGCACTACGTCGTGGCCATAATATTGTATGGATGACTATACTGTCCGATTTCAGAGCTATTGTAGAATTTACAATATATATCAGTCATGTAATAAAAGAAGTGAAATCTTTGGCATTGTACTATACCTATATTTCTTTGACGTATCTGTACATCATGCATTATAGTATAGGTTTAAGGGGCCCACTGAGACTCTGTCGTGCTGGGCCCACGAAAACCTAGAGCCGGCACTGTTACGACTAAAGTGATCAATGAGGAGGAAAAGTTGTATCCTAAAAGCACTGAAAAAGTGATGAATAAACTGTGTGTCACAGGATCCTAACTTAATAATCCATGGGATCCACTGGTATTTATTAGCTTTTTTTAGCCTTCATTGGTTTAAAGAGTTGTTGCACAGCTGTTTTTCATGGACTTTAGCTCAGCGTTCAATACCATTGATCCGAATTTACTTCATAAGAAAATGGTAGCTCTTGGAGTCCCTCTCAACTTATGCTTGTGGATTTATAACTTCCTGACAGCCAGGATACAGAGTGTAAAAGTTGGACCATTCACTTCGGACACCTTGGTCACAAACATCGGGGCACCTCAGGGGTGTGTTTTGTCACCGTTACTGTTTTCTCTCTATACGAATGATTGCATCTCTTCAGCAGACTCAGTAAAAATCTTGAAATTTGCCAATGATATGACACTGATTGGTTTCATCATGAAATGCTGAAGACTTGTATCGGAGAGAGGTGGAAAGAATATGTGACTGGTGTAAAGCCAATAATCTTGTACTCAACACTAAAAAAACTGCTGAGATGGTTGTGAATTTTAGGAAAGATCAACATGAGATACTTCCAATCTACATCCATGACGAAGTGGTTCTTAGGGTCACAGAGACCAAATTCCTTGGTGTTATCATGTCTCATGATCTTAAATGGGGGAAAAACGTGGATGCTGTTTTAAGAAAAGCACAACAGAGGATGTTCTTCCTGTGTCAGCTGAAAAGATATGGTTTGTCTAAGAATTTGCTGATCTTATTCTTTAATGCTGTCATCAGATCTGTGATTTGTTCCTCTCTGATAGTCTGGTATGGGGGAGCCACTGCGCATGACAAACTCCGCTTACAAAGGACTTTCAGAACAGCAGAGAGAATTATAGGTTCCCCCCTGCCTAAAATCCAGGATCTTTATGATAAGAGTATTCGATCCCACGCATTGAAAATGTCATCCGATCCCTCTCACCCGGGACACTCCTCATTCCAACTACTCCCTTCAGGACGTCGCTTCAGAGTCCCCAAATGCAGCACCAACCGCCATATGAACAGCTTCTATCCACTCTCTGTTCAACAATTAAATCGTCATGTGTAGACTATATACTGTATCTGTCTTGTTAGATGTTACTTGTTTATCTGTTGCTATATATTATGTTGCCTCTTTGCCACAAAGAATTCCTTGTATATATGTAATATGTACTTGGCGATAATAAATAAATTTGATTGAATTTGATTTGATTTGATTGTTTTGTGATGACAACTGTATGGACTTGTTTTTAATGATTTTATTTTTGAATTTATGCTTTTAAAAGAACTTAGAAAAAGTTTGCTTTGTGGTGTAATTTGCTGGACTCCATTTTTTTATATTTCTGCAGATACACCTACAATTGTACTCAAAAGTTTACATACCCCAGCAGAATTTTTGCTTTCTTGTCCTTTTTTCAGAGAATATGAATGTTAAGACCAAAACTTTTTCTCCACCCATGGTTAGTGGATAGGTGATGCCATTTATTGTCAAACTTCTGTGTTTTCTCTTTTAAAATCATAATGACAACCCAAGACATACAAATGACCCTGTTCAAAAGATTACATACCCCATTCCTTAATACCGTGTATTGCCCCCTCTAACATCAATGACAGCTTGAAGTCTTTTGTGGTAGTTGTGGACAAGGTTCTTTATTTTCTCAGATGGTAAAGCTGTCCACTCTTCTTAGCAAAAAGCCTCCAGTTCCTGTAAATTCCTGGGCTGTCTAGCATGAACTGCGTGCTTGAGATCTTCCCAGAGTGGCTCAATTGATACTTAGGTCAGGAAACTGAGAAGGCCACTCTAGAACCTTCTATCACGATCCATTTTTGGATCTGTGTCGGTTTGGGCTGCCCACATAAAAACTTTTTTCCTTTCAGGCCATTGGGGGTTAATATTATTTTTTCCCCCGGTGGCCACTGGTGTTACTACATGCTTAGTTAGTCTGTGTGTGCTGGTGGTGACCAATCCCACCTTCCTATATCTTCCTATATAAGGTCACCTGGTGCATCAGCTGACTGTTGGTTATGACAGGTCCTTTAGGGATACCAACCGTGGTGAAGACTGGAACTACCTGGTGCAGTGGTGGTTCAGCTTATCTGGAGCATTGGTGATACTGCTGAAAGCTGAGTTCAGGAGCCTTACTCTGCTGCTTGGAGCATTGGCAGCAGAGAAAGCTAAGTGTTTTTTTTTAGCCCTGTCTGTATCTCCCCTTGGTGTTTATTAGTGCAGTGGTGGGACCAGTGTCTGCACTTACCAATTCCTTAGTGAGGGATAGGTGCAGGTTAAGTGAGGGACAAGGTATCCTGCTTGGCGACAGGTTAAAAGAACCTGTATAGGGATGCTAGTAAGAGCAGGGCACATGCTCAGGAGATTGCAGGAGGTGTCAATTTCCCCATTTCGTATCGCAGGGCCCACCATTGTAATTGTTTCCCCAGTGTCCCCTTGTTTGTCCAGTTGTTTTGGTGACTGACCGATCTTTGGGTCGCGTCACGCAGGGCCAGTCACATATCGTGACATTATATCCAAACGCCCATTTTTTCTGGTGAGCCATGGCCCAAATGCAGACCTTTGTCCAATTGCTTCAGACCCTCACTGAGGAGAGCGGGGTGCTGCGTGGTGTGGTGGAGTAGCAGCTGCAGCAGTTGGTGGGGTTCGGGGCCTCAGCTCAGGTTCAGGCTCAACCAGAACCCAAGTTATCTCTCCCAGACAGATTTTCTGGGGGGGAGAGATAATTTTCTGGTTTTTCAGGAGGCCTGCAAGCTAAACTTCAGGCTCCCCCTCGTTCTTCAGGGAGTGTGGAACAGCGGGTGGGATTCATCATATCCATTCTTAAGGGTGATCCCCAATCCTGGGCCTTCTCCCTGCCATCCGATTCACCAACTCTACGGTCGGTGGACGAGTTTTTTGCGGCTTTGGCTAATATGACCCATGTAGTTCTTGCTTGGGAGGAGGACACACTGTTGTAGGCGGACAAGCCCAGGCAGTTGGGAGGAGTTGGTTCACCAGCGGTGTTGCCTGCGGTTCGTCGTGGTTTGGGGGCATGTTTTTGCTGTGGGCAGACTGGTCATTTTTTTATGGTCTGCCCGGCTCGCGCCAAAACTTCTGTATCACCAAAGAAGCCACGTTCCCCTGATGGTGTGGAGGGAGGCGACCAGGGAGTGTATATTTCCTCCATTTTATTCTCTCAATGTACTATATCAGCAGAAGTGGTTGTTGGCAGGGTACCTGAGGGCATACTGGTGTTTGTGGACAGTGGAGTGGGAGTCAATCTGGTGGACGCTCACTTTGTCCAGACCCATGGCCTGAGGTATAGGATGCTGGCCAAACCCCTAAGTGTCCAGGCCATTGACTCTGTCCCACTGAGCCAGGGGAGGCTGACCCAAGTCGTAGAAAATATACATCTGCATATAGGGACTCATCATGAAGAGTCCCTGTCATGCTACGTCTTGGGGGCTATGCCACCACCTATCATTTTAGGCCTCCCTTGGCTGGAAAGACACAACCTGGTAATAGATTGGCGGTCTAGGGAAGTAGTCAGCTGGGATCAGTCATGTGAGGGCTGTTGCCCGGGGGCTACTATCTCTGCCGCCTTTCTATAACCGTCCCTTTCTTCTCCAGTGGGGGCAGCAGCAGTGCTGCCAGGGAGTAGGGGAATGTCTCAACTCTCACCATTAGCCAACCCTGAGAGGCAGAGTCCTCAAGGAGGAGGGGTCGGAGGAGGGTGGTGGTTCCCTCTCAGAATTGTGGGGGTGTGAGTGTTGTGACACAGGAGGACACCTCTGTTGTCAGTTCCTTAAAGAGTTTACCTTCTTGTGGAAAACGTGTGCATGGTAATAAACGTTCCGGTCCGGACTTGTGTGTAAATGAGTATGTATGGGTGTCCACCAAAAACATCCAGTGGAAGTGTGCTGCTGGAGTCTGGAGTTCTCGGGTGATCAGGCCATATCAGGTGTCAGCCATCCTTGGCCAGGGGACTTAGCAACTGGAGTTACCCCCAGTAATGCCCATACTCAACTCATTCCCCAGGTTGGTGCTCGGGAGATTTGCGGTGCCTCCAGAGCATACGTTGTCACCTCCATCAGCTCACGTTTGTCATGAACCTGAGAGTCAGGTGGTTGCTGAGGTGAACTCTGCTGGATTTAGGAGTCCTCTCTGTAAGTGGTTTTCCGATGAGGTGTGCTAGTTTGGGCTGCTCCCATATAAACTTTTTTTCCTTTCATGCCATCGGGGGTTAATGTTAGTTTTTCTCCCCGGTGGCCGCTGGTGTTACTACATGTTTAGTTAGTCTGCGTTTGCTGGTGGTGACCACTTCCACCTTCCTATATAAGGTTACCTGGTACATTGGCTGACTTGGTTATGACAGGTCCTTTAGGGATACCAACTGTGGTGAAGACTGGAACTACCTAGTGCAGTGGTGGTTCAGCTTATCTGGAGCAGTGGTGATACTGCTGAAAGCTGAGTTCAGGAGCCTTACTTTGTTGCTTGAAGCATTGGTAGTAGAGAAAGATAAGTGTTGTTTTGTTTAACCCTGCCTTTTGTATCTCCCCTTGGTGTTTATTAGTGCAGTGGTGGGACCAGTGTCTGCACTTACCAATTCCCTAGTGAGGGACAGGTGCAGGGTAAGTGAGGGACAAGGTATCCTGCTCGGCGACAGGTTGAAAGACCCTGTATAGGGACGCTAGTAAGAGCAGGGCACATGCTCAGGAGAGTGCAGGAGGTGTCCTTTTCCCCATTCCCTATGACAGGCCCACCATTGTAATTGTCTCCCTGGTGTCCCCTTGTTTGTCCAGTTGTTATGGTGATGGACCGATCGTCAGGTCGTGTCACGCAGGGCCAGTCACATATTGTGACACCTTCACTGTGGTCTGCTGTAGCCTATGACAGGTCAACTTGGCCTTGTGTTTTAGATCCTTGTCATGTTAGAATGTCCAAGTACGTCCCATGCGCAGCTTCCGGACAGATTATTACAAATTTGCTGATAATGTGCTTCATTCATCTGTCCTTCAATTTTGACCAAGGTAATGATTATACAAAGTAGTCAAGTGCTATGTATATTCTTCTGTATTATAAAGATCCATAAAATAAAGCGCAGATACACATGATATACCCTGACTTAATTAATAACTTTATTCAAGTTGGATAATGTGAAAGTTTCCATTAAAAGTCAGGACAATAGTCTTAAATGTGGCCCTGATGATGATGGGCCCTTGACTCATGAAGAGTCATCCTTTAACAGGAGAGGAAAAACACCCAGTGGAGGAAACCTCTAGGGAACCATGGTTAAAGGAGTGCCCTTCCCTTGGGCTGCGAATAGGTGAGAGCAGAGACCGAGCCCGGAATCTGCCTCTTCTTACAGCCTGTACCTCACCTGTGTCGTGAGTACACTTGGCTGCTGAAAGTCTAGTAAATGTCATATCCATAGGTGAGAGCAGTCCAAGCCTGGAATCTGCCTCTTCATGCAGCAGGTAAGTCACTTGTCTGTGAACACATCTGACTGCGGAAAGTCCGGTAAGTGTCATATCCATAGGTGAGAGCAGTCCAAGCCTGGAATCTGCCTCTTCATGCAGCAGGTAAGTCACTTGTCTGTGAACACATCTGACTGCGGAAAGTCCGGTAAGTGTCATATCCATAGGTGAGAGCAGTCCAAGCCTGGAATCTGCCTCTTCATGCAGCAGGTAAGTCACTTGTCTGTGAACACATCTGACTGCGGAAAGTCCGGTAAGTGTCATATCCATAGGTGAGAGCAGTCCAAGCCTGGAATCTGCCTCTTTATGCAGCAGGTAAGTCACTTGTCTGTGAACACGTCTGACTGCGGAAAGTCCGTTAAGTTTCATATCCATGGGTGAGAGCAGAGACCGAGCCCGGAATCTGTCTCTTTTTGCTTAATCTCGGGTTGCCTGATCCTCACATGGTAGCCACCATGTAAGGGATTTGTAGTGGAGTCATCGTCTCCTGCTAGATACCTTGAGTTCTTTTCTCAGTCTGTTTGCTATTCTGACTTCTGCCACGTATGGTACTGTGTGGATTTCAGCATACAGCTAATCCTTATCCACTTCCCCCGTAAACAGACTGTATCTATGCTTACGACTGTATTTAGGAAGGTGATCATGTGAATGATGACGGTGGGCAATCACAGACCATAATCGACGATGTGGTCGATTTTGTGGCTGATCTTGTGACGGACGATATAGTGGAGAACGGGTGAAAACTACAAGGAAATAAACAGCGTATCAGTAGTGGCAGATAACAGAGACAACAGCATGATACAGAGTGCAATTACATCAGTAACTAACATAAAAGAGGCTGCACAGTAACATTACAACACAGCTATGGCAACGTTCATGCTCTAACACTATCTTGCTCTATTCAGAAATGCAACCTATCTGTAATCAGTGTAAAGCATTAACTAAACTAAGAGATACAGACTACACAGAGGCTGTTTAACACAAACACATAAATGAATTCTAGTCTCACCGGAATCCGCTGGTCAGAAACAATGCTTTGTAGGGAGTTTAAAGTGAAGCGAGACAGCCAGGATACTAGTGTATCACTAAGAAAAGCCCAGGAAAGATGTGTACATTTCTCTTTCTACCTGGGAAAACTAAGGAGGCATTCTATGCATAACACACTATTCCTTAAAGGAGAATTCTCTCTTGTACACAGAAACAAGATAAATGAGTTTAAAATAACTTCTAAAGGCTGTAACTGGTAATACACTATGAATTTTAGCTTGCTGCACATGAATGGGCAGAATACTCCCCGCTTGGCATCAGCCTGGAAATTCGCCAAAATGTTGTGACGTTTCAAAGCTTGATCCGTAACAATACTGATGTAAAAGTTTTGATAATCGGGGCCCTAAGCACTTTTGTAAGAAATTAAAGATGGTCTTTTGATAAACTTTGAGCTGACATATGAAAATCACTCACTTCTTTTAAGGCCTTGTTTGAATCGTAAATATCTCGTTTGATGTCCAGGTTGTGAGGACTTAGAATCATATGTATAATCATTTAAGTCTGGATCAATCTTCGACTCTTTCACCTCCAATATACCGGCCTTGTGTGGCATTGTAATGTCGCCAGAAGGACAGGAAATGTCAAATTCTCCTGTAACACAAAATATTGAAATTAGATTTAATAAAATGCAAGATTCTATGTGATTAAGATTATTGTTAACATTTACAGGTTATTATAACTTCTAAATAGAACATTAGACTGAAAGGGACCCAAGGGACCCAATCTCCAGAGAAATGCTCCAGCGTTCAGAGAAAACATAGTTTTCTGCTGAACCATGTGACTGTAAATCGGACTGGATATCACAATGTCTTTCTTATGTGAAGACTGGAAGTTGCTTTCTCATTATAAGTATATGGAACCTCGCCCTGATTCTCATAGGCTGACATTGGGGAAAGCGCTACCGCACCACACATAAGACATATTAATGTAAAGTCCTTGTTGGTGTAACTCTCCTATAATAATAGGTGCGCACTCCCGAAAATTAATGAAGTAATTGATAATAATCTAGGGGCCAATTTCACCTTAGATAAAGGCAGTGGCTACATTACAGTACAGATACATTTAAAATAAATTTATTTTATTAATGACGTTGGGAAACAAAGTAAAGTTAAAATTAAGAACGGTGCACCTAAGGTTATTATCAGTTACCACACATAAGACGCCGTGTGAGCCGACAAAGCTGAATCGTGGTCACATGGTTCAGAAGACGACCAGAATGGCTCTGGAAACCAGAGAAGACGGCAAATGGTAAGTATTTTACCGCATGTACACTACACTACTGATATATCTAGGAGGGGTTAGACAATACATATGGAGCTGGAGAGCTTATGTAAGGTCAGATTTATCCGGCTGTAGTTACCATTTAGTTTGGTGTTGCTCTCTGTAAAGTCGTCGGCACAATATTGGCTTTCAGCATCTTGCATTGGCTTTTTCTTTTTCAGACAACTATAAGAATTGCAAAAATAAAAGTCACATTGTAAATCACAAAGTAAAACATCTGTATTCTGCAGAATGCGAGAATGAAACATTTTATCTAGTCCTATCTGTAGAGAGATCACCAGTCAGTCATTTTGATGTCTTTGACAATCAGCAATTTAGTTTAGTAAAGTATATACAAGTTGTAGCAGAGCCAGGTAGGAAAGGGTTAAGTCCGAGCTTTGCAGGATTTGATAAGAAGCCCCTATAACTTTTTGCTGAAACCAGGGCCTGTGTTCACCAGATGTTTCAGTCTGCTGGATGGAGCTTGTGAGCTGGAGTTTTATGAAAGGAATAAAGCTGCACCGGTCTGGACCAAACCTCATTGACTGTGTGAACGCTGCGTAATCCCTGCCTGAGAGCGTGAATCCCTACAAAGTCTAATATGTACCCATCAGTTACCCACAGGGCACAGCCCTAGGGGTGACGAGTGTGTGAACCACAAGAGGCCTACATAAAATATTCCCATTACTGGAGTAACCTGAAGATGTGACATTTCCTCTACAGACTCCTGTGTAGCCCATAAGTCATGACTTACTATACTTACCAATAGAAGATAGCAATGGCGCCAATGATTACTGCGAGGACGAAGACAGTGACGGCAGCAGGTATAACAATCCTACAGACTGGATCCTCAGATGTTTTTGGAGGCACGGTGACATTCTCTAAAAAGCGAAAGAACATAAGTGATCAGGTGACCAGAGCTGGAATGTGTTCAGAAGTGGAAACCAAATACATGGACTGGGCGGACTGAGGAACCAAGTATGACTATTAAAAGAGGGGAATTTAGTTTGGAAAAATTATGGATTATTTTTCCGTCATGTCAATATATAATGGACAATACAGAGATCTGTTCTTTTATATCCACATGATGGGAGATGTCACCTGAAATTACAAGTAACACATGAAAAATCCTCCATTCCACTCGTATTATGTGACGTCATATAAATCCCCAGTCACAGAAGAGAAGTTACAGAACCCCTAATGACACGGAGAAGACGCTCATAAACTGGGCCCTAATAATGGATCCTAATAGTTTCTGGGGCCGGAGGTGAAATGTTACATGTCAAGGACATATCTGATTTCTGAGCTGCTTATCGCCTGTCTCTTGTGGGCGCCTTCTGCTACATGTAGGAGTCAGTGCATCCAGCAAGGAGAGAGCAGTATTAATGCTCGGTGTCTCCTCTATGGGTTATTAGATTGGACACTGGAACCCAAACTGCATCTTTCCCCAATTTCACATTGAATGGTAAAATGAATGGTGTCATTCAAAACTACAACTCGTCCCGCAAAAAGATAAACAATCCTCATACGGCCATATGAAGGGAAAAAGTTATAGCTTTTGGAAGAAGTAGAGGAGGAAAAAGCCCAAAAATTAAAATTCGCTGAGGCGGGAAGGGGTTAACTCCATAGTCAGTGTATATGTGATAATGCCCTTACCTGCATAGATCCTGTCCTGCGCTCGTCTTGATAGATGGTTGAGCATAAAGATAGGAGCACCCTCTGCAGGTGCTAATAGCACGCTGAGAACTAGAAGTAGTCTAAACAGCATTGGAGCCTGGAGGAACATCGCTTACTGTGTACGGCACAATCAGCTTCTCCAGACAAAGGATCTGACTGCAAAATCGCTGGTTATAGCCAAGGATTCCGTGACATCACAATTGGAACCTAATTGTGACATCACGGGAGGCGGGGCTACACATGAGTGACATCATGGGGGCGGGGCTACACATGAGTGATGTCACAATTGGCGCTCATCCACAGGTGAGCAAATAAACTGACAATACAGAAACCTTCTCAGATTCAGCAAGAGAGCACGATATCAAGATATTACATTGTATGAGCTGCAGGACGACCTTAGTCATTTATCTTACAACTTGCCCTTGTGGTCTGATTTATGCTCACATAAAAACGTAGGAATTGAGAATCCGGATCCTTGAACACATGAAGGATATTAAGGCGGCAGAAAAGATGCCACAGGAAGACTTGGGTGCGAATGTAAAATTTAACCCTTTAGCCTAATATTTTTGAGACTTCCATCAGTGGCACTTATTCTGCTTGTGGGGAATTGATTGTCTTTATCCAGGTAATAGACGAGGTGACATGACCCAGAAATTGGCCCAATTAGAAAGCAAATGGATCACACCATTAAATGCATGAAGCCAAGGGGTTCAATGAACAATGGGGCTTTGGGAGTTTCCTATAAAATATTGATCTCGTGTCTGTTACTATATACAGGTCAGATATTTATCCTTGGCTCTTATGTCTTTTCTTTCCCAATTTTACATATACTGTAAATACTTTTTCTGGCAGTGAATACTTACTTTTTGCCATTTTTATTTGTCTGGATGGCGTGTTATCAATTATAATAAAATAATTTTCTTTTTGTATTTTTTCTAGGCTGTAGGATATAACACACATATGTCATCTTATATATTTATATATATCCTTGTTGTCACTTGGAATTTATCTTTTTGTTCCCTTAAAATTTATATATTTATTGTCTATTTTTTGTCAACAGATATTCTGATTTTTTTTTTATTAATTTGTTATCACACATTTATGTTTATATATTGCCTGCATTTATACATATTTATTTCTCAAAGCTTATCATGCAATACCCAGATCTGATTCCAGTAGGACACGTCCCTTTCCCCTCCCGTTTTTATATATATATTTTAATAATGTCTCTTGTTTCATGTTGTCCTTACTAATAAAGTTGATAATTTGCCGTCTTTTGAATACATTTCTTTGGGGTGTACATATATTTCGGTGAGAAATTACACATCACATTCAATGTGTATACCTTAAAGTGATATACACATTATCCCTTCCTTTGTGGATTGGATGGATTGTTGCTGATATTTATTGAGAATTTCATGTCAATAGCACTTTTAAATATATATTAGCTTAGAAAATTGGTGACGTGTTTAATACTACTTTCTCTGACACACAAGCCTTGGTTTAACGGGTAGAAGAATAAATAATGAGAAATATGACTTCAGCACCTTCCCATCACTGGAATCTTTGGATTATTCACTGACTGTGACTACTACTCCCATTTTCTATGTGCCTCAGCACTGCAATATTACACCACAATCAGTTTTAGGAATTTTTCTATCCCCATGGGTAATGAGCTGCGTGCTCGGACCTCTTATCATATGATCTCTCTGAGAAAGCTACCTAGCGAAACGTACGTCAGAGTTCTGGGGTTTTCCATTCATGTGTTGGTCTCTTTATGGTTTGTGTCATTACTGCATAGCCACTAAGATTTAGGCTGTGTGCAGACGGACTTTTTGGCCCTGCGGATTTTTCCGCGCAGAATGGAAGAAATCCGCAGGTCAAATGACCTGCATTTTTCTTGCGGATTTCTTCCATTTTTCATGCGGTTTTCATGCGTTTTTTGTGCGGTTTTCCATCGCGGTTTTCCCCCTGCGGATTTGGTGACAGGGGAGATGGAAAACCGCGCAAAAGAAGTAACATGAGGCGGATTTTGTACCGAGGAATGCACACGGCTGGTAAGCGCAGACGACGCCATCCTAAGCATGAGCATCCCACTTATGCGTCTGCTCATGCAAACATTGACGCACCTTAAGGAGCAGGCGTCTGCAGCCAATGTTGACGAGGAGGAAGAGGTGGAGGGAATCCTTGATGACATTCAGCCATTGTCTGCTCAGGGACCTCTCCTGGACGAGTTGGAGGAAGAAGAGGAGGATGATGATGGGGATGATTACTTAGGGGAGGAGGATGCATCTCGTGGGGAAAGTGAAAATGTTGGCGTGGCAAGGTCTGGTACAGGGTTTGTGCGTGACTGGAGGGATGTGGATTTGCCAGAAAGTGCTCCTCCAACCAGCACTCGCAGTGCATCATTGACACCGGGAACATTGGCCCACATGTCAGATTATGCCTTGCGGATCCTAAAAAGGGACCCCCGCATTGCCAAAATGATGAACGATGACGACTACTGGTTGGCCAGCATCCTGGATCCACGCTATAAAGGCAAATTACAAAACATCATGCCACAGGAGAACCTTGACCTAATATTGGCTAATAAACAAGCAACTCTGGTAAATCGGTTGCTTGAGGCATTCCCAGCACACAGCAGCGGTGATGGTTCTCACACGAGCCGTTCGGGCCGGGCGCAGCTTGGCAGAGGTGTTCATGGTGCACACAGCAGAAGTGGCGTTGGAGACAGGGGTTTCATGACAATGTTGTGGACTGATTTTTCAAGTACCGCTCACACAACTGGTAATACAGCATAGATGGAAAGTGACAGGAGACAGCAGTTGTCAACTATGGTTACAAACTACTTTTCCTCCCATATCGATGTTCTCCCACACAGGTCATTCCCCTTTGACTATTGGGCTGCTAAACTGGACACCTGGCCTGAATTGGCACAATACGCCTTACAGGAGCTCGCTTGCCCAGCTGCAAGTGTGCTATCGGAATGAGTCTTCAGTGCAGCTGCATCAATCCTGACAGAAAAAAGGACCCGTCTGTCAACCCAAAATGTGGATGATCTAACCTTCATTAAAATGAACCATGCATGGGTTTCCAAAGATTTTGTCCCACCTTCCCCTGATGACACATAGGGTGACAGAAAAATGGCTTGCTTTGGTCCACCTCTTCCTGGGACTTGACCTATTTCGCCTTTTGCATCAGCTGAATGTCCAACATCAGCATATGCCACTTTCTAAAACTCCCTAACTGTGCTGCCTCCCCCCCCCATGGCCGGGGTCACCACCTAGCGCACGACACCGTGCGAGTGCCGTTGCCCTGGACAGGTGGGTAGGCCGACTCTTGGGCGCGGGCACTGGCACAGGGTCCCTCATAGTGCAATCAAGTGTCTCTGACGGTGGTGGTGCACACCCGCCGTCAGACACACCGCCGTACTATGAGGGGCCCAGTGCCAGTACCGACGCCCACGAGTGGGCCCCCCTTGCTTGGGCAGGGCCCCAGCATTTGCAATCTTTACCTCTCCCTGCTCCTCCGCTGTGTAGTCTGGGCCGTCAAATCCATACTGTGCCTGACACCGTCTGAGCCTGCCTCCTGGTGTATTGACATATATTTTGAATGTGTACGCTATCCATACATGTTATCCGGGGATACGGTACCCTTTCTCACCTTTGTGCAATCACGTGCAATCCATACTGGGCCTAACACCTTCTGAGCCTGCCTCCTGATGTATAGACATATCTTTTGAATGTGTACGCTATCCATACATGTTATCCGGGGATACGGTACCCTTTCTCACCTTTGTGCAATCACGTGCAATCCATACTGGGCCTAACTCCGTCTGAGCCTGCCTCCTGATGTATAGACATATCTTTTGAATGTGTACGCTATCCATACATGTTATCCGGGGATACGGTACCCTTTCTCACCTTTGTGCAATCACGTGCAAGCCATACTGGGCCTAACACCGTCTGAGCCTGCCTCCTGATGTATAGACATATATTTTGAATGTGTACGCTATCCATACATGTTATCCGGGGATACGGTACCCTTTCTCACCTTTGTGCAATCACTTGCAAGCCATACTGGGCCTTACACCGTCTGAGCCTGCCTCCTGATGTATAGACATATATTTTGAATGTGTACGCTATCCATACATGTTATCCGGGGATACGGTACCCTTTCTCACCTTTGTGCAATCACGTGCAATCCATACTGGGCCTAACACCGTCTGAGCCTGCCTCCTGATGTATAGACATATCTTTTGAATGTGTACGCTATCCATACATGTTATCCGGGGATACGGTACCCTTTCTCACCTTTGTGCAATCACTTGCAAGCCATACTGTGCCTGACACCGTCTGATCCTGCCTCCTGATGTATAGACATATCTTTTGAATGTGTACGCTATCCATACATGTTATCCGGGGATACGGTACCCTTTCTCACCTTTGTGCAATCACGTGCAAGCCATACTGGGCCTAACACCGTCTGAGCCTGCCTCCTGATGTATAGACATATATTTTGAATGTGTACGCTATCCATACATGTTATCCGGGGATACGGTACCCTTTCTCACCTTTGTGCAATCACTTGCAAGCCATACTGGGCCTTACACCGTCTGAGCCTGCCTCCTGATGTATAGACATATATTTTGAATGTGTATGCTATCCATACATGTTATCCGGGGATACGGTACCCTTTCTCACCTTTGTGCAATCACTTGCAAGCCATACTGTGCCTGACACCGTCTGAGCCTGCCTCCTGATGTATAGACATATCTTTTGAATGTGTACGCTATCCATACATGTTATCCGGGGATACGGTACCCTTTCTCACCTTTGTGCAATCACGTGTAACCCATTCTGGTCGTGAGAATGACTGGCGAGCTGTTAAGCAAGCTACAGCACCTGTGGTTTGCACACGTAAGTTTTTCATTTTTTTCAGGAATGACGGTTAGGCCTAATTCCGGAACTGCGGTTGACCTGCACTTACTGGGAAATCATCGTTCGCGAGTAATAATTGTAATCAATGATCCCCATCACTATCGTTGTTCAGCGGGTTATCTGCACCTGTAAGCGACAAACGCTGGCCTTTTCAGTGTAGCGCACATGCAGCCACGGACATGTAAGGGCATGACACACCAGTTATTGGCCAATCTCATGTGCCAGAGCCTCACGTTTCCCTCTAGTAAGCCAGACTCAGACCGCGGGGCATGACGGAGTCTCGTTCGTTAACGGAATTAAGCTTGCAATGTGTGCATCTGTTCTGTAGCTGGCATGGTTGAAGTTGCCCGTGTTGAGTCAAATTACGCCGTAGGCTCCACTCCTGGTGGTGCCCTTCTGGACATTCCTTTAAGGTTCAGCTTTGCAACCATACTGCCCACGTAAAACAAACACTTTGCCTTCATGAACGCTGTTTGGAGGGTCATGACTCGTGGGAATAACGCCGCCCAATCAGTTAACCTGCTAGAGAGATCCTTCGTTGCTCCCAAGCATGACATCACACTCCCTAGGAGGAAGGTAATGCCACTGTGGGGACCGTACTCCTGGGGGCGACACAAGTGCACTGATGCCCAGCCACTGCTCGATGAATCTGCTGGTACATTGACCCAGACCACTACATTCCCCTCGCACGCTACCCGGCCTGAATCTGACCCTGATGAAACTCAGGTTACCCTTCCCATATACAGTTCCATCTTACACGGTGACAAAGAGGAAGCTGCAGATGAAAGTGCAGGTTCGGCCCACCCGCCATCAGACACACCACCGTACTATCAGGGGCCCTGTGCCAGTGCCGTCGCCAACGAGTGGGCCCCCCCTCCTTGCTCAGGATCACAGCACTTGCAAGGCTGAACTACTGTGCAGTGAGATGGAAGATGGGGACGACGAGGAATCCAGACTAGTACAGGGATTCCCTAGCGAGGAGACTTATTTGATTGTTTTCAATGTTGGGACAGCAATTTTTGGGGAGCACTATACTCTGGAGAATGATAGACGGGGCCCTCCATACACTGGAACATTCCAAAGGTGGACATCAGACACTGGAGCAGCATTTACAGGGCCCATTATACACTAGAGCATTAGAAATGGGGCCCATTATGTTTGGAGCATTATTTGGGCCCATAAGACAGTGGAGCTTCATCCATGGGGACCAACATATACTGTAGCATTATATGGAGCTCATCATATACTGTTTCAAACATTATATGGGACCAATGATTCTGTATGGAGAAATAGATGGGCCTCGTCATGAGATGTAAAAAGTGAAGTACTTTTCATTGTACTATACCGCTATTTCTCTGCCGTATCGGAGCATGATGAGTTGTGGTATTATGTGTTAAAGGGGCGCTCTTTCGCCCAGGGCACATGAAAACCTGGAGCCAGCCCTACTCCCCCACAACTTTAGCCAAATAACCCCCATTTTTCAGTGCGTAACTTGTATTATGAAGTTAATTAAGGTTGACCAGCTTAAGTAAGAAGAATTGATGCTTTTGGCATTCAAATGAGCACTGTAGGTGTGTTTCCTGTCCTCCTCTCACTGTCGACTTTTATTCCCCATTGACTTACATTGGGTTTCGTGTTTCGGGACGACCCCGACTTTTCCCTATAATCGGCCGATCTTGCTCGACCCGACTTTTGGAAAAGTCGGGTTTCACGAAACGAAACTCGACCATAAAAAACCAAAAGTCGCTCAACTCTAATGATGACGACTGCGCGGAACCCAGTCTTACTGGAAGATAGTCACAGTACCTAGGTCCCATCCAATTTGCTGATCTCTGGTGTACAGAACCCAGTACAGTGTAATGATAATAATGAATCTGACTAGTGCAAATAACCCATTCCAGGATGGTGACGAAGACAGGTGTACAGAGCCCAGTCCAGTGTGGTGATGATGATGATGATGACTGGGGCACAGAACCCAGTCAGTGTGGTGGTGGTGATGATGGAGATGACTGGTGCACAGAGCCCAGTACAGTGTGGTGATGGTTGATGACTGGTGCACAGAACCCAGTCCAGTGTGGTGATGGTGGCGATGATGATGACTGGTGCACAGAGCCCAGTCCAGTGTGGTGATGGTGGTGATGATGATAATGAATGGTGCACAGAGCCCAGTATAGTGTGGTGATGGTGATGATGATGACTGGTGCACAGAGCCCAGTCCAGTGTGGTGATGGTGGTGATGATAATGATTGGTGCACAGAGCCCAGTACAGTGTGGTGATGATAATGACTGGTGCACAGAGCCCAGTACAGTGTGGTGATGGTGATGATGATGACTGGTGCACAGAGCCCAGTCCAGTGTGGTGATGGTGGTGATGATAATGATTGGTGCACAGAGCCCCGTACAGTGTGGTGATGGTGATGATGATAATGACTGGTGCACAGAGCCCCGTACAGTGTGGTGATGGTGGTGGTGATGATAATGACTGGTGCATAGAGCCAAGTACAGTGTGGTGGTGGAGATGATGACTGGTGCACAGAGCCCAGTACAGTGTGGTGACGGTGATGATGATGACTGGTGCACAGAGCCCAGTCCAGTGTGGTGATGGTGGTGATGATAATGATTGGTGCACAGAGTCCAGTACAGTGTGGTGATGGTGATGATGATGACTGGTGCACAGATCCCAGTACAGTGTGGTGATGATGATGACTGGTGCACAGAGCCCAGTACAGTGTGTGATGATGGTGGTGATGATAATGACTGGTGCACAGAGTCCAGTACTGTATGGTGATGGTGGTGGTGATGATAATGACTGGTGCACAGAGCCCAGTACAGTATGGTGATGGTGGTGGTGATGATAATGACTGGTGCACAGAGCCCAGTACAGTATGGTGATGATGGTGGTGATGATAATGATTGGTGCACAGAGTCCAGTACAGTGTGGTGATGGGGGTGGTGATGATAATGACTGGTGCACAGAGCCCAGTACAGTGTGGTGATGGTGGTGATGATGATGACTGGTGCACAGAGTCCAGTCCAGTGTGGTGATTGTGCTGATGATAATTATTGGTGCACAGAGCCCAGTACAGTATGGTGATGGTGGTGGTGATGATGATGACTGGTGCACAGAGCCCAGTCCAGTGTGGTGATGATGGTGGTGGTGGTGATGATGATGATGACTGGTGCACAGAGCCCAGTCCAGTGTAGTGATGGTGGTGGTAATGATAATGACTGGTGCACAGAGTCCAGTACAGTGTGGTGATGGTGGTGGTGATGATAATGACTGGTGCACAGAGCCCAGTACAGTGTGGTGATGGTGGTGGTGATATTGACTGGTGCACAGAGCCCAGTACAGTGTGGTGATGGTGGTGGTGGTGATGATGATGACTGGTGCACAGAGCCCAGTACAGTGTGGTGATGGTGATGATGATGACTGGTGCACAGAGCCCAGTCCCCAGCGTGGTGTTGGTGGTGGTGATGATGATGACTGGTGCATAGAGCCCAATACAGTGTGGTGGTGATGATGATGACTGGTGTACAGAGCCCAGTACAGTGTGGTGATGACTGTTGTGGATCTTTTATTCCATGACCGTGTGAGAAGACAGGCGTTTAGCACCATGAGGCTGGTTTCACATTAGCGCTTTTTAAGCGCACGCACGGCCGGGGGTAGCTCCGCCCCCGAGCCGGCTCTGTGCCCGGCGTGCCCGCCCCTTGCTTGTAGCGCCGCCTTCTAGCGCACAGCGGCGCCTGCGATCGGCGCACCCTATCTTTAGCATAGGGTGCGCAGATCGTGCGCCGGCCGTGCGCTAGTTGCACTTTGACCTGCGCTGCGCACTTTTGACGGTGCGCCGTGCACGCCAAAATCAAACTTTTCGGATTTTGGCGCGCACGGCGCACCGTCCAAAGTGCGCAGCGCAGGTCAAAGCGCAACTAGCGCACGGCCTGCGCACGATCTGCGCACCCTATGCTAAAGATAGGGTGCGCCGATCGCAGGCGCCGCTGTGCGCTAGGAGGCGGCGCTACAAGCAAGGGGCGGGCACGCCGGGCAGAGAGCCGGCTCGGGGGCGGAGCTACCCCCAGCCGTGCGTGCGCTTAAAAAGCGCTAATGTGAAACCAGCCTTATACGTTTTCTCTGGCACCTGGGAAATCTAGATAACGCCATGTGTCTGTGGTGCCTGGTATGATGTGTACATGGCGCCCACTTGCATTTGCCATTTTACAGGTTCTCTGTCTTCTGTGCCAGTGAGACCCCCTTCTCTGGAGCATGACAGCACCAGGCCGGACCCTGTAAGCACCCCACCCATCTGTACTTAGTTCTTGGCAGTGAATTAGGAATTGGAAACTTGGCACCATGTTGTGTTTGGCAGGGGGGCATATCCGGAGCCTGGTCATGCTTCCCTATGGTTTGCTGGATGGTATTTTCGGTGCGTGCACAGAGGAGTGGTCAATTTATTGAAAATTGGTGAACCTTGCTTGGAATGAGCACAGGTTTGAAGCCACTAGTGACGAATGAGCGTTCTCAGGTGTTATTGTGGCGTCCCTTAGGCTCAGTCGCCAGAGAGGTACTGCACCTCCTCCTGAGGTGTGGTGCCCCACCATCCAGGTAAGGTGGGAAGCTCCTGACCACGCTCCAACACCTGCACCCCACACGACAAAGTAGTGTAGCAAAGCACCTTCGGCGGCTCCATGCTTGGAGTATAGCAAAGCACCCATTGGTGGCTCCCTGCTTGGAACACGAAACGTGCTGGGAGGTGGGTGGAGTTGAGTTTACATTAAAAGAGCGGGAAGAGTTTAGGAGTGATTCAGTCATTCAGTCTTTCAGTCAGCCACTGAGAGTGAGTGAGGATGCAGAAGGACAGAGAGTGAGACAGAGAAGATCCCCGTGAGAGGGATGGATGAAGGAAGTGCTGCAGCAGGCCACAGTGCCCTGGGTCTGCTGGCACAGGAAAGAGACATAGAAAGGAAACCTGATTTTTCCATAGAGAGAAAGGATTAGTACGGAACGTGAGGAGTAAAAGAGAGAACAAAGGACGTGGGTTAGAGGACAACCCTGCCTAGGAGTTCTAAGCACAAGGCCGGGGCACGGTCCCCGAGGTTGTATGGATACTAATGGTCCTGCAGCAGACACCAGAGGGAATAGAAGTTAACCATACTTTATTCCCACATCAGACTTGGGGGCACAACAGCAACATTGATAGTGAGCCGGGACTAGGAAGCAAGGAGTCCCCGAAGCAGGCTACAGCTGTCTGCCGTACAAGGAAAGTTCATAAGAACATTGGACAGGAGGAACTCCAGTGTAACTCATTACTGGGAGTACTTCATTTATAGGCGCTATAAGAGGAGACGTTCAGAAAGGCACATGTTGGCGGAGTGTTGGAAAGGAGTGTTCCACCTGGCCTGGTGGTTGACTGAGTCCCTGACCCGGAGGACACGGCACAGAGGCAGGCACCTGTTTGCACAACAGACTGTGAGTAAAGCTTTGGAACAACATGCCCTGGTGTCCTCCACTTATTCCTGTGCCAACACATCTACACTGCCCTGGGACTACAGCTTCACCTGTGCGGAGCTTTTACATCTTTGCTGCACCATACCATCAGTCCCAGAGGATCTGCATGCAGCGTCGGCTTAACACCTTCCTTGCCGAACACCACAGGTGGCGTCACAAACTATTCATTTAATCAACTACATTCCACCATTCAATCTCCCTTTTACTTGGGCGCCCAGGGCCACGGACCGGGTCACCGCTGCTGTGACACCTTCCCCCTGAGTGACCGGCCCGGTACCGAGTACCCCACAGCCCTGGGAGGGCGACCCATTATCAGAGTATGGCTGGTTTTACATTTACCTTGTTCTTGTGGGCCGATTTTGCGGCCTCAGTAGATTTCTATGGGGCCGCAAAATCGGGCCGGAAAAAAAGTCCACTGTGTGCCGTAAGGCTGTGATGGCCTTTTTAGCGGCTGTGATAAAAGATCGAGCTTGCTCAATTCTTTTATATGGCGTACGGACACGGCCCCCATTGTAACCAATGGGGCCACAAAAACAAACGGAAGGTTTTTTGTATGGCGCTCTGTGACTTCGGGTTTTGTAGAACACGTTTTTTTTCCCCCAATACTATTTCCATAGTATTGGAAAATTGAAAAACAGCGATCACAAACTTTTTTGCAGTCCATTATTGCGGCAGACCACAAAAAATGCGGCGAAAAGGGCAGCAATAACGGGCTGCAAAAAAGCGGCAAGTGTAAAAGCAGCCTATGTCCTGTGTGCTCCAATAGTATGTTCAGTCCCTGCGGCTGCATGTTAGACAGTCACAACACATCTGGGATATTGCCTAACAAACAGGAATCCCCACATGTGTTGCTGCTGTCTAACAGCCGAGAGACCTGCAGCCGCGGGGACTGAACATACTAATCGGGCACGCCGAGGACACTCGGATACCACCTTACCTGAGCACGCTCGCTCATCAGTAGAAGCCACTTTATGGTTGATCAGCACAGGGAGTAAAACAAATGTAGAAAATCTGCGACTAATCTGCTGCAAAATCTGCGTGAGACTCTGTTCTGGAGGGCAATTTGTGTTTAGATTCTGTGTGGAATTTTTTTGCAGCGAGTGGGAGAGATTTGGTACAATCACATCCACTTTGTTACTGTTACACCCAGCAGACTTTTCACCTAGAGTATCGGATGTAAAAAGTGTACAGATCGGAAACCGCACAATGCCGCGCACTGTATAGAGCAGCTCCGCTTTACTGAAGTGAATAGGAGCTGATCTGCAGTACCTGAGAACGGCCACTACACAGTGTGAGGCGCTGTGCTGTTCTGCCTCTGCACGCTGTTTACAGCTGATTGGTGGGGAGTGTCGGCTTTCAGATCACCACCGATCTCATATTGATGACCTACCCACAGGACAATTGTTATATCTGAGTACCAAAAAACCCCTTTATTACCAGGAGAATCAAAATACTGTTTTTTTATGTCACTTACTGTAGAAATAAAT
Source organism: Dendrobates tinctorius (assembly GCF_039654945.1). NCBI lineage: Eukaryota > Metazoa > Chordata > Amphibia > Anura > Dendrobatidae > Dendrobates > Dendrobates tinctorius. The sequence goes on along the minus strand of NW_027361797.1, from coordinate 13,761,824 downwards.
CCAAAAATGAATTTGGCTTCTAGAATGTGTCCATCTGACTATTGTAGGAGGATCTTTACCTGTCACAAGAAGGATTCAGGAGTAAATCTGGGCAACGATGAGGAAGCAAAATACAGCCGCCATGTCCTGCCGTCTGTAATCTGTCCCCTCAGTGTTGCTGTATATTGCCCCCCACTGAATCTGACCTTCACTGGTGAGTTCAGACCTATGTGATGCGCAATATAAGGACTGACCAGAACCTGACATCCTCCTAGGAGTATATGATGTGTTCAGGTCAGGAGACCCGCGGCCGGTCCATGCGGTCAGTCCGTGCATCGTGGTCCGGACGCTGTCTGTGGTACGCTCTTTAGGGCTCTCGCTGCCATATGTTGTGGTTATGGAATGAATTTTATTGAGTCTGGCTGAAAGAACAATAAATCCTTGGTCAGCCAGCAGTAGTGACTCTAGGCCGCTAATCCTTGACGGACACTTGCTCAGTAGTGACCAGTAGATGCTGTCGTGCGCACTTAGGCCTCTTCCACATATGAGTTTTTTGTCATCAGTCACAATCCGTCGAATTTTGAAAAAAACGGATCTGGTGACTGATGCCGCTGGATCTGTTTTTTCTCATAGATTTGTATTAGCGACAGATGGCCACACGTTTCATCCGTCATTCAACGGATCTGTCGAAAATTCTTTGTCCGTCGGCCGGAGACAACGAACATAGGAAGATTTTTTGTCACCGTCGAAAAATGGGACAGCTGTCCGGTATTTGCTAGAATGGAAGCCTATGGGCGACGCATTTGTCCGACAAATGATGGAATCCGGCAACGGATTCCATTTTTTTTTTAACTGTGCATGTGCTGACACTGTGCCTGTATGGTGTGTGCGGGCTGTGTGTGTGTGCCTGTGTGACGGGGGGTATGCGTGTATGTGTGTGTGCGTGCAGGCATCGTCCGATGGGACTACAAGTCCCAGCCGGGCTCTGCCTTCCACAGTGACAGTGATTGACTTCTGCCCAGTTGCTTGCCAGCAGCATGGATGCTTCTCTAAATCAGGTCTCATAAAGTCATTCCAACATTTCAGGTTACCACAGGCAAGGTGATAACTTGTGGATTCGTGCAGCTCTGAGCTCTACCCACTATACACCGCTGTCTCTGGCAGTGCCATAGAGAATGAATAGAGCAGACGCCCCTTGTGACATTTCACAAGCCTGATCGCCGGATCTGTTGGGATCCCAGCGGCTGGATAGCTGATACCATTTGAAATGTTGAAAATAACCCTTTAAAGCAACTTTCCACTCTGGGACTGAGAAATATTCACTTCACATGTATAGTAACCATCCTAGTGCCCTCTGTTTGCTTCCCGATGCCTCTTTCTCTGAGGCCAGCATTCCTTTCCTTCCAAGATGGCCGCCTCAGTGGCATAAGGAGTGAAGTAATCGCTCTGTCACCCCTGCTATTCCTATTCCATGTAACAAGGATGGTAAGGGAGGTGGCTTAGACTTATTGATGCACTTCTCAAGCCAATTTTGCAACCATTTTGCATATGGGAGGAAAGCAACACTGGCCTCAGAGAATGGGGCATCGCCAGCCAAACGGAGGGCACCAAGCTGTGACTAAACTGTGAAGTGTATCGTCCCTTTCCAGTCACAGTTTTAACATCTTGACAGAATATACTATATTATATTCATGAAGAGAGAGATTGCTGTCTGCGCGGCAGGCGGTGGCCGTGGAGCGCGGCAGGCAGTGGATGTGGAGCGCGGCAGGCAGTGAAGCGCGGCAGGCAGTGGCTGTGGAGCGTGGCAGGCGATAACCGTGGAGCGCGGCAGGCGGTGGCTGTGGAGTGCAGCAGGCGGTGGCTGTGGAGCGCGGCAGGCGGTGGCCGTGGAGCGCGGCAGGCGGTGGCCGTGGAGCGCGGCAGGCGGTGTCTGTGGAGCGCGGCAGGCGGTATCTGTGGAGAGCGGCAGGCGGTATCTGTGGAGAGCGGCAGGAGGTGGATGTGGAGTGCGGCAGGCGGTGGCCGTGAAGCGCGGCAGGCAGTGGCTGTGGAGCGTGGCAGGCGATAACCGTGGAGCGCGGCAGGCGGTGGCCGTGTAGCGCGGCAGGCGGTGTCTGTGGAGCGCGGCAGGCAGTGGCTGTGGAGCGCGGCAGGCAGTGGCCGTGGAGCGCGGCAGGCGGTGGCTGTGGAGCGCGGCAGGCGGTGGCTGTGGAGCGCGGCAGGCGGTGGCTGTGGAGCGCGGCAGGCAGTGACCGTGGAGCACTGCAGGCGATTATATTATAATCAAAAGTATTGACCAAAAAATACATCTAAATAAAGTGCAGTGCATATATAAAGCGATTTCTAGTCAAAAAAGTACATATCAGTAAAAAATAAATCCCACACCCCACACCCCAACGCGCGTTTCACACGTTGCTTCCTCAGGGAATTGTTCTTTAATATTTAAATTTATTATGGGATTTATTTTTTACTGATATGTACTTTTTTGGCTAGAAATCACTTTATATATGCACTGCACTTTATTTAGATGTATTTTTTGGTCAATACTTTTGATTATAATTTATTAAATTGGATTGCTACTATATGGAATATATGTGCTGCTTCACTTCCCCCTCTTTTTGCTTTTTTATTGTCTTTTTGTGTTGGGATTTTAATGTGTCCTATGGTGTCCTTAATAAAAGTATTTATATTGATTTCAATATTGTAATTGTGTTATTGGCTCTTTTTGGATAGGTGCCTTTTTGTTTTATCATACCCAAACATGTGTGGATCCTAAGGGTGCGTGCACAAGCTGCGGATTCTGCTGCGGATTTGGCCCTGCGGCTCCCCAGCAGAATCCGCTGCATTGTACAGCACCATTAGGCTATGTACACACGCTGCAGATTTGGCCCTGCGGCTCCCCAGCAGAATCCGCTGCATTGTACAGCACCATTAGGCTATGTACACACGCTGCAGATTTGGCCGTGCGGCTCCCCAGCAGAATCCGCTGCGTTGTACAGCACCATTAGGCTATGTACACACTCTGCGGATTTGGCCCTGCGGCTCCCCAGCAGAATCCGCTGCGTTGTACAGCACCATTAGGCTATGTACACACGCTGCAGATTTGGCCCTGCGGCTCCACAGCAGAATCTGCTGCGTTGTACAGCACCATTAGGCTATGTACACACGCTGCAGATTTGGCCTCTGCGGATCCGCAGCAGTTCTGCAGTGTACAGTACAAGGTAAGTCTATGTGACTTACACTCCGCGGTGCCCACGCAGCGGATTTTTAACTGTAGAAAAGCTGCGGTTTTGAATCCGCAGAATTGACATCAATTCTTTCTGCGGATTCCGCTGCGGTTTGCCATCTATTCCATCGTCCAGGTGGCAAACCGCAGGGGAAAAGCACAGGCCAATCCGCAGGTCATTTGAGCTGTGGATTTATCTGTGGATCCGCAGATACAAACCCGCGGGTGAATCCGCAGCGTGTGCACATGGCCTTATAATGAATGGAAAATGGAAACCGCAAGGGGGCGTGGCTTGAGCTGGCTATGGAGTAGCAAGCACAGCTCAGGAGCTCTGAGGAGGCATCCTCCAAATCTACGATTGTGCCCTCCAAAAGTGCCAGTGTGCCTGCATTTAGGCACAATCCCCGGTTCTGTGTGGTGCCGCGGGGGTTAGAACGAAGGCGGAGGGATCTAAAGCTCCTCAGCGTCCTCTCTCTTGAGCGCTACCTTCCCTGCATCTAGGAGACGTGAGGCGGAAGGACACAAAATAATCCTAAAGTTGTACACTCTTACTTGCGTTGGGCCCGCCTACCGCCTAAAAAAGAATTGTCATTTTTCCTGGTTGGTCCCCACCTGTACCGGGCCCCTTGTGGGTCGCTGGGCGCTAGCATTCAGCCCTACTGCTGTGAATTGTGCGGCGCTGTGGGAAATAGAACGGGGCGGAAGACTCTACTCCCCCAAGCTGTGTGGAATACTGGCCGTCGGCCTGTCATAGCCGCACGGCGGAAGGACACAAAATAGTGCCAAAGTTGAGCTCATCCTAGTGACGGACTTACTTGTTGCTTAATTAAAGGTCTTTAATTAATTCTGGATGGACCCCCACCTGTACCGGGGCTATCATTAGTTGCCGTGTTCCTGCATTTAGCCTCACTCCTCTCCATTACTGAGCGGTGCTGCAGCTAACAACAGAGGTGGAGGAATCTGCATCTCATTAGCTGCACTATTTTCGCTGGGCGGAAGGACACTAATTACTAGTTTACGGCGGTTTCTCCTTACACATAAAAAGGAAGAATTGTAAGCTTCTCTGGGAAGTCCCCCGCCCGCCGGGCCCTCTGAAAGGGCAAGAGTGCTTTCATTTAGCCCCATTCTACGCTTGTACTGAGCGGTGAGTCATAGGAGTGACAGAGAGGGCGGAGGGATCTGCCTTATTCTGTCAGCGCCGTGCTCCTGCTCCCAGCTTGTGTGCAGCTGATTCCTCATAGACTCAATATTAGATAACAAATAACTTTGTTGCCCTATGAAGGGCGGGCCCGAAAAATTTCTTGCACAGGGGCCCACTACAGTCTATGTCCGCCCCTGCACTAGTGTGAACGCAGCTCCACTCATGCAGCCCCTAACCAGGACCCCCATACATGCTCCCAATACATTTAATTATCATTACCACAGCACAGGGCACAAGCCTTTCTAGTGAGGCAGGAAAGATCACTGTATGACAGAGCAGCATGCGGACATAGTCTATATTATGTCTGCAGACTGATCCCATACAGCTAGGGCCGGCGTCAGCACCCGGCGTACCCGGGCAAGTGCCTGGGCACTGGCGAGACGGGGGGGCCCACTCGGCATCTGAACAAGTTTTTTTTTTTTTTTTTTTTTTTATTTATATGTCCGCTCATACTGACCACTATCTTTTTTTCCTGTGTGTGAGAGCATGCGACCAACATGTTACCGCTCATTAAGGTCTTGAATTTGGATGCCACTCCTAATGGGGCCATTATCCTGTATGGAGCATTATATGGGGCCCATTATCCTGTATGAAGCATTATATGGGGCCCATTATCCTGTATGGAGCATTATATGGGGCCATTATCCTGTATGGAGCATTATATGGGGCCCATTATCCTGTATGAAGCATTATATGGGGCCCATTATCCTGTATGAAGCATTATATGGGGCCCATTATCCTGTATGAAGCATTATATAGGGCCCATTATCCTGTATGAAGCATTATATGGGGCCCATTATCCTGTATGGAGCATTATATGGGGCCCATTATCCTGTATGAAGCATTATATGGGGCCCATTATCCTGTATGGAGCATTATATGGGGCCATTATCCTGTATGGAGCATTATATTGGGCCCATTATTCTATATGGAGCATTATATGGTTTCCATTATTCTGTATGGAACACTACAGTGGGGCAAAAAAGTATTTAGTCAGTCAGCAATAGTGCAAGTTCCACCACTTAAAAAGATGAGAGGCGTCTGTAATTTACATCATAGGTAGACCTCAACTATGGGAGACAAACTGAGAAAAAAAAATCCAGAAAATCACATTGTCTGTTTTTGTTTCATTTTATTTGCATATTATGGTGGAAAATAAGTATTAGGTCAGAAACAAAATTTCATCTCAATTTCATCTCCGGGGGGGCGCCGCTGATCGCGGTCGGGTGTCAGCTGATTATCACAGCTGACACCCGGCACTATGTGTCAGGGGTAGTCATGGACCATCCCCGACATGTTAACCCCTGGCACATTGCCATCAAACATGATGGCAGTGTACCAGGGGTTTAGAGAAGCATCGGCAGGGAGGGGGCTCCCTCCGTGCTTCTCTGAGACCCCCAGCACAGCACGATGTGCTGCGCTGCGCTGAGGGCCTCCTTCCCTGCAGGTCCCCGGATCCAATATGGTGGCTGTGTGATGTGTCAGATCAGCAATCTGACATATAACAGTGATGTCCGCCCCGGCACAATGTAATAAAGTAAAAAAAGAAAAAAATAGTGTAAAAATAATTTATAAAAAATCTTTAAATATAAAAAAAATATTCCCTAATAAATTCATTTTTTGGAAATAAAAAAAACAAACAATAAAAGTACACATATTTAGTATTGCCGCGTCCGTAATGACCCGCCCTATAAAACTGTACGATTAGTTAACCCCTTTAGCGAACCCCTTAAAAAATAAAAATAAGAAACAAAGCAAAAACAATGCTTTATTATCATACCGCCGAACAAAAAGTGCAATAACGCACGATCAAAAAGACGGATATAAATAACCATGGTACCGCTGAAAACGTCATCTTGTCCCGCAAAAATGAGCCGCCATACAGCATCATCAGTGAAAAAATAAAAAGTTATAGCTCGAAGAATAAAGCGATGCAAAAATAATTATTTTGTATATAAAATTGTTTTCATCGCATAAAAGCGCCAAAACATAGAAAAAGACATAAATGAGGTATCGGTGTAATCATACTGACCCGAAGAATAAAACCACTTTTACCGGATGCGGAATGTTGTAAACTCACCCCCCAAAAGAAATTCATGAATTGATGGTTTTTGTTCATTCTGCGTCCCAAAAATCGAAATAAAAAGCGATCAAAAAATGTCACGTGACCGAGATTGGTACCAATGAAAACATCAACTCATCCTGCAAAAAATAAGACCTCACATGAGTCGGTGGGTCAAAATATGGAAAAAGTATAGCTCTCAAAATGTGGTGATGCAAAAACTATTTTTACAATAAAAAGCATCTATTAGCTTGTGACAGCTGCCAAACATAAAAACCCACCATAAATAGTAAATCAAACTCCCCTTTATTACCCCCTTAGTTAGGGAAAAATAATAAAATTAAAAAAATGTATTTATTTCCATTTTCCCATTAGGGCTAGCTTTAGGGCTAGGGTTAGGGCTGAGATTAGGGTTAGGGGTGTGTTGGGGTTAGGGTTGGAGTTAGAATTGGGGAGTTTCAACAGTTTAGGCACATCAGAGGTTCTCCAAACGCGACATGACACCCGCAGACAATTCCATCAAAGTCTGCATTCCAAAATGTCACTACTTCCCTTCAGAGCCACGACATGTGCCCATACAGTAGTTTTCTCCCACATATGGGGTATCAGCGTGCTCAGTAAAAATTGGACAACAACTTTTGTTGTCCAATTTCTCCTTTTACCCTTGGGAAAATAAAAAAATTGGGGACTAAAAGATTTCCATTTTCCAATTAGGGCTAGGGTTAGGGCTAGAGTTAGGGATGAGATTAGGGTTAGGGGTGTGTTGGGGTTAGGGTTGGAGTTAGAATTGGGGGGTTTCCACTGTTTAGGCACATAAGGTGCTCTCCAAATGCAACATGGCGTCTGATCTCAATTCCAGCCAATTCTGCGTTGAAAAAGTCAAACGGTGCTCCTTCCCTTCCAAGCTCTGCCATGCGCCCAAACAGTGTTTTACCCTCACATATGGGGTATCAGCCTACTCAGGACAAATTGCAAAACAACTTTTGGGGTCCAATTTCTCCTGTTAACCTTAGGAAAACAAAAAATGGGGGCAAAAATATCATTTTTGTGGAAAAAATATGATTTTTTATTTTCACACCCTGGCGTTATAAACTTCTGTGAAGCCCTTGGGGGTTCAAAGTGCTCACCACACATCTAGATAAGTTCCTTTGGGGGTCTAGTTTCCAAAATGGGGTCACTTGTGCGGGGTTTCAACAGTTTAGGCACATCAGAGGCTCTCCAAATGCAGCATGACACCCGCAGACCATTCCATCAAAATCTGCATTCCAAAACGTCACTACTTCCATTCCAAGCCCCAACGTGTGCCCATACAGTAGTTTTCTCCCACATATGGGGTATCAGTGTACTCAGGACCAATTGGACAACAACTTTTGGGTCCAATTTCTTCTGTTACCCTTGGCAAAATAAAAAATGGGGACTAAAAGATCATGTTTGTGATTTTGTGTTTTTTTTATTTTCCCGGTGTTATAAACTTCTGATTAGCCCTTAGGGGTTAAAAGTTCTCACTACATATCTAGAAAGGTTCCTTGGGGGGTCTAGTTTCCAAAATGGGGTCATTTGTGGGGTGTTTCCACTGTTTAGGTACATCTTGGGTCTCTCCAAACGTGACATGGCGTCCGATCTGAATTCCAGCCAATTTTGCACTGAAAAAGTCAAATGGTGCTCCTTCCCTTCTGAGCTCTGCTATGCGCCGAAACAGTGGTTCTCTCCCACATATCAGGTATCACCGTACTCAGTACCAATTGCACAATACCTTTTGCAGTCCAATTTCTCCTGTTACCCTTGGTAAAATAAAAAAAAATTGGACCTGAAGTAATTTTTTTGTGAAAAAAAGTTAAATGTTCATTTTTTTAAGCATTCAAAAAATTCCTGTGAAGCACCTGAAGGGTTAATAAACTTCTTGAATGTGGTTTTGAGCACCTTGAGGGGTGCAGTTTTTAGAATGGTATCACTTTGGGGTATTTTCTATCATATAGACCCCTCAAAGTGACTTCAAATGTGATGCCGTCCTTAAAAATAAAATGGTGTTGCAGAAATGAGAAATCGCTGGTCAATTTTTAACCCTTATAACTTCCTAACAAAAAAAAATTTTGGTTCCAAAATTGTGCTGATATAAAGGAAACATATGGGAAATGTTATTTATAAAGTTTTTTGTGTGCCATATCTCTGTGATTTTAGGCCATAAAAATTCAAAGTTGGAAAATTGCCAAATTTTCAAAATTTTTGCCAAATTTCCGTTTTGTTCACAAATAAACGCAAGTTGTATCAATGAAATTTTACCACTAACATGAAGTACAATATGTCACGAGAAAACAATGTCAGAATCACTGGGATCCCTGGAAGCGTACCAGAGTTATTACCTCATAAAGGGACAGTGGCAGAATTGTATAAATTGGCCCGATCATGAACGTGCAAACCACCTTTGGGGGTAAAAGGGTTAAGAGTAGTGTTGAGCATTCCGATACCGCAAGTATCGGGTATCGGCCAATATTAGCTGTATCGGAATTCTGATACTGACTTGCGATACTTTTTTCATATCGGATAACGGAATCAGAAGTACCCATAATGCTATGAGCCTGCTCGCTTTGATTCAGCCAATGGGAATCCTCAGAAGTGTGGGCACATCCTGTTAGGCATGTAGGCATGTTAACTATTGGCATGGCTGTGATTGGCTGCTGAAATGATGTGATGATGCACTATAAAAGCCACTGCTGCCGCCATTTCTGGTCACTCTGCTGTGAATTCAGTTAGGGACAGGCTGCTGTTGAAGACTGTGAGGGACAGTTAGAAATAGTGATTCTACAAAACATATTGTGCTTTAACCAGGCTACATAAACCACCACTGTAGCTTTCTTTTCCCTAGCAGCAGTGTTCACAGCTGTCTGCAAGGGCTGTGTGAGTGCAGCTCACGCTGTGGAGTGGGTCCTGTAGCTACATCTGGTTTAGGCCGCCCAGCGTGCCTCACTGCTGCCTCATACATATTTTTCTTCTTGAGCTGCTTATTTTTCAAAAATTCTATCTAGTGTGCTTCCATCCGTATCCATATACGTTGGTTGCAAACACTAGTAGTAGACAGCGGAGCCTTTCTGCAGCCTTTCAGTGCTAGTGCCCACTTAGCTGCACTGTTCACGGCTGTCTGAGAGGTCTCTGACTGTGTGTGAGTGCAGCTCACGCTGAGTAGTGTGTCCTGCAGCTACGTCTGGTTGTAGGCTGCTCAGCGTGCTTCACTGCCTCACACATATTTTTCTTTAATTGCAGCTCATTTTTTCTTCTCCTATTAGTGTGCATCCATCCGTATCCATCTACATTGGTTGGTTGCAAATACTATATAGGAGTAGATAGAGGAGCCTTTTTTCTGGCTTGTGCCCTTCATCTGCAGCCAGATTAGTATTACCCAATTTTTTTGGAGCCTCATCTTTTGCATTGTAGGTTTCCTGCCTGCATTGTAATAGCTCCAAAAAGTTGGTGATACTATCACTTTCAAATCTTTGGTCACATCCTTTTAGTTTTTTTTTTTTAAAAAACCCAATAAAGTTCACCAAACACTACATTTGAAAGTTGTGTAGGCCACATTAGCTCCTATTAAAGTGTAGTCCACACACACACTTCATAAAATTAGTGTTTCTTCTACCTGTAACCAGCTGTTCAGGAATAAGCACACTAAGCCCCCCCTTTGTACTTTTCTGCCTATCTTTATCAGTCTAGCAAGATGAAGAAGGCAGGGAGTAAGGCACGTGGGCGTGGGCGTGGAGTTTCAGCAGGGAGAGGACGTGGGGATTCTGCAGGGAGAGGACGTGGGGATTCTGCAGGGAGAGGAAGTGGGGATTCTGTGCCTGCTGCAGGCACCAGTGAGTCAGCATCCCCCAGTTTTAACAGGCAACAGTCCTTTATGCGCAGCTTTGTAGGACCTCGCCATACCCCACTGCTGCGGGAGGAACAAATTGAGGCCGTTGTCGGATGGATGGCAGCTAACGCATCGACTTCAATGACTTCCACATCCTCTCAGGGCCAGAGCACCGAAGAGCAACCATCTGTCTCTTCACCACCTGCCAAAGTGCCCAGGCAGTCAGAGAGCCCTGGACAGGAGCCATCACAGTCTCTACTTCTGTTCTCTGAATCTGTTGGCTTGGAAAGAGGGGGCCAGCCAAGCAGCATTCCAGAATGTGAAGAAGAGGGAGTATGCAGTGATGCGCAACTTCTTTGTCCCTCTGAATCTGAAGAGGCGGGTGGGCCAGTGCCTATGGTCAGCACACCACAGTACGCATCAGATGATGACGAGACACAGGTGCCACTTTCTGGTGCGTACGGTGCTGGCGAGACAACCCAGGAGAAGCAGGTGTTTGAAGAGGGGAGCGTAGATGATGATGTCCTTGACCCATCATGGCGTGAGGAACAGGAAGGTGGTGGGAGCGGCTCTGAGGAAGAGATTCCCCGAACGGCCAAAACAGGAGGGAGAGGGAGGGGGCAGACTTGGTTGACTGTAGCCTCCACTTCAGCACCCGTTAGGAGCATTCCTCTTTCAAAAGCCAAAACGGGCGCTCCCAAGACTTGCAGTGCGTGGTCTGTTATGAATGAGTCACCGTAGGAGGCAAAAACAGAATTGCTAGCTAAGTCCAGAAAACCAGAGAAGTTGGCAGCTATCGGATTGCAGACCACTGAACCTAACAACAACAACTAGCAGTAGCCGTGGGGGGTTCCTACGGTGCCCTAGACCCCTCGATCACAGCCGGAGAACTACATAGCCTAAAGACAGAAAGTGAAATCTAAACTGTCCCAGAGCAGACCCCAAAGCAATAGGCAGCCCCCATCATATAATGACGGTGAAGCAAGATGAAAAAACACTCATACAGATAGAAAGATAGGCTGAGCAAATGATGGGGCCCAAGCTAACTAAATAGGACAGGATAGAAAAGCTGCTGTCTGCAATCCGCCAAAACCCTCTCAAAGCAAGAGCCAACAGACTGATAGGGAAAAAAGCCCTGAAGACGCTAGGCTTCAAAAGACTATATCAGTACTCAGGTATTTTCTGAAGACAGAGCAAAAAGGAATTCAGCTCACCCAGCAGGGAAAGGAAGAAATCCAGAAAAACAAGGCAAAACAAAACCTAAGCACAAATGCAAAAAGCAGAGAAGAAAACTTAGCTTTTGAGGAGCAGGAATCAGACTGGTCTCCAAGAATCCCTCAGAGAAATCACCCGCAAGGCAGAAGGGCGTGGGCTGCCTTATATCCAGTCAGCAATTCCAGTCACCCAGTCATCATCATTCTGCTCAGATGCTTTGTAATCAGCCTCACTACCTTCCTTCACCAGAAGAGGGAGTTCATCAGACCTCAATGGTGAAGGGGAAAATGAACTCACAACAGTGGTCCTTTTTTGACACAGTTGCAGATGACATTTGCTTTGTCAAATGCAAGCTGTGTCATCAGAGAGTCAAAAGAGGGAAAAATGTCAGCAACCTCAATACCACTAATATGTGGAAACATGTGCGGACCAAGCATGAGGTGGAGTTACACAGACACACTGAAGACGTAGGCCAATGTACAGCACCACCTACCACCTCTTCAGCTCGTGTTGGGGCCTCTTCCTCCAGCTCACACACAGCTGGTTCGGCTTCCTCACAGGATCGCCAAGGAAGAACCTCTGGCACTGTTGTCTGGAGACCCTGTGACATTCCACCCACAGCACCACGTTTCCAGTCATCCTCACACTCCCAGGCCACTCGACAGCCATCGGTAGCACAGGCATGGTATAAAAGGCGGCCATACTCGGCAAACCATCCCCGAGCGCAGCTTCTGAATGCTGGCATTGCCAAACTACTGGCACTTGAAATGCTCTCATTCAGGCTGGTGGAGACTGACACCTTCCTGGACTTCATGGCATTGGCAGTCCCACAATACACCATGCTCAGCCACTTTTATTTCAGCAGGCGAGCCGTCCCTGCCCTGCAGAAACATGTGGAGGGAAAAATAAAACATGCGCTACTAAACGCCGTTAGTAGCAATGTCCACCTGACCACTGATGCGTGGACCAGTAACCATGGACAGGGACGATACCTTTCCCTCACTGTCCATTGGGTCAATGTTGTGGAGCCGGGTACAGATCTGGAGAGTGGCGCTGAACGTGTTCTGCCAACTCCACGGGTTGCAGGAATCCAGTCTGTACACATAGACTCCTCCTCCTACTCAAGTTCCTCAGAAACAGCGCAGCAGGAGCCTGTTATGACCGATATGAGCACAGCCGTGGCCAAACGTCAACAGGCCATACTCAAATTAATTTCTTTGGGGAATAGAAGCCACACAGCGCAGGAGCTCTGGAATGCCATCAAGCAGGAGAGCGACGTGTGGTTTGTGCCAGCGAATCTCCAGCCGGGCTTGGTAGTGTGTGACAATGGCCGAAATCTGGTGGCAGCTCTTGGCCTAGGCAACCTCACTCACATCCCATGTCTGGCACATGTGCTGAACTTGGTCGTGCAGAGCTTTCTGAGGGACTATCCGGATCTTGATGCACTGCTGCACAAGGTCCGCATAGAGTGCGCTCACTTGCGGCGTTCCAGCACGGCAAGATCGCGCCTTGCTGCTCTGCAGCGCCGATTCCGCCTTCCGGAACATCGCATCATATGTGACCTACCCACCAGGTGGAATTCAACGTTACATAGGTTGGAGCGGTTGTGTGAGCAGCAGGCAGCAGTCATGGAGTACCAGCTGCATCAGGCGCAAACAAGTCGCACTGCGCCGGTCACACTTCAGCACCACTGAGTGGGCCTCTATGAAGGACATCTGCCTCGATTTACGTGCCTTCGATGATTCCACGCAGATGGCGAGTGCAGATGATGCACTAGTCAGCATGACTGTCCCCCTTATCTGCCTGCTTCAAAAAACACTGCAAGCACTAAGGGAGGAGGTTTTGGAAGAGGTGGAGGATGAGGAGTCCCAAATGCCATCTGCTTCTGGACAGTCTGCGCAACGTGGTTCCTCACAAAGGCCTAGGCAGGGGACACTTTGTGAGGAGGATGAGGAGGAGTCGATGGAGGAGGAAGACATCTCTCCAGAGGAGGGAGGTACACAAAGCTCTAGTCAGTATGTACAGCGAGGGTGGGGTGATGCAGAGCAGGCAGAGATCACGCCTCAAGCAGGGGACAGCGGTTCTTTGGCAGTTGGGAGTCTGCAGCACATGGTTAATTTCATGCTGCAGTGCCTGAGAAACGACCGACGCATCGCCCACATTCTCTACATGGCTGATTATTGGGTGTACACCCTCCTAGATCCTCGCTACCGGGACAACTTACAAAGCCTCATACCAACGTTGAACCGGGAGCGTAAACTGCGGGAGTACCAAGACACACTGATGCAGTCCATCATGTTTTACATTCCACCCGACAGCAGTGGTGCTAGTGCTTTACAAAGCAGCTCTGTGTGTCGAGGCAGTGGAGGAAACACGGCACAAAGAGGGAGCAGAGGCAGCGCCTCAGCACAAGGCAACACCACCATGGCCCAAATGTGGCAAAGTTTTGTGTGTCCGCCACAATTGTCTACACCATCACAGACGGCTCCAGTCAGCAGGAGGCAACGTTTCTGTCAGATGGTGACAGATTACATGTCTTGCCCTGTCAGTGTACTCCCAGATGGCTCTTCCCCCTTCAAGTTTTGGGTCTCTAAGCTGGATACATGGCCAGAGCTTAGCCAGTATGCATTGGAGGTGCTGGCTTGCCCTGCTGCCAGTGTATTATCGGAACGCGTCTTTAGTGCCGTAGGTGGTGTACTAACAGACTGTTGTGTTATGAGCTCAATTTCTCCTTCACCTTTGATGTCCGATGAACTCCCTCTGCTGGTGAAAGGAGGTAGTGAAATTGATTTGGATGGGAAAAACCTGTCATCTGAACAGGTGGAGTGTGATTGGACATCCGGAATCTCTGAGTGGATATAAGGCCGCCGACGCCCTGCTGGGTTGCTGGTGATCCTCTCTGCTCTGAGCTCTGGCCTCCAGTTTAGTCCTGTTTACTAAAGCTAAATTTGTGCTCTGCTATCGTTCCATGAGATTTTGTCTGGTTTACTTAGTTTTTGTGTTCAGCCAGCCCTGGTTGGGACTGGCTGATCTCCATTTTTTGTTTCTGATCAGTTGATCTCTTTGCTCTGTTTTCAGAATATACCTGAATGTTGATATAGTGATTTTGAAGTCTAGTGACTTCAGGGCCTTTTCTATCAGATGTGTTGGACATTATTTTTGGCAGGGTTTTTGCGTGATTGCAGACAGTTGCCTTTCTTTCCTGTCCTATCTAGTTAGTGAGGGCCCCATCATTTGCTCAGCCTGTCTTTCTGTCTGTGTTTGTGTTTTCATCTGTTTTCACCGTCAATACATGTTGGGGGCTGTCTATTGCTTTGGGGTCTGCTCTGGGGCAGTTTAGATACCCCTTTCTTTCTTTAGGTTTATTTAGTTCTCCGGCTGTGAACGAGGTGTCTAGGACCACAATAGGAACACCCAACGGCTACTGTTAGTTGTTGTGAATAGGATCAGGGGTCTGCAATCCGCTAGCTACCAACCTCTCCGGTTTTCTGGACTTAGCTTGTATTTTTGTTTTTTCCTCCTCCGGTGACTCATTCATAACAGAATCACCAGCCATACCGCAGATTCTAGGGTACTCAATAGCAGGAAAGAATTGAAAAAAAAAAAAAAGTGTCAGAATTTTTTTTTTCAATGTATATTTTTTCCTCTTTTTCTCTGGGGCCGTAGGAAGAATTTTTTCTTAATGGAGATTAAGCAATTGTCTGATCGTGTGGAGCAGCTGGCTGCTGAAGTGCGGGGAATTTCCACGTATCTTGCTCATTCACATGCTGCTGAACCAAAGATTCCTACTCCTGATGTGTTTTTTGAGGATCGGTCTAAATTTTTGAATTTTAAGAATAATTGTAAATTATTTCTTGCCTTGAAGCCTAACTCATCGGGGAGCTCTGCGCAGCAGGTTAAAATTGTCATCTCTTTGCTGCGCGGCGATCCCCTGGATTGGGCGTTTTCTTTGACACCTGATGATCCTATTCTAACTAATGTGGATGCATTTTTTCAAGCCTTGGGGTTGTTGTATGATGAACCTAATGGTATTGATCAAGCTGAGAAAGCCCTGTTGGCATTGAGCCAGGGTCAGGATTCTGCAGAGTTATACTGTCAAAAATTCCGAAAGTGGGCGGTCCTTACCACCTGGAATGATGGTGCCTTGACAGCTCTCTTTCGGAAGGGTTTGTCAGAAACCGTAAAAGATACTATGGTGGGATTTCCTGTTCCCTCTGGTCTTGACGATTCTATGTCATTAGCCATTCAGGTCGATCGGCGTTTATGTGAACGTAAAAGTACACGAGACATGTTGCCACCTGTTGAACAAATGTCTGAACCTATGCAATGTGATAGAGTTTTGTCTAGGGCGCAACTTCAGGAGTTCAGATGGAGTAATAAGCTGTGTTTTTTCTGTGGAGATGCCTCTCATATTGTTTCTGTCTGCCCTAAACGAGAGAAACGTTTTGCACACACATTTGCTGTGGGTGGTGTACAACCTAAGTTTCTTCTGGCAATTACTCTGATCTGCTCCCTGTCCACATTTTCCGCTAAGGCTTTTGTGGATTCAGGAGCGGCTCTGAACCTGATGGACTTGGATTTTGCTAAACATTGTGGGTTTCCTATGACACCTCTGCGGACGCCTATCCCTTTGAGGGGTATTGATGATACTCCTTTGGAGAAGAATAAACCTCAGTTTTGGACCCAGGTGGTAATGCGGGTCGCCCCAGACCATGAAGAAAATTGCAGATTTTTGGTGTTGCATAATTTGCATGATACCATTGTTCTGGGATTTCCCTGGTTGCAAATTCATAATCCAGTTTTGGATTGGAAATCTGTGTCTGTGGTGAGTTGGGGTTATCGGTGTGCTCTTGGTGATGCTCCTGTTTTCTCCACCTCTCCCCAGTCGCATGATGTTCCTGACTATTTGGCTGATTTTTATGATGTATTTAGTGGGAATAAGTCTGCGTCTTTGCCTCCTCATAGGAGTTATAACTGTGCAATTGAGCTGAGCCCTGGGTGTAAATTTCCCAAGGGTCGACTTTTCAATTTATCTGTACCCGAGCATGAGGCTATGCAATCTTATATTAAGGAGTCATTGGAGAAGGGTCATATTAGACCATCCTCTTCACCCTTGGGTGCTGTTTTTTTTTTCGTGGCCAAGAAAGATGGTTCATTAAGGCCTTGTATTGACTATCGTTCACTCAACAAAATTACTGTTAAATATCAGTATCCGTTACCCCTGATTTCTGATCTATTCTCCAGAGTTAAAGGTGCTTGCTGGTTTACCAAGCTTGACCTCAGGGGGGCGTATAATCTTATTCGCATTAAGCATGGGGATGAATGGAAGACGGCGTTTAATACTCCGGAGGGATATTTTGAGTACCTGATGATGCCTTTTGGGTTCACTAATGCCCCTTCTGTCTTCCAGTGCTTCATGAATGATATTTTCCGAGACTTTGTGGATAAATTTTTGATCATCTATCTGGATGATATTTTGATCTTTTCCAGGGATTGGGACTCTCATGTGGAACATGTTCGGACTGTGTTCCGGATTTTGAGGGAGAATTCCCTGTATGTTAAGGGATCGAAATGCCTTTTTGGTGTACAGAGTATTTCATTTTTATGATTTATTTTGTCTCCGTCAACTATTGAAATGGACCCGGCCAAGGTACAGGCCATTTATGATTGGGTTCAGCCCACTTCTTTGAAGGCCCTCCAGAAGTTTTTGGGTTTTGCTAATTTTTATCGTAAATTTATAGCTAATTTTTCTGGGATTGCCAAACCATTGACTGATTTGACTAAGAAGGGTGCTGATGTGCTGAATTGGTCTCCAGAGGCTGTTTCTTCCTTTCAGGAGCTTAAGCGGAGGTTCACTTCTGCTCCGGTTTTGCGGCAACCTGATGTCTCACTCCCGTTTCAGGTAGAGGTGGACGCTTCTCAGATTGGTGCTGGAGCTGTTTTGTCCCAAAAAGATCCGGTAACATCTAAAATGAATTCCTGTGCTTTCTTTTCCCGATTGTTCTCCCCATCCGAAGGCAACTATGATGTGGGGAATCGGGAACTGTTAGCCATGAAATGGGCATTTGAGGAGTGGAGACATGGGTTGGAGGGAGCTAAACATCAAGTCGTGGTCCTTACTGACCACAAGAATTTGATTTAACTTGAGTCGGCCAAATGCTTGAATCCTAGACAGGCTAGGTGGGCCTTGTTTTTCACACGTTTTGATTTTGTGGTCTCTTTTCTTCCGGGCACTAAGAATGTCAAGGCAGACGCCCTCTCTAGGAGTTTCTTTGCTGATTCTCCTATTGTGACCAAGCCTGCTACCATCTTAGGTGAGGGGGTAGTTCTTTCTGCCATCTCGCCCGATTTGAGACGTGCTCTGGAAGAGTTACAGGAGGACAAACCTGAGCGTTGTCCCATTGGAAAATTTGTATGTTCCTGACCAGTGGAGGAAGAGAGTAATATCTGAAGTTCATTGCTCCGCATTGGCTGGTCATCCAGGTATTTTTGGTACTAGAGATTTGGGGAGTCGGTCTTTTTGGTGGCCCGCCTTGTCTCGTGATGTCTGGAATTTTGTGTAGTCCTGTGGGACTTGCTCCCGGTCTAAACCTTGTTCTCGCTCTATTGGGTTATGATGCCTTTGCCGGTGCGCAGGAGGCCATGGACCCATATTTCAATGGATTTTATTTCTGATATGCCTGTCTCTCAGAGAATGACTGTTATTTGGGTGATTTGTGATAGATTCTCTAAGATGGTCCATCTTGTACCACTCACTAAGTTGCTATCTTCCTCAGAGTTGGTGCCCTTGTTTTTGCAACAGGTGGTTCGCTTTCATGGGATTCCTGAGAACATTGTGTCTGACAGAGAAGTTCAGTTTGTTTCTAGATTTTGGAGGACTTTTTGTTCCAAGCTGGGAATTCAGTTGTCCTTCTCCTCTGCGTTTCACCCTCAGACCAATGGGCAGACGGAGAGAACAAACCAGACTTTGGAGTCTTATTTGAGATGTTTTATTTCTGCTGATCAGGATGATTGGGTTTCATTTTTGCCATTGGCCAAATTTGCTTTAAATAATAGAGCTAGTTCTGCCACTTTGATGTCACTTTTTTTTGTAACTTTGGGTTTCATCCTCGATTCTCTTCAGGGCAGGTGGAGTCTTCTGCCTGCCCAGGTGTTGAGACTGTGGTGGAAAGAATGCACCAGATTTGGGACCAAGTGGTGGATAAGTTGTCTCTCTCCCAGGAAATGGCCCACCAGTTTTCCAACCGGCATAGGACCATTGGTCCCCGGTTTAAGGTGGGTGATATGGTTTGGTTGTCATCAAAGAATATCTCTATGAAGGTGGCTTCTCCAAAGTTTAAACCTAGATTTATTGGACCTTACAAGATTTTGGAGATTCTTAATCCGGTCTCTTTTCGATTGGCTCTTCCTGTTACTTTCAAAATCCATAATGTGTTTCATAAGTCTCTGTTGAAGAGGTTTGTTGAGCCAGTAGTTCCTGTGGTGGCACCTCCTGACCCTGTATTGGTTGAAGGTAATGTGGAATATGAGGTTGAGAAGATACTGGATTCTCGTCTGGCTAGACGGAGACTCCAGTATTTGGTTAAGTGGAAGGGTTATGGCCAGGAGGATAATTCTTGGGTCTCTGCATCCGATATTCATGCCGAAAGATTGGTTCGTGCTTTTCATCGGGCCCATCCAGATCGCCCTGGTGGCGTGGATGAGGGTTCGGTGACCCCTCCTCAAGGGGGAGGTACTATTATGAGCTCAATTTCTCCTTCACCTTTAATGTTCGATGAACTCCCTCTGCTGGTGAAAAGAGGTAGTGAAATTGATTTGGATAGGAAAAACCTGTCATCTGAACAGGTGGAGTGTGATTGGACATCCGGAATCTCTGAGTGGATATAAGGCCGCCGACGCCCTGCTGGGTTGCTGGTGATCCTCTCTGCTCTGAGCTCTGGCCTCCAGTTTAGTCCTGTCTACTAAAGCTAAGTTTTTGCTCTGCTATTGTTCCATGAGATTTTGTCTGGTTTACTTAGTGTTTGTGTTCAGCCAGCCCTGGTTGGGACTGGCTGAACTCCATTTTTTATTTCTGATCAGTTGATCTCTTTGCTCTGTTTTCAGAATATACCTGAGTGCTGATATAGTGATTTTGAAGTCTAGTGACTTCAGGGCCTTTTCTATCAGACGTGTTGGACATTATTTTTGGCAGGGTTTTTGCGTGATTGCAGACAGTTGCTATTCTTTCCTGTCCTATCTAGTTAGTGAAGGCCCCATCGTTTGCTCAGCCTGTCTTTCTGTCTGTGTTTGTGTTTTCATCTGTTTTCACCGTCAATACATGTTGGGGGCTGTCTATTGCTTTGGGGTCTGCTCTGGGGCAGTTTAGATTTCCTCTTTCTTTCTTTAGGTTTATTTAGTTCTCCGGCTGTGAACGAGGTGTCTAGGTCCACCGTAGGAACACCCCATGGCTACTGTTAGTTGTTGTGAATAGGATCAGGGGTCTGCAATCCGCTAGCTACCAACCTCTCCGGTTTTCTGGAATTAGCTTGTATTTTTGTTTTTCCTCCTCCAGTGACTCATTCATAACACCGCCGCACGCGACTATCTTCTGATAACGTCGACCGGCTTACTTTTCTGAAAATGAACAAGGCCTGGATCTCTCCAGAATTTGCCAGTCCTCTTCCCGACTAAATAATTGGTTGGCAACTTTATCCAGGTCTCCTGGTTTGTTCATGTTTCTACCACCTGAACTATAATCCCTGGGCTTCAACACAGCCAGTTGTCGCTCAGATGTATCGTCTGCACAGAGAAAAAACACACTAGCTCCTGTGTTAGTGGGGTTCAGTAACGACAGCTGCTCCCCTGCTGTGTGGACAGCAAAGTCTTCTGCTCCATCCACATTAAAACTCCTACTGATTTTTAACCGTGCTCCACTTAGGCCTCTGGCTCCACTGTCTCTAGTATTTCCCCTGGCCTCCAACCCCACCTGTTACAGCTCTGAAGTGGCGTCTGCACAATCCACACTTGTTCCTGTGTTACTTGGGCTCAGTCACGTCAGTTGATCCCCTGATGTGTGTCCGGCAAGGTCTTCTGCTCTGTCCACATTCCCACTAGTAGTGTAAATGAGGACAGAGCAGGAGACCTTGCCAGACACACATCAGGGAATCACCTGACGGGACTGAGCCCCAGTAACACAGGAACAAGTGTGGATTGTGCTGACGCCACTTCAGAGCTGTAACTGGCGGGGTTGGAGGCCAGGGGAAATACTAGAGACAGTGGAGCCAGAGGTCTAAGTGGAGCACGGTTACAATCAGTTGTAGCCTACAACCTCTAGAAAACCAGCTGCAAGTTGGCCTCCGCCTGCTGGATGCCTCATGCTGAGCTCCAACAACGCCTGTTGGTGTTCAGAAGTGCCATCTTCACAGAGAAAAACACACTAGCTCCTGTGTTAGTTGGGTTCAGTAATGCCAGCTGTTCCCCTGCTGTGTAGACGGCAATGTCTCCTGCTGCCTCCACATGCCAACAACATCAGGCCTCAGCCTGCTCCATGCCTCATCCTGGGCTCCAACAACGCCAGTTCGTGTTCAGAAGTGCCGTCTTCACAGAGAAAAACACAGTAGCTCATGTGTTAGTGGGGTTCAGTAACGCCAGCTGCTCCCCTGCTGTGTAGACGGCAATGTCTCCTGCTGACTCCACATGCCCAAAACATCAGGCCTCAGCCTGCTCCCTGCCTCAACCTGGGCCCCAACAACGCCAGTTGGTGTTCAGAAGTGTCATCTTCCCAGAGAAAAACACACTAGCTCCTGTGTTAGTGGGGTTCAGTAACACCAGCTGTTCCCCTGCTGTGTAGACGGCAATGTCTCCTGCTGACTCCACATGCCCAAAACATCAGGCCTCAGGCTGCTCCATGCTTCAACTTGGGCTTCAGCAACGCCAGTTGGTGTTCAGAAGTGTCGTCTTCCCAGAGAAAAACACACTAGCTCCTGTCTTAGTGGGGTTCAGTAATGCCAGCTGTTCCCCTGCTGTGTAGACGGCAAAGTCTCCTGCTGCCTCCACATGCCAACAACATCAGGCCTCAGCCTGCTCCATGATTCATCCTGGGCTCCAACAACGCCAGTTGGTGATCAGAAGTGCCGTCTTCACAGAGAAAAACACACTAGCTCCTGTGTTAGTGGGGTTCAGTAATGCCAGCTGTTCCCCTGCTGTGTAGACGGCAAAGTCTCCTGCTGCCTCCACATGCCAACAACATCAGGCCTCAGCCTGCTCCATGTCTCATACTGGGCTCCAACAACGCCAGTTGGTGTTCAGAAGTGCCATCTTCACAGAGAACAACACACTAGCTCCTGTGTTAGTGGGGTTCAGTAATGCCAGCTGTTCCCCTGCTGTGTAGACGGCAATGTCTCCTGTTGCCTCCACATGCCAACAACATCAGGCCTCAGCCTGCTCCATGCCTCATCCTGGGCTCCAACAACGTCAGTTGGTGTTCAGAAGTGCCGTCTTCCCAGAGAAAAACAGACTAGCTCCTGTGTTAGTGGGGTTCAGTAACGCCAGATGCTCCCCTGCTGTGTAGACGGCAAAGTCTCCTGCTGCCTCCACATGCCAACAACATCAGGCCTCAGCCTGCTCCATGCCTCATCCTGGGCTCCAACAACGCCAGTTGGTGTTCAGAAGTGCAGTCTTCACAGAGAAAAACACACTAGCTCCTGTGTTAGTGGGGTTCAGTAACGCCAGCTGTTCCCCTGCTGTGTAGACGGCAATGTCTCCTGCTGACTCCACATGCCTAAAACATCAGACCTCAGCCTGCTCCATGCCTCAACCTGGGCTTCAGCAACGCCAGTTGGTGTTCAGAAGTGTCGTCTTCACAGAGAAAAACACACTAGCTCCTGTCTTAGTGGGGTTCAGTAATGTCAGCTGTTCCCCTGCTGTGTAGACGGCAAAGTCTCCTGCTGCCTCCACATGCCAACAACATCAGGCCTCAGCCTGCTCCATGATTCATCCTGGGCTCCAACAACGCCAGATGATGTTCAGAAGTGCCGTCTTCCCAGAGAAAAACACACTAGCTCCTGTGTTAGTGGGGTTTAGTAACGCCAGCTGCTCCCTTGCTGTGTAGACGGAAATGTCTCATGCTGACTCCACATGCCCAAAAAATCAGGCCTCAGCCTGCTCCCTGCCTCAACCTGGGCCCCAACAACGCCAGTTGGTGTTCAGAAGTGTCATCTTCCCAGAGAAAAACACACTAGCTCCTGTGTTAGTGGGGTTCAGTAACACCAGCTGTTCCCCTGCTGTGTAGACGGCAATGTCTCCTGCTGACTCCACATGCCCAAAACATCAGGCCTCAGCCTGCTCCATGCCTCAACCTGGGCTTCAGCAACGCCAGTTGGTGTTCAGAAGTGTCGTCTTCCCAGAGAAAAACACACTAGCTCCTGTGTTAGTGGGGTTCAGTAATGCCAGCTGTTCCCCTGCTGTGTAGACGGCAAAGTCTCCTGCTGCCTCCACATGCCAACAACATCAGGCCTCAGCCTGCTCCATGTCTCATACTGGGCTCCAACAACGCCTGTTGGTGTTCAGAAGTGCCATCTTCACAGAGAACAACACACTAGCTCCTGTGTAAGTGGGGTTCAGTAATGCCAGCTGTTCCCCTGCTGTGTAGACGGCAATGTCTCCTGTTGCCTCCACATGCCAACAACATCAGGCCTCAGCCTGCTCCATGCCTCATCCTGGGCTCCAATAACACCAGTTGGTGTTCAGAAGTGCCGTCTTCCCAGAGAAAAACACACTAGCTCCTGTGTTAGTGGGGTTCAGTAACGCCAGCTGCTCCCCTGCTGTGTAGATGGCAATGTCTCATGCTGACTCCACATGCCAACAACATCAGGCCTCAGCCTGCTCCATGTCTCATACTGGGCTCCAACAACGCCAGTTGGTGTTCAGAAGTGCCATCTTCACAGAGAACAACACACTAGCTCCTGTGTAAGTGGGGTTCAGTAATGCCAGCTGTTCCCCTGCTGTGTAGACGGCAAAGTCTCCTGCTGACTCCACATGCCAACATCAGGCCTCAGCCTGCTCCATGATTCATCCTGGGCCCCAACAACGCCAGTTGGTGTTCAGAAGTGTCATCTTCCCAGAGAAAAACACACTAGCTCCTGTGTTAGTGGGGTTCAGTAACACCAGCTGTTCCCCTGCTGTGTAGACGGAAAAGTCTCCTGCTGCCTCCACATGCCAACAACATCAGGCCTCAGCCTGCTCCATGTCTCATACTGGGCTCCAACAACGCCAGTTGGTGTTCAGAAGTGCCATCTTCACAGAGAACAACACACTAGCTCCTGTGTAAGTGGGGTTCAGTAATGCCAGCTGTTCCCCTGCTGTGTAGACGGCAAAGTCTCCTGCTGACTCCACATGCCAACATCAGGCCTCAGCCTGCTCCATGATTCATCCTGGGCCCCAACAACGCCAGTTGGTGTTCAGAAGTGTCATCTTCCCAGAGAAAAACACACTAGCTCCTGTGTTAGTGGGGTTCAGTAATGCCAGCTGTTCCCCTGCTGTGTAGACGGCAAAGTCTCCTGCTGCCTTCACATGCCAACAACATCAGGCCTCAGCCTGCTCCATGATTCATCCTGGGCTCCAACAACGCCAGTTGGTGTTCAGAAGTGCCGTCTTCACAGAGAAAAACACACTAGCTCCTGTGTTAGTGGGGTTCAGTAATGCCAGCTGTTCCCCTGCTGTGTAGACGGCAAAGTCTCCTGCTGCCTCCACATGCCAACAACATCAGGCCTCAGCCTGCTCCATGCCTCATCCTGGGCTCCAACAACGCCAGTTGGTGTTCAGAAGTGCAGTCTTCACAGAGAAAAACACACTAGCTCCTGTGTTAGTGGGGTTCAGTAATGCCAGCTGTTCCCCTGCTGTGTAGACGGCAAAGTCTCCTGCTGCCTCCACATGCCAACAACATCAGGCCTCAGCCTGCTCCATGATTCATCCTGGGCTCCAACAACGCCAGTTGGCATTCAGAAGTGTCGTCTTCCCAGAGAAAAACACACTAGCTCCTGTGTTAGTGGGGTTCAGTAATGCCAGCTGTTCCCCTGCTGTGTAGACGGCAAAGTCTCCTGCTGCCTCCACATGCCAACAACATCAGGCCTCAGCCTGCTCCATGATTCATCCTGGGCTCCAACAACGCCAGTTGGTGTTCAGAAGTGCCGTCTTCACAGAGAAAAACACATTAGTTCCTGTGTTAGTGGGGTTCAGTAATGCCAGCTGTTCCCCTGCTGTGTAGACTGCAAAGTCTCCTGCTGCCTCCACATGCCAACAACATCAGGCCTCAGCCTGCTCCATGCCTCATACTGGGCTCCAACAACGCCAGTTGGTGTTCAGAAGTGCCATCTTCACAGAGAAAAACACATTAGCTCCTGTGTAAGTGGGGTTCAGTAATGCCAGCTGTTCCCCTGCTGTGTAGACGGCAATGTCTCTTGCTGCCTCCACATGCCAACAACATCAGGCCTCAGCCTGCTCGATGCCTCATCCTGGGCTCCAACAACGCCAGTTGGTGTTCAGAAGTGCCGTCTTCCCAGAGAAAAACACACTAGCTCCTGTGTTAGTGGGGTTCAGTAACGCCAGCTGCTCCCCTGCTGTGTAGACGGCAATGTCTCCTGCTGACTCCACATGCCCAAAACATCAGGCCTCAGCCTGCTCCCTGCCTCATCCTGGGCTCCAACAACGCCAGTTGGTGTTCAGAAGTGCAGTCTTCACAGAGAAAAACACACTAGCTCCTGTGTTAGTGGGGTTCAGTAACGCCAGCTGTTCCCCTGCTGTGTAGACGGCAATGTCTCCTGCTGACTCCACATGCCTAAAACATCAGACCTCAGCCTGCTCCATGCCTCAACCTGGGC
This sequence comes from Dendrobates tinctorius, assembly GCF_039654945.1. Lineage (NCBI taxonomy): Eukaryota > Metazoa > Chordata > Amphibia > Anura > Dendrobatidae > Dendrobates > Dendrobates tinctorius. Next base: position 13,736,441 of record NW_027361797.1, on the reverse strand, counting down.
TTCAGCAACGCCAGTTGGTGTTCAGAAGTGTCGTCTTCACAGAGAAAAACACACTAGCTCCTGTCTTAGTGGGGTTCAGTAATGTCAGCTGTTCCCCTGCTGTGTAGACGGCAAAGTCTCCTGCTGCCTCCACATGCCAACAACATCAGGCCTCAGCCTGCTCCATGATTCATCCTGGGCTCCAACAACGCCAGTTGGTGTTCAGAAGTGCCGTCTTCCCAGAGAAAAACACACTAGCTCCTGTGTTAGTGGGGTTTAGTAACGCCAGCTGCTCCCTTGCTGTGTAGACGGAAATGTCTCATGCTGACTCCACATGCCCAAAAAATCAGGCCTCAGCCTGCTCCCTGCCTCAACCTGGGCCCCAACAACGCCAGTTGGTGTTCAGAAGTGTCATCTTCCCAGAGAAAAACACACTAGCTCCTGTGTTAGTGGGGTTCAGTAACACCAGCTGTTCCCCTGCTGTGTAGACGGCAATGTCTCCTGCTGACTCCACATGCCCAAAACATCAGGCCTCAGCCTGCTCCATGCCTCAACCTGGGCTTCAGCAACGCCAGTTGGTGTTCAGAAGTGTCGTCTTCCCAGAGAAAAACACACTAGCTCCTGTGTTAGTGGGGTTCAGTAATGCCAGCTGTTCCCCTGCTGTGTAGACGGCAAAGTCTCCTGCTGCCTCCACATGCCAACAACATCAGGCCTCAGCCTGCTCCATGTCTCATACTGGGCTCCAACAACGCCTGTTGGTGTTCAGAAGTGCCATCTTCACAGAGAACAACACACTAGCTCCTGTGTAAGTGGGGTTCAGTAATGCCAGCTGTTCCCCTGCTGTGTAGACGGCAATGTCTCCTGTTGCCTCCACATGCCAACAACATCAGGCCTCAGCCTGCTCCATGCCTCATCCTGGGCTCCAATAACGCCAGTTGGTGTTCAGAAGTGCCGTCTTCCCAGAGAAAAACACACTAGCTCCTGTGTTAGTGGGGTTCAGTAACGCCAGCTGCTCCCCTGCTGTGTAGATGGCAATGTCTCATGCTGACTCCACATGCCCAAAACATCAGGCCTCAGCCTGCTCCCTGCCTCAACCTGGGCCCCAACAACGCCAGTTGGTGTTCAGAAGTGTCATCTTCCCAGAGAAAAACACACTAGCTCCTGTGTTAGTGGGGTTCAGTAACACCAGCTGTTCCCCTGCTGTGTAGACGGAAAAGTCTCCTGCTGCCTCCACATGCCAACAACATCAGGCCTCAGCCTGCTCCATGTCTCATACTGGGCTCCAACAACGCCAGTTGGTGTTCAGAAGTGCCATCTTCACAGAGAACAACACACTAGCTCCTGTGTAAGTGGGGTTCAGTAATGCCAGCTGTTCCCCTGCTGTGTAGACGGCAAAGTCTCCTGCTGACTCCACATGCCAACATCAGGCCTCAGCCTGCTCCATGATTCTTCCTGGGCCCCAACAACGCCAGTTGGTGTTCAGAAGTGTCATCTTCCCAGAGAAAAACACACTAGCTCCTGTGTTAGTGGGGTTCAGTAATGCCAGCTGTTCCCCTGCTGTGTAGACGGCAAAGTCTCCTGCTGCCTTCACATGCCAACAACATCAGGCCTCAGCCTGCTCCATGATTCATCCTGGGCTCCAACAACGCCAGTTGGTGTTCAGAAGTGCCGTCTTCACAGAGAAAAACACACTAGCTCCTGTGTTAGTGGGGTTCAGTAATGCCAGCTGTTCCCCTGCTGTGTAGACGGCAAAGTCTCCTGCTGCCTCCACATGCCAACAACATCAGGCCTCAGCCTGCTCCATGCCTCATCCTGGGCTCCAACAACGCCAGTTGGTGTTCAGAAGTGCAGTCTTCACAGAGAAAAACACACTAGCTCCTGTGTTAGTGGGGTTCAGTAATGCCAGCTGTTCCCCTGCTGTATAGACGGCAAAGTCTCCTGCTGCCTCCACATGCCAACAACATCAGGCCTCAGCCTGCTCCATGATTCATCCTGGGCTCCAACAACGCCAGTTGGCATTCAGAAGTGTCGTCTTCCCAGAGAAAAACACACTAGCTCCTGTGTTAGTGGGGTTCAGTAATGCCAGCTGTTCCCCTGCTGTGTAGACGGCAAAGTCTCCTGCTGCCTCCACATGCCAACAACATCAGGCCTCAGCCTGCTCCATGATTCATCCTGGGCTCCAACAACGCCAGTTGGTGTTCAGAAGTGCCGTCTTCACAGAGAAAAACACATTAGTTCCTGTGTTAGTGGGGTTCAGTAATGCCAGCTGTTCCCCTGCTGTGTAGACTGCAAAGTCTCCTGCTGCCTCCACATGCCAACAACATCAGGCCTCAGCCTGCTCCATGCCTCATACTGGGCTCCAACAACGCCAGTTGGTGTTCAGAAGTGCCATCTTCACAGAGAAAAACACATTAGCTCCTGTGTAAGTGGGGTTCAGTAATGCCAGCTGTTCCCCTGCTGTGTAGACGGCAATGTCTCTTGCTGCCTCCACATGCCAACAACATCAGGCCTCAGCCTGCTCGATGCCTCATCCTGGGCTCCAACAACGCCAGTTGGTGTTCAGAAGTGCCGTCTTCCCAGAGAAAAACACACTAGCTCCTGTGTTAGTGGGGTTCAGTAACGCCAGCTGCTCCCCTGCTGTGTAGACGGCAATGTCTCCTGCTGACTCCACATGCCCAAAACATCAGGCCTCAGCCTGCTCCCTGCCTCATCCTGGGCTCCAACAACGCCAGTTGGTGTTCAGAAGTGCAGTCTTCACAGAGAAAAACACACTAGCTCCTGTGTTAGTGGGGTTCAGTAACGCCAGCTGTTCCCCTGCTGTGTAGACGGCAATGTCTCCTGCTGACTCCACATGCCTAAAACATCAGACCTCAGCCTGCTCCATGCCTCAACCTGGGCTTCAGCAACGCCAGTTGGTGTTCAGAAGTGTCGTCTTCACAGAGAAAAACACACTAGCTCCTGTCTTAGTGGGGTTCAGTAATGTCAGCTGTTCCCCTGCTGTGTAGACGGCAAAGTCTCCTGCTGCCTCCACATGCCAACAACATCAGGCCTCAGCCTGCTCCATGATTCATCCTGGGCTCCAACAACGCCAGTTGGTGTTCAGAAGTGCCGTCTTCCCAGAGAAAAACACACTAGCTCCTGTGTTAGTGGGGTTTAGTAACGCCAGCTGCTCCCTTGCTGTGTAGACGGAAATGTCTCATGCTGACTCCACATGCCCAAAAAAATCAGGCCTCAGCCTGCTCCCTGCCTCAACCTGGGCCCCAACAACGCCAGTTGGTGTTCAGAAGTGTCATCTTCCCAGAGAAAAACACACTAGCTCCTGTGTTGGTGGGGTTCAGTAACACCAGCTGTTCCCCTGCTGTGTAGACGGCAATGTCTCCTGCTGACTCCACATGCCCAAAACATCAGGCCTCAGCCTGCTCCATGCCTCAACCTGGGCTTCAGCAACGCCAGTTGGTGTTCAGAAGTGTCGTCTTCCCAGAGAAAAACACACTAGCTCCTGTGTTAGTGGGGTTCAGTAATGCCAGCTGTTCCCCTGCTGTGTAGACGGCAAAGTCTCCTGCTGCCTCCACATGCCAACAACATCAGGCCTCAGCCTGCTCCATGTCTCATACTGGGCTCCAACAACGCCTGTTGGTGTTCAGAAGTGCCATCTTCACAGAGAACAACACACTAGCTCCTGTGTAAGTGGGGTTCAGTAATGCCAGCTGTTCCCCTGCTGTGTAGACGGCAATGTCTCCTGTTGCCTCCACATGCCAACAACATCAGGCCTCAGCCTGCTCCATGCCTCATCCTGGATTCCAATAACGCCAGTTGGTGTTCAGAAGTGCCGTCTTCCCAGAGAAAAACACACTAGCTCCTGTGTTAGTGGGGTTCAGTAACGCCAGCTGCTCCCCTGCTGTGTAGATGGCAATGTCTCATGCTGACTCCACATGCCCAAAACATCAGGCCTCAGCCTGCTCCCTGCCTCAACCTGGGCCCCAACAACGCCAGTTGGTGTTCAGAAGTGTCATCTTCCCAGAGAAAAACACACTAGCTCCTGTGTTAGTGGGGTTCAGTAACACCAGCTGTTCCCCTGCTGTGTAGACGGAAAAGTCTCCTGCTGCCTCCACATGCCAACAACATCAGGCCTCAGCCTGCTCCATGTCTCATACTGGGCTCCAACAACGCCAGTTGGTGTTCAGAAGTGCCATCTTCACAGAGAACAACACACTAGCTCCTGTGTAAGTGGGGTTCAGTAATGCCAGCTGTTCCCCTGCTGTGTAGACGGCAATGTCTCCTGCTGACTCCACATGCCAACATCAGGCCTCAGCCTGCTCCATGATTCATCCTGGGCCCCAACAATGCCAGTTGGTGTTCAGAAGTGTCATCTTCCCAGAGAAAAACACACTAGCTCCTGTGTTAGTGGGGTTCAGTAATGCCAGCTGTTCCCCTGCTGTGTAGACGGCAAAGTCTCCTGCTGCCTTCACATGCCAACAACATCAGGCCTCAGCCTGCTCCATGATTCATCCTGGGCTCTAACAACGCCAGTTGGTGTTCAGAAGTGCCGTCTTCACAGAGAAAAACACACTAGCTCCTGTGTTAGTGGGGTTCAGTAATGCCAGCTGTTCCCCTGCTGTGTAGACGGCAAAGTCTCCTGCTGCCTCCACATGCCAACAACATCAGGCCTCAGCCTGCTCCATGCCTCATCCTGGGCTCCAACAACGCCAGTTGGTGTTCAGAAGTGCAGTCTTCACAGAGAAAAACACACTAGCTCCTGTGTTAGTGGGGTTCAGTAATGCCAGCTGTTCCCCTGCTGTGTAGACGGCAAAGTCTCCTGCTGCCTCCACATGCCAACAACATCAGGCCTCAGCCTGCTCCATGATTCATCCTGGGCTCCAACAACGCCAGTTGGCATTCAGAAGTGTCGTCTTCCCAGAGAAAAACACACTAGCTCCTGTGTTAGTGGGGTTCAGTAATGCCAGCTGTTCCCCTGCTGTGTAGACGGCAAAGTCTCCTGCTGCCTCCACATGCCAACAACATCAGGCCTCAGCCTGCTCCATGATTCATCCTGGGCTCCAACAACGCCAGTTGGTATTCAGAAGTGCCGTCTTCACAGAGAAAAACACATTAGTTCCTGTGTTAGTGGGGTTCAGTAATGCCAGCTGTTCCCCTGCTGTGTAGACGGCAAAGTCTCCTGCTGCCTCCACATGCCAACAACATCAGGCCTCAGCCTGCTCCATGCCTCATACTGGGCTCCAACAACGCCAGTTGGTGTTCAGAAGTGCCATCTTCACAGAGAAAAACACATTAGCTCCTGTGTAAGTGGGGTTCAGTAATGCCAGCTGTTCCCCTGCTGTGTAGACGGCAATGTCTCTTGCTGCCTCCACATGCCAACAACATCAGGCCTCAGCCTGCTCGATGCCTCATCCTGGGCTCCAACAACGCCAGTTGGTGTTCAGAAGTGCCGTCTTCCCAGAGAAAAACACACTAGCTCCTGTGTTAGTGGGGTTCAGTAACGCCAGCTGCTCCCCTGCTGTGTAGACGGCAATGTCTCCTGCTGACTCCACATGCCCAAAACATCAGGCCTCAGCCTGCTCCCTGCCTCAACCTGGGCTCCAACAACGCCAGTTGGTGTTCAGAAGTGCCGTCTTCACAGAGAAAAACACACTAGCTCCTGTGTTAGTGGGGTTCAGTAATGCCAGCTGTTCCCCTGCTGTGTAGACGGCAAAGTCTCTTGCTGCCTCCACATGCCAACAACATCAGGCCTCAACCTGCTCCATGCCTCATCCTGGGCTCCAACAACGCCAGTTGGTGTTCAGAAGTAATAATAATTATAATAATCTTTATTTTTATATAGCGCTAACATATTCCGCAGCGCTTTACAGTTTGCACACATTTCATCACTGTCCCCGATGGGGCTCACAATCTAAATTCCCTATCAGTATGTCTTTGGAGAAGTGCCGTCTTCCCAGAGAAAAACACACTAGCTCCTGTGTTAGTGGGGTTCAGTAACGCCAGCTGGTCCCCTGGTGTGTAGACGGCAAAGTCTCCTGCTCCATCCACATTCAAACTACTATTGATTTTTAACCATGCTCCACTTAGGCCTCTGGCTCCACTGTCTCTAGTTTTTCCCCCGGCCTCCAACCCCGCCAGTTGCTGCTCTGAAGTGGCGCCTGCACAATCCACACTTGTTCCTGAGTTACTGGAGCTCAGTCACGTCAGTTGATCCCCTGATGTGTTTCTGGCAAGGTCTCCTGCTCTGTCCATATTCCCATTACTAGTAGTGTGAATGAGGACTGAGCAGGAAACCTTGCCAGACACACATCAGGGGATCAACTGACGTGACTGAGCCACAGTAACACAAAAGCAAGTGTGGATTGTGCAGACGCCACTTCAGAGCTGTAACTGGCGTGGTTTGAGGCCAGGGGAAATACTAGAGACAGTGGAGCCAGAGGCCATAGTGGAGCAAGGTTACAATCAGTAGTAGTCTACAACCTCTATAAAACCAGCTGCAAGTTGGCCTCTGCCTGCTGCATGCTTCATCCTGGGCTCCAACACAGCCAGTTGTAGCTTGGAAGTGTCGTCTGCACATATAGAAACACTCACTCCTGTGTCTGTGGGGTTCAGTAACGCCAGCTGTTCCCCTGCTGTGCGGATGGCAAAGTCTCCTGCTGCCTCCAAAATCACGCAACATCTTATTTTCTACTTGCTCCAAGTAGGCCTCAGCCTGCTCGGAGCATTGATCCTGGGCTCCAACACAGCCAGTTGTAGCTTGGAAGTGCCGTCCGCACAGATAGAAACACTCGCTCCAGTGTCTGTGGGGTTCAGTAACGCCAGCTGCTCCCCTGCTGTGTGAATGGCAAAGTCTCCTGCTGCCTACACCGTCACACTACTGCTGATTTTTAACCGTGGTCCACTTCGGCCTCTTGCTCTACTGTCTCTAGTATTTCCCCTGGCCTTCAACCCCGCCAGTCGCTGCTCTGAAGTGTCGTCTGCACAATCCACAGTTGTTCCTGTGTTACTGGGGCTCAGTCACGTCAGTTGATCCCCTGATTTGTGTCCAGCAATGTCTCCTGCTCTGTCCCCATTCCCATTACTAGTAGTGGGAATGTGGACAGAGCAGGAGACCTTGCCGGACACACATCATGGAATCAACTGACGTGACTGAACCCCTGTAACCCAGGAACAAGTGTGGATTGTGCAGATGACACTTCAGAGCAGCAACTGCCGGGGTTGGAGGCCAGGGGAAATACTAGAGACAGTAGAGCCAAAGGCCGAAGTGGAGCACGGTTACAATCAGTAGTTGTGTACAACCAATATAAAACTCGCTCCAAGTATGCCTCACCCTGCTGCATGATTGACCCCTGGGCTCCAACATCGCCAGTTGCTGCTCTGAAGTGTCTTTGGCACGGGTACTCCCTCCTGCCCAGCCTGTTTCCAGCACGCCTGCTGTTTCCGGGTAGTGTCAACGTCACTTTGCCACCGATACGTTGTCCTGTCGTGTTGCGGTCGGGTTAGCCGAGTCTATGGTGCCTGTAGATTCGGTGCTTCCTATGTGGGCTGCGGGTTCTGGTAATAGGACAAGCACCCCCTGTTGGACTATGGGATTCGGTAACTGCGTCCTGCTCGCGGCCTTGCAACTGTCACGTCCGCCATGTCTGTTTGTCTCAAGAACTCCTGGAGCGATGTGCATGCGCATGTTTTGTCTGCTGTCCTGCATGTTCCCTAGAGCAGTGTGCAGACTCACCTCATGTCTGAGCTGCAGGATGCCTGCGTTTCTGCTCTGCCTTCTGTGATCTTCTCGTCATGTCTGGAGTCCTTGATCATGTGACGTTTCTTAAGATCCTGCACTGTCTGGTTCTGCAATCATCTCGTCATGTCTAGAATCCCGGATCATGTGTTCTTCCTAGGATCCTGCACTGGTTGGTTCGGTGATCATCTCGTCATGTCTGAAACCCTGATCATGTGATGTTTCCTAAGATCCTGCACTGTCTGGTTCTGCTATCGTCTCGTCATGTCTAGAATCCCAGAAGTGCTCCCCTGGTCCTGACCTGGAGGAGGAGGTGCTATGCCCTATATCAGGCCGCCTCTTCCTATGCTCAGGGCCTGATTATTGTGTTGCTTCCCTGCAAGGCTCTGGGTCTGTGGGGTTGCTCCCTCTATTCTGTGCCCTTGCACTTTGCTCTGTAGTGCGTCTCTGCACACGCTCCGTGCTCGTATTCCGCCTCTTGTCTTGTGTTGTCTCTCGTGCCATGTTTGTCTTTGCCTTGCTTTGCCTTGTAGTCCTTCTGCTGTTCTTTGTCTTAGTCTGTTTTGCTATGTCTCGCCTTAGCTATGCTTTGACTTGTAGTCCTTCCTGTGTTCTCTGCCTCGCCTGTTTTGCCATGTCTTGCTTTTGCTATGCTTTGACTTGTAGTCCTCCCTGTGTTCTCTTCCTTGCTATTCCTTGCTTTGTGTTCCTCCCTATGGTCTCAGTCTTTGCTTGCTCTGCTTCGCTCTCTCCTATGGTGCTCTGTAGTGCTCCCTGGCACACGCACCATTTCTCCTCTCCTTAGTGCTCGTTTCTATGTCTAGTCCCAAGGTCTTCCCTTGGCCCGGCTTTGGGCTTCTGCCTACGCTCCGCTGCTAGACTCTGTCCTCGCTCTGACCTGGCTCTGTTTCTGCTTGTGTTCCTTGCCTTGCTCCCTGCCTTGTCCTTGCATTGAACCCCGGTATGGGTTCCCCTTGGCCGTCTCCTGTGCCGTGGTAAGTGCCACGTGTTTGTGTACAGCCGTGTGCACTGGCCAGTGTGGCTTGCCCCCTGCGTGGCTCCTAGCACGCAGCCCTTCCTTGTGCCCTGGCGTGGCTCCTAGCACGCACCCTGCCTTGAACCCTGGCGTGGCTCCTAGCACGCACCCTGCCCTGAACCTGGCGTGGTTCCTAGCACGAAGGTTCCTTTGCCCGCCTCCTGTGCCTTAGTCATGCCTCGTGCTGGCGTTACAGCCGTGTGCATTGGCCAGTGAGGTGTGCGTCTCTGCGTGGCTCCTAGCACGCAGCCCTGCCTTGAACCCTGGCGTGGCTCTTAGCACGCACCCTGCCTTGAACCTTGGCATGTCTCTACATGCACTCTGTCTTGTACCTTGGACCCTGGCGTGGCTCTACACACGCACCCTGTCTTGTGCCTTGGCGTGTCTCTACACGCACTCTGTCTTGTACCTTGTGCCTTGGCGTGTCTCTACACGCACTCTTTCTTATCCTATGCATTGGTGTGGCTCTACACACGCACCCTGTCTCGTTTTTGAACCTTGGCGTGTCCCCTACACACGCACCTCGCTTTGAACCCTGGCGTGTCCCCTACACACGCACCTTGCCTTGCACCTAGCCTTGAACCCTGGCTAGAGTTGAGCGATACCGTCCGATACTTCAAAGTATCGTATCGGATGGTATCGGCCGATCTTTAAAAAAAGTATCGGTATCGCCGATTCCGATACCGGAAGTCCCATTCAAGTCTATGGGACTTCCGGTATCGGAATAAGAAAAACCCTTTCCTGCCCTTGTACAGCCTCTCTGGGGTCTGTACTGGCCTTTCGGGGGGCTGTGCCGGCCTGCCAGGGGGTCTGTGCAGGCTCCGGTGGTCTGTGCCGGCCTGCCGGTGGTCTGTGCAGGCTCCGGGGGGCTGTGCCGGCCTGCCGGGGGGCTGTGCCGGCCTGCCGGGGGGCTGTGCAGGCTCCGGGGGGCTGTGCCGGCCTGCCGGGGGGCTGTGCCGGCCTGCCGGGGGGCTGTGCAGGCTCCGGGGGGCTGTGCCGGCCTGCCGGGGGGCTGTGCCGGCCTGCCGGGGGGCTGTGCAGGCTCCGGGGGGCTGTGCCGGCCTGCCGGGGGGCTGTGCCGGCCTGCCGGTGGTCTGTGCAGGCTCCGGGGGTCTGTGCAGGCATCGTCCGATGGGACTACAAGTCCCATCGGGCGATGCCTGCTACCATGACAGTGATTGACACATTAGCCAATGATGGGACAGTAGTAGTCCCATCATCCGGCTAATGTGTTAAATGTAAAAAAAAAAAAAAAATACTACATACATACTACATGCATGCTACATACATACCACATATATACTACATGCATGCTACATACATACTACATGCTACATGCATGCTACATACATACTACATGCATGCTACATACATACTACATGCTACATACATACTACATATATACTACATGCAACATACATACTACATACATGCTACATACATACATGCTACATACATACATGCTACATGCATGCCACATACATACTACATGCTACATACATACCACATATATACTACATACATACTACATGCTACATTCATACTACATACTACATACATGCTACATTCATACTACATGCAACATACATACTACATATATACTACATGCATGCTACATACATACTGCATGCTACATACATACCACATATATACTACATACATACTACATGCATGCTACATGCTACATACATAACACATATATACTACATGCATGCTACATACATACTACATGCTACATACTACATATATACTACATGCATGCTACATACTACATGCTACATACATACTACATGCATGCTACATACATACTACATACATACTACATATATACTACATGCATGCTACATACATACTACATGCTACATACTACATGCATGCTACATACATACTACATGCTACATACTACATATATACTACATGCATGCTACATACATACTACATACATACTACATATATACTACATGCATGCTACATACTACATGCTACATACATACTACATATATACTACATGCATGCTACATACTACATGCTACATACATACTACATATATACTACATTCATACTACATACTACATATATACTACATACATACTACATACATACTACATACATACTACATACATACTACATACATACTACATGCATGCTACATACATACCACATACATACTACATGCTACATACATACTACATGCTACATACTACATGCATGCTACATACATACTACATGCTACATACTACATATATACTACATGCATGCTACATACATACTACATACATACTACATATATACTACATGCATGCTACATACTACATGCTACATACATACTACATATATACTACATTCATACTACATACTACATATATACTACATACATACTACATACATACTACATACATACTACATGCATGCTACATACATACTACATGCATGCTACATACATACCACATACATACTACATGCTACATACATACCACATATATACTACATACATACAATACATTCATACAATACATACATAGACATACAGTACATATAACATAGAGTAACATACTTACCAATACTTGTCACATTGTTCCCCGAAGCCATTGTCTATTCCGGGATAAATATTAACATAACAAACCACAAAAATACTCACCCACGATCCGAAGCAGTCCACGAGTGTGTCCCACGACGATCTTGGGTAGAGAACTGCAGCATCAGATGATGCTGCCGTTCTCTACGGGCTGCAGGAATCCAATGACGGAAGGTAGGTATCCTTCCGCACTGTATTCCTCCGCCACTTAAAAAAAAAAAAAGTCCCTAGTCTCACTTTATGCCATTGCTGTGTGGGAAATTCCCACACAGCAATGGCATAAAGTGAGACTAGGGACTTTTTTTTTTTTAAGTGGCGGAGGAATACAGTGCGGAAGGATACCTACCTTCCGTCATTGGATTCCTACAGCCCGTAGAGAACGGCAGCATCATCTGATGCTGCAGTTCTCTACCCAAGATCGTCGTGGGACACACTCGTGGACTGCTTCGGATCGTGGGTGAGTATTTTTGTGGTTTGTTATGTTAATATTTATCCCGGAATAGACAATGGCTTCGGGGAACAATGTGACAAGTATTGGTAAGTATGTTACTCTATGTTATATGTACTGTATGTCTATGTATGTATTGTATGAATGTATGTAGCATGTAGTATGTATGTGGTATGTATGTAGCATGCATGTAGTATGTATGTAGCATGCATGTAGCATGCATGTAGTATGTATGTAGTATGTATGTAGTATGTATGTAGCATGTATGTAGCATGTATGTAGCATGCAGTATGTATGTAGTATATATGTAGTATGTATGTAGTATATATGTAGTATGTAGTATGTATGTAGCATGCATGTAGTATATATGTAGTATGTATGTAGCATGCATGTAGTATGTATGTAGCATGTAGTATATATGTAGCATGCAGCATGTATGTAGTATGTATGTAGTATATATGTAGTATGCATGTAGTATGTATGTAGTATGTATGTAGCATGCAGTATGTATGTAGCATGTATGTAGTATGTATGTAGTATATATGTAGTATGTATGTAGCATGCATGTAGTATGTATGTAGTATGTATGTAGCATGCAGTATGTAGCATGTATGTAGTATGTATGTAGTATGTATGTATGTAGTATGTATGTAGCATGCAGTATGTATGTAGCATGTATGTAGTATGTATGTAGTATATATGTAGTATGTATGTAGTATGTATGTAGTATGTATGTAGCATGCAGTATGTATGTAGCATGTATGTAGTATGTATGTAGTATATATGTAGCATGCATGTAGTATGTATGTAGCATGCATGTAGTATTTTTTTTTTTTTTTTTTTTTTTTAACATTTAACACATTAGCCGGATGATGGGACTACTACTGTCCCATCATTGGCTAATGTGTCAATCACTGTCATGGTAGCAGGCATCGCCCGATGGGACTTGTAGTCCCATCGGACGATGCTTGCACAGACCCCCGGACATCAGCACAGCCCCCCGGCAGGCCGGCACAGCCCCCCGGCAGGCCGGTACAGACCCCCACAGGGTGCACAGACCACCGGCAGGCCGGCACAGCCCCCCGGCAGGCCGGTACAGACCCCGGGCAGGCCGGCACAGCCCCCCGGCAGGCCGGCACAGCCCCCCAGCAGGCCGGCAGAGACCCCCGGAAGGCCCGAAATGACGGCGCATCATGATGCGCACACACTGCGCATCATGATGACGTCAGGCCGTCAATCAACTGAACTTCCGATTCCGATGCCGAATTCCGATATTGAAAAAATATCGGAAGTCGGTATCGGAATTCCGATACAGCAAGTATCGGCCGATACCCGATACTTGCGGTATCGGAATGCTCAACACTAACCCTGGCGTGTCCCCTACACACGCACTTAGCCTTGAACCCTGGCGTGTCCCCTATACACGCACCTAGCCTTGGACCTTGGCGTGTTCCCTAAACACGCACCCTGCTTGGATATCTGTCGTGCCTCCTTGCCTGAACACTGGTTTGCCTGCCGGATGCCCGGAACCTGCCGACCGTTGCCAGAGGTCCGGAACCAGATGACTACGGCCTGATGTCCGGAGCTGACGTCCGCAGCCTGATTCCTGGACCCTGTCGGTTTGCCAGCAGTCCGGAGTCCGATGCCATCATGCCATTACCTGTGCCTAGGCGTGCCACCTGGCACGTACCATGTTATGGACCTTGGCGAGCCCACGCGCGCACCTTGCACGTTTTGCTTGTTTACTCTGTATGTGATCCTGTGTTATTCTAATGAAGATACCTTGCACCTACGTCTAGTCTCGTCTTGCTTCCTGCTCGTCCTTGTCGTCAGACACTAGTCTAGTGTCCCCTGAGCTGGCCGTCTGGTCCCAGCAGTCGTGGTGGCTCACCCCCTTGGTCTTGCCCCTGACACTCCCTGTATAGGGGGTGGATTCTCACAAGGTCAGCTCGCTCTCGGTGGGTGGGTGCCACGACCCAGAGGGTCCACTCAAAAAATGGGCTCAGCTGGAGCTGAGTCCGTCACAGCAACTTTGTTGATTATGGGTACCTTCTGCTACCCATCCGGGTTCCAGCACCATCAGCTGGTTCTCGGCAATGTCTTTGGCATGGGTACTCCCTCCTGCCCAGCCGGGTTCCAGCACCGTCAGCTGTTTCTCGGCAGAGCCTTTGGCCGAGGTGCCTCCTTCTCGGTGTCCAAGTTCCAGCAACGTCTGCTGGTTCTTGGTAGTGCTTTAACGCACTGGTACCTCCTGCTTAGAAACCGTGTTCCAGCACCGTCAGCTGGTCCACAGTTGTGCCATTGGCTCTTGTTCCTTCTGCTACCCATCCGGGATCCAGCACCGCCAGCTGGTTCTCGGCAGTGTCTTTGGCACGGGTACTCCCTCCTGCCCAGCCTGGTTCCAGCACGCCTGCTGTTTCTGGGTAGTGTCAATGTCACTTTGCCACCAATACGTTGTCCTGTCGTGTTGCAGTTGGGTTAGCCGAGTCTATGGTGCCTGCAGTTTCGGTGCTTCCTTTGTGGGCTGCGAGTTCTGGTACTAAAGGCTGGTTCCGTAGTGCCAATAGGACAAGCACCCCCTGTTGGACTGTGGGATTCGGTAACTGCATCCTGCTCGCGGCCTTGCAACTTTGTTGATTATGGGTACCTTCTGCTACCCATCCGGGTTCCAGCACCGTCAGCTGGTTCTCGGCAGAGCCTTTGGCCTAGGTGCCTCCTTCTTGGTATCCGAGTTCCAGCAACGTCTGCTGGTCCTTGGTAGTGCTTTGTAGCACAGGTAACTCCTGCTTAGTAACCGTGTTCCAGCACCGTCAGCTGGTCCACAGTTGTGCCATTGGCTCTTGTTCCTTCTTCTGCCCCTCCGGGTTCCAGCACTGTCAACTGGTCCTCGCTAGTTTCATTTGCTATTGTTCCTTCTGCTACCCATCCGGGTTCCAGTACCGTCAGCTGGTTCTCGGCAGTTCCTCAGCCTTCTTGTACCTTCTGCTACTTTTCCAAGTTCAAGCTTTTGGAAATGGTTTTTGATTCTCACTCTGGTTCTCCCTGACAATGACCCTGAAGACGATGACCCTGAAGACCACACAGAAGAATACCGAAAAGATGACCCTGAAGAAGATGACCAAGAGGACAAAGAACTTGAAGACAACCACCAAGATGCAGAACAACAAGAGACAGAAGAACAAGAAGCATAAAAACCAAAAGCAGAAGAACATTAAGCATAAGATTAAAAATCTGAGCAAATGATATCTAATTTATAAGCAGAAGAAGACTAAGCAGTGTATGGGGGTGAGTCCGTTCCTCCTCGTTTTGCCCCTGGAAAAGGCCTGCTGCTGCAGGCCAAACTGAACGCGGACAAATCCTGTTGTAAATCTTTTGTGACAGGTTGAACGGAAGGTGTAATCTTCAAACTTTTATAGATTATAACTACAGGAATGCCTGACACAAATAAGAATATGATGAAGAAGAATAGGAAGAAGATGAAGAAGTAGAATATGAAGAAGAATAATAGTTGAATAAGAAGAATATGAAGAATGTAAAAAAAAAAAATAGGAAGAAGGTGAAGAAGAAGAAGAAGAAGATGAATAAGGTGAAGAAGAAGTTGATGAAAAAGATGCTGCTGAGGATGATGAAGGAGAAAGTGTGGGAGAAGTAAAAAAGAAGGTGAAGAGCATGGAAGTAGTGAAACATACATATCTGACAAAATATTAAAGACTTTAACATAGTCAATATCTTTGTAACTACGAACGTCTTTAAAAAAAAAAAAAATTACTGCTATTCCATTTGATTGGGCTAAACCTCTATGGCTTTAATATCTCCTACACCTCCCACAATACATTCTACATTATTATTAGTTGTTTTTCTTCATGTAGAATTAACCTACAGGGAAAAAAAGGTTTTTTTTATTCCGATATTTCTGTTCCATTGACTTGAATGGGACTTCCGGGATCGGAATCGGCGATACTCTATACTTTTTTTAGATCGGCCGATCCATTCCGATCCGATATTTTTCAGTATCAGGTGGTATCGCTCAACACTAGTTAAGAGGCACACTGAGATTCTGTCGCCCTGGGCCCAGGAAAACCTAGAGCCGGCACTGTTACGACTATCAGTGATCAATGAGGAGGAAATGTTGTTATCCTAAGAAGGCTGAAAAAGCAATGAATAAACTGTGTGTGACAGGATCCTAACTTAATAATCCATGGGATCCACTGGTATTTATTTGCTTTTTTAGCCTTTATTGGTTTAAAGAGTTGTTGTACAGCTGTTTTGTGATGACAATTGTATGGACTTGTTTTTAATTATTTTATTTTTTAATTTATGCTTTTAAAATAACTTAGAAAAAGTTTGCTGTATGGAGCAATATGAGGGGCTCATTATTCTATATTGAGCACTATGTGGTGCCCATGTTACTGTAAGGAGGAATATATGGGGCTCATTATTCTGTCTGAAGTACTGTGTGGTGTCCTTAATACTGTATGGATAAATATATGGAGCTCATTATACTGTATGGAGCACTACGTCGTGGCCATAATATTGTATGGATGACTATACTGTCCGATTTCAGAGCTATTGTAGAATTTACAATATATATCAGTCATGTAATAAAAGAAGTGAAATCTTTGGCATTGTACTATACCTATATTTCTTTGACGTATCTGTACATCATGCATTATAGTATAGGTTTAAGGGGCCCACTGAGACTCTGTCGTGCTGGGCCCACGAAAACCTAGAGCCGGCACTGTTACGACTAAAGTGATCAATGAGGAGGAAAAGTTGTATCCTAAAAGCACTGAAAAAGCGATGAATAAACTGTGTGTCACAGGATCCTAACTTAATAATCCATGGGATCCACTGGTATTTATTAGCTTTTTTTAGCCTTCATTGGTTTAAAGAGTTGTTGCACAGCTGTTTTTCATGGACTTTAGCTCAGCGTTCAATACCATTGATCCGAATTTACTTCATAAGAAAATGGTAGCTCTTGGAGTCCCTCTCAACTTATGCTTGTGGATTTATAACTTCCTGACAGCCAGGATACAGAGTGTAAAAGTTGGACCATTCACTTCGGACACCTTGGTCACAAACATCGGGGCACCTCAGGGGTGTGTTTTGTCACCGTTACTGTTTTCTCTCTATACGAATGATTGCATCTCTTCAGCAGACTCAGTAAAAATCTTGAAATTTGCCAATGATATGACACTGATTGGTTTCATCAGGGGAAATGCTGAAGACTTGTATCGGAGAGAGGTGGAAAGAATATGTGACTGGTGTAAAGCCAATAATCTTGTACTCAACACTAAAAAAACTGCTGAGATGGTTGTGAATTTTAGGAAAGATCAACATGAGATACTTCCAATCTACATCCATGACGAAGTGGTTCTTAGGGTCACAGAGACCAAATTCCTTGGTGTTATCATGTCTCATGATCTTAAATGGGGGAAAAACGTGGATGCTGTTTTAAGAAAAGCACAACAGAGGATGTTCTTCCTGTGTCAGCTGAAAAGATATGGTTTGTCTAAGAATTTGCTGATCTTATTCTTTAATGCTGTCATCAGATCTGTGATTTGTTCCTCTCTGATAGTCTGGTATGGGGGAGCCACTGCGCATGACAAACTCCGCTTACAAAGGACTTTCAGAACAGCAGAGAGAATTATAGGTTCCCCCCTGCCTAAAATCCAGGATCTTTATGATAAGAGTATTCGATCCCACGCATTGAAAATGTCATCCGATCCCTCTCACCCGGGACACTCCTCATTCCAACTACTCCCTTCAGGACGTCGCTTCAGAGTCCCCAAATGCAGCACCAACCGCCATATGAACAGCTTCTATCCACTCTCTGTTCAACAATTAAATCGTCATGTGTAGACTATATACTGTATCTGTCTTGTTAGATGTTACTTGTTTATCTGTTGCTATATATTATGTTGCCTCTTTGCCACAAAGAATTCCTTGTATATATGTAATATGTACTTGGCGATAATAAATAAATTTGATTGAATTTGATTTGATTTGATTGTTTTGTGATGACAACTGTATGGACTTGTTTTTAATGATTTTATTTTTGAATTTATGCTTTTAAAAGAACTTAGAAAAAGTTTGCTTTGTGGTGTAATTTGCTGGACTCCATTTTTTTATATTTCTGCAGATACACCTACAATTGTACTCAAAAGTTTACATACCCCAGCAGAATTTTTGCTTTCTTGTCCTTTTTTCAGAGAATATGAATGTTAAGACCAAAACTTTTTCTCCACCCATGGTTAGTGGATAGGTGATGCCATTTATTGTCAAACTTCTGTGTTTTCTCTTTTAAAATCATAATGACAACCCAAGACATACAAATGACCCTGTTCAAAAGTTTACATACCCCATTCCTTAATACCGTGTATTGCCCCCTCTAACATCAATGACAGCTTGAAGTCTTTTGTGGTAGTTGTGGACAAGGTTCTTTATTTTCTCAGATGGTAAAGCTGTCCACTCTTCTTAGCAAAAAGCCTCCAGTTCCTGTAAATTCCTGGGCTGTCTAGCAAGAACTGCGTGCTTGAGATCTTCCCAGAGTGGCTCAATTGATACTTAGGTCAGGAAACTGAGAAGGCCACTCCAGAACCTTCTATCACGATCCATTTTTGGATCTGTGTCGGTTTGGGCTGCCCACATAAAAACTTTTTTCCTTTCAGGCCATTGGGGGTTAATATTATTTTTTCCCCCGGTGGCCATTGGTGTTACTACATGTTTAGTTAGTCTGTGTGTGCTGGTGGTGACCAATCCCACCTTCCTATATCTTCCTATATAAGGTCACCTGGTGCATCAGCTGACTGTTGGTTATGACAGGTCCTTTAGGGATACCAACCATGGTGAAGACTGGAACTACCTGGTGCAGTGGTGGTTCAGCTTATCTGGAGCATTGGTGATACTGCTGAAAGCTGAGTTCAGGAGCCTTACTCTGCTGCTTGGAGCATTGGCAGCAGAGAAAGCTAAGTGTTTTTTTTTAGCCCTGTCTGTATCTCCCCTTGGTGTTTATTAGTGCAGTGGTGGGACCAGTGTCTGCACTTACCAATTCCTTAGTGAGGGATAGGTGCAGGTTAAGTGAGGGACAAGGTATCCTGCTTGGCGACAGGTTAAAAGAACCTGTATAGGGATGCTAGTAAGAGCAGGGCACATGCTCAGGAGATTGCAGGAGGTGTCAATTTCCCCATTTCGTATATCGCAGGGCCCACCATTGTAATTGTTTCCCCAGTGTCCCCTTGTTTGTCCAGTTGTTTTGGTGACTGACCGATCTTTGGGTCGCGTCACGCAGGGCCAGTCACATATCGTGACATTATATCCAAACGCCCATTTTTTCTGGTGAGCCATGGCCCAAATGCAGACCTTTGTCCAATTGCTTCAGACCCTCACTGAGGAGAGCGGGGTGCTGCGTGGTGTGGTGGAGTAGCAGCTGCAGCAGTTGGTGGGGTTCGGGGCCTCAGCTCAGGTTCAGGCTCAACCAGAACCCAAGTTATCTCTCCCAGACAGATTTTCTGGGGGGGAGAGATAATTTTCTGGTTTTTCAGGAGGCCTGCAAGCTAAACTTCAGGCTCCCCCTCGTTCTTCAGGGAGTGTGGAACAGCGGGTGGGATTCATCATATCCATTCTTAAGGGTGATCCCCAATCCTGGGCCTTCTCCCTGCCATCCGATTCACCAACTCTACGGTCGGTGGACGAGTTTTTTGCGGCTTTGGCTAATATGACCCATGTAGTTCTTGCTATGGAGGAGGACACACTGTTGTAGGCGGACAAGCCCAGGCAGTTGGGAGGAGTTGGTTCACCAGCGGTGTTGCCTGCGGTTCGTCGTGGTTTGGGGGCATGTTTTTGCTGTGGGCAGACTGGTCATTTTTTTATGGTCTGCCCGGCTCACGCCAAAACTTCTGTATCACCAAAGAAGCCACGTTCCCCTGATGGTGTGGAGGGAGGCGACCAGGGAGTGTATATTTCCTCCATTTTATTCTCTCAATGTACTATATCAGCAGAAGTGGTTGTTGGCAGGGTACCTGAGGGCATACTGGTGTTTGTGGACAGTGGAGTGGGAGTCAATCTGGTGGACGCTCACTTTGTCCAGACCCATGGCCTGAGGTATAGGATGCTGGCCAAACCCCTAAGTGTCCAGGCCATTGACTCTGTCCCACTGAGCCAGGGGAGGCTGACCCAAGTCGTAGAAAATATACATCTGCATATAGGGACTCATCATGAAGAGTCCCTGTCATGCTACGTCTTGGGGGCTATGCCACCACCTATCATTTTAGGCCTCCCTTGGCTGGAAAGACACAACCTGGTAATAGATTGGCGGTCTAGGGAAGTAGTCAGCTGGGATCAGTCATGTGAGGGCTGTTGCCCGGGGGCTACTATCTCTGCCGCCTTTCTATAACCGTCCCTTTCTTCTCCAGTGGGGGCAGCAGCAGTGCTGCCAGGGAGTAGGGGAATGTCTCAACTCTCACCATTAGCCAACCCTGAGAGGCAGAGTCCTCAAGGAGGAGGGGTCGGAGGAGGGTGGTGGTTCCCTCTCAGAATTGTGGGGGTGTGAGTGTTGTGACACAGGAGGACACCTCTGTTGTCAGTTCCTTAAAGAGTTTACCTTCTTGTGGAAAACGTGTGCATGGTAATAAACGTTCCGGTCCGGACTTGTGTGTAAATGAGTATGTATGGGTGTCCACCAAAAACATCCAGTGGAAGTGTGCTGCTGGAGTCTGGAGTTCTCGGGTGATCAGGCCATATCAGGTGTCAGCCATCCTTGGCCAGGGGACTTAGCAACTGGAGTTACCCCCAGTAATGCCCATACTCAACTCATTCCCCAGGTTGGTGCTCGGGAGATTTGCGGTGCCTCCAGAGCATACGTTGTCACCTCCATCAGCTCACGTTTGTCATGAACCTGAGAGTCAGGTGGTTGCTGAGGTGAACTCTGCTGGATTTAGGAGTCCTCTCTGTAAGTGGTTTTCCGATGAGGTGTGCTAGTTTGGGCTGCTCCCATATAAACTTTTTTTCCTTTCATGCCATCGGGGGTTAATGTTAGTTTTTCTCCCCGGTGGCCGCTGGTGTTACTACATGTTTAGTTAGTCTGCGTTTGCTGGTGGTGACCACTTCCACCTTCCTATATAAGGTTACCTGGTACATTGGCTGACTTGGTTATGACAGGTCCTTTAGGGATACCAACTGTGGTGAAGACTGGAACTACCTAGTGCAGTGGTGGTTCAGCTTATCTGGAGCAGTGGTGATACTGCTGAAAGCTGAGTTCAGGAGCCTTACTTTGTTGCTTGAAGCATTGGTAGTAGAGAAAGATAAGTGTTGTTTTGTTTAACCCTGCCTTTTGTATCTCCCCTTGGTGTTTATTAGTGCAGTGGTGGGACCAGTGTCTGCACTTACCAATTCCCTAGTGAGGGACAGGTGCAGGGTAAGTGAGGGACAAGGTATCCTGCTCGGCGACAGGTTGAAAGACCCTGTATAGGGACGCTAGTAAGAGCAGGGCACATGCTCAGGAGAGTGCAGGAGGTGTCCTTTTCCCCATTCCCTATGACAGGCCCACCATTGTAATTGTCTCCCTGGTGTCCCCTTGTTTGTCCAGTTGTTATGGTGATGGTTCCGATCGTCAGGTCGTGTCACGCAGGGCCAGTCACATATTGTGACACCTTCACTGTGGTCTGCTGTAGCCTATGACAGGTCAACTTGGCCTTGTGTTTTAGATCCTTGTCATGTTAGAATGTCCAAGTACGTCCCATGCGCAGCTTCCGGACAGATTATTACAAATTTGCTGATAATGTGCTTCATTCATCTGTCCTTCAATTTTGACCAAGGTAATGATTATACAAAGTAGTCAAGTGCTATGTATATTCTTCTGTATTATAAAGATCCATAAAATAAAGCGCAGATACACATGATATACCCTGACTTCATTAATAACTTTATTCAAGTTGGATAATGTGAAAGTTTCCATTAAAAGTCAGGACAATAGTCTTAAATGTGGCCCTGATGATGATGGGCCCTTGACTCATGAAGAGTCATCCTTTAACAGGAGAGGAAAAACCCCCAGTGGAGGAAACCTCTAGGGAACCATGGTTAAAGGAGTGCCCTTCCCTTGGGCTGCGAATAGGTGAGAGCAGAGACCGAGCCCGGAATCTGCCTCTTCTTACAGCCTGTACCTCACCTGTGTCGTGAGTACACTTGGCTGCTGAAAGTCTAGTAAATGTCATATCCATAGGTGAGAGCAGTCCAAGCCTGGAATCTGCCTCTTCATGCAGCAGGTAAGTCACTTGTCTGTGAACACGTCTGACTGCGGAAAGTCCGGTAAGTGTCATATCCATAGGTGAGAGCAGTCCAAGCCTGGAATCTGCCTCTTCATGCAGCAGGTAAGTCACTTGTCTGTGAACACATCTGACTGCGGAAAGTCCGGTAAGTGTCATATCCATAGGTGAGAGCAGTCCAAGCCTGGAATCTGCCTCTTCATGCAGCAGGTAAGTCACTTGTCTGTGAACACGTCTGACTGCGGAAAGTCCGGTAAGTGTCATATCCATAGGTGAGAGCAGTCCAAGCCTGGAATCTGCCTCTTTATGCAGCAGGTAAGTCACTTGTCTGTGAACACGTCTGACTGCGGAAAGTCCGTTAAGTTTCATATCCATGGGTGAGAGCAGAGACCGAGCCCGGAATCTGTCTCTTTTTGCTTAATCTCGGGTTGCCTGATCCTCACATGGTAGCCACCATGTAAGGGATTTGTAGTGGAGTCATCGTCTCCTGCTAGATACCTTGAGTTCTTTTCTCAGTCTGTTTGCTATTCTGACTTCTGCCACGTATGGTACTGTGTGGATTTCAGCATACAGCTAATCCTTATCCACTTCCCCCGTAAACAGACTGTATCTATGCTTACGACTGTATTTAGGAAGGTGATCATGTGAATGATGACGGTGGGCAATCACAGACCATAATCGACGATGTGGTCGATTTTGTGGCTGATCTTGTGACGGACGATATAGTGGAGAACGGGTGAAAACTACAAGGGAATAAACAGCGTATCAGTAGTGGCAGATAACAGAGACAACAGCATGATACAGAGTGCAATTACATCAGTAACTAACATAAAAGAGGCTGCACAGTAACATTACAACACAGCTATGGCAACGTTCATGCTCTAACACTATCTTGCTCTATTCAGAAATGCAACCTATCTGTAATCAGTGTAAAGCATTAACTAAACTAAGAGATACAGACTACACAGAGGCTGTTTAACACAAACACATAAATGAATTCTAGTCTCACCGGAATCCGCTGGTCAGAAACAATGCTTTGTAGGGAGTTTAAAGTGAAGCGAGACAGCCAGGATACTAGTGTATCACTAAGAAAAGCCCAGGAAAGATGTGTACATTTCTCTTTCTACCTGGGAAAACTAAGGAGGCATTCTATGCATAACACACTATTCCTTAAAGGAGAATTCTCTCTTGTACACAGAAACAAGATAAATGAGTTTAAAATAACTTCTAAAGGCTGTAACTGGTAATACACTATGAATTTTAGCTTGCTGCACATGAATGGGCAGAATACTCCCCGCTTGGCATCAGCCTGGAAATTCGCCAAAATGTTGTGACGTTTCAAAGCTTGATCCGTAACAATACTGATGTAAAAGTTTTGATAATCGGGGCCCTAAGCACTTTTGTAAGAAATTAAAGATGGTCTTTTGATAAACTTTGAGCTGACATATGAAAATCACTCACTTCTTTTAAGGCCTTGTTTGAATCGTAAATATCTCGTTTGATGTCCAGGTTGTGAGGACTTAGAATCATATGTATAATCATTTAAGTCTGGATCAATCTTCGACTCTTTCACCTCCAATATACCGGCCTTGTGTGGCATTGTAATGTCGCCAGAAGGACAGGAAATGTCAAATTCTCCTGTAACACAAAATATTGAAATTAGATTTAATAAAATGCAAGATTCTATGTGATTAAGATTATTGTTAACATTTACAGGTTATTATAACTTCTAAATAGAACATTAGACTGAAAGGGACCCAAGGGACCCAATCTCCAGAGAAATGCTCCAGCGTTCAGAGAAAACATAGTTTTCTGCTGAACCATGTGACTGTAAATCGGACTGGATATCACAATGTCTTTCTTATGTGAAGACTGGAAGTTGCTTTCTCATTATAAGTATATGGAACCTCGCCCTGATTCTCATAGGCTGACATTGGGGAAAGCGCTACCGCACCACACATAAGACATATTAATGTAAAGTCCTTGTTGGTGTAGGTTATTATCAGTTACCACACATAAGACGCCGTGTGAGCCGACAAAGCTGAATCGTGGTCACATGGTTCAGAAGACGACCAGAATGGCTCTGGAAACCAGAGAAGACGGCAAATGGTAAGTATTTTACCGCATGTACACTACACTACTGATATATCTAGGAGGGGTTAGACAATACATATGGAGCTGGAGAGCTTCTGTAAGGTCAGATTTATCCGGCTGTAGTTACCATTTAGTTTGGTGTTGCTCTCTGTAAAGTCGTCGGCACAATATTGGCTTTCAGCATCTTGCATTGGCTTTTTCTTTTTCAGACAACTATAAGAATTGCAAAAATAAAAGTCACATTGTAAATCACAAAGTAAAACATCTGTATTCTGCAGAATGCGAGAATGAAACATTTTATCTAGTCCTATCTGTAGAGAGATCAACAGTCAGTCATTTTGATGTCTTTGACAATCAGCAATTTAGTTTAGTAAAGTATATACAAGTTGTAGCAGAGCCAGGTAGGAAAGGGTTAAGTCCGAGCTTTGCAGGATTTGATAAGAAGCCCCTATAACTTTTTGCTGAAACCAGGGCCTGTGTTCACCAGATGTTTCAGTCTGCTGGATGGAGCTTGTGAGCTGGAGTTTTATGAAAGGAATAAAGCTGCACCGGTCTGGACCAAACCTCATTGACTGTGTGAACGCTGTGTAATCCCTGCCTGAGAGCGTGAATCCCTACAAAGTCTAATATGTACCCATCAGTTACCCACAGGGCACAGCCCTAGGGGTGACGAGTGTGTGAACCACAAGAGGCCTACATAAAATATTCCCATTACTGGAGTAACCTGAAGATGTGACATTTCCTCTACAGACTCCTGTGTAGCCCATAAATCATGACTTACTATACTTACCAATAGAAGATAGCAATGGCGCCAATGATTACTGCGAGGACGAAGACAGTGACGGCAGCAGGTATAACAATCCTACAGACTGGATCCTCAGATGTTTTTGGAGGCACGGTGACATTCTCTAAAAAGCGAAAGAACATAAGTGATCAGGTGACCAGAGCTGGAATGTGTTCAGAAGTGGAAACCAAATACATGGACTGGGCGGACTGAGGAACCAAGTATGACTATTAAAAGAGGGGAATTTAGTTTGGAAAAATGATGGATTATTTTTCCGTCATGTCAATATATAATGGACAATACAGAGATCTGTTCTTTTATATCCACATGATGGGAGATGTCACCTGAAATTACAAGTAACACATGAAAAATCCTCCATTCCACTCGTATTATGTGACGTCATATAAATCCCCAGTCACAGAAGAGAAGTTACAGAACCCCTAATGACACGGAGAAGACGCTCATAAACTGGGCCCTAATAATGGATCCTAATAGTTTCTGGGGCCGGAGGTGAAATGTTACATGTGAAGGACATATCTGATTTCTGAGCTGCTTATCGCCTGTCTCTTGTGGGTGCCTTCTGCTACATGTAGGAGTCAGTGCATCCAGCAAGGAGAGAGCAGTATTAATGCTCGGTGTCTCCTCTATGGGTTATTAGATTGGACACTGGAACCCAAACTGCATCTTTCCCCAATTTCACATTGAATGGTAAAATGAATGGTGTCATTCAAAACTACAACTCGTCCCGCAAAAAGATAAACAATCCTCATACGGCCATATGAAGGGAAAAAGTTATAGCTTTTGGAAGAAGTAGAGGAGGAAAAAGCCCAAAAATTAAAATTCGCTGAGGCGGGAAGGGGTTAACTCCATAGTCAGTGTATATGTGATAATGCCCTTACCTGCATAGATCCTGTCCTGCGCTCGTCTTGATAGATGGTTGAGCATAAAGATAGGAGCACCCTCTGCAGGTGCTAATAGCACGCTGAGAACTAGAAGTAGTCTAAACAGCATTGGAGCCTGGAGGAACATCGCTTACTGTGTACGGCACAATCAGCTTCTCCAGACAAAGGATCTGACTGCAAGATCGCTGGTTATAGCCAAGGATTCCGTGACATCACAATTGGAACCTAATTGTGACATCACGGGAGGCGGGGCTACACATGAGTGACATCATGGGGGCGGGGATACACATGAGTGATGTCACAATTGGCGCTCATCCACAGGTGAGCAAATAAACTGACAATACAGAAACCTTCTCAGATTCAGCAAGAGAGCACGATATCAAGATATTACATTGTATGAGCTGCAGGACGACCTTAGTCATTTATCTTACAACTTGCCCTTGTGGTCTGATTTATGCTCACATAAAAACGTAGGAATTGAGAATCCGGATCCTTGAACACATGAAGGATATTAAGGCGGCAGAAAAGATGCCACAGGAAGACTTGGGTGCGAATGTAAAATTTAACCCTTTAGCCTAATATTTTTGAGACTTCCATCAGTGGCACTTACTCTGCTTGTGGGGAATTGATTGTCTTTATCCAGGTAATAGACGAGGTGACATGACCCAGAAATTGGCCCAATTAGAAAGCAAATGGATCACACCATTAAATGCATGAAGCCAAGGGGTTCAATGAACAATGGGGCTTTGGGAGTTTCCTATAAAATATTGATCTCGTGTCTGTTACTATATACAGGTCAGATATTTATCCTTGGCTCTTATGTCTTTTCTTTCCCAATTTTACATATACTGTAAATACTTTTTCTGGCAGTGAATACTTACTTTTTGCCATTTTTATTTGTCTGGATGGCGTGTTAACAATTCTAATAAAATAATTTTCTTTTTGTATTTTTTCTAGGCTGTAGGATATAACACACATATGTCATCTTATATATTTATATATATCCTTGTTGTCACTTGGAATTTATCTTTTTGTTCCCTTAAAATTTATATATTTATTGTCTATTTTTTGTCAACAGATATTCTGATTTTTTTTTTATTAATTTGTTATCACACATTTATGTTTATATATTGCCTGCATTTATACATATTTATTTCTCAAAGCTTATCATGCAATACCCAGATCTGATTCCAGTAGGACACGTCCCTTTCCCCTCCCGTTTTTATATATATATTTTAATAATGTCTCTTGTTTCATGTTGTCCTTACTAATAAAGTTGATAATTTGCCGTCTTTTGAATACATTTCTTTGGGGTGTACATATATTTCGGTGAGAAATTACACATCACATTCAATGTGTATACCTTAAAGTGATATACACATTATCCCTTCCTTTGTGGATTGGATGGATTGTTGCTGATATTTATTGAGAATTTCATGTCAATAGCACTTTTAAAAATATATTAGCTTAGAAAATTGGTGACGTGTTTAATACTACTTTCTCTGACACACAAGCCTTGGTTTAACGGGTAGAAGAATTAATAATGAGAAATATGACTTCAGCACCTTCCCATCACTGGAATCTTTGGATTATTCACTGACTGTGACTACTACTCCCATTTTCTATGTGCCTCAGCACTGCAATATTACACCACAATCAGTTTTAGGAATTTTTCTATCCCCATGGGTAATGAGCTGCGTGCTCGGACCTCTTATCATATGATCTCTCTGAGAAAGCTACCTAGCGAAACGTACGTCAGAGTTCTGGGGTTTTCCATTCATGTGTTGGTCTCTTTATGGTTTGTGTCATTACTGCATAGCCACTAAGATTTAGGCTCTGTGCAGACGGACTTTTTGGCCCTGCGGATTTTTCCGCGCAGAATGGAAGAAATCCGCAGGTCAAATGACCTGCATTTTTCTTGCGGATTTCTTCCATTTTTCATGCGGTTTTCATGCGTTTTTTGTGCGGTTTTCCATCGCGGTTTTCCCCCTGCGGATTTGGTGACAGGGGAGATGGAAAACCGCGCAAAAGAAGTAACATGCTGCGGATTTTGTACCGAGGAATGCACACGGCTGGTAAGCGCAGACGACGCCATCCTAAGCATGAGCATCCCACTTATGCGTCTGCTCATGCAAACATTGACGCACCTTAAGGAGCAGGCGTCTGCAGCCAATGTTGACGAGGAGGAAGAGGTGGAGGGAATCCTTGATGACATTCAGCCATTGTCTGCTCAGGGACCTCTCCTGGACGAGTTGGAGGAAGAAGAGGAGGATGATGATGGGGATGATTACTTAGGGGAGGAGGATGCATCTCGTGGGGAAAGTGAAAATGTTGGCGTGGCAAGGTCTGGTACAGGGTTTGTGCGTGACTGGAGGGATGTGGATTTGCCAGAAAGTGCTCCTCCAACCAGCACTCGCAGTGCATCATTGACACCGGGAACATTGGCCCACATGTCAGATTATGCCTTGCGGATCCTAAAAAGGGACCCCCGCATTGCCAAAATGATGAACGATGACGACTACTGGTTGGCCAGCATCCTGGATCCACGCTATAAAGGCAAATTACAAAACATCATGCCACAGGAGAACCTTGACCTAATATTGGCTAATAAACAAGCAACTCTGGTAAATCGGTTGCTTGAGGCATTCCCAGCACACAGCAGCGGTGATGGTTCTCACACGAGCCGTTCGGGCCGGGCGCAGCTTGGCAGAGGTGTTCATGGTGCACACAGCAGAAGTGGCGTTGGAGACAGGGGTTTCATGACAATGTTGTGGACTGATTTTTCAAGTACCGCTCACACAACTGGTAATACAGCATCGATGGAAAGTGACAGGAGACAGCAGTTGTCAACTATGGTTACAAACTACTTTTCCTCCCATATCGATGTTCTCCCACACAGGTCATTCCCCTTTGACTATTGGGCTGCTAAACTGGACACCTGGCCTGAATTGGCACAATATGCCTTACAGGAGCTCGCTTGCCCAGCTGCAAGTGTGCTATCGGAATGAGTCTTCAGTGCAGCTGCATCAATCCTGACAGAAAAAAGGACCCGTCTGTCAACCCAAAATGTGGATGATCTAACCTTCATTAAAATGAACCATGCATGGGTTTCCAAAGATTTTGTCCCACCTTCCCCTGATGACACATAGGGTGACAGAAAAATGGCTTGCTTTGGTCCACCTCTTCCTGGGACTTGACCTATTTCGCCTTTTGCATCAGCTGAATGTCCAACATCAGCATATGCCACTTTCTAAAACTCCCTAACTGTGCTGCCTCCCCCCCCATGGCCGGGGTCACCACCTAGTGCACGACACCGTGCGAGTGCCGTTGCCCTGGACAGGTGGGTAGGCCGACTCTTGGGCGCGGGCACTGGCACAGGGTCCCTCATAGTGCAATCAAGTGTCTCTGACGGTGGTGGTGCACACCCGCCGTCAGACACACCGCCGTACTATGAGGGGCCCAGTGCCAGTACCGACGCCCACGAGTGGGCCCCCCTTGCTTGGGCAGGGCCCCAGCATTTGCAATCTTTACCTCTCCCTGCTCCACCGCTGTGTAGTCTGGGCCGTCAAATCCATACTGTGCCTGACACCGTCTGAGCCTGCCTCCTGGTGTATTGACATATATTTTGAATGTGTACGCTATCCATACATGTTATCCGGGGATACGGTACCCTTTCTCACCTTTGAGCAATCACGTGCAATCCATACTGGGCCTAACACCGTCTGAGCCTGCCTCCTGATGTATAGACATATCTTTTGAATGTGTACGCTATCCATACATGTTATCCGGGGATACGGTACCCTTTCTCACCTTTGTGCAATCACGTGCAATCCATACTGGGCCTAACACCGTCTGAGCCTGCCTCCTGATGTATAGACATATCTTTTGAATGTGTACGCTATCCATACATGTTATCCGGGAATACGGTACCCTTTCTCACCTTTGTGCAATCACGTGCAAGCCATACTGGGCCTAACACCGTCTGAGCCTGCCTCCTGATGTATAGACATATATTTTGAATGTGTACGCTATCCATACATGTTATCCGGGGATACGGTACCCTTTCTCACCTTTGTGCAATCACTTGCAAGCCATACTGGGCCTTACACCGTCTGAGCCTGCCTCCTGATGTATAGACATATATTTTGAATGTGTACGCTATCCATACATGTTATCCGGGGATACGGTACCCTTTCTCACCTTTGTGCAATCACGTGCAATCCATACTGGGCCTAACACCGTCTGAGCCTGCCTCCTGATGTATAGACATGACTTTTGAATGTGTACGCTATCCATACATGTTATCCGGGGATACGGTACCCTTTCTCACCTTTGTGCAATCACTTGCAAGCCATACTGTGCCTGACACCGTCTGATCCTGCCTCCTGATGTATAGACATATCTTTTGAATGTGTACGCTATCCATACATGTTATCCGGGGATACGGTACCCTTTCTCACCTTTGTGCAATCACGTGCAATCCATACTGGGCCTAACACCGTCTGAGCCTGCCTCCTGATGTATAGACATATATTTTGAATGTGTACGCTATCCATACATGTTATCCGGGGATACGGTACCCTTTCTCACCTTTGTGCAATCACTTGCAAGCCATACTGGGCCTTACACCATCTGAGCCTGCCTCCTGATGTATAGACATATATTTTGAATGTGTATGCTATCCATACATGTTATCCGGGGATACGGTACCCTTTCTCACCTTTGTGCAATCACTTGCAAGCCATACTGTGCCTGACACCGTCTGAGCCTGCCTCCTGATGTATAGACATATCTTTTGAATGTGTACGCTATCCATACATGTTATCCGGGGATACGGTACCCTTTCTCACCTTTGTGCAATCACTTGCAAGCCATACTGGGCCTTACACCGTCTGAGCCTGCCTCCTGATGTATAGACATATATTTTGAATGTGTACGCTATCCATACATGTTATAAGGGGATACGGTACCCTTTCTCACCTTTGTGCAATTACGTGCAATCCATACTAGGCCTAACACCGTCTGAGCCTGCCTCCTGATGTATAGACATATCTTTTGAATGTGTACGCTATCCATACATGTTATCCGGGGATACGGTACCCTTTCTCACCTTTGTGCAATCACTTGCAAGCCATACTGTGCCTGACACCGTCTGATCCTGCCTCCTGATGTATAGACATATCTTTTGAATGTGTACGCTATCCATACATGTTATCCGGGGATACGGTACCCTTTCTCACCTTTGTGCAATCACGTGCAAGCCATACTGGGCCTAACACCGTCTGAGCCTGCCTCCTGATGTATAGACATATATTTTGAATGTGTACGCTATCCATACATGTTATCCGGGGATACGGTACCCTTTCTCACCTTTGTGCAATCACTTGCAAGCCATACTGGGCCTTACACCGTCTGAGCCTGCCTCCTGATGTATAGACATATATTTTGAATGTGTATGCTATCCATACATGTTATCCGGGGATACGGTACCCTTTCTCACCTTTGTGCAATCACTTGCAAGCCATACTGTGCCTGACACCGTCTGAGCCTGCCTCCTGATGTATAGACATATCTTTTGAATGTGTACGCTATCCATACATGTTATCCGGGGATACGGTACCTTTTCTCACCTTTGTGCAATCACGTGTAACCCATTCTGGTCGTGAGAACGACTGGCGAGCTGTTAAGCAAGCTACAGCACCTGTGGTTTGCACACGTAAGTTTTTCATTTTTTTCAGGAATGACGGTTAGGCCTAATTCCGGAACTGCGGTTGACCTGCACTTACTGGGAAATCATCGTTCGCGAGTAATAATTGTAATCAATGATCCCCATCACTATCGTTGTTCAGCGGGTTATCTGCACCTGTAAGCGACAAACGCTGGCCTTTTCAGTGTAGCGCACATGCAGCCACGGACATGTAAGGGCATGACACACCAGTTATTGGCCAATCTCTTGTGCCAGAGCCTCACGTTTCCCTCTAGTAAGCCAGACTCAGACCGCGGGGCATGACGGAGTCTCGTTCGTTAACGGAATTAAGCTTGCAATGTGTGCATCTGTTCTGTAGCTGGCATGGTTGAAGTTGCCCGTGTTGAGTCAAATTACGCCGTAGGCTCCACTCCTGGTGGTGCCCTTCTGGACATTCCTTTAAGGTTCAGCTTTGCAACCATACTGCCCACGTAAAACAAACACTTTGCCTTCATGAACGCTGTTTGGAGGGTCATGACTCGTGGGAATAACGCCGCCCAATCAGTTAACCTGCTAGAGAGATCCTTCGTTGCTCCCAAGCATGACATCACACTCCCTAGGAGGAAGGTAATGCCACTGTGGGGACTGTACTCCTGGGGGCGACACAAGTGCACTGATGCCCAGCCACTGCTCGATGAATCTGCTGGTACATTGACCCAGACCACTACATTCCCCTCGCACGCTACCCGGCCTGAATCTGACCCTGATGAAACTCAGGTTACCCTTCCCATATACAGTTCCATCTTACACGGTGACAAAGAGGAAGCTGCAGATGAAAGTGCAGGTTCGGCCCACCCGCCATCAGACACACCACCGTACTATCAGGGGCCCTGTGCCAGTGCCGTCGCCAACGAGTGGGCCCCCCCTCCTTGCTCAGGATCACAGCACTTGCAAGGCTGAACTACTGTGCAGTGAGATGGAAGATGGGGACGATGAGGAGTCCAGACTAGTACAGGGATTCCCTAGCGAGGAGACTTATTTGATTGTTTTCAATGTTGGGACAGCAATTTTTGGGGAGCACTATACTCTGGAGAATGATAGACGGGGCCCTCCATACACTGGAACATTCCAAAGGTGGACATCAGACACTGGAGCAGCATTTACAGGGCCCATTATACACTAGAGCATTAGAAATGGGGCCCATTATGTTTGGAGCATTATTTGGGCCCATAAGACAGTGGAGCTTCATCCATGGGGACCAACATATACTGTAGCATTATGTGGAGCTCATCATATACTGTTTCAAACATTATATGGGACCAATGATTCTGTATGGAGAAATAGATGGGCCTCGTCATGAGATGTAAAAAGTGAAGTACTTTTCATTGTACTATACCGCTATTTCTCTGCCGTATTGGAGCATGATGAGTTGTGGTATTATGTGTTAAAGGGGCGCTCTTTCGCCCAGGGCACATGAAAACCTGGAGCCAGCCCTACCCCCCCACAACTTTAGCCAAATAACCCCCATTTTTCAGTGCGTAACTTGTATTATGAAGTTAATTAAGGTTGACCAGCTTAAGTAAGAAGAATTGATGCTTTTGGCATTCAAATGAGCACTGTAGGTGTGTTTCCTGTCCTCCTCTCACTGTCGACTTTTATTCCCCATTGACTTACATTGGGTTTCGTGTTTCGGGACGACCCCGACTTTTCCCTATAATCGGCCGATCTTGCTCGACCCGACTTTTGGAAAAGTCGGGTTTCACGAAACGAAACTCGACCATAAAAAAACAAAAGTCGCTCAACTCTAATGAGGACGACTGCGCGGAACCCAGTCTTACTGGAAGATAGTCACAGTACCTAGGTCCCATCCAATTTGCTGATCTCTGGTGTACAGAACCCAGTACAGTGTAATGATAATAATGAATCTGACTAGTGCAAATAACCCATTCCAGGATGGTGACGAAGACAGGTGTACAGAGCCCAGTCCAGTGTGGTGATGATGATGATGATAACTGGGGCACAGAACCCAGTCAGTGTGGTGGTGGTGATGATGGAGATGACTGGTGCACAGAGCCCAGTACAGTGTGGTGATGGTTGATGACTGGTGCACAGAACCCAGTCCAGTGTGGTAATGGTGGTGATGATAATGATTGGCGCACAGAGCCCAGTACAGTATGGTGATGATGGTGGTGGCGATGATGATGACTGGTGCACAGAGCCCAGTCCAGTGTGGTGATGGTGGTGATGATGATAATGAATGGTGCACAGAGCCCAGTATAGTGTGGTGATGGTGATGATAATGACTGGTGCACAGAGCCCAGTCCAGTGTGGTGATGGTGGTGATGATAATGATTGGTGCACAGAGCCCAGTACAGTGTGGTGATGATAATGACTGGTGCACAGAGTCCAGTACAGTGTGGTGATGGTGGTGGTGATGATAATGACTGGTGCACAGAGCCCAGTACAGTGTGGTGATGGTGATGATGATGACTGGTGCACAGAGCCCAGTCCAGTGTGGTGATGGTGGTGATGATAATGATTGGTGCACAGAGCCCCGTACAGTGTGGTGATGGTGATGATGATAATGACTGGTGCACAGAGCCCCGTACAGTGTGGTGATGGTGGTGGTGATGATAATGACTGGTGCATAGAGCCAAGTACAGTGTGGTGGTGGAGATGATGACTGGTGCACAGAGCCCAGTACAGTGTGGTGACGGTGATGATGATGACTGGTGCACAGAGCCCAGTCCAGTGTGGTGATGGTGGTGATGATAATGATTGGTGCACAGAGTCCAGTACAGTGTGGTGATGGTGATGATGATGACTGGTGCACAGATCCCAGTACAGTGTGGTGATGATGATGACTGGTGCACAGAGCCCAGTACAGTGTGTGATGATGGTGGTGATGATAATGACTGGTGCACAGAGTCCAGTACAGTATGGTGATGGTGGTGGTGATGATAATGACTGGTGCACAGAGCCCAGTACAGTATGGTGATGGTGGTGGTGATGATAATGACTGGTGCACAGAGCCCAGTACAGTATGGTGATGATGGTGGTGATGATAATGATTGGTGCACAGAGTCCAGTACAGTGTGGTGATGGGGGTGGTGATGATAATGACTGGTGCACAGAGCCCAGTACAGTGTGGTGATGGTGGTGATGATGATGACTGGTGCACAGAGTCCAGTCCAGTGTGGTGATTGTGCTGATGATAATTATTGGTGCACAGAGCCCAGTACAGTATGGTGATGGTGGTGGTGATGATGATGACTGGTGCACAGAGCCCAGTCCAGTGTGGTGATGATGGTGGTGGTGGTGATGATGATGATGACTGGTGCACAGAGCCCAGTCCAGTGTAGTGATGGTGGTGGTAATGATAATGACTGGTGCACAGAGTCCAGTACAGTGTGGTGATGGTGGTGGTGATGATAATGACTGGTGCACAGAGCCCAGTACAGTGTGGTGATGGTGGTGGTGATATTGACTGGTGCACAGAGCCCAGTACAGTGTGGTGATGGTGGTGGTGGTGATGATGATGACTGGTGCACAGAGCCCAGTCCCCAGCGTGGTGTTGGTGGTGGTGATGATGATGACTGGTGCATAGAGCCCAATACAGTGTGGTGGTGATGATGATGACTGGTGTACAGAGCCCAGTACAGTGTGGTGATGACTGTTGTGGATCTTTTATTCCATGACCGTGTGAGAAGACAGGCGTTTAGCACCATGAGGCTGGTTTCACATTAGAGCTTTTTAAGCGCACGCACGGCCGGGGGTAGCTCCGCCCCCGAGCCGGCTCTCTGCCCGGCGTGCCCGCCCCTTGCTTGTAGCGCCGCCTTCTAGCGCACAGCGGCGCCTGCGATCGGCGCACCCTATCTTTAGCATAGGGTGCGCAGATCGTGCGCCGGCCGTGCGCTAGTTGCATTTTGACCTGCGCTGCGCACTTTTGACGGTGCGCCGTGCACGCCAAAATCAAACTTTTCGGATTTTGGCGCGCACGGCGTACCGTCAAAAGTGCGCAGCGCAGGTCAAAGCGCAACTAGCGCACGGCCTGCGCATGATCTGCGCACCCTATGCTAAAGATAGGGTGCGCCGATCGCAGGCGCCGCTGTGCGCTAGGAGGCGGCGCTACAAGCAAGGGGCGGGCACGCCGGGCAGAGAGCCGGCTCGGGGGCGGAGCTACCCCCGGCCGTGCGTGCGCTTAAAAAGCGCTAATGTGAAACCAGCCTTATACGTTTTCTCTGGCACCTGGGAAATCTAGATAACGCCATGTGTCTGTGGTGCCTGGTATGATGTGTACATGGCGCCCACTTGCATTTGCCATTTTACAGGTTCTCTGTCTTCTGTGCCAGTGAGACCCCCTTCTCTGGAGCATGACAGCACCAGGCCGGACCCTGTAAGCACCCCACCCATCTGTACTTAGTTCTTGGCAGTGAATTAGGAATTGGAAACTTGGCACCATGTTGTGTTTGGCAGGGGGGCATATCCGGAGCCTGGTCATGCTCCCCTATGGTTTGCTGGATGGTATTTTCGGTGCGTGCACAGAGGAGTGGTCAATTTATTGAAAATTGGTGAACCTTGCTTGGAATGAGCACAGGTTTGAAGCCACTAGTGACGAATGAGCGTTCTCAGGTGTTATTGTGGCGTCCCTTAGGCTCAGTCGCCAGAGAGGTACTGCACCTCCTCCTGAGGTGTGGTGCCCCACCATCCAGGTAAGGTGGGAAGCTCCTGACCACGCTCCAACACCTGCACCCCACAAAGTAGTGTAGCAAAGCACCTTCGGCGGCTCCATGCTTGGAGTATAGCAAAGCACCCATTGGTGGCTCCCTGCTTGGAACACGAAACGTGCTGGGAGGTGGGTGGAGTTGAGTTTACATTAAAAGAGCGGGAAGAGTTTAGGAGTGATTCAGTCATTCAGTCTTTCAGTCAGCCACTGAGAGTGAGTGAGGATGCAGAAGGACAGAGAGTGAGACAGAGAAGATCCCCGTGAGAGGGATTGATGAAGGAAGTGCTGCAGCAGGCCACAGTGCCCTGGGTCTGCTGGCACAGGAAAGAGACATAGAAAGGAAACCTGATTTTTCCATAGAGAGAAAGGATTAGTACGGAACGTGAGGAGTAAAAGAGAGAACAAAGGACGTGGGTTAGAGGACAACCCTGCCTAGGAGTTCTAAGCACAAGGCCGGGGCCCGGTCCCCGAGGTTGTATGGATACTAATGGTCCTGCAGCAGACACCAGAGGGAATAGAAGTTAACCATACTTTATTCCCACATCAGACTTGGGGGCACAACAGCAACATTGATAGTGAGCCGGGACTAGGAAGCAAGGAGTCCCCGAAGCAGGCTACAGCTGTCTGCCGTACAAGGAAAGTTCATAAGAACATTGGACAGGAGGAACTCCAGTGTAACTCATTACTGGGAGTACTTCATTTATAGGCGCTATAAGAGGAGACGTTCAGAAAGGCACATGTTGGCGGAGTGTTGGAAAGGAGTGTTCCACCTGGCCTGGAGGTTGACTGAGTCCCTGACCCGGAGGACACGGCACAGAGGCAGGCACCTGTTTGCACAACAGACTGTGAGTAAAGCTTTGGAACAACATGCCCTGGTGTCCTCCACTTATTCCTGTGCCAACACATCTACACTGCCCTGGGACTACAGCTTCACCTGTGCGGAGCTTTTACATCTTTGCTGCACCATACCATCAGTCCCAGAGGATCTGCATGCAGCGTCGGCTTAACACCTTCCTTGCCGAACACCACAGGTGGCGTCACAAACTATTCATTTAATCAACTACATTCCACCATTCAATCTCCCTTTTACTTGGGCGCCCAGGGCCACGGACCGGGTCACCGCTGCTGTGACACCTTCCCCCTGAGTGACCGGCCCGGTACCGAGTACCCCACAGCCCTGGGAGGGCGACCCATTATCAGAGTATGGCTGGTTTTACATTTACCTTGTTCTTGTGGGCCGATTTTGCGGCCTCAGTAGATTTCTATGGGGCCGCAAAATCGGGCCGGAAAAAAAGTCCACTGTGTGCCGTAAGGCTGTGATGGCCTTTTTAGCGGCTGTGATAAAAGATCGAGCTTGCTCAATTCTTTTATATGGCGTACGGACACGGCCCCCATTGTAACCAATGGGGCCACAAAAACAAACGGAAGGTTTTTTGTATGGCGCTCTGTGACTTCGGGTTTTGCAGAACACGTTTTTTTTCCCCCAATACTATTTCCATAGTATTGGAAAATTGAAAAACAGCGATCACAAACTTTTTTGCAGTCCATTATTGCGGCAGACCACAAAAAATGCGGCGAAAAGGGCAGCAATAACGGGCTGCAAAAAAGCGGCAAGTGTAAAAGCAGCCTATGTCCTGTGTGCTCCAATAGTATGTTCAGTCCCTGCGGCTGCATGTTAGACAGTCACAACACATCTGGGATATTGCCTAACAAACAGGAATCCCCACATGTGTTGCTGCTGTCTAACAGCCGAGAGACCTGCAGCCGCGGGGACTGAACATACTAATCGGGCACGCCGAGGACACTCGGATACCACCTTACCTGAGCACGCTCGCTCATCAGTAGAAGCCACTTTATGGTTGATCAGCACAGGGAGTAAAACAAATGTAGAAAATCTGCGACTAATCTGCTGCAAAATCTGCGTGAGACTCTGTTCTGGAGGGCAATTTGTGTTTAGATTCTGTGTGGAATTTTTTTGCAGCGAGTGGGAGAGATTTGGTACAATCACATCCACTTTGTTACTGTTACACCCAGCAGACTTTTCACCTAGAGTATCGGATGTAAAAAGTGTACAGATCGGAAACCGCACAATGCCGCGCACTGTATAGAGCAGCTCCGCTTTACTGAAGTGAATAGGAGCTGATCTGCAGTACCTGAGAACGGCCACTACACAGTGTGAGGCGCTGTGCTGTTCTGCCTCTGCACGCTGTTTACAGCTGATTGGTGGGGAGTGTCGGCTTTCAGATCACCACCGATCTCATATTGATGACCTACCCACAGGACAATTGTTATATCTGAGTACCAAAAAACCCCTTTATTACCAGGAGAATCAAAATACTGTTTTTTTATGTCACTTACTGTAGAAATAAATCCAAAAATGAATTTGGCTTCTAGAATGTGTCCATCTGACTATTGTAGGAGGATCTTTACCTGTCACAAGAAGGATTCAGGAGTAAATCTGGGCAACGATGAGGAAGCAAAATACAGCCGCCATGTCCTGCCGTCTGTAATCTGTCCCCTCAGTGTTGCTGTATATTGCCCCCCACTGAATCTGACCTTCACTGGTGAGTTCAGACCTATGTGATGCGCAATATAAGGACTGACCAGAACCTGACATCCTCCTAGGAGTATATGATGTGTTCAGGTCAGGAGACCCGCGGCCGGTCCATGCGGTCAGTCCGTGCATCGTGGTCCGGACGCTGTCTGTGGTACGCTCTTTAGGGCTCTCGCTGCCATATGTTGTGGTTATGGAATGAATTTTATTGAGTCTGGCTGAAAGAACAATAAATCCTTGGTCAGCCAGCAGTAGTGACTCTAGGCCGCTAATCCTTGACGGACACTTGCTCAGTAGTGACCAGTAGATGCTGTCGTGCGCACTTAGGCCTCTTCCACATATGAGTTTTTTGTCATCAGTCACAATCCGTCGAATTTTGAAAA
The DNA here is from genome assembly GCF_039654945.1 of Dendrobates tinctorius. NCBI lineage: Eukaryota > Metazoa > Chordata > Amphibia > Anura > Dendrobatidae > Dendrobates > Dendrobates tinctorius. The sequence continues at coordinate 13,697,280 of NW_027361797.1, read as the reverse complement.
AAACGGATCTGGTGACTGATGCCGCTGGATCTGTTTTTTCTCATAGATTTGTATTAGCGACAGATGGCCACACGTTTCATCCGTCGTTCAACGGATCTGTCGAAAATTCTTTGTCCGTCGGCCGGAGACAACGAACATAGGAAGATTTTTTGTCACCGTCGAAAAATGGGACAGCTGTCCGGTATTTGCTAGAATGGAAGCCTATGGGCGACGCATTTGTCCGACAAATGATGGAATCCGGCAACGGATTCCATTTTTTTTTTAACTGTGCATGTGCTGACACTGTGCCTGTATGGTGTGTGCGGGCTGTGTGTGTGTGCCTGTGTGACGGGGGGTATGCGTGTATGTGTGTGTGCGTGCAGGCATCGTCCGATGGGACTACAAGTCCCATCCGGGCTCTGCCTTCCACAGTGACAGTGATTGACTTCTGCCCAGTTGCTTGCCAGCAGCATGGATGCTTCTCTAAATCAGGTCTCATAAAGTCATTCCAACATTTCAGGTTACCACAGGCAAGGTGATAACTTGTGGATTCGTGCAGCTCTGAGCTCTACCCACTATACACCGCTGTCTCTGGCAGTGCCATAGAGAATGAATAGAGCAGACGCCCCTTGTGACATTTCACAAGCCTGATCGCCGGATCTGTTGGGATCCCAGCGGCTGGATAGCTGATACCATTTGAAATGTTGAAAATAACCCTTTAAAGCAACTTTCCACTCTGGGACTGAGAAATATTCACTTCACATGTATAGTCACCATCCTAGTGCCCTCTGTTTGCTTCCCGATGCCTCTTTCTCTGAGGCCAGCATTCCTTTCCTTCCAAGATGGCCGCCTCAGTGGCATAAGGAGTGAAGTAATCGCTCTAAGTCACCCCTGCTATTCCTATTCCATGTAACAAGGATGGTAAGGGAGGTGGCTTAGACTTATTGATGCACTTCTCAAGCCAATTTTGCAACCATTTTGCATATGGGAGGAAAGCAACACTGGCCTCAGAGAATGGGGCATCGCCAGCCAAACGGAGGGCACCAAGCTGTGACTAAACTGTGAAGTGTATCGTCCCTTTCCAGTCACAGTTTTAACATCTTGACAGAATATACTATATTATATTCATGAAGAGAGAGATTGCTGTCTGCGCGGCAGGCGGTGGCCGTGGAGCGCGGCAGGCAGTGGATGTGGAGCGCGGCAGGCAGTGAAGCGCGGCAGGCAGTGGCTGTGGAGCGTGGCAGGCGATAACCGTGGAGCGCGGCAGGCGGTGGCTGTGGAGCGCGGCAGGCGGTGGCCGTGGAGCGTGGCAGGCGGTGTCTGTGGAGCGTGGCAGGCGGTATCTGTGGAGAGCGGCAGGCGGTATCTGTGGAGAGCGGCAGGAGGTGGATGTGGAGTGCGGCAGGCGGTGGCCGTGAAGCGCGGCAGGCAGTGGCTGTGGAGCGTGGCAGGCGATAACCGTGGAGCGCGGCAGGCGGTGGCCGTGTAGCGCGGCAGGCGGTGTCTGTGGAGCGCGGCAGGCAGTGGCTGTGGAGCGCGGCAGGCAGTGGCCGTGGAGCGCGGCAGGCGGTGGCTGTGGAGCGCGGCAGGCGGTGGCTGTGGAGCGCGGCAGGCGGTGGCTGTGGAGCACGGCAGGCAGTGACCGTGGAGCACTGCAGGCGATTATATTATAATCAAAAGTATTGACCAAAAAATACATCTAAATAAAGTGCAGTGCATATATAAAGCGATTTCTAGTCAAAAAAGTACATATCAGTAAAAAATAAATCCCACACCCCAACGCGCGTTTCACACGTTGCTTCCTCAGGGAATTGTTCTTTAATATTTAAATTTATTATGGGATTTATTTTTTACTGATATGTACTTTTTTGGCTAGAAATCACTTTATATATGCACTGCACTTTATTTAGATGTATTTTTTGGTCAATACTTTTGATTATAATTTATTAAATTGGATTGCTACTATATGGAATATATGTGCTGCTTCACTTCCCCCTCTTTTTGCTTTTTTATTGTCTTTTTGTGTTGGGATTTTAATGTGTCCTATGGTGTCCTTAATAAAAGTATTTATATTGATTTCAATATTGTAATTGTGTTATTGGCTCTTTTTGGATAGGTGGCTTATTTTTGTTTTATCATACCCAAACATGTGTGGATCCTAAGGGTGCGTGCACAAGCTGCGGATTCTGCTGCGGATTTGGCCCTGCGGCTCCCCAGCAGAATCCGCTGCATTGTACAGCACCATTAGGCTATGTACACACGCTGCAGATTTGGCCCTGCGGCTCCCCAGCAGAATCCGCTGCATTGTACAGCACCATTAGGCTATGTACACACGCTGCAGATTTGGCCGTGCGGCTCCCCAGCAGAATCCGCTGCGTTGTACAGCACCATTAGGCTATGTACACACTCTGCGGATTTGGCCCTGCGGCTCCCCAGCAGAATCCGCTGCGTTGTACAGCACCATTAGGCTATGTACACACGCTGCAGATTTGGCCCTGCGGCTCCACAGCAGAATCTGCTGCGTTGTACAGCACCATTAGGCTATGTACACACGCTGCAGATTTGGCCTCTGTGGATCCGCAGCAGTTCTGCAGTGTACAGTACAAGGTAAGTCTATGTGACTTACACTCCGCGGTGCCCACGCAGCGGATTTTTAACTGTAGAAAAGCTGCGGTTTTGAATCCGCAGAATTGACGTCAATTCTTTCTGCGGATTCCGCTGCGGTTTGCCATCTATTCCATCGTCCAGGTGGCAAACCGCAGGGGAAAAGCACAGGCCAATCCGCAGGTCATTTGAGCTGTGGATTTATCTGTGGATCCGCAGATACAAACCCGCGGGTGAATCCGCAGCGTGTGCACATGGCCTTATAATGAATGGAAAATGGAAACCGCAAGGGGGCGTGGCTTGAGCTGGCTATGGAGTAGCAAGCACAGCTCAGGAGCTCTGAGGAGGCATCCTCCAAATCTACGATTGTGCCCTCCAAAAGTGCCAGTGTGCCTGCATTTAGGCACAATCCCCGGTTCTGTATGGTGCCGCGGGGGTTAGAACGAAGGCGGAGGGATCTAAAGCTCCTCAGCGTCCTCTCTCTTGAGCGCTACCTTCCCTGCATCTAGGAGACGTGAGGCGGAAGGACACAAAATAATCCTAAAGTTGTACACTCTTACTTGCGTTGGGCCCGCCTACCGCCTAAAAAAGAATTGTCATTTTTCCTGGTTGGTCCCCACCTGTACCGGGCCCCTTGTGGGTCGCTGGGCACTAGCATTCAGCCCTACTGCTGTGAATTGTGCGGCGCTGTGGGAAATAGAACGGGGCGGAAGACTCTACTCCCCCAAGCTGTGTGGAATACTGGCCGTCGGCCTGTCATAGCCGCACGGCGGAAGGACACAAAATAGTGCCAAAGTTGAGCTCATCCTAGTGACGGACTTACTTGTTGCTTAATTAAAGGTCTTTAATTAATTCTGGAGGGACCCCCCACCTGTACCGGGGCTATCATTAGTTGCCGTGTTCCTGCATTTAGCCTCACTCCTCTCCATTACTGAGCGGTGCTGCAGCTAACAACAGAGGTGGAGGAATCTGCATCTCATTAGCTGCACTATTTTCGCTGGGCGGAAGGACACTAATTACTAGTTTACGGCGGTTTCTCCTTACACATAAAAAGGAAGAATTGTAAGCTTCTCTGGGAAGTCCCCCGCCCGCCGGGCCCTCTGAAAGGGCAAGAGTGCTTTCATTTAGCCCCATTCTATGCTTGTACTGAGCGGTGAGTCATAGGAGTGACAGAGAGGGCGGAGGGATCTGCCTTATTCTGTCAGCGCCGTGCTCCTGCTCCCAGCTTGTGTGCAGCTGATTCCTCATAGACTCAATATTAGATAACAAATAACTTTGTTGCCCTATGAAGGGCGGGCCCGAAAAATTTCTTGCACAGGGGCCCACTACAGTCTATGTCCGCCCCTGCACTAGTGTGAACGCAGCCCCACTCATGCAGCCCCTAACCAGGACCCCCATACATGCTCCCAATACATTTAATTATCATTACCACAGCACAGGGCACAAGCCTTTCTAGTGAGGCAGGAAAGATCACTGTATGACAGAGCAGCATGCGGACATAGTCTATATTATGTCTGCAGACTGATCCCATACAGCTAGGGCCGGCGTCAGCACCCGGCGTACCCGGGCAAGTGCCTGGGCACTGGCGAGACGGGGGGGCCCACTCGGCATCTGAACAAGTTTTTTTTTTTTTATTTATATGTCCGCTCATACTGACCACTATCTTTTTTTCCTGTGTGTGAGAGCATGCGACCAACATGTTACCGCTCATTAAGGTCTTGAATTTGGATGCCACTCCTAATGGGGCCATTATCCTGTATGGAGTATTATATGGGGCCCATTATCCTGTATGAAGCATTATATGGGGCCCATTATCCTGTATGAAGCATTATATGGGGCCCATTATCCTGTATGAAGCATTATATGGGGCCCATTATCCTGTATGTAGCATTATATGGGGCCCATTATCCTGTATGAAGCATTATATGGGGCCCATTATCCTGTATGGAGCATTATATGGGGCCATTATCCTGTATGGAGCATTATATTGGGCCCATTATTCTATATGGAGCATTATATGGTTTCCATTATTCTGTATGGAACACTACAGTGGGGCAAAAAAGTATTTAGTCAGTCAGCAATAGTGCAAGTTCCACCACTTAAAAAGATGAGAGGCGTCTGTAATTTACATCATAGGTAGACCTCAACTATGGGAGACAAACTGAGAAAAAAAAATCCAGAAAATCACATTGTCTGTTTTTGTTTCATTTTATTTGCATATTATGGTGGAAAATAAGTATTAGGTCAGAAACAAAATTTCATCTCAATTTCATCTCCGGGGGGGGCGCCGCTGATCGCGGTCGGGTGTCAGCTGATTATCACAGCTGACACCCGGCACTATGTGTCAGGGGTAGTCATGGACCATCCCCGACATGTTAACCCCTGGCACATTGCCATCAAACATGATGGCAGTGTACCAGGGGTTTAGAGAAGCATCGGCAGGGAGGGGGCTCCCTCCGTGCTTCTCTGATACCCCCAGCACAGCACGATGTGCTGCGCTGCGCTGAGGGCCTCCTTCCCTGCAGGTCCCCGGATCCAATATGGTGGCGGGGACCTTCAAGGGCCAGCAGGGAGGCGGCTTCCTCATTGCCTGCAGAGAGCAGGCATGAGGAATCCTCCTGCGCTGCCTGTCACATGGCTGATTTGTCACAGCGCTGTGTGATGTGTCAGATCAGCAATCTGACATATAACAGTGATGTCCGCCCCGGCACAATGTAATAAAGTAAAAAAAGAAAAAAATAGTGTAAAAATAATTTATAAAAAATCTTTAAATATAAAAAAAATATTCCCTAATAAATTCATTTTTTGGAAATAAAAAAAACAAACAATAAAAGTACACATATTTAGTATTGCCGCGTCCGTAATGACCCGCCCTATAAAACTGTACGATTAGTTAACCCCTTTAGCGAACCCCTTAAAAAATAAAAATAAGAAACAAAGCAAAAACAATGCTTTATTATCATACCGCCGAACAAAAAGTGCAATAACGCACGATCAAAAAGACGGATATAAATAACCATGGTACTGCTGAAAACGTCATCTTGTCCCGCAAAAATGAGCCGCCATACAGCATCATCAGTGAAAAAATAAAAAGTTATAGCTCGAAGAATAAAGCGATGCAAAAATAATTATTTTGTATATAAAATTGTTTTCATCGCATAAAAGCGCCAAAACATAGAAAAAGACATAAATGAGGTATCGGTGTAATCATACTGACCCGAAGAATAAAACCACTTTTACCGGATGCGGAATGTTGTAAACTCACCCCCCAAAAGAAATTCATGAATTGATGGTTTTTGTTCATTCTGCGTCCCAAAAATCGAAATAAAAAGCGATCAAAAAATGTCACGTGACCGAAATTGGTACCAATGAAAACATCAACTCATCCTGCAAAAAATAAGACCTCACATGAGTCGGTGGGTCAAAATATGGAAAAAGTATAGCTCTCAAAATGTGGTGATGCAAAAACTATTTTTACAATAAAAAGCATCTATTAGCTTGTGACAGCTGCCAAACATAAAAACCCACCATAAATAGTAAATCAAACTCCCCTTTATTACCCCCTTAGTTAGGGAAAAATAATAAAATTAAAAAAATGTATTTATTTCCATTTTCCCATTAGGGCTAGCTTTAGGGCTAGGGTTAGGGCTGAGATTAGGGTTAGGGGTGTGTTGGGGTTAGGGTTGGAGTTAGAATTGGGGAGTTTCAACAGTTTAGGCACATCAGAGGTTCTCCAAACGCGACATGACACCCGCAGACAATTCCATCAAAGTCTGCATTCCAAAATGTCACTACTTCCCTTCAGAGCCACGACATGTGCCCATACAGTAGTTTTCTCCCACATATGGGGTATCAGCGTGCTCAGTAAAAATTGGACAACAACTTTTGTTGTCCAATTTCTCCTTTTACCCTTGGGAAAATAAAAAAATTGGGGACTAAAAGATTTCCATTTTCCAATTAGGGCTAGGGTTAGGGCTAGAGTTAGGGATGAGATTAGGGTTAGGGGTGTGTTGGGGTTAGGGTTGGAGTTAGAATTGGGGAGTTTCAACAGTTTAGGCACATCAGAGGTTCTCCAAACGCGACATGACACCCACAGACAATTCCATCAAAGTCTGCATTCCAAAATGTCACTACTTCCCTTCAGAGCCACGACATGTGCCCATACAGTAGTTTTCTCCCACATATGGGGTATCAGCGTGCTCAGTAAAAATTGGACAACAACTTTTGTTGTCCAATTTCTCCTTTTACCCTTGGGAAAATAAAAAAATTGGGGACTAAAAGATTTCCATTTTCCAATTAGGGCTAGGGTTAGGGCTAGAGTTAGGGATGAGATTAGGGTTAGGGGTGTGTTGGGGTTAGGGTTGGAGTTAGAATTGGGGGGTTTCCACTGTTTAGGCACATAAGGTGCTCTCCAAATGCAACATGGCGTCTGATCTCAATTCCAGCCAATTCTGCGTTGAAAAAGTCAAACGGTGCTCCTTCCCTTCCAAGCTCTGCCATGCGCCCAAACAGTGTTTTACCCTCATATATGGGGTATCAGCCTACTCAGGACAAATTGCAAAACAACTTTTGCGGTCCAATTTCTCCTGTTAACCTTAGGAAAACAAAAAATGGGGGCAAAAATATCATTTTTGTGGAAAAAATATGATTTTTTATTTTCACACCCTGGCGTTATAAACTTCTGTGAAGCCCTTGGGGGTTCAAAGTGCTCACCACACATCTAGATAAGTTCCTTTGGGGGTCTAGTTTCCAAAATGGGGTCACTTGTGCGGGGTTTCAACAGTTTAGGCACATCAGAGGCTCTCCAAATGCAGCATGACACCCGCAGACCATTCCATCAAAATCTGCATTCCAAAACGTCACTACTTCCATTCCAAGCCCCAACGTGTGCCCATACAGTAGTTTTCTCCCACATATGGGGTATCAGTGTACTCAGGACCAATTGGACAACAACTTTTGGGTCCAATTTCTTCTGTTACCCTTGGCAAAATAAAAAATGGGGACTAAAAGATCATGTTTGTGATTTTGTGTTTTTTTTATTTTCCCGGTGTTATAAACTTCTGATTAGCCCTTAGGGGTTAAAAGTTCTCACTACATATCTAGAAAGGTTCCTTGGGGGGTCTAGTTTCCAAAATGGGGTCATTTGTGGGGTGTTTCCACTGTTTAGGTACATCTTGGGTCTCTCCAAACGTGACATGGCGTCCGATCTGAATTCCAGCCAATTTTGCACTGAAAAAGTCAAATGGTGCTCCTTCCCTTCTGAGCTCTGCTATGCGCCGAAACAGTGGTTCTCTCCCACATATCAGGTATCACCGTACTCAGTACCAATTGCACAATACCTTTTGCAGTCCACTTTCTCCTGTTACCCTTGGTAAAATAAAAAAAAATTGGACCTGAAGTAATTTTTTTGTGAAAAAAAGTTAAATGTTCATTTTTTTAAGCATTCAAAAAATTCCTGTGAAGCACCTGAAGGGTTAATAAACTTCTTGAATGTGGTTTTGAGCACCTTGAGGGGTGCAGTTTTTAGAATGGTATCACTTTGGGGTATTTTCTATCATATAGACCCCTCAAAGTGACTTCAAATGTGATGCCGTCCTTAAAAATAAAATGGTGTTGCAGAAATGAGAAATCGCTGGTCAATTTTTAACCCTTATAACTTCCTAACAAAAAAAAATTTTGGTTCCAAAATTGTGCTGATATAAAGGAAACATATGGGAAATGTTATTTATAAAGTTTTTTGTGTGCCATATCTCTGTGATTTTAGGCCATAAAAATTCAAAGTTGGAAAATTGCCAAATTTTCAAAATTTTTGCCAAATTTCCGTTTTGTTCACAAATAAACGCAAGTTGTATCAATGAAATTTTACCACTAACATGAAGTACAATATGTCACGAGAAAACAATGTCAGAATCACTGGGATCCCTGGAAGCGTACCAGAGTTATTACCTCATAAAGGGACAGTGGCAGAATTGTATAAATTGGCCCGATCATGAACGTGCAAACCACCTTTGGGGGTAAAAGGGTTAAGAGTAGTGTTGAGCATTCCGATACCGCAAGTATCGGGTATCGGCCAATATTAGCTGTATCGGAATTCCGATACTGACTTGCGATACTTTTTTCATATCGGATAACGGAATCGGAAGTTCCCATAATGCTATGAGCCTGCTCGCTTTGATTCAGCCAATGGGAATCCTCAGAAGTGTGGGCACATCCTGTTAGGCATGTAGGCATGTTAACTATTGGCATGGCTGTGATTGGCTGCTGAAATGATGTGATGATGCACTATAAAAGCCACTGCTGCCGCCATTTCTGGTCACTCTGCTGTGAATTCAGTTAGGGACAGGCTGCTGTTGAAGACTGTGAGGGACAGTTAGAAATAGTGATTCTACAAAACATATTGTGCTTTAACCAGGCTACATAAACCACCACTGTAGCTTTCTTTTCCCTAGCAGCAGTGTTCACAGCTGTCTGCAAGGGCTGTGTGAGTGCAGCTCACGCTGTGGAGTGGGTCCTGTAGCCACATCTGGTTTAGGCCGCCCAGCGTGCCTCACTGCTGCCTCATACATATTTTTCTTCTTGAGCTGCTTATTTTTCAAAAATTCTATCTAGTGTGCTTCCATCCGTATCCATATACGTTGGTTGCAAACACTAGTAGTAGACAGCGGAGCCTTTCTGCAGCCTTTCAGTGCTAGTGCCCACTTAGCTGCACGGTTCACGGCTGTCTGAGAGGTCTCTGACTGTGTGTGAGTGCAGCTCACGCTGAGTAGTGTGTCCTGCAGCTACGTCTGGTTGTAGGCTGCTCAGCGTGCTTCACTGCCTCACACATATTTTTCTTTAATTGCAGCTCATTTTTTCTTCTCCTATTAGTGTGCATCCATCCGTATCCATCTACATTGGTTGGTTGCAAATACTATATAGGAGTAGATAGAGGAGCCTTTTTTCTGGCTTGTGCCCTTCATCTGCAGCCAGATTAGTATTACCCAATTTTTTTTGGAGCCTCATCTTTTGCATTGTAGGTTTCCTGCCTGCATTTTAATAGCTCCAAAAAGTTGGTGATACTATCACTTTCAAATCTTTGGTCACATCCTTTTAGTTTTTTTTTATAAAAAAAAACAATAAAGTTCACCAAACACTACATTTGAAAGTTGTGTAGGCCACATTAGCTCCTATTAAAGTGTAGTCCACACACACTTCATAAAATTAGTGTTTCTTCTACCTGTAACCAGCTGTTCAGGAATAAGCACACTAAGCCCCCCCTTTGTACTTTTCTGCCTATCTTTATCAGTCTAGCAAGGTGAAGAAGGCAGGGAGTAAGGCACGTGGGCGTGGGCGTGGAGTTTCTGCAGGGAGAGGACGTGGGGATTCTGCAGGGAGAGGACGTGGGGATTCTGCAGGGAGAGGAAGTTGGGATTCTGTGCCTGCTGCAGGCACCAGTGAGTCAGCATCCCCCAGTTTTAGCAGGCAACAGTCCTTTATGCGCAGCTTTGTAGGACCTCGCCGTACCCCACTGCTGCGGGAGGAACAAATTGAGGCCGTTGTCGGATGGATGGCAGCTAACGCATCGACTTCAATGACTTCCACATCCTCTAAGGGCCAGAGCACCGAAGAGCAACCATCTGTCTCTTCACCACCTGCCAAAGTGCCCAGGCAGTCAGAGAGCCCTGGACAGGAGCCATCACAGTCTCTACTTCTGTTCTCTGAATCTGTTGGCTTGGAAAGAGGGGGCCAGCCAAGCAGCATTCCAGAATGTGAAGAAGAGGGAGTATGCAGTGATGCGCAACTTCTTTGTCCCTCTGAATCTGAAGAGGCGGGTGGGCCAGTGCCTATGGTCAGCACACCACAGTACGCATCAGATGATGACGAGACACAGGTGCCACTTTCTGGTGCGTACGGTGCTGGCGAGACAACCCAGGAGAAGCAGGTGTTTGAAGAGGGGAGCGTAGATGATGAGGTCCTTGACCCATCATGGCGTGAGGAACAGGAAGGTGGTGGGAGCGGCTCTGAGGAAGAGATTCCCCGAACGGCCAAAACAGGAGGGAGAGGGAGGGGGCAGACTTGGTTGACTGTAGCCTCCACTTCAGCACCCGTTAGGAGCATTCCTCTTTCAAAAGCCAAAACGGGCGCTCCCAAGACTTGCAGTGCGTGGTCTGTTATGAATGAGTCACCGTAGGAGGCAAAAACAGAATTGCTAGCTAAGTCCAGAAAACCAGAGAAGTTGGCAGCTATCGGATTGCAGACCACTGAACCTAACAACAACAACTAGCAGTAGCCGTGGGGGGTTCCTACGGTGCCCTAGACCCCTCGATCACAGCCGGAGAACTACATAGCCTAAAGACAGAAAGTGAAATCTAAACTGTCCCAGAGCAGACCCCAAAGCAATAGGCAGCCCCCATCATATAATGACGGTGAAGCAAGATGAAAAAACACTCATACAGATAGAAAGATAGGCTGAGCAAATGATGGGGCCCAAGCTAACTAAATAGGACAGGATAGAAAAGCTGCTGTCTGCAATCCGCCAAAACCCTCTCAAAGCAAGAGCCAACAGACTGATAGGGAAAAAAGCCCTGAAGACGCTAGGCTTCAAAAGACTATATCAGTACTCAGGTATTTTCTGAAGACAGAGCAAAAAGGAATTCAGCTCACCCAGCAGGGAAAGGAAGAAATCCAGAAAAACAAGGCAAAACAAAACCTAAGCACAAATGCAAAAAGCAGAGAAGAAAACTTAGCTTTTGAGGAGCAGGAATCAGACTGGTCTCCAAGAATCCCTCAGAGAAATCACCCGCAAGGCAGAAGGGCGTGGGCTGCCTTATATCCAGTCAGCAATTCCAGTCACCCAGTCATCATCATTCTGCTCAGATGCTTTGTAATCAGCCTCACTACCTTCCTTCACCAGAAGAGGGAGTTCATCAGACCTCAATGGTGAAGGGGAAAATGAACTCACAACAGTGGTCCTTTTTTGACACAGTTGCAGATGACATTTGCTTTGTCAAATGCAAGCTGTGTCATCAGAGAGTCAAAAGAGGGAAAAATGTCAGCAACCTCAATACCACTAATATGTGGAAACATGTGCGGACCAAGCATGAGGTGGAGTTACACAGACACACTGAAGACGTAGGCCAACGTACAGCACCACCTACCACCTCTTCAGCTCGTGTTGGGGCCTCTTCCTCCAGCTCACACACAGCTGGTTCGGCTTCCTCACAGGATCGCCAAGGAAGAACCTCTGGCACTGTTGTCCGGAGACCCTGTGACATTCCACCCACAGCACCACGTTTCCAGTCATCCTCACACTCCCAGGCCACTCGACAGCCATCGGTAGCACAGGCATGGTATAAAAGGCGGCCATACTCGGCAAACCATCCCCGAGCGCAGGCTCTGAATGCTGGCATTGCCAAACTACTGGCACTTGAAATGCTCTCATTCAGGCTGGTGGAGACTGACACCTTCCGGGACTTCATGGCATTGGCAGTCCCACAATACACCATACTCAGCCACTTTTATTTCAGCAGGCGAGCCGTCCCTGCCCTGCAGAAACATGTGGAGGGAAAAATAAAACATGCGCTACTAAACGCCGTTAGTAGCAATGTCCACCTGACCACTGATGCGTGGACCAGTAACCATGGACAGGGACGATACCTTTCCCTCACTGTCCATTGGGTCAATGTTGTGGAGCCGGGTACAGATCTGGAGAGTGGCGCTGAACGTGTTCTGCCAACTCCACGGATTGCAGGAATCCAGTCTGTACACATAGACTCCTCCTCCTACTCAAGTTCCTCAGAAACAGCGCAGCAGGAGCCTGTTATGACCGATATGAGCACAGCCGTGGCCAAACGTCAACAGGCCATACTCAAATTAATTTCTTTGGGGAATAGAAGCCACACAGCGCAGGAGCTCTGGAATGCCATCAAGCAGGAGAGCGACGTGTGGTTTGTGCCAGCGAATCTCCAGCCGGGCTTGGTAGTGTGTGACAATGGCCGAAATCTGGTGGCAGCTCTTGGCCTAGGCAACCTCACTCACATCCCATGTCTGGCACATGTGCTGAACTTGGTCGTGCAGAGCTTTCTGAGGGACTATCCGGATCTTGATGCACTGCTGCACAAGGTCCGCATAGAGTGCGCTCACTTGCGGCGTTCCAGCACGGCAAGATCGCGCCTTGCTGCTCTGCAGCGCCGATTCCGCCTTCCAGAACATCGCATCATATGTGACCTACCCACCAGGTGGAATTCAATGTTACATAGGTTGGAGCGGTTGTGTGAGCAGCAGGCAGCAGTCATGGAGTACCAGCTGAATCAGGCGCAAACAAGTCGCACTGCGCCGGTCACACTTCAGCACCACTGAGTGGGCCTCTATGAAGGACATCTGCCTCGATTTACGTGCCTTCGATGATTCCACGCGGATGGCGAGTGCAGATGATGCACTAGTCAGCATGACTGTCCCCCTTATCTGCCTGCTTCAAAAAACACTGCAAGCACTAAGGGAGGAGGTTTTGGAAGAGGTGGAGGATGAGGAGTCCCAAATGCCATCTGCTTCTGGACAGTCTGCGCAACGTGGTTCCTCACAAAGGCCTAGGCAGGGGACACTTTGTGAGGAGGATGAGGAGGAGTCGATGGAGGAGGAAGACATCTCTCCAGAGGAGGGAGGTACACAAAGCTCTAGTCAGTATGTACAGCGAGGGTGGGGTGATGCAGAGCAGGCAGAGATCACGCCTCAAGCAGGGGACAGCGGTTCTTTGGCAGTTGGGAGTCTGCAGCACATGGTTAATTTCATGCTGCAGTGCCTGAGAAACGACCGACGCATCGCCCACATTCTCTACATGGCTGATTATTGGGTGTACACCCTCCTAGATCCTCGCTACCGGGACAACTTACAAAGCCTCATACCAACGTTGAACCGGGAGCGTAAACTGCGGGAGTACCAAGACACACTGATGCAGTCCATCATGTTTTACATTCCACCCGACAGCAGTGGTGCTAGTGCTTTACAAAGCAGCTCTGTGTGTCGAGGCAGTAGAGGAAACACGGCACAAAGAGGGAGCAGAGGCAGCGCCTCAGCACAAGGCAAGACCACCATGGCCCAAATGTGGCAAAGTTTTGTGTGTCCGCCACAATTGTCTACACCATCACAGACGGCTCCAGTCAGCAGGAGGCAACGTTTCTGTCAGATGGTGACAGATTACATGTCTTGCCCTGTCAGTGTACTCCCAGATGGCTCTTCCCCCTTCAAGTTTTGGGTCTCTAAGCTGGATACATGGCCAGAGCTTAGCCAGTATGCATTGGAGGTGCTGGCTTGCCCTGCTGCCAGTGTATTATCGGAACGCGTCTTTAGTGCCGTAGGTGGTGTACTAACAGACTGTCGTGTTATGAGCTCAATTTCTCCTTCACCTTTGATGTCCGATGAACTCCCTCTGCTGGTGAAAGGAGGTAGTGAAATTGATTTGGATGGGAAAAACCTGTCATCTGAACAGGTGGAGTGTGATTGGACATCCGGAATCTCTGAGTGGATATAAGGCCGCCGACGCCCTGCTGGGTTGCTGGTGATCCTCTCTGCTCTGAGCTCTGGCCTCCAGTTTAGTCCTGTTTACTAAAGCTAAATTTGTGCTCTGCTATCGTTCCATGAGATTTTGTCTGGTTTACTTAGTGTTTGTGTTCAGCCAGCCCTGGTTGGGTCTGGCTGATCTCCATTTTTTGTTTCTGATCAGTTGATCTCTTTGCTCTGTTTTCAGAATATACCTGAATGTTGATATAGTGATTTTGAAGTCTAGTGACTTCAGGGCCTTTTCTATCAGATGTGTTGGACATTATTTTTGGCAGGGTTTTTGCGTGATTGCAGACAGTTGCCTTTCTTTCCTGTCCTATCTAGTTAGTGAGGGCCCCATCATTTGCTCAGCCTGTCTTTCTGTCTGTGTTTGTGTTTTCATCTGTTTTCACCGTCAATACATGTTGGGGGCTGTCTATTGCTTTGGGGTCTGCTCTGGGGCAGTTTAGATTCCCCTTTCTTTCTTTAGGTTTATTTAGTTCTCCGGCTGTGAACGAGGTGTCTAGGACCACAATAGGAACACCCCACGGCTACTGTTAGTTGTTGTGAATAGGATCAGGGGTCTGCAATCCGCTAGCTACCAACCTCTCCGGTTTTCTGGACTTAGCTTGTATTTTTGTTTTTTCCTCCTCCGGTGACTCATTCATAACAGAATCACCAGCCATACCGCAGATTCTAGGGTACTCAATAGCAGGAAAGAATTGAAAAAAAAAAAAAAGTGTCAGAATTTTTTTTTTCAATGTATAGTTTTTCCTCTTTTTCTCTGGGGCCGTAGGAGGAATTTTTTCTTAATGGAGATTAAGCAATTGTCTGATCGTGTGGAGCAGCTGGCTGCTGAAGTGCGGGGAATTTCCACGTATCTTGCTCATTCACATGCTGCTGAACCAAAGATTCCTACTCCTGATGTGTTTTTTGAGGATCGGTCTAAATTTTTGAATTTTAAGAATAATTGTAAATTATTTCTTGCCTTGAAGCCTAACTCATCGGGGAGCTCTGCGCAGCAGGTTAAAATTGTCATCTCTTTGCTGCGCGGCGATCCCCTGGATTGGGCGTTTTCTTTGACACCTGATGATCCTATTCTAACTAATGTGGATGCATTTTTTCAAGCCTTGGGGTTGTTGTATGATGAACCTAATGGTATTGATCAAGCTGAGAAAGCCCTGTTGGCATTGAGCCAGGGTCAGGATTCTGCAGAGTTATACTGTCAAAAATTCCGAAAGAGGGCGGTCCTTACCACCTGGAATGATGGTGCCTTGACAGCTCTCTTTCGGAAGGGTTTGTCAGAAACCGTAAAAGATACTATGGTGGGATTTCCTGTTCCCTCTGGTCTTGACGATTCTATGTCATTAGCCATTCAGGTCGATCGGCGTTTACGTGAACGTAAAAGTACACGAGACATGTTGCCACCTGTTGAACAAATGTATGAACCTATGCAATGTGATAGAGTTTTGTCTAGGGCGCAACGTCAGGAGTTCAGATGGAGTAATAAGCTGTGTTTTTTCTGTGGAGATGCCTCTCATATTGTTTCTGTCTGCCCTAAACGAGAGAAACGTTTTGCACACACATTTGCTGTGGGTGGTGTACAACCTAAGTTTCTTCTGGCAATTACTCTGATCTGCTCCCTGTCCACATTTTCCGCTAAGGCTTTTGTGGATTCAGGAGCGGCTCTGAACCTGATGGACTTGGATTTTGCTAAACATTGTGGGTTTCCTATGACACCTCTGCGGATGCCTATCCCTTTGAGGGGTATTGATGATACTCCTTTGGAGAAGAATAAACCTCAGTTTTGGACCCAGGTGGTAATGCGGGTCGCCCCAGACCATGAAGAAAATTGCAGATTTTTGGTGTTGCATAATTTGCATGATACCATTGTTCTGGGATTTCCCTGGTTGCAAATTCATAATCCAGTTTTGGATTGGAAATCTGTGTCTGTGGTGAGTTGGGGTTATCGGTGTGCTCTTGGTGATGCTCCTGTTTTCTCCACCTCTCCCCAGTCGCATGATGTTCCTGACTATTTGGCTGATTTTTATGATGTATTTAGTGGGAATAAGTCTGCGTCTTTGCCTCCTCATAGGAGTTATGACTGTGCAATTGAGCTGAGCCCTGGGTGTAAATTTCCCAAGGGTCGACTTTTCAATTTATCTGTACCCGAGCATGAGGCTATGCAATCTTATATTAAGGAGTCATTGGAGAAGGGTCATATTAGACCATCCTCTTCACCCTTGGGTGCTGTTTTTTTTTTCGTGGCCAAGAAAGATGGTTCATTAAGGCCTTGTATTGACTATCGTTCACTCAACAAAATTACTGTTAAATATCAGTATCCGTTACCCCTGATTTCTGATCTATTCTCCAGAGTTAAAGGTGCTTGCTGGTTTACCAAGCTTGACCTCAGGGGGGCGTATAATCTTATTCGCATTAAGCATGGGGATGAATGGAAGACGGCGTTTAATACTCCGGAGGGATATTTTGAGTACCTGATGATGCCTTTTGGGTTCACTAATGCCCCTTCTGTCTTCCAGTGCTTCATGAATGATATTTTCCGAGACTTTGTGGATAAATTTTTGATCATCTTTCTGGATGATATTTTGATCTTTTCCAGGGATTGGGACTCTCATGTGGAACATGTTCGGACTGTGTTCCGGATTTTGAGGGAGAATTCCCTGTATGTTAAGGGATCGAAATGCCTTTTTTGGTGTACAGAGTATTTCATTTTTATGATTTATTTTGTCTCCGTCAACTATTGAAATGGACCCGGCCAAGGTACAGGCCATTTATGATTGGGTTCAGCCCACTTCTTTGAAGGCCCTCCAGAAGTTTTTGGGTTTTGCTAATTTTTATCGTAAATTTATAGCTAATTTTTCTGGGATTGCCAAACCATTGACTGATTTGACTAAGAAGGGTGCTGATGTGCTGAATTGGTCTCCAGAGGCTGTTTCTTCCTTTCAGGAGCTTAAGCGGAGGTTCACTTCTGCTCCGGTTTTGCGGCAACCTGATGTCTCACTCCCGTTTCAGGTAGAGGTGGACGCTTGTCAGATTGGTGCTGGAGCTGTTTTGTCCCAAAAAGATCCGGTAACATCTAAAATGAATTCCTGTGCTTTCTTTTCCCGATTGTTCTCCCCATCCGAAGGCAACTATGATGTGGGGAATCGGGAACTGTTAGCCATGAAATGGGCATTTGAGGAGTGGAGACATTGGTTGGAGGGAGCTAAACATCAAGTCGTGGTCCTTACTGACCACAAGAATTTGATTTAACTTGAGTCGGCCAAACGCTTGAATCCTAGACAGGCTAGGTGGGCCTTGTTTTTCACACGTTTTGATTTTGTGGTCTCTTTTCTTCCGGGCACTAAGAATGTCAAGGCAGACGCCCTCTCTAGGAGTTTCTTTGCTGATTCTCCTATTGTGACCAAGCCTGCTACCATCTTAGGTGAGGGGGTAGTTCTTTCTGCCATCTCGCCCGATTTGAGACGTGCTCTGGAAGAGTTACAGGAGGACAAACCTGAGCGTTGTCCCATTGGAAAATTTGTATGTTCCTGACCAGTGGAGGAAGAGAGTAATGTCTGAAGTTCATTGCTCCGCATTGGCTGGTCATCCAGGTATTTTTGGTACTAGAGATTTGGGGAGTCGGTCTTTTTGGTGGCCTGCCTTGTCTCGTGATGTCTGGAATTTTGTGTAGTCCTTTGGGACTTGCTCCCGGTCTAAACCTTGTTCTCGCTCTATTGGGTTATGATGCCTTTGCCGGTGCGCAGGAGGCCATGGACCCATATTTCAATGGATTTTATTTCTGATATGCCTGTCTCTCAGAGAATGACTGTTATTTGGGTGATTTGTGATAGATTCTCTAAGATGGTCCATCTTGTACCACTCACTAAGTTGCTATCTTCCTCAGAGTTGGTGCCCTTGTTTTTGCAACAGGTGGTTCGCTTTCATGGGATTCCTGAGAACATTGTGTCTGACAGAGAAGTTCAGTTTGTTTCTAGATTTTGGAGGACTTTTTGTTCCAAGCTGGGAATTCAGTTGTCCTTCTCCTCTGCGTTTCACCCTCAGACCAATGGGCAGACGGAGAGAACAAACCAGACTTTGGAGTCTTATTTGAGATGTTTTATTTCTGCTGATCAGGATGATTGGGTTTCATTTTTGCCATTGGCCAAATTTGCTTTAAATAATAGAGCTAGTTCTGCCACTTTGATGTCACTTTTTTTTGTAACTTTGGGTTTCATCCTCGATTCTCTTCAGGGCAGGTGGAGTCTTCTGCCTGCCCAGGTGTTGAGACTGTGGTGGAAAGAATGCACCAGATTTGGGACCAAGTGGTGGATAAGTTGTCTCTCTCCCAGGAAATGGCCCACCAGTTTTCCAACCGGCATAGGACCATTGGTCCCCGGTTTAAGGTGGGTGATATGGTTTGGTTGTCATCAAAGAATATCTCTATGAAGGTGGCTTCTCCAAAGTTTAAACCTAGATTTATTGGACCTTACAAGATTTTGGAGATTCTTAATCCGGTCTCTTTTCGATTGGCTCTTCCTGTTACTTTCAAAATCCATAATGTGTTTCATAAGTCTCTGTTGAAGAGGTTTGTTGAGCCAGTAGTTCCTGTGGTGGCACCTCCTGACCCTGTATTGGTTGAAGGTAATGTGGAATATGAGGTTGAGAAGATACTGGATTCTCGTCTGGCTAGACGGAGACTCCAGTATTTGGTTAAGTGGAAGGGTTATGGCCAGGAGGATAATTCTTGGGTCTCTGCATCCGATATTCATGCCGAAAGATTGGTTCGTGCTTTTCATCGGGCCCATCCAGATCGCCCTGGTGGCGTGGATGAGGGTTAGGTGACCCCTCCTCAAGGGGGAGGTACTGTTATGAGCTCAATTTCTCCTTCACCTTTAATGTTCGATGAACTCCCTCTGTTGGTGAAAAGAGGTAGTGAAATTGATTTGGATAGGAAAAACCTGTCATCTGAACAGGTGGAGTGTGATTGGACATCCGGAATCTCTGAGTGGATATAAGGCCGCCGACGCCCTGCTGGGTTGCTGGTGATCCTCTCTGCTCTGAGCTCTGACCTCCAGTTTAGTCCTGTCTACTAAAGCTAAGTTTTTGCTCTGCTATTGTTCCATGAGATTTTGTCTGGTTTACTTAGTGTTTGTGTTCAGCCAGCCCTGGTTGGGACTGGCTGAACTCCATTTTTTATTTCTGATCAGTTGATCTCTTTGCTCTGTTTTCAGAATATACCTGAGTGCTGATATAGTGATTTTGAAGTCTAGTGACTTCAGGGCCTTTTCTAACAGACGTGTTGGACATTATTTTTGGCAGGGTTTTTGCGTGATTGCAGACAGTTGCTATTCTTTCCTGTCCTATCTAGTTAGTGAGGCCTCCATCGTTTGCTCAGCCTGTCTTTCTGTCTGTGTTTGTGTTTTCATCTGTTTTCACCGTCAATACATGTTGGGGGCTGTCTATTGCTTTGGGGTCTGCTCTGGGGCAGTTTAGATTTCCTCTTTCTTTCTTTAGGTTTATTTAGTTCTCCGGCTGTGAACGAGGTGTCTAGGTCCACCGTAGGAACACCCCATGGCTACTGTTAGTTGTTGTGAATAGGATCAGGGGTCTGCAATCCGCTAGCTACCAACCTCTCCGGTTTTCTGGACTTAGCTTGTATTTTTGTTTTTCCTCCTCCAGTGACTCATTCATAACACCGTCGCACGCGACTATCTTCTGATAACGTCGACCGGCTTACTTTTCTGAAAATGAACAAGGCCTGGATCTCTCCAGAATTTGCCAGTCCTCTTCCCGACTAAATAATTGGTTGGCAACTTTATCCAGGTCTCCTGGTTTGTTCATGTTTCTACCACCTGAACTATAATCCCTGGGCTTCAACACAGCCAGTTGTCGCTCAGATGTATCGTCTGCACAGAGAAAAAACACACTAGCTCCTGTGTTAGTGGGGTTCAGTAACGACAGCTGCTCCCCTGCTGTGTGGACAGCAAAGTCTTCTGCTCCATCCACATTAAAACTCCTACTGATTTTTAACCGTGCTCCACTTAGGCCTCTGGCTCCACTGTCTCTAGTATTTCCCCTGGCCTCCAACCCCACCTGTTACAGCTCTGAAGTGGCGTCTGCACAATCCACACTTGTTCCTGTGTTACTTGGGCTCAGTCACGTCAGTTGATCCCCTGATGTGTGTCCGGCAAGGTCTTCTGCTCTGTCCACATTCCCACTAGTAGTGTAAATGAGGACAGAGCAGGAGACCTTGCCAGACACACATCAGGTTATCATCTGACGGGACTGAGCCCCAGTAACACAGGGACAAGTGTGGATTGTGCTGACACCACTTCAGAGCTGTAACTGGCGGGGTTGGAGGCCAGGGGAAATACTAGAGACATTGGAGCCAGAGGTCTAAGTGGAGCACGGTTACAATCAGTTGTAGTCTACAACCTCTAGAAAACCAGCTGCAAGTTGGCCTCCGCCTGCTGGATGCCTCATGCTGAGCTCCAACAACGCCTGTTGGTGTTCAGAAGTGCCATCTTCACAGAGAAAAACACACTAGCTCCTGTGTTAGTGGGGTTCAGTAATGCCAGCTGTTCCCCTGCTGTGTAGACGGCAATGTCTCCTGCTGCCTCCACATGCCAACAACATCAGGCCTCAGCCTGCTCCATGCCTCATCCTGGGCTCCAACAATGCCAGTTCGTGTTCAGAAGTGCCGTCTTCACAGAGAAAAACACAGTAGCTCATGCGTTAGTGGGGTTCAGTAACGCCAGCTGCTCCCCTGCTGTGTAGACGGCAATGTCTCATGCTGACTCCACATGCCCAAAACATCAGGCCTCAGCCTGCTCCCTGCCTCAATCTGGGCCCCAACAACGCCAGTTGGTGTTCAGAAGTGTCATCTTCCCAGAGAAAAACACACTAGCTCCTGTGTTAGTGGGGTTCAGTAACACCAGCTGTTCCCCTGCTGTGTAGACGGCAATGTCTCCTGCTGACTCCACATGCCCAAAACATCAGGCCTCAGGCTGCTCCATGCTTCAACTTGGGCTTCAGCAACGCCAGTTGGTGTTCAGAAGTGTCATCTTCCCAGAGAAAAACACACTAGCTCCTGTCTTAGTGGGGTTCAGTAATGCCAGCTGTTCCCCTGCTGTGTAGACGGCAAAGTCTCCTGCTGCCTCCACATGCCAACAATATCAGGCCTCAGCCTGCTCCATGATTCATCCTGGGCTCCAACAACACCAGTTGGTGTTCAGAAGTGCCGTCTTCACAGAGAAAAACACACTAGCTCCTGTGTAAGTGGGGTTCAGTAATGCCAGCTGTTCCCCTGCTGTGTAGATGGCAAAGTCTCCTGCTGCCTCCACATGCCAACAACATCAGGCCTCAGCCTGCTCCATGTCTCATACTGGGCTCCAACAACGCCAGTTGGTGTTCAGAAGTGCCATCTTCACAGAGAACAACACACTAGCTCCTGTGTAAGTGGGGTTCAGTAATGCCAGCTGTTCCCCTGCTGTGTAGACGGCAATGTCTCCTGTTGCCTCCACATGCCAACAACATCAGGCCTCAGCCTGCTCCATGCCTCATCCTGGGCTCCAACAACGTCAGTTGGTGTTCAGAAGTGCCGTCTTCCCAGAGAAAAACACACTAGCTCCTGTGTTAGTGGGGTTCAGTAACGCCAGCTGCTCCCCTGCTGTGTAGACGGCAAAGTCTCCTGCTGCCTCCACATGCCAACAACATCAGGCCTCAGCCTGCTCCATGCCTCATCCTGGGCTCCAACAACGCCAGTTGGTGTTCAGAAGTGCAGTCTTCACAGAGAAAAACACACTAGCTCCTGTGTTACTGGGGTTCAGTAACGCCAGCTGTTCCCCTGCTGTGTAGACGGCAATGTCTCCTGCTGACTCCACATGCCTAAAACATCAGGCCTCAGCCTGCTCCATGACTCAACCTGGGCTTCAGCAACTCCAGTTGGTGTTCAGAAGTGTCGTCTTCACAGAGAAAAACACACTAGCTCCTGTCTTAGTGGGGTTCAGTAATGCCAGCTGTTCCCCTGCTGTGTAGACGGCAAAGTCTCCTGCTGCCTCTACATGCCAACAACATCAGGCCTCAGCCTGCTCCATGATTCATCCTGGGCTCCAACAACGCCAGTTGGTGTTCAGAAGTGCCGTCTTCCCAGAGAAAAACACACTAGCTCCTGTGTTAGTGGGGTTCAGTAATGCCAGCTGTTCCCCTGCTGTGAAGACGGCAAAGTCTCCTGCTGCCTCCACATGCCAACAACATCAGGCCTCAGCCTGCTCCATGTCTCATACTGGGCTCCAACAATGCCTGTTGGTGTTCAGAAGTGCCATCTTCACAGAGAACAACACACTAGCTCCTGTGTAAGTGGGGTTCAGTAATGCCAGCTGTTCCCCTGCTGTGTAGACGGCAATGTCTCCTGTTGCCTCCACATGCCAACAACATCAGGCCTCAGCCTGCTCCATGCCTCATCCTGGGCTCCAACAACGCCAGTTCGTGTTCAGAAGTGCCGTCTTCCCAGAGAAAAGCACACTAGCTCCTGTGTTAGTGGGGTTCAGTAACGCCAGCTGCTCCCCTGCTGTGTAGACGGCAATGTCTCATGCTGACTCCACATGCCCAAAACATCAGGCCTCAGCCTGCTCCCTGCCTCAACCTGGGCCCCAACAACGCCAGTTGGTGTTCAGAAGTGTCATCTTCCCAGAGAAAAACACACTAGCTCCTGTGTTAGTGGGGTTCAGTAACACCAGCTGTTCCCCTGCTGTGTAGACGGAAAAGTCTCCTGCTGCCTCCACATGCCAACAACATCAGGCCTCAGCCTGCTCCATGTCTCATACTGGGCTCCAACAACGCCAGTTGGTGTTCAGAAGTGCCATCTTCACAGAGAACAACACACTAGCTCCTGTGTAAGTGGGGTTCAGTAATGCCAGCTGTTCCCCTGCTGTGTAGACGGCAAAGTCTCCTGCTGCCTCCACATGCCAACAACATCAGGCCTCAGCCTGCTCCATGTCTCATACTGGGCTCCAACAACGCCAGTTGGTGTTCAGAAGTGCCATCTTCACAGAGAACAACACACTAGCTGCTGTGTAAGTGGGGTTCAGTAATGCCAGCTGTTCCCCTGCTGTGTAGACGGCAATGTCTCCTGTTGCCTCCACATGCCAACAACATCAGGCCTCAGCATGCTCCATGCCTCATCCTGGGCTCCAACAACGCCAGTTGGTGTTCAGAAGTGCAGTCTTCCCAGAGAAAAACACCCTAGCTCCTGTGTTAGTGGGGTTCAGTAACGCCAGCTGCTCCCCTGCTGTGTAGACAGCAATGTCTCATGCTGACTCCACATGCCCAAAACATCAGGCCTCAGCCTGCTCCCTGCCTCAACCTGGGCCCCAACAACGCCAGTTGGTGTTCAGAAGTGTCATCTTCCCAGAGAAAAACACACTAGCTCCTGTGTTAGTGGGGTTCAGTAACACCAGCTGTTCCCCTGCTGTGTAGACGGCAATGTCTCCTGCTGACTCCACATGCCCAAAACATCAGGCCTCAGCCTGCTCCATGCCGCAACCTGGGCTTCAGCAACGCCAGTTGGTGTTCAGAAGTGTCGTCTTCACAGAGAAAAACACACTAGCTCCTGTCTTAGTGGGGTTCAGTAATGCCAGCTGTTCCCCTGCTGTGTAGACGGCAAAGTCTCCTGCTGCCTCCACATGCCAACAACATCAGGCCTCAGCCTGCTCCATGATTCATCCTGGGCTCCAACAACGCTAGTTGGTGTTCAGAAGTGCCGTCTTCTCAGAGAAAAACACACTAGCTCCTGTGTTAGTGGGGTTTAGTAACGCCAGCTGCTCCCCTGCTGTGTAGACGGAAATGTCTCATGCTGACTCCACATGCCCAAAAAATCAGGCCTCAGCCTGCTCCCTGCCTCAACCTGGGCCCCAACAACGCCAGTTGGTGTTCAGAAGTGTCATCTTCCCAGAGAAAAACACACTAGCTCCTGTGTTAGTGGGGTTCAGTAACACCAGCTGTTCCCCTGCTGTGTAGACGGCAATGTCTCCTGCTGACTCCACATGCCCAAAACATCAGGCCTCAGCCTGCTCCATGCCTCAACCTGGGCTTCAGCAACGCCAGTTGGTGTTCAGAAGTGTCGTCTTCCCAGAGAAAAACACACTAGCTCCTGTCTTAGTGGGGTTCAGTAATGCCAGCTGTTCCCCTGCTGTGTAGGCGGCAAAGTCTCCTGCTGCCTCCACATGCCAACAACATCAGGCCTCAGCCTGCTCCATGATTCATCCTGGGCTCCAACAACGCCAGTTGTTCAGAAGTGCCGTCTTCACAGAGAAAAACACACTAGCTCCTGTGTTAGTGGGGTTCAGTAATGCCAGCTGTTCCCCTGCTGTGTAGACGGCAAAGTCTCCTGCTGCCTCCACATGCCAACAACATCAGGCCTCAGCCTGCTCCATGTCTCATACTGGGCTCCAACAACGCCAGTTGGTGTTCAGAAGTGCCATCTTCACAGAGAACAACACACTAGCTCCTGTGTAAGTGGGGTTCAGTAATGCCAGCTGTTCCCCTGCTGTGTAGACGGCAATGTCTCCTGTTGCCTCCACATGCCAACAACATCAGGCCTCAGCCTGCTCCATGCCTCATCCTGGGCTCCAACAACGCCAGTTGGTGTTCAGAAGTGCCGTCTTCCCAGAGAAAAACACACTAGCTCCTGTGTTAGTGGGGTTCAGTAACGCCAGCTGCTCCCCTGCTGTGTAGACGGCAATGTCTCATGCTGACTCCACATGCCCAAAACATCAGGCCTCAGCCTGCTCCCTGCCTCAACCTGGGCCCCAACAACGCCAGTTGGTGTTCAGAAGTGTCATCTTCCCAGAGAAAAACACACTAGCTCCTGTGTTAGTGGGGTTCAGTAACACCAGCTGTTCCCCTGCTGTGTAGATGGAAAAGTCTCCTGCTGCCTCCACATGCCAACAACATCAGGCCTCAGCCTGCTCCATGTCTCATACTGGGCTCCAACAACGCCAGTTGGTGTTCAGAAGTGCAATCTTCACAGAGAACAACACACTAGCTCCTGTGTAAGTGGGGTTCAGTAATGCCAGCTGTTCCCCTGCTGTGTAGACGGCAAAGTCTCATGCTGACTCCACATGCCAACAACATCAGGCCTCAGCCTGCTCCATGTCTCATACTGGGCTCCAACAACGCCAGTTGGTGTTCAGAAGTGCCATCTTCACAGAGAACAACACACTAGCTCCTGTGTAAGTGGGGTTCAGTAATGCCAGCTGTTCCCCTGCTGTGTAGACGGCAATGTCTCCTGTTGCCTCCACATGCCAACAACATCAGGCCTCAGCCTGCTCCATGATTCATCCTGGGCTCCAACAATGCCAGTTGGTGTTCAGAAGTGCCGTCTTCACAGAGAAAAACACACTAGCTCCTGTGTTAGTGGGGTTCAGTAATGCCAGCTGTTCCCCTGCTGTGTAGACGGCAAAGTCTCCTGCTGCCTCCACATGCCAACAACATCAGGCCTCAGCCTGCTCCATGATTCATCCTGGGCTCCAACAACGCCAGTTGGTGTTCAGAAGTGCCGTCTTCACAGAGAAAAACACACTAGCTCCTGTGTTAGTGGGGTTCAGTAATGCCAGCTGTTCCCCTGCTGTGTAGACGGCAAAGTCTCCTGCTGCCTCCACATGCCAACAACATCAGGCTTCAGCCTGCTCCATGCCTCATACTGGGCTCCAACAACGCCAGTTGGTGTTCAGAAGTGCCATCTTCACAGAGAAAAACACACTAGCTCCTGTGTAAGTGGGGTTCAGTAATGCCAGCTGTTCCCCTGCTGTGTAGACGGCAATGTCTCTTGCTGCCTCCACATGCCAACAACATCAGGCCTCAGCCTGCTCGATGCCTCATCCTGGGCTCCAACAACGCCAGTTGGTGTTCAGAAGTGCCGTCTTCCCAGAGAAAAACACACTAGCTCCTGTGTTAGTGGGGTTCAGTAACGCCACCTGCTCCCCTGCTGTGTAGACGGCAATGTCTCCTGCTGACTCCACATGCCCAAAACATCAGGCCTCAGCCTGCTCCCTGCCTCAACCTGGGCTCCAACAACGCCAGTTGGTGTTCAGAAGTGCCGTCTTCACAGAGAAAAACACACTAGCTCCTGTGTTAGTGGGGTTCAGTAATGCCAGCTGTTCCCCTGCTGTGTAGACGGCAAAGTCTCTTGCTGCCTCCACATGCCAACAACATCAGGCCTCAACCTGCTCCATGCCTCATCCTGGGCTCCAACAACGCCAGTTGGTGTTCAGAAGTGCCGTCTTCCCAGAGAAAAACACACTAGCTCCTGTGTTAGTGGGGTTCAGTAACGCCAGCTGGTCCCCTGGTGTGTAGACGGCAAAGTCTCCTGCTCCATCCACATTCAAACTACTATTGATTTTTAACCATGCTCCACTTAGGCCTCTGGCTCCACTGTCTCTAGTTTTTCCCCCGGCCTCCAACCCCGCCAGTTGCTGCTCTGAAGTGGCGCCTGCACAATCCACACTTGTTCCTGAGTTACTGGAGCTCAGTCACGTCAGTTGATCCCCTGATGTGTGTCTGGCAAGGTCTCCTGCTCTGTCCATATTCCCATTACTAGTAGTGTGAATGAGGACTGAGCAGGAAACCTTGCCAGACACACATCAGGGGATCAACTGACGTGACTGAGCCACAGTAACACAAAAGCAAGTGTGGATTGTGCAGACGCCACTTCAGAGCTGTAACTGGCGGGGTTTGAGGCCAGGGGAAATACTAGAGACAGTGGAGCCAGAGGCCATAGTGGAGCAAGGTTACAATCAGTAGTAGTCTACAACCTCTATAAAACCAGCTGCAAGTTGGCCTCTGCCTGCTGCATGCTTCATCCTGGGCTCCAACACAGCCAGTTGTAGCTTGGAAGTGTCGTCTGCACAGATAGAAACGCTCGCTCCTGTGTCTGTGGGGTTCAGTAACGCCAGCTGTTCCCCTGCTGTGTGGATGGCAAAGTCTCCTGCTGCCTCCAAAATCACGCAACATCTTATTTTCTACTTGCTCCAAGTAGGCCTCAGCCTGCTCGGAGCATTGATCCTGGGCTCCAACACAGCCAGTTGTAGCTTGGAAGTGCCGTTCGCACAGATAGAAACACTCGCTCCTGTGTCTGTGGGGTTCAGTAACGCCAGCTGTTCCCCTGCTGTGCGGATGGAAAAGTCTCCTGCTGCCTCCAAAATCACGCAACATCTTATTTTCTACTTGCTCCAAGTAGGCCTCAGCCTGCTCGGAGCATTGATCCTGGGCTCCAACACAGCCAGCTGTAGCTTGGAAGTGCCGTTCGCACAGATAGAAACACTCGCTCCTGTGTCTGTGGGGTTCAGTAACGCCAGCTGTTCCCCTGCTGTGCGGATGGCAAAGTCTCCTGCTGCCTCCAAAATCACGCAACATCTTATTTTCTACTTGCTCCAAGTAGGCCTCAGCCTGCTCGGAGCATTGATCCTGGGCTCCAATACAGCCAGTTGTAGCTTGGAAGTGCCGTCCGCACAGATAGAAACACTCGCTCCAGTGTCTGTGGGGTTCAGTAACGCCAGCTGCTCCCCTGCTGTGTGAATGGCAAAGTCTCCTGCTGCCTACACCGTCACACTACTGCTGATTTTTAACCGTGGTCCACTTCGGCCTCTTGCTCTACTGTCTCTAGTATTTCCCCTGGCCTTCAACCCCGCCAGTCGCTGCTCTGAAGTGTCGTCTGCACAATCCACAGTTGTTCCTGTGTTACTGGGGCTCAGTCACATCAGTTGATCCCCTGATTTGTGTCCAGCAATGTCTCCTGCTCTGTCCCCATTCCCATTACTAGTAGTGGGAATGTGGACAGAGCAGGAGACCTTGCCGGACACACATCATGGAATCAACTGACGTGACTGAACCCCTGTAACCCAGGAACAAGTGTGGATTGTGCAGATGACACTTCAGAGCAGCAACTGGCGGGGTTGGAGGCCAGGGGAAATACTAGAGACAGTAGAGCCAAAGGCCGAAGTGGAGCACGGTTACAATCAGTAGTTGTGTACAACCAATATAAAACTCGCTCCAAGTATGCCTCACCCTGCTGCATGATTGACCCCTGGGCTCCAACATCGCCAGTTGCTGCTCTGAAGTGTCTTTGGCACGGGTACTGCCTCCTGCCCAGCCTGTTTCCAGCACGCCTGCTGTTTCCGGGTAGTGTCAACGTCACTTTGCCACCGATACGTTGTCCTGTCGTGTTGCGGTCGGGTTAGCCGAGTCTTTGGTGCCTGTAGATTCGGTGCTTCCTATGTGGGCTGCGGGTTCTGGTACTAAAGGCTGGTTCCATAGTGCCAATAGGACAAGCACCCCCTGTTGGACTATGGGATTCGGTAACTGCATCCTGCTCGCGGCCTTGCAACTGTCACGTCCGCCATATCTGTTTGTCTCAAGAACTCCTGGAGCGATGTGCATGCGCATGTTTTGTCTGCTGTCCTGCATGTTCCCTAGAGCAGTGTGCAGACTCACCTCATGTCTGAGCTGCAGGATGCCTGTGTTTCTGCTCTGCCTTCTGTGATCTTCTCGTCATGTCTGGAGTCCTTGATCATGTGACGTTTCTTAAGATCCTGCACTGTCTGGTTCTGCATTCATCTCGTCATGTCTAGAATCCCGGATCATGTGTTCTTCCTAGGATCCTGCACTGGTTGGTTCGGTGATCATCTCGTCATGTCTGAAACCCTGATCATGTGATGTTTCCTAAGATCCTGCACTGTCTGGTTCTGCTATCATCTCGTCATGTCTAGAATCCCGGAAGTGCTCCCCTGGTCCTGACCTGGAGGAGGAGGTGCTATGCCCTATATCAGGCCGCCTCTTCCTATGCTCAGGGCCTGATTATTGTGTTGCTTCCCTGCAAGGCTCTGGGTCTGTGGGGTTGCTCCCTCTATTCTGTGCCCTTGCACTTTGCTCTGTAGTGCGTCTCTGCACACGCTCCGTGCTCGTATTCCGCCTCTTGTCTTGTGTTGTCTCTCGTGCCATGTTTGTCTTTGCCTTGCTTTGCCTTGTAGTCCTTCTGCTGTTCTTTGTCTTAGTCTGTTTTGCTAGGTCTCGCCTTAGCTATGCTTTGACTTGTAGTCCTTCCTGTGTTCTCTGCCTCGCCTGTTTTGCCATGTCTTGCTTTTGCTATGCTTTGACTTGTAGTCCTCCCTGTGTTCTCTTCCTTGCTATTCCTTGCTTTGTGTTCCTCCCTATGGTCTCAGTCTTTGCTTGCTCTGCTTCGCTCTCTCCTATGGTGCTCTGTAGTGCTCCCTGGCACACGCACCATTTCTCCTCTCCTTAGTGCTCGTTTCTATGTCTAGTCCCAAGGTCTTCCCTTGGCCCGGCTTTGGGCTTCTGCCTACGCTCCGCTGCTAGACTCTGTCCTCGCTCTGACCTGGCTCTGTTTCTGCTTGTGTTCCTTGCCTTGCTCCCTGCCTTGTCCTTGCATTGAACCCCGGTATGGGTTCCCCTTGGCCGTCTCCTGTGCCGTGGTAAGTGCCACGTGTTTGTGTACAGCCGTGTGCACTGGCCAGTGTGGCTTGCCCCCTGCGTGGCTCCTAGCACGCAGTCCTTCCTTGTGCCCTGGCGTGGCTCCTAGCACGCACCCTGCCTTGAACCCTGGCGTGGCTCCTAGCACGCACCCTGCCCTGAACCTGGCGTGGTTCCTAGCACGAAGGTTCCTTTGCCCGCCTCCTGTGCCTTAGTCATGCCTCGTGCTGGCGTTACAGCCGTGTGCATTGGCCAGTGAGGTGTGCGTCTCTGCGTGGCTCCTAGCACGCAGCCCTGCCTTGAACCCTGGCGTGGCTCTTAGCACGCACCCTGCCTTGAACCTTGGCATGTCTCTACACGCACTCTGTCTTGTACCTTGGACCCTGGCGTGGCTCTACACACGCACCCTGTCTTGTGCCTTGGCGTGTCTCTACACGCACTCTGTCTTGTACCTTGTGCCTTGGCGTGTCTCTACACGCACTCTTTCTTATCCTATGCTTTGGCGTGTCCCCTACACACGCACCTCGCTTTGAACCCTGGCGTGTCCCCTACACACGCACCTTGCCTTGCACCTAGCCTTGAACCCTGGCGTGTCCCCTACACACGCACTTAGCCTTGAACCCTGGCGTGTCCCCTACACACGCACCTTGCCTTGCACCTAGCCTTGAACCCTGGCGTGTCCCCTACACACGCACTTAGCCTTGAACCCTGGCGTGTCCCCTACACACGCACCTAGCCTTGGACCTTGGCGTGTTCCCTAAACACGCACCCTGCTTGGATATCTGTCGTGCCTCCTTGCCTGAACACTGGTTTGCCTGCCGGATGCCCGGAACCTGCCGACCGTTGCCAGAGGTCCGGAACCAGATGACTACGGCCTGATGTCCGGAGCTGACGTCCGCAGCCTGATTCCTGGACCCTGTCGGTTTGCCAGCAGTCCGGAGTCCGATGCCATCATGCCATTACCTGTGCCTAGGCGTGCCACCTGGCACGTACCATGTTATGGACCTTGGCGAGCCCACGCGCGCACCTTGCACGTTTTGCTTGTTTACTCTGTATGTGATCCTGTGTTATTCTAATGAAGATACCTTGCACCTACGTCTAGTCTCGTCTTGCTTCCTGCTCGTCCTTGTCGTCAGACACTAGTCTAGTGTCCCCTGAGCTGGCCGTCTGGTCCCAGCAGTCATGGTGGCTCACCCCCTTGGTCTTGCCCCTGACACTCCCTGTATAGGGGGTGGATTCTCACAAGGTCAGCTCGCTCTCGGTGGGTGGGTGCCACGACCCAGAGGGTCCACTCAAAAAATGGGCTCAGCTGGAGCTGAGTCCGTCACAGCAACTTTGTTGATTATGTGTACCTTCTGCTACCCATCCGGGTTCCAGCACCATCAGCTGGTTCTCGGCAATGTCTTTGGCATGGGTACTCCCTCCTGCCCAGCCGGGTTCCAGCACCGTCAGCTGTTTCTCGGCAGAGCCTTTGGCCGAGGTGCCTCCTTCTCGGTGTCCGAGTTCCAGCAACGTCTGCTGGTTCTTGGTAGTGCTTTAACGCACTGGTACCTCCTGCTTAGAAACCGTGTTCCAGCACAGTCAGCTGGTCCACAGTTGTGCCATTGGCTCTTGTTCCTTCTGCTACCCATCCGGGTTCCAGCACCGCCAGCTGGTTCTCGGCAGTGTCTTTGGCACGGGTACTCCCTCCTGCCCAGCCTGGTTCCAGCACGCCTGCTGTTTCTGGGTAGTGTCAATGTCACTTTGCCACCAATACGTTGTCCTGTCGTGTTGTAGTTGGGTTAGCCGAGTCTATGGTGCCTGCAGTTTCGGTGCTTCCTTTGTGGGCTGCGAGTTCTGGTACTAAAGGCTGGTTCCGTAGTGCCAATAGGACAAGCACCCCCTGTTGGACTGTGGGATTCGGTAACTGCATCCTGCTCGCGGCCTTGCAACTTTGTTGATTATGGGTACCTTCTGCTACCCATCCGGGTTCCAGCACCGTCAGCTGGTTCTCGGCAGAGCCTTTGGCCTAGGTGCCTCCTTCTTGGTATCCGAGTTCCAGCAACGTCTGCTGGTCCTTGGTAGTGCTTTGTAGCACAGGTACCTCCTGCTTAGTAACCGTGTTCCAGCACCGTCAGCTGGTCCACAGTTGTGCCATTGGCTCTTGTTCCTTCTTCTGCCCCTCCGGGTTCCAGCACTGTCAACTGGTCCTCGCTAGTTTCATTTGCTATTGTTCCTTCTGCTACCCATCCGGGTTCCAGTACCGTCAGCTGGTTCTCGGCAGTTCCTCAGCCTTCTTGTACCTTCTGCTACTTTTCCAAGTTCAAGCTTTTGGAAATGGTTTTTGATTCTCACTCTGGTTCTCCCTGACAATGACCCTGAAGACGATGACCCTGAAGACCACACAGAAGAATACCGAAAAGATGACCCTGAAGAAGATGACCAAGAGGACAAAGAACTTGAAGACAACCACCAAGATGCAGAACAACAAGAGACAGAAGAACAAGAAGCATAAAAACCAAAAGCAGAAGAACATTAAGCATAAGATTAAAAATCTGAGCAAATGATATCTAATTTATAAGCAGAAGAAGACTAAGCAGTGTATGGGGGTGAGTCCGTTCCTCCTCGTTTTGCCCCTGGAAAAGGCCTGCTGCTGCAGGCCAAACTGAACGCGGACAAATCCTGTTGTAAATCTTTTGTGACAGGCTGAACGGAAGGTGTAATCTTCAAACTTTTATAGATTATAACTACAGGAATGCCTGACACAAATAAGAATATGATGAAGAAGAATAGGAAGAAGATGAAGAAGTAGAATATGAAGAAGAATAATAGTTGAATAAGAAGAATATGAAGAATGTAAAAAAAAAAAAAAATAGGAAGAAGGTGAAGAAGAAGAAGAAGATGAATAAGGTGAAGAAGAAGTTGATGAAAAAGATGCTGCTGAGGATGATGAAGGAGAAAGTGTGGGAGAAGTAAAAAAGAAGGTGAAGAGCATGGAAGTAGTGAAACATACATATCTGACAAAATATTAAAGACTTTAACATAGTCAATATCTTTGTAACTACGAACGTCTTTAAAAAAAAAAAAAATTACTGCTATTCCATTTGATTGGGCTAAACCTCTATGGCTTTAATATCTCCTACACCTCCCACAATACATTCTACATTATTATTAGTTGTTTTTCTTCATGTAGAATTAACCTACAGGGAAAAAAAGGGTTTTTTTATTCCGATATTTCTGTTCCATTGACTTGAATGGGACTTCCGGGATCGGAATCGGCGATACTCTATACTTTTTTTAGATCGGCCGATCCATTCCGATCCGATATTTTTCAGTATCGGGTGGTATCGCTCAACACTAGTTAAGAGGCACACTGAGATTCTGTCGCCCTGGGCCCAGGAAAACCTAGAGCCGGCACTGTTACGACTATCAGTGATCAATGAGGAGGAAAAGTTGTTATCCTAAGAAGGCTGAAAAAGCAATGAATAAACTGTGTGTGACAGGATCCTAACTTAGTTCAATAAGGAATAAATTCTTGGACTTTGAGTGCGCAAAGTAGGGAGGAAGGTAGGGAAGCGGGGAATAAACAATCCAAATAGTATTAACCATGAGGAGATGAACTCTCCAATAACTACTGCCAACTTCAACTACACAGCTCAACACTTTCCAGGAAGAAGATTCTTTCACAGGCTTGTGAAAGAATCTTCTTCCTGGAAAGTGTTGAGCTGTGTAGTTGAAGTTGGCAGTAGTTATTGGAGAGTTCATCTCCTCATGGTTAATACTATTTGGATTGTTTATTCCCCGCTTCCCTACCTTCCTCCCTACTTTGCGCACTCAAAGTCCAAGAATTTATTCCTTATTGAACTGTGGTGCGGTTCCGCTGTGGACCGTTGGACGTGCAGCAGGCTGACTTACTATACAAGCTTTATTTTATCTTTGAGAAGGTGAGTTTAATACATTCAGTAATTGAACATTTTACCCAGATAAGACCCTATTGCGCTTTTGTTTCAACCTTCTAGTGAAAAGGATCCTAACTTAATAATCCATGGGATCCACTGGTATTTATTTGCTTTTTTAGCCTTTATTGGTTTAAAGAGTTGTTGTACAGCTGTTTTGTGATGACAATTGTATGGACTTGTTTTTAATTATTTTATTTTTGAATTTATGCTTTTAAAATAACTTAGAAAAAGTTTGCTGTATGGAGCAATATGAGGGGCTCATTATTCTATATTGAGCACTATGTGGTGCCCATGGTACTGTAAGGAGGAATATATGGGGCTCATTATTCTGTCTGAAGAACTGTGTGGTGTCCTTAATACTGTATGGAGAAATATATGGAGCTCATTATACTGTATGGAGCACTACGTCGTGGCCATAATATTGTATGGATGACTATACTGTCCGATTTCAGAGCTATTGTAGAATTTACAATAGATATCACTCATGTAATAAAAGAAGTGAAATCTTTGGCATTGTACTATACCTATATTTCTTTGACGTATCTGTACATCATGCATTATAGTATAGGTTTAAGGGGCCCACTGAGACTCTGTCGTGCTGGGCCCACGAAAACCTAGAGCCGGCACTGTTACGACTAAAGTGATCAATGAGGAGGAAAAGTTGTATCCTAAAAGCACTGAAAAAGCGATGAATAAACTGTGTGTCACAGGATCCTAACTTAATAATCCATGGGATCCACTGGTATTTATTAGCTTTTTTAGCCTTCATTGGTTTAAAGAGTTGTTGTACAGCTGTTTTTCATGGACTTTAGCTCAGCGTTCAATACCATTGATCCGAATTTACTTCATAAGAAAATGGTAGCTCTTGGAGTCCCTCTCAACTTATGCTTGTGGATTTATAACTTCCTGACAGCCAGGATACAGTGTAAAAGTTGGACCATTCACTTCGGACACCTTGGTCACAAACATCGGGGCACCTCAGGGGTGTGTTTTGTCACCGTTAATGTTTTCTCTCTATACGAATGATTGCATCTCTTCAGCAGACTCAGTAAAAATCTTGAAATTTGCCGATGATATGACACTGATTGGTTTCATCAGGGGAAATGCTGAAGACTTGTATCGGAGAGAGGTGGAAAGAATATGTGACTGGTGTAAAGCCAATAATCTTGTACTCAACACTAAAAAAACTGCTGAGATGGTTGTGAATTTTAGGAAAGATCAACATGAGATACTTCCAATCTACATCCATGACGAAGTGGTTCTTAGGGTCACAGAGACCAAATTCCTTGGTGTTATCATGTCTCATGATCTTAAATGGGGGAAAAACGTGGATGCTGTTTTAAGAAAAGCACAACAGAGGATGTTCTTCCTGTGTCAGCTGAAAAGATATGGTTTGTCTAAGAATTTGCTGATCTTATTCTTTAATGCTGTCATCAGATCTGTGATTTGTTCCTCTCTGATAGTCTGGTATGGGGGAGCCACTGCGCATGACAAACTCCGCTTACAAAGGACTTTCAGAACAGCAGAGAGAATTATAGGTTCCCCCCTGCCTAAAATCCAGGATCTTTATGATAAGAGTATTCGATCCCACGCATTGAAAATGTCATCCGATCCCTCTCACCCGGGACACTCCTCATTCCAACTACTCCCTTCAGGACGTCGCTTCAGAGTCCCCAAATGCAGCACCAACCGCCATATGAACAGCTTCTATCCACTCTCTGTTCAACAATTAAATCGTCATGTGTAGACTATATACTGTATCTGTCTTGTTAGATGTTACTTGTTGTATCTGTTGTTATATATTATGTTGCCTCTTTGCCACAAAGAATTCCTTGTATATATGTAATATGTACTTGGCGATAATAAATAAATTTGATTGAATTTGATTTGATTTGATTGTTTTGTGATGACAACTGTATGGACTTGTTTTTAATGATTTTATTTTTGAATTTATGCTTTTAAAAGAACTTAGAAAAAGTTTGCTTTGTGGTGTAATTTGCTGGACTCCATTTTTTTATATTTCTGCAGATACACCTACAATTGTACTAAAAAGTTTACATACCCCAGCAGAATTTTTGCTTTCTTGTCCTTTTTTCAGAGAATATGAATGTTAAGACCAAAACTTTTTCTCCACCCATGGTTAGTGGATAGGTGATGCCATTTATTGTCAAACTTCTGTGTTTTCTCTTTTAAAATCATAATGACAACCCTAGACATACAAATGACCCTGTTCAAACGTTTACATACCCCATTCCTTAATACCGTGTATTGCCCCCTCTAACATCAATGACAGCTTGAAGTCTTTTGTGGTAGTTGTGGACAAGGTTTTTTATTTTCTCAGATGGTAAAGCTGTCCACTCTTCTTAGCAAAAAGCCTCCAGTTCCTGTAAATTCCTGGGCTGTCTAGCATGAACTGCATGCTTGAGATCTTCCCAGAGTGGCTCAATTGATACTTAGGTCAGGAAACTGAGAAGGCCACTCCAGAACCTTCTATCACGATCCATTTTTGGATCTGTGTCGGTTTGGGCTGCCCACATAAAAACTTTTTTCCTTTCAGGCCATTGGGGGTTAATATTATTTTTTCCCCCGGTGGCCACTGGTGTTACTACATGTTTAGTTAGTCTGTGTGTGCTGGTGGTGACCAATCCCACCTTCCTATATCTTCCTATATAAGGTCACCTGGTGCATCAGCTGACTGTTGGTTATGACAGGTCCTTTAGGGATACCAACCGTGGTGAAGACTGGAACTACCTGGTGCAGTGGTGGTTCAGCTTATCTGGAGCATTGGTGATACTGCTGAAAGCTGAGTTCAGGAGCCTTACTCTGCTGCTTGGAGCATTGGCAGCAGAGAAAGCTAAGTGTTTTTTTTTTAGCCCTGTCTGTATCTCCCCTTGGTGTTTATTAGTGCAGTGGTGGGACCAGTGTCTGCACTTACCAATTCCTTAGTGAGGGATAGGTGCAGGTTAAGTGAGGGACAAGGTATCCTGCTTGGCGACAGGTTAAAAGAACCTGTATAGGGATGCTAGTAAGAGCAGGGCACATGCTCAGGAGATTGCAGGAGGTGTCAATTTCCCCATTTCGTATCGCAAGGCCCAGCATTGTAATTGTTTCCCCAGTGTCCCCTTGTTTATCCAGTTGTTTTGGTGACTGACCGATCTTTGGGTCGCGTCACGCAGGGCCAGTCACATATCGTGACATTATATCCAAACGCCCATTTTTTCTGGTGAGCCATGGCCCAAATGCAGACCTTTGTCCAATTGCTTCAGACCCTCACTGAGGAGAGCGGGGTGCTGCGTGGTGTGGTGGAGTAGCAGCTGCAGCAGTTGGTGGGGTTCGGGGCCTCAGCTCAGGTTCAGGCTCAACCAGAACCCAAGTTATCTCTCCCAGACAGATTTTCTGGGGGGGAGAGATAATTTTCTGGTTTTTCAGGAGGCCTGCAAGCTAAACTTCAGGCTCCCCCTCGTTCTTCAGGGAGTGTGGAACAGCGGGTGGGATTCATCATATCCCTTCTTAAGGGTGATCCCCAATCCTGGGCCTTCTCCCTGCCATCCGATTCACCAACTCTACGGTCGGTGGACGAGTTTTTTGCGGCTTTGGCTAATATGACCCATGTAGTTCTTGCTAGGGAGGAGGACACACTGTTGTAGGCGGACAAGCCCAGGCAGTTGGGAGGAGTTGGTTCACCAGCGGTGTTGCCTGCGGTTCGTCGTGGTTTGGGGGCATTGGGGGCATGTTTTTGCTGTGGGCAGACTGGTCTTTTTTTATGGTCTGCCCGGCTCGCGCCAAAACTTCTGTATCACCAAAGAAG
Source organism: Dendrobates tinctorius (assembly GCF_039654945.1). Classification (NCBI taxonomy): domain Eukaryota; kingdom Metazoa; phylum Chordata; class Amphibia; order Anura; family Dendrobatidae; genus Dendrobates; species Dendrobates tinctorius. The sequence continues at coordinate 13,659,948 of NW_027361797.1, read as the reverse complement.
CCACGTTCCCCTGATGGTGTGGAGGGAGGCGACCAGGGAGTGTATATTTCCTCCATTTTATTCTCTCAATGTACTATATCAGCAGAAGTGGTTGTTGGCAGGGTACCAGAGGGCATACTGGTGTTTGTGGACAGTGGAGTGGGAGTCAATCTGGTGGACGCTCACTTTGTCCAGACCCATGGCCTGAGGTATAGGATGCTGGCCAAACCCCTAAGTGTCCAGGCCATTGACTCTGTCCCACTGAGCCAGGGGAGGCTGACCCAAGTCGTAGAAAATATACATCTGCATATAGGGACTCATCATGAAGAGTCCCTGTCATGCTACGTCTTGGGGGCTATGCCACCACCTATCATTTTAGGCCTCCCTTGGCTGGAAAGACACAACCTGGTAATAGATTGGCGGTCTAGGGAAGTAGTCAGCTGGGATCAGTCATGTGAGGGCTGTTGCCCGGGGGCTACTATCTCTGCCGCCTTTCTATAACCGTCCCTTTCTTCTCCAGTGGGGGCAGCAGCAGTGCTGCCAGGGAGTAGGAGAATGTCTCAACTCTCACCATTAGCCAACCCTGAGAGGCAGAGTCCTCAAGGAGGAGGGGTCGGAGGAGGGTGGTGGTTCCCTCTCAGAATTGTGGGGGTGTGAGTGTTGTGACACAGGAGGACACCTCTGTTGTCAGTTCCTTAAAGAGTTTACCTTCTTGTGGAAAACGTGTGCATGGCAATAAACGTTCCGGTCCGGACTTGTGTGTAAATGAGTATGTATGGGTGTCCACCAAAAACATCCAGTGGAAGTGTGCTGCTGGGGTCTGGAGTTCTCAGGTGATCAGGCCGTATCAGGTGTCAGCCATCCTTGGCCAGGGGACTTAGCAACTGGAGTTACCCCCAGTAATGCCCATACTCAACTCATTCCCCAGGTCGGTGCTCGGGAGATTTGCGGTGCCTCCAGAGCATACGTTGTCACCTCCATCAGCTCACATTTGCCATGAACCTGAGAGTCAGGTGGTTGCTGAGGTGAACTCTGCTGGATTTAGAAGTCCTCTCTGTAGGTGGTTTTCCGATGAGGTGTGCTAGTTTGGGCTGCTCCCATATAAACTTTTTTTCCTTTCATGCCATCGGGGGTTAATGTTAGTTTTTCTCCCCGGTGGCCGCTGGTGTTACTACATGTTTAGTTAGTCTGCATTTGCTGGTGGTGACCACTTCCATCTTCCTATATAAGGTTACCTGGTACATTGGCTGACTTGGTTATGACAGGTCCTTTAGGGATACCAACTGTGGTGAAGACTGGAACTACCTAGTGCAGTGGTGGTTCAGCTTATCTGGAGCAGTGGTGATACTGCTGAAAGCTGAGTTCAGGAGCCTTACTTTGTTGCTTGAAGCATTGGTAGTAGAGAAAGATAAGTGTTGTTTTGTTTAACCCTGCCTTTTGTATCTCCCCTTGGTGTTTATTAGTGCAGTGGTGGGACCAGTGTCTGCACTTACCAATTCCCTAGTGAGGGACAGGTGCAGGGTAAGTGAGGGACAAGGTATCCTGCTCGGCGACAGGTTGAAAGACCCTGTATAGGGACGCTAGTAAGAGCAGGGCACATGCTCAGGAGAGTGCAGGAGGTGTCCTTTTCCCCATTCCCTATGACAGGCCCACCATTGTAATTGTCTCCCTGGTGTCCCCTTGTTTGTCCAGTTGTTATGGTGATGGACCGATCGTCAGGTCGTGTCACGCAGGGCCAGTCACATATTGTGACACCTTCACTGTGGTCTGCTGTAGCCTATGACAGGTCAACTTGGCCTTGTGTTTTAGATCCTTGTCATGTTAGAATGTCCAAGTATGTCCCATGCGCAGCTTCCGGACAGATGATTACAAATTTGCTGATAATGTGCTTCATTCATCTGTCCTTCAATTTTGACCAAGGTAATGATTATACAAAGTAGTCAAGTGCTATGTATATTCTTCTGTATTATAAAGATCCATAAAATAAAGCGCAAATACACATGATATACCCTGACTTCATTAATAACTTTATTCAAGATGGATAATGTGAAAGTTTCCATTAAAAGTCAGGACAATAGTCTTAAATGTGGCCCTGATGATGATGGGCCCTTGACTCATGAAGAGTCATCCTTTAACAGGAGAGGAAAAACCCCCAGTGGAGGAAACCTCTAGGGAACCATGGTTAAAGGAGTGCCCTTCCCTTGGGCTGCGAATAGGTGAGAGCAGAGACCGAGCCCGGAATCTGCCTCTTCTTACAGCCTGTACCTCACCTGTGTCGTGAGTACACTTGGCTGCTGAAAGTCTAGTAAATGTCATATCCATAGGTGAGAGCAGTCCAAGCCTGGAATCTGCCTCTTCGTGCAGCAGGTAAGTCACTTGTCTGTGAACACGTCTGACTGCGGAAAGTCCGGTAAGTGTCATATCCATAGGTGAGAGCAGTCCAAGCCTGGAATCTGCCTCTTCATGCAGCAGGTAAGTCACTTGTCTGTGAACACATCTGACTGCGGAAAGTCCGGTAAGTGTCATATCCATAGGTGAGAGCAGTCAAAGCCTGGAACCTGCCTCTTCATGCAGCAGGTAAGTCACTTGTCTGTGAACACGTCTGACTGCGGAAAGTCCGGTAAGTGTCATATCCATAGGTGAGAGCAGTCCAAGCCTGGAATCTGCCTCTTTATGCAGCAGGTAAGTCACTTGTCTGTGAACACGTCTGACTGCGGAAAGTCCGTTAAGTTTCATATCCATGGGTGAGAGCAGAGACCGAGCCCGGAATCTGTCTCTTTTTGCTTAATCTCGGGTTGCCTGATCCTCACATGGTAGCCACCATGTAAGGGATTTGTAGTGGAGTCATCGTCTCCTGCTAGATACCTTGAGTTCTTTTCTCAGTCTGTTTGCTATTCTGACTTCTGCCACGTATGGTACTGTGTGGATTTCAGCATACAGCTAATCCTTATCCACTTTCCCCGTAAACAGACTGTATCTATGCTTACGACTGTATTTAGGAAGGTGATCATGTGAATGATGACGGTGGGCAATCACAGACCATAATCGACGATGTGGTCGATTTTGTGGCTGATCTTGTGACGGACGATATAGTGGAGAACGGGTGAAAACTACAAGGGAATAAACAGCGTATCAGTAGTGGCAGATAACAGAGACAACAGCATGATACAGAGTGCAATTACATCAGTAACTAACATAAAAGAGGCTGCACAGTAACATTACAACACAGCTATGGCAACGTTCATGCTCTAACACTATCTTGCTCTATTCAGAAATGCAACCTATCTGTAATCAGTGTAAAGCATTAACTAAACTAAGAGATACAGACTACACAGAGGCTGTTTAACACAAACACATAAATGAATTCTAGTCTCACCGGAATCCGCTGGTCAGAAACAATGCTTTGTAGGGAGTTTAAAGTGAAGCGAGACAGCCAGGATACTAGTGTATCACTAAGAAAAGCCCAGGAAAGATGTGTACATTTCTCTTTCTACCAAGGAAAACTAAGGAGGCATTCTATGCATAACACACTATTCCTTAAAGGAGAATTCTCTCTTGTACACAGAAACATGATAAATGAGTTTAAAATAACTTCTAAAGGCTGTAACTGGTAATACACTATGAATTTTAGCTTGCTGCACATGAATGGGCAGAATACTCCCCGCTTGGCATCAGCCTGGAAATTCGCCAAAATGTTGTGACGTTTCAAAGCTTGATCCGTAACAATACTGATGTAAAAGTTTTGATAATCGGGGCCCTAAGCACTTTTGTAAGAAATTAAAGATGGTCTTTTGATAAACTTTGAGCTGACATATGAAAATCACTCACTTCTTTTAAGGCCTTGTTTGAATCGTAAATATCTCGTTTGATGTCCAGGTTGTGAGGACTTAGAATCATATGTATAATCATTTAAGTCTGGATCAATCTTCGACTCTTTCACCTCCAATATACCGGCCTTGTGTGGCATTGTAATGTCGCCAGAAGGACAGGAAATGTCAAATTCTCCTGTAACACAAAATATTGAAATTAGATTTAATAAAATGCAAGATTCTATGTGATTAAGATTATTGTTAACATTTACAGGTTATTATAACTTCTAAATAGAACATTAGACTGAAAGGGACCCAAGGGACCCAATCTACAGAGAAATGCTCCAGCGTTCAGAGAAAACATAGTTTTCTGCTGAACCATGTGACTGTAAATCGGACTGGATATCACAATGTCTTTCTTATGTGAAGACTGGAAGTTGCTTTCTCATTATAAGTATATGGAACCTCGCCCTGATTCTCATAGGCTGACATTGGGGAAAGCGCTACCGCACCACACATAAGACATATTAATGTAAAGTCCTTGTTGGTGTAACTCTCCTATAATAATAGGTGCGCACTCCCGAAAATTAATGAAGTAATTGATAATAATCTAGGGGCCAATTTCACCTTAGATAAAGGCAGTGGCTACATTACAGTACAGATACATTTAAAATAAATTTATTTTACTAATGACGTTGGGAAACAAAGTAAAGTTAAAATTAAGAACGGTGCACCTAGGTTATTATCAGTTATACCACACATGTGTTATGTGTTATGTGTTATTACCACACATAAGACGCCGTGTGAGCCGACAAAGCTGAATCGTGCTCACATGGTTCAGAAGACGACCAGAATGGCTCTGGAAACCAGAGAAGACGGCAAATGGTAAGTATTTTACCACATGTACACTACACTACTGATATATCTAGAAGGGGTTAGACAATACATATGGAGCTGGAGAGCTTCTGTAATGTCAGATTTATCTGGCTGTAGTTACCATTTAGTTTGGTGTTGCTCTCTGTAAAGTCGTCTGCACAATATTGGCTTTCAGCATCTTGCATTGGCTTTTTCTTTTTCAGACAACTATAAGAATTGCAAAAATAAAAGTCACATTGTAAATCACAAAGTAAAACATCTGTATTCTGCAGAATGCGAGAATGAAACATTTTATCTAGTCCTATCTGTAGAGAGATCACCAGTCAGTCATTTTGATGTCTTTGACAATCAGCAATTTAGTTTAGTAAAGTATATACAAGTTGTAGCAGAGCCAGGTAGGAAAGGGTTAAGTCCGAGCTTTGCAGGATTTGATAAGAAGCCCCTATAACTTTTTGCTGAAACCAGGGCCTGTGTTCACCAGATGTTTCAGTCTGCTGGATGGAGCTTGTGAGCTGGAGTTTTATGAAAGGAATAAAGCTGCACCGGTCTGGACCAAACCTCATTGACTGTGTGAACGCTGCGTAATCCCTGCCTGAAAGCGTGAATCCCTACAAAGTCTAATATGTACCCATCAGTTACCCACAGGGCACAGCCCTAGGGGTGACGAGTGTGTGAACTACAAGAGGCCTACATAAAATATTCCCATTACTGGAGTAACCTGAAGATGTGACATTTCCTCTACAGACTCCTGTGTAGCCCATAAATCATGACTTACTATACTTACCAATAGATGATAGCAATGGCGCCAATGATTACTGCGAGGATGAAGACAGTGACGGCAGCAGGTATAACAATCCTACAGACTGGATCCTCAGATGTTTTTGGAGGCACGGTGACATTCTCTAAAAAGCGAAAGAACATAAGTGATCAGGTGACCAGAGCTGGAATGTGTTCAGAAGTGGAAACCAAATACATGGACTGGGCGGACTGAGGAACCAAGTATGACTATTAAAAGAGGGGAATTTAGTTTGGAAAAATGATGGATTATTTTTCCGTCATGTCAATATATAATGGACAATACAGAGATCTGTTCTTTTATATCCACATGATGGGAGATGTCACCTGAAATTACAAGTAACACATGAAAAATCCTCCATTCCACTCGTATTATGTGACGTCATATAAATCCCCAGTCACAGAAGAGAAGTTACAGAACCCCTAATGACACGGAGAAGACGCTCATAAACTGGGCCCTAATAATGGATCCTAATAGTTTCTGGGGCCGGAGGTGAAATGTTACATGTGAAGGACATATCTGATTTCTGAGCTGCTTATTGCCTGTCTCTTGTGGGCGCCTTCTGCTACATGTAGGAGTCAGTGCATCCAGCAAGGAGAGAGCAGTATTAATGCTCGGTGTCTCCTCTATGGGTTATTAGATTGGACACTGGAACCCAAGCTGCATCTTTCCCCAATTTCACATTGAATGGTAAAATGAATGGTGTCATTCAAAACTACAACTCGTCCCGCAAAAAGATAAACAATCCTCATACGGCCATATGAAGGGAAAAAGTTATAGCTTTTGGAAGAAGTAGAGGAGGAAAAAGCGCAAAAATTAAAATTCGCTGAGGCGGGAAGGGGTTAACTCCATAGTCAGTGTATATGTGATAATGCCCTTACCTGCATAGATCCTGTCCTGCGCTCGTCTTGATAGATGGTTGAGCATAAAGATAGGAGCACCCTCTGCAGGTGCTAATAGCACGCTGAGAACTAGAAGTAGTCTAAACAGCATTGGAGCCTGGAGGAACATCGCTTACTGTGTACGGCACAATCAGCTTCTCCAGACAAAGGATCTCACTGCAAAATCGCTGGTTATAGCCAAGGATTCCGTGACATCACAATTGGAACCTGATTGTGACATCACGGGAGGCGGGGCTACACATGAGTGACATCATGGGGGCGGGGCTACACATGAGTGATGTCACAATTGGCGCTCATCCACAGGTGAGCAAATAAACTGACAATACAGAAACCTTCTCAGATTCAGCAAGAGAGCACGATATCAAGATATTACATTGTATGAGCTGCAGGACGACCTTAGTCATTTATCTTACAACTTGCCCTTGTGGTCAGATTTATGCTCACATAAAAACGTAGGAATTGAGAATCCGGATCCTTGAACACATGAAGGATATTAAGGCGGCAGAAAAAAGATCCCACAGGAAGACTTGGGTGCGAATGTAAAATTTAACCCTTTAACCTAATATTTTTGTGACTTCCATCATTGGCACTTACTCTGCTTGTGGGGAATTGATTGTCTTTATCCAGGTAATAGACGAGGTGACATGACCCAGAAATTGGCCCAATTAGAAAGCAAATGGATCACACCATTAAATACATGAAGCCAAGGGGTTCAATGACCAATGGAGCTTTTTTTAGTTTCCTATAAAATATTGATCTCGTGTCTGTTACTATATAGAGGTCAGATATTTATCCTTGGCTCTTATGTCTTTTCTTTCCCAATTTTACATATACTGTAAATACTTTTTCTGGCAGTGAATACTTACTTTTTGCCATTTTTAGTTGTCTGGATGGCGTGTTATCAATTATAATAAAATAATTTTCTTTTTGTATTTTTTCTAGGCTGTAGGATATAACACACATATGTCATCTTATATATTTATATATATCCTTGTTGTCACTTGGAATTTATCTTTTTGTTCCCTTAAAATTTATATATTTATTGTCTATTTTTTGTCAACAGATATTCTGATTTTTTTTTATTAATTCGTTATCACACATTTATGTTTATATATTGCCTGCATTTATACATATTTATTTCTCAAAGCTTATCATGCAATACCCAGATCTGATTCCAGTAGGACACGTCCCTTTCCCCTCCCGTTTTTATATATATATTTTAATAATGTCTCTTGTTTCATGTTGTCCTTACTAATAAAGTTGATAATTTGCCGTCTTTTGAATACATTTCTTTGGGGTGTACATATATTTCGGTGAGAAATTACACATCACATTCAATGTGTATACCTTAAAGTGATATACACATTATCCCTTCCTTTGTGGATTGGATGGATTGTTGCTGATATTTATTGAGAATTTCATGTCAATAGCACTTTTAAAAATATATTAGCTTAGAAAATTGGTGACGTGTTTAATACTACTTTCTCTGACACACAAGCCTTGTTTTAACGGGTAGAAGAATAAATAATGAAAAATATGACTTCAGCACCTTCCCATCACTGGAATCTTTGGATTATTCACTGACTGTGACTACTACTCCCATTTTCTATGTGCCTCAGCACTGCAATATTACACCACAATCAGTTTTAGGAATTTTTCTATCCCCATGGGTAATGAGCTGCGTGCTCGGACCTCTTATCATATGATCTCTCTGAGAAAGCTACCTAGCGAAACGTACGTCAGAGTTCTGGGGTTTTCCATTCATGTGTTGGTCTCTTTATGGTTTGTGTCATTACTGCATAGCCACTAAGATTTAGGCTGTGTGCAGACGGACTTTTTGGCCCTGCGGATTTTTCCGCGCAGAATGGAAGAAATCCGCAGGTCAAATGACCAGCATTTTTCCTGCGGATTTCTTCCATTTTTCATGCGGTTTTCATGCGTTTTTTGTGCGGTTTTCCATCGCGGTTTTCCCCCTGCGGATTTGGTGACAGGGGAGATGGAAAACCGCACAAAAGAAGTAACATGCTGCGGATTTTGTACCGAGGAATGCACACGGCTGGTAAGCGCAGACGACGCCATCCTAAGCATGAGCATCCCACTTATGCGTCTGCTCATGCAAACTTTGACGCACCTTAAGGAGCAGGCGTCTGCAGCCAATGTTGACGAGGAGGAAGAGGTGGAGGGAATCCTTGATGACATTCAGCCATTGTCTGCTCAGGGACCTCTCCTGGACGAGTTGGAGGAAGAAGAGGAGGATGATGATGGGGATGATTACTTAGGGGAGGAGGATGCATCTCGTGGGGCAAGTGAAAATGTTGGCGTGGCAAGTTCTGGTACAGGGTTTGTGCGTGACTGGAGGGATGTGGATTTGCCAGAAAGTGCTCCTCCAACCAGCACTCGCAGTGCATCATTGACACCGGGAACATTGGCCCACATGTCAGATTATGCCTTGCGGATCCTAAAAAGGGACCCCCGCATTGCCAAAATGATGAACGATGACGACTACTGGTTGGCCAGCATCCTGGATCCACGCTATAAAGGCAAATTACAAAACATCATGCCACAGGAGAACCTTGACCTAATATTGGCTAATAAACAAGCAACTCTGGTAAATCGGTTGCTTGAGGCATTCCCAGCACACAGCAGCGGTGATGGTTCTCACACGAGCCGTACGGGCCGGGGGCAGCTTGGCAGAGGTGTTCATGGTGCACACAGCAGAAGTGGCGTTGGAGACAGGGGTTTCATGACAATGTTGTGGACTGATTTTTCAAGTACCGCTCACACAACTGGTAATACAGCATCGATGGAAAGTGACAGGAGACAGCAGTTGTCAACTATGGTTACAAACTACTTTTCCTCCCATATCGATGTTCTCCCACACAGGTCATTCCCCTTTGACTATTGGGCTGCTAAACTGGACACCTGGCCTGAATTGGCACAATATGCCTTACAGGAGCTCGCTTGCCCAGCTGCAAGTGTGCTATCGGAATGAGTCTTCAGTGCAACTGCATCAATCCTGACAGAAAAAAGGACCCATCTGTCAACCCAAAATGTGGATGATCTAACCATCATTAAAATGAACCATGCATGGGTTTCCAAGGATTTTGTCCCACTTTCCCCTGATGACACATAGGGTGACAGAAAAATGGCTTGCTTTGGTCCACCTCTTCCTGGGACTTGACCTATTTCGCCTTTTGCATCAGCTGAATGTCCAACATCAGCATATGCCACTTTCTAAAACTCCCTAACTGTGCTGCCTCCCCCCCCATGGCCGGGGTCACCACCTAGCGCACAACACCGTGCGAGTGCCGTTGCCCTGGACAGGTGGGTAGGCCGACTCTTGGGCGCGGGCACTGGCACAGGGTCCCTCATAGTGCAATCAAGTGTCTCTGACGGTGGTGGTGAACACCCGCCGTCAGACACACCGCCGTACTATGAGGGGCCCAGTGCCAGTACCGACGCCCACGAGTGGGCCCCCCTTGCTTGGGCAGGGCCCCAGCATTTGCAATCTTTACCTCTCCCTGCTCCTCCACTGTGTAGTCTGGGCCGTCAAATCCATACTGTGCCTGACACCGTCTGAGCCTGCCTCCTGATGTATAGACATATATTTTGAATGTGTACGCTATCCATACATGTTATCCGGGGATACGGTACCCTTTCTCACCTTTGTGCAATCACGTGCAATCCATACTGGGCCTAACACCGTCTGAGCCTGCCTCCTGATGTATAGACATATATTTTGAATGTGTACGCTATCCATACATGTTATCCAGGGATACGGTACCCTTTCTCACCTTTGTGCAATCACGTGCAATCCATACTGGGCCTAACACCGTCTGAGCCTGCCTCCTGATGTATAGACATATCTTTTGAATGTGTACGCTATCCATACATGTTATCCGGGGATACGGTACCCTTTCTCACCTTTGTGCAATCACTTGCAAGCCATACTGTGCCTGACACCGTCTGAGCCTGCCTCCTGATGTATAGACATATCTTTTGAATGTGTACGCTATCCATACATGTTATCCGGGGATACGGTACCCTTTCTCACCTTTGTGCAATCACGTGCAAGCCATACTGGGCCTAACACCGTCTGAGCCTGCCTCCTGATATATAGACATATATTTTGAATGTGTATGCTATCCATACATGTTATCCGGGGATACGGTACCCTTTCTCACCTTTGTGCAATCACTTGCAAGCCATACTGGGCCTTACACCGTCTGAGCCTGCCTCCTGATGTATAGACATATATTTTGAATGTGTACGCTATCCATACATGTTATCAGGGGATACGGTACCCTTTCTCACCTTTGTGCAATCACTTGCAAGCCATACTGTGCCTGACACCGTCTGAGCCTGCCTCCTGATGTATAGACATATCTTTTGAATGTGTACGCTATCCATACATGTTATCCGGGGATACGGTACCCTTTCTCACCTTTGTGCAATCACGTGCAATCCATACTGGGCCTAACACCGTCTGAGCCTGCCTCCTGATGTATAGACATATATTTTGAATGTGTACGCTATCCATACATGTTATCCGGGGATACGGTACCCTTTCTCACCTTTGTGCAATCACGTGCAATCCATACTGGGCCTAACACCGTCTGAGCCTGCCTCCTGATGTATAGACATATATTTTGAATGTGTACGCTATCCATACATGTTATCCGGGGATACGGTACCCTTTCTCACCTTTGTGCAATCACGTGCAATCCATACTGGGCCTAACACCGTCTGAGCCTGCCTCCTGATGTATAGACATATCTTTTGAATGTGTACGCTATCCATACATGTTATCCGTGGATACGTTACCCTTTCTCACCTTTGTGCAATCACTTGCAAGCCATACTGTGCCTGACACCGTCTGAGCCTGCCTCCTGATGTATAGACATATATTTTGAATGTGTACGCTATCCATACATGTTATCCGGGGATACGGTACCCTTTCTCACCTTTGTGCAATCACTTGCAAGCCATACTGTGCCTGACACCGTCTGAGCCTGCCTCCTGATGTATAGACATATCTTTTGAATGTGTACGCTATCCATACATGTTATCCGGGGATACGGTACCCTTTCTCACCTTTGTACAATCACGTGTAACCCATTCTGGGCGTGAGAACGGCTGGCGAGCTGTTAAGCAAGCTACAGCACCTGTGGTTTGCACACGTAAGTTTTTCATTTTTTTCAGGAATGACGGTTAGGCCTAATTCCGGAACTGCGGTTGACCTGCACTTACTGGGAAATCATCGTTCGCGAGTAATAATTGTAATCAATGATCCCCATCACTATCGTTGTTCAGCGGGTTATCTGCACCTGTAAGCGACAAACGCTGGCCTTTTCAGTGTAGCGCACATGCAGCCACGGACATGTAAGGGCATGACACACCAGTTATTGGCCAATCTCATGTGCCAGAGCCTCACGTGTCCCTCTAGTAAGCCAGACTCGGACCGCGGGGCATGACGGAGTCTCATTCGTTAACGGAATTAAGCTTGCAATGTGTGCATCTGTTCTGTAGCTGGCATGGTTGAAGTTGCCCGTGTTGAGTCAAATTACGCCGTAGGCTCCACTCCTGGTGGTGCCCTTCTGGACATTCCTTTAAGGTTCAGCTTTGCAACCATACTGCCCACGTAAAACAAACACTTTGCCCTCATGAACGCTGTTTGGAGGGTCATGACTCGTGGGAATAATGCCGACCAATCAGTTAACCTGCTAGAGAGATCCTTCGTTGCTCCCAAGCATGACATCACACTCCCTAGGAGGAAGGTAATGCCACTGTGGGGACCGTACTCCTGGGGGCGACACAAGTACACTGATGCCCAGCCACTGCTCGATGAATCTGCTGGTACATTGACCCAGACCACTACATTCCCCTCGCACGCTACCCGGCCTGAATCTGACCCTGATGAAACTCAGGTTACCCTTCCCATATACAGTTCCATCTTACACGGTGACAAAGAGGAAGCTGCAGATGATGAAAGTGCAGGTTCGGCCCACCCGCCATCAGACACACCACCGTACTATCAGGGGCCCTGTGCCAGTGCCGTCGCCAACGAGTGGGCCCCCCCTGCTTGCTCAGGATCACAGCACTTGCAAGGTTGAACTACTGTGCAGTGAGATGGAAGATGGGGACGACGAGGAGTCCAGACTAGTACAGGGATTCCCTAGCGAGGAGACTTATTTGATTGTTTTCAATGTTGGGACAGCAATTTTTGGGGAGCACTATACTCTGGAGAATGATAGATGGGGCCCTCCATACACTGGAACATTCCAAAGGTGGACATCAGACACTGGAGCAGCATTTACAGGGCCCATTATACACTAGAGCATTAGAAATGGGGCCCATTATGTTTGGAGCATTATTTGGGCCCATAAGACAGTGGAGCTTCATCCATGGGGACCAACATATACTGTAGCATTATGTGGAGCTCATCATATACTGTTTCAAACATTATATGGGACCAATGATTCTGTATGGAGAAATAGATGGGCCTCGTCATGAGATGTAAAAAGTGAAGTATTTTTCATTGTACTATACCGCTATTTCTCTGCCGTATCGGAGCATGATGAGTTGTGGTATTATGTGTTAAAGGGGCGCTCTTTCGCCCAGGGCACATGAAAACCTGGAGCCAGCCCTACCCCCCCACAACTTTAGCCAAATAACCCCCATTTTTCAGTGCGTAACTTGTATTATGAAGTTAATTAAGGCTGACCAGCTTAAGTAAGAAGAATTGATGCTTTTGGCATTCAAATGAGCACTGTAGGTGTGTTTCCTGTCCTCCTCTCACTGTCGACTTTTATTCCCCATTGACTTACATTGGGTTTCGTGTTTCGGGATGACCCCGACTTTTCCCTATAATCGGCCGATCTTGCTCGACCCGACTTTTGGAAAAGTCGGGTTTCACGAAACGAAACTCGACCATAAAAAAACAAAAGTCGCTCAACTCTAATGATGACGACTGCGCGGAACCCAGTCTTACTGGAAGATAGTCACAGTACCTAGGTCCCATCCAATTTGCTGATCTCTGGTGTACAGAACCCAGTACAGTGTAATGATAATAATGAATCTGACTAGTGCAAATAACCCATTCCAGGATGGTGACGAAGACAGGTGTACAGAGCCCAGTCCAGTGTGGTGATGATGATGATGATGACTGGGGCACAGAACCCAGTCAGTGTGGTGGTGGTGATGATGGAGATGACTGGTGCACAGAGCCCAGTACAGTGTGGTGATGGTTGATGACTGGTGCACAGAACCCAGTCCAGTGTGGTGATTGTGGTGATGATAATGACTGGCGCACAGAGCCCAGTACAGTATGGTGATGATGGTGGTGGCGATGATGATGACTGGTGCACAGAGCCCAGTCCAGTGTGGTGATGGTGGTGATGATGATAATGAATGGTGCACAGAGCCCAGTATAGTGTGGTGATGGTGATGATGATGACTGGTGCACAGAGCCACGTTCAGTGTGGTGATGGTGGTGATGATAATGATTGGTGCACAGAGCCCAGTACAGTGTGGTGATGATAATGACTGGTGCACAGAGTCCAGTACAGTGTGGTGATGGTGGTGGTGATGATAATGACTGGTGCACAGAGCCCAGTACAGTGTGGTGATGGTGGTGATGATAATGATTGGTGCACAGAGCCCAGTACAGTGTGGTGATGGTGGTGATGATAATGATTGGTGCACAGAGCCCCGTACAGTGTGGTGATGGTGATGATGATAATGACTGGTGCACAGAGCCCCGTACAGTGTGGTGATGGTGGTGGTGATGATAATGACTGGTGCATAGAGCCAAGTACAGTGTGGTGGTGGAGATGATGATTGGTGCACAGAGCCCAGTCCAGTGTGGTGATGGTGGTGATGATAATGATTGGTGCAGAGCCCAGTACAGTATGGTGGTGGTGGTGATGATAATGACTGGTGCACAGAGCCCAGTACAGTATGGTGATGGTGGTGGTGATGATAATGACTGGTGCACAGAGCCCAGTACAGTATGGTGATGATGGTGGTGATGATAATGATTGGTGCACAGAGTCCAGTACAGTGTGGTGATGGGGGTGGTGATGATAATGACTGGTGCACAGAGCCCAGTACAGTGTGGTGATGGTGGTGATGATGATGACTGGTGCACAGAGTCCAGTCCAGTGTGGTGATGGTGGTGATGATAATGATTGGTGCACAGAGCCCAGTACAGTATGGTGATGGTGGTGGTGGTGATGATGATGACTGGTGCACAGAGCCCAGTACAGTGTGGTGATGGTGATGATAATGACTGGTGCACAGAGCCCAGTCCAGTGTGGTGATGGTGGTGATGATAATGATTGGTGCACAGAGCCCAGTACAGTGTGGTGATGGTGGTGATGATAATGATTGGTGCACAGAGCCCAGTACAGTATGGTGATGGTGGTGATGATAATGATTGGTGCACAGAGCCCAGTACAGTATGGTGATGGTGGTGGTGATGATGATGACTGGTGCACAGAGCCCAGTCCAGTGTGGTGATGATGGTGGTGGTGATGATGATGATGACTGGTGCACAGAGCCCAGTCCAGTGTAGTGATGGTGGTGGTAATGATAATGACTGGTGCACAGAGTCCAGTACAGTGTGGTGATGGTGGTGGTGATGATAATGACTGGTGCACAGAGCCCAGTACAGTGTGGTGATGGTGGTGGTGGTGATATTGACTGGTGCACAGAGCCCAGTACAGTGTGGTGATGGTGGTGGAGGTGATGATGATGACTGGTGCACAGAGCCCAGTACAGTGTGGTGATGGTGATGATGATGACTGGTGCACAGAGCCCAGTCCCCAGCGTGGTGTTGGTGGTGGTGATGATGATGACTGGTGCATAGAGCCCAATACAGTGTGGTGGTGATGATGATGACTGGTGTACAGAGCCCAGTACAGTGTGGTGATGACTGTTGTGGATCTTTTATTCCATGACCGTGTGAGAAGACAGGCGTTTAGCACCATAATACGTTTTCTCTGGCACCTGGGAAATCTAGATAACGCCATGTGTCTGTGGTGCCTGGTATGATGTGTACATGGCGCCCACTTGCATTTGCCATTTTACAGGTTCTCTGTCTTCTGTGCCAGTGAGACCCCCTTCTCTGGAGCATGACAGCACCAGGCCGGACCCTGTAAGCACCCCACCCATCTGTACTTAGTTCTTGGCAGTGAATTAGGAATTGGAAACTTGGCACCATTTTGTGTTTGGCAGGGGGGCATATCCGGAGCCTGGTCATGCTTCCCTATGGTTTGCTGGATGGTATTTTCGGTGCGTGCACAGAGGAGTGGTCAATTTATTGAAAATTGGTGAACCTTGCTTGGAATGAGCACAGGTTTGAAGCCACTAGTGACGAATGAGCGTTCTCAGGTGTTATTGTGGCGTCCCTTAGGCTCAGTCGCCAGAGAGGTACTGCACCTCCTCCTGAGGTGTGGTGCCCCACCATCCAGGTAAGGTGGGAAGCTCCTGACCACGCTCCTACACCTGCACCCCACACGACAAAGTAGTGTAGCAAAGCACCTTCGGCGGCTCCATGCTTGGAGTATAGCAAAGCACCCATTGGTGGCTCCCTGCTTGGAACACGAAACGTGCTGGGAGGTGGGTGGAGTTGAGTTTACATTAAAAGAGCGGGAAGAGTTTAGGAGTGATTCAGTCATTCAGTCTTTCAGTCAGCCACTGAGAGTGAGTGAGGATGCAGGAGGACAGAGAGTGAGACAGAGAAGATCCCCGTGAGAGGGATGGATGAAGGAAGTGCTGCAGCAGGCCACAGTGACCTGGGTCTGCTGGCACAGGAAAGAGACATAGAAAGGAAACCTGATTTTTCCATAGAGAGAAAGGATTAGTACAGAACGTGAGGAGTAAAAGAGAGAACTGAGGACGTGGGTTAGAGGACAACCCTGCCTAGGAGTTCTAAGCACAAGGCCGGGGCCCGGTCCCCGAGGTTGTATGGATACTAATGGTCCTGCAGCAGACACCAGAGGGAATAGAAGTTAACCATACTTTATTCCCACATCAGACTTGGGGGCACAACAGCAACATTGATAGTGAGCCGGGACTAGGAAGCAAGGAGTCCCCGAAGCAGGCTACAGCTGTCTGCCGTACAAGGAAAGTTCATAAGAACATTGGACAGGAGGAACTCCAGTGTAACTCATTACTGGGAGTACTTCATTTATAGGCGCTATAAGAGGAGACGTTCAGAAAGGCACATGTTGGCGGAGTGTTGGAAAGGAGTGTTCCACCTGGCCTGGAGGTTGACTGAGTCCCTGACCCGGAGGACACGGTACAGAGGCAGGCACCTGTTTGCACAACAGACTGTGAGTAAAGCTTTGGAACAACATGCCCTGGTGTCCTCCACTTATTCCTGTGCCAACACATCTACACTGCCCTGGGACTACAGCTTCACCTGTGCGGAGCTTTTACATCTTTGCTGCACCATACCATCAGTCCCAGAGGATCTGCATGCAGCGTCGGCTTAACACCTTCCTTGCCGAACACCACAGGTGGCGTCACAAACTATTCATTTAATCAACTACATTCCACCATTCAATCTCCCTTTTACTTGGGCGCCCAGGGCCACGGACCGGGTCACCGCTGCTGTGACACCTTCCCCCTGAGTGACCGGCCCGGTACCGAGTACCCCACAGCCCTGGGAGGGCGACCCATTATCAGAGTATGGCTGGTTTTACATTTGCCTTGTTCTTGTGGGCCGATTTTGCGGCCTCAGTAGATTTCTATGGGGCCGCAAAATCGGGCCGGAAAAAAAGTCCACTGTGTGCCGTAAGGCTGTGATGGCCTTTTTAGCGGCTGTGATAAAAGATCGAGCTTGCTCAATTCTTTTATATGGCGTACGGACACGGCCCCCATTGTAACCAATGGGGCCACAAAAACAAACGGAAGGTTTTTTGTATGGCGCTCTGTGACTTCGGGTTTTGCAGAACACGTTTTTTTTTCCCCAATACTATTTCCATAGTATTGGAAAATTGAAAAACAGCGATCACAAACTTTTTTGCAGTCCATTATTGCGGCAGACCACAAAAAATGCGGCGAAAAGGGCAGCAATAACGGGCTGCAAAAAAGCGGCAAGTGTAAAAGCAGCCTATGTCCTGTGTGCTCCAATAGTATGTTCAGTCCCTGCAGCTGCATGTTAGACAGTCACAACACATCTGGGATATTGCCTAACAAACAGGAATCCCCACATGTGTTGCTGCTGTCTAACAGCCGAGAGACCTGCAGCCGCGGGGACTGAACATACTAATCGGGCACGCCGAGAACACTCGGATACCACCTTACCTGAGCACGCTCGCTCATCAGTAGAAGCCACTTTATGGTTGATCAGCACAGGGAGTAAAACAAATGTAGAAAATCTGCGACTAATCTGCTGCAAAATCTGCGTGAGACTCTGTTCTGGAGGGCAATTTGTGTTTAGATTCTGTGTGGAATTTTTTTGCAGCGCGTGGGAGAGATTTGGTACAATCACATCCACTTTGTTACTGTTACACCCAGCAGACTTTTCACCTAGAGTATCGGATGTAAAAAGTGTACAGATCGGAAACCGCACAATGCCGCGCACTGTATAGAGCAGCTCCGCTTTACTGAAGTGAATAGGAGCTGATCTGCAGTACCTGAGAACGGCCACAACACAGTGTGAGGCGCTGTGCTGTTCTGCCTCTGCACGCTGTTTACAGCTGATTGGTGGGGAGTGTCGGCTTTCAGATCACCACCGATCTCATATTGATGACCTACCCACAGGACAATTGTTATATCTGAGTACCAAAAAACCCCTTTATTACCAGGAGAATCAAAATACTGTTTTTTTATGTCACTTACTGTAGAAATAAATCCAAAAATGAACTTGGCTTCTAGAATGTGTCCATCTGACTATTGTAGGAGGATCTTTACCTGTCACAAGAAGGATTCAGGAGTAAATCTGGGCAACGATGAGGAAGCAAAATACAGCCGCCATGTCCTGCCGTCTGTAATCTGTCCCCTCAGTGTTGCTGTATATTGCCCCCCCACTGAATCTGACCTTCACTGGTGAGTTCAGACCTATGTGGTGCGCAATATAAGGACTGACCAGAACCTGACATCCTCCTAGGAGTATATGATGTGTTCAGGTCAGGAGACCCGCGGCCGGTCCATGCGGTCAGTCCGTGCATCGTGGTCCGGATGCTGTCTGTGGTACGCTCTTTAGGGCTCTCGCTGCCATATGTTGTGGTTATGCAATGAATTTTATTGAGTCTGGCTGAAAGAACAATAAATCCTTGGTCAGCCAGCAGTAGTGACTCTAGGCCGCTAATCCTTGACGGACACTTGCTCAGTAGTGACCAGTAGATGCTGTCGTGCGCACTTAGGCCTCTTCCACATATCAGTTTTTTGTCATCAGTCACAATCCGTCGAATTTTGAAAAAAACGGATCTGGTGACTGATGGCGCTGGATCTGTTTTTTCTCATAGACTTGTATTAGCGACAGATGGCCGCACGTTTCATCCGTCGTTCAACGGATCTGTCGAAAATTCTTTGTCCGTCGGCCGGAGACAACGAACATAGGAAGATTTTTTGTCACCGTCGAAAAATGGGACAGCTGTCCGGTATTTGCTAGAATGGAAGCCTATGGGCGACGCATCCGTCTCTGTCCGACAAATGATGGAATCCGGCAACGGATTCCATTTTTTTTTTAACTGTGCATGTGCTGACACTGTGCCTGTATGGTGTGTGCGGGCTGTGTGTGTGTGCCTGTGTGACGGGGGGTATGCGTGTATGTGTGTGTGCGTGCAGGCATCGTCCGATGGGACTACAAGTCCCATCCGGGCTCTGCCTTCCACAGTGACAGTGATTGACTTCTGCCCAGTTGCTTGCCAGCAACATGGATGCTTCTCTAAATCAGGTCTCATAAAGTCATTCCAACATTTCAGGTTACCACAGGCAAGGTGATAACTTGTGGATTCGTGCAGCTCTGAGCTCTACCCACTATACACCGCTGTCTCTGGCAGTGCCATAGAGAATGAATAGAGCAGACGCCCCTTGTGACATTTCACAAGCCTGATCGCCGGATCTGTTGGGATCCCAGCGGCTGGATAGCTGATACCATTTGAAATGTTGAAAATAACCCTTTAAAGCAACTTTCCACTCTGGGACTGAGAAATATTCACTTCACATGTATAGTCACCATCCTAGTGCCCTCTGTTTGCTTCCCGATGCCTCTTTCTCTGAGGCCAGCATTCCTTTCCTTCCAAGATGGCCGCCTCAGTGGCATAAGGAGTGAAGTAATCGCTCTAAGTCACCCCTGCTATTCCTATTCCATGTAACAAGGATGGTAAGGGAGGTGGCTTAGACTTATTGATGCACTTCTCAAGCCAATTTTGCAAACATTTTGCATATGGGAGGAAAGCAACACTGGCCTCAGAGAATGGGGCATCGCCAGCCAAACGGAGGGCACCAAGCTGTGACTAAACTGTGAAGTGTATCGTCCCTTTCCAGTCACAGTTTTAACATCTTGACAGAATATACTATATTATATTCATGAAGAGAGAGATTGCTGTCTGCACAGCAGGTGGTGGCCGTGGAGCACGGCAGGCAGTGGATGTGGAGCGCGGCAGGCAGTGGCTGTGGAGCGTGGCAGGCGATAACCGTGGAGCGCGGCAGGCGGTGGCCGTGGAGCGCGGCAGGCGGTGGCCGTGGAGCGCAGCAGGCGGTATCTGTGGAGAGCGGCAGGAGGTGGATGTGGAGTGCGGCAGGCGGTGGCCGTGAAGCGCGGCAGGCAGTGGCTGTGGAGCGTGGCATGCGATAACCGTGGAGCACGGCAGGCGGTGGCCGTGTAGAGCAGCAGGCGGTGTCTGTGGAGCGCGGCAGGCAGTGGCTGTGGAGCGCGGCAGGCAGTGGCCGTGGAGCGCGGCAGGCGGTGGCTGTGGAGCGCGGCAGGCGGTGGCTGTGGAGCGCGGCAGGCGGTGGCTGTGGAGCGCGGCAGGCGGTGGCTGTGGAGCGCGGCAGGCAGTGACCGTGGAGCACTGCAGGCGATTATATTATAATCAAAAGTATTGACCAAAAAATACATCTAAATAAAGTGCAGTGCATATATAAAGCGATTTCTAGTCAAAAAAGTACATATCAGTAAAAAATAAATCCCACACCCCACACCCCACCGCGCGTTTCACACGTTGCTTCCTCAGGGAATTGTTCTTTAATATTTAAATTTATTATGGGATTTATTTTTTACTGATATGTACTTTTTTGGCTAGAAATCACTTTATATATGTACTGCACTTTATTTAGATGTATTTTTTGGTCAATACTTTTGATTATAATTTATTAAATTGGATTGCTACTATATGGAATATATGTGCTGCTTCACTTCCCCCTCTTTTTGCTTTTTTATTGTCTTTTTGTGTTGGGATTTTAATGTGTCCTATGGTGTCCTTAATAAAAGTATTTATATTGTTTTCAATATTGTAATTGTGTTATTGGCTCTTTTTGGATAGGTGGCTTTTTTTTGTTTTATCATACCCAAACATGTGTGGATCCTAAGGGTGCGTGCACAAGCTGCGGATTCTGCTGCGGATTTGGCTCTGCGGCTCCCCAGTAGAATCCGCTGCATTGTACAGCACCATTAGGCTATGTACACACGCTGCAGATTTGGCCCTGTGGCTCCCCAGCAGAATCCGCTGCATTGTACAGCACCATTAGGCTATGTACACACGCTGCAGATTTGGCCGTGCGGCTCCCCAGCAGAATCCGCTGCGTTGTACAGCACCATTAGGCTATGTACACACGCTGCAGATTTGGCCCTGCGGCTCCGCTGCAGAATCCGCTGCGTTGTACAGCACCATAAGGCTATGTACACACGCTGCAGATTTGGCCCTGCGGCTCCACAGCAGAATCCGCTGCATTGTACAGCACCATTAGGCTATGTACACACGCTGCAGATTTGGCCGTGCGGCTCCCCAGCAGAATCCGCTGCGTTGTACAGCACCATTAGGCTATGTACACACGCTGCAGATTTGGCCCTGCGGCTCCACAGCAGAATCCGCTGCATTGTACAGCACCATTAGGCTATGTACACACGCTGCAGATTTGGCCCTGCGGCTCCACAGCAGAATCCGCTGCGTTGTACAGCACCATAAGGCTATGTACACACGCTGCAGATTTGGCCCTGCGGCTCCCCTGCAGAATCCGCTGCGTTGTACAGCACCATTAGGCTATGTACACACACTGCAGATTTGGCCCTGCGGCTCCCCAGCAGAATTCGCTGCGTTGTACAGCACCATTAGGCTATGTACACACGCTGCAGATTTGGCCCTGCGGTTCCCCAGCAGAATCCGCTGCATTGTACAGCTCCATTAGGCTATGTACACACGCTGCAGATTTGGCCCTGCGGCTCCCCAGCAGTATCCTCTGCGTTGTACAGCACCATTAGGCTATGTACACACGCTGCAGATTTGGCCCTGCGGCTCCCCAGCAGAATCCGCTGCGTTGTACAGCACCATTAGGCTATGTACACACGCTGCAGATTTGGCCCTGCGGCTCCCCAGCAGAATCCGCTGCGTTGTACAGCACCATTAGGCTATGTACACACGCTGTGGATTTGGCCCTGCGGCTCCCCTGCAGTATCCTCTGCGTTGTACAGCACCATTAGGCTATGTACACACGCTGCAGATTTGGCCCTGCGGCTCCCCTGCAGAATCCGCTGCGTTGTACAGCACCATTAGGCTATGTACACACGCTGCAGATTTGGCCCTGCGGCTCCCCTGCAGAATCCGCTGCGTTGTACAGCACCATTAGGCTATGTACACACGCTGCAGATTTAGCCCTGCGGCTCCACAGCAGAATCCGCTGCGTTGTAGAGAACCATTAGGCTATGTACACACGCTGCAGATTTGGCCCTGCGGCTCCCCAGCAGAATCCGCTGCGTTGTACAGCACCATTAGGCTATGTACACACGCTGCGGATTTGGCCCTGCGGCTCCCCAGCAGTATCCGCTGCGTTGTACAGCACCATTAGGCTATGTACACACGCTGCAGATTTGGCCCTGCGGCTCCCCAGCAGAATCCGCTGCATTGTACAGCACCATTAGGCTATGTACACACGCTGCAGATTTGGCCGTGCGGCTCCCCAGCAGAATCCGCTGCGTTGTACAGCACCATTAGGCTATGTACACACGCTGCAGATTTGGCCCTGCGGCTCCACAGCAGAATCCGCTGCATTGTACAGCACCATTAGGCTATGTACACACGCTGCAGATTTGGCCCTGCGGCTCCGCTGCAGAATCCGCTGCGTTGTACAGCACCATAAGGCTATGTACACACGCTGCAGATTTGGCCCTGCGGCTCCACAGCAGAATCCGCTGCATTGTACAGCACCATTAGGCTATGTACACACGCTGCAGATTTGGCCGTGCGGCTCCCCAGCAGAATCCGCTGCGTTGTACAGCACCATTAGGCTATGTACACACGCTGCAGATTTGGCCCTGCGGTTCCACAGCAGAATCCGCTGCATTGTACAGCACCATTAGGCTATGTACACACGCTGCAGATTTGGCCCTGCGGCTCCACAGCAGAATCCGCTGCGTTGTACAGCACCATAAGGCTATGTACACACGCTGCAGATTTGGCCCTGCGGCTCCCCTGCAGAATCCGCTGCGTTGTACAGCACCATTAGGCTATGTACACACACTGCAGATTTGGCCCTGCGGCTCCCCAGCAGAATTCGCTGCGTTGTACAGCACCATTAGGCTATGTACACACGCTGCAGATTTGGCCCTGCGGTTCCCCAGCAGAATCCGCTGCATTGTACAGCTCCATTAGGCTATGTACACACGCTGCAGATTTGGCCCTGCGGCTCCCCAGCAGTATCCTCTGCGTTGTACAGCACCATTAGGCTATGTACACACGCTGCAGATTTGGCCCTGCGGCTCCCCAGCAGAATCCGCTGCGTTGTACAGCACCATAAGGCTATGTACACACGCTGCAGATTTGGCCCTGCGGCTCCCCAGCAGAATCCGCTGCGTTGTACAGCACCATTAGGCTATGTACACACGCTGTGGATTTGGCCCTGCGGCTCCCCTGCAGTATCCTCTGCGTTGTACAGCACCATTAGGCTATGTACACACGCTGCAGATTTGGCCCTGCGGCTCCCCTGCAGAATCCGCTGCGTTGTACAGCACCATTAGGCTATGTACACACGCTGCAGATTTGGCCCTGCGGCTCCCCTGCAGAATCCGCTGCGTTGTACAGCACCATTAGGCTATGTACACACGCTGCAGATTTAGCCCTGCGGCTCCACAGCAGAATCCGCTGCGTTGTAGAGAACCATTAGGCTATGTACACACGCTGCAGATTTGGCCCTGCGGCTCCCCAGCAGAATCCGCTGCGTTGTACAGCACCATTAGGCTATGTACACACGCTGCGGATTTGGCCCTGCGGCTCCCCAGCAGTATCCGCTGCGTTGTACAGCACCATTAGGCTATGTACACACGCTGCAGATTTGGCCCTGCGGCTCCCCAGCAGAATCCGCTGCGTTGTACAGCACCATTAGGCTATGTACACACGCTGCAGATTTGGCCTCTGCGGATCCGCAGCAGTTCTGCAGTATACAGTACAAGGTAAGTCTATGTGACTTACACTCCGCGGTGCCCACGCAGTGGATTTTTAACTGTGGAAAAGCTGCGGTTTTGAATCCGCAGAATTGACGTCAATTCTTTCTGCGGATTCCGCTGCGGTTTGCCTTCTAATCCATCGTCCAGATGGCAAACCGCAGGGGAAAAGCACAGGCCAATCCGCAGGTCATTTGAGCTGCGGATTTATCTGTGGATCCGCAGATAGAAACCCGCGGGTGAATCCGCAGCGTGTGCACATGGCCTTATAATGAATGGAAAATGGAAACCGCAAGGGGGCGTGGCTTGAGCTGGCTATGGAGTAGCAAGCACAGCTCAGGAGCTCTGAGGAGGCATCCTCCAAATCTACGATTGTGCCCTCCAAAAGTGCCAGTGTGCCTGCATTTAGGCACAATCCCCGGTTCTGTGTGGTGCCGCGGGGGTTAGAACGAAGGCGGAGGGATCTAAAGCTCCTCAGCGTCCTCTCTCTTGTGCGCTACCTTCCCTGCATTTAGGAGACGTTAGGCGGAAGGACACAAAATAATCCTAAAGTTGTACACTCTTACTTGCGTTGGGCCCGCCTACCGCCTAAAAAAGAATTGTAATTTTTCCTGGTTGGTCCCCACCTGTACCGGGCCCCTTGTGGGTCGCTGGGTGCTAGCATTCAGCCCTACTGCTGTGAATTGTGCGGCGCTGTGGGAAATAGAACGGGGCGGAAGAATCTACTTTCCCAAGCTGTGTGGAATATTGGCCGTCGGCCTGTCATAGCCGCACGGCGGAAGGACACAAAATAGTGCCAAAGTTGAGCTCATCCTAGTGACGGACTTACTTGTTGCTTAATTAAAGGTCTTTATTTAATTCTGGAGGGACCCCCCACCTGTACCGGGGCTATCATGCTGGGGGGCTATATACCATGCTGGGGGGGCTATATACCATGCTGGGCTGTATTATACCATGCTGGGGGGGCTATATACCATGCTGGGCTGTATTATACCATGCTGGGGGGGCTATATACACCATGCTGGGGGGGCTATATACCAAGCTGGGCTGTATTATACCATGCTGGGGGGGCTATATACCATGCTGGGCTGTATTATACCATGCTGGGGGGCTATATACCATGCTGGGCTGTATTATACCATGCTGGGGGGGCTATATACCATGCTGGGCTGTATTATACCATGCTGGGGGGCTATATACCATGCTGGGCTGTATTATACCAAGCTGGGGGCGGCTATATACCATGCTGGGCTGTATTATACCATGCTGGGGGGGGCTATATACCATGCTGGGCTGTATTATACCATGCTGGGGGGGCTATATACCATGCTGGACTGTATTATACCATGCTGGGGGGGCTATATACCATGCTGGGGGCTATATACCATGCTCGGCTGTATTATACCATGCTGGGGGTCTATATACCATGCTGGGCTGTATTATACCATGCTGGGCTGTATTATACCATGCTGGGGGTGCTATATACCATGCTGGGCTGTATTATGCCATGCTGGGGGGGCTATATACCATGCTGGGCTGTATTATACCATTCTGGGGGGCCATATACCATGCTGGGTTGTATTATACCATTCTGGGGGGGCCATATACCATTCTGGGCTGTATTATACCATGGTGGGTTGTATACCATGTGTTGCTGGGCTATACACTATGCGGGTGTGTTATATACCATGGTGGTACATTATATACTATAAGGGGAGTCTGTGTTATATATTATGGGGGGGGCTACATTATATTCTATTTGGGGGCTACATTATATTCTATAGGGGGCTGTATTATATTATATTCTATGGGGGTTGCATTATATTCTATGGAGGGGCTACATTACACTATATAAGGGGCTGCATTATATCCTATGAGGGGGTTGCCATATATTCTATGGAGGGGCTGCATTATACTATATGGGGGGGACTGCATTATATTCTATGGGGGGTTACATTATATTCTATACAGATATTATATGCAGCCCTGCATAGACTCAATATTAGATAACAAATAACTTTGTTGCCCTATGAAGGGCGGGCCCGAAAAATTTCTTGCACAGGGGCCCACTACAGTCTATGTCCGCCCCTGCACTAGTGTGAATGCAGCCCCACTCATGAAGCCCCTAACCAGGACCCCCATACATGCTCCCAATACATTTAATTATCATTACCACAGCACAGGGCACAAGCCTTTCTAGTGAGGCAGGAAAGATCACTATGACAGAGCAGCATGCGGACATAGTCTATATTATGTCTGCAGACTGATCCCATACAGCTAGGGCCGGCGTCAGCACCCGGCGTACCCGGGCAAGTGCCTGGGCACTGGCGAGACGGGGGGGCCCACTCGGCATCTGAACAAGTTTTTTTTTTTTTTTAATTATTTATATGTCCGCTCATACTGACCACTATCTTTTTTCCTGTGTGTGAGAGCATGCGACCAACATGTTACCGCTCATTAAGGTCTTGAATTTGGATGCCACTCCTCTCCCACAGGCGTGGCGCCCATATTCATGACCTTAATGAGCGGTACCACGTGACCCTGCGCTAGCCTCTCACAGGAAAAGGTTACCGGCGCCTGGACTCAGGTGAGCGGCGTTGCCGTGTTGAGAATGAGCGGCGGCGGGGCCAGGGGGAGAATGAGCAGGGGGGGCCCAGCCCCCAGGGAAAATGAGCGAGCCGGGGGGAGATGAGAATGAGGGGCAGGAGATGTATGAAGCATTATATGGGGCCCATTATCCTGTATGAAGCAATATATGGGGCCCATTATCCTGTATGAAGCATTATATGTGGCCCATTATCCTGTATGAAGCATTATATGGGGCCCATTATCCTGTATGAAGCATTATATGGGGCCCATTATCCTGTATGAAGCATTATATGGGGCCCATTATCCTGTATGAAGCATTATATGGGGCCCATTATCCTGTATGGAGCATTATATGGGGCCCATTATCCTGTATGGAGCATTATATGGGGCCATTATCCTGTATGGAGCATTATATGGGGCCATTATCCTGTATGGAGCATTATATTGGGCCCATTATTCTTATATGGAGCATTATATGGTTTCCATTATTCTGTATGGAACACTACAGTGGGGCAAAAAAGTATTTAGTCAGTCAGCAATAGTGCAAGTTCCACCACTTAAAAAGATGAGAGGCGTCTGTAATTTACATCATAGGTAGACCTCAACTATGGGAGACAAACTGAGAAAAAAAAATCCAGAAAATCACATTGTCTGTTTTTGTTTCATTTTATTTGCATATTATGGTGGAAAATAAGTATTTGGTCAGAAACAAGCAATCAAGATTTCTGGCTCTCACAGACCTGTAACTTCTTCTATAAGAGTCTCCTCCTTCCTCCACTCATTACCTGTAGTAATGGCACCTGTTTAAACTTGTTATCAGTATAAAAAGACACCTGTGCACACCCTCAAACAGTCTGACTCCAAACTCCACTATGGTGAAGACCAAAGAGCTGTCAAAGGACACCAGAAACAAAATTGTAGCCCTGCACCAGGCTGGGAAGACTGAATCTGCAATAGCCAACCAGCTTGGAGTGAAGAAATCAACTGTGGGAGCAATAATTAGAAAATGGAAGACATACAATACCACTGATAATCTCCCTCGATCTGGTGCTCCACGCAAAATCCCACCCCGTGGGGTCAGAATGATCACAAGAACGGTGAGCAAAAATCCCAGAACCACTCGGGGGGACCTAGTGAACGAACTGCAGAGAGCTGGGACCAATGTAACAAGGCCTACCATAAGTAACACACTACGCCACCATGGACTCAGATCCTGCAGTGCCAGACGTGTCCCACTGCTTAAGCCTGTACATGTCCAGGCCCGTCTGAAGTTTGCTAGAGAGCATTTGGATGATCCAGAGGAGTTTTGGGAGAATGTCCTATGGTCTGATGAAACCAAACTGGACCTGTTTGGTAGAAACACAACTTGTCGTATTTGGAGGAAAAAGAATACTGAGTTGCATCCATCAAACACCATACCTACTGTAAAGCATGGTGGTGGAAACATCATGCTTTGGGGCTGTTTCTCTGCAAAGGGGCCAGGACGACTGATCCGGGTACATGAAAGAATGAATGGGGCCATGTATCGTGAGATTTTGAGTGCAAACCTCCTTCCATCAGCAAGGGCATTGAAGATGAAACGTGGATGGGTCTTTCAGCATGACAATGATCCAAAGCACACCGCCAGGGCAACGAAGGAGTGGCTTCGTAAGAAGCATTTCAAGGTCCTGGAGTGGCCTAGCCAGTCTCCAGATCTCAACCCTATAGAAAACCTTTGGAGGGAGTTGAAAGTCCGTGTTGCCAAGCGAAAAGCCAAAAACATCACTGCTCTAGAGGAGATCTGCATGGAGGAATGGGCCAACATACCAACAACAGTGTGTGGCAACCTTGTGAAGACTTACAGAAAACGTTTGACCTCTGTCATTGCCAACAAAGGATATATCACAAAGTATTGAGATGAAATTTTGTTTCTGACCAAATACTTATTTTCCACCATAATACGCAAATAAAATGAAACAAAAACAGACAATGTGATTTTCTGGATTTTTTTTTCTCAGTTTGTCTCCCATAGTTGAGGTCTACCTATGATGTAAATTACAGACGCCTCTCATCTTTTTAAGTGGTGGAACTTGCACTATTGCTGACTGACTAAATACTTTTTTGCCCCACTGTATATGAGGCCCATTTTCTGTACGGAGTTCTGTATCGAGCCCATTATTCTGTATAGACCATTATATGATGTCCATTATTATGTAAGGAACATATGCCAACCCTTTTTCTGTATGAAGCAATATATGGGGCCCATTATTCTGTAAGAAGCAATGTAAGGGGCTCATTATACTGTATGAAGCAATATATGGGGCTCATTATACTGTATGAAGTAATATATGTGGCCCATTATTCTGTATGAAGCATTATATGGGGCTCATTATACTGTATGAAGCCATATATGGAGTTCATTATTCTGTATGGAGCATTATATGGGGTGCATTATTCTGTATGAAGCAATATTTTGGGCTCATTATATTGTATGGAACATTATATGAGGCCCCTTATTCTGTATGAAGCAATATATGGGGCTCATTATTCTGTATGGAGCATTTTAGGAGTCTCATTAATCTGTATGAAGCAATATGTGGTGCCCAATAAACTGTATGGAAGACTATGTGATGCCCAGAATACTGTATGGAGTTCTATACTGTCCGGTCTTAAATGAAAACTTTTGAATCCCCACTAGGGCACACACTGTCACAGTCAGGATTCACTGCTTCCAGGCGCCAGAAAAAAAAAAGGCTCCTGTACCCTGCAGAGCCGGCTCATTTCGGTCACAGCAGGGAGCCGGCTCTTTGTATCGGATCGTTCACGAACGACACATCACTATCATACAGAGAGCGCGCCCAGACCAGCGCGCAGTACAAACTTGAATTCTCATCACACATCAGTGAACTTTAAGAGTGCCAATAAAATCTGGCAATTGTCTGAATCCTCTCTGCCCCCACTGCAAAAAGGCATAAGTATAAGCCAGACACATCCAGCTCTTAAGAGTGTTAAATCACTGCCCAGCACCCATAAGAATATCCAAATCTACTGCGGGACAAAACGGGCTTGTCCTTTATTTCTACCATCTGCATAAATATACCCCTCAGCTCATCTCCTCAATTAAAAGTATAAGAGGGAGAAAAAGGGGGGAAAAATAAACATATCAAAGTAAATAAAAAATAATATAAAAATAAATAATAAAAGGGAGAGACTTACAGGAGGGAAGGGAAAGAAGAACAGAGGTGGAAATCACCTTAAATAGCCTCTATAAGGCAGACTATGAAGGGACACAAAATGAGCCACAAATACTCATCCGCATCCAGAACAACAAAAGTGCCTCCTTCAAGCACACAGAAGGCTTCAAAGCATCAGGCTACATATCAGGGCCGGACTGGGACTAAAATTCAGCCCTGGCATTTGAAGTTACACAGGCCCACTAGTCATATGGTGACTATATAATATCTTTGTACACTTGTAGGTTACAAGAAGTGAGAGGAGATTAACATGACTATATAACATGTAGTCACAGCTGTGCCCAGTATTTCAGCTCAGTCCTATTTATTGCTTTTAGGTACAGTACTCCTCCCAAAGCTCTGTCCCCTTTTGTGACAGAATTCCTGGCAGAACTGCTATCCATTGGGTAACCAGACCCCCTGGTCATAGCTGCCCCTATTATACCTCCCAACTTCCGAAGAAGGGAAAGAGGGGCAAAGACGGCGGCGCGCTGCTGCAAATTTGGGCCACGCCCCGGCCACATCCATTTCGCAACTAGTCACACCCATGTCCACGCCTAATCACACCCATTTAGCACTGGTGATCACACTGACTGGTACTGAGGGCACAGTGGCTGGCATTATAGGCACACTGACTGGCACTAAGGAAGAGAGAAAACAGAGAGAGAAAAAAAGGAGAGTGAGAGAGAAAGAAAGAACAGAGCGAGAAAGAAGAAAGAACAGAGAGAGACAGTGAAAGAACAGAGAGAGAAAGAAAGAGGGGAAAGAAAGAACAGAGAGAGAGCAAGAAAAAAGAAAGATTAGAGAGAGAAAGAAAATGAGGGAAAGACAGAACAGAGAATGAGAAAGAAAAAGAAATAAAGATTCTATAAAGATACCATAGCAGCCCGGCTCCCGACGCAGGACATATCATGATCCGCTCACATGGCCGGCATCCCTGATTCCAAGGCAGTCCTACTGTCTGCACTGTCGGAGGAGGACACGGTGATGGATCTGAAGCATTCCTAGTGCCGTCATAATCTCCTCAAGAAATTATCTCATTTCCGGTCAGCTTCCAGCACATCACTTCAGGTGGAACGTCATGTGTATGTTTTAAAATGCTCCTCAGGGCTCCACCATGTACTCCTGTGTCCGTGGGAAAAGCCCGCTTTGTATGCTTCGTACACACTTGGCTCCGCTCCGTACATCCCGTACACATATGGCTTCACTCCGTATACCCCATAAACACGTGGCTCCGCTCCGTTCACCTCGTACATGGGCGGCTCCGCTCCGTACACGTGCGGCTCCGCTCTGTACACCTCTTACACAGGCGGCTCCGCTCCGTACACCTCGTACACGCGGGGCTCCGCTCCGTACACACACGTCTCCATACACCTCATACACGTGCGGCTCCTCTCCGTACCCCTCATACACAGGACTCCGCTCCATACACCTCGTACACGGGCGGCTCCGCTCCATACACCTCATACACAGGACTCCGCTTCATACACCTCGCACACGGGCGGCTCCGCTCCGTACACCTCGTACACGGGCGGCTCCGCTCCGTACACCTCGTACATGCGTGGCTCCGCTCCGTACACACACGGCTTCGTACACCTCGTACACACATGGCTCCGCTCCGTACACCTCATACACACACAGCTCTGCTACATCTACTCTGTAAACCCCTCCTGACCCCACACATACTTACCTCATCCAGCACCATGACAACAGCACTGCAGTCTTGCAGACACCAAGAGGCAAGGCTGAACGCACAGGACCTTTAATGAGGTCACAGGAGGGGCAGAGGCCAGGGTCACATGATCAGGGGTCTGGACAAAGGCTCCTGATCATGTGACCCTCCCTGACTCCTCCCCTCCTGTGACCTCTCACAGGTCCTGTGAACAGAGAAGAGAGCAGGCAAGCGACGCTGTGAGTGGCTGCGGGGGGGAGGTCTCATGCTACGGCGAGGATGGGGTGCATGGCGGCTTATCTCCCTGCAGTGCGGGAGGGTTGGAAGCTATCGGGCCGGCGGCAGGAACAGCAGCCAGGCCAGTGGTCGCATCAGGTGGCAAGTGGCCAGATGAGCAGGCGCTGCCGACCGCGGCCCACATGACAGCGGCCCAGCGGGAAAATGCCCGGTTGGTTATATTACCTATCCGGGCCTGCTACATATAGTCCTCACTTTAAAGACCATGTGAATCTCATCAGCCCTTTCAAAGTCAGATCACCACATAAAGAGGACATGGACACATCACTTTCTTCAAAAAGGAAAAATCCCGGTAAAGACTCTGAAAAATTTGCATCGCCAACCGACGCCTCAAGTTCTGACTCCGGAGACAACTCACCAAACCTTTCTCCGGAAAAATCAAAATTTAAGCTAGATAGCACAAATCCTGCTACTCAAAAAATGGATGTTGAATCCATCCACTCATATATGGACACACTTGCTCAGAAAATAGCATCTAGTGTGGCGCCCCTGAGGCTCAGTCGCCACAGAGGTACTGCACCTTCTCCTAAGGTGTAGTGCCCCACCACCTAGGTAAGTTGGGAACTCCTTTCCACACTCCAACACTCGCACCCCACACAACAAGGTAGTTCTGCACAACCACATTGAGGTGTCTCTCTCATTCTAGACATTAGGAGTGCCTTTGTGGTTCCCTGCATGGAACACTGGATGTGCTGGGAGGTGGGTGGAGTTGAGATCCATATAAAAGGTTGGGAAGGTTTAGAATTACAGTTTAATCTGGACAGTCAGTCAGGAGAGTCTGAGGACGGGTCCGAGAGGAAGGAGATCCCTAGAAGAGGGAGAGAAGGAGTGCTGCAGCTGCCTCAGTGATCTGAGCCAGCTGGCACGGGAGAGGAACAGAAGGAAAAAGACATAGAACTGCAATCTAAGCTTCAATAGGAAAGAGGAGTAGAGAGAACAGAGAGGAGTTGTGGGTCGGAAGAGGAACCCTGCCTATAGGTTCTCAGCGCAAGGCCGGGGCCCGGTCCCCGAGGTTGCTTGGACGCTTATGGTTCTGCAGCAGACACCGGTGGAGTAGTTGGCTGTAAATGCACTACTCCCATCTAAGACTTGGGGCACAACAGCAACTGAATAGAGAGCCAGGACTCTGGAGAAGGGAGTCCCCGAGAGAGGCTACAGCTGTCTGCCATACAAGTAGAGTTGTTAGGAACATCTGACAGGAGGAACTTCAGAGTACTACGGTACTGGAGCTCTTCACACCTTAAGGCGCAATAGAGGTGTCATTCAGGAGAGGTACATGTTGGCGGAGTGTTGGAGAGGAGAATCCTGACTTGCCCGGGCAGATGATTGAGTCTCTGCCCCGGAGGACACGGCACGGAGGCAGGCACCAGTGTGTACCACGGACTGTGAGTAAAGCTTTGGAACTGCAAGCCCTGTTGTCTTCCATTCATTTGTGCGCTAACACCGTCAGCACCGTTACATCTGGGTACCAGCATTCCTCACACTGCCTGCCCCTATTCTCATCTATTGCCATTACACTGCCCTGGGGTTACAGCTTCACCTGTGGGGAGCTACACCATCTTTGCTGCAACACACCATCAGCCCCAGAGGATCTGCACGCAGCGTTGGCTTAATATCTTGCTTGCCAAACACCACAGGTGGTGTCACGAACTATCACATAAACTATATCACAAAACCACCATTGATTTGGGCGCCCAGGGCCACGGACCGGGTCACTGCTGCTGTGACACGTTTCCCCCTGACACCGGCCCGGTACCGAGTACCCCACAGTCCTGGGAGGGCGACCCACTAGTATTGCACAGTCTTTTGAAAACCAAACAAAAATCCTTCAATCCACTCTAGAAAAATTCAACAACAGACTAGAGAACCATGAAAAAAGACTAACTGAAGTGGAAGAACATACCAAAGATCTATCAAAAGACTAACAGGACATCAGATCAGAACTTCATAGACTCAAAATTAAAGTCGCTGATATGGAGGACAGAAATAGGCGTAACAACCTAAAAATAAGAGGAATTCAAGAGTCTATTTCACCTGACAAACTTGAAGATTTCGTCAAAACCATATTCAATAATAACATAATAATAATAATAAATTTTATTTCTATAGCGCCGACATATTCCGCAGCACTTTACATTTCAGAGGGGACATGTACAGACGATAGACATTACAGCATAACAATAATCACATAGATCATAACAGATACCAAGAGGAATGAGGGCCCTGCTCGTAAGTTTACAATCTATGAGGAAAAAGGTAGACACGAGAGATGGGTGGTAACAATTGCCCTGTTTGCTTGGACCAGCTATAATGTTAAGTGTGTAACAGTACAGACACAGAGGGCTAATGGATGCATAAAGCACGTGGGAACATGATGCGGGGAACCTGGTTATGGTAAAACTTTTGACTGTGCCACCCAGGGATAGATTAGGTTAATGTGTTGAGGCGATAGGCCAGTCTGAATAAATGCGTTTTCAGGGCAAGCTTAAAATTGTGGGGATTGGGGACTCATCGTATTGACCTGGGAAGTGCATTCCAAAGAATTGGCGCAGCACGTGTATAGTCTTGGAGACGGGAGTGTGAGGTTCTGATTATTGAGGATGCTAACCTCAGGTCATCAGCAGAATGGAGGGCGCGGGTAAGGTGGTATACTGAAACAAGGGAGGAGATGTAGGGTGGTGCTGAGCCATGGAGGGCTTTGTGGGTGAGGGTAATAAGTTTATACTGAATTCTGGAGTGGATGGGTAGCCAGTGTAATGACTGGCACAAGGTAGAGGCATTGGTGTAACGATTGGTGATCCTGGCTGCAGCATTCAAGACAGATTGGAGGGGGGAGAGTTTGGTAAGAGGGAGACCGATTAGAAGAGAGTTACAATAGTCGAGATGAGAATGAATAAGAGAAACAATAAGAGTTTTTGCGGAGTGAAAAGTAAGAAAAGGTCGAATTATAGAAATGCTTTTGAGGTGCAGATGACAAGAGAAAGCCAGTGATCGAATGTGGGGGGCAAAGTAAAGCTCGGAGTCAAGTATGACCCCCAAGACAGCGGGCATATTGCTGGGGAGTAATAGTGGAACCACACATAGAAATGGCAATGTCAGGTATAGGTACATTAGTAGAGGGAGGAAACACAAGGAGTTCAGTCTTTGACAGGTTCAGTTTCAGATTCAAAAAAATTCAAAAAATGCTTCCTTCTCTTACTGATCAAGAGCTTGTCATAGACAGGATCCACAGATTACCCAGACCACAGAACATAGATAAAGAGTTACCCAGAGACACCATCCTAAGGGTACATTTTTTTCAGGTCAAAGAAAAAATACAAAAATTTGTCAAAGACCAAGGAGGATTTTCAGAACCCTATGGCCACCTCAAATTATTCACGGACCTTTCAAAAGAAACTATTGAAGGAAGAAAAGCTTTTAAAACAGTTACCTCTGTCTTGAGAGAAAATAACATTTCCTACAAATGGGGCTTCCCACTCAAACTCCTGATGAATTATAAAGGAAAGATGACCCCCCTATTTTCACCAACTGAAGGAAAAGATTTCCTATCATACTACAAGATTGCCAACCGTCATAGAAGCTCCACTTATTAGGACCCCAAACCCTCCTCTGAGAATGGATGATCTTGCTAAGAGACCTTATCGGCAAAATTTCTCTTTTTTTCCCTAGGCCTCTACATAATTTATGAGTATTTGTTCTTAATATTTTATACTTAATGTTCTATTTCCTACAGGTTTCTCTATATCTCTAAAGTTGTTTTCCAAAACGGACTTGTATTTGGAATAAGGTTAATGTTCTCCTTCCAGGTCTACCTTTTTTTTTTTTTTTAAAGCAGCTGGAAATTTAAAAAGGATGCCTCCAAGGGGTCCCAGTTCCACAAACTTTCCCCACAAAAAAAGTAGAGCTTACCGGTTTGACTCCTTCTGGAGGACAATTTTGTTCCTGTTTTATGTGTCTTCTTCAGTGTTAGGCGTCAGGTTCCTGCCACTGCACAGCAAGAATCCAGAGCCTTGCACCCAGCGGTCTCCCATTCTTCTTCGGCCACAGTGGAGCCTGCTCAGCAGATTCGTCAGTCCCGGTGCTCTGCCCAGGGGAACTCCGTGGGTTTGCTTGCTGCTGCCACCTCTGGCACAGCTATGACAATGCATGCTGCTCAGCAGCGAGCTTCTCCAGGGACTAAGTCCTCATGTCGGGCCACTGAGCATGCCCGTGGAGTGATCTCCCATTGGAGATCAAGGGTCACATGCTCAGGTACTGCTCCTGTTCGGATTGGCCCATCCGAGAAGCCAGGAAGGTCCCGGACACCCGTGGCCATAAAGGGTTGGCATGGCTGCTCGCCCATGCGCTAGTATAGACTGTATTTACAGACTATGTGGAGTGAGTGATGTATGCACGTATGAATGTCTCTGGTGAATGACTCTTTAAGAAACCTCTACCCTTGGTACGCATGTGTTGTGCAGCCTAGCCTTCTAGCGCCCAGGCTTAGGCGTAGGTAGGTCTGAGGTTGAGTCAGGCATCTGGCCTCACCAGGGACTCGGCACGCCTCAGTGCACGTGCTCCATAGCCAGCGTCTATAGCGGCGCTCGCGGCAGCGACGCCGCGCGTTCAGTGGGCCTAGAAGGACTCTAATCCCGTGTCCTTGGGGTAGAGTTCTGTGGCCGTACACTGTGCACTCTTTTGGCCGAGCTCTGTGAGTTAACAGGCTCTGGCATCTACTTTCAGTGGTGGTGGGGCTCTGTGCAGTAACAAAGTTCACCCTGTTCACATTGGGTGACGTAACCCACGTGTGACTGATTTCACACCGCTTAATTCTTCCGCCATTACTTAGCCGCAGTGTACCACCTCTGCACGGTGGACCCCAGGCTGTGAACGCACCTACTATTATTTTATAATTTGTTGCGTTCCGCCAGCCCTAACATTCTGTTACTGTTTAAATGGATTTAATATCTGCATTTTTTAACAAAAAGAATCGTATTTGCTGTTTCTGTTATTAATATACTGATTTCAGTGTTTCCTCAGGTTCCTGGGATCCCACGACCCAGACAAGTTTATTGGTAGTCAAATCTTGCAAAGGTAGGTGCGCTCCAGCTCACACAACTCCTCTATCGAAACCCATACTGTCCTAGCCATCCCCAAAGATGAAATTAAAGATTGTGACATACAACGTCAGAGGGCTAAATAGCCCAAGAAAAAGATTCTCTATTTGTAAAGAGGTTAACGGGTTGCACTCTGATGTGGTATGTATTCAGGAGACAAAGTTCAAAAAAGGCAACCACCCTCCTCTAAATCACAAAAACTATCCATTCGTTTTTGAGTCTTGCGACCCAAAGAAAAAGGCAGGGGTTTTAACCATGATTGGTAATTCGCTTTCCCTTGAGCTTCTCTCTGAGGTTAAGGATGAAAAAGGCCACTACCATAAATGGATCACCCTCCCAGGGCTGTGGGGTACTCGGTACCGGGCCGGTGGTTCAGAGGGAAGAGTCACAGCGGCGGTGACCCGGTCCGTGGCCCTGGGGCTCCATTGTAATAAAGGGGATGATGGATCAAAGTTTATGAATAGGTGATTCGTGACGCCACCTGTGGTGCTCGGCAAGGGAGGTGTTAAGCCGACGCTGCAGACAGATCCGCTGGGACAGATGATAGAGTGCAGCCAAGATGTTATAGCCCTCCACAGGCAGGGTGCAGTCCCAGGGCAGAGTAGATGTAGAGATAATGGAGGAGATGTAGGTGGTGTGGTATTAGGCGCTGTGATGTAGCAGCTGGAATAACTGGAGGACACTAGGGCCTGTAGTTCCAAGCTTTACTCACAGTCAGTTGTAGTACAAAGGCCCGCATCCGTGTCGTGTCCTCCGAGTCAGGGGCTCAGTCAACCTCCAAGCCAGATGGAGCACTCCGTCCCAACACTCCGCCAACATATGACTTTCCTGAACGTCTCCTCTTTAGCGCCCTTAGTGAATTCCTCACAATACTGAGTTACACTGGAGTTCCTCCTTTCAGATGTTCTTATGAACTCTACTTGTACGGCAGACAGCTGTAGCCTGCTTCGGGGACTCCTTGCTACTAAGTCCCGGCTCACTATCGTTGCTGTTGTGCCCCCAAGTCTTGTGTGGGAAAAAAGCATTTACAGCTTCCTATTCCTACGGTGTCTGCTGCAGGACCATTAGTATCCATACAACCTCGGAGACCGGACCCCGGCCTTGCACTTAGAACTTGGAAGGGGTTTTCCTCTAACCCGGTTTCCACAGGCCTCTTCTACTCCTTACGTTCCGTACTAATCCTTCCTTCTGATGGAGAATCAGGCTTTCCTTCAATGTCCCTTTCCTGTGCCAGCGGACCCAGATCACTGAGGTCGGCTGCAGCACTGCCTTCATCCATCCCACTCCGGGGATCTCCTCAGAACAACTACTCCTGAATCCTATCTTCTCCCACTCTTTGATGCAGACTAAGCTCCACCCACCTCCCAGCATGCTTCGTGTTCCAAGCAGGGAGCCACCAAAGGGTGCTTTGCTACACTACTATGTTGTGTGGGATGCAGGTGTTGGAGTGTGGTCAGGTGTCTCCACCTTATCTGGATGGTGGGGTACCACACCTAAGGAGGAGATGCAGTACCTCTGTGGCGACTGAACCCTCAGGGGCACCACATACCACCCCATTAAACACAGCACATCCGGGGGCTGCAAGTGAAACATAGATGACAAATATCACAGAACATGCAAAATTTTTAGGCCATGTGCACACGATGCAGATATCCAGCGGATCCGCAGCGGATTTTTCCGCCCAGAAAAGTTGCATATCCGCATTGTGATGTACAGTAGCATGTTAGTCAATTGAAAAAAAAAAACCGCTGTGCAGACGCTGCGGATTTTTCCGCGCGGTTTTCTTGTGGTTCAAAATATGCAGCATATCACTTCTTTTGTGCGGTTTTCCGCCTGCTCCATTCTCCAAATCCGCAGGGGGAAATCCGCAGGGAAAAACCGCAAGAAAACAGGAAGAAATCCGCAGGAAAAATGCAGGTCATTTGACCTGCGGATTTCTTCAATTCTGCGTGGAAAAATCCGCAGGGCAAAAAAGTACGTCTGAACTTAGCCTTATAATGCTAAATAAACAAAGCTTATACTAAACAACCCAATGTGGGAGGCACTGATTCTTGAACGTTGCAAACATTTTAACTATCTATCTAGAACTTAACATCCTGCTTAATTTTAAAGTGCTATCATCATCAACACAATTCTCTTTTCTCTCTTGTCTTGTCTCTCAAATCTTTCACTTTCTACTGTCTCTTCTAGACCTAGGGTGACAACCGCTGGTACCTACCTGAAATTTCAATTCTTTATTCAAAATTTACATTTTTATTTCAACATTAGTATAAGTCTAAACTCTGTATTCAATCCTAATTAAATACCTATTTATTACTATCAACTCAATCCTATAAAATCTGTTAAGGCACATCATACAATAGAACATCAATAATTCTTGAGAGTGCTGGACACCGCTCCCAACCGGGATCTCTTGCAGTGTCCTTGATGAGGAGCCACGCTCCACATTGACGTAGTCCTTATTCGTAAAAGAGCTATGTAAAACCAAGAAAGGGCACCTAAAGAGGTGCAAACTATGTACATAACAGTTCTGGATCATTCAGCGTCCAAGATCTCCACAGTTCCAATGTAAAGGCTGCCAATAAAACTGGGCAACAACTGGGAAAAACAAAAGCATGATAACCGAAAACAGAAAAAAGGCACAAAAAATAGAACAAGGCACAACAGTGCAAATACCCTCCTGGGTAACAAGGTTAGTTACTTTGCCAAGGTTCTTTAGTTGTCTTCTCCTAGGGTTCTGGAAGCTGGTTGCTTGGGCTGCTTCCAGGGGAGAACTTCAGGACATCCTCTTCCTGATGGTGGATTCACATAGGATGAGGTGGCAGCTGATTTAACTGCTGCCTGGGGTACAGCAGAGGTGGAGACTTGTACCATGGGCTGCAGTACCTTTGTGGACGTAGCCTGACTCATCGGGGTAGGCACAAACACAGTTTTTGTAACCACTGTGGGTGGAGGAACAGTGGTTTGCTCTTTCTTATAAGCCGCTATGAAATCCTCCGTGATGCGGCGTATGTTTAGAGCGTACCAGCCCCGCAGCCCCTCATGCCGGGTGAAGGTTACATATTCCCCCGGTTGTAGGTCACGGGCAGGGTGTCCCTTCCGGAGGTGGGATTCCACGTCCCGCCGGTTAAAGAACAAGTCCGATATCCGCTTGGAGTAGGCGATGAAACCGAACCTCCGCTCATGGTTCACATTCAAGACCTGGCCCCATCCCGCTGAGTCTTTAGGACCAAAGTTACCAGCACGGGCTTTCTCCTTACGGTCCAGGTCAGGGCCCAACACTGCCAGCCTCTTCTGCTCCCGCGCCCTCTGCTCGGCTGCCAACTGGCGGATGGTCGCTTGGCAGTGGGCTCTCGTCTCCTCCTCTTCCCGGGACCGACCCCTGCCCACCGTGGACCGCAGCACCACTGTTAGGGGTTGAGATGTTTCCCCCCGGGCACTAGTATCCCAGACCCAGTCCAGCACTACCTGTCCGGCCGCTGTAGCCGGCGGGCACCCAGTGGCTTCCACCAACGTCAGGGGCGACGGGCATACCTGGGGCCTCCTGGCGGTGTGGTCTTGGCTTAGGTGCAGGCACGGTGCGGTTCCTGGTGGCAGCGGGGGTGGTTGGAGCTGCCCGGTTAGGTACCGGAGACGGCGGTGGAGCAAGCGGTGGCTTTGGGTCCACAGAGGCCTCCGGTGGGACCTGCGCAGCCGCGCCAGGTCCAGGCAGGGGCTCAGCTTCCTCCGGACGGGCCTCGCTCGGCGGCGGTGACAGCGGAGTGATAGACGCTGCCGGTAGTATTGCAGCGACCACAGGCTCTGCCTGGGGAAGATCCGATGCAGCAGTCGTGGGTACCAGTGACGGGGGTACTGATAGTGTAGGCCCCTCCTGGGCGTGCTGCCAGTTCATCCTCCATAGCGCCTCCTGCCTCAGCCGCAGATGGTTAGTGAGCCGGTCAATCTCATCCTCCAGCTGCTGACGGTACAAGGGGGAAGCCAGATCGGAGCCTTCAGCCGTTGCGCCGGGGAGGTCCAGCTCAAACTCCCTTCACTCTTCAGGCCTCCTCTCTCCTTCCATCATGGTGTTCTGGCGTTCTTCCTCCTTCCTGGGCTCTTTTCCCGCCACCGGCCCCCGCTCCTCCTTCTGGGGATGGCGTCTTCTTCCTACTCCTCCATACCAGGCCAGTTTACGAACCCCTCGGGGGGGGCCATGTCGCTGTAGCATAGAAGTTCAAGCAGGGGAGGCCCAGGACTGTTCGCGGTCTTAGGACCACCCACACTGTCACGCCCTTCTTCACCATGCTGGTGGCGATTTTTAGGGTTAATTTTACAGTCTATCAAATGGGTTATTCGGCACATTTTCAGAAATTGTCAAATCCAATAAATCTTAGGCACACAGAACCCGGTGGAACCGGGCTTCGTCATCCGGTTCGTGACGCCAAAATGGATCGCCCTCCCAAGGCTGTGGGGTACTCGGTACCGGGCCGGTGGTTCAGAGGGAAGTGTCACAGTGGTGGTGACCCCATACATGGCCCTGGGGCTCCATTGTAATAAAGGGGATGATGGATCAAAGTTTATGAATAGGTGATTTGTGACGTCAACTGTGGTGTTCGGCAAGGGAGGTGTTAAGCCGACGCTGCAGACAGATCTGCTAGGACAGATGAAAGGGTGCAGTGCAGCCAAGATGTTATAACCCTCCACAGGCAGGGTGCAGTCCCAGGGCAGAGTAGATGTAGAGGTAATGGAGGAGATGTAGGTGGTGTGGTAATAGGCGCTGTGATGTAGCAGTGCTGAGTGTGTCGCCGCCGGAAAATTGGAGGACACTAGGGCCTGTAGTTCCAAGCTTTTCTCACAGTCAGTTGTAGTACAAGGGCCGGCATCCGTGCCGTGTCCTTCGGGTCAGGGGCTCAGTCAACCTCCAAGCCAAATGGAGCACTCCGTCCCAACACTCCGCCAACATATGCCTTTCCTGAACGTCTACTCTTTAGCGCCCTTAGTGAAGCCCTCACAGTATTGAGTTACACTGGGGCTCCTCCTTTCAGATGTTCTTATGAACTCTACTTGTACGGCAGACAGCTGTAGCCTGCTTCGGGGACTTCTTGCTACTAAGTCCCGGCTCACTATCGTTGCTGTTGTGCCCCCAAGTCTAGTGTGGGAATAAAGCATTTACAGCTTCCTATTCCTCCGGTGTCTGCTGCAGGACCATTAGTATCCATACAACCTCGGAGACCGGACCCCGGCCTTGCGCTTAGAACTTGGAAGGGGTTCTCCTCTAACCCGGTATTCACAGTCCTCTTCTACTCCTTACGTTCCGTACTAATCCTTCCTTCTGATGGCGAATCAGGCTAACCTTCAATGTCCCTTTCCTGTGCCAGTGGACCCAGATCACTGAGGTCGGCTGCAGCACTGCCTTCATCCATCCCACTCCAGGGATCTCCTCTGAACAACTACTCCCGAATCCTATCTTCTCCTGCTCTTTGATGCAGACTAAGCTCCACCCACCTCCCAGCACGCTTTGTGCTACAAGTAGGGAGCCACCAAAGGGTGCTTTGCTACACTACTATGTTGTGTGGGATGCAAGATATTGTGGAGGCTTTTGCTGATTATTACAAAAACCTATAGAATATCAACCAAGATAACCCCAATCTACAGCCTACTACACCGTCTGCAGAATTGTTAGGTAAGTTATATTTGAGCGGATTCTTTTTATTATTGAATAACAACTATGTTCTCAATCAACCCAAAAGACTCATAGATATCAAAGCTTAATATTTTTGGAAGTTGGAGTGGTTTTTTTTTAGATTTGGCTATCTTAGGAGGATATCTGTTTGTGCAGGTAACTATTACTGTGCATAATTATTAGGCAACTTAATAAAAACCAAATATATACCCATCTCACTTGTTTATTTTCACCAGGTAATCCAATATAACAACACAAAATGTAGAAATAAACATTTCTAACGTTCAAAAACAAAACAAAAAAATCAGTGATCAATATAGCCGCCTTTCTTTACGATGACACTCAAAAGCCTTCCATCCATAGATTCTGTCAGTTGCTTGATCTGTTTACGATCAACATTGCGTGCCGCAGCCACCACAGCCTCCCTGACACTGTTACGAGAGGTGTAATGTTTTCACTCCCTGTAGATCTCACATTTTTTGAGGGACCACAGGTTCTCTATGGGGTTCAGATCAGGTGAACAAGGGGGCCATGTCATTATTTTTTCTTCTTTTAGACCTTTACTGGCCAGCCACGCTGTGGAGTATTTGGATGCATGTGATGGAGCATTGTCCTGCATGAAAATCATGTTTTTCTTGAACGATACCGACTTCTTCCTGTACCACTGCTTGAAGAAGGTGTCTTCCAGAAACTGGCAGTGAGTCTGGGAGTTGAGCTTCACTCCATCCTCAACCCGAAAAGGTCCCACAAGTTCATTTTTGATGATACCAGCCTATACCAGAACCCCACCTCCACCTTGCTGGCGTCTGAGTCGGAGTGGAGCTCTCTGCCCTTTACTGATCCAGCCTTGGGCCCATCCATCTGGCCCATCAAGAGTCGCTCTCATTTCATCAGTCCATAAAACCTTAGAAAAATCAGTCTTAAGATATTTCTTGGCCCAGTCTTGACGTTTTATCTTATGTTTCTTGTTGAAAGGTGGTCGTTTTTCAGCCTTCCTTACCTTGGCCATGTCCCTGAGTATGGCACACCTTGAGCTTTTTGATACTCCAGTAACGTTGCAGCTCTGAAATATGGCAAAACTGGTGGCAAATGGCATCTTGGCAGCTTCACGCTTGATTTTCCTCAATTCATGGGCAGTTATTTTGCGCCTTTTTTTATCAACACGCTTCTTGCGACCCTGTTGGATATTTGCCATGAAATGCTTGATTGTTCGGTGATCACTCTTCAAAAGTTTGGCAATTTCAAGACTGCTGCATCCCTCTGCAAGACATCTCACAATTTTTGACTTCAGAGTCCGTCAAATCTCTCTTCTGACCCATTTTGCCAAAGGAAAGGAAGTTGCCTAATAATTAAGCACACCTTATATAGGATTTTGATGTCATTAGACCACACCCCTCATTACAGAGATGCAAATCACCTGATTTACATAATTGGCAGTTGGCTTTCAAGCCTATACAGCTTGGAGTAGGACAACATGTATAGAAAGGATGATGTGATCAAAATACTCATTTGCCTAATAAATCTGCACACAGTGTAGTTGAGAGATTGAATCCTTTCTCTCAAGTATGAACCTTCCTAAACTCAACCCAGTTGAATTGGCAAGTTTGTCCTCTCCCTTCAATAAAGAAGAAATCCTTGAAACCATAAATATGCTCAAATTATTCAAATCTACCAGACCAGACGGGTTCAGTAATGACTATTTCAAAACTTTCAGCAGTATATTAGCCCCCCACCTAGTAAAGGTATTTAACGCGGCTTTCCAAACTGGTCATTTCCCTAGAGAGATGCTGGAAGCAGCTATTATTGTCATCCTCAAATCTAACTAGGACACAAGCCAGGTTAATAATTACAGGCCCATATCTCTAATTAACACAGACGTCAAAATATAGGCACAAATCTTGGCTATTAGATTAAACCAATTCCTCCCAAGCCTAATATCAAACGACCAAATAGGTTTCATCAAAGAAAGACAATCCACAGATGGAACAAGGAGGCTCATTAATATAATCAAGCTCATCACTTCAAAAAAGCTTAAAGCAACCGTTATCTATCTTGATGCTGAGAATGCGTTCAACCGTTTTAACTGGTCTTATCTTGAAGCGACTCTCAAAAAATTCAGAATGCATTCTCGGCTCATGAGAGGTATCATAGCTTTGTACTCCAGCCCAGGGGCGAGGGTCTACTCAAACAATCATCTTTCCTCTACGTTCAAAAGAGCAATTGGGACCAGACAAGGATGTCCTTTGTCG
Organism: Dendrobates tinctorius; assembly: GCF_039654945.1. NCBI lineage: Eukaryota > Metazoa > Chordata > Amphibia > Anura > Dendrobatidae > Dendrobates > Dendrobates tinctorius. The sequence continues at coordinate 13,615,201 of NW_027361797.1, read as the reverse complement.
CCACTGCTATTTGCACTGGCTATTGAGCCTCTGGCCCAATTAATCAGAGATAACAGTAAGATCTCAGGAATAAAAACCTTGAATAGGGAATTCAAAATCGCTTTGTACGCAGATGATATTATATTCGCCCTTACTAAACCAAGCGACTCTATCACTGCTCTACAAAACCTGTTCAATGCATTCTCGAAGATTTCTTATTTTAAAATAAACAACTCAAAATAAAAAATTCTTGGCTTTAACCTTGGAGACGATCAAGAGGAAATTGAGGGCCTCTCGCCTTGGGGTTGGCCTACTGATGGTCTGACATACTTCGGCCTAAAATTTACCAAAAACATTGATTCTCTAATAAAAACAAATTTGGAGCTCCTTACTAAGACAATTACTAGCGAATTTCACATTTCCGGAGATGGTGGACTCTCATGGTGGGGAAAAATCATGGTGGTCAAATCATACATATTCCCAAAAATCCCATATCTACTCAGGTCAATTCCTTTAAAAATACCCACTTCTTCTCTTACAAATCTCCAAGCTTCACTGAACTCCTTTATATGGGACAACAAGAGACCCAGGATAGCAAAAAATATCCTATTCAACCACAAATCTTATGGAGGAGCAGGCTCTCCAAACATCATGGCATATTACTTTGTAAATTTAGTAAAACAAAGCTCATACTGGTGGCCACATAAAATGTCACCTGCTTGGCATGAGCTAGAACTGTATTTCAACAATTACAAGCCTCTCCATCTACTAATGCTGAACCAGCTCCTCCATAAAAAAACGATCCAAAACCCCCATCCGATTTTCCAAGCTATTTCTGAAGCCTGGAAAAAATTCTCTTTCCTAAAAAGAGGGACAAACAGAGAAGTCACCCTACAAAATATGGCCTTATCAGTTATTTTCCAAGCATCCAATCAAACTATCGACCCTATTTGGTCTGAATTAGGAAACAGAAAGCTCAAAGACCTATACAATGGCACCATTTATATACCCTACAGCGAACTCAAGAAAAATATCCACTCCTCGACTCCTGCCTTTCTACAATATGTCATCCTCAAGGACAGGATCTGTGAGTTTCTTTCCATCTCTCCAAGAATCTCCGAACCAGCAGTCAACCTTATTTGTAACCTAGAGCATAATATTTTCAGGAGTTTTGAATACACATACAAATGGTGTAACAAAAGCTTTGCAGTGGTCAAGACTCAAAATATTGTCAAATGGGAAAACGAACTTCACACAATTGACCCTTCTGATCTTCAACAGGTGTGATCCCTCTCATACGCTTCAACTATCTCCTTTTCATTACAAGAGACCCTTTTTAAAATCTTAACGAGATGGTATTACACTCCAGTAAGATTCCATAAAATTCACCCAGAAAATTCTCCAATCTGTTGGAGGGGATGTGGTAGACCAGGAAATATCATACATATCTTCTGGCAGTGCCCCAAAATTGTTCCTTTTTGGAGGAAGGTCTCAAGTCTCATAGATCTTGTCCTGGGAAAACGTCTTAATTTGTCTCCTCGGTTGGCCCTTCTATCCCTAGATTCCGACTCAGTTGACCCTCCCAATAGACTGTTAATTATGCATATCCTACTAGTCTCCAAAAACAGTATTGCTTTTCTTTGGAAGAACCCAAAACCACCAGCAATTAATGATATCATAGACCAAGTTAGTCTACACAGGTCTTTTGAATTAAAATTCGCAAACATAAATGACCAATTTGCAAAATATGCCAAGAAATGGACCAGGTGGCTGGAGCTGTTTAATTAGATAATATCTGGAGTGCACCTACCTGAGACCCCTCTGATCTGGGTCGTTCGTTTGGTACTGACCTAACATGTTATATATCTATTTACATACTTTTGCTATGTTGCATTTCATAATGTGTATCTATTCATACAAATGTGATTCATTGTTTATGTTCTTTTCTCTTTGTGTAATAATATTTATACTTGGACACTGTTGTCCTTCCACTGTCCCTTTCCTCCCCTTTTTCTCTCACCCATACCCCCTCCCACCTACTTTCCTCCCGTTCTTTTCCCATTTATTGATAAAAAACAATAAAAAGTTTGGAAAAGGAAAATGGAAACCGCAGTGCAGATGTTGCGGAATTTTCTGCGCGGATTTGCTGCTGTTTAAAATCTGCAGAAAGAATTGTCATGGCAATTCTTTCTGCGGATTCCGCTGCGGTTTAACATCTGCTCCATTGTAGAGGTGATAATAATAATAATAATAATAATAATCTTTATTTATATAGCGCCAACATATTCCGCAGCGCTTTACAGTTGAACAGTTTCAAACACAACAGTCATAAGTAACAACGTTAACAATACAATAATTAAAGCGAAATAAGACGACCCTGCTCGTGGAGCTTACAATCTACAATGAGGTGGGGGGGATACAAAGCACAGGTTTGTATTTACAATGATGTATTTAAAATGACGGTCCAGCCATCTTCAGGGGGTGGGGGTTAGATGGAGATAGTGAATGGGCTACACACACACAAACATGACTTTGATTACTGAATGTGATAGGCCGCTCTGAACAAATGTGTTTTGAGCGAGCGCCTAAAACTATGCAAATTGTGGATGGTCCTAATATTTTGGGGTAGAGCATTCCAGAGGATTGGCGCAGCACGGGAGAAGTCTTGGAGTCGGGAGTGGGAGGTACGGATTAGGGCAGAGGTTAGTCGAAAGTCATTTGCAGAGCGCAGCGGTCGGTTAGGCCGATAGACAGAAATGAGGGAGGAGATGTAAGGGGGTGCCGCACTGTGGAGAGCTTTGTGGGTGAGAACAAGTACTTTGAATTGTACCCTGTAATGAATTGGCAGCCAGTGTAACGACTGGCGAAGAGCGGACGCGTCTGAGAAACGATTAGCCAGATGGACAACCCTGGCTGCTGCATTAAGGATAGACTGGAGAGGGGAGAGTCGAGTGAGAGGGAGGCCAATTAATAGAGCATTACAGTAGTCTAGGCGGGAGTGGATCAGGGCGACAGTGAGAGTTTTTGTTGTTTCCATGGTGAGAAAAGGGCGGATTCTAGAGATGTTCTTTAGGTGTAAGCGGCATGAGCGGGCAAGAGATTGTATATGGGAGGTGAAGGAGAGATCGGAGTCGAACATAACACCCAGACAGCGCACCTGCTGTCGGGGTGTTATTATGGTGCCACCCACAGAGAGGGAAATGTCAGATTTAGGGAGGTTAGTAGATGGTGGGAGCAGAAGAAGTTCAGTTTTGGAGAGGTTGAGTTTCAGATAGAGAGCAGACATGATGTTGGAGACTGCAGACAGACAGTCAGTGGCGTTCTGTAGTACAGCAGAGGTAAGGTCAGGGGATGATGTGTACAGTTGTGTGTCATCAGCATAAAGATGGTACTGAAAGCCAAATCTGCTGATGGTCTGTCCAATTGGGGCTGTATAGAGAGAGAAGAGAAGGGGGCCAAGGACTGAGCCCTGAGGTACCCCAACAGTGAGAGGAAGAGGAGATGAAGTGGAGCCAGAAAACAGAACACTGAAGGAGCGGTCGGAAAGATAGGAGGAGAACCAGGAAAGAGCAGTGTCCTTAATGCCTAGTGACTGGAGCCTAGAGAGTAGGAGAGGATGGTCAACAGTGTCGAAAGCTGCAGAAAGGTCGAGAAGAATGAGCAGAGAATGGTCACCATTACGTTTTGCTGTCAGAAGGTCATTGGTCACTTTGATGAGTGCAGTTTCTGTCGAATGTAGGGGGCGGAAACCGGACTGTGAAGGGTCTAGGAGGGAGTGAGTGGAGAGGTAACGGGTAAGGCGTGAGTATATCAGGCGCTCCAAGAGTTTAGAGATGAAGGGGAGATTGGAGACTGGTCTGTAGTTGTTTGTGCAGGATGGGTCAAGGGTGGGTTTCTGATAAACCGCAGGGTAAACCCGCAGTCTAATCCGCAGATAAACCGCAGGTCTTCTGACCTGCGGATTTACCTGCAGATTTTACTAAATCTGTGCAGGAAAATCCACAGACCATTCCGCAGCGTGTGCACGTATCCTAAGATTCAGAGCGGAGCCATAGGAGCAGAAAGGAAAAAGATGTGGGATAGGTTCCCACGTGTATCGCCGCAGAAATTGCGGCTTCCTCGGGGAAAGGATAGCTATCTTAAAATACAGCTAGCTAGCTATATTTTGGGTTGCAATTGAGGTGTTCCCTTGTATGTGGGCATGATCTTTTCTTATCCTTTGTTGTCTTGTTTGGGGCAAAGAACGCAATGACTAAGCATTAGATCAGTGGAAATTTGTGCTCTGGCCTGATGAGTCAAAATTTGAGATTTTTTCTTACCAATTGCCATCATTTGTGTTCCAACAGAACAATGGCTCAAAATACACCTCCATGTGGTGACCAAGAAGGGGAGGTATTGACTGCATCGCAAATACTCAGTAAGAGATTGCGGAGAAGAAAACTGGTGAAAAAGCAGGATACAAGTCATATAATGATCAGTTATATTATTTGTTATTCCTTATGTATAAACACAAGACTGCTTATTCTGAAACCATAATTAAGTATGGTTACCCTTTAACCCCCAAGGGTGGTTTGCACGTTCATGACCGGACCAATTTTTACAATTCTGCCTCTGTCCCTTTATGAGGTAATAAGTCTGGAACACTTCCCTGGATCTGTAACAACCCTGCTGGCATCACTGCATGGCCTCCCATCCCCCGCACACTAACTTACTTTCTGCTTCAAGCCATGCTGTGAAATCTGTCTGTTGTCAGTCCTGTGCTCAGTGCCTCTGCTCTCCATGTTTCCTGACTGTGTATAGGGGGGCGGCGCCAGAACTCTCTGGTTCCTATGCAGTCAGGGTACACCTGTCTAATCTCTCCCTGACCAATCACAGAGAGCCCTTGACTATTTAGTTCCGCCACACCCACTGAAACATGGTCTGTGCAAACTGTCACGCTCGCACCTTGGCTGATAGGCGCCAGCCAGGGGGTTTGTGGCCCCACTGTGCCACAAACCAGACTATCCTGGAAGGGGCGTGACTACGACTGCTACCTCGGTCTTCACTGGAGCCTCTGATGGTGAGGTCAGGCTTGTGCGGCAGATAGCTGTCGGGTGCCCCTCCAGGGTGGTGTCTGGCTGTGGCTGCTGGTCCCACTTGGGGACAAGTCACTTGGACAGAAGCTATAGATAGGCAAGCATGTAGACACGACAGGCACAGCTGAGACACTGGACAAGCAGGCGTGGCTTGGAGACACTGAGAAGCAGACGTGGCTTGGAGACACCGGGCAAGTGGGTACGGCTTGGAGACACAGGACAGGCGGGCACGGCTTGGAGACACAGGACAGGCGGGCACGGCTTGGAGACACAGGACAGACTGGCGTGGTATGTGAAGGAACAGGTAGGGACCTGTTCACACAGCAGGTGCAGGTGTAGGCAGGAGGGAGTGGCGTATGTTGGAACAGGATTTGGACCTGTTCACACAGGAGGTGCAGGTATGGATATAGGTAGGAGTGCGGAGTAGAGCTGAACTACAAGGTCTGTGGAGAAGCTGCAGCAAGAAGGGACTAGCAGCCACAGCCAGACACCACCCTGGAGTGGCACCCGACAGCTATCTGCCGCACAAGCCTGACCTCACCATCAGAGGCTCCAGTGAAGACCGAGGTAGCTGTCGTAGTCACGCCCCTTCCAGGGTAGTCTGGTTTGTGGCCCAGTGGGGCCACAAACCCCCCGGCTCAAGCCAACCAGCCAAGGCGCGAGCGTGACAGGATCCCGGTGATTCTGACATTGTTTTCTCATGACATATTGTATTTCATGTTAGTGGTAAAATTTCATTCAAATAACTTATGTTTATTTGTGAAAGAAATGGAAATTTGGCGAAAATTTTGAAAATTTCGCAATTTTTCAACTTTGAATTTTTATGCCCTTAAATCACAGAGATACGGCACACAAAAAAAGGTAATAAAAATGTAACATTTCACATATATTTACTTTACATCAGCACAATTTTGTAAACAAAACTTTTTTTGTTAGGAAGTTATAGGGGTTAAAAGTTGACCAGCGATTTCTCATTTTTGCAACACCATTTTATTTTTACAGACCACATCACATTTGAAGTCACTTTGAGGGGTCTATATGATAGAAAATACAAGAAGTTTATTAACGCTTCAGGTGCTTCACAGGATTTTTTGGAATATTTAAAAAAAAAAAATGAACATTTACCGTATTTTTCGGACTATAAGACGCACCGGACCATAAGACGCACCCCAATTTTCAGTAGGAAAATAGGGGAAAAAAAAATAATGTGCCAAATGGGGGTCCGTCTTACAGTCCAAATTCAGCTTACCTGGGAAGGGATAGGGCACAGGTGGAGGAGTAGTCACAGAGGTAATTCAGTGGTCCAGGTTCGTGTGGTGGCGGCTCTGTGCTGGGGCAGGTTGGTTGTGCTGGGGCAGCTGCGCTGGGGCAGGGGCAGCAGTGCTGGGGCTGGGGCAGCTGTGCTGGGGCAGGGGCAGCAGTGCTGGGGCAGGGGCAGCTGTGCTGGGGCTGGGGCAGCAGTGCTGGGGCAGGGGCAGCAGTGCTGGGGCAGGGGCAGCAGTGCTGGGGCAGAGGCAGCTGTGCTGGGGTTGGCGCAGCTGTGCTGGGGCAGGGGCAGCTGTGCTGGGGCAGGGGCAGCTGTGCTGGGGCAGGTGGACTTTGCGATGGTGGCAGCGGGCGGCGCTCTGCGGTGCGGTGGTGGCAGCGGGCTGTGCTCCGGTGCAGGGGCGGCGGCTCCGCCGGCATTTCTTCGCAGCCCGGAGGCCCCCCGCACTTCCCTTGCTGGCCGCCGCCATGTTGCGGTGGCCTTCGGGAGCATGGACGCCGGAAAGATGGCCGCCGGTCCGGGGACGGCGCATGCGTGGGATCAGATCTCGTCCCGAGATCTCGGGGGATGAGATTCAAATCTCGGCAACGAGATCTCGTCCCCCGAGATCTCGGGACAAGATCTGAAGCTGTGCATGCGCCGTCCCCGGACCGGCGGCCATCTTCCCGGCGTCCATGCTCCCGGAGGCCACCACAACATGGCGGCGGCCAGCAAGGGAAGTGCGGGGGGCCTCCGAGCTGCGAAGAAATGCCGGCGGAGCCGCCGCCCCTGCACCGGAGCACAGCCCGCTGCCACCACCGCACCGCCCCGCCCGCTGCCACCAGCCAGAAGGTTAGTACCGTGTATTGTGACCATAAGACGCACCCCCCACTTTCCCCCAAAATTTTTGGGGAAAAAAGTGCGTCTTATGGTCGGAAAGATACGGTAACTTTTTTCACAAAAAAATTACTTCAGGTCCAATTTTTTTTATTTTACCAAAGGTAACAGGAGAAATTGGACTACAAAAGTTATTGTGTAATTTATCCTGAGTACGCTGATACCTGATATGTGGGGGGGAACCACTGTTTCGGAGCATGGCAGAGCTCAGAAGAGAAGGAGCGCCATTTTACTTTTTCAATGCAAAATTGGCTGGAATTCAGATCCGACGCCATGTCGCGTTTGGAGAGCCCCTGATGTACCTAAACAGTGGAAACCCCCCACAAGTGACCCTATTTTGGAAACTAAACCCCCCAAGGAACTTATCTAGATATGTGGTGAGAACTTTGAACCCACAAGGGCTTCACAGAAGTTTATAACGTACAGCCGTACAATTAAAACAATCATATTTTTTCCACAAAAATGATCTTTTCACCCCCAATTTTTATTTTTCCAAGGATAACAGGACCCTAAAAGTTATTGTGCAATTTGTCCTGAGTACGCTGATACCCCATATGTGGGTGTAAACGACTATTTGGGCACATGGCAGAGCTCAGAAGGAAAGCAGCGCCATTTGACTTTTTTGGCTGGAATTGCGATTGGACACCATGTCGCGTTTGGAAAGCCCCTGATGTGCCTAAACAGTGGAAACCCCCCACAAATTACACCATTTTGGAAACTAAACCCCCCAAGAAACTTATCTAGATGTGTGGTGAGCACTTTGAACCCCTAAGGGCTTCACAGAAGTTTATAATGCCTGGGCGTGAAAATAAAAAAATGGTATTTTTTCCACAAACATGATCTTTTAGTCCCCAATTTTTTTATTTTCCCAAGGGTAACAGGAGAAATTGGACCCCAAAAGTTGTTTTGCAATTTGTCCTGAGTAGGCTGATACCCCATATGTGGGGGTAAAACACTGTTTGGGCGCATGGCAGAGCATGGAAGGGAAGAAGCACCATTTGAATTTTTCAACGCAAAATTGGCTGGAATTGAGATCAGACGCCATGTTGCGTTTGGAGAGCACCTGATGTGGCCAAACAGTGGAAACCCCCCAATTCTAACTCCAACCCTAACCCCAACACACCTCTAACCCTAATTTCAGCCCTAACCCTAGCCCTAGCCGTAACCCTAGCCCTAAGCCTAGCCCTAGCCATAACCCTAACCCTAATGGGAAAATGGAAATAAATACATTTTTTTAATTTTATTATTTTTTATTTTTCCCTAACTAAGGGGGTGATAAAGGGGGGTTTGATTTACTATTTATGGCGGTTTTTATGTTTGGCAGCTGTCACACGCTAAGGCTAGTTTCACACTTGCTTTTTTTTGCAGCGCGTTTTTCCCGCAAAAAAACGCATTGAAAAAACGCATACAAAAGCATACAACTGCTGCGTTTTTTTCAAGCATTTTTATGAGCATGCATGAAAAAAACGCAGCGTTTTTAAGCGTTTGTATGCGTTTTTAGTGCGTTTTTACCGCGTTTGCGTTTTTTTCCAACATTAGGTGGCCCCTCACACTAACCCAAACCATGACTTTACTAACCCTAACCCTGACCCTAACCCTTAACCCTAACCCTGACCCTAACCCTAACCCTAACCCTTAACCAAACCATACTTAACCCTAACCCAAACCCTAAACCCTAACTAACCCTAACCCTGACCTTAACCCTGACCCTAACCCTTAATCAAACCATACTTAACCCTAACCCAAACCCTAACTAACCCTAACCCTAACCCTGACCCTAACCCTTAACCAAACCATACTTAACCCTAACCCAAACCCTAAACCCTAACTAACTCTAACCCTGACCTTAACCCTGACCCTAACCCTAACCCTAACCCTGACCCTAACCCTTAACCAAACCATACTTAACCCTAACCCAAACCCTAAACCCTAACTAACCCTAACCCTGACCTTAACCCTGACCCTAACCCTAACCCTGACCCTAACCCTAACCCTAACCCTAACCCTGACCCTAACCCTTAATCAAACCATACTTAACCCTAACCCAAACCCTAACTAACCCTAACCCTAACCCTAACCCTGACCCTAACCCTTAACCAAACCATACTTAACCCTAACCCAAACCCTAACTAACCCTAACCCTGACCTTAACCCTGACCCTAACCCTAACCCTAACCCTGACCCTAACCCTAACCCTGACCCTAACCCTTAATCAAACCATACTTAACCCTAACCCAAACCCTAACTAACCCTAACCCTAACCCTAACCCTAACCCTGACCCTAACCCTTAACCAAACCATACTTAACCCTAACCCTGACCCTAACCCTGACCCTAACCCTTAACCAAACCATACTTAACCCTAACCCTGACCCTAACCCTGACCCTAACCCTAACCCTAACCCTTAACCAAACCATACTTAACCCTAACCCTGACCCTAACCCTGACCCTAACCCTTAACCAAACCATACTTAACCCTAACCCTGACCCTAACCCTGACCCTAACCCTAACCCTAACCCTAACCCTGACCCTAACCCTAACCCTAAACCCCCTTAACTAACTCTAACTTTACCCAAACCCCTAAATTCCATTGTCTAAACTAATGGTAAAAAAAAAAACGCATGTGCAAAAAAACGCATACATGAGCATGCCAGTGCGCACATATGCGCATCCATAGGCTATAATGGCCAATTTTAGCGCAAAACGTGCGCATACGTGCGCATGCGCTTTTTTGCAGGGCCAAAAAATGCAACATGCTGCGTCTGGAAAATACAAACGCACACCCCAAAAAAACGCAGCGCATGAAAATCGCATACTTGCGCTTACCAGCGCGCAGGTATGCGCACCCATGTTAAATATAGGGGAAAAAACGCATGCGCAGGTATGCGTTTTTTTCCAGCGCTAAAAAACGCAAATGTGAAACCAGCCTAAAAGACGCTTTTTATTGTAAAAATAGTTTTTGCATCACCACATATTGAGAGCTATAATTTTTCTATATTTGATCCACCGAGTCATGTGAGGTCTTATTTTTTGCGGGACAAGTTGATGTTTTTACTGGTACCATTTTCGGGCACGTGACATTTTTTTATCGCTTTTTATTCCGATTTTTGGGTCGCAGAATGAACAAAAACCAGCGTTTCCTGAATTTCTTTTGGGGGGTGCGTTTACACCGTTCCGCGTGCAGTAAAATTGATAAAGTGGTTTTATTATTCGGGTCAGTACGATTACAGAGATAACTCATTTATGTCATTTTTTTATGTTTTGGCGCTTTTATGCAATGAAAACAATTTTATGTAAAAAATAATTATTTTTGCATCGCTATTTTGCATCGAGCTATAACTTTTTTATTTTTTCGCTGATGACGCTGTGTGGCAGCTCATTTTTGCGGGACAAGATGACGTTTTCAGCGGTGCCATGGTTATTTATATCCGTCTTTTTGATCGTGTGTTATTGCACTTTTTGTTCGGCGGTAAGATGATAAATCATTATTTTTTGCTTTGTTTTTTATTTTTTAAGGGTTTCGCTAAAGGGGCTAACTAATGGGACAGATTTATAGGGCGGGTCATTACGGAAGCGCCGATACCAAATATGTGTACTTTTATTGTTTTGTTTGTTTTTTTTTATTTCCAAAAAATGAATTTATTAGGGAATATATACTGTATATTTTTTGTAATTTATTTAGCAATTTTTTTTTTTTATAAATTATTTTTACACTTTTTTTTTTTTTACTTTATTACACAGTCCCAGGGGGAACATCACTGTCATGTGACAGATCGCTGATCTGTCACATCACTGTCATGTGACAGATCGCTGATCTGTCACATCACAGATCACTGTGACAGATCGCTGATCTGTCACAGGCACTGCAGAAGGCTTCCTCATGCCTGCGCTTTGCAGGCATGAGGAAGCCAGCTCCCTGCAGGCCCCCGAAGGTCCCCGCTGCCATTTTGGATCCGGGGACCTGTAGAGAAGGAGGCCCCCGCAGCAGTGCTGCACATTGCGCTGCGCTTGGGGTCTCAGGGAAGCACGGATGGAGCCTCCTCCCTGCCGATGCTTCCCTTAACCCCCGGTACACTGCGATCGTGTTTGATCCCAGTGTGCCAGGGGTTAATGTGTCGGGGGCGGTCCGTGACCATCCCTGACACATAGTGCCGGGTGTCAGCTGTGATAATCAGCTGACACCCGGCTGCGATCAGTGGCGCTCACTCTGTGAGCGCCGCTGATCGCTATGAAGTACTATCCCGTCCTTGGGAATTAAGCCCCAGGGCACATGGACGGGATAGTACGTCATATGGCAGAAAGGGGTTAAAGGGAACCTGCCAGGTCCGATAATGCTATTAGGCCGGCGTCACACTAGCGAATAAATCAGATGAATGCAATGCGGTAAAAAATCGCATTGCATTCGTCCCAATGTTATTCTATGGTTTAGCTCCCATCATCCGATTTTTTGTCGGATCTTTTCCTCGGATCGAGACAATCGCAGCATGCTGCAATTGTCACCAATTTTCGGATCGGACTCACCAATGCAAGTCTATGGGTGCGATAAAAAATCAGATTACAAATGGACCACAAGTGTGACGTGCGAGAAAATCGCACCCGGTGTCCTTTAACAAAAGCAGGAAATTCATTTTGCAATACAGTAAAATCACACTGACAGGTTTAATAAAGGATAGATATAGACACATAGAATACATATATATATATATATATATATATATATATATATATATACACATGTCATTTAGACATATATATTTATAATTCATACAGGTCTTCATAGCAGAATAGCCGCTAATTCAATAGCCAGCTTTTGTAAAATCATTCCCCAACCCGACATGAAATGACACATGGTTTACATACAGTAAACCATTTCATTTCATGTTTTTTTTATATGTCCCTGACTAATAATTAGATGAGGGTTTGTGTGCAAAATTTGGGACATCTATGGGTTATTTTAAGGGGTTAATTCGTTGTAAAATAATGCGTGGGCTCCCGCGGTAAAATCGCAACCAGAGAGGTAAAGCAGGTGAGTGAGGGCAGATTTTTATAGCCTTGAGAGGGACCATTCTTTTTGACCCCCCCGGCTACAAAAATCTGCCCCCAGACACCCCAGAAATGGCGCATCTATAAGATGTGCCTATTCTGGCACTTAACCTCTCTATTCCCATTGCCCTGTAGCGGTGGTGAATGGGTTAATAGCAAAGGGTTAATGTCACCATTTGATTGTAAGGTGACATTAAGCCGATTAATAATGGAGAGGTGTCAATAAGACACCGATCCATTATTAACCCTAGACTATGAAAGTGTTCATAAACACACACACAGACATTAATTAAAAAGTATTTTAATGAAAGAAAGACACCTAGGTTTTGACAAATTTTTATTCCTCTGGTAATCCAAAATAAAACCATTATCTGCAAATAAAATAACATAAAAAATCAACAATATCCTTACCTCTCCGCTGCTCAGTCATGTCCCACGCTGCAATCCTTCACAAAGGGGTTAAATAGTTTACAATGAGGACCGGTGGTAATGCTACCAGCCCCACTGTAATCTACTGCAGAATGACTTATTTCAGCTCTGCACAGCCTCACTGGCTGCCTAGAGATGAAGTAATTACCGTGGGAAAGTTTCTGACTTTTTTACCACGCTCATTAGTTCACTTCAGGTCAGCCAGGGGACTCTCCGTGGCCACAGTGACGTCAGCATGAGTCCCCGGCTGACTTGAGATGAACTAATGACTGTGGGAAAAAGTCAGAAAGTTTCCCATGGTAATTAGTTCATGTATGAATTACAAATATATGTATGTGTATATATATATATATATTTTCAAACAATGTAAAAAACATATAGCCAGCTCACCATAAAGGAGTTCCTCTTAAAGCAATAGTCGGTGTTCACCTTATATTCTGCACGGATCCAGGCAGGGAGTGTGCCCCAACAAATAGAAATATAAGAGAATTGGGATCCAGCAAAAAGATGAAAGTTCACCAGAATTATAAAATCTTCTTCTTTATTTATCCATCAATTCATATAAAACATAGATGAGGAACTCCAAACAATTGGTAACATTCCAGCAAGGGACTACATGTTTCAGCACTATGTGCCTTCTTCACGGTCCTATTCGAACTGAGCTCCAACACTGGCAATATATCCTCCTTTGTGAAACATATTCAAATGACCCTTAATTAAAAGCAGTGAAACAAACCAGTTAAAAACACCTGAGTAAATGGTTGAAACTCAGTTCAAAAATGTTGCTGGAAAAATACATATATTGAACATATTGTATACACAGACCAATGATATAAACATTAAATAATAACTCAACAGTGATATGGAATAACTGCCGCAAAAATAAAGAAGTTTTTATATAAACATATATGAAAAAATGCATCATATAGTAGGCGCGATCTAAGTATCAGAGACCATCACAAATATGACTCTCAAAAGAATAATATATTGGAGTAGGTTTAAGATAGAGATATAATCTTTAGAGACTAATGAAAGCAAAAAAAAAATAAAAAATTTATGTTTGCTTACTTAATATTGTGTGATAAGATCCATTCTACTGTTCAATCCGTCAGGAACTCTAGTCTCTAATAAAAAGATCCACCTACTTTCTCTAGAGAGGATTTTACTTTTATAATCACCACCCCTACGTGGTTTTGTAACCACCTCTATTCCCCTAAAGGAAAAGCTTTTTAGATCTCCTTTATGCACATTGGCAAAGTGTTTGGAAACCGCAGAGGCTCCTGCAATAGGCAAATTGACTGCATCCGACAAATGTTTTCGCATACGCTGTTTCAATGAATTAGTGGTGCAACCCACATATTGTAGTCCGCAAATATTACAATCAATAAGATATATTACATTTTCTGTATTACAATTAATAAAAGAAAAAATCTCAAAGTTTTTTCCATTTTTTATAGAAGAAAATGTTTTCGTTTTAACAATATATTTGCAACACTTACAAATTTTTGCACCACAACCATAACAGCCTACACTTTTCATCCAATTTTGTTTCAATTTTTTGTCTGGATCAGTAAATAAGCTTGCCGTCAACATGGATCCTATAGTAGGAGCTCTCCTCGCAACAAATTTAATTGAATATTTTTTTAATATTTCTTTCAATTCACCACTTTGTTCTAAAATGGGTAAATGTTTTTTAATAATGGAGACTATTTCCTGATACTGTGGACTAAATTTAGTGCTGAAAACTATACCCAAATCATTGTTATGTTCTTTGATATTTTTATATTCCAACAATTCCTGTCTATTTAGATTGTCTACTATGCCTCTCGCTCTTTTTAGAGACCAGTTTGGGTAACCCCTGGATTTTAATCTTTTTGCCAAAAATTCAGATTCTTTCATATAGGTATCTTTTTCTGTACTGTTTCTTTTTGTTCGAATCAGTTCACCTGTGGGTAAACTCCTAATTACATGGTTGGCGTGACATGAATTTGCCATCAATATACTATTCACAGCTGTAGATTTGCAATAAGGTTCCACCAACACTTTTTTCCGATTTGAATCTATTTTCAAGGTCAAATCAAGAACGTTAATTGACAGCTCATTCATAAGACATGTAATTTTGAGATTGAAACTATTTTTATTTAAATATGAAAAAAAGGAAGATGCTAAATCCTTGTTCCCCGTCCACACAAAAACCAAATCATCAATGAAGCGTCCCAACCAAAAAATGTTATGTCTAAATGGATTGTTGAAATGAAAAATATACCTCTCCTCCCATACTGACATAGTTAAATTTGCTAAAAACGGTGAAAATTTGGCCCCCATGCTCACTCCCTGTATCTGCAAATAATATTTCTCACCAAAAATAAAATAATTATGAGTGAGCAAAAAATTAGTTGCAAGCAATAGAAAATGTTGAATTTCAAATGTATACTCACTGTATTTAGATAAATAATATCTGAGGCTCTCCAATACAACAGAATGTGGAATTGATGGATATAATCCAATAACATCACATGAAAGCCACAGAAAATCATTCCCCCATTCTATTTTTTCTACCATGTTAATAGCTGCTTTGCTATCTCTCAAGTTACTAGGAGTTAAAGCCACCAGGGGTTGTAGATAATGATCCACCCACTCTCCAAGGCGTTCACTAAAAGATCCTATCCCTGAAACGATAGGTCTTAGTGGGGGAGGAAAAATTTCTTTGTGCACCTTAGGGAGTGAGTGGTAAATGGGTATAATGGGATAGTCACAATACAAAGCTTCACTCAATTTCTCTGAAATAGTTCCTGTAGATATACCTTCCTGCAAAATTTTTTTCATTTCCTTATTAAAAGGGAGAGTGGGATTTTCATTTAATTCCCTGTACACACTGGAGTTACCCAATGCGGTTAAATTAAGTTTCTTATATAAACCCACATCCAGAATGGTAATTGATCCACCCTTATCCGACTGAACAATTTTTAGATCTTTATTCTTACTCAATTTTTGAAGAGCTTTGTGCTCATGGAATGTCAGATTATGATGGGTCAGTTCCACTCTGTTATTTAGTTCTACCAAATCCCTTTCCACCGCTTCTTTGCGGCAGTTATTCCATATCACTGTTGAGTTATTATTTAATGTTTATATCATTGGTCTGTGTATACAATATGTTCAATATATGTATTTTTCCAGCAACATTTTTGAACTGAGTTTCAACCATTTACTCAGGTGTTTTTAACTGGTTTGTTTCACTGCTTTTAATTAAGGGTCATTTGAATATGTTTCACAAAGGAGGATATATTGCCAGTGTTGGAGCTCAGTTCGAATAGGACCGTGAAGAAGGCACATAGTGCTGAAACATGTAGTCCCTTGCTGGAATGTTACCAATTGTTTGGAGTTCCTCATCTATGTTTTATATGAATTGATGGATAAATAAAGAAGAAGATTTTATAATTCTGGTGAACTTTCATCTTTTTGCTGGATCCCAATTCTCTTATATTTCTATTTGTTGGGGCACACTCCCTGCCTGGATCCGTGCAGAATATAAGGTGAACACCGACTATTGCTTTAAGAGGAACTCCTTTATGGTGAGCTGGCTATATGTTTTTTACATTGTTTGAATATTGCTTCTGGGAGTATTAGCCGAGCACCCATAATCAAAGTATTGAACTTGAAATTTCATTACACATGACTGATCCCATTAGTAAAAAATCCTTTTTTGCTATGGAAGTGGATTACTGCAACACAAGACGCAATAAACTTGCCTTGATATTCAATGACAATGTCAATGGAGTAGATATAGCACCTGGGGAATTAAATTCCATCATGTACAATTTGGAACGTATTATGATCAAGGAACAGAAATTATGGTGGGACCACAATTCTCTCAGCTGCTACTGGGAGAGGAAGATGATCCCACGTGGTCTGAGATTAAAAAAAGTGGCTACAACAGCTTATAATGATGAGTTTCAGACCAGGTGGGAAAATGTTCTTAGTGAATGCTCTCTCAGTCTTATAAAATTAATCATTGAAGAGGAGGAGACTGAACTCAAAAAACTCAGTGATGAAATTAAGATTGTGAGAGATTCTCTGGAAATTTATCAAGACAATGATTCTTACAAATTATTATATGAAAGAATGCAACAAAAATTAAATAAATTAGAGGATACCATCATTGAGACTAAAAAAAGAAAATATACACGAGATTTGGAGGATTACAACAGTAAATGTGCATATAATTGGAGTTAGAATCCGTCATCAATATTAAAAAAACGGAAACCTTGGTTCAGCAAACATAAAGTGACTTTTCAAAAAACTCAAGAAAATATGGACACTACTTTTGGAGATACTTCAGATGGTTATTCAGATTCATCAGTGGCCTGTGCATCTAATAAAAGTATGGAAAAAAGAAAAAAATCTTACCAAAGAAATTACAACAAAGAGGGAGCTAAACCAAAAAACGGATTAGAAGGAGAGGAGGAAGACGCCATAAGAGAACAGGCTTATCAGGACAAACTCCGGAAACGGAAGAAGTAACTGTACCAGTCTACAACCTCTCTAGTTATATACTTTCAGCACCGCAACTTTCACTTTTGTCAAAAGGACTTGGTTTTTCCCCGGCATGTAAATTCAATGTATATAACACAGTGATGGATGTTAATCGTCTAGCACGTAGTTTAACCTTAAAATGTCATTTTGGGGATAATATTGGTACTGATAATTTTTGTTCTGCAGAAAATAGGGATGTTGAAAGGTTACTTAAGTTTGAGGAACAGGTGGGTTTGTATAATTTGAGACAACTAGAATCTGAAAGCTCCAAGGAATATCAGGTTAATTTAAATGATTCTTTTCATGTAAAAAATACAAAATTTTACCCACTTAAATCTAGACCTCCGATGCTGGATGTTTTTCAAGAAGCGGTGGAAAGGGATTTGGTAGAACTAAATAACAGAGTGGAACTGACCCATCATAATCTGACATTCCATGAGCACAAAGCTCTTCAAGAATTGAGTAAGAATAAAGATCTAAAAATTGTTCAGTCGGATAAGGGTGGATCAATTACCATTCTGGATGTGGGTTTATATAAGAAACTTAATTTAACTGCATTGGGTAACTCCAGTGTGTACAGGGAATTAAATGAAAATCCCACTCTCCCTTTTAATAAGGAAATGAAAAAAATTTTGCAGGAAGGTATATCTACAGGAGCTATTTCAGAGAAATTGAGTGAAGCTTTGTATTGTGACTATCCCATTATACCCATTTACCACTCACTCCCTAAGGTGCACAAAGAAATTTTTCCTCCCCCACTAAGACCTATCGTTTGAGGGATAGGATCTTTTAGTGAACGCCTTGGAGAGTGGGTGGATCATTATCTACAACCCCTGGTGGCTTTAACTCCTAGTAACTTGAGAGATAGCAAAGCAGCTATTAACATGGTAGAAAAAATAGAATGGGGGAATGATTTTCTGTGGCTTTCATGTGATGTTATTGGATTATATCCATCAATTCCACATTCTGTTGCATTGGAGAGCCTCAGATATTATTTATCTAAATACAGTGAGTATACATTTGAAATTCAACATTTTCTATTGCTTGCAACTAATTTTTTGCTCACTCATAATTATTTTATTTTTGATGAGAAATATTATTTGCAGATACAGGGAGTGAGCATGGGGGCCAAGTTTTCACCGTCTTTAGCAAATTTAACTATGTCAGTATGGGAGGAGAGGTATATTTTTCATTTCAACAATCCATTTAGACATAACATTTTTTGGTTGGGACGCTTCATTGATGATTTGGTTTTTGTGTGGAGGGGGAACAAGGATTTAGCATCTTCCTTTTTTTCATATTTAAATAAAAATAGTTTCAATCTCAAATTTACATGTCTTATGAATGAGCTGTCAATTAACTTTCTTGATTTGACCTTGAAAATAGATTCAAATCGGAAAAAAGTGTTGGTGGAACCTTATCGCAAATCTACAGCTGTGAATAGTATATTGATGGCAAATTCATGTCACGCCAACCATGTAATTAGGAATTTACCCACAGGTGAACTGATTCGAACAAAAAGAAACAGTACAGAAAAAGATACCTATATGAAAGAATCTGAATTTTTGGCAAAAAGATTAAAATCCAGGGGTTACCCAAACTGGTCTCTAAAAAGAGCGAGAGGCATAGTAGACAATCTAAATAGACAGGAATTGTTGGAATATAAAAATATCAAAGAACATAACAATGATTTGGGTATAGTTTTCAGCACTAAATTTAGTCCACAGTATCAGGAAATAGTCTCCATTATTAAAAAACATTTACCCATTTTAGAACAAAGTGGTGAATTGAAAGAAATATTAAAAAAATATTCAATTAAATTTGTTGCGAGGAGAGCTCCTACTATAGGATCCATGTTGACGGCAAGCTTATTTACTGATCCAGACAAAAAATTGAAACAAAATTGGATGAAAAGTGTAGGCTGTTATGGTTGTGGTGCAAAAATTTGTAAGTGTTGCAAATATATTGTTAAAACGAAAACATTTTCTTCTATAAAAAATGGAAAAAACTTTGAGATTTTTTCTTTTATTAATTGTAATACAGAAAATGTAATATATCTTATTGATTGTAATATTTGCGGACTACAATATGTGGGTTGCACCACTAATTCATTGAAACAGCGTATGCGAAAACATTTGTCGGATGCAGTCAATTTGCCTATTGCAGGAGCCTCTGCGGTTTCCAAACACTTTGCCAATGTGCATAAAGGAGATCTAAAAAGCTTTTCCTTTAGGGGAATAGAGGTGGTTACAAAACCACGTAGGGGTGGTGATTATAAAAGTAAAATCCTCTCTAGAGAAAGTAGGTGGATCTTTTTATTAGAGACTAGAGTTCCTGAAGGATTGAACAGTAGAATGGATCTTATCACACAATATTAAGTAAGCAAACATAATTTTTTTTTTTTTTTTTTGCTTACATTAGTCTCTAAAGATTATATCTCTATCTTAAACCTACTCCAATATATTATTCTTTTGAGAGTCATATTTGTGATGGTCTCTGATACTTAGATCGCGCCTACTATATGATGCATTTTTTCATATATGTTTATATAAAAATTTCTTTATTTTTGCGGCAGTTATTCCATATCACTGTTGAGTTATTATTTAATGTTTATATCATTGGTCTGTGTATACAATATGTTCAATATATGTATTTTTCCAGCAACATTTTTGAACTGAGTTTCAACCATTTACTCAGGTGTTTTTAACTGGTTTGTTTCACTGCTTTTAATTAAGGGTCATTTGAATATGTTTCACAAAGGAGGATATATTGCCAGTGTTGGAGCTCAGTTCGAATAGGACCGTGAAGAAGGCACATAGTGCTGAAACATGTAGTCCCTTGCTGGAATGTTACCAATTGTTTGGAGTTCCTCATCTATGTTTTATATGAATTGATGGATAAATAAAGAAGAAGATTTTATAATTCTGGTGAACTTTCATCTTTTTGCTGGATCCCAATTCTCTTATATTTCTATATATATATATATATATATATATATATATAGCTCAAGTGTGTGTATGTGTGTGTGTATGTATGTCCGGGATTGGCATCCTCTCCTGTGTGATACTGTCTGCGGAGCCGTGCATCTAATCCTATCCTGTGTGACGCTGACTGCTGAGCTGTGTATCTAATCCTCTCTTGTGTGATACTGTCTGCTGAGCCATGTATCTAATCCTATCCTGTGTGATACAGTCTGCTGATCCGTGTATCTAAAGTAATCCTATCCTGTGTGATACAGTCTGCTGATCCGTGTATCTAATCCTATCATGTGTGATACTGACTGCTGAGCCATGTATCTAATCCTATCCCGTGTGATACTGACTGCTGAGCCGTGTATCTAATCCTATCCCGTGTGATACTGCTCTCCTGAAATACTCTGTGCTGCTGTCACCCTGCTGGTTTTATGTGTGAACTATATGGCGGCATTATGTGTGAAGTATATGGCGGTATTATGTGAGATCAATATGGCAGTATTATCTGCTAAAAGGGGACCCGTTCTAGGGTGGTTTTGACTGAGCACCCGCACATGGGTCAGGGGTAATAGATGCAGTCAGGGGAGGGCTGGTGAGGCAGCTGAAGAGAGGGGTCTCATTTTTATTGTTACTGTATGGCTACCTTTCACCCAGCCTGCTTCCCAGCGTCACCCCGGACTGCGCCTGTCGCCTCGCTTTCACACATCGCCAGGACAGGATCTGAGGAGGGGAATGGGGTCTTTGCATGCAAAGTCTGGATCAGAACAGGCCATCAATCAGCAGAAATGTTTCCTGGATTTCTGTGGTGCTGTCACCCTGCTCCTCCCCCATATATCTCCCTCTGTGCCCCCATAGACCAGCATACTGCTCTCCTGAAATACTCTGTGCTGCTGTCACCCTGCTCCCAGAATCCTTGCTGCCTGCCATCCTCAGTGACTGAAGACCCCATTCCTCTCCTCAGATCCTGTCCTGGCGATGTGTGAAAGTGAGGCGACAGGGGCCTGATATATGGTGGAAGGAGCAGGGTGACAGCAGCACAGAGTATTTCAGGAGAGCAGTGTGCTGGTCTATGGGGAGCACCCTGTTCGGTGCCAGGGATTGTACATAGAGTGCTGTGTTTTATACACATGGATGGACCGTCTGCTTGTCTGTGCCACAGAAATCCAGGAAACATTTCTGCTGATTGGTGACCTGTTCTGCTCCAGACTTTACATGCAATGACAGTCAGTAACTTTGCAGGCCCCATCAAAATGGCTGCTCACTGTGTTCCTACATGTCATCCTCTCTTTTCCCTTAGCAAACACCCAGAAGGGGAGGAGAGGAGTGACATCACACCCATGTCAGCAGATTCCGCCCATAATTACTGCAGGGCAGTAATGTGAGCTAGTTGTACACTAGGTTTTTATGCCAAATTTCAGTAGCTGCTCCCCCTAGTGTTAACAAGTGGAAATTCCAAACTTTTTAAAATTATTTTTCATATTTTGCAAAATTAAAAACAAATGATAATATTTTTTAAGAAAATGTAAACATTAATTCTTTACATTTTTTCAATTGCAGAAAAAAATTATTTTGGATGGCAGGTTACCAGAAAATGGGTGGAGCAGCTGGAAGTGACCCCATTCTTAAACAGGTGGGGCCCAGGAGAAAAAATCGTGTGCAGCTGCCCGGCGTCATTACGTGACACGGCGACGGCACCGATGCACCACTCCTGCACCTGGCACTGCGGCGGCATAGGTCGCATAGAATGGAAATGGCAGCAGGAGGTGAAAAGAACCCGACCTGGATGACACGACGATGAGATCAGCGAGTGGTACCTGCCACCTGCGGAAGGATGTCACCGGCGGCTGTCGGAGTCTGAGTCATCACATCACAGCGAGCAGGAACACAATCTCCCGGAGCCAAAACCAGTGACCACCCCGACGGAGCACCTGCTGGAGGAACATGCCGCACCGGAGTCACATAAGGCAGAACCATTGTGTTTGGAGCCAGAACCACAGCTGCAGCAGGGGACCGGAAACAGAGACCACCCTTGAAGAGCCTGGGCCGAAAGTAAAGGCCGCGCCGAGACTTTGGCAGCAGGAGCTGAAGAATGCAGCTGCGCCCGCGGAAGGATCTGACACCTGTGGGACAGCTAATTCATCAAGGCCTCCAGCGGTGGGAGTACGGCGACTCCTGACACAGCAAGGACCCAACCCAAGCTGAGATGAGTGAGGACGGAGCGTCACGACCAACAGCGGTGAGTGAGCCCCGACCCTTGAAATCAGAGGGCTGGTCCTTACCGCGCTCCTCTACTCCTCCAGGGTGTAAAATTCTTCGGTCCACTGTCCCAGGGAGCACCCCTTGATTTGTCCCACAGTCATCAGGCATGGGAGAACAGGCCTATTATTATTATTATTATTTATATAGCACCATTAATTCCATGGTGCTGTACATGAGAAGGGGGGTTACATACAAAGTTATAGATATCATTAACAGTAAACAAATTTACAATGACAGACTGGTACAGAGGGGAGAGGACCCTGTCCTTGCGGACTTACCGGCCCATGCAAGGTGCAGGTGCAGAGTCAGGCGCTCCCTGGGTTCGCAGAGCAGGACCAGTTTTTACTCCCAGAACAGTCCGCATGAATAGCGGACATAATTGCTGAAAAGAAACAACAGGACAAGGAGATTTGGGCCCAGCTACATCAGCACGGGGAGGGCGCTATGGCTGGACAATTGGTCTACACCAATGTGGACCAGGGGTGCGGTTTTATCCAGGAGGCAGGGACTAATGATAAAGTTTATATTAATGCTGCCTCGGTAAAACATGGGAGACCCCTAATGGAAGGAGACTGGGTCTCCTACTTCAAAGAGGACTGCCCCAGACACTACTGCGCAGTAGTGGTGACATTGTGCCAGGAGAATGACATATTGGAACTATATGCGGGCCCACGACAGGAATGATCAGTGCCTCGTGCGTCATCCGCCTCCAGCACTACCCCTGCTGCAATCTGGCAGCCCACGGACTCTGCAGCCCTCTTCAGCCTGTACGCGGGCATGGAGCCCTGATGAGAAGGCGGCACGGGACGCGTGCTGATGAACAATGTGTATAATAACTGTGCTCTTGTTGCACTCTGCTATATAAGCATATTTTGGGACTGTTCTGCGTCTCCACTGGTAAAAAAACAATATGCGCTTCCAGAGACGGGAGCAATATCATTGTGTTGAAAGTACGTTTTTCTTGTTTTGTTGCGCTTTTCTGCTGGATAGAAGAACTTCACTTTACTGCAGCAGCAGAACGGTGTACAGGCTGCAGCAACAGACTGTCCGTAATACAGGTGGCCTACACATCAGCGGAAGGACGGTGCTCTGCTCAAGGGAAGGGGGATTACCCTCTAAGACTGTGGACCCTACTGAAAGGGGTCACTAAATGGAACATTGGTGTTAATATGGACACCATCTGAGGACTGTCAAGAAGAGCACTTATTTTAACAACGTAGAGTACAGTTACTCTTTACGGACTCGGCTCTTTGACCTTTCCCTGCGCCTGCGCACTGTAGGAGCGCGGTGCCGAGGAGACTGTGTGGATGATGCAGGGACGCGTTATCCACATGAAGCAAGCAGGCGGACGGGTATCGTAAGAAGATGGCTGGCGCCAGGCCAAGAAGAGCAACACCCCTCGGACCGGACCACCCCGTAGATGAGTATAATAGGTTATTTTTCTTCTCTCTTAAAGGTCGGGTTGGGGGCAGATATACAGCATTATAGAATGCTATATATCAGCCCTGAAAGGTGGTGGCCGTAACTTATATTGGCCAAAACTGGTGATGGGTTGCCTTATATGGACATCTGTGTTTTGATTTCCCTTCCTCTGTGGATTGGATGGGTTGTTGCCGACATCTGGTGAGAATTTCATGTCAATAGCACCTTTAACAATATATTAACTTAGAAAATTGGTGACGTGATTAATACTACTTTCTCTGACGCACAAGCCTTCGTTCAACGGGTAGAAGAATAAATAATGAGAAATATGACTTTAGCACCTTCCTATCACTGGAATCTTTGGATTATTCACTGACAGGGACTACTACTCCCATTTTCTATGTGCCTCAGCACTGCAATATTACACCACAATCAGTTTTAGGATTTTTCTATCTCCATGGGTAATGAGCTGCGTGCTCGGACCTCTTATCATACGATCTCTCTGAGAAAGCTACCTAGGAAACGTTCGTCAGAGTTCTGGGGTTTTCCATTCATGTATTGGTCTCTTTATGGTTTGTGTCATTACTGCATAGCCACTAAGATTTATTTCACTATATTTAATTAATCATTTCCCTGTTCTATTTATGATCTGTACGGATTCGCTGAAATTGCATTTTTTTGCTGTATACAATAAGTATAATTTTAGAGGACACAACACCATTATTATTATTCCTATCCCCCATACGTTTTTCTTTGTGAACTTTCTTTGTTGCTCAGCTTCCCTCCATTTTAATATTTTTTATTTATCTATATTATAGAAGATGAAGAGCTGAATTTCTCCATCTTCTCCACTGACTGTGCGAGTACATCGAGTGCAGTGTGATGTTTTACTCGCACTCATAGACTTGAATGGGCGCGTGCGATCCGAACATCGGATACACTTTCAGCTCGCTGCGATTGTTCTCTCATTGCGAATTGGCAGGAGAAGAAAATCGCAGCTCTGCTCTGCCCCATAGTGTAATATTGGTCCGAGTGCAAACCAAATGTTAATTGGGTCGCACTTGTCCGATTTATACACTCGTGTGAGTGAGTCCTTAGTAGGATTACAGTCACACCTCCTGCACGGATATTACTAAATCCGCAGGTCAAATGACCTGCATTTTTCCTGCGGATTTCTTTTTTTTGGCGGTTTTACTGCCGTTTTTGTGCGGTTTTCCACTGCGGTTTTCGACCTGCAGATTTGTAGAATGGAGCAGGTGGAAAACTACAGCAAAACCGCACAAAAGAAGTGTCATGCTGCTTTTTTTCCGCACAAAAACCGTGTACATCACTTGCAGTTCTGCTGCAGATCCGCAGCGGCATATCTGCTGCGGATCCGCAGAAGAAACCGCACCGTGTGCACAGACCCTAATTCTTCTATTTCTCTTCCGGCATAGTTATGTGAGGCCTCATTTTTTGTAGCATAAGTTGATGTCTTTATTCGTACTAATTTGAGGTTTATAGAATTTTTTTATTGCATTCTATTCCGATTTTTGGGAGGCAGAATGAACAAAAAATAGCAATTTAAGATTTATTCTTCAGGTCTGTACAATTCCAGTGATAACAAGTTTATAAAAGGTTTTGTTTAGGTTTTCCTACTTTCACACACTAAGAACAATTTTATAGGAAAAAAAGTTTACTTTGCCATATTCTGAGAACTATAACTTTTTTTTACATTTTTTTTAATTACAGGGAATGTATTTAGATACATTTTATCACATTTTATGTCTCTTTTTGTAATAATTAACAACTCAGCATTTTTGCTTTTTTATGTTGTTAACCCTAAGGGTTAAATAGTGTAACGGTTTTAAAATTTACCGTATATACTCGATTATGAGCCGAGGCACCTAATTTTACCTATGTACAAGTTGCACCCTTTATCTAAAAAAAATACACGCCCCCGGAAGAAGGCTAGTCACCGAAACGCGCGTAGGGACCCGGCAGCACAATTTGTTTTAGGTAAATAAGCCGTTGTTTCTATACCTAATATTGCAGCACTTTATTTTTTACCATATATATTGCACTGCAGCACTTTTTGCATTGTCTGTGGCAAGGCATTGCTGTGGTATTCGGTTATAGCACTTTATTTATTTGCACTTTATTTTACCACAGATATTATATTTTGCACTCTGTCACTTTGTGACATGAATTTTGGTTTTGCTTTGTTATTTTGCACAAATTTTTTTTTTCAATACCAACACTATTGTATTTGTGTTACCTTGTTAACGCTGTGCATATTCATTAAATTGATACTATTAAGGTGCATTCTTTCATATCTATACAATATATTTTTCATTGATTTATTAGGTAGAGTGATTAAGATTTTTTATGATTGATTTATAGCCATATTTTACATGATATTGAGTAATTTATATATTAATTATGGCTATTGTGGCTTATTTTACCGTGTTATTTAATTTTCTTTTGAAATTTATTTATATATATTTTTAAAATGTTCTCCAATCTGATTCATCTGTTTACATCTTATTTTATTCTCTATTATAATTCAATAAAATTAATTTTAAAATTATTTTTATTTTTTGTCTTTATTGCACAATTTTTTGTAGGATTTTATCAATCATTACATTTAGTACCTCTTCAAAGAGTAAAATTTAAAAAAAAACAACTTCCCTAAACCCTGCAGTGTCTACATGGACGCCTGTGACAGAAGTAAATTCTGGCACACATGGCATGTATGATTTGTTGGGCACCCAGTTGGTCACAGTGTTAGTGCTAGAATCAGCATTTTCATTCCCACTGCGCTGCCTATAAATATATGTATGGATTTTTTTTTATTATTTATTTTTGCTTTTTATATCTTTTTTTTTAACAAACACCAATTCCCTAAAATTGTACCTAATGCTAATATGGGTCGCCCCTCACACCCAGGGCAGCGGGGTACTCGGTACCGTGCCGGTGTCAGGGGGATGTGTCACAGCAGCGGTGACCCGGTCCGTGGCCCTGGGCGCCCAATATCAATGGCGGTGATGTCAATAGTGTTATAGAATAGTTTGTGACGCCACCCGTGGTGTTTGGCAAGTAAGATGTTGAGCCAATGCTGCGTGCAGATCCGCTGGGACTGGGGGTGTGGGCAGCAAAGATGGTGTAGCTCCCCACAGGTGGAGCTGTAGTCCCAGGGCAGTGTAGGTGCAATGGATGAGGAGAGGCGCAGAATGGTATAGATGCTGGTACCCAGGTGTATGGGTGCTGGAATAACTGGAGGACAACAGAGTATGCGGTTCCAAAGCTTTACTCACTGTTTGCAGTTCACACAAATGCCTGCCTCCGCACTGTGTTCTTCAGGACAGGGCCCCAGCCAACCTCCAGGCAGGATAGGATTTTCCCCTCCACACTCCACCAATATGTACCTTACTGAATGACTCCTCCAATGCGCCTTTAGGTGCGAAGCACTCCAGTACTTAGTTACTCTGGAATGCCTCTCTCTAGGTGTTCCTAGTCTCTACTTGTATGACAGACAGCTGTAGCCTGCTTCGGTGACTCCTCTCTGCGTCCCGGCTCATTATCCATGTGCTGTTGTGTCCCAAGTCTATGATGGGAGTAAGGCGTTAGTGGCTCACTACTCCTCCGGTGTCTGTTGCCGGACATAAAGATCCAATCAACCTTGGGGACCGGGCCCCGGCATTTGCGCTCTGGACTGCAAGGGTTATCTCTCTTTCTCAACCTGATTCCCACCGTCCTTCTATTCTCCTTCGTTCCGATCTGTTCTATCTCTCTTATGGAATCTGTAGTCTCCAGTCTACATCTCTTTCTCCTTCTCTTCCTACCCGTGTCAGCTGGCCCAGTTCACTGGGGCAGCTGCAGCACTCCTTCCTCCATCCTTTCTTCCAGGGATCCCCACTCCTCATTGAGTGGCTGTCCTCTCCTACTCCGCCTGCCCTCTTCTTCAGACTGACCGACTGACTGACTGAAATCCTACACTTTCCCTCTCTTTTATATCTAACTTCACCCTCCTCCCCAGCACCTCCCGTGTTACTAAGCCAGGGACCACAAAAGGCACCCTATGACCTTTCCAGCATAAAGCATGGATGGGTCCCTGCTGAACTATCCTGTGTGTGGGGTTCAGATGTTGGAAAGTGGAAGGGAGTTCCCACCCTACCTGGATGGTGGGGCACCACACCTTAGGAGAAGGTGCAGTACCTCTGTGACGACTGAAGCCTCAGGGGCACCACAAATACCCATACCCTAACGTTAGCGTTAGATAACTATTTCTAATCTAATTGCTCCCGTAACTAACCTACACCTAACTAAAGCTATTGAATGATGGATGTATGGACAAGACAAAATAACATTGAAGAAAAAAAATGAAGATATAGAAAAATAATATATATAAAAAATGACATTAGAGGTGGGAGGAGCGACGGGGAGACTGGGGTGACACTGGGAGATATAGGTGATTTAGACTTTCAGAGATATAGCACCTATCTGACAGCAGTAAAGCTCTGATCTCCAAAAAAAGTCACTGAAAGAATGAGCTGAGCTGCTCTTTCCCGCATTGGATACATAGCGTGATTGGATAGTTACACTGGCCATCTAATCACAGTGATCAGAGAGCAGGGGACTACTGACACTGGTCCCCACATCTCTTCACAACCTTCTAAATGTCGCAATCACTTTTCATCGAGACATCTGGGGGTTAATCAGGGAGGGGCAGTGCTGGCATTGTCCCTGGCTGTTACTGCAGGACCTCGGCTGTCATCTGAGCAGGGCTCCAGAGGTGATTGTGCAAGAAAGTGATAAGAGACAACTGTGGGCACTCAGCTGTCACTGTGTGTCGTCATTGTTTTCACAAAACGGAAATATGCCGAAAATTTTGAAAATTTTGCAATTTTAAAACTTTAATTTTTTATGCCCTTAAATCAGAGAGATGTATCACACAAATTTCTTAATAAATAACATTTCCCACATGTCTACCTTACTTACAGTAAGCACAAGTTTGTAAACAACATTTTTTTTTGTTAGGAACTTATAAGGGTTAAAAGTTGACTAATGATTTCTCATTTTCACAACAAAATTTACAAACCATTTTTTTAGGGACCACATCATATTTAAAGTCATTTTGAGGGGTGTACATGACAGAAAATACCCAAAAGTGACTCCATTCTAAAAACTAGACCTCTCAAGGTGCTCAAAACCACATTCAAGAAGTTTATTAACCCTTTACGTGCTTCACAGGAACTAAAGCAATGTGGAAGGAAAAAATTAACATTGAACTTTTTGTTGCAAAAATTTACTTCACAACCAATTTTTTTTTATTTTCACAATTGTTAAAAGAGAAAATGAGCCACAAAATTTGGTGTGCAATTTCTCCTGAATACGCTGATACCCAAAATGTGGGGGTAAACCACTTTTTCAGCGTATGGCAGCGCTCGCAAGGGAGGGAGCGCCGTTTGACTTTTTCAACGCAGAGTTGGCTGGAATTGAGATCGGATGCCATATTGTATTCGGAGAGCCCCTGATGTTCATAAACAGTGGAAACCCCCAACAAGTGACCCCATTTTGGAAACTAGACCCATTAAAGAACTTTTCTAGATGTGTGGTGAGCACTTTGAACCTTCAAGTGCTTCACAGAAGTTAATAACGTAGAGTCGTGAAAATAAAAATAATTTTTTTTCCACAAAAATGATATTTCGCCCCCAAATTTTTATTTTTACAAGGGCAACAGGAGAAATCATACCCCCAGAGTTGTTGTGCGATTTGTCCTGAGTATGCTGATACCCAATATGTGGGGGTATACCACTGTTTGGGCGCACGGCAGAGCTCAGAATGGAAGGAGTACCGTTTGACTTTTTCAATGCAGAATTGGCTGGAATTGAGATTGGACGCCATGTCGTTTTTGGAGAGCCGCTTGTGTGCCTAAACAGTGAAAAACCTCTACAAGTGACACTATTTTGGAAACTAGACCCCCCAAGGAGCTTATCTAGATGTGTGGTGAGCACTTTGAACCCCCAAGTGCTTCACAGAAGCTTATAACGCAGAGCAGTGAAAATAAAATAATCACTTTTTTTTTCCTCAAAAATGATAATTTAGCCCCCTATGTTTTATTTTCTCAAGGGTAGCAGGAGAAATTGGACCACAAAAGTTGTTGTGCAAGTTGTCCTGAGTACGATGATACCACATATGTGGGGGAACCACTGTTTGTGCGCATGGGAGAGCTCGGAAGGGAAGGAGCGTCATTTTGGAATGCAGACTTTGATGGAATGGTCTACGGGCGTCATGTTGCGTTTGCAGAGCCACTGATGTGCCTAAATAGTATAAACCCCCCACAAGTGACCGCATTTTAGAAACTAGACTCCCCCAAGAAGTTTATCTAGATGTCTGGTGAGCACTTTGAGCCTCCAAGTGCTTCACAGAAGTTTATAACGCAGAGCCATGAAAATAAAAGTCTTTTTGTTTTCCACAAAAGTGATTTTTTAAGTCCCCAATTTTTTTATTTTCCCAAGGGTAACAGGAGAAATTATACCCCCTAAGTTGCTAAATAGTGGAAACCCCTCAATTCTTGCTCCAACCCTAATCCCAACACACCCCTAATCCTAACCCTAATCCCTAATCCCTAATCCTAACCCTAATCCTAATTCGCTTTAACCCTAATTCTAACCCTAACCCTAATTCTAACCCTATCCCTAACCCTAATTCCAACCCTAACCCTAATTCTAGCACTAACCCTAGCCCTAACCCTAGCCCTAACCCTAATTCCAACCCTAACCCTAATTCCAAACCTAACCCTAGCCCTAACCCTAACCCTAATGGAAAAATGAAAAAAAAAAATATTTTCATTTCATTATGTTTGCCTAACTAAGGGGGTGATAAACGGGGGGTTATTTACTATTCTTTTTATTTTGATCACTATGATAGTTTATCATAGTGATCAAAATGAATTAATGGAAACTGCCAGCCGGCAGATTCGCGGCGGGCGCACTGCACATATGCGCCTGCCATTTTCTTCCGGATCCAAGATGGCGGCGCCCACCGGAGGACGCCGGAGGGACAGAGGACCACCGGGAGGAAAACCAGGGTCACCGGGAGGTACAGGGGGGATCGGGGACCCTATTTCTCTCTCCTCTGATGTGCGATCACATCAGAGGAAAGAGAAATTAAATGCAAAATCGCAGCTTTTTTGCGATCACCGTTATAGGGTTAATAACGGCGATCGCAAAAGCAGGGTCAGTAAAAACCAACCCGATTCATGTTCTCTGGGGTCTCGGCTACCTCCGGCAGCCGAGACCCCGGAAAAAATCCGACACTGGGGGGCTCTATTTAGTTACGCCACAGCGCCGTGAGTTCATGGCGCTGTGGTTTAAGTACCCTTAATTACCACCATTAAAAGGCGTATCGGCGGTCGTTAAGGGGTTAATGCATGACATACATAGCACATCAAGGTGCGAGACGTAACACCTGTTCATGATGTGCTATATCAGTCACTTGTCACTAAGAAGTTAAGCCAGTTTTCTGCTATAAAACAACTTGAATCAGTGCAAAATGTTTGTACAATTTGCAGATATGCAAAAAATTAGACATTTGGCATTTAAACTCCCATTCTGATCCGTAAAAAACAATACCATGTGAACAGCTCCATAGATTATCAGATTCCCCACATTGTGCAGTTATTCCAATCACACTTGGAGAGTAGAATCTTAAGACTCAGCACCGGCATTAGCACCCAGGTAAGTGGCAGGGCCCTGTGCAGGCGGGGGATCTTGCGGTCAAGGACACCAGTGCTACTAATACTTACCTCTCCCCATTTCTCCATTACGGCATCTTCCGCGTCTCCTGACTGTGACGTTTCAGGTCAGTGGGCCGAGCAGAGCAGCAGCCGCCAGCAAGGAGAGGTATTTCATTTTTTTAATGTTTGGAGCAATGTATGGGGACAATCATATGGGGCCCATTATATATTTAGCATTATATGGGGCCCATCATACATTGGAGCATAATATATGGGGCCTATTATATATGGAGCATCATATGGAGCCCATTATATGTAGCATTTTATTGGGCCCATTATAATTAGAGCATTATATGAGGCCTATTCTGTTTGGAGCAATATATAAGGCCCAGCTGTTATGAAAGAGTCACCGGAGGAGGAAAAAACAAAAATGCAAGCTAAGTCCAGAAAACCAGAGAGGTTGGTAGCTAGCAGATTGCAGACCCCTGATCCTATTCACAACAACTAACAGTAGCCGTGGAGCGTTCCTACGGTGGTCCTAGATGCCTCTTCACAGCCGGAGAACTAAATAAGCCTAAAGAAAGAAAGGGGAATTCTAAACTGCCCCAGAGCAGATCCCAAAGCAATAGACAGCCCCCAACATGAATTGTCGGTGAAAACAGATGAAAACACAAACACAGACAGAAAGACAGGCAGAGCAAACGATGGGGCCCAACTAACTAGATAGGAAAGGACAGAATAGATGCTGGCTGCAATCCACAAAAACCCTACCAAAAATGTCCCAACACGTCTGATAGGAAAAATGGCCCTGAAGTCACTAGTCTTCAAAATCCTTATATCAGCACTCCGGTATATTCTGAAGACAGAGCAAAAGAGATTTAACCGATCAGGGACAAAAATGGAAATTCAGCAGAGCCCCAGCCGGGGCTGGCAGAACACAAAACTAAGCAAATCAGACAAAATCTCATGGAACAATAACAGAGCAAAACTTAGCTTTAGAAGACAGGAACTGAACTGGAGGCTAGAGCTCAGAGCAGAGAAATCACCAGCAACCCTACAGGGCGTCGGCTGCCTTATTTCCACTCAGAGATTCCAGATGTCCCATCGCAATCCACCTGATCAGGTGACAGGTTTCTCCCATCCAAATCAGTTTCACCACCTCCTTTCACCAGCAGAGGGAGTTCATCGGACATCAAAGGTGAACGAGAAAATGAGCTCACAACAGTACCTTCCCCTTGAGGAGGGGTCATCGAACCCTCATCCACGCCACCAGGCCGATCAGGATGGGCCCGATGAAAAGCACGAATCAATCTTTCGGCATGAATATCAGATGCAGAGACCCAAGAATTATCCTCCTGGCCATAACCCTTCCACTTAACCAAATACTGGAGTCTCTGTCTAGCCAGACGAGAATCCAGTATCTTCTCAACCTCATATTCCACATTACCTTCAACCAATACAGGGTCAGGAGGTGCCACCACAGGAGCTACTGGCTCAACAAACCTCTTCAACAGAGACTTATGAAACACGTTATGGATCTTAAATGTAACAGGAAGAGCCAATCGAAAAGAGACCGGATTAAGAATCTCCAAAATCTTGTAAGGTCCAATACATCTAGGTTTAAACTTTGGAGAAGCCACCTTCATAGAGATATTCTTTGATGACAACCAAACCATATCACCCACCTTAAACCGGGGACCAATGGTCCTATGCCGGTTGGAAAACCGCTGGGCCATTTCCTGGGAGAGAGACAACTTATCCACCACTTGGTCCCAAATCTGGTGCATTCTTTCCACCACAGTCTCAACACCTGGGCAGGCAGAAGACTCCACCTGCTGTCAAATTGGTACTGTAGGTTCTATGGAACTCGGTAGCATTGGTCAGAGAAGACAGACACAGTATATGTTCAAAGGTTCAGTATTGTATTGTAGCAACAGGTCACAGTATTATGCAAAGATAGTTCAGGGGTATTGCAGGAAGCAGGCTTCAGTATTACACGGTAAGCAGATATAAGTTCTGGCAACAGGTAGAGTCTGTACGAACCAACTGGCGAGAGTCTGAGGTCCGGGAGCACACAGTCCTAAAGTCCTGAGCCTGGACCGGGCTTCAAGCGGCGAGCAGGCCGCAGAGATGAATGAAGCAGAGCAGATCCGGACAGGAGAGGCGGTCAGGCAGGATGGCAGGTAAGTAACAAACGGGGAATCCCAAGGTATAGAAGAAGCAGGCACAATGCGAGTTCTCCAAGCTTGGCAGAAGGTGAAGATCCAGATACACAAGCACAGGTATAATGTGCTGA
Organism: Dendrobates tinctorius; assembly: GCF_039654945.1. NCBI lineage: Eukaryota > Metazoa > Chordata > Amphibia > Anura > Dendrobatidae > Dendrobates > Dendrobates tinctorius. Next base: position 13,581,329 of record NW_027361797.1, on the reverse strand, counting down.
GTCCCTTTAGTACACAGCAGGCAGGAAACAGGAAAAGTCAAACAGGAACAAGATGGCCCCTTGTGAAGCTACTTACTCCATCTTTGATAAGGGCAAAAGTAAGGGCAAAGTCAAACAGGAACAAGATGGCCCCTTGTGAAGCTACTTACTCCATCTTTGATAAGGGCAAAAGTAAGGGCGAAGTCAAACAGAACAGGAACATGGCTCAGAGCCTCACACTATTCCCTCCTTCAAGGATGTCCTCCGGACGACCTTAGATCAGGTTTAATGGGGTATCGGCTGTGGAACCGTTGGATCAGACGGGGAGCTCGAATGTTCTCCTGAGGTTCCCAGGAATTCTCCTCCGATGGGTAACCCTGCCATTTCACCAAGTACTGAAGTTTCCCCCTATGGATCCGAGAGTCGATGATCCCTTCCACGATAAATTCTTCTTGCCCGTCAATGAGAACCGGACCAGGTGGAACAGGTGTACGTCCAGGAAAAGGATTCGGTACTACCGGTTTAAGCAAGGAGACATGAAAACCAGGGTGTATTTTCAAAGATGTAGGCAACGTAAGACGGCAGGCTACAGGACTCACTATGTTGTCGATTTTGTATGGGCCAACATATTTCTGTCCCAACTTAGATGTCGGAATCCTTAATATCAAATTTCTTGTCGAAAGCCAGACCATGTCTCCTACCTTGTATGTTGGTGCTGGTTTACGGAACCTGTCTGCAGCTCTCTTGTATCTCTCTTGAGCTGTAGCCAGCGTTTGTTTCAAAGACTCAAAATTCTGTTGTAAACACGTAATTTGGTCAGCTGCTGTGGGTACAGACGTGTCTATCGGGAGTCGAGGGAGGATGCTGGGATGATACCCCTTATTGGCGAAGAAAGGAGACTGCTTGGTGGAGGCACTCTGCGAGTTGTTATATGTAAATTCGGCCATCGGGAGTAAGTTTACCCAATCATCTTGCAAGTGGCATACGTAGCAACGTAAATACTGCTCCAAGGTTTGATTAGTCCGTTCCGTTTGTCCGTTAGACTGCGGATGAAAAGCAGATGATAGATTTACCTTGATGTCCAGGGCGGCACAGAAGCTTCGCCAAAATTTTGAGGTAAATTGGACCCCTCGATCTGATATCACTTCGTCAGGAACTCCATGTAGCCGAAAAACATTTTGTACGATGAGGTCCGCTGTCTGTTTGGCTGTCGGAAGACCGATACAGGGAATGAAGTGGGCAGCCTTGGTCAAACGGTCGATCACTACTAGGATAGTGTTTTTCCCCTTAGAAGTAGGCAATTCTACCATGAAATCCATTGAAACAGACCCCCAAGGGCGAGATGGAATAGGGAGGGGTTGTAACAGTCCCGTAGGTGAGGAGCGGGGAACCTTTGATCTTGCACATACCTCACATGACGAGACGTAATGCTGAACGTCTCTCTGGTAGGTCGGCCACCAAAAGAAGCGAGACAAGAATTCCTGAGTCTTCTGGACTCCTCTATGACCGGCGATCTTTGAGTCATGCATTAATTTTAGTACACTTAGTCTGACCGTTTCCGGAATATACAGGCGTTGCCCCTGAAACCAAAGTCTGTTTTTCAAGGTTAGGTTTACCTGATTGGGGGGTCAGATCAGTAGTGGGTCTCTAGCGTAGGCTTCCTTAATACCTGTTAATAGATCTTGATTGTGTAACACTCCTATGAAGTTTCTTTCTGAGAGTATAGTCCTCGGAGGTAATGCTGGAGTTACGTTTCCTGAGTGAATCCTAGATAGTGCATCGGCCTTCCCATTACGAGAGCCTGGCCTGTAGGAAACAATGAAGTCAAACTGATTAAGAAATAAAGTCCATCGGGCCTGTCTAGGTTTTAGACACCTTGCCGATCTCATGAATTCGAGGTTCCGATGATCCGTAAATACAACAATCTGGTGAGATGCTCCCTGTAGTAGATGCCTCCATTCCTTGAATGCGGTTATAATGGCCAATAGCTCTTTATTCCCGACATCGTAATTTCTCTCTGCGGGCGACAATTTCTGCGAAAGAAAGGCACAAGGGTGTAAAAGATCTTTCTCACCTGTTCTTTGCGAGAGTATGGCCCCTATCGCACAGTCGGAAGCGTCTACTTCGATTATGAAAGCTCGATCCGGATCCGGGTGTACGAGGATCGGTGCTGATGTGAATTTAGCTTTTAACTTGGAAAATGCTGTCTGTGCTTGCGGTGACCAGACAAATGGTATCTTCTTCCGGGTCAATTGGGTGATGGGTATGACGATCTCCAAAAAATTTTTAATGAATCGTCTGTAAAAATTGGCAAATCCAATAAATCGTTGTACTTCTTTCACAGACTTGGGAATTGGCCACTCCTGAATGGCTTGAGTTTTACTGGCATCCATGCTGAGACCCTGAGGAGAAATAACATACCCCAAGAATTGGATTTCCGTCTTGTGAAATTCGCATTTCTCCAACTTGATATACAAGTGATTCTGCCGTAGACGATCCAAGACTACTCTCACGTGCTGCTAATGCTCCTCGATGTTGCTGGAAAAGATCAAAATGTCATCCAAATAAACAACAACAAAAATATCGAGTATGTCTCTGAAAATGTCATTCACCAAGTGTTGAAATGTAGCCGGCGCATTACGGAGACCAAAAGACATGACGAGGTACTCAAAATGCCCATAGCGTGACCGGAAGGCTGTTTTCCACTCGTCACCGGGGCGGATCCGTACTAGATTGTATGCTCCACGGAGATCTAATTTCGTGAAGATTTTAGAGTGTCACACCCTTTCAAGTAGTTCGGGAATTAATGGAAGTGGATAGGAGTACCTGATCATAATTTTATTGAGTTCTCGGTAGTCAATACATGTGCGGAGTGAACCATCCTTTTTTTTTACGAAGAAGATTGGGGCACCCGCTGGGGAGGAAGATGGTCGTATAAATCCCTTGGCTAGGTTCTCATCGATATACTCCTTGAGGGCTCTTAGTTCTGGCCCAGCCAAAGGGTAAATGTTACCGAACGGAATCGCGGCACCAGGTAGCAGTTCCACGGGGCAATCGTACGGCCGATGTGGAGGTAATTTGTCTGCATTTTTTTTGTCACATACATCGATGAAATCCTGATACTCTATTGGTAGATTTAGGTCAACTGAGCATGCTGACCCAACAAAAGCTGGTTCTTTAGATGATATCTGTCTTCTTGGAAACTGTATTTCTTTCGTCTCCCAATTGATAGTAGGGTTTTGCAGTCGTAGCCATGGTAATCCTAGGATTATGGGAAAATGAGGGGAAGAAATTAACAAGAAGGACAGTCTTTCTGAGTGATCCGCCCCCATACGGACTTTCAGTGACGTTGTTTCAAGGTCTACGGGCCCGGATACCAGTGGGGAACCATCCACAGTTTCCATCAATACCGGAGAAATCCTCCTTTGTGAACATATACTGTGTTCTTTAGCGAATGTAATGTCCATAAAATTGCCGCTGGCCCCTGAGTCAACCATAGCGAAACTAGTAATCCACTGGGACTGGGTCCATATCTTGATGGGGATATAACAGTGCGAGTCCTTCCTTGAGCCGTCCAAGGTCGAAGTAGTGGAACTTACTGATGAGATGGCTGCATTCACCGGTGAGAATATTTCTGGAGTACAGTCGGAGAAGTCGTGATTCCAGTCGACTATTTCCTTCCTAGGAGGGTTTGAGTGGGAAACTACTGAAGATACATCCGAAAAGTCACATTCGATTACCGCAGCCGTGGTCTTGCGATTCTTACCGGGACAATTTGAAATATAGTGACCTGATTTTCCACAATAGAAGCATAAATTTTCTCTAAAACGGTGCTCCTTGCGTGGGTCAGGAGGATCTCCGGACTGCATCGACCTGCATAGGTTCTGACTCAACCGGGAGGAAAGACTTGTTCTGAGCTTCCCTGGAGGGAGACGGCAAGGTTAAAAAATTACTGCGGTTAGTATCTGCCCATCTCTCTTGCCGGCGTTCCGCAAGACGAATATCAATACGAATGCAATGGTTTATGAAGTCTCCCAGGGCAGTGGGTGACTCGCCTCTAGCCAATTCGTCTTTAATTGCGGCAGATAACCCCCTCCTAAACACTGCATATTTTGCTGAGTCGCACCATGTGGTATCCAACACCCACCTCCGAAATTCCATCGTGTATTCTACGACAGGACGCTTTCCCTGATGGAGGGCCAGCAATGCGGTTTCTGCTGTGGCACTTCAGTTGGGGTCATCGAACATCTGACACATTGCGGAAATAAAGTCATTTAAAAAATTCAAGCAGACATCATTAGTTTCAATCAGGGGATTTGCCCAAGCAAGAGCCTTGTTGGTTAACAGCATTATCATAGCTAACACCTTGTCTCGTCCTGTTGGAAACTGAGCCGCATGCGCAGCAAAATACAGCTGACACTGATTTAGGAACCCTCGGAACTTTTCTCTTTCGCCACCGAACCTGAAAGTTTAGGGAAAGCTGGAATCGAAGGTGGGGTTGCGGCTGGGGCTGAAACTGTAGTCTCTAGTTTTGAGAGACGAGTAGCTAACGCCTGAATGGACGTATCGGCTATGGTAGCATTATGGTTAGCTTGAGTCTCTAGTGCCGACAATTTTGTTTTGGTAGCCTGAAGCTCCCCTTAAAGTCCTGAGATAAATGTGCATATCTTTTTAAGGCGTACTTCCACAGAATCTGACCCAGCGAGCTCCATATTATTTGCTTGTGTATCCTGTCAAATTGGTACTGTAGGTTCTATGGAACTCGGTAGCATGGGTCAGAGAAGACAGATACAGTATATGTTCAAAGGTTCAGTATTGTATTGTAGCAACAGGTCACAGTATTATGCAAAGATAGTTCAGGGGTATTGCAGGAAGCAGGCTTCAGTATTACACGGTAAGCAGATATAAGTTCTGGCAACAGGTAGAGTCTCTACGAACCAACTGGCGAGAGTCTGAGGTCCAGGAGCACACAGTCCTAAAGTCCTGAGCCTGGACCGGGCTTCAAGCGGCGAGCAGGCCGCAGAGATGAATGAAGCAGAGCAGATCCGGACAGGAGAGGCGGTCAGGCAGGACGGCAGGTAAGTAACAAACGGGGAATCCCGAGGTATAGAAGAAGCAGGCACAATGCGAGTTCTCCAAGCTTGGCAGCAGGTGAAGATCCAGATACACAAGCACAGGTATAATGTGCTGAGTCCCTTTAGTACACAGCAGGCAGGAAACAGGAAAAGTCAAACAGGAACAAGATGGCCCCTTGTGAAGCTACTTACTCCATCTTTGATAAGGGCAAAAGTAAGGGCAAAGTCAAACAGAACAGGAACATGGCTCAGAGCCTCACACCTGCCCTGAAGAGAATCGAGGATGAAACCCAAAGTTACAAAAAAGGTTACATCAAAGTGGCAGAACTAGCTCTATTATTTAAAGCAAATTCGGCCAAGGGCAAAAATGAGACCCAATCATCCTGATTAGCAGAGATAAAACATCTCAAATAAGACTCCAAAGTCTGGTTTGTTCTCTCCGTCTGCCCATTGGTCTGAGGGTGAAACGCAGAGGAGAAGGACAACTGAATTCCCAGCTTGGAACAAAAATTCCTCCAAAATCTAGAGACAAACTGAACTCCTCAGTCAGATACAATGTTCTCAGGAATCCCATGCAAGCGAACCACCTGTTGCAAAAACAAGGGCACCAACTCTGAGGAAGATGGCAACTTAGGGAGTGGTACAAGATGGACGATCTAAGAGAATCTATCACAAATCACCCAGATAACAGTCATTCTCTGGGAGATAGGCAGATCAGAAATAAAACACATTGAAATATGGGTCCATGGCCTCCTGGGCACCGGCAAAGGCATCAACAACCCAATAGAGCGAGAACAAGGTTTAGATCGGGAGCAAGTCCCAGAGGACTGCACAAAATTTCTGACATCACGAGATAAGGCAGGCCACCAAAAAGACCGACTCCCCAAATGTCTAGTACCAAAAATACCTGGATGACCAGCCAATGCGGAGCAATGAACTTCAGACATTACTCTCTTCCTCCACTGGTCAGGAGCATACAATTTTCCAATGGGACAACACTCAGGTTTGTCCTCCTGAAACTCTTCCAGAGCACGTCTCAAATCAGGCGAGATGGCAAAAAGAACTACCCCCTCACTTAAGATGGTAGCATGCTTGGTCACAATAGGAGAATCAGCAATGAAACTCCTAGAGAGGGCGTCTGCCTTGACACTCTTAGTGCCCGGAAGAAAAGAGACCACAAAATCAAAACGTGTGAAAAGCAAGGCCCACCTAGCCTGTCTAGGATTCAAGCTTTTGGCCGACTCAAGGTAAGGTAAATCAAATTCTTGTGGTCAGTGAGGACCACGACTTTATGTCTAGCTCCCTCCAACCAATGTCTCCACTCCTCAAATGCCCATTTCATGGCTAACAGTTCCCGATTCCCCACATCATAGTTGCGTTCAGATGGGGAGAACTTTCGGGAAAAGAAAGCACAGGGATTCATTTTAGATGTTACCGGATCTTTTTGGGACAAAACAGCTCCAGCACCAATCTCAGAAGCGTCCACCTCAACCTGAAACAGGAGTGAGACATCAGGTTGCCGCAAAACCGGAGCAGAAGTGAACCTCCGCTTCAGCTCCTGAAAGGAAGAAACAATCTCTGGAGACCAATTCAGCACATCAGCACCCTTCTTAGTCAAATCAGTCAATGGTTTGGCAATCCCAGAAAAATTAGCTATAAATTTACGATAAAAATTAGCAAAACCCAAAAACTTCTGGAGGGTCTTCAAAGAAGTGGGCTGAACCCAATCATAAATGGCCTGTACCTTGGCCGGGTCCATTTCAATAGTTGACGGAGACAAAATAAATCCCAAAAATGAAATCCTCTGTACACCAAAAAGGCATTTCGATCCCTTAACATACAGGGAATTCTCCCTCAAAATCCGGAACACAGTCCGAACATGTTCCACATGAGAGTCCCAATCACTGGAAAAGATCAAAATATCATCCAGATAGATGATCAAAAATGTATCCACAAAGTCCAGGAAAATATCATTCATGAAGCACTGGAAGACAGAAGGGGCATTAATGAGCCCAAAAGGCATCACCAGCTACTCAAAATGTCCCTCTGGAGTATTAAACGCCGTCTTCCATTCATCCCCATGCTTAATGCGAATAAGATTATTCGCCCCCCTGAGGTCAAGCTTGGTAAACCAGCAAGCACCTTTAACTCTGGAGAATAGATCAGAATTCAGGGGTAACGGATACTGATATTTAACAGAAATTTGGTGAGGGAACGATAGTCAATACAAGGCCTTAATGAACCATCTTTCTTGGCCACGAAAAAAAAAACAGCAAAGGGTGAAGAGGATGGTCTAATATGACCCTTCTCCAACGACTCCTTAATATAAGATCACATAGCCTCATGCTCGGGTACAGATAAATTGAAAAGTCGACCATTGGGAAATTTACACCCAGGGCTCATCTCAATTGCACAGTCATAACTCCTATGAGGAGGCAAAGACGCAGACTTATTCTCACTAAATACATCATAAAAATCAGCCAAATAGTCAGGAACATCATGCGACTGGGGAGAGGTGGAGAAAACAGGAGTGTCACTAAGAGCACACAGACAACCCCAACTCACCACAGACACAGATTTCCAATCCAAAACTGGATTATGGATTTGCAACCAGGGAAACCCCAGAACAATGGTATCATGCAAATTATGCAACACCAAAAATCTGCAATTTTCTTGATGGTCTGGGGCGACCCGCATTACCAACTGGGTCCAAAACTGAGGTTTATTCTTCGCCAAAGGAGTAGCATCAATACCCCTCAAAGGGATAGGCATCCGCAGAGGTGTCATAGGAAACCCACACCGTTTAGCAAAATCCAAGTCCATCAGGTTCAGAGCCGCTCCTGAATCCACAAAAGCCTTAGCGGAAAATGTGGACAGGGAGCAGATCAGAGTAATTGCCAGAAGAAACTTAGGTTGTACACCACTCACAGCAAATGTGTGTGCAAAACGTTTCTCTCGTTTAGGGCAGACAGAAATATTATGAGAGGCATCTCCACAGAAAAAACACAACTTATTATGCCTTCTGAACTCCTGACGTTGCGCCCTAGACAAAACTCTATCACATTGCATAGGTTCAGACATTTGTTCAACAGGTGGCAACATTTCTCGTGTAATTTTACGTTCATGTAAACACCGAGCAACCTGAATGGCTAATGACATAGAACCGTCAAGACCAGAGGGAACAGGAAATCCCACCATAGTATCTTTTATGGTTTCTGACAAACCCTTCCAAAAGAGAGCTGCCAAGGCACCATCATTCCAGGTAGTAAGGACCGCCCACTTTTGGAATTTTTGACAGTACAACTCTGCAGAATCCTGACCCTGGCTCAATGCCAACAGGGCTTTTTCAGCTTGATCAATAGCATTAGGTTCATCATACAACAACCCCAAGGCTTGAAAAAATGCCTCCACATTAGTTAGAATAGGATCATCAGGTGTCAAAGAAAACGCCCAATCCAGGGGATCGCCGAGCAGCAAAGAGATGACAATTTTAACCTGCTGCACGGAGCTCCCCGATGAGTTAGGCTTCAAGGCAAGAAATAATTTACAATTATTCTTAAAATTCAAAAATTTAGACCGATCCCCAAAAAACACATCAGGAGTAGGGATCTTTGGTTCAGCAGCATGTGAATGAGCAAGATAGGTGGAAATTCCCCGCACTTCAGCAGTGAGCTGCTCCACACGATCAGACAATTACTTAATCTCCATTAAGAAAAAATTCCTCCTACGGCCCCAGAGAAAAAGAGGAAAAAATATACATTAACTTTTTTTTTTTTTTACAATTCTTTCCTGTTATTGAATACCCTAGAATCTGCGGTATGGCTGGTTATTCTGTTATGAATGAGTCACCGGAGGAGGAAAAAACAAAAATGCAAGCTAAGTCCAGAAAACCAGAGAGGTTGGTAGCTAGCGGATTGCAGAACCCTGATCCTATTCACAACAACTAACAGTAGCCGTGGAGCGTTCCTACAGTGGTCCTAGACGCCTCTTCACAGCCGGAGAACTAAATAAGCCTAAAGAAAGAAAGGGGAAATCTAAACTGCCCCAGAGCAGATCCCAAAGCAATAGACAGCCCCCAACATGTATTGTTTGTGAAAAGAGATGAAAACACAAACACAGACAGAAAGACAGGCAGAGCAAATGATGGGGCCCAACTAACTAGGTAGGAAAGGACAGAAAAGATGCTGGCTGCCATCCGCAAAAACCCTACCAAAAATGTCCCAACACGTCTGATAGGAAAAACGGCCCTGAAGTCACTAGACTTCAAAATCCCTATATCAGTACTCCGATATATTCTGAAGACAGAGCAAAAGAGATTTAACCGATCAGGGACAAAAATGGAAATTCAACAGAGCCCCAGCCGGGGCTGGCAGATCACAAAACTAAGCAAATCAGACAAAATCTCATGGAACAATAACAGAGCAAAACTTAGCTTTAGTAGACAGGAACTGAACTGGAGGCCAGAGCTCAAAGCAGAGAAATCACCAGCAACCCTACAGGGCGTCGGCTGCCTTATTTCCACTCAGAGATTCCGGATGTCCAATCGCAATCCACCTGTTCAGGTGACAGGTTTTTCCCATCCAAATCAGTTTCACCACCTCCTTTCACCAGCAGAGGGAGTTCATCGGACATCAAATGTGAACGAGAAAATGAGCTCACAACACCCAGCATATACTGGAACATTACATGGGGCCCATCATATACTGTATAGAACATTATATGGGTGTTGTGAGCTCATTTTCGGGTTTGCCTCTGGCTTCTGGTGAGGGTTATGGAGCTGGCTGTGCTGACAGAGAAGTAGTGAGTTCTCTATCTGGACTCCCTCTGTTGGTGAAGGGAGGTAATGAAGCTGATCTAAAAGGCAGAGACCGGCCACCTGAGGAAGAGGACTGTGATTCGACATCAGGAGTTTCTGATTGGATTTAAGGCAGCCGACTCCCTAGTTTCTTGCTGGTGTTTTTTCCTGACTGTGGCTTCTGGGTTTCAGTTTGGTTCCTGCCTTCTTAAAGCTAAGTTTTCTCTGCTATTGTTCATATGAGTTTTTGTCTGGTTTACTTAGTTTTTGTGTTCAGCCAGCCCTGGCTGGGACTGGGCTGAATCCAAATTTTGTCTCTGATCAGTTGATCTCTTTTGCTCTGTCTTCAGAATATACCTGAGTGCTGATATAGGGAATTGAAGTTTAGCGACTTCAGGGCTTTTTTCTATCAGACGTGTTGGACATTTTGGCAGGATTTTTTGCGTGATTGCAGACAGCAGCTTTTCTTTCCTGTCCTTTCTAGTTAGTGAGGGCCCCATCGTTTGCTCAGCCTATCTTTCTATCTGTGTTTGTGTTTTCATCTTGTTTCACCGACAATACATGTTGGGGGTTGTCTATTGCTCTGGGGTCTGCTCTGGGGCAGTTTAGATTTTCCCTTTTTGTTTCTTTAGGCTTATTTAGTTCTCCGGCCGTGACGAGGCATCTAGGACCACCGTAGGCACGCTCCACGGCTACTGCTAGTTGTTGTGGATAGGATCAGGGGTCTGCAATCCGCTAGTTACCAACCTCTCCGGTTTTCTGGGCTTAGCTTGCTTTTTGTTTTTTTCTTCCTCAGTGACTCATTCATAACAATGGGGCTCATTATACTGTATGGAGCAATATACAGTACGAGGCTCATTATTCTATATAGAGCACTATGTGGTGTTCATAATACTGTATGGAGCAATATGAGGGGCTCATTATTCTATATTGAGCACTATGTGGTGCCCACAGTACTGTAAGGAGAAATATATGGGGCTCATTATTCTGTATGGAGCACTATGTCATGGCCATAATACTGTATGGATTACTATACTGTCTGATTTCAGAGCTATTGTAGAATTTACAATAGCTATCACTCATGTAATAAAAGAAGTGAAATTTTTGGCATAGTACTATACCTATATTTCTCTGATGTATCTGTACATCATGCATTATAGTATAGGTTTAACCCCTTTCTGACATCTGACGTACTATCTCGTCCACGGGACCTTATGACCAGGAACAGGATAGTACGTTATCGCGATCAGCGGCGCTCCGGGGGGGCGCCGCTGATCGCGGTTGGGTGTCAGCTGATTATCACAGCTGACACCCGGCACTATGTGTCAGGGGTGGTCATGGACCATCCCCGACATGTTAACCCCTGGCACATTGCCATCAAACATGATGGCAGTGTACCAGGGGTTTAGAGAAGCATCGGTAGGGAGGTGGCTCCCTCCATGCTTCTCTGAGACCCCCAGCACAGCACGATGTGCTGCGCTGCGCTGAGGGCCTCCTTCCCTGCAGGTCCCCGGATCCAATATGGTGGCGGGGACCTTCAAGGGCCTGCAGGGAGGCGGCTTCCTCATTGCCTGCAGAGAGCAGGCATGAGGAATCCTCCTGCGCTGCCTGTCACATGGCTGATTTGTCACAGCGCTGTGTGATGTGTCAGATCAGCAATCTGACATATAACAGTGATGTCCGCCCCGGCACAATGTAATAAAGTAAAAAAAGAAAAAAATAGTGTAAAAATAATTTATAAAAAATCTTTAAATAAATATAAAAAAAATATTCCCTAATAAATTCATTTTTTGGAAATAAAAAAAAACAAACAATAAAAGTACACATATTTAGTATTGCCGCGTCCGTAATGACCCGCCCTATAAAACTGTACGATTAGTTAACCCCTTTAGCGAACCCCTTAAAAAATAAAAATAAGAAACAAAGCAAAAACAATGCTTTATTATCATACCGCCGAACAAAAAGTGCAATAACGCACGATCAAAAAGACGGATATAAATAACCATGGTACCGCTGAAAACGTCATCTTGTCCCGCAAAAATGAGCCGCCATACAGCATCATCAGTGAAAAAATAAAAAGTTATAGCTCGAAGAATAAAGCGATGCAAAAATAATTATTTTGTATATAAAATTGTTTTCATCGCATAAAAGCGCCAAAACATAGAAAAAGACATAAATGAGGTATCGGTGTAATCATACTGACCCGGAGAATAAAACCACTTTTACCGGATGCGGAATGTTGTAAACTCACCCCCCAAAAGAAATTCATGAATTGATGGTTTTTGTTCATTCTGCGTCCCAAAAATCGAAATAAAAAGCAATCAAAAAATGTCACGTGACCGAAATTGGTACCAATGAAAACATCAACTCATCCTGCAAAAAATAAGACCTCACATGAGTCGGTGGGTCAAAATATGGAAAAAGTATAGCTCTCAAAATGTGGTGATGCAAAAACTATTTTTACAATAAAAAGCATCTATTAGCTTGTGACAGCTGACAAACATAAAAACCCACCATAAATAGTAAATCAAACTCCCCTTTATTACCCCCTTAGTTAGGGAAAAATAATAAAATTAAAAAAATGTATTTATTTCCATTTTCCCATTAGGGCTAGCTTTAGGGCTAGGGTTAGGGCTGAGATTAGGGTTAGGGGTGTGTTGGGGTTAGGGTTGGAGTTAGAATTGGGGAGTTTCAACAGTTTAGGCACATCAGAGGCTCTCCAAACGCGACATGACACCCGCAGACAATTCCATCAAAGTCTGCATTCCAAAATGTCACTACTTCCCTTCAGAGCCACGACATGTGCCCATACAGTAGTTTTCTCCCACATATGGGGTATCAGCGTGCGCAGTAAAAATTGGACAACAACTTTTGTTGTCCAATTTCTCCTTTTACCCTTGGGAAAATAAAAAAATTGGGGACTAAAAGATTTCCATTTTCCAATTAGGGCTAGGGTTAGGGCTAGAGTTAGGGATGAGATTAGGGTTAGGGGTGTGTTGGGGTTAGGGTTGGAGTTAGAATTGGGGGGTTTCCACTGTTTAGGCACATAAGGTGCTCTCCAAATGCAACATGGCGTCTGATGTCAATTCCAGCCAATTCTGCGTTGAAAAAGTCAATCGGTGCTCCTTCCCTTCCAAGCTCTGCCATGCGCCCAAACAGTGTTTTACCCTCACATATGGGGTATCAGCCTACTCAGGACAAATTGCAAAACAACTTTTGGGGTCCAATTTCTCCTGTTAATGGGGGCAAAAATATCATTTTTGTGGAAAAAATATGATTTTTTATTTTCACACCCTGGCGTTATAAACTTCTGTGAAGCCCTTGGGGGTTCAAAGTGCTCACCACACATCTAGATAAGTTCCTTTGGGGGTCTAGTTTCCAAAATGGGGTCACTTGTGGGGGGTTTCAACAGTTTAGGCACATCAGAGGCTCTCCAAATGCAGCATGACACCCGCAGACCATTCCATCAAAATCTGCATTCCAAAACGTCACTACTTCCATTCCAAGCCCCAACGTGTGCCCATACAGTAGTTTTCTCCCACATATGGGGTATCAGTGTACTCAGGACCAATTGGACAACAACTTTTGGGTCCAATTTCTTCTGTTACCCTTGGCAAAATAAAAAATGGGGACTAAAAGATCATGTTTGTGATTTTGTGTTTTTTTTATTTTCCCGGTGTTATAAACTTCTGATTAGCCCTTAGGGGTTAAAAGTTCTCACTACATATCTAGAAAGGTTCCTTGGGGGGTCTAGTTTCCAAAATGGGGTCATTTGTGGGGTGTTTCCACTGTTTAGGTACATCTTGGGTCTCTCCAAACGTGACATGGCGTCCGATCTGAATTCCAGCCAATTTTGAACTGAAAAAGTAAAATGGTGCTCCTTCCCTTCTGAGCTCTGCTATGCGCCGAAACAGTGGTTCTCTCCCACATATCAGGTATCACCGTACTCAGTACCAATTGCACAATACCTTTTGCAGTCCAATTTCTCCTGTTACCCTTGGTAAAATAAAAAAAAATTGGACCTGATGTAATTTTTTTGTGAAAAAAAGTTAAATGTTCATTTTTTTAAGCATTCAAAAAATTCCTGTGAAGCACCTGAAGGGTTAATAAACTTCTTGAATGTGGTTTTGAGCACCTTGAGGGGTGCAGTTTTTAGAATGGTATCACTTTGGGGTATTTTCTATCATATAGACCCCTCAAAGTGACTTCAAATGTGATGCCGTCCTTAAAAATAAAATGGTGTTGCAGAAATGAGAAATCGCTGGTCAAATTTTAACCCTTATAACTTCCTAACAAAAAAAAATTTTGGTTCCAAAATTGTGTAGATATAAAGGAAACATATGGGAAATGTTACTTATAAAGTTTTTTGTGTGCCATATCTCTGTGATTTTAGGCCATAAAAATTCAAAGTTGGAAAATTGCCAAATTTTCAAAATTTTTGCCAAATTTCCGTTTTGTTCACAAATAAACGCAAGTTATATCAATGAAATTTTACCACTACCATGAAGTACAATATGTCACGAGAAAACAATGTCAGAATCACTGGGATCCCTGGAAGCGTACCAGAGTTATTACCTCATAAAGGGACAGTGGCAGAATTGTATAAATTGGCCCGATCATGAACGTGCAAACCACCTTTGGGGGTAAAAGGGTTAAGAGTAGTGATGAGCATTCCGATACCGCAAGTATCGGGTATCGGCCGATATTAGCTGTATCGGAATTCCGATACTGACTTGCGATACTTTTTTCATATCGGATAACGGAATCGGAAGTTCCCATAATGCTATGAGCCTGCTCGCTTTGATTCAGCCAATGGGAATCCTCAGAAGTGTGGGCACATCCTGTTAGGCATGTAGGCATGTTAACTATTGGCATGGCTGTGATTGGCTGCTGAAATGATGTGATGATGCACTATAAAAGCCACTGCTGCCGCCATTTCTGGTCACTCTGCTGTGAATTCAGTTAGGGACAGGCTGCTGTTGAAGACTGTGAGGGACAGTTAGAAATAGTGATTCTACAAAACATATTGTGCTTTAACCAGGCTACATAAACCACCACTGTAGCTTTCTTTTCCCTAGCAGCAGTGTTCACAGCTGTCTGCAAGGGCTGTGTGAGTGCAGCTCACGCTGTGGAGTGGGTCCTGTAGCCACATCTGGTTTAGGCCGCCCAGCGTGCCTCACTGCTGCCTCATACATATTTTTCTTCTTGAGCTGCTTATTTTTCAAAAATTCTATCTAGTGTGCTTCCATCCGTATCCATATACGTTGGTTGCAAACACTAGTAGTAGACAGCGGAGCCTTTCTGCAGCCTTTCAGTGCTAGTGCCCACTTAGCTGCACTGTTCACGGCTGTCTGAGAGGTCTCTGACTGTGTGTGAGTGCAGCTCACGCTGAGTAGTGTGTCCTGCAGCTACGTCTGGTTGTAGGCTGCTCAGCGTGCTTCACTGCCTCACACATATTTTTCTTTAATTGCAGCTCATTTTTTCTTCTCCTATTAGTGTGCATCCATCCGTATCCATCTACATTGGTTGGTTGCAAATACTATATAGGAGTAGATAGAGGAGCCTTTTTTCTGGCTTGTGCCCTTCATCTGCAGCCAGATTAGTATTACCCAATTTTTTTTGGAGCCTCATCTTTTGCATTGTAGGTTTCCTGCCTGCATTGTAATAGCTCCAAAAAGTTGGTGATACTATCACTTTCAAATCTTTGGTCACATCCTTTTAGTTTTTTTTAAAAAAAAACAACAATAAAGTTCACCAAACACTACCTTTGAAAGTTGTTCCTATTAAAGTGTAGTCCACACACACACTTCATAAAATTAGTGTTTCTTCTACCTGTAACCAGCTGTTCAGGAATAAGCACACTAAGCCCCCCCTTTGTACTTTTCTGCCTATCTTTATCAGTCTAGCAAGATGAAGAAGGCAGGGAGTAAGGCACGTGGGCGTGGGCGTGGAGTTTCAGCAGGGAGAGGACGTGGGGATTCTGCAGGGAGAGGACGTGGGGATTCTTCAGGGAGAGGAAGTGGGGATTCTGTGCCTGCTGCAGGCACCAGTGAGTCAGCATCCCCCAGTTTTAGCAGGCAACAGTCCTTTATGCGCAGCTTTGTAGGACCTCGCCGTACCCCACTGCTGCGGGAGGAACAAATTGAGGCCATTGTCGGATGGATGGCAGCTAACGCATCGACTTCAATGACTTCCACATCCTCTCAGGGCCAGAGCACCGAAGAGCAACCATCTGTCTCTTCACCACCTGCCAAAGTGCCCAGGCAGTCAGAGAGCCCTGGACAGGAGCCATCACAGTCTCTACTTCTGTTCTCTGAATCTGTTGGCTTGGTAAGAGGGGGCCAGCCAAGCAGCATTCCAGAATGTGAAGAAGAGGGAGTATGCAGTGATGCGCAACTTCTTTGTCCCTCTGAATCTGAAGAGGCGGGTGGGCCAGTGCCTATGGTCAGCACACCACAGTACGCATCAGATGATGACGAGACACAGGTGCCACTTTCTGGTGCGTACGGTGCTGGCGAGACAACCCAGGAGAAGCAGGTGTTTGAAGAGGGGAGCGTAGATGATGAGGTTCTTGACCCATCATGGCATGAGGAACAGGAAGGTGGTGGGAGCGGCTCTGAGGAAGAGATTCCCCGAACGGCCAAAACAGGAGGGAGAGGGAGGGGGCAGACTTGGTTGACTGTAGCCTCCACTTCAGCACCCGTTAGGAGCATTCCTCTTTCAAAAGCCAAAACGGGCGCTCCCAAGACTTGCAGTGCGTGGTCTGTTATGAATGAGTCACCGTAGGAGGCAAAAATAGAATTGCTAGCTAAGTCCAGAAAACCAGAGAAGTTGGCAGCTATCGGATTGCAGACCACTGAACCTAACAACAACAACTAGCAGTAGCCGTGGGGGGTTCCTACGGTGCCCTAGACCCCTCGATCACAGCCGGAGAACTACATAGCCTAAAGACAGAAAGTGAAATCTAAACTGTCCCAGAGCAGACCCCAAAGCAATAGGCAGCCCCCATCATATAATGACGGTGAAGCAAGATGAAAAAACACTCATACAGAAAGAAAGATAGGCTGAGCAAATGATGGGGCCCAAGCTAACTAAATAGGACAGGATAGAAAAGCTGCTGTCTGCAATCCGCCAAAACCCTCTCAAAGCAAGAGCCAACAGACTGATAGGGAAAAAAGCCTATATCAGTACTCAGGTATTTTCTGAAGACAGAGCAAAAAGGAATTCAGCTCACCCAGCAGGGAAAGGAAGAAATCCAGAAAAACAAGGCAAAACAAAACCTAAGCACAAATGCAAAAAGCAGAGAAGAAAACTTAGCTTTTGAGGAGCAGGAATCAGACTGGTCTCCAAGAATCCCTCAGAGAAATCACCCGCAAGGCAGAAGGGCGTGGGCCGCCTTATATCCAGTCAGCAATTCCAGTCACCCAGTCATCATCATTCTGCTCAGATGCTTTGTAATCAGGCTCACTACCTTCCTTCACCAGAAGAGGGAGTTCATCAGACCTCAATGGTGAAGGGGAAAATGAACTCACAACAGTGGTCCTTTTTTGACACAGTTGCAGATGACATTTGCTTTGTCAAATGCAAGCTGTGTCATCAGAGAGTCAAAAGAGGGAAAAATGTCAGCAACCTCAATACCACTAATATGTGGAAACATGTGCGGACCAAGCATTGTAGTTACACAGACACACTGAAGATGTAGGCCAACGTACAGCACCACCTACCACCTCTTCAGCTCGTGTTGGGGCCTCTTCCTCCAGCTCACACACAGCTGGTTCGGCTTCCTCACAGGATCGCCAAGGAAGAACCTCTGGCACTGTTGTCCGGAGAACCTGTGACATTCCACCCACAGCACCACGTTTCCAGTCATCCTCACACTCCCAGGCCACTCGACAGCCATCGGTAGCACAGGCATGGTATAAAAGGCGGCCATACTCGGCAAACCATCCCCGAGCGCAGGCTCTGAATGCTGGCATTGCCAAACTACTGGCACTTGAAATGCTCTCATTCAGGCTGGTGGAGACTGACACCTTCCGGGACTTCATGGCATTGGCAGTCCCACAATACACCATGCTCAGCCACTTTTATTTCAGCAGGCGAGCCGTCCCTGCCCTGCAGAAACATGTGGAGGGAAAAATAAAACATGCGCTACTAAACGCCGTTAGTAGCAATGTCCACCTGACCACTGATGCGTGGACCAGTAACCATGGACAGGGACGATACCTTTCCCTCACTGTCCATTGGGTCAATGTTGTGGAGCCGGGTACAGATCTGGAGAGTGGCGCTGAACGTGTTCTGCCAACTCCACGGATTGCAGGAATCCAGTCTGTACACATAGACTCCTCCTCCTACTCAAGTTCCTCAGAAACAGCGCAGCAGGAGCCTGTTATGACCGATATGAGCACAGCCGTGGCCAAACGTCAACAGGCCATACTCAAATTAATTTCTTTGGGGAATAGAAGCCACACAGCGCAGGAGCTCTGGAATGCCATCAAGCAGGAGAGCGACGTGTGGTTTGTGCCAGCGAATCTCCAGCCGGGCTTGGTAGTGTGTGACAATGGCCGAAATCTGGTGGCAGCTCTTGGCCTAGGCAACCTCACTCACATCCCATGTCTGGCACATGTGCTGAACTTGGTCGTGCAGAGCTTTCTGAGGGACTATCCGGATCTTGATGCACTGCTGCACAAGGTCCGCATAGAGTGCGCTCACTTGCGGCGTTCCAGCACGGCAAGATCGCGCCTTGCTGCTCTGCAGCGCCGATTCCGCCTTCCGGAACATCGCATCATATGTGACCTACCCACCAGGTGGAATTCAACGTTACATAGGTTGGAGCGGTTGTGTGAGCAGCAGGCAGCAGTCATGGAGTACCAGCTGCATCAGGCGCAAACAAGTCGCACTGCGCCGGTCACACTTCAGCACCACTGAGTGGGCCTCTATGAAGGACATCTGCCTCGATTTACGTGCCTTCAATGATTCCACGCGGATGGCGAGTGCAGATGATGCACTAGTCAGCATGACTGTCCCCCTTATCTGCCTGCTTCAAAAAACACTGCAAGCACTAAGGGAGGAGGTTTTGGAAGAGGTGGAGGATGAGGAGTCCCAAATGCCATCTGCTTCTGGACAGTCTGCGCAACGTGGTTCCTCACAAAGACCTAGGCAGGGGACACTTTGTGAGGAGGATGAGGAGGAGTCGATGAAGGAGGAAGACATCTCTTCAGAGGAGGGAGGTACACAAAGCTCTAGTCAGTATGTACAGCGAGGGTGGGGTGATGCAGAGCAGGCAGAGATCACGCCTCAAGCAGGGGACAGCGGTTCTTTGGCAGTTGGGAGTCTGCAGCACATGGTTAATTTCATGCTGCAGTGCCTGAGAAACGACCGACGCATTGCCCACATTCTCTACATGGCTGATTATTGGGTGTACACCCTCCTAGATCCTCGCTACCGGGACAACTTACATAGCCTCATACCAACGTTGAACCGGGAGCGTAAACTGCGGGAGTACCAAGACACACTGATGCAGTCCATCATGTTTTACATTCCACCCGACAGCAATGGTGCTAGTGCTTTACAAAGCAGCTCTGTGTGTCGAGGCAGTGGAGGAAACACGGCACAAAGAGGGAGCAGAGGCAGCGCCTCAGCACAAGGCAAGACCACCATGGCCCAAATGTGGCAAAGTTTTGTGTGTCCGCCACAATTGTCTACACCATCACAGACGGCTCCAGTCAGCAGGAGGCAACGTTTCTGTCAGATGGTGACAGATTACATGTCTTGCCCTGTCAGTGTACTCCCAGATGGCTCTTCCCCCTTCAAGTTTTGGGTCTCTAAGCTGGATACATGGCCAGAGCTTAGCCAGTATGCATTGGAGGTGCTGGCTTGCCCTGCTGCCAGTGTATTATCGGAACGCGTCTTTAGTGCCGTAGGTGGTGTACTAACAGACTGTCGTGTTATGAGCTCAATTTCTCCTTCACCTTTGATGTCCGATGAACTCCCTCTGCTGGTGAAAGGAGGTAGTGAAATTGATTTGGATGGGAAAAACCTGTCATCTGAACAGGTGGAGTGTGATTGGACATCCGGAATCTCTGAGTGGATATAAGGCCGCCGACGCCCTGCTGGGTTGCTGGTGATCCTCTCTGCTCTGAGCTCTGGCCTCCAGTTTAGTCCTGTTTACTAAAGCTAAATTTGTGCTCTGCTATCGTTCCATGAGATTTTGTCTGGTTTACTTAGTTTTTGTGTTCAGCCAGCCCTGGTTGGGACTGGCTGATCTCCATTTTTTGTTTCTGATCAGTTGATCTCTTTGCTCTGTTTTCAGAATATACCTGAATGTTGATATAGTGATTTTGAAGTCTAGTGACTTCAGGGCCTTTTCTATCAGATGTGTTGGACATTATTTTTGGCAGGGTTTTTGCGTGATTGCAGACAGTTGCCTTTCTTTCCTGTCCTATCTAGTTAGTGAGGGCCCCATCATTTGCTCAGCCTGTCTTTCTGTCTGTGTTTGTGTTTTCATCTGTTTTCACCGTCAATACATGTTGGGGGCTGTCTATTGCTTTGGGGTCTGCTCTGGGGCAGTTTAGATTTCCCCTTTCTTTCTTTAGGTTTATTTAGTTCTCCGGCTGTGAACGAGGTGTCTAGGACCACAATAGGAACACCCCACGGCTACTGTTAGTTGTTGTGAATAGGATCAGGGGTCTGCAATCCGCTAGCTACCAACCTCTCCGGTTTTCTGGACTTAGCTTGTATTTTTGTTTTTTCCTCCTCCGGTGACTCATTCATAACAGAATCACCAGCCATACCGCAGATTCTAGGGTACTCAATAGCAGGAAAGAATTGAAAAAAAAAAAAAAGTGTCAGAATTTTTTTTTTCAATGTATATTTTTTCCTCTTTTTCTCTGGGGCCGTAGGAGGAATTTTTTCTTAATGGAGATTAAGCAATTGTCTGATCGTGTGGAGCAGCTGGCTGCTGAAGTGTGGAGAATTTCCACGTATCTTGCTCATTCACATGCTGCTGAACCAAAGATTCCTACTCCTGATGTGTTTTTTGAGGATCGGTCTAAATTTTTGAATTTTAAGAATAATTGTAAATTATTTCTTGCCTTGAAGCCTAACTCATCGGGGAGCTCTGCGCAGCAGGTTAAAATTGTCATCTCTTTGCTGCGCGGCGATCCCCTGGATTGGGAGTTTTCTTTGACACCTGATGATCCTATTCTAACTAATGTGGATGCATTTTTTCAAGCCTTGGGGTTGTTGTATGATGAACCTAATGGTATTGATCAAGCTGAGAAAACCCTGTTGGCATTGAGCCAGGGTCAGGATTCTGCAGAGTTATACTGTCAAAAATTCCGAAAGTGGGCGGTCCTTACCACCTGGAATGATGGTGCCTTGACAGCTCTCATTCGGAAGGGTTTGTCAGAAACCGTAAAAGATACTATGGTGGGATTTCCTGTTCCCTCTGGTCTTGACGATTCTATGTCATTAGCCATTCAGGTCGATCGGCGTTTACGTGAACGTAAAAGTACACGAGACATGTTGCCACCTGTTGAACAAATGTCTGAACCTATGCAATGTGATAGAGTTTTGTCTAGGGCGCAACGTCAGGAGTTCAGATGGAGTAATAAGCTGTGTTTTTTCTGTGGAGATGCCTCTCATATTGTTTCTGTCTGCCCTAAACGAGAGAAACGTTTTGCACACACATTTGCTGTGGGTGGTGTACAACCTAAGTTTTTTCTGGCAATTACTCTGATCTGCTGCCTGTCCACATTTTCCGCTAAGACTTTTGTGGATTCAGGAGCGGCTCTGAACCTGATGGACTTGGATTTTGCTAAACATTGTGGGTTTCCTATGACACCTCTGCGGACGCCTATCCCTTTGAGGGGTATTGATGATACTCCTTTGGAGAAGAATAAACCTCAGTTTTGGACCCAGGTGGTAATGCGGGTCGCCCCAGACCATGAAGAAAATTGCAGATTTTTGGTGTTGCATAATTTGCATGATACCATTGTTCTGGGATTTCCCTGGTTGCAAATTCATAATCCAGTTTTGGATTGGAAATCTGTGTCTGTGGTGAGTTGGGGTTATCGGTGTGCTCTTGGTGATGCTCCTGTTTTCTCCACCTCTCCCCAGTCGTATGATGTTCCTGACTATTTGGCTGATTTTTATGATGTATTTAGTGGGAATAAGTCTGCGTCTTTGCCTCCTCATAGGAGTTATGACTGTGCAATTGAGCTGAGCCCTGGGTGTAAATTTCCCAAGGGTCGACTTTTCAATTTATCTGTACCCGAGCATGAGGCTATGCAATCTTATATTAAGGAGTCATTGGAGAAGGGTCATATTAGACCATCCTCTTCACCCTTGGGTGCTGTTTTTTTTTGTGGCCAAGAAAGATGGTTCATTAAGGCCTTGTATTGACTATCATTCACTCAACAAAATTACTGTTAAATATCAGTATCCGTTACCCCTGATTTATGATCTATTCTCCAGAGTTAAAGGTGCTTGCTGGTTTACCAAGCTTGACCTCAGGGGGGCGTATAATCTTATTCGCATTAAGCATGGGGATGAATGGAAGACGGTGTTTAATACTCCGGAGGGATATTTTGAGTACCTGATGATGCCTTTTGGGTTCACTAATGCCCCTTCTGTCTTCCAGTGCTTCATGAATGATATTTTCCGAGACTTTGTGGATAAATTTTTGATCATCTATCTGGATGATATTTTGATCTTTTCCAGGGATTGGGACTCTCATGTGGAACATGTTCGGACTGTGTTCCGGATTTTGAGGGAGAATTCCCTGTATGTTAAGGGATCGAAATGCCTTTTTGGTGTACAGAGTATTTCATTTTTATGATTTATTTTGTCTCCGTCAACTATTGAAATGGACCCGGCCAAGGTACAGGCCATTTATGATTGGGTTCAGCCCACTTCTTTGAAGGCCCTCCAGAAGTTTTTGGGTTTTGCTAATTTTTATCGTAAATTTATAGCTAATTTTTCTGGGATTGCCAAACCATTGACTGATTTGACTAAGAAGGGTGCTGATGTGCTGAATTGGTCTCCAGAGGCTGTTTCTTCCTTTCAGGAGCTTAAGCGGAGGTTCACTTCTGCTCCGGTTTTGCGGCAACCTGATGTCTCACTCCCGTTTCAGGTAGAGGTGGACGCTTCTCAGATTGGTGCTGGAGCTGTTTTGTCCCAAAAAGATCCAGTAACATCTAAAATGAATTCCTGTGCTTTCTTTTCCCGATTGTTCTCCCCATCCGAAGGCAACTATGATGTGGGGAATCGGGAACTGTTAGCCATGAAATGGGCATTTGAGGAGTGGAGACATTGGTTGGAGGGAGCTAAACATCAAGTCGTGGTCCTTACTGACCACAAGAATTTGATTTAACTTGAGTCGGCCAAACGCTTGAATCCTAGACAGGCTAGGTGGGCCTTGTTTTTCACACGTTTTGATTTTGTGGTCTCTTTTCTTCCGGGCACTAAGAATGTCAAGGTAGACGCCCTCTCTAGGAGTTTCTTTGCTGATTCTCCTATTGTGACCAAGCCTGCTACCATCTTAGGTGAGGGGGTAGTTCTTTCTGCCATCTCGCCCGATTTGAGACGTGCTCTGGAAGAGTTACAGGAGGACAAACCTGAGCGTTGTCCCATTGGAAAATTTGTATGTTCCTGACCAGTGGAGGAAGAGAGTAATGTCTGAAGCTCATTGCTCCGCATTGGCTGGTCATCCAGGTATTTTTGGTACTAGACATTTGGGGAGTCGGTCTTTTTGGTAGCCCGCCTTGTCTCGTGATGTCTGGAATTTTGTGTAGTCCTGTGGGACTTGCTCCCGGTCTAAACCTTGTTCTCGCTCTATTGGGTTATGATGCCTTTGCCGGTGCGCAGGAGGCCATGGACCCATATTTCAATGGATTTTATTTCTGATATGCCTGTCTCTCAGAGAATGACTGTTATTTGGGTGATTTGTGATAGATTCTCTAAGATGGTCCATCTTGTACCACTCACTAAGTTGCTATCTTCCTCAGAGTTGGTGCCCTTGTTTTTGCAACAGGTGGTTCGCTTTCATGGGATTCCTGAGAACATTGTGTCTGACAGAGAAGTTCAGTTTGTTTCTAGATTTTGGAGGACTTTTTGTTCCAAGCTGGGAATTCAGTTGTCCTTCTCCTCTGCGTTTCACCCTCAGACCAATGGGCAGACAGAGAGAACAAACCAGACTTTGGAGTCTTATTTGAGATGTTTTATTTCTGCTGATCAGGATGATTGGGTTTCATTTTTGCCATTGGCCAAATTTGCTTTAAATAATAGAGCTAGTTCTGCCAGTTTGATGTCACCTTTTTTTTGTAACTTTGGGTTTCATCCTCGATTCTCTTCAGGGCAGGTGGAGTCTTCTGCCTGCCCAGGTGTTGAGACTGTGGTGGAAAGAATGCACCAGATTTGGGGCCAAGTGGTGGATAAGTTGTCTCTCTCCCAGGAAATGGCCCAGCAGTTTTCCAACCGGCATAGGACCATTGGTCCCCGGTTTAAGGTGGGTGATATGGTTTGGTTGTCATCAAAGAATATCTCTATGAAGGTGGCTTCTCCAAAGTTTAAACCTAGATTTATTGGACCTTACAAGATTTTGGAGATTCTTAATCCGGTCTCTTTTCGATCGGCTCTTCCTGTTACTTTCAAAATCCATAATGTGTTTCATAAGTCTCTGTTGAAGAGGTTTGTTGAGCCAGTAGTTCCTGTGGTGGCACCTCCTGACCCTGTATTGGTTGAAGGTAATGTGGAATATGAGGTTGAGAAGATACTGGATTCTCGTCTGGCTAGACGGAGACTCCAGTATTTGGTTAAGTGGAAGGGTTATGGCCAGGAGGATAATTCTTGGGTCTCTGCATCCGATATTCATGCCGAAAGATTGGTTCGTGCTTTTCATCGGGCCCATCCAGATCGCCCTGGTGGCGTGGATGAGGGTTCGGTGACCCCTCCTCAAGGGGGAGGTACTGTTATGAGCTCAATTTCTCCTTCACCTTTAATGTTCGATGAACTCCCTCTGCTGGTGAAAGGAGGTAGTGAAATTGATTTGGATAGGAAAAACCTGTCATCTGAACAGGTGGAGTGTGATTGGACATCCGGAATCTCTGAGTGGATATAAGGCCGCCGACGCCCTGCTGGGTTGCTGGTGATCCTCTCTGCTCTGAGCTCTGGCCTCCAGTTTAGTCCTGTCTACTAAAGCTAAGTTTTTGCTCTGCTATTGTTCCATGAGATTTTGTCTGGTTTACTTAGTGTTTGTGTTCAGCCAGCCCTGGTTGGGACTGGCTGAACTCCATTTTTTATTTCTGATCAGTTTATCTCTTTGCTCTGTTTTCAGAATATACCTGAGTGCTGATATAGTGATTTTGAAGTCTAGTGACTTCAGGGCCTTTTCTATCAGACGTGTTGGACATTATTTTTGGCAGGGTTTTTGCGTGATTGCAGACAGTTGCTATTCTTTCCTGTCCTATCTAGTTAGTGAGGGCCCCATCGTTTGCTCAGCCTGTCTTTCTGTCTGTGTTTGTGTTTTCATCTGTTTTCACCGTCAATACATGTTGGGGGCTGTCTATTGCTTTGGGGTCTGCTCTGGGGCAGTTTAGATTTCCTCTTTCTTTCTTTAGGTTTATTTAGTTCTCCGGCTGTGAACGAGGTGTCTAGGTCCACCGTAGGAACACCCCATGGCTACTGTTAGTTGTTGTGAATAGGATCAGGGGTCTGCAATCCGCTAGCTACCAACCTCTCCGGTTTTCTGGACTTAGCTTGTATTT
The DNA here is from genome assembly GCF_039654945.1 of Dendrobates tinctorius. NCBI lineage: Eukaryota > Metazoa > Chordata > Amphibia > Anura > Dendrobatidae > Dendrobates > Dendrobates tinctorius. The sequence goes on along the minus strand of NW_027361797.1, from coordinate 13,555,716 downwards.
TTGTTTTTCCTCCTCCAGTGACTCATTCATAACACCGTCGCACGCGACTATCTTCTGATAACGTCGATCGGCTTACTTTTCTGAAAATGAACAAGGCCTGGATCTCTCCAGAATTTGCCAGTCCTCTTCCCGACTAAATAATTGATTGGCAACTTTATCCAGGTCTCCTGGTTTGTTCATGTTTCTACCACCTGAACTATAATCCCTGGGCTTCAACACAGCCAGTTGTCGCTCAGATGTATCGTCTGCACAGAGAAAAAACACACTAGCTCCTGTGTTAGTGGGGTTCAGTAACGACAGCTGCTCCCCTGCTGTGTGGACAGCAAAGTCTTCTGCTCCATCCACATTAAAACTCCTACTGATTTTTAACCGCGCTCCACTTAGGCCTCTGGCTCCACTGTCTCTAGTATTTCCCCTGGCCTCCAACCCCACCTGTTACAGCTCTGAAGTGGCGTCTGCACAATCCACACTTGTTCCTGTGTTACTTGGGCTCAGTCACGTCAGTTGATCCCCTGATGTGTGTCCGGCAAGGTCTTCTGCTCTGTCCACATTCCCACTAGTAGTGTAAATGAGGACAGAGCAGGAGACCTTGCCAGACACACATCAGGGAATCATCTGACGGGACTGAGCCCCAGTAACACAGGAACAAGTGTGGATTGTGCTGACGCCACTTCAGAGCTGTAACTGGCGGGGTTGGAGGCCAGGGGAAATACTAGAGACAGTGGAGCCAGAGGTCTAAGTGGAGCACGGTTACAATCAGTTGTAGTCTACAACCTCTAGAAAACCAGCTGCAAGTTGGCCTCCGCCTGCTGGATGCCTCATGCTGAGCTCCAACAATGCCTGTTGGTGTTCAGAAGTGCCATCTTCACAGAGAAAAACACACTAGCTCCTGTGTTAGTGGGGTTCAGTAATGCCAGCTGTTGCCCTGCTGTGTAGACGGCAATGTCTCCTGCTGCCTCCACATGCCAACATCAGGCCTCAGCCTGCTCCATGCCTCATCCTGGGCTCCAACAACGCCAGTTCGTGTTCAGAAGTGCCGTCTTCACAGAGAAAAACACAGTAGCTCATGTGTTAGTGGGGTTCAGTAACGCCAGCTGCTCCCCTGCTGTGTAGACGGCAATGTCTCATGCTGACTCCACATGCCCAAAACATCAGGCCTCAGCCTGCTCCCTGCCTCAACCTGGGCCCCAACAACGCCAGTTGGTGTTCAGAAGTGTCATCTTCCCAGAGAAAAACACACTAGCTCCTGTGTTAGTGGGGTTCAGTAACACCAGCTGTTCCCCTGCTGTGTAGACGGCAATGTCTCCTGCTGACTCCACATGCCCAAAACATCAGGCCTCAGGCTGCTCCATGCTTCAACTTGGGCTTCAGCAACGCCAGTTGGTGTTCAGAAGTGTCGTCTTCCCAGAGAAAAACACACTAGCTCCTGTCTTAGTGGGGTTCAGTAATGCCAGCTGTTCCCCTGCTGTGTAGACGGCAAAGTCTCCTGCTGCCTCCACATGCCAACAACATCAGGCCTCAGCCTGCTCCATGATTCATCCTGGGCTCCAACAACACCAGTTGGTGTTCAGAAGTGCCGTCTTCACAGAGAAAAACACACTAGCTCCTGTGTTAGTGGGGTTCAGTAATGCCAGCTGTTCCCCTGCTGTGTAGACGGCAAAGTCTCCTGCTGCCTCCACATGCCAACAACATCAGGCCTCAGCCTGCTCCATGTCTCATACTGGGCTCCAACAACGCCAGTTGGTGTTCAGAAGTGCCATCTTCACAGAGAACAACACACTAGCTCCTGTGTAAGTGGGGTTCAGTAATGCCAGCTGTTCCCCTGCTGTGTAGACGGCAATGTCTCCTGTTGCCTCCACATGCCAACAACATCAGGCCTCAGCCTGCTCCATGCCTCATCCTGGGCTCCAACAACGTCAGTTGGTGTTCAGAAGTGCCGTCTTCCCAGAGAAAAACACACTAGCTCCTGTGTTAGTGGGGTTCAGTAACGCCAGCTGCTCCCCTGCTGTGTAGATGGCAAAGTCTCCTGCTGCCTCCACATGCCAACAACATCAGGCCTCAGCCTGCTCCATGCCTCATCCTGGGCTCCAACAACGTCAGTTGGTGTTCAGAAGTGCAGTCTTCACAGAGAAAAACACACTAGCTCCTGTGTTAGTGGGGTTCAGTAACGCCAGTTATTCCCCTGCTGTGTAGACGGCAATGTCTCCTGCTGACTCCACATGCCTAAAACATCAGGCCTCAGCCTGCTCCATGCCTCAACCTAGGCTTCAGCAACGCCAGTTGGTGTTCAGAAGTGTCGTATTCACAGAGAAAAACACACTAGCTCCTGTCTTAGTGGGGTTCAGTAATGCCAGCTGTTCCCCTGCTGTGTAGACGGCAAAGTCTCCTGCTGCCTCCACATGCCAACAACATCAGGCCTCAGCCTGCTCCATGATTCATCCTGGGCTCCAACAACGCCAGTTGGTGTTCAGAAGTGCCGTCTTCCCAGAGAAAAACACACTAGCTCCTGTGTTAGTGGGGTTCAGTAACGCCAGCTGCTCCCCTGCTGCTCCCCTGCTGTGTAGACGGAAATGTCTCATGCTGACTCCACATGCCCAAAAAATCAGGCCTCAGCCTGCTCCCTGCCTCAACCTGGGCCCCAACAACGCCAGTTGGTGTTCAGAAGTGTCATCTTCCCAGAGAAAAACACACTAGCTCCTGTGTTAGTGGGGTTCAGTAACACCAGCTGTTCCCCTGCTGTGTAGACGGCAATGTCTCCTGCTGACTCCACATGCCCAAAACATCAGGCCTCAGCCTGCTCCATGCCTCAACCTGGGCTTCAGCAACGCCAGTTGGTGTTCAGAAGTGTCGTCTTCCCAGAGAAAAACACACTAGCTCCTGTCTTAGTGGGGTTCAGTAATGCCAGCTGTTCCCCTGCTGTGTAGACGGCAATGTCTCCTGCTGCCTCCACATGCCAACAACATCAGGCCTCAGCCTGCTCCATGTCTCATACTGGGCTCCAACAACGCCTTTTGGTGTTCAGAAGTGCCATCTTCACAGAGAACAACACACTAGCTCCTGTGTAAGTGGGGTTCAGTAATGCCAGCTGTTCCCCTGCTGTGTAGACGGCAATGTCTCCTGTTGCCTCCACATGCCAACAACATCAGGCCTCAGCCTGCTCCATGCCTCATCCTGGGCTCCAACAACGCCAGCTGGTGTTCAGAAGTGCCGTCTTCCCAGAGAAAAACACGCTAGCTCCTGTGTTAGTGGGGTTCAGTAACGCCAGCTGCTCCCCTGCTGTGTAGACGGCAATCTCTCATGCTAACTCCACATGCCCAAAACATCAGGCCTCAGCCTGCTCCCTGCCTCAACCTGGGCCCCAACAACGCCAGTTGGTGTTCAGAAGTGTCATCTTCCCAGAGAAAAACACACTAGCTCCTGTGTTAGTGGGGTTCAGTATCACCAGCTGTTCCCCTGCTGTGTAGACGGCAAAGTCTCCTGCTGCCTCCACATGCCAACAACATCAGGCCTCAGCCTGCTCCATGTCTCATACTGGGCTCCAACAACGCCAGTTGGTATTCAGAAGTGCCATCTTCACAGAGAACAACACACTAGCTCCTGTGTAAGTGGGGTTCAGTAATGCCAGCTGTTCCCCTGCTGTGTAGACGGCAATGTCTCCTGTTGCCTCCACATGCCAACAACATCAGGCCTCAGCCTGCTCCATGCCTCATCCTGGGCTCCAACAACGCCAGTTGGTGTTCAGAAGTGCCGTCTTCTAAGAGAAAAACACACTAGCTCCTGTGTTAGTGGGGTTCAGTAACGCCAGCTGCTCCCCTGCTGTGTAGACGGCAATGTTTCATGCTGACTCCACATGCCCAAAACATTAGGCCTCAGCCTGCTCCCTGCCTCAACCTGGGCCCCAACAACGCCAGTTGGTGTTCAGAATTGTCATCTTCCCAGAGAAAAACACACTAGCTCCTGTGTTAGTGTGGTTCAGTAACACCAGCTGTTCCCCTGCTGTGTAGACGGCAATGTCTCCTGCTGACTCCACATGCCCAAAACATCAGGCCTCAGCCTGCTCCCTGCCTCAACCTGGGCTCCAACAATGCCAGTTGGTGTTCAGAAGTGTCGTTTTCCCAGAGAAAAACACACTAGCTCCTGTGTTAGTGGGGTTCAGTAATGCCAGCTGTTCCCCTGCTGTGTAGACGGCAAAGTCTCCTGCTGCCTCCACATGCCAACAACATCAGGGCTCAGCCTGCTCCATGATTCATCCTGGGCTCTAACAACGCCAGTTGGTGTTCAGAAGTGCCGTCTTCACAGAGAAAAACACACTAGCTCCTGTGTTAGTGGGGTTCAGTAACGCCAGCTGCTCCCCTGCTGTGTAGACGGCAATGTCTCCTGCTGACTCCACATGCCCAAAACATCAGGCCTCAGCCTGCTCCCTGCCTCAACCTGGGCTCCAACAACGCCAGTTGGTGTTCAGAATTGCCGTCTTCACAGAGAAAAACACACTAGCTCCTGTGTTAGTGGGGTTCAGTAATGCCAGCTGTTCCCCTGCTGTGTAGACGGCAAAGTCTCTTGCTGCCTCCACATGCCAACAACATCAGGCCTCAACCTGCTCCATGCCTCATCCTGGGCTCCAACAACGCCAGTTGGTGTTCAGAAGTGCCGTCTTCCCAGAGAAAAACACACTAGCTCCTGTGTTAGTGGGGTTCAGTAACGCCAGCTGGTCCCCTGGTGTGTAGACGGCAAAGTCTCCTGCTCCATCCATATTCAAACTACTATTGATTTTTAACCATGCTCCACTTAGGCCTCTGGCTCCACTGTCTCTAGTTTTTCCCCCGGCCTCCAACCCCACCAGTTGCTGCTCTGAAGTGGCGCCTGCACAATCCACACTTGTTCCTGAGTTACTGGAGCTCAGTCATGTCAGTTGATCCCCTGATGTTTGTCTGGTAAGGTCTCCTGCTCTGTCCATATTCCCATTACTAGTAGTGTGAATGAGGACTGAGCAGGAAACCTTGCCAGACACACATCAGGGGATCAACTGACGTGACTGAGCCACAGTAACACAAAAGCAAGTGTGGATTGTGCAGACGCCACTTCAGAGCTGTAACTGGCGGGGTTTGAGGCCAGGGGAAATACTAGAGACAGTGGAGCCAGAGGCCATAGTGGAGCAAGGTTACAATCAGTAGTAGTCTACAACCTCTATAAAACCAGCTGCAAGTTGGCCTCTGCCTGCTGCATGCTTCATCCTGGGCTCCAACACAGCCAGTTGTAGCTTGGAAGTGCCGTCTGCACAGATAGAAACGCTCGCTCCTGTGTCTGTGGGGTTCAGTAACGCCAGCTGTTCCCCTGCTGTGTGGATGGCAAAGTCTCCTACTGCCTCCAAAATCACGCAACATCTTATTTTCTACTTGCTCCAAGTATGCCTCAGCCTGCTCGGAGCATTGATCCTGGGCTCCAACACAGCCAGTTGTAGCTTGGAAGTGCTGTCCGCACAGATAGAAACACTCGCTCCTGTGTCTGTGGGGTTCAGTAACGCCAGCTGTTCCCCTGCTGTGCGGATGGCAAAGTCTCCTGCTGCCTCCAAAATCACGCAACATCTTACTTTCTACTTGCTCCAAGTAGGCCTCAGCCTGCTCGGAGCATTGATCCTGGGCTCCAACACAGCCAGTTGTAGCTTGGAAGTGCCGTTTGCACAGATAGAAACACTCGCTCCTGTGTCTGTGGGGTTCAGTAACGCCAGCTGTTCCCCTGCTGTGCGGATGGCAAAGTCTCCTGCTGCCTCCAAAATCACGCAACATCTTATTTTCTACTTGCTCCAAGTATGCCTCGGCCTGCTCGGAGCATTGATCCTGGGCTCCAACACAGCCAGTTGTAGCTTGGAAGTGCCGTCCGCACAGATAGAAACACTCGCTCCTGTGTCTGTGGGGTTCAGTAACGTCAGCTGTCCCCCTGCTGTGCGGATGGCAAAGTCTCCTGTTGCCTCCAAAATCACGCAACATCTTATTTTCTACTTGCTCCAAGTATGCCTCGGCCTGCTCGGAGCATTGATCCTGGGCTCCAACACAGCCAGTTGTAGCTTGGAAGTGCCGTCCGCACAGATAGAAACACTCGCTCCAGTGTCTGTGGGGTTCAGTAACGCCAGCTGCTCCCCTGCTGTGTGAATGGCAAAGTCTCCTGCTGCCTACACCGTCACACTACTACTGATTTTTAACCGTGGTCCACTTCGGCCTCTTGCTCTACTGTCTCTAGTATTTCCCCTGGCCTTCAACCCCGCCAGTCGCTGCTCTGAAGTGTCATCTGCACAATCCACAGTTGTTCCTGTGTTACTGGGGCTCAGTCACGTCAGTTGATCCCCTGATTTGTGTCCAGCAATGTCTCCTGCTCTGTCCCCATTCCCATTACTAGTAGTGGGAATGTGGACAGAGCAGGAGACCTTGCCGGACACACATCATGGAATCAACTGACGTGACTGAACCCCTGTAACCCAGGAACAAGTGTGGATTGTGCAGATGACACTTCAGAGCAGCAACTGGCGGGGTTGGAGGCCAGGGGAAATACTAGAGACACTAGAGCCAAAGACCGAAGTGGAGCACGGTTACAATCAGTAGTTGTGTACAACCAATATAAAACTCGCTCCAAGTATGCCTCACCCTGCTGCATGATTGACCCCTGGGCTCCAACATCGCCAGTTGCTGCTCTGAAGTGTCTTTGGCATGGGTACTCCCTCCTGCCCAGCCTGTTTCCAGCACGCCTGCTGTTTCCGGGTAGTGTCAACGTCACTTTGCCACCGATACGTTGTCCTGTCGTGTTGCGGTCGGGTTAGCCGAGTCTATGGTGCCTTTAGATTCGGTGCTTCCTATGTGGGCTGCGGGTTCTGGTACTATAGGCTGGTTCCATAGTGCCAATAGGACAAGCACCCCCTGTTGGACTATGGGATTCGGTAACTGCGTCCTACTCGCGGCCTTGCAACTGTCACGTCCGCCATGTCTGTTTGTCTCAAGAACTCCTGGAGCGATGTGCATGCGCATGTTTTGTCTGCTGTCCTGCATGTTCCCTAGAGCAGTGTGCAGACTCACCTCATGTCTGAGCTGCAGGATGCCTGCGTTTCTGCTCTGCCTTCTGTGATCTTCTCGTCATGTCTGGAGTCCTTGATCATGTGACGTTTCTTAAGATCCTGCACTGTCTGGTTCTGCAATCATCTCGTCATGTCTAGAATCCCGGATCATGTGTTCTTCCTAGGATCCTGCACTGGTTGGTTCGGTGATCATCTCGTCATGTCTGAAACCCTGATCATGTGATGTTTCCTAAGATCCTGCACTGTCTGGTTCTGCTATCATCTCGTCATGTCTAGAATCCCGGAAGTGCTCCCCTGGTCCTGACCTGGAGGAGGAGGTGCTATGCCCTATATCAGGCCGCCTCTTCCTATGCTCAGGGCCTGATTATTGTGTTGCTTCCCTGCAAGGCTCTGGGTCTGTGGGGTTGCTCCCTCTATTCTGTGCCCTTGCACTTTGCTCTGTAGTGCGTCTCTGCACACGCTCCGTGCTCGTATTCCGCCTCTTGTCTTGTGTTGTCTCTCGTGCCATGTTTGTCTTTGCCTTGCTTTGCCTTGTAGTCCTTCTGCTGTTCTTTGTCTTAGTCTGTTTTGCTATGTCTCGCCTTAGCTATGCTTTGACTTGTAGTCCTTCCTGTGTTCTCTGCCTCGCCTGTTTTGCCATGTCTTGCTTTTGCTATGCTTTGACTTGTAGTCCTCCCTGTGTTCTCTGCCTTGCTATTCCTTGCTTTGTGTTCCTCCCTATGGTCTCAGTCTTTGCTTGCTCTGCTTCGCTCTCTCCTATGGTGCTCTGTAGTGCTCCCTGGCACTCGCACCATTTCTCCTCTCCTTAGTGCTCGTTTCTATGTCTAGTCCCAAGGTCTTCCCTTGGCCCGGCTTTGGGCTTCTGCCTACGCTCCGCTGCTAGACTCTGTCCTCGCTCTGACCTGGCTCTGTTTCTGCTTGTGTTCCTTGCCTTGCTCCCTGCCTTGTCCTTGCATTGAACCCCGGTATGGGTTCCCCTTGGCCGTCTCCTGTGCCGTGGTAAGTGCCACGTGTTTGTGTACAGCCGTGTGCACTGGCCAGTGTGGCTTGCCCCCTGCGTGGCTCCTAGCACGCAGCCCTTCCTTGTGCCCTGGCGTGGCTCCTAGCACGCGCCCTGCCTTGAACCCTGGCGTGGCTCCTAGCACGCACCCTGCCCTGAACCTGGCGTGGTTCCTAGCACGAAGGTTCGTTTGCCCGCATCCTGTGCCTTAGTCATGCTTCGTGCTGGCGTTACAGCCATGTGCATTGGCCAGTGAGGTGTGCGTCTCTGCGTGGCTCCTAGCACGCAGCCCTGCCTTGAACCCTGGCGTGGCTCTTAGCACGCACCCTGCCTTGAACCTTGGCATGTCTCTACACGCACTCTGTCTTGTACCTTGGACCCTGGCGTGGCTCTACACACGCACCCTGTCTTGTGCCTTGGCGTGTCTCTACACGCACTCTGTCTTGTACCTTGTGCCTTGGCGTGTCTCTACACGCACTCTTTCTTATCCTATGCTTTGGTGTGGCTCTACACACGCACCCTGTCTCGTTTTTGAACCTTGGCGTGTCCCCTACACACGCACCTCGCTTTGAACCCTGGCGTGTCCCCTACACACGCACCTTGCCTTGCACCTAGCCTTGAACCCTGGTGTGTCCCCTACACACGCACTTAGCCTTGAACCCTGGCGTGTCACCTACACACGCACCTAGCCTTGGACCTTGGCGTGTTCCCTAAACACGCACCCTGCTTGGATATCTGTCGTGCCTCCTTGCCTGAACACTGGTTTGCCTGCCGGATGCCCGGAACCTGCCGACCGTTGCCAGAGGTCCGGAACCAGATGACTACGGCCTGATGCCTGGAGCTGACGTCCGCAGCCTGATTCCTGGACCCTGTCGGTTTGCCAGCAGTCCGGAGTCCGATGCCATCATGCCATTACCTGTGCCTAGGCGTGCCACCTGGCACGTACCATGTTATGGACCTTGGCGAGCCCACGCGCGCACCTTGCACGTTTTGCTTGTTTACTCTGTATGTGATCCTGTGTTATTCTAATGAAGATACCTTGCACCTACGTCTAGTCTCGTCTTGCTTCCTGCTCGTCCTTGTCGTCAGACACTAGTCTAGTGTCCCCTGAGCTGGCCGTCTGGTCCCAGCAGTCGTGGTGGCTCACCCCCTTGGTCTTGCCCCTGACACTCCCTGTATAGGGGGTGGATTCTCACAAGGTCAGCTCGCTCTCGGTGGGTGGGTGCCACGACCCAGAGGGTCCACTCAAAAAATGGGCTCAGCTGGAGCTGAGTCCGTCACAGCAACTTTGTTGATTATGGGTACCTTCTGCTACCCATCCGGGTTCCAGCACCATCAGCTGGTTCTCGGCAATGTCTTTGGCATGGGTACTCCCTCCTGCCCAGCCGGGTTCCAGCACCGTCAGCTGTTTCTCGGCAGAGCCTTTGACCGAGGTGCCTCCTTCTCGGTGTCCGAGTTCCAGCAACGTCTGCTGGTTCTTGGTAGTGCTTTAACGCACTGGTACCTCCTGCTTAGAAACCGTGTTCCAGCACCGTCAGCTGGTCCACAGTTGTGCCATTGGCTCTTGTTCCTTCTGCTACCCATCCGGGTTCCAGCACCGCCAGCTGGTTCTCGGCAGTGTCTTTGGCACGGGTACTCCCTCCTGCCCAGCCTGGTTCCAGCACGCCTGCTGTTTCTGGGTAGTGTCAATGTCACTTTGCCACCAATACGTTGTCCTGTCGTGTTGCAGTTGGGTTAGCCGAGTCTATGGTGCCTGCAGTTTCGGTGCTTCCTTTGTGGGCTGCGAGTTCTGGTACTAAAGGCTGGTTCCGTAGTGCCAATAGGACAAGCACCCCCTGTTGGACTGTGGGATTCGGTAACTGCATCCTGCTCGCGGCCTTGCAACTTTGTTGATTATGGGTACCTTCTGCTACCCATCCGGGTTCCAGCACCGTCAGCTTGTTCTCGGCAGAGCCTTTGGCCTAGGTGCCTCCTTCTTGGTATCCGAGTTCCAGCAACGTCTGCTGGTCCTTGGTAGTGCTTTGTAGCACAGGTACCTCCTGCTTAGTAACCGTGTTCCAGCACCGTCAGCTGGTCCACAGTTGTGCCATTGGCTCTTGTTCCTTCTTCTGCCCCTCCGGGTTCCAGCACTGTCAACTGGTCCTCGCTAGTTTCATTTGCTATTGTTCCTTCTGCTACCCATCTGGGTTCCAGTACCATCAGCTGGTTCTCGGCAGTTCCTCAGCCTTCTTGTACCTTCTGCTACTTTTCCAAGTTCAAGCTTTTGGAAATGGTTTTTGATTCTCACTCTGGTTCTCCCTGACAATGACCCTGAAGACGATGACCCTGAAGACCACACAGAAGAATACCGAAAAGATGACCCTGAAGAAGATGACCAAGAGGACAAAGAACTTGAAGACAACCACCAAGATGCAGAACAACAAGAGACAGAAGAACAAGAAGCATAAAAACCAAAAGCAGAAGAACATTAAGCATAAGATTAAAAATCTGAGCAAATGATATCTAATTTATAAGCAGAAGAAGACTAAGCAGTGTATGGGGGTGAGTCCGTTCCTCCTCGTTTTGCCCCTGGAAAAGGCCTGCTGCTGCAGGCCAAACTGAACGCGGACAAATCCTGTTGTAAATCTTTTGTGACAGGCTGAACGGAAGGTGTAATCTTCAAACTTTTATAGATTATAACTACAGGAATGCCTGACACAAATAAGAATATGATGAAGAAGAATAGGAAGAAGATGAAGAAGTAGAATATGAAGAAGAATAATAGTTGAATAAGAAGAATATGAAGAATGTAAAAAAAAAAAAAATAGGAAGAAGGTGAAGAAGAAGAAGAAGATGAATAAGGTGAAGAAGAAGTTGATGAAAAAGATGCTGCTGAGGATGATGAAGGAGAAAGTGTGGGAGAAGTAAAAAAGAAGGTGAAGAGCATGGAAGTAGTGAAACATACATATCTGACAAAATATTAAAGACTTTAACATAGTCAATATCTTTGTAACTACGAACGTCTTTAAAAAAAAAAAAATTACTGCTATTCCATTTGATTGGGCTAAACCTCTATGGCTTTAATATCTCCTACACCTCCCACAATACATTCTACATTATTATTAGTTGTTTTTCTTCATGTAGAATTAACCTACAGGGAAAAAAATGGGTTTTTTTTATTCCGATATTTCTGTTCCATTGACTTGAATGGGACTTCCGGGATCGGAATCGGCGATACTCTATACTTTTTTTAGATCGGCCGATCCATTCCGATCCGATATTTTTCAGTATCGGGTGGTATCGCTCAACACTAGTTAAGAGGCACACTGAGATTCTGTCGCCCTGGGCCCAGGAAAACCTAGAGCCGGCACTGTTACGACTATCAGTGATCAATGAGGAGGAAAAGTTGTTATCCTAAGAAGGCTGAAAAAGCAATGAATAAACTGTGTGTGACAGGATCCTAACTTAATAATCCATGGGATCCACTGGTATTTATTTGCTTTTTTAGCCTTTATTGGTTTAAAGAGTTGTTGTACAGCTGTTTTGTGATGACTAGAGTTGAGCGATACCGTCCGATACTTCAAAGTATCGTATCGGATGTATCGGCCGATCTTTAAAAAAAGTATCGATATCGCCGATTCCGATACCGGAAGTCCCATTCAAGTCTATGGGACTTCCGGTATCGGAATAAGAAAAACCCTTTCCTGCCCTTGTACAGCCTCTCTGGGGTCTGTACGGGCCTTTCAGGGGGCTGTGCCGGCCTGCCAGGGGGTCTGTGCAGGCTCCGGTGGTCTGTGCCGGCCTGCCGGTAGTCTGTGCAGGCTCCGGGGGGCTGTGCCGGCCTGCCGGGGGGCTGTGCCGGCCTGCCGGGGGGCTGTGCAGGCCTGCCGGGGGGCTGTGCCGGCCTGCCGGGGGGCTGTGCCGGCCTGCCGGTGGTCTGTGCAGGCTCCGGGGGTCTGTGCAGGCATCGTCCGATGGGACTACAAGTCCCATCGGGCGATGCCTGCTACCATGACAGTGATTGACACATTAGCCAATGATGGGACAGTAGTAGTCCCATCATCCGGCTAATGTGTTCAATGTAAAAAGAAAAAAAAAAAAATTACATGCTACATACATACAACATGCATACTACATACATGCTACATTCATACTACATACTACATACATGCTACATTCATACTACATGCAACATACATACTACATATATACTACATGCATGCAACATACATACTGCATGCTACATACATACTACATATATACTACATACATACTACATGCATGCTACATGCATGCTACATGCTACATACATAACACATATATACTACATGCATGCTACATACATACTACATGCTACATACTACATATATACTACATGCATGCTACATACTACATGCTACATACATACTACATATATACTACATGCATGCTACATACATACTGCATGCTACATGCATGCTACATACATACTACATACATACTACATACATACTACATGCATGCTACATGCATACCACATACATACTACATACATACTACATGCATGCTACGTACATACTACATATATACTACATGCATGCTACATACAATACATTCATACAATACATACATAGACATACAGTACATATAACATAGAGTAACATACTTACCAATACTTGTCACATTGTTCCCCGAAGCCATTGTCTTTCCGGAATAAATATTAACATAACAAACCACAAAAATACTCACCCACGATCCGAAGCAGTCCACGAGTGTGTCCCACGACGATCTTGGGTAGAGAACGGCAGCATCAGATGATGCTGCCGTTCTCTACGGGCTGCAGGAATCCAATGACGGAAGGTAGGTATCCTTCCGCACTGTATTCCTCCGCCACTTAAAAAAAAAAAAAGTCCCTAGTCTCACTTTATGCCATTGCTGTGTGGGAAATTCCCACGCAGCAATGGCATAAAGTGAGACTAGGGACTTTTTATTTTTTAAGTGGCGGAGGAATACAGTGCGGAAGGATACCTACCTTCCGTCATTGGATTCCTGCAGCCCGTAGAGAACGGCAGCATCATCTGATGCTGCCGTTCTCTACCCAAGATCGTCGTGGGACACACTCGTGGACTGCTTCGGATCGTGGGTGAGTATTTTTGTGGTTTGTTATGTTAATATTTATTCCGGAAAGACAATGGCTTCGGGGAACAATGTGACAAGTATTGGTAAGTATGTTACTCTATGTTATATGTACTGTATGTCTATGTATGTATTGTATGAATGTATTGTATGTAGCATGCATGTAGTATATATGTAGTATGTATGTAGCATGCATGTAGTATGTATGTAGTATGTATGTAGCATTTAGTATGTATGTAGCATGCATGTAGTATATATGTAGTATGTATGTAGCATGCATGTAGCATGTATGTAGTATGTATGTAGTATGTATGTAGCATGCATGTAGCATGTATGTAGTATGTATGTAGTATGTATGTAGCATGCAGTATGTATGTAGCATGTATGTAGTATGTATGTAGTATATATGTAGTATGTATGTAGCATGCATGTAGTATGTATGTAGCATGTAGTATGTATGTAGCATGCATGTAGTATATATGTAGTATGTATGTAGCATGCATGTAGCATGTATGTAGTATGTATGTAGTATGTATGTAGCATGCAGTATGTATGTAGCATGTATGTAGTATGTATGTAGTATATATGTAGTATGTATGTAGCATGCATGTAGTATGTATGTAGTATGTATGTAGCATTTAGTATGTATGTAGCATGCATGTAGTATATATGTAGTATGTATGTAGCATGCATGTAGCATGTATGTAGTATGTATGTAGTATGTATGTAGCATGCAGTATGTATGTAGCATGTATGTAGTATGTATGTAGTATATATGTAGTATGTATGTAGCATGCATGTAGTATGTATGTAGCATGTAGTATGTATGTAGCATGCATGTAGTATGTATGTAGCATGTATGTAGTATGTATGTAGTATATATGTAGTATGTATGTAGCATGTAGTATGTATGCAGCATATAGTATGTATGTAGTATTTTTTTTTTTTTTTTTAACATTTAACACATTAGCCGGATGATGGGACTACTACTGTCCCATCATTGGCTAATGTGTCAATCACTGTCATGGTAGCAGGCATCGCCCGATGGGACTTGTAGTCCCATCGGACGATGCTTGCACAGACCCCCGGACATCAGCACAGCCCCCCGGCAGGCCGGCACAGCCCCCCGGCAGGCCGGTACAGACCCCCACAGGGTGCACAGACCACCGGCAGGCCGGCACAGCCCCCCGGCAGGCTGGCAGAGACCCCGGGCAGTCCACACAGCCCCCCGGCAGGCCGGCACAGCCCCCCGGCAGGCCGGCAGAGACCCCCGGAAGGCCCGAAATGACGGCGCATCATGATGCGCACACACCGCGCATCATGATGACGTCAGGCCGTCAATCAACTGAACTTCCGATTCCGATGCCGAATTCCGATATTGAAAAAATATCGGAAGTCGGTATCGGAATTCCGATACAGCAAGTATCGGCCGATACCCGATACTTGCGGTATCGGAATGCTCAACACTAGTGATGACAATTGTATGGACTTGTTTTTAATTATTTTATTTTTGAATTTATGCTTTTAAAATAACTTAGAAAAAGTTTGCTGTATGGAGCAATATGAGGGGCTCATTATTCTATATTGAGCACTATGTGGTGCCCATGGTACTGTAAGGAGGAATATATGGGGCTCATTATTCTGTCTGAAGAACTGTGTGGTGTCCTTAATACTGTATGGAGAAATATATGGAGCTCATTATACTGTATGGAGCACTACGTCGTGGCCATAATATTGTATGGATGACTACTGTCCGAGAATTGGAGGGATCCAATGGCTGGATATCCTTAAAGACAAAAATGTCCAGGAAGGATGGGAAATCTTGAAAAATGAAATTCTCAAAGCACAGTTGTTAACAATTCCGAAAAGAGGGAAGAATAGGAAGCAGTTAAGGAAACCAGGATGGATGAACACAGAACTTAAGCACATGCTAAAAAGGAAGAAAAAAATGTTTATAAAATGGAAAGAGGGAGGCATATCTAAAGAAGAATATAATGCTGTCTGCAGAACCTGCAGGGCACAATTCAGATTATCTAAAGCTGAAAATGAATTGAGGCTTGCAAGAGATGTCAAAAGCAATAATAAAGGATTTTGGGGATATGTCAAAAGTAAAAGAAAAGTCAAAGATGCTATAGGATTTTTACAGGATGAAAATGATGAAATGGTAAGACAGGATGTTGAGAAGGCTGAACTTTTAAATTCCTATTTTGCATCTGTTTTCTCTCAGAAAGGAAATGTAACATCAACTGTTATTCACTGTCCTATTAAGGGAATAGAAGAATCCAGGATATCTATAAACAGAAAGATAGTGAGGAAACACTTAGCTAGCCTAAATGAATTCAAGTCTCCAGGTCCAGATGAATTACACCCCAGAGTACTGAAGGAGATAGCAGAAGAAATTTTTGAACCCCTCTCTATAATCTTTGAAAATTCTTGGAGAACAGGAGAAGTGCCAGAAGACTGGAGAAGAGCAAATGTTGTTCCTATCTTCAAAAAGGGGAAGAAGGTGGACCCAGGTAACTATAGGCCGGTGAGTCTGACTTCTATACCAGGAAAGATCTTTGAACAAATTATTAAACAACATGTATGTCAATACCTGGATAAGAATGAAGTGATTAAACAGAGTCAGCATGGGTTTGTAACTAATAAGTCATGTCAGACTAACTTAATTTCCTTCTATGACGGTATCACTGATTGGGTGGATCAAGGAAATGCTGTAGATATAGTATATCTTGACTTCAGCAAAGCATTTGACAAAGTCTCTCATACAATCCTTATTGAAAAAATGATTAAGTATGGAATGGACAAGGCAACTGTTAGGTGGATTCATAACTGGCTTAGTGATCGGACCCAAAGAGTGGTCGTAAATGGCTGCACATCCAGTTGGAAGAATGTCTCAAGTGGGGTACCACAGGGCTCTGTCCTGGGCCCTGTATTGTTCAACATCTTTATCAACGATTTAGATGAAGGCATTGAGGGTAAACTGATTAAATTTGCTGATGACACAAAGCTAGGAGGGATAGCTAATACTAGAGAAGAGAGAGAGAGGATTCAAAAAGATTTAAATAAACTGGAGAAGTGGGCAGCAACAAACAGAATGGTTTTTAACAGGGAGAAATGCAAAGTACTACATCTGGGCAATAAAAATGGAAAAAGCATATATAGAATGGGAGGAATAGGGCTAAGTGACAGCACATGTGAAAAAGACTTGGGTATACTAATAGATCACAGACTGAATATGAGTCAACAGTGTGATGCAGCAGCAAAAAAGGCAAATGCAATTCTAGGATGTATTAACAGAAGCATACAGTCTAGATCACGTGAAGTCATTATTTCCCTCTACTCCTCTTTGGTCAGACCTCATCTGGAATATTGTGTCCAGTTTTGGGCACCACATTTTAAAAAAGACATCAACAAACTGGAGCAAGTTCAGAAAAGAGCGACCAGAATGGTGACCGGTCTGCAAACCCTGTCTTATGAGGAAAGGTTGCAGGATTTGGGAATGTTTAGTTTGCAAAAGAGAAGACTGAAAGGAGACTTAATAGCTGTCTACAAATATCTAAAGGGCTGTCACATTGTAGAAGGATCAACTTTATTCTCATTTGCACAAGGAAAGACTAGAAGCAATGGGATGAAACTGAATGGGAGGAGACACAGATTAGATATTAGAAAAAACTTTTTGACAGTTAGAGTGATCAATGAGTGGAACAGGCTGCCACGAGAAGTGGTGAGTTCTCCTTCAATGGAAGTCTTCAAACAGAGGCTGGACAGACATCTGACTGGGATGATTTAGCGAATCCTGCTTTGAGCAGGGGGTTGGACCAGATGGCCCAGGAGGTCCCTTCCAACTCTACGATTCTATGATTCTATGATTCTATGATTCTATGATTTCAGAGCTATTGTAGAATTTACAATAGATATCAGTCATGTAATAAAAGAAGTGAAATCTTTGGCATTGTACTATACCTATATTTCTTTGATGTATCTGTACATCATGCATTATAGTATAGGTTTAAGGGGCCCACTGAGACTCTGTCGTGCTGGGCCCACGAAAACCTAGAGCCGGCACTGTTACGACTAAAGTGATCAATGAGGAGGAAAAGTTGTATCCTAAAAGCACTGAAAAAGCGATGAATAAACTGTGTGTCACAGGATCCTAACTTAATAATCCATGGGATCCACTGGTATTTATTAGCTTTTTTTAGCCTTCATTGGTTTAAAGAGTTGTTGTACAGCTGTTTTTCATGGACTTTAGCTCAGCGTTCAATACCATTGATCCGAATTTACTTCATAAGAAAATGGTAGCTCTTGGAGTCCCTCTCAACTTATGCTTGTGGATTTATAACTTCCTGACAGCCCGGATACAGAGTGTAAAAGTTGGACCATTCACTTCGGACACCTTGGTCACAAACATCGGGGCACCTCAGGGGTGTGTTTTGTCACCATTACTGTTTTCTCTCTATACGAATGATTGCCGATGATATGACACTGATTGGTTTCATCAGGGGAAATGCTGAAGACTTGTATCGGAGAGAGGTGGAAAGAATATGTGACTGGTGTAAAGCCAATAATCTTGTACTCAACACTAAAAAAACTGCTGAGATGGTTGTGAATTTTAGGAAAGATCAACATGAGATACTTCCAATCTACATCCATGACGAAGTGGTTCTTAGGGTCACAGAGACCAAATTCCTTGGTGTTATCATGTCTCATGATCTTAAATGGGGGAAAAACGTGGATGCTGTTTTAAGAAAAGCACAACAGAGGATGTTCTTCCTGTGTCAGCTGAAAAGATATGGTTTGTCTAAGAATTTGCTGATCTTATTCTTTAATGCTGTCATCAGATCTGTGATTTGTTCCTCTCTGATAGTCTGGTATGGGGGAGCCACTGCGCATGACAAACTCCGCTTACAAAGGACTTTCAGAACAGCAGAGAGAATTATAGGTTCCCCCCTGCCTAAAATCCAGGATCTTTATGATAAGAGTATTCGATCCCACGCATTGAAAATGTCATCCGATCCCTCTCACCCGGGACACTCCTCATTCCAACTACTCCCTTCAGGACGTCGCTTCAGAGTCCCCAAATGCAGCACCAACCGCCATATGAACAGCTTCTATCCACTCTCTGTTCAACAATTAAATCGTCATGTGTAGACTATATACTGTATCTGTCTTGTTAGATGTTACTTGTTGTATCTGTTGTTATATATTATGTTGCCTCTTTGCCACAAAGAATTCCTTGTATATATGTAATATGTACTTGGCGATAATAAATAAATTTGATTGAATTTGATTTGATTTGATTGTTTTGTGATGACAACTGTATGGACTTGTTTTTAATGATTTTATTTTTGAATTTATGCTTTTAAAAGAACTTAGAAAAAGTTTGCTTTGTGGTGTAATTTGCTGGACTCCATTTTTTTTATATTTCTGCAGATACACCTACAATTGTACGCAAAAGTTTACATACCCCAGCAGAATTTTTGCTTTCTTGTCCTTTTTTCAGAGAATATGAATGTTAAGACCAAAACTTTTTCTCCACCCATGGTTAGTGGATAGGTGATGCCATTTATTGTCAAACTTCTGTGTTTTCTCTTTTAAAATCATAATGACAACCCAAGACATACAAATGACCCTGTTCAAAAGTTTACATACCCCATTCCTTAATACCGTGCATTGCCCCCTCTAACATCAATGACAGCTTGAAGTCTTTTGTGGTAGTTGTGGACAAGGTTCTTTATTTTCTCAGATGGTAAAGCTGTCCACTCTTCTTAGCAAAAAGCCTCCAGTTCCTGTAAATTCCTGGGCTGTCTAGCATGAACTGCGTGCTTGAGATCTTCCCAGAGTGGCTCAATTGATACTTAGGTCAGGAAACTGAGAAGGCCACTCCAGAACCTTCTATCACGATCCATTTTTGGATCTGTGTCGGTTTGGGCTGCCCACATAAAAACTTTTTTCCTTTCAGGCCATTGGGGGTTAATATTATTTTTTCCCCCGGTGGCCACTGGTGTTACTACATGTTTAGTTAGTCTGTGTGTGCTGGTGGTGACCAATCCCACCTTCCTATATCTCCTATATAAGGTCACCTGGTGCATCAGCTGACTGTTGGTTATGACAGGTCCTTTAGGGATACCAACCGTGGTGAAGACTGGAACTACCTGGTGCAGTGGTGGTTCAGCTTATCTGGAGCAGTGGTGATACTGCTGAAAGCTGAGTTCAGGAGCCTTACTCTGCTGCTTGGAGCATTGGCAGCAGAGAAAGCTAAGTGTTTTTTTTAGCCCTGTCTCTATCTCCCCTTGGTGTTTATTAGTGCAGTGGTGGGACCAGTGTCTGCACTTACCAATTCCTTAGTGAGGGATAGGTGCAGGTTAAGTGAGGGACAAGGTATCCTGCTTGGCGACAGGTTAAAAGAACCTGTATAGGGATGCTAGTAAGAGCAGGGCACATGCTCAGGAGATTGCAGGAGGTGTCAATTTCCCCATTTCGTATCGCAGGGCCCACCATTGTAATTGTTTCCCCAGTGTCCCCTTGTTTGTCCAGTTGTTTTGGTGACTGACCGATCTTTGGGTCGCGTCATGCAGGGCCAGTCACATATCGTGACATTATATCCAAACGCCCATTTTTTCTGGTGAGCCATGGCCCAAATGCAGACCTTTGTCCAATTGCTTCAGACCCTCACTGAGGAGAGCGGGGTGCTGCGTGGTGTGGTGGAGTAGCAGCTGCAGCAGTTGGTGGGGTTCGGGGCCTCAGCTCAGGTTCAGGCTCAACCAGAACCCAAGTTATCTCTCCCAGACAGATTTTCTGGGGGGGAGAGATAATTTTCTGGTTTTTCAGGAGGCCTGCAAGCTAAACTTCAGGCTCCCCCTCGTTCTTCAGGGAGTGTGGAACAGCGGGTGGGATTCATCATATCCCTTCTTAAGGGTGATCCCCAATCCTGGGCCTTCTCCCTGCCATCCGATTCACCAACTCTACGGTCGGTGGACGAGTTTTTTGCGGCTTTGGCTAATATGACCCATGTAGTTCTTGCTAGGGAGGAGGACACACTGTTGTAGGCGGACAAGCCCAGGCAGTTGGGAGGAGTTGGTTCACCAGCGGTGTTGCCTGCGGTTCGTCGTGGTTTGGGGGCATTGGGGGCATGTTTTTGCTGTGGGCAGACTGGTCACTTTTTTATGGTCTGCCCGGCTCGCGCCAAAACTTCTGTATCACCAAAGAAGCCACGTTCCCCTGATGGTGTGGAGGGAGGCGACCAGGGAGTGTATATTTCCTCCATTTTATTCTCTCAATGTACTATATCAGCAGAAGTGGTTGTTGGCAGGGTACCTGAGGGCATACTGGTGTTTGTGGACAGTGGAGTGGGAGTCAATCTGGTGGACGCTCACTTTGTCCAGACCCATGGCCTGAGGTATAGGATGCTGGCCAAACCCCTAAGTGTCCAGGCCATTGACTCTGTCCCACTGAGCCAGGGGAGGCTGACCCAAGTCGTAGAAAATATACATCTGCATATAGGGACTCATCATGAAGAGTCCCTGTCATGCTACGTCTTGGGGGCTATGCCACCACCTATCATTTTAGGCCTCCCTTGGCTGGAAAGACACAACCTGGTAATAGATTGGCGGTCTAGGGAAGTAGTCAGCTGGGATCAGTCATGTGAGGGCTGTTGCCCGGGGGCTACTATCTCTGCCGCCTTTCTATAACCGTCCCTTTCTTCTCCAGTGGGGGCAGCAGTGCTGCCAGGGAGTAGGGGAATGTCTCAACTCTCACCATTAGCCAACCCTGAGAGGCAGAGTCCTCAAGGAGGAGGGGTCAGAGGAGGGTGGTGGTTCCCTCTCAGAATTGTGGGGGTGTGAGTGTTGTGACACAGGAGGACACCTCTGTTGTCAGTTCCTTAAAGAGTTTACCTTCTTGTGGAAAACGTGTGCATGGCAATAAACGTTCCGGTCCGGACTTGTGTGTAAATGAGTATGTATGGGTGTCCACCAAAAACATCCAGTGGAAGTGTGCTGCTGGGGTCTGGAGTTCTCGGGTGATCAGGCCGTATCAGGTGTCAGCCATCCTTGGCCAGGGGACTTAGCAACTGGAGTTACCCAAAGTAATGACCATACTCAACTCATTCCCCAGGTCGGTGCTCGGGAGATTTGCGGTGCCTCCAGAGCATACGTTGTCACCTCCATCAGCTCACGTTTGCCATGAACCTGAGAGTCAGGTGGTTGCTGAGGTGAACTCTGCTGGATTTAGGAGTCCTCTCTGTAGGTGGTTTTCCGATGAGGTGTGCTAGTTTGGGCTGCTCCCATATAAACTTTTTTTCCTTTCATGCCATCGGGGGTTAATGTTAGTTTTTCTCCCCGGTGGCCGCTGGTGTTACTACATGTTTAGTTAGTCTGCGTTTGCTGGTGGTGACCACTTCCACCTTCCTATATAAGGTTACCTGGTACATTGGCTGACTTGGTTATGACAGGTCCTTTAGGGATACCAACTGTGGTGAAGACTGGAACTAACTAGTGCAGTGGTGGTTCAGCTTATCTGGAGCAGTGGTGATACTGCTGAAAGCTGAGTTCAGGAGCCTTACTTTGTTGCTTGAAGCATTGGTAGTAGAGAAAGATAAGTGTTGTTTTGTTTAACCCTGCCTTTTGTATCTCCCCTTGGTGTTTATTAGTGCAGTGGTGGGACCAGTGTCTGCACTTACCAATTCCCTAGTGAGGTACAGGTGCAGGGTAAGTGAGGGACAAGGTATCCTGCTCGGTGACAGGTTGAAAGACCCTGTATAGGGACGCTAGTAAGAGCAGGGCACATGCTCATGAGAGTGCAGGAGGTGTCCTTTTCCCCATTCCCTATGACAGGCCCACCATTGTAATTGTCTCCCTGGTGTCCCCTTGTTTGTCCAGTTGTTATGGTGATGGACCGATCGTCAGGTCGTGTCACGCAGGGCCAGTCACATATTGTGACACCTTCACTGTGGTCTGCTGTAGCCTATGACAGGTCAACTTGGCCTTGTGTTTTAGATCCTTGTCATGTTAGAATGTCCAAGTACGTCCCATGCGCAGCTTCCGGACAGATGATTACAAATTTGCTGATAATGTGCTTCATTCATCTGTCCTTCAATTTTGACCAAGGTAATGACTATACAAAGTAGTCAAGTGCTATGTATATTCTTCTGTATTATAAAGATCCATAAAATAAAGCGCAGATACACGTGATATACCCTGACTTCATTAATAACTTTATTCAAGTTGGATAATGTGAAAGTTTCCATTAAAAGTCAGGACAATTGTCTTAAATGTGGCCCTGATGATGATGGGCCCTTGACTCATGAAGAGTCATCCTTTAACAGGAGAGGAAAAACCCCCAGTGGAGGAAACCTCTAGGGAACCATGGTTAAAGGAGTGCCCTTCCCTTGGGCTGCGAATAGGTGAGAGCAGAGACCGAGCCCGGAATCTGCCTCTTCTTACAGCCTGTACCTCACCGGTGTCGTGAGTACACTTGGCTGCTGAAAGTCTAGTAAATGTCATATCCATAGGTGAGAGCAGTCCAAGCCTGGAATCTGCCTCTTCATGCAGCAGGTAAGTCACTTGTCTGTGAACACGTCTGACTGCGGAAAGTCCGGTAAGTGTCATATCCATAGGTGAGAGCAGTCCAAGCCTGGAATCTGCCTCTTCATGCAGCAGGTAAGTCACTTGTCTGTGAACACGTCTGACTGCGGAAAGTCCGGTAAGTGTCATATCCATAGGTGAGAGCAGTCCAAGCCTGGAATCTGCCTCTTTATGCAGCAGGTAAGTCACTTGTCTGTGAACACGTCTGACTGCGGAAAGTCCGTTAAGTTTCATATCCATGGGTGAGAGCAGAGACCGAGCCCGGAATCTGTCTCTTTTTGCTTAATCTCGGGTTGCCTGATCCTCACATGGTAGCCACCATGTAAGGGATTTGTAGTGGAGTCATCGTCTCCTGCTAGATACCTTGAGTTCTTTTCTCAGTCTGTTTGCTATTCTGACTTCTGCCACGTATGGTACTGTGTGGATTTCAGCATACAGCTAATCCTTATCCACTTCCCCCGTAAACAGACTGTATCTATGCTTACGACTGTATTTAGGAAGGTGATCATGTGAACGATGACGGTGGGCAATCACAGACCATAATCGACGATGTGGTCGATTTTGTGGCTGATCTTGTGACGGACGATATAGTGGAGAACGGGTGAAAACTACAAGGGAATAAACAGCGTATCAGTAGTGGCAGATAACAGAGACAACAGCATGATACAGAGTGCAATTACATCAGTAACTAACATAAAAGAGGCAGCACAGTAACATTACAACACAGCTATGGCAACGTTCATGCTCTAACACTATCTTGCTCTATTCAGAAATGCAACCTATCTGTAATCAGTGTAAAGCATTAACTAAACTAAGAGATACAGACTACACAGAGGCTGTTTAACACAAACACATAAATGAATTCTAGTCTCACCGGAATCCGCTGGTCAGAAACAATGCTTTGTAGGGAGTTTAAAGTGAAGCGAGACAGCCAGGATACTAGTGTATCACTAAGAAAAGCCCAGGAAAGATGTGTACATTTCTCTTTCTACCTGGGAAAACTAAGGAGGCATTCTATGCATAACACACTATTCCTTAAAGGAGAATTCTCTCTTGTACACAGAAACAAGATAAATGAGTTTAAAATAACTTCTAAAGGCTGTAACTGGTAATACACTATGAATTTTAGCTTGCTGCCCATGAATGGGCAGAATACTCCCCGCTTGGCATCAGCCTGGAAATTCGCCAAAATGTTGTAACGTTTCAAAGCTTGATGCGTAACAATACTGATGTAAAAGTTTTGATAATCGGGGCCCTAAGCACTTTTGTAAGAAATTAAAGATGGTCTTTTGATAAACTTTGAGGTGACATATGAAAATCACTCACTTCTTTTAAGGCCTTGTTTGAATTGTAAATATCTCGTTTGATGTCCAGGTTGTGAGGACTTAGAATCATATGTATAATCATTTAAGTCTGGATCAATCTTTGACTCTTTCACCTCCAATATACCGGCCTTGTGTGGCATTGTAATGTCGCCAGAAGGACAGGAAATGTCAAATTCTCCTGTAACACAAAATATTGAAATTAGATTTAATAAAATGCAAGATTCTATGTGATTAAGATTATTGTTAACATTTACAGGTTATTATAACTTCTAAATAGAACATTAGACTGAAAGGGACCCAAGGGACCCAATCTCCAGAGAAATGCTCCAGCGTTCAGAGAAAACATAGTTTTCTGCTGAACCATGTGACTGTAAATCGGACTGGATATCACAATGTCTTTCTTATGTGAAGACTGGAAGTTGCTTTCTCATTATAAGTATATGGAACCTCGCCCTGATTCTCATAGGCTGACATTGGGGAAAGCGCTACCGCACCACACATAAGACATATTAATGTAAAGTCCTTGTTGGTGTAACTCTCCTATAATAATAGGTGCGCACTCCCGAAAATTAATGAAGTAATTGATAATAATCTAGGGGTCAATTTCACCTTAGATAAAGGCAGTGGCTACATTACAGTACAGATACATTTAAAATAAATTTATTTTATTAATGACGTTGGGAAACAAAGTAAAGTTAAAATTAAGAACGGTGCACCTAGGTTATTATCAGTTACCACACATAAGACGCCGTGTGAGCCGACAAAGCTGAATCGTGGTCACATGGTTCAGAAGACGACCAGAATGGCTCTGGAAACCAGAGGAGACGGCAAATGGTAAGTATTTTACCGCATGTACACTACACTACTGATATATCTAGAAGGGGTTAGACAATACATATGGAGCTGGAGAGCTTCTGTAATGTCAGATTTATCTGGCTGTAGTTACCATTTAGTTTGGTGTTGCTCTCTGTAAAGTCGTCGGCACAATATTGGCTTTCAGCATCTTGCATTGGCTTTTTCTTTTTCAGACAACTATAAGAATTGCAAAAATAAAAGTCACATTGTAAATCACAAAGTAAAACATCTGTATTCTGCAGAATGCGAGAATGAAACATTTTATCTAGTCCTATCTGTAGAGAGATCACCAGTCAGTCATTTTGATGTCTTTGACAATCAGCAATTTAGTTTAGTAAAGTATATACAAGTTGTAGCAGAGCCAGGTAGGAAAGGGTTAAGTCCGAGCTTTGCAGGATTTGATAAGAAGCCCCTATAACTTTTTGCTGAAACCAGGGCCTGTGTTCACCAGA
Source organism: Dendrobates tinctorius (assembly GCF_039654945.1). Lineage (NCBI taxonomy): Eukaryota > Metazoa > Chordata > Amphibia > Anura > Dendrobatidae > Dendrobates > Dendrobates tinctorius. Next base: position 13,530,343 of record NW_027361797.1, on the reverse strand, counting down.
TGTTTCAGTCTGCTGGATGGAGCTTGTGAGCTGGAGTTTTATGAAAGGAATAAAGCTGCACCGGTCTGGACCAAACCTCATTGACTGTGTGAACGCTGCGTAATCCCTGCCTGAGAGCGTGAATCCCTACAAAGTCTAATATGTACCCATCAGTTACCCACAGGGCACAGCCCTAGGGGTGACGAGTGTGTGAACCACAAGAGGCCTACATAAAATATTCCCATTACTGGAGTAACCTGAAGATGTGACATTTCCTCTACAGACTCCTGTGTAGCCCATAAATCATGACTTACTATACTTACCAATAGAAGATAGCAATGGCGCCAATGATTACTGCGAGGACGAAGACAGTGACGGCAGCAGGTATAACAATCCTACAGACTGGATCCTCAGATGTTTTTGGAGGCACGGTGACATTCTCTAAAAAGCGAAAGAACATAAGTGATCAGGTGACCAGAGCTGGAATGTGTTCAGAAGTGGAAACCAAATACATGGACTGGGCGGACTGAGGAACCAAGTATGACTATTAAAAGAGGGGAATTTAGTTTGGAAAAATGATGGATTATTTTTCCGTCATGTCAATATATAATGGACAATACAGAGATCTGTTCTTTTATATCCACATGATGGGAGATGTCACCTGAAATTACAAGTAACACATGAAAAATCCTCCATTCCACTCGTATTATGTGACGTCATATAAATCCCCAGTCACAGAAGAGAAGTTACAGAACCCCTAATGACACGGAGAAGACGCTCATAAACTGGGCCCTAATAATGGATCCTAATAGTTTCTGGGGCCGGAGGTGAAATGTTACATGTGAAGGACATATCTGATTTCTGAGCTGCTTATTGCCTGTCTCTTGTGGGCGCCTTCTGCTACATGTAGGAGTCAGTGCATCCAGCAAGGAGAGAGCAGTATTAATGCTCGGTGTCTCCTCTATGGGTTATTAGATTGGACACTGGAACCCAAACTGCATCTTTCCCCAATTTCACATTGAATGGTAAAATGAATGGTGTCATTCAAAACTACAACTCGTCCCGCAAAAAGATAAACAATCCTCATACGGCCATATGAAGGGAAAAAGTTATAGCTTTTGGAAGAAGTAGAGGAAAAAGCCCAAAAATTAAAATTCGCTGAGGCGGGAAGGGGTTAACTCCATAGTCAGTGTATATGTGATAATGCCCTTACCTGCATAGATCCTGTCCTGCGCTCGTCTTGATAGATGGTTGAGCATAAAGATAGGAGCACCCTCTGCAGGTGCTAATAGCACGCTGAGAACTAGAAGTAGTCTAAACAGCATTGGAGCCTGGAGGAACATCGCTTACTGTGTACGGCACAATCAGCTTCTCCAGACAAAGGATCTCACTGCAAAATCGCTGGTTATAGCCAAGGATTCCGTGACATCACAATTGGAACCTAATTGTGACATCACGGGAGGCGGGGCTACACATGAGTGACATCATGGGGGCGGGGCTACACATGAGTGATGTCACAATTGGCGCTCATGCACAGGTGAGCAAATAAACTGACAATACAGAAACCTTCTCAGATTCAGCAAGAGAGCACGATATCAAGATATTACATTGTATGAGCTGCAGGACGACCTTATTCATTTATCTTACAACTTGCCCTTGTGGTCTGATTTATGCTCACATAAAAACGTAGGAATTGAGAATCCGGATCCTTGAACACATGAAGGATATTAAGGCGGCAGAAAAGATCCCACAGGAAGACTTGGGTGCGAATGTAAAATTTAACCCTTTAGCCTAATATTTTTGAGACTTCCATCAGTGGCACTTACTCTGCTTGTGGGGAATTGATTGTCTTTATCCAGGTAATAGACGAGGTGACATGACCCAGAAATTGGCCCAATTAGAAAGCAAATGGATCACATCATTAAATGCATGAAGCCAAGGGGTTCAATGAACAATGGGGCTTTGGGAGTTTCCTATAAAATATTGATCTCGTGTCTGTTACTATATACAGGTCAGATATTTATCCTTGGCTCTTATGTCTTTTCTTTCCCAATTTTACATATACTGTAAATACTTTTTCTGGCAGTGAATACTCACTTTTTGCCATTTTTAGTTGTCTGGATGGCGTGTTATCAATTATAATAAAATAATTTTCTTTTTGTATTTTTTCTAGGCTGTAGGATATAACACACATATGTCATCTTATATATTTATATATATCCTTGTTGTCACTTGGAATTTATCTTTTTGTTCCCTTAAAATTTATATATTTATTGTCTATTTTTTGTCAACAGATATTCTGATTTTTTTTTATTAATTTGTTATCACACATTTATGTTTATATATTGCCTGCATTTATACATATTTATTTCTCAAAGCTTATCATGCAATACCCAGATCTGATTCCAGTAGGACACGTCCCTTTCCCCTCCCGTTTTTAGATATATATTTTAATAATGTCTCTTGTTTCATGTTGTCCTTACTAATAAAGTTGATAATTTGCCGTCTTTTGAATACATTTCTTTGGGGTGTACATATATTTCGGTGAGAAATTACACATCACATTCAATGTGTATACCTTAAAGTGATATACACATTATCCCTTCCTTTGTGGATTGGATGGATTGTTGCTGATATTTATTGAGAATTTCATGTCAATAGCACTTTTAAAAATATATTAGCTTAGAAAATTGGTGACGTGTTTAATACTACTTTCTCTGACACACAAGCCTTGGTTTAACGGGTAGAAGAATAAATAATGAGAAATATGACTTCAGCACCTTCCCATCACTGGAATCTTAGGATTATTCACTGACTGTGACTACTACTCCCATTTTCTATGTGCCTCAGCACTGCAATATTACACCACAATCAGTTTTAGGAATTTTTCTATCCCCATGGGTAATGAGCTGCGTGCTCGGACCTCTTATCATATGATCTCTCTGAGAAAGCTACCTAGCGAAACGTACGTCAGAGTTCTGGGGTTTTCCATTCATGTGTTGGTCTCTTTATGGTTTGTGTCATTACTGCATAGCCACTAAGATTTAGGCTGTGTGCAGGCGGACTTTTTGGCCCTGCGGATTTTTCCGCGCAGAATGGAAGAAATCCGCAGGTCAAATGACCTGCATTTTTCCTGCGGATTTCTTCCATTTTTCATGCGGTTTTCATGCGTTTTTTGTGCGGTTCTCCATCGCGGTTTTCCCCCTGCGGATTTGGTGACAGGGGAGATGGAAAACCGCACAAAAGAAGTAACATGCTGCGGATTTTGTACCGAGGAATGCACACGGCTGGTAAGCGCAGACGACGCCATCCTAATCATGAGCATCCCACTTATGCGTCTGCTCATGCAAACTTTGACGCACCGTAAGGAGCAGGCGTCTGCAGCCAATGTTGACGAGGAGGAAGAGGTGGAGGGAATCCTTGATGACATTCAGCCATTGTCTGCTCAGGGACCTCTCCTGGACGAGTTGGAGGAAGAAGAGGAGGATGATGATGGGGATGATTACTTAGGGGAGGAGGATGCATCTCGTGGGGCAAGTGAAAATGTTGGCGTGGCAAGGTCTGGTACAGGGTTTGTGCGTGACTGGAGGGATGTGGATTTGCCAGAAAGTGCTCCTCCAACCAGCACTCGCAGTGCATCATTGACACCGGGAACATTGGCCCACATGTCAGATTATGCCTTGCGGATCCTAAAAGGGACCCCTGCATTGCCAAAATGATGAACGATGACGACTACTGGTTGGCCAGCATCCTGGATCCACGCTATAAAGGCAAATTACAAAACATCATGCCACAGGAGAACCTTGACCTAATATTGGCTAATAAACAAGCAACTCTGGTAAATCGGTTGCTTGAGGCATTCCCAGCACACAGCAGCGGTGATGGTTCTCACACGAGCCGTACGGGCCGGGGGCAGCTTGGCAGAGGTGTTCATGGTGCACACAGCAGAAGTGGCGTTGGAGACAGGGGTTTCATGACAATGTTGTGGACTGATTTTTCAAGTACCGCTCACACAACTGGTAATACAGCATCGATGGAAAGTGACAGGAGACAGCAGTTGTCAACTATGGTTACAAACTACTTTTCCTCCCATATCGATGTTCTCCCACACAGGTCATTCCCCTTTGACTATTGGGCTGCTAAACTGGACACCTGGCCTGAATTGGCACAATATGCCTTACAGGAGCTCGCTTGCCCAGCTGCAAGTGTGCTATCGGAATGAGTCTTCAGTGCAGCTGCATCAATCCTGACAGAAAAAAGGACCCGTCTGTCAACCCAAAATGTGGATGATCTAACCTTCATTAAAATGAACCATGCATGGGTTTCCAAGGATTTTGTCCCACCTTCCCCTGATGACACATAGGGTGAAAGAAAAATGGCTTGCTTTGGTCCACCTCTTCCTGGGACTTGACCTATTTCGCCTTTTGCATCAGCTGAATGTCCAACATCAGCATATGCCACTTTCTAAAACTCCCTAACTGTGCTGCCTCCCCCCCCATGGCCGGGGTCACCACCTAGCACACGACACCGTGCGAGTGCCGTTGCCCTGGACAGGTGGGTAGGCCGACTCTTGGGCGCGGGCACTGGCACAGGGTCCCTCATAGTGCAATCAAGTGTCTCTGACGGTGGTGGTGCACACCCGCCGTCAGACACACCGCCGTACTATGAGGGGCCCAGTGCCAGTACCGACGCCCACGAGTGGGCCCCCCCTTGCTTGGGCAGGGCCCCAGCATTTGCAATCTTTACCTCTCCCTGCTCCTCCGCTGTGTAGTCTGGGCCGTCAAATCCATACTGTGCCTGACACCGTCTGAGCCTGCCTCCTGGTGTATTGACATATATTTTGAATGTGTACGCTATCCATACATGTTATCCGGGGATACGGTACCCTTTCTCACCTTTGTGCAATCACGTGCAATCCATACTGGGCCTAACACCGTCTGAGCCTGCCTCCTGAGACATATATTTTGAATGTGTACGCTATCCATACATGTTATCCGGGGAAACGGTACCCTTTCTAACCTTTGTGCAATCACTTGCAAGCCATAAGGAAAATGGAAACCGCAGTGCAGATGTTGCGGAATTTTCTGCGCGGATTTGCTGCTGTTTAAAATCTGCAGAAAGAATTGTCATGGCAATTCTTTCTGCGGATTCCGCTGCGGTTTAACATCTGCTCCATTGTAGAGGTGATAAACCGCAGGGTAAACCCGCAGTCTAATCCGCAGATAAACCGCAGGTCTTCTGACCTGCGGATTTACCTGCGGATTTTACTAAATCTGTGCAGGAAAATCCACAGACCATTCCGCAGCGTGTGCACGTATCCTAAGATTCAGAGCGGAGCCATAAGAGCAGAAAGGAAAAAGATGTGGGATAGGTTCCCACGTGTATCGCCGCAGAAATTGCGGCTTCCTCGGGGAAAGGATAGCTATCTTAAAATACAGCTAGCTAGCTATATTTTGGGTTGCAATTGAGGTGTTCCCTTGTATGTGGGCATGATCTTTTCTTATCCTTTGTTGTCTTGTTTGGGGCAAAGAACGCAATGACTAAGCATTAGATCAGTGGAAATTTGTGCTCTGGCCTGATGAGTCAAAATTTGAGATTTTTTCTTACCAATTGCCATCATTTGTGTTCCAACAGAACAATGGCCCAAAATACACCTCCATGTGGTGACCAAGAAGGGGAGGTATTGACTGCATCGCAAATACTCAGTAAGAGATTGCGGAGAAGAAAACTGGTGAAAAAGCAGGATACAAGTCATATAATGATCAGTTATATTATTTGTTATTCCTTATGTATAAACACAAGACTGCTTATTCTGAAACCATAATTAAGTATGGTTACCCTTTAACCCCCAAGGGTGGTTTGCACATTCATGACCGGACCAATTTTTACAATTCTGCCTCTGTCCCTTTATGAGGTAATAAGTCTGTAACGCTTCCCTGGATCTGTAACAACCCTGCTGGCATCACTGCATGGCCTCCCATCCCCCGCACACTAACTTACTTTCTGCTTCAAGCCATGCTGTGAAATCTGTCTGTTGCCAGTCCTGTGCTCCGTGCCTCTGCTCTCCATGTTTCCTGACTGTGTGTATAGGGCGGCGGCGTCAGAACTCTCTGGTTCTTATGCAGTCAGGGTACACCTGTCTAATCTCTCCCTGACCAATCACAGAGAGCCCTTGACTATTTAGTTCCGCCACACCCACTGAAACATGGTCTGTGCAAACTGTCACGCTCGCACCTTGGCTGATAGGCGCCAGCCAGGGGGTTTGTGGCCCCACTGTGCCACAAACCAGACTATCCTGGAAGGGGCGTGACTACGACTGCTACCTCGGTCTTCACTGGAGCCTCTGATGGTGAGGTCAGGCTTGTGCAGCAGATAGCTGTCGGGTGCCCCTCCAGGGTGGCGTCTGGCTGTGGCTGCTGGTCCCACTTGGGGACAAGTCACTTGGACAGAAGCTATAGACAGGCAAGCATGTAGACACGACAGGCACAGCTGAGACACTGGACAAGCAGGCGTGGCTTGGAGACACTGAGAAGCAGACGTGGCTTGGAGACACCGGGTAAGTGGGTACGGCTTGGAGACACAGGACAGGTGGGCACGGCTTGGAGACACAGGACAGGCGGGCACGGCTTGGAGACACAGGACAGACTGGCGTGGTATGTGAAGGAACAGGTAGGGACCTGTTCACACAGCAGGTGCAGGTGTAGGCAGGAGGGAGTGGCGTATGTTGGAACAGGATTTGGACCTGTTCACACAGGAGGTGCAGGTATGGATATAGGTAGGAGTGCGGAGTAGAGCTGAACCACAAGGTCTGTGGAGAAGCTGCAGCAAGAAGGGACTAGCAGCCACAGCCAGACACCACCCTGGAGTGGCACCCGACAGCTATCTGCCGCACAAGCCTGACCTCACCATCAGAGGCTCCAGTGAAGACCGAGGTAGCTGTCGTAGTCACGCCCCTTCCAGGGTAGTCTGGTTTGTGGCACAGTGGGGCCACAAACCCCCCGGCTCAAGCCAACCAGCCAAGGCGCGAGCGTGACAGGATCCCGGTGATTCTGACATTGTTTTCTCATGACATATTGTATTTCATGTTAGTGGTAAAATTTCATTCAAATAACTTATGTTTATTTGTGAAAGAAATGGAAATTTGGCGAAAATTTTGAAAATTTCGCAATTTTTCAACTTTGAATTTTTATGCCCTTAAATCACAGAGATACGGCACACAAAAAAACTTAATAAAAATGTAACATTTCACATATATTTACTTTACATCAGCACAATTTTGTAAACAAAACTTTTTTGTTAGGAAGTTATAGGGGTTAAAAGTTGACCAGCGATTTCTCATTTTTGCAACACCATTTTATTTTTACAGACCACATCACATTTGAAGTCACTTTGAGGGGTCTATATGATAGAAAATACAAGAAGTTTATTAACGCTTCAGGTGCTTCACAGGATTTTTTTGAATATTTAAAAAAAAAAATGAACATTTACCGTATTTTTCGGACTATAAGACGCACCGGACCATAAGACGCACCCCAATTTTCAGTAGGAAAATAGGGGAAAAAAAAAATAATGTGCCAAATGGGGGTCCGTCTTACAGTCCGAATTCAGCTTACCTGGGAAGGGATAGGGCACAGGTGGAGGAGTAGTCACAGAGGTAATTCAGTGGTCCAGGTTCGTGTGGTGGCGGCTCTGTGCTGGGGCAGGTTGGTTGTGCTGGGGCAGCTGCGCTGGGGCAGGGGCAGCAGTGCTGGGGCAGGGGCAGCTGTGCTGGGGCTGGGGCAGCAGTGCTGGGGCAGGGGCAGCAGTGCTGGGGCAGAGGCAGCTGTGCTGGGGTTGGCGCAGCTGTGCTGGGGCAGGGGCAGCTGTGCTGGGGCAGGGGCAGCTGTGCTGGGGCAGGTGGACTTTGCGATGGTGGCAGCGGGCGGCGCTCTGCGGTGCGGTGGTGGCAGCGGGCTGTGCTCCGGTGCAGGGGCGGCGGCTCCGCCGGCATTTCTTCGCAGCCCGGAGGCCCCCCGCACTTCCCTTGCTGGCCGCCGCCATGTTGCGGTGGCCTTCGGGAGCATGGACGCCGGAAAGATGGCCGCCGGTCCGGGGACGGCGCATGCGCGGGATCAGATCTCGTCCCGAGATCTCAGGGGGATGAGATTCAAATCTCGGCAACGAGATCTCGTCCCCCGAGATCTCGGGACAAGATCTGAAGCTGTGCATGCGCCGTCCCCGGACCGGCGGCCATCTTCCCGGCGTCCATGCTCCCGGAGGCCACCGCAGCATGGCGGCGGCCAGCAAGGGAAGTGCGGGGGGCCTCCGGGCTGCGAAGAAATGCCGGCGGAGCCGCCGCCCCTGCACCGGAGCACAGCCCGCTGCCACCACCGCACCGCAGAGTCCCGCCCGCTGCCACCAGCCACCAGCCAGAAGGTTAGTACCATGTATTGCGACCATAAGACGCACCCCCCACTTTCCCCCAAAATTTTTGGGGAAAAAAGTGCGTCTTATGGTCGGAAAAATACGGTAACTTTTTTCACAAAAAAATTACTTCAGGTCCAATTTTTTTTATTTTACCAAAGGTAACAGGAGAAATTGGACTACAAAAGTTATTGTGTAATTTATCCTGAGTACGCTGATACCTGATATGTGGGGGGGAACCACTGTTTCGGAGCATGGCAGAGCTCAGAAGAGAAGGAGCGCCATTTGACTTTTTCAATGCAAAATTGGCTGGAATTCAGATCCGACGCCATGTCGCGTTTGGAGAGCCCCTGATGTACCTAAACAGTGGAAACCCCCCACAAGTGACCCTATTTTGGAAACTAAACCCCCCAAGGAACTTATCTAGATATGTGGTGAGAACTTTGAACCCACAAGGGCTTCACAGAAGTTTATAACGTACAGCCGTACAATTAAAACAATCATATTTTTTCCACAAAAATGATCTTTTCACCCCCAATTTTTATTTTTCCAAGGGTAACAGGACCCTAAAAGTTATTGTGCAATTTGTCCTGAGTACGCTGATACCCCATATGTGGGTGTAAACGACTATTTGGGCACATGGCAGAGCTCAGAAGGGAAGCAGCGCCATTTGACTTTTTTGGCTGGAATTGCGATTGGACACCATGTCGCGTTTGGAAAGCCCCTGATGTGCCTAAACAGTGGAAACCCCCCACAAATTACACCATTTTGGAAACTAAACCCCCCAAGAAACTTATCTAGATGTGTGGTGAGCACTTTGAACCCCTAAGGGCTTCACAGAAGTTTATAATGCCTGGGAGTAAAAATAAAAAAATGGTATTTTTTCCACAAACATGATCTTTTAGTCCCCAATTTTTTTATTTTCCCAAGGGTAACAGGAGAAATTGGACCCCAAAAGTTGTTGTCCAATATGTCCTGTGTATGCTGATACCCCATATGTGGGAGAAAACTACTGTATGGGCACATGTGAGGGCTCGGAAGGGAAGTAGTGACGTTTTGGAATGCAGACTTTAATGGAATGGTCTGCGGGTGTCATGTTGCTTTTGTAGAGCCCCTGATGTACCTAAACAGTGGAAACCCCCACAAGTGACCCAATTTTGGAAACTAGACACCCTAAGGAACTTAAACCAACCAAAAAGAGACTTAGATCATATAGTTGCCGATAAAGAGATCTAGAAAAATAATTAAAATATACACTCACTGGCCACTTTATTAGGTACACCATGCTAGTAAGGGGTTGGACCCCCTTTTGGCTTCAGAACTGCCTCAATTCTTCGTGGCAGAGATTCAACAAGGTGCTGGAAGCATTCCTCAGAGATTTTGGACCATATTGACATGATGGCATCACACAGTTGGCGCAGATTTGTCGGCTGCACATCCCTGATGCGAATCTCCCGTTCCACCACATCCCAAAGATGCTCTATTGGATTGAGATCTGGTGACTGAGGAGGCCATTTGAGTACAGTAAACTCATTGTCATGTTCAAGAAACCAATCTGAGATGATTCGAGCTTTATGACATGGCGCATTATCCTGCTGAAAGTAGCCATCAGATGTTGGGTACATTGTGGTCATAAAGGGATGGACATGGTCAGCAACAATACTCAGGTAGGCTGTGGCGTTGCAACGATGCTCAATTGGTACCAAGGGGCCCAAAGAGTGCCCAGAAAAAATTCCCCACACCATGACACCACCACCACCAGCCTGAACCGTTGATACAAGGCAGGATGGATCCATGCTTTCATGTTGTTTACGCCAAATTCTGACCCTACCATCCGAATGTCGCAGCAGAAATCGAGACTCATCAGACCAGGCAACGTTTTTCCAATCTTCTACTGTCCAATTTCGATGAGCTTGTGCCCACGTGTTCCAATTCACCAAACAATTTTGCCCCTATCTACATACTGGGGGAAAAAGTGTGTGCGTGTCAAGCCCCGCCCCTCATTATGATGTCATAATGCCCTTATTTGCATAATGGGGAAGCAGTGTGTGCACATCAAGCCCCGCCCCTCATTATGATGTCACAATAGTTGCCATGGCGACGCTGATGTCATCATAGGTTGCAAGCCCCGCCGCCGCTCATTATGATGTCATAATGGTTGACTATGGGATGGAGGATGTGTGATGGGTATATGGGCACTCGACTATGGGATGGCGAATATGTATGATGGGTATATGGGCATGGGACTATGGGATGGAGGATATGTATGACGGGTATATGGGCATGGGCCTATGGGATGGTGGATATGTATGACGGGTATATGGGCACGGGACTATGGGACTATGGGATGGAGGATGTGTGATGGGTATATGGGCACTGGACTATGGGATGGAGGATATGTATGACAGGTATATGGGCACAGGACTATGGGATGGACGATATGTATGACCGGTATATGGGCACGGGACTATGGGATGGAGGATGTGTGATTGGTATATGGGCACTGGACTATGGGATGGAGGATATGTATGACGGGTATATGGGCACGGGACTATGGGATGGCGGATATGTATGATGGGAATATGGGCACTCGACTATGGGATGGCGAATATGTATGATGGGTATATGGGCATGGGACTATGGGATGGAGGATGTGTGATGGGTATATGGGCACTCGACTATGGGATGGAGGATATGTATTATGGGTATATGGGCACGGGCCTATGGGATGGAGGATGTGTGATGGGTATATGGGCACGGGACTATGGGATGGAGGATAATTATAATTTGTTACTAGATTATGGCCCGATGCTATCGCATCGGGAGGATGCAACAGCTTCAGCCCTCTTGCCATGTTAACCCTCAACACACACACTCCTCTCACCTTTCACCATCTCCACTCACTCTTTCACTTCACATACAACCCCTTCTCTCACTCCGTCTCTCATACTCACGCCGTCATCGCCGCTGCTCCACGATCCCTGACATCTTCTTCCGCTGGCGCCATCCTGGATCCAGACGTTGTCCAAGCCGGCGACATGTTCTTGCGGCGACGCCATCTTGAGTACCGTGAAATCCCGCGATACTCAAGATGTTGTCGCCGGAAGAACATTTCGCCGGCGTGGACGACGTCGGAATCCAAAATGGCGTCTGTGAAATCTCGCGAGTTTTCGCCGACACCATTTTGGATCCCAACGTCGTCCTCGCCGGCGACATGCTCTTGCGGCGATGCCATCTTGAGTATCACGGGATTTCGCCAATCCAAAATAGCGTCGCCGCAGGAACATGTCGCCGGCGTGGATGCCGTCGGGATCCAAAATGGCGTCTGCGAAATCTCGCGAGATTTCGCCGACGCTATTTTGGATCCCGACGTCCTCCACGCCGGTGACATGTTCTTGCGGCAACGCCATCTTGACTATTGCGGGATTTCGCCGATCCAAAATGGCGTCGCCGCAAGAACATGTCGCCGGCGTGTAGGACGTCTGGATCCAGGATGGCGCCGGCGGAAGATGTCTGGGATCGTGGATCAGCGGCGATGACGGCGTGAGTATGAGAGACGGAGTGAGAGAAAGGGTCGTATTTGGAGTGAAAGAGTGAGTGGACGTGAGTGGAGATGGTGAAAGGTGAGAGGAGTGTGTGTGTTGAGGAGGAGTGGTGTGTTGAGGGTTAACATGGAAGGAGGTGTGCGGTGACGTCACCGGTTACAACTGGACGGAAGTTGTTACAACCGGAAGCTGCTTAGGGAATTTATTATTATAGATACTAACCACAGTTAGTTACTATGCCCGGGCAGCACCGGGCTCTTCAGCTAGTTGTATATAAAATGAAAATACTGGACCGAACATGACACAATGTGTCTAATTCCTCATAAGGTTGAGAACATCCAATTAACAATTATTGTGATAGCTTCCTGAAAAAATCATTATAATGCAGCTTTATATAAATTTTTTTTTATATAAATCAATCATAATTAGACAATGTGCAAATAAACCATGTGACCAAAAGACTGCAGCATTTTCAGGATGATTAGCATACGTATAAAGGGTTAATACTGCTAATGTGCAAATATAACAAAAATACCTAGAGACAATTAAATCTTCTAAAGTGACTGCTGTGCACATACCGGTTACCTGTAACTAGGCTATTACCCAAAGGGAAAAGGACCACATAAATATATTATTCACCTAAGTCGGCGGGGTCCGGATCACAAGAGCAGCGTGTCCACCTTCTCCACCCCAACGCGCGTTTCACAATGGCTTCTTCTGACACCCTAAGAAACTTATCTAGATGTGTGGTGAGCACTTTGAACCCCCCAGTGCTTCACAGAAGTTTATAACACCCGGGCGTGAAAATAAAAAAATATCATATTTTTTCCACAATCATGATATTCTAGTCCCCAATTTTTTATTTTCCTAAGGGTAACAAGAGAAATTGGACCCCAAAAGTTGTTTTGCAATTTGTCCTGAGTAGGCTGATACCCCATATGTGGGGGTAAAACACTGTTTGGGCGCATGGCAGAGCATGGAAGGGAAGAAGCACCATTTGAATTTTTCAACGCAAAATTGGCTGGAATTGAGATCAGACGCCATGTTGCGTTTGGAGAGCACCTGATGTGGCCAAACAGTGGAAACCCCCCAATTCTAACTCCAACCCTAACCCCAACACACCTCTAACCCTAATTTCAGCCCTAACCCTAGCCCTAGCCGTAACCCTAGCCCTAACCCTAACCCTAATGGGAAAATGGAAATAAATACATTTTTTTAATTTTATTATTTTTTCTTTTCCCTAACTAAGGGGGTGATAAAGGGGGGTTTGATTTACTATTTATGGCGGTTTTTATGTTTGGCAGCTGTCACACGCTAAAAGACGCTTTTTATTGTAAAAATAGTTTTTGCATCACCATATATTGAGAGCTATAATTTTTCTATATTTGATCCACCGAGTCATGTGAGGTCTTATTTTTTGCGGGACAAGTTGATGTTTTTACTGGTACCATTTTCGGGCACGTGACATTTTTTGTTCGCTTTTTATTCCGATTTTTGGGTCGCAGAATGAACAAAAACCAGCGTTTCCTGAATTTCTTTTGGGGGGTGCATTTACACCGTTCCGCGTGCAGTAAAATTGATAAAGCGGTTTTATTATTCGGGTCAGTACGATTACAGAGAACTCATTTATGTCATTTTTTTATGTTTTGGCGCTTTTATGCAATGAAAACAATTTTATGTAAAAAATAATTATTTTTGCATCGCTATTTTGCATCAAGCTATAACTTTTTATAGTTTCAATCTCAAATTTACATGTCTTATGAATGAGCTGTCAATTAACTTTCTTGATTTGACCTTGAAAATAGATTCAAATCGGAAAAAAGTGTTGGTGGAACCTTATCGCAAATCTACAGCTGTGAATAGTATATTGATGGCAATTTCATGTCACGCCAACCATGTAATTAGGAATTTACCCACAGGTGAACTGATTCGAACAAAAAGAAACAGTACAGAAAAAGATACCTATATGAAAGAATCTGAATTTTTGGCAAAAAGATTAAAATCCAGGGGTTACCCAAACTGGTCTCTAAAAAGAGCGAGAGGCATAGTAGACAATCTAAATAGACAGGAATTGTTGGAATATAAAAATATCAAAGAACATAACAATGATTTGGGTATAGTTTTCAGCACTAAATTTAGTCCACAGTATCAGGAAATAGTCTCCATTATTAAAAAACATTTACCCATTTTAGAACAAAGTGGTGAATTGAAAGAAATATTAAAAAAATATTCAATTAAATTTGTTGCGAGGAGAGCTCCTACTATAGGATCCATGTTGACGGCAAGCTTATTTACTGATCCAGACAAAAAATTGAAACAAAATTGGATGAAAAGTGTAGGCTGTTATGGTTGTGGTGCAAAAATTTGTAAGTGTTGCAAATATATTGTTAAAACGAAAACATTTTCTTCTATAAAAAATGGAAAAAACTTTGAGATTTTTTCTTTTATTAATTGTAATACAGAAAATGTAATATATCTTATTGATTGGAATATTTGCGGACTACAATATGTGGGTTGCACCACTAATTCATGGAAACAGCGTATGCGAAAACATTTGTCGGATGCAGTCAATTTGCCTATTGCAGGAGCCTCTGCGGTTTCCAAACACTTTGCCAATGTGCATAAAGGAGATCTAAAAAGCTTTTCCTTTAGGGGAATAGAGGTGGTTACAAAACCACGTAGGGGTGGTGATTATAAAAGTAAAATCCTCTCTAGAGAAAGTAGGTGGATCTTTTTATTAGAGACTAGAGTTCCTGACGGATTGAACAGTAGAATGGATCTTATCACACAATATTAAGTAAGCAAACATAAAAATTTTTTTTTTTTTGCTTACATTAGTCTCTAAAGATTATATCTCTATCTTAAACCTACTCCAATATATTATTCTTTTGAGAGTCATATTTGTGATGGTCTCTGATACTTAGATCGCGCCTACTATATGATGCATTTTTTCATATATGTTTATATAAAAATTTCTTTATTTTTGCGGCAGTTATTCCATATCACTGTTGAGTTATTATTTAATGTTTATATCATTGGTCTGTGTATACAATATGTTCAATATATGTATTTTTCCAGCAACATTTTTGAACTGAGTTTCAACCATTTACTCAGGTGTTTTTAACTGGTTTGTTTCACTGCTTTTAATTAAGGGTCATTTGAATATGTTTCACAAAGGAGGATATATTGCCAGTGTTGGAGCTCAGTTCGAATAGGACCATGAAGAAGGCACATAGTGCTGAAACATGTAGTCCCTTGCTGGAATGTTACCAATTGTTTGGAGTTCCTCATCTATGTTTTATATGAATTGATGGATAAATAAAGAAGAAGATTTTATAATTCTGGTGAACTTTCATCTTTTTGCTGGATCCCAATTCTCTTATATTTCTATATATATATATATATATATATATATATATATATCTCAAGTATGTGTATGTGTGTGTGTGTGTATGTCCGGGATTGGCATCCTCTCCTGTGTGATACTGTCTGCGGAGCCGTGCATCTAATCCTATCCTGTGTGACGCTGACTGCTGAGCTGTGTATCTAATCCTCTCTTGTGTGATACTGTCTGCTGAGCCATGTATCTAATCGTATCCTGTGTGATACAGTCTGCTGATCCGTGTATCTAAAGTAATCCTATCCTGTGTGATACAGTCTGCTGATCCGTGTATCTAATCCTATCCCGTGTGATACTGACTGCTGAGCCGTGTATCTAATCCTATCCCGTGTGATACTGCTCTCCTGAAATACTCTGTGCTGCTGTCACCCTGCTGGTTTTATGTGTGAACTATATGGCGGCATTATGTGTGAAGTATATGGCGGTATTATGTGAGATCAATATGGCAGTATTATCTGCTAAAAGGGGACCCGTTCTAGGGTGGTTTTGACTGAGCACCCGCACATGGGTCAGGGGTAATAGATGCAGTCAGGGGAGGGCTGGTGAGGCAGCTGAAGAGAGGGTCTCATTTTTATTGTTACTGTATGGCTACCTTTCCCCCAGCCTGCTTCCCAGCGTCACCGCGGACTGCGCCTGTCGCCTCGCTTTCACACATCGCCAGGACAGGATCTGAGGAGGGGAATGGGGTCTTTGCATGCAAAGTCTGGATCAGAACAGGCCATCAATCAGCAGAAATGTTTCCTGGATTTCTGTGGTGCTGTCACCCTGCTCCTCCCCCATATATCTCCCTCTGTGCCCCCATAGACCAGCATACTGCTCTCCTGAAATACTCTGTGCTGCTGTCACCCTGCTCCCAGAATCCTTGCTGCCTGCCATCCTCAGTGACTGAAGACCCCATTCCTCTCCTCAGATCCTGTCCTGGCGATGTGTGAAAGTGAGGCGACAGGGGCCTGATATATGGTGGAAGGAGCAGGGTGACAGCAGCACAGAGTATTTCAGGAGAGCAGTGTGCTGGTCTATGGGGAGCACCCTGTTCGGTGCCAGGGATTGTTCATAGAGTGCTGTGTTTTATACACATGGATGGACCGTCTGCTTGTCTGCGCCACAGAAATCCAGGAAACATTTCTGCTGATTGGTAACCTGTTCTGCTCCAGACTTTACATGCAATGACAGTCAGTAACTTTGCAGGCCCCATCAAAATGGCTGCTCACTGTGTTCCTACATGTCATCCTCTCTTTTCCCTTAGCAAACACCCAGAAGGGGAGGAGAAGAGTGACATCACACCCATGTCAGCAGATTCCGCCCATAATTACTGCAGGGCAGTAATGTGAGCTAGTTGTACACTAGGTTTTTATGCCAAATTTCAGTAGCTGCTCCCCCTAGTGTTAACAAGTGGAAATTCCAAACTTTTTAAAATTATTTTTCAGATTTTGCAAAATTAAAAACAAATGATAATATTTTTTAAGAAAATGTAAACATTAATTCTTTACATTTTTTCAATTGCAGAAAAAAATTATTTTGGATGGCAGGTTACCAGAAAATGGGTGGAGCAGCTGGAAGTGACCTCATTCTTAAACAGGTGGGGCCCAGGAGAAAAACTCGTGTGCAGCTGCCCGGCGTCATTACGTGACACGGCGACGGCACCGATGCACCACTCCTGCACCTGGCACTGCGGCGGCATAGGTCGCATAGAGTGGAAATGGCAGCAGGTGAAAAGAACCCGACCTGGATGACACGACGATGAGATCAGCGAGTGGTACCTGCCACCTGCGGAAGGATGTCACGGGCGGCTGTCGGAGTCTGAGTCATCACATCACAGCGAGCAGGAACACAATCTCCCGGAGCCAAAACCAGTGACCACCCCGACGGAGCACCTGCTGGAGGAACATGCCGCACCGGAGTCACATAAGGCAGAACCATTGTGTTTGGAGCCAGAACCACAGCTGCAGCAGGGGACCGGAAACAGAGACCACCCTTGAAGAGCCTGGGCCGAAAGTAAAGGCCGCGCCGGGACTTTGGCAGCAGGAGCTGAAGAATGCAGCTGCGCCCGCGGAAGGATCTGACACCTGTGGGACAGCTAATTCATCAAGGCCTCCAGCGGTGGGAGTACGGCGACTCCTGACACAGCAAGGACCCAACCCAAGCTGAGACGAGTGAGGACAGAGCGTCACGACCAACAGCGGTGAGTGAGCCCCGACCCTTGAAATCAGAGGGCTGGTCCTTACCGCGCTCCTCTACTCCTCCAGGGTGTAAAATTCTTCAGTCCACTGTCCCAGGGAGCACCCCTTGATTTGTCCCACAGTCATCAGGCACGGGAGAACAGGCCTATTATTATTATTATTATTATTTATATAGCACCATTAATTCCATGGTGCTGTACATGAGAAGGGGGGTTACAAACAAAGTTATAGATATCATTAACAGTAAACAAATTTACAATGACAGACTGGTACAGAGGGGAGAGGACCCTGTCCTTGCGGACTTACCGGCCCATGCAAGGTGCAGGTGCAGAGTCAGGCGCTCCCTGGGTTCGCAGAGCAGGACCAGTTTTTACTCCCAGAACAGTCCGCATGAATAGCGGACATAATTGCTGAAAAGAAACAACAGGACAAGGAGATTTGGGCCCAGCTACATCAGCACGGGGAGGGCGCTATGGCTGGACAATTGGTCTACACCAATGTGGACCAGGGGTGCGGTTTTATCCGGGAGGCAGGGACTAATGATAAAGTTTATATTAATGCTGCCTCGGTAAAACATGGGAGACCCCTAATGGAAGGAGACTGGGCCTCCTACTTCAAAGAGGACTGCCCCAGACACTACTGCACAGTAGTGGTGACATTGTGCCAGGAGAATGACATATTGGAACTATATGCGGGCCCACGACAGGAATGATCAGTGCCTCGTGCGTCATCCGCCTCCAGCACTACCCCTGCTGCAATCTGGCAGCCCACGGACTCTGCAGCCCTCTTCAGCCTGTACGCGGGCATGGAGCCCTGATGAGAAGGCGGCACGGGACGCGTGCTGATGAACAATGTGTATAATAACTGTGCTCTTGTTGCACTCTGCTATATAAGCATATTTTGGGACTGTTCTGCGTCTCCACTGGTAAAAAACCAATATGCGCTTCCAGAGACGGGAGCAATATCATTGTGTTGAAAGTACGTTTTTCTTGTTTTGTTGCGCTTTTCTGCTGGATAGAAGAACTTCACTTTACTGCAGCAGCAGAACGGTGTACAGGCTGCAGCAACAGACTGTCCGTAATACAGGTGGCCTACACATCAGCGGAAGGACGGTGCTCTGCTCAAGGGAAGGGGGATTACCCTCTAAGACTGTGGACCCTACTGAAAGGGGTCACTAAATGGAACATTGGTGTTAATATGGACACCATCTGAGGACTGTCAAGAAGAGCACTTATTTTAACAACGTAGAGTACAGTTACTCTTTACGGACTCGGCTCTTTGACCTTTCCCTGCGCCTGCGCACTGTAGGAGCGCGGTGCCGAGGAGACTGTGTGGATGATGCAGGGACGCGTTATCCACATGAAGCAAGCAGGCGGACGGGTATCGTAAGAAGATGGCTGGCGCCAGGCCAAGAAGAGCAACACCCCTCGGACCGGACCACCCCGCAGGTGAGTATAATAGGTTATTTTTCTTCTCTCTTAAAGGTCGGGTTGGGGGCAGATATACAGCATTATAGAATGCTATATATCAGCCCTGAAAGGTGGTGGCCGTAACTTATATTGGCCAAAACTGGTGATGGGTTGCCTTATATGGACATCTGTGTTTTGATTTCCCTTCCTCTGTGGATTGGATGGGTTGTTGCCGACATCTGGTGAGAATTTCATGTCAATAGCACCTTTAACAATATATTAACTTAGAAAATTGGTGACGTGATTAATACTACTTTCTCTGACGCACAAGCCTTCGTTCAACGGGTAGAAGAATAAATAATGAGAAATATGACTTCAGCACCTTCCTATCACTGGAATCTTTGGATTATTCACTGAGAGGGACTACTACTCCCATTTTCTATGTGCCTCAGCACTGCAATATTACACCACAATCAGTTTTAGGATTTTTCTATCCCCATGGGTAATGAGCTGCGTGCTCGGACCTCTTATCATACGATCTCTCTGAGAAAGCTACCTAGGAAACGTTCGTCAGAGTTCTGGGGTTTTCCATTCATGTATTGGTCTCTTTATGGTTTGTGTCATTACTGCATAGCCACTAAGATTTATTTCACTATATTTAATTAATCATTTCCCTGTTCTATTTATGATCTGTACGGATTCGCTGAAATTGTATTTTTTTGCTATATACAATAAGTATAATTTTAGAGGACACAACACCATTATTATTATTCCTATCCCCCATACGTTTTTCTTTGTGAACTTTCTTTGTTGCTCAGCTTCCCTCCATTTTAATATTTTTTATTTATCTATATTATAGAAGATGAAGAGCTGAATTTCTCCATCTTCTCCACTGACTGTGCGAGTACAGCGAGTGCAGTGTAATGTTTTACTCGCACTCATAGACTTGAATGGGCGCGTGCGATCCGAACATCGGATACACTTTCAGCTCGCTGCGATTGTTCTCTCATTGCGAATTGGCAGGAGAAGAAAATCGCAGCTCTGCTCTGCCCCATAGTGTAATATTGGTCCGAGTGCAAACCAAATGTTAATTGGGTCGCACTTGTCCGATTTATACACTCGTGTGAGTGAGTCCTTAGTAGGATTACAGTCACACCTCCTGCACGGATATTACTAAATCCGCAGGTCAAATGACCTGCATTTTTCCTGCGGATTTCTTTTTTTTGGCGGTTTTACTGCCG
Source organism: Dendrobates tinctorius (assembly GCF_039654945.1). Classification (NCBI taxonomy): domain Eukaryota; kingdom Metazoa; phylum Chordata; class Amphibia; order Anura; family Dendrobatidae; genus Dendrobates; species Dendrobates tinctorius. The sequence goes on along the minus strand of NW_027361797.1, from coordinate 13,510,186 downwards.
TTTTTGTGCGGTTTTCCACTGCGGTTTTCGACCTGCAGATTTGTAGAATGGAGCAGGTGGAAAACTACAGCAAAACCGCACAAAAGAAGTGTCATGCTGCTTTTTTTCCGCACAAAAACCGTGTACATCACTTGCAGTTCTGCTGCAGATCCGCAGCGGCATATCTGCTGCGGATCCGCAGAAGAAACCGCACCGTGTGCACAGACCCTAATTCTTCTATTTCTCTTCCGGCATAGTTATGTGAGGCCTCATTTTTTGTAGCATAAGTTGATGTCTTTATTCGTACTAATTTGAGGTTTATAGAATTTTTTTATTGCATTCTATTCCGATTTTTGGGAGGCAGAATGAACAAAAAATAGCAATTTAAGATTTATTCTTCAGGTCTGTACAATTCCAGTGATAACAAGTTTATAAAAGGTTTTGTTTAGGTTTTCCTACTTTCACACACTAAGAACAATTTTATAGGAAAAAAAGTTTACTTTGCCATATTCTGAGAACGGTTTTAAAATTTACCGTATATACTCGATTATGAGCCGAGGCACCTAATTTTACCTATGTACAAGTTGCACCCTTTATCTAAAAAAAATACACGCCCCCGGAAGAAGGCTAGTCACCGAAACGCGCGTAGGGACCCGGCAGCACAATTTGTTTTAGGTAAATAAGCCGTTGTTTCTATACCTAATATTGCAGCACTTTATTTTTTACCATATATATTGCACTGCAGCACTTTTTGCATTGTCTGTGGCAAGGCATTGCTGTGGTATTCGGTTATAGCACTTTATTTATTTGCACTTTATTTTACCACAGATATTATATTTTGCACTCTGTCACTTTGTGACATGAATTTTGGTTTTGCTTTGTTATTTTGCACAAATTTTTTTTTTCAATACCAACACTATTGTATTTGTGTTACCTTGTTAACGCTGTGCATATTCATTAAATTGATACTATTAAGGTGCATTCTTTGATATCTATACAATATATTTTTCATTGATTTATTAGGTAGAGTTATTAAGATTTTTTATGATTGATTTATAAATCATATTTTACATGATATTGAGTAATTTATATATTAATTATGGCTATTGTGGCTTATTTTACCGTGTTATTTAATTTTCTTTTGAAATTTATTTATATATATTTTTAAAACGTTCTCCAATCTGATTCATCTGTTTACATCTTATTTTATTCTCTATTATAATTCAATAAAATTAATTTTAAAATTATTTTTATTTTTTGTCTTTATTGCACAATTTTTTGTAGGATTTTATCAATCATTACATTTAGTACCTCTTCAAAGAGTAAAATTTAAAAAAACCCAACTTCCCTAAACCCTGCAGTGTCTACATGGACGCCTGTGACAGAAGTAAATTCTGGCACACATGGCATGTATGATTTGTTGGGCACCCAGTTGGTCACAGTGTTAGTGCTAGAATCAGCATTTTCATTCCCACTGCGCTGCCTATAAATATATGTATGGATTTTTTTTATTATTTATTTTTGCTTTTTATATCTTTTTTTTTAACAAACACCAATTCCCTAAAATTGTACCTAATGCTAATATGGGTCGCCCCTCACACCCAGGGCAGCGGGGTACTCGGTACCGTGCCGGTGTCAGGGGGATGTGTCACAGCAGCGGTGACCCGGTCCGTGGCCCTGGGCGCCCAATATCAATGGCGGTGATGTCAATAGTGTTATAGAATAGTTTGTGATGCCACCCGTGGTGTTTGGCAAGTAAGATGTTGAGCCAATGCTGCGTGCAGATCCGCTGGGACTGGTGGTGTGGGCAGCAAAGATGGTGTAGCTCCCCACAGGTGGAGCTGTAGTCCCAGGGCAGTGTAGGTGCAATGGATGAGGAGAGGCGCAGAATGGTATAGATGCTGGTACCCAGGTGTAGTGGTGCTGGAATAACTGGAGGACAACAGAGTATGCGGTTCCAAAGCTTTACTCACTGTTTGCAGTTCACACAAATGCCTGCCTCCGCACTGTGTTCTTCAGGACAGGGCCCCAGCCAACCTCCAGGCAGGATAGGATTTTCCCCTCCACACTCCACCAATATGTACCTTACTGAATGACTCCTCCAATGCGCCTTTAGGTGCGAAGCACTCCAGTACTTAGTTACTCTGGAATGCCTCTCTCTAGGTGTTCCTAGTCTCTACTTGTATGACAGACAGCTGTAGCCTGCTTCGGTGACTCCTCTCTGCATCCCGGCTTATTATCCATGTGCTGTTGTGTCCCAAGTCTATGATGGGAGTAAGGCGTTAGTGGCTCACTACTCCTCCGGTGTCTGTTGCCAGACATAAAGATCCAATCAACCTTGGGGACCGGGCCCCGGCATTTGCGCTCTGGACTGCAAGGGTTATCTCTCTTTCTCAACCTGATTCCCACCGTCCTTCTATTCTCCTTCGTTCCGATCTGTTCTATCTCTCTTATGGAATCTGTAGTCTCCAGTCTACATCTCTTTCTCCTTCTCTTCCTACCCGTGTCAGCTGGCCCAGTTCACTGGGGCAGCTGCAGCACTCCTTCCTCCATCCTTTCTTCCAGGGATCCCCACTCCTCATTGAGTGGCTGTCCTCTCCTACTCCGCCTGCCCTCTTCTTCAGACTGACTGACTGACTGAAATCCTACACCTTCCCTCTCTTTTATATCTAACTTCACCCTCCTCCCCAGCACCTCCCGTGTTACTAAGCCAGGGACCACAAAAGGCACCCTATGACCTTTCCAGCATAAAGCATGGATGGGTCCCTGCTGAACTATCCTGTGTGTGGGGTTCAGGTGTTGGAAAGTGGAAGGGAGTTCCCACCCTACCTGGATGGTGGGGCACCACACCTTAGGAGAAGGTGCAGTACCTCTGTGACGACTGAAGCCTCAGGGGCACCACAAATACCCATACCCTAACGTTAGCGCTAGATAACTATTTCTAATCTAATTGCTCCCGTAACTAACCTACACCTAACTAAAGCTATTGAATGATGGATGTATGGACAAGACAAAATAACATTGAAGAAAAAAAATGAAGATATAGAAAAATAATATATATAAAAAATGACATTAGAGGTGGGAGGAGCGACGGGGAGACTGGGGTGACACTGGGAGATATAGGTGATTTAGACTTTCAGAGATATAGCACCTATCTGACAGCAGTAAAGCTCTGATCTCCAAAAAAAGTCACTGAAAGAATGAGCTGAGCTGCTCTTTCCCGCATTGGATACATAGCGTGATTGGATAGTTACACTGACCATCTAATCACAGTGATCAGAGAGCAGGGGACTACTGACACTGGTCCCCACATCTCTTCACAACCTTCTAAATGTCGCAATCACTTTTCATCGAGACATCTGGGGGGTTAATCAGGGAGGGGCAGTGCTGGCATTGTCCCTGGCTGTTACTGCAGGACCTCGGCTGTCATCTGAGCAGGGCTCCAGAGGTGATTGTGCAAGAAAGTGATAAGAGACAACTGTGGGCACTCAGCTGTCACTGTGTGTCGTCATTGTTTTCACAAAACGGAAATATGCCGAAAATTTTGAAAATTTTGCAATTTTAAAACTTTAATTTTTTATGCCCTTAAATCAGAGAGATGTATCACACAAATTTCTTAATAAATAACATTTCCCACATGTCTACCTTACTTAAGCACAATTTTGGAAACAACATTTTTTTTTGTTAGGAACTTATAAGGGTTAAAAGTTGACTAATGATTTCTCATTTTCACAACAAAATTTACAAACCATTTTTTTAGGGACCACATCATATTTAAAGTCATTTTGAGGGGTGTACATGACAGAAAATACCCAAAAGTGACTCCATTCTAAAAACTAGACCTCTCAAGGTGCTCAAAACCACATTCAAGAAGTTTATTAACCCTTTACGTGCTTCACAGGAACTAAAGCAATGTGGAAGGAAAAAATTAACATTGAACTTTTTGTTGCAAAAATTTACTTCACAACCAATTTTTTTTTATTTTCACAATTGTTAAAACAGAAAATGAGCCACAAAATTTGGTGTGCAATTTCTCCTGAATACGCTGATACCCAAAATGTGGGGGTAAACCACTTTTTCAGCGTATGGCAGCGCTCGCAAGGGAGGGAGCGCCGTTTGACTTTTTCAACGCAGAGTTGGCTGGAATTGAGATCGGATGCCATATTGTATTCGGAGAGCCCCTGATGTTCCTAAACAGTGGAAACCCCCAACAAGTGACCCCATTTTGGAAACTAGACCCATTAAGGAACTTTTCTAGATCTGTGGTGAGCACTTTGAACCTTCAAGTGCTTCACAGAAGTTAATAACGTAGAGTCGTGAAAATAAAAATAATGTTTTTTCCACAAAAATGATATTTCGCCCCCAAATTTTAATTTTTACAAGGGCAACAGGAGAAATCATACCCCCACAGTTGTTGTGCGATTTGTCCTGAGTATGCTGATACCCAATATGTGGGGGTATACCACTGTTTGGGCGCACGGCAGAGCTCAGAATGGAAGAAGTACCGTTTGACTTTTTCAATGCAGAATTGGCTGGAATTGAGATTGGACGCCATGTCGCTTTTGGAGAGCCGCTTGTGTGCCTAAACAGTGAAAAACCTCTACAAGTGACACTATTTTGGAAACTAGACCCCCCAAGGAGCTTATCTAGATGTGTGGTGAGCACTTTGAACCCCCAAGTGCTTCACAGAAGCTTATAACGCAGAGCAGTGAAAATAAAATAATCACTTTTTTTCCCTCAAAAATGATAATTTAGCCCCCTATGTTTTATTTTCTCAAGGGTAGCAGGAGAAATTGGACCACAAAAGTTGTTGTGCAAGTTGTCCTGAGTACGATGATACCACATATGTGGGGGGAACCACTGTTTGTGCGCATGGGAGAGCTCGGAAGGGAAGGAGCGTCATTTTGGAATGCAGACTTTGATGGAATGGTCTACGGGCGTCATGTTGCATTTGCAGAGCCACTGATGTGCCTAAATAGTATAAACCCCCCACAAGTGACCGCATTTTGGAAACTAGACTCCCCCAAGGAGTTTATCTAGATGTCTGGTGAGCACTTTGAGCCTCCAAGTGCTTCACAGAAGTTTATAACGCAGAGCCATGAAAATAAAAGTCTTTTTGTTTTCCACAAAAGTGATTTTTTAAGTCCCCAATTTTTTTATTTTCCCAAGGGTAACAGGAGAAATTATACCCCCTAAGTTGGTAAATAGTGGAAACCCCTCAATTCTTGCTCCAACCCTAATCCCAACACACCCCTAATCCTAACCCTAATCCCTAATCCTAACCCTAATCCTAATTCGCTTTAACCCTAATTCTAACCCTAACCCTAATTCTAACCCTATCCCTAACCCTAATTCCAACCCTAACCCTAATTCTAGCACTAACCCTAGCCCTAACCCTAGCCCTAACCCTAATTCCAACCCTAACCCTAATTCCAAACCTAACCCTAGCCCTAACCCTAACCCTAATGGAAAAATGAAAAAAAAAATATTTTCATTTCATTATGTTTGCCTAACTAAGGGGGTGATAAACGGGGGGTTATTTACTATTCTTTTTATTTTGATCACTATGATAGTTTATCATAGTGATCAAAATGAATTAATGGAAACTGCCAGCCGGCAGATTCGCGGCGGGCGCACTGCACATATGCGCCTGCCATTTTCTTCCGGATCCAAGATGGCGGCGCCCACCGGAGGACGCCGGAGGGACAGAGGACCACCGGGAGGGAAACCAGGGTCACTGGGAGGTACAGGGGGGATCGGGGACCCTATTTCTCTCTCCTCTGATGTGCGATCACATCAGAGGAAAGAGAAATTAAATGCAAAATCGCAGCTTTTTTTGCGATCACCGTTATAGGGTTAATAACGGCGATCGTAAAAGCAGGGTCAGTAAAAACCGACCCGATTCATGTTCTCTGGGGTCTCAGCTACCTCCGGCAGCCAAGACCCCGGAAAAAATCCGACACTGGGGGGCGCTATTTAGTTACGCCACAGCGCCGTGAGTTCATGGCGCTGTGGTTTAAGTACCCTTAATTACCACCGTTAAAAGGCGTATCGGCGGTCGTTAAGGGGTTAATGCATGACATACATAGCACATCAAGGTGCGAGACTTAACACCTGTTCATGATGTGCTATATCAGTCACTTGTCACTAAGAAGTTAAGCCAGTTTTCTGCTATAAAACAACTTGAATCAGTGCAAAATGTTTACAATTTGCAGATATGCAAAAAATTAGACATTTGGCATTTAAACTCCCATTCTGATCCGTAAAAAACAATACCATGTGAACAGCTCCATAGATTATCAGATTCCCCACATTGTGCAGTTATTCCAATCACACTTGGAGAGTAGAATCCTAAGACTCAGCACCGGCGTTAGCACCCAGGTAAGTGGCAGGGCCCTGAGCAGGCGGGGGATCTTGCGGTCAAGGACACCAGTGCTACTAATACTTACCTCTCCCCATTTCTCCATTACGGCATCTTCCGCGTCTCCTGACTGTGACGTTTCAGGTCAGTGGGCCGAGCAGAGCAGCAGCAGCCAGCAAGGAGAGGTATTTCATTTTTTTAATGTTTGGAGCAATGTATGGGGACAATCATATGGGGCCCATTATATATTTAGCATTATATGGGGCCCATCATACATTGGAGCATAATATATGGGGCCTATTATATATGGAGCATCATATGGAGCCCATTATATGTAGCATTTTATTGGGCCCATTATAATTAGAGCATTATATGAGGCCTATTCTGTTTGGAGCAATATATAAGGCCCAGCTGTTATGAAAGAGTCACCGGAGGAGGAAAAAACAAAAATGCAAGCTAAGTCCAGAAAATCAGAGAGGTTGGTAGCTAGCAGATTGCAGACCCCTGATCCTATTCACAACAACTAACAGTAGCCGTGGAGCGTTCCTACGGTGGTCCTAGATGCCTCTTCACAGCCGGAGAACTAAATAAGCCTAAAGAAAGAAAGGGGAATTCTAAACTGCCCCAGAGCAGATCCCAAAGCAATAGACAGCCCCCAACATGAATTGTCGGTGAAAACAGATGAAAACACAAACACAGACAGAAAGACAGGCAGAGCAAATGATGGGGCCCAACTAACTAGGTAGGAAAGGACAGAAAAGATGCTGGCTGCAATCCACAAAAACCCTACCAAAAATGTCCCAACACGTCTGATAGGAAAAATGACCCTGAAGTCACTAGTCTTCAAAATCCCTATATCAGCACTCCGATATATTCTGAAGACAGAGCAAAAGAGATTTAACCGATCAGGGACAAAAATGGAAATTCAGCAGAGCCCCAGCCGGGGCTGGCAGAACACAAAACTAAGCAAATCAGACAAAATCTCATGGAACAATAACAGAGCAAAACTTAGCTTTAGAAGACAGGAACTGAACTGGAGGCTAGAGCTCAGAGCAGAGAAATCACCAGCAACCCTACAGGGCGTTGGCTGCCTTATTTCCACTCAGAGATTCCAGATGTCCCATCGCAATCCACCTGATCAGGTGACAGGTTTCTCCCATCCAAATCAGTTTCACCACCTCCTTTCACCAGCAGAGGGAGTTCATCGGACATCAAAGGTGAACGAGAAAATGAGCTCACAACAGTACCTTCCCCTTGAGGAGGGGTCATCGAACCCTCATCCACGCCACCAGGCCGATCAGGATTGGACCGATAAAAAGCACGAATCAATCTTTCGGCATGAATATCAGATGCAGAGACCCAAGAATTATCCTCCTGGCCATAACCCTTCCACTTAACCAAATGCTGGAGTCTCCGTCTAGCCAGACGAGAATCCAGTATCTTCTCAACCTCATATTCCACTTTACCTCCAACCAATACAGGGTCAGGAGGTGCCACCACAGGAGCTACTGGCTCAACAAACCTCTTCAACAGAGACTTATGAAACACGTTATGGATCTTAAATGTAACAGGAAGAGCCAATCGAAAAGAGACCGGATTAAGAATCTCCAAAATCTTGTAAGGTCCAATAAATCTAGGTTTAAACTTTTGAGAAGCCACCTTCATAGAGATATTCTTTGATGACAACCAAACCATATCACCCACCTTAAACCGGGGACCAATGGTCCTATGCCGGTTGGAAAACCGCTGGGCCATTTCCTGGGAGAGAGACAACTTATCCACCACTTGGTCCCAAATCTGGTGCATTCTTTCCACCACAGTCTCAACACCTGGGCAGGCAGAAGACTCCACCTGCTGTCAAATTGGTACTGTAGGTTCTATGGAACTCGGTAGCATGGGTCAGAGAAGACAGACACAGTATATGTTCAAAGGTTCAGTATTGTATTGTAGCAACAGGTCACAGTATTATGCAAAGATAGTTCAGGGGTATTGCAGGAAGCAGGCTTCAGTATTATACGGTAAGCAGATATAAGTTCTGGCAACAGGTAGAGTCTGTACGAACCAACTGGCGAGAGTCTGAGGTCCGGGAGCACACAGTCCTAAAGACCTGAGCCTGGACCGGGCTTCAAGCGGCGAGCAGGCCACAGAGATGAATGAAGCAGAGCAGATCCGGACAGGAGAGGCGGTCAGGCAGGACGGCAGGTAAGTAACAAACGGGGAATCCCGAGGTATAGAAGAAGCAGGCACAATGCGAGTTCTCCAAGCTTGGCAGCAGGTGAAGATCCAGATACACAAGCACAGGTATAATGTGCTGAGTCCCTTTAGTACACAGCAGGCAGGAAACAGGAAAAGTCAAACAGGAACAAGATGGCCCCTTGTGAAGCTACTTACTCCATCTTTGATAAGGGCAAAAGTAAGGGCAAAGTCAAACAGGAACAAGATGGCCCCTTGTGAAGCTACTTACTCCATCTTTGATAAGGGCAAAAGTAAGGGCGAAGTCAAACAGAATAGGAACATGGCTCAGAGCCTCACACTATTCCCTCCTTCAAGGATGTCCTCCGGACGACCTTAGATCAGGTTTAATGGGGTATCGGCTGTGGAACCGTTGGATCAGACGGGGAGCTCGAATGTTCTCCTGAGGTTCCCAGGAATTCTCCTCCGATGGGTAACCCTGCCATTTCACCAAGTACTGAAGTTTCCCCCTATGGATCCGAGAGTCGATGATCCCTTCCACGATAAATTCTTCTTGCCCGTCAATGAGAACCGGACCAGGTGGAACAGGTGTACGTCCAGGAAAAGGATTCAGTACTACCGGTTTAAGCAAGGAGACATGAAAAACAGGGTGTATTTTCAAAGATGTAGGCAACGTAAGACAGCAGGCTACAGGACTCACTATGTTGTCGATTTTGTATGGGCCAACATATTTCTGTCCCAACTTAGATGTCGGAATCCTTAATTTCAAATTTCTTGTCGAAAGCCAGACCATGTCTCCTACCTTGTATGTTGGTGCTGGTTTACGGAACCTGTCTGCAGCTCTCTTGTATCTCTCTTGAGCTGTAGCCAGCGTTTGTTTCAAAGACTCAAAATTCTGTTGTAAACACGTAATTTGGTCAGCTGCTGTGGGTACAGACGTGTCTATCGGGAGTCGAGGGATGATGCTGGGATGATACCCCTTATTGGCGAAGAAAGGAGACTGCTTGGTGGAGGCACTCTGTGAGTTGTTATATGTAAATTCGGCCATCGGGAGTAAGTTTACCCAATCATCTTGCAAGTGGCATACGTAGCAACGTAAATACTGCTCCAAGGTTTGATTAGTCCGTTCCGTTTGTCCGTTAGACTGCGGATGAAAAGCAGATGATAGATTTACCTTGATGTCCAGGGCGGCACAGAAGCTTCGCCAAAATTTTGAGGTAAATTGGACCCCTTGATCTGATATCACTTCGTCAGGAACTCCATGTAGCCGAAAAACATTTTGTACGATGAGGTCCGCTGTCTGTTTGGCTGTCGGAAGACCGATACAGGGAATGAAGTGGGCAGCCTTGGTCAAACGGTCGATCACTACTAGGATAGTGTTTTTCCCCTTAGAAGTAGGCAATTCTACAATGAAATCCATTGAAACAGACCCCCAAGGGCGAGATGGAATAGGGAGGGGTTGTAACAGTCCCGTAGGTGAGGAGCGGGGAACCTTTGATCTTGCACATACCTCACATGACGAGACGTAATGCTGAACGTCTCTCTGGTAGGTCGGCCACCAAAAGAAGCGAGACAAGAATTCCTGAGTCTTCTGGACTCCTCTATGACCGGCGATCTTTGAGTCATGCATTAATTTTAGTACACTTAGTCTGACCATTTCCGGAATATACAGGCGTTGCCCCTGAAACCAAAGTCTGTTTTTCAAGGTTAGGTTTACCTGATTGGGGGGTCGGATCAGTAGTGGGTCTCTAGCGTAGGCTTCCTTAATACCTGTTAATAGATCTTGATTGTGTAACACTCCTATGAAGTTTCTTTCTGAGAGTATAGTCCTCGGAGGTAATGCTGGAGTTACGTTTCCTGAGTGAATCCTAGATAGTGCATCGGCCTTCCCATTACGAGAGCCTGGCCTGTAGGAAACAATGAAGTCAAACTGAATAAGAAATAAAGTCCATCGGGCCTGTCTAGGTTTTAGACACCTTGCCGATCTCATGAATTCGAGGTTCCGATGATCCGTAAATACAACAATCTGGTGAGATGCTCCCTGTAGTAGATGCCTCCATTCCTTGAATGCGGTTATAATGGCCAATAGCTCTTTATTCCCGACATCGTAATTTCTCTCTGCGGGCGACAATTTCTGCGAAAGAAAGGTACAAGGGTGTAAAAGATCTTTCTCACCTGTTCTTTGCGAGAGTATGGCCCCTATCGCACAGTCGGAAGCGTTTACTTCCATTATGAAAGCTCGATCTGGATCCGGGTGTACGAGGATCGGTGCTGATGTGAATTTAGCTTTTAACTTGGAAAATGCTGTCTGCGCTTGCGGTGACCAGACAAATGGTATCTTCTTCCGGGTCAATTGGGTGATGGGTATGACGATCTCCAAAAAATTTTTAATGAATCGTCTGTAAAAATTGGCGAATCCAATAAATCGTTGTACTTCTTTCACAGACTTGGGAATTGGCCACTCCTGAATGGCTTGAGTTTTACTGGCATCCATGCTGAGACCCTGAGGAGAAATAACATACCCCAAGAATTGGATTTCCGTCTTGTGAAATTCGCATTTCTCCAACTTGATATACAAGTGATTCTGCCGTAGACGATCCAAGACTACTCTCACGTGCTGCTGATGCTCCTCGATGTTGCTGGAAAAGATCAAAATGTCATCCAAATAAACAACAACAAAAATATCGAGTATGTCTCTGAAAATGTCATTCACCAAGTGTTGAAATGTAGCCGGCGCATTACGGAGACCAAAAGACATGACGAGGTACTCAAAATGCCCATAGCGTGACCGGAAGGCTGTTTTCCACTCGTCACCGGGGCGGATCCGTACTAGATTGTATGCTCCACGGAGATCTAATTTCGTGAAGATTTTAGAGTGTCGCACCCTTTCAAGTAGTTCGGGAATTAATGGAAGTGGATAGGAGTACCTGATCGTAATTTTATTGAGTTCTCGGTAGTCAATACATGTGCGGAGTGAACCATCCTTTTTTTTACGAAGAAGATTGGGGCACCCGCTGGGGAGGAAGATGGTCGTATAAATCCCTTGGCTAGGTTCTCATCGATATACTCCTTGAGGGCTTTTAGTTCTGGCCCAGCCAAAGGGTAAATGTTACCGAACGGAATCGCGGCACCAAGTAGCAGTTCCACGGGGCAATCGTACGGCCGATGTGGAGGTAATTTGTCTGCATTTTTTTTGTCACATACATCGATGAAATCCTGATACTCTATTGGTAGATTTAGGTCAACTGAGCATGCTGACCCAACTAAAGCTGGTTCTTTAGATGATATCTGTCTTCTTGGAAACTGTATTTCTTTCGTCTCCCAATTGATAGTAGGGTTTTGCAGTCGTAGCCATGGTAATCCTAGGATTATGGGAAAATGAGGGGAAGAAATTAACAAGAAGGACAGTCTTTCTGAGTGATCCGCCCCCATACGGACTTTCAGTGACGTTGTTTCAAGGTCTACGGGCCCGGATACCAGTGGGGAACCATCCACAGTTTCCATCAATACCGGAGAAATCCTCCTTTGTGAACATATACTGTGTTCTTTAGCGAATGTAATGTCCATAAAATTGCCGCTGGCCCCTGAGTCAACCATAGCGAAACTAGTAATCCACTGGGACTGGGTCCATATCTTGATGGGGATATAACAGTGCGAGTCCTTCCTTGAGCCGTCCAAGGTCGAAGTAGTGGAACTTACTGATGAGATGGCTGCATTCACCGGTGAGAATATTTCTGAAGTACAGTCGGAGAAGTCGTGATTCCAGTCAACTATTTCCTTCCTAGGAGGGTTTGAGTGGGAAACTACTGAAGATACATCCGAAAAGTCACATTCGATTACCGCAGCCGTGGTCTTGCGATTCTTACCGGGACAATTTGAAATATAGTGACCTGATTTTCCACAATAGAAGCATAAATTTTCTCTAAAACGGTGCTCCTTGCGTGGGTCAGGAGGATCTCCGGACTGCATCGACCTGCATAGGTTCTGACTCAACCGGGAGGAAAGACTTGTTCTGAGCTTCCCTGGAGGGAGACGGCAAGGTTAAAAAATTACTGCGGTTAGCATCTGCCCATCTCTCTTGCCGGCGTTCTGCAAGACGAATATCAATACGAATGCAATGGTTTATGAAGTCTCTCAGGGCAGTGGGTGACTCGCCTCTAGCCAATTCGTCTTTAATTGCGGCAGATAACCCCCTCCTAAACACTGCGTATTTTGCTGAGTCGCACCATGTGGTATCCAACACCCACCTCCGAAATTCCATCGCGTATTCTACGACAGGACGCTTTCCCTGATGGAGGGCCAGCAATGCGGTTTCTGCTGTGGCACTTCAGTTGGGGTCATCGAACATCTGACACATTGCGGAAATAAAGTCATTTAAAAAATTCAAACAGACATCATTAGTTTCAATCAGGGGATTTGCCCAAGCAAGAGCCTTGTTGGTTAACAGCATTATCATAGCTAACACCTTGTCTCGTCCTGTTGGAAACTGAGCCGCATGCGCAGCAAAATACAGCTGACACTGATTTAGGAACCCTCGGAACTTTTCTCTTTCGCCACCGAACCTGAAAGTTTAGGGAAAGCTGGAATCGAAGGTGGGGTTGCGGCTGGGGCTGAAACTGTAGTCTCTAGTTTTGAGAGACGAGTAGCTAACGCCTGAATGGACGTATCGGCTATGGTAGCATTATGGTTAGCTTGAGTCTCTAGTGCCGACAATTTTGTTTTGGTAGCCTGAAGCTCCCCTTGAAGTCCTTAGATAAATGTGCATATCTTTTTAAGGCGTACTTCCACAGAATCTGACCCAGCGAGCTCCATATTATTTGCTTGTGTATCCTGTCAAATTGGTACTGTAGGTTCTATGGAACTCGGTAGCATGGGACAGAGAAGACAGACACAGTATATGTTCAAAGGTTCAGTATTGTATTGTAGCAACAGGTCACAGTATTATGCAAAGATAGTTCAGGGGTATTGCAGGAAGCAGGCTTCAGTATTACACGGTAAGCAGATATAAGTTCTGGCAACAGGTAGAGTCTGTACGAACCAACTGGCGAGAGTCTGAGGTCCGGGAGCACACAGTCCTAAAGTCCTGAGCCTGGACAGGGCTTCAAGCGGTGAGCAGGCCGCAGAGATGAATGAAGCAGAGCAGATCCGGACAGGAGAGGCGGTCAGGCAGGACGGCAGGTAAGTAACAAACGGGGAATCCCGAGGTATAGAAGAAGCAGGCACAATGCGAGTTCTCCAAGCTTGGCAGCAGGTGAAGATCCAGATACACAAGCACAGGTATAATGTGCTGAGTCCCTTTAGTACACAGCAGGCAGGAAACAGGAAAAGTCAAACAGGAACAAGATGGCCCCTTGTGAAGCTACTTACTCCATCTTTGATAAGGGCAAAAGTAAGGGCAAAGTCAAACAGGAACAAGATGGCCCCTTGTGAAGCTACTTACTCCATCTTTGATAAGGGCAAAAGTAAGGGCAAAGTCAAACAGAACAGGAACATGGTTCAGAGCCTCACACCTGCCCTGAAGAGAATCGAGGATGAAGCCCAAAGTTACAAAAAAGGTTACATCAAAGTGGCAGAACTAGCTCTATTATTTAAAGCAAATTCGGCCAAGGGCAAAAATGAGACCCAATCATCCTGATTAGCAGAGATAAAACATCTCAAATAAGACTCCAAAGTCTGGTTTGTTCTCTCTGTCTGCCCATTGGTCTGAGGGTGAAACGCAGAGGAGAAGGACAACTGAATTCCCAGCTTGGAACAAAAATTCCTCCAAAATCTAGAGACAAACTGAACTCCTCAGTCAGATACAATGTTCTCAGGAATCCCATGCAAGCGAACCACCTGTTGCAAAAACAAGGGCACCAACTCTGAGGAAGATGGCAACTTAGGGAGTGGTACAAGATGGACGATCTAAGAGAATCTATCACAAATCACCCAGATAACAGTCATTCTCTGGGAGATAGGCAGATCAGAAATAAAACACATTGAAATATGGGTCCATGGCCTCCTGGGCACCGGCAAAGGCATCAACAACCCAATAGAGCGAGAACAAGGTTTAGATCGGGAGCAAGTCCCACAGGACTGCACAAAATTTCTGACATCACGAGATAAGGCAGGCCACCAAAAAGACCGACTCCCCAAATGTCTAGTACCAAAAATACCTGGATGACCAGCCAATGCGGAGCAATGAACTTCAGACATTACTCTCTTCCTCCACTGGTCAGGAGCATACAATTTTCCAATGGGACAACACTCAGGTTTGTCCTCCTGAAACTCTTCCAGAGCACGTCTCAAATCAGGCGAGATGGCAAAAAGAACTACCCCCTCACCTAAGATGGTAGCATGCTTGGTCACAATAGGAGAATCAGCAATGAAACTCCTAGAGAGGGCGTCTGCCTTGACAATCTTAGTGCCCGGAAGAAAAGAGACCACAAAATCAAAACGTGTGAAAAGCAAGGCCCACCTAGCCTGTCTAGGATTCAAGCGTTTGGCCGACTCAAGGTAAGGTAAATCAAATTCTTGTGGTCAGTGAGGACCACGACTTTATGTCTAGCTCCCTCCAACCAATGTCTCCACTCCTAAAATGCCCATTTCATGGCTAACAGTTCCCGATTCCCCACATCATAGTTGCGTTCAGATGGGGAGAACTTTCGGGAAAAGAAAGCACAGTGATTCATTTTAGATGTTACCGGATCTTTTTGGGACAAAACAGCTCCAGCACCAATCTCAGAAGCGTCCACCTCAACCTGAAACAGGAGTGAGACATCAGGTTGCCGCAAAACCGGAGCAGAAGTGAACCTCCGCTTCAGCTCCTGAAAGGAAGAAACAATCTCTGGAGACCAATTCAGCACATCAGCACCCTTCTTAGTCAAATCAGTCAATGGTTTGGCAATCCCAGAAAAATTAGCTATAAATTTACGATAAAAATTAGCAAAACCCAAAAACTTCTGGAGGGTCTTCAAAGAAGTGGGCTGAACCCAATCATAAATGGCCTGTACCTTGGCCGGGTCCATTTCAATAGTTGACGGAGACAAAATAAATCCCAAAAATGAAATCCTCTGTACACCAAAAAGGCATTTCGACCCCTTAACATACAGGGAATTCTCCCTCAAAATCCGGAACACAGTCCGAACATGTTCCACATGAGAGTCCCAATCACTGGAAAAGATCAAAATATCATCCAGATAGATGATCAAAAATGTATCCACAAAGTCCCGGAAAATATCATTCATGAAGCACTGGAAGACAGAAGGGGCATTAGTGAGCCCAAAAGGCATCACCAGCTACTCAAAATGTCCCTCCGGAGTATTAAACGCCGTCTTCCATTCATCCCCATGCTTAATGCGAATAAGATTATTCGCCCCCCTGAGGTCAAGCTTGGTAAACCAGCAAGCACCTTTAACTCTGGAGAATAGATCAGAAATCAGGGGTAACGGATACTGATATTTAACAGAAATTTGGTGAGGGAACGATAGTCAATACAAGGCCTTAATGAACCATCTTTCTTGGCCACGAAAAAAAAAACAGCAAAGGGTGAAGAGGATGGTCTAATATGACCCTTCTTCAACGACTCCTTAATATAAGATCACATAGCCTCATGCTCGGGTACAGATAAATTGAAAAGTCGACCCTTGGGAAATTTACACCCAGGGCTCAGCTCAATTGCACAGTCATAACTCCTATGAGGAGGCAAAGACGCAGACTTATTCTCACTAAATACATCATAAAAATCAGCCAAATAGTCAGGAACATCATGCGACTGGGGAGAGGTGGAGAAAACAGGAGTGTCACTAAGAGCACACAGACAACCCCAACTCACCACAGACACAGATTTCCAATCCAAAACTGGATTATGGATTTGCAACCAGGGAAACCCCAGAACAATGGGATCATGCAAATTATGCAACACCAAAAATCTGCAATTTTCTTGATGGTCTGGGGCGACCCGCATTACCAACTGGGTCCAAAACTGAGGTTTATTCTTCGCCAAAGGAGTAGCATCAATACCCCTCAAAGGGATAGGCATCCGCAGAGGTGTCATAGGAAGCCCAGACCGTTTAGCAAAATCCAAGTCCATCAGGTTCAGAGCCGCTCCTGAATCCACAAAAGCCTTAGCGGAAAATGTGGACAGGGAGCAGATCAGAGTAATTGCCAGAAGAAACTTAGGTTGTACACCACTCACAGCAAATGTGTGTGCAAAACGTTTCTCTCGTTTAGGGCAGACAGAAATATTATGAGAGGCATCTCCACAGAAAAAACACAACTTATTACGCCTTCTGAACTCCTGACGTTGCGCCCTAGACAAAACTCTATCACATTGCATAGGTTCAGACATTTGTTCAACAGGTGGCAACATTTCTCGTGTAATTTTACGTTCATGTAAACACCGAGCAACCTGAATGGCTAATGACATAGAACCATCAAGACCAGAGGGAACAGGAAATCCCACCATAGTATCTTTTACGGTTTCTGACAAACCCTTCCGAAAGAGAGCTGCCAAGGCACCATCATTCCAGGTAGTAAGGACCGCCCACTTTCGGAATTTTTGACAGTACAACTCTGCAGAATCCTGACCCTGGCTCAATGCCAACGGGGCTTTTTCAGCTTGATCAATAGCATTAGGTTCATCATACAACAACCCCAAGGCTTGAAAAAATGCCTCCACATTAGTTAGAATAGGATCATCAGGTGTCAAAGAAAATGCCCAAACCAGGGGATCGCCGAGCAGCAAAGAGATGACAATTTTAACCTGCTGCACGGAGCTCCCCGATGAGTTAGGCTTCAAGGCAAGAAATAATTTACAATTATTCTTAAAATTCAAAAATTTAGACCGATCCCCAAAAAACACATCAGGAGTAGGGATCTTTGGTTCAGCAGCATGTGAATGAGCAAGATAGGTGGAAATTCCCCGCACTTCAGCAGTGAGCTGCTCCACACGATCAGACAATTACTTAATCTCCATTAATAAAAAATTCCTCCTACGGCCCCAGAGAAAAAGAGGAAAAAATATACATTAACTTTTTTTTTTTTTTACAATTCTTTCCTGTTATTGAGTACCCTAGAATCTGCGGTATGGCTGGTTATTCTGTTATGAATGAGTCACCGGAGGAGGAAAAAACAAAAATGCAAGCTAAGTCCAGAAAACCGGAGAGGTTGGTAGCTAGTGGATTGCAGACCCCTGATCCTATTCACAACAACTAACAGCAGCCATGGAGCGTTCCTACAGTGGTCCTAGACGCCTCTTCACAGCCGGAGAACTAAATAAGCCTAAAGAAAGAAAGGGGAAATCTATACTGCCCCAGAGCAGATCCCAAAGCAATAGACAGCCCCCAACATGTATTGTCTGTGAAAAGAGATGAAAACACAAACACAGACAGAAAGACAGGCAGGGCAAATGATGGGGCCCAACTAACTAGATAGGAAAGGACAGAAAAGATGCTGGCTGCCATCCGCAAAAACCCTACCAAAAATGTCCCAACACGTCTGATAGGAAAAACGGCCCTGAAGTCACTAGACTTCAAAATCCCTATATCAGTACTCCGATATATTCTGAAGACAGAGCAAAAGAGATTTAACCGATCAGGGACGAAAATGGAAATTCAACAGAGCCTCAGCCGGGGCTGGCAGATCACAAAACTAAGCAAATCAGACAAAATCTCATGGAACAATAACAGAGCAAAACTTAGCTTTAGTAGACAGGAACTGAACTGGAGGCCAGAGCTCAAAGCAGAGAAATCACCAGCAACCCTTCAGGGCGTCGGCTGCCTTATTTCCACTCAGAGATTCCGGATGTCCAATCGCAATCCACCTGTTCAGGTGACAGGTTTTTCCCATCCAAATCAGTTTCACCACCTCCTTTCACCAGCAGAGGGAGTTCATCGGACATCAAATGTGAACGAGAAAATGAGCTCACAACACCCAGCATATACTGGAACATTACATGGGGCCCATCATATACTGTATAGAACATTATATGGGTGTTGTGAGCTCATTTTCGGGTTTGCCTCTGGCTTCTGGTGAGGGTTATGGAGCTGGCTGTGCTGACAGAGAAGTAGTGAGTTCTCTATCTGGACTCCCTCTGTTGGTGAAGGGAGGTAATGAAGCTGATCTAAAAGTCAGAGACCGGCCACCTGAGGAAGAGGACTGTGATTCGACATCAGGAGTTTCTGATTGGATTTAAGGCAGCCGACTCCCTAGTTTCTTGCTGGTGTTTTTTCCTGACTGTGGCTTCTGGGTTTCAGTTTGGTTCCTGCCTTCTTAAAGCTAAGTTTTCTCTGCTATTGTTCATATGAGTTTTTGTCTGGTTTACTTAGTTTTTGTGTTCAGCCAGCCCTGGCTGGGACTGGGCTGAATCCCAATTTTGTCTCTGATCAGTTGATCTCTTTTGCTCTGTCTTCAGAATATACCTGAGTGCTGATATAGGGAATTGAAGTCTAGCGACTTCAGGGCTTTTTTCTATCAGACGTGTTGGACATTTTGGCAGGATTTTTTGCGTGATTGCAGACAGCAGCTTTTCTTTCCTGTCCTTTCTAGTTAGTGAGGGCCCCATCATTTGCTCAGCCTATCTTTCTATCTGTGTTTGTGTTTTCATCTTGTTTCACCGACAATACATGTTGGGGGTTGTCTATTGCTCTGGGGTCTGCTCTGGGGCAGTTTAGATTTTCCCTTTTTGTTTCTTTAGGCTTATTTAGTTCTCCGGCCGTGACGAGGCATCAAGGACCACCGTAGGCACGCTCCACGGCTACTGCTAGTTGTTGTGGATAGGATCAGGGGTCTGCAATCCGCTAGTTACCAACCTCTCCGGTTTTCTGGGCTTAGCTTGCTTTTTGTTTTTTTCTTCCTCAGTGACTCATTCATAACAATGGGGCTTATTATACTGTATGGAGCAATATACAGTACGAGGCTCATTATTCTATATAGAGCACTATGTGGTGTTCATAATACTGTATGGAGCAATATGAGGGGCTCATTATTCTATATTGAGCACTATGTGGTGCCCACAGTACTGTAAGGAGAAATATATGGGGCTCATTATTCTGTATGGAGCACTATGTCATGGCCATAATACTGTATGGATTACTATACTGTCCGATTTCAGAGCTATTGTAGAATTTACAATAGCTATCACTCATGTAATAAAAGAAGTGAAATTTTTGGCATAGTACTATACCTATATTTCTCTGATGTATCTGTACATCATGCATTATAGTATAGGTTTAACCCCTTTCTGACATCTGACGTACTATCTCGTCCACGGGACCTTATGACCAGGAACAGGATAGTACGTTATCGCGATCAGCGGCGCTCCGGGGGGGCGCCGCTGATCGCGGTCGGGTGTCAGCTGATTATCACAGCTGACACCCGGCACTATGTGTCAGGGGTGGTCATGGACCATCCCCGACATGTTAACCCCTGGCACATTGCCATCAAACATGATGGCAGTGTACCAGGGGTTTAGAGAAGCATCGGCAGGGAGGGGGCTCCCTCCGTGCTTCTCTGAGACCCCCAGCACAGCACGATGTGCTGCGCTGCGCTGTGGGCCTCCTTCCCTGCAGGTCCCCGGATCCAATATGGTGGCGGGGACCTTCAAGGGCCTGCAGGGAGGCGGCTTCCTCATTGCCTGCAGAGAGCAGGCATGAGGAATCCTCCTGCGCTGCCTGTCACATGGCTGATTTGTCACAGCGCTGTGTGATGTGTCAGATCAGCAATCTGACATATAGCAGTGATGTCCGCCCCGGCACAATGTAATAAAGTAAAAAAAGAAAAAAATAGTGTAAAAATAATTTATAAAAAATCTTTAAATAAATATAAAAAAAAATTCCCTAATAAATTCATTTTTTGGAAATAAAAAAAACAAACAATAAAAGTACACATATTTAGTATTGCCGCGTCCGTAATGACCCGCCCTATAAAACTGTACGATTAGTTAACCCCTTTAGCGAACCCCTTAAAAAATAAAAATAAGAAACAAAGCAAAAACAATGCTTTATTATCATACCGCCGAACAAAAAGTGCAATAACGCACGATCAAAAAGACGGATATAAATAACCATGGTACCGCTGAAAACGTCATCTTGTCCCGCAAAAATGAGCCGCCATACAGCATCATCAGTGAAAAAATAAAAAGTTATAGCTCGAAGAATAAAGCGATGCAAAAATAATTATTTTGTATATAAAATTGTTTTCATCGCATAAAAGCGCCAAAACATAGAAAAATACATAAATGAGGTATCGGTGTAATCATACTGACCCGAAGAATAAAACCACTTTTACCGGATGCGGAATGTTGTAAACTCACCCCCCAAAAGAAATTCATGAATTGATGGTTTTTGTTCATTCTGCGTCCCAAAAATCGAAATAAAAAGCGATCAAAAAATGTCACGTGACCGAAATTGGTACCAATGAAAACATCAACTCATCCTGCAAAAAATAAGACCTCACATGAGTCGGTGGGTCAAAATATGGAAAAAGTATAGCTCTCAAAATGTGGTGATGCAAAAACTATTTTTACAATAAAAAGCATCTATTAGCTTGTGACAGCTGCCAAACATAAAAACCCACCATAAATAGTAAATCAAACTCCCCTTTATTACCCCCTTAGTTAGGGAAAAATAATAAAATTAAAAAAAAATATTTTTTTCCATTTTCCCATTAGGGCTAGCTTTAGGGTTAGGGCTGAGATTAGGGTTAGGGGTGTGTTGGGGTTAGGGTTGGAGTTAGAATTGGGGAGTTTCAACAGTTTAGGCACATCAGAGGTTCTCCAAACGCGACATGACACCCGCAGACAATTCCATCAAAGTCTGCATTCCAAAATGTCACTACTTCCCTTCAGAGCCACGACATGTGCCCATACAGTAGTTTTCTCCCACATATGGGGTATCAGCGTGCTCAGTAAAAATTGGACAACAACTTTTGTTGTCCAATTTCTCCTTTTACCCTTGGGAAAATAAAAAAATTGGGGACTAAAAGATTTCCATTTTCCAATTAGGGCTAGGGTTAGGGCTAGAGTTAGGGATGAGATTAGGGTTAGGGGTGTGTTGGGGTTAGGGTTGGAGTTAGAATTGGGGGGTTTCCACTGTTTAGGCACATAAGGTGCTCTCCAAATGCAACATGGCGTCTGATCTCAATTCCAGCCAATTCTGCGTTGAAAAAGTCAAACGGTGCTCCTTCCCTTCCAAGCTCTGCTATGCGCCCAAACAGTGTTTTACCCACACATATGGGGTATCAGCCTACTCAGGACAAATTGCAAAACAACTTTTGGGGTCCAATTTCTCCTGTTAACCTTAGGAAAACAAAAAATGGGGGCAAAAATATCATTTTTGTGGAAAAAATATGATTTTTTATTTTCACACCCTGGCGTTATAAACTTCTGTGAAGCCCTTGGGGGTTCAAAGTGCTCACCACACATCTAGATAAGTTCCTTTGGGGGTCTAGTTTCCAAAATGGGGTCACTTGTGGGGGGTTTCAACAGTTTAGGCACATCAGAGGCTCTCCAAATGCAGCATGACACCCGCAGACCATTCCATCAAAACCTGCATTCCAAAACGTCACTACTTCCATTCCAAGCCCCAACGTGTGCCCATACAGTAGTTTTCTCCCACATATGGGGTATCAGTGTACTCAGGACCAATTGGACAACAACTTTTGGGTCCAATTTCTTCTGTTACCCTTGGCAAAATAAAAAATGGGGACTAAAAGATCATGTTTGTGATTTTGTGTTTTTTTATTTTCCCGGTGTTATAAACTTCTGATTAGCCCTTAGGGGTTAAAAGTTCTCACTACATATCTAGAAAGGTTCCTTGGGGGTCTAGTTTCCAAAATGGGGTCATTTGTGGGGTGTTTCCACTGTTTAGGTACATCTTGGGTCTCTCCAAACGTGACATGGCGTCCGATCTGAATTCCAGCCAATTTTGCACTGAAAAAGTCAAATGGTGCTCCTTCCCTTCTGAGCTCTGCTATGCGCCGAAACAGTGGTTCTCTCCCACATATCAGGTATCACCGTACTCAGTACCAATTGCACAATACCTTTTGCAGTCCAATTTCTCCTGTTACCCTTGGTAAAATAAAAAAAAATGGACCTGAATTAATTTTTTTGTGAAAAAAAGTTAAATGTTCATTTTTTTAAGCATTCAAAAAATTCCTGTGAAGCACCTGAAGGGTTAATAAACTTCTTGAATGTGGTTTTGAGCACCTTGAGGGGTGCAGTTTTTAGAATGGTATCACTTTGGGGTATTTTCTATCATATAGACCCCTCAAAGTGACTTCAAATGTGATGCCCTCCTTAAAAATAAAATGGTGTTGCAGAAATGAGAAATCGCTGGTCAATTTTTAACCCTTATAACTTCCTAACAAAAAAAAATTTTGGTTCCAAAATTGTGCTGATATAAAGGAAACATATGGGAAATGTTATTTATAAAGTTTTTTGTGTGCCATATCTCTGTGATTTTAGGCCATAAAAATTCAAAGTTGGAAAATTGCCAAATTTTCAAAATTTTTGCCAAATTTCCGTTTTGTTCACAAATAAACGCAAGTTATATCAACGAAATTTTACCACTAACATGAAGTACAATATGTCACGAGAAAACAATGTCAGAATCACTGGGATCCCTGGAAGCGTACCAGAGTTATTACCTCATAAAGGGACAGTGGCAGAATTGTATAAATTGGCCCGATCATGAACGTGCAAACCACCTTTGGGGGTAAAAGGGTTAAGAGTAGTGTTGAGCATTCCGATACCGCAAGTATCGGGTATCGGCCGATATTAGCTGTATCGGAATTCCGATACTGACTTGCGATACTTTTTTCATATCGGATAACGGAATCGGAAGTTCCCATAATGCTATGAGCCTGCTCGCTTTGATTCAGCCAATGGGAATCCTCAGAAGTGTGGGCACATCCTGTTAGGCATGTAGGCATGTTAACTATTGGCATGGCTGTGATTGGCTGCTGAAATGATGTGATGATGCACTATAAAAGCCACTGCTGCCGCCATTTCTGGTCACTCTGCTGTGAATTCAGTTAGGGACAGGCTGCTGTTGAAGACTGTGAGGGACAGTTAGAAATAGTGATTCTACAAAACATATTGTGCTTTAACCAGGCTACATAAACCACCACTGTAGCTTTCTTTTCCCTAGCAGCAGTGTTCACAGCTGTCTGCAAGGGCTGTGTGAGTGCAGCTCACGCTGTGGAGTGGGTCCTGTAGCCACATCTGGTTTAGGCCGCCCAGCGTGCCTCACTGCTGCCTCATACATATTTTTCTTCTTGAGCTGCTTATTTTTCAAAAATTCTATCTAGTGTGCTTCCATCCGTATCCATATACGTTGGTTGCAAACACTAGTAGTAGACAGCGGAGCCTTTCTGCAGCCTTTCAGTGCTAGTGCCCACTTAGCTGCACTGTTCACGGCTGTCTGAGAGGTCTCTGACTGTGTGTGAGTGCAGCTCACGCTGAGTAGTGTGTCCTGCAGCTACGTCTGGTTGTAGGCTGCTCAGCGTGCTTCACTGCCTCACACATATTTTTCTTTAATTGCAGCTCATTTTTTCTTCTCCTATTAGTGTGCATCCATCCGTATCCATCTACATTGGTTGGTTGCAAATACTATATAGGAGTAGATAGAGGAGCCTTTTTTCTGGCTTGTGCCCTTCATCTGCAGCCAGATTAGTATTACCCAATTTTTTTTGGAGCCTCATCTTTTGCATTGTAGGTTTCCTGCCTGCATTGTAATAGCTCCAAAAAGTTGGTGATACTATCACTTTCAAATCTTTGGTCACATCCTTTTAGTTTTTTTTTATAAAAAAAACCAATAAAGTTCACCAAACACTACATTTGAAAGTTGTGTAGGCCACATTAGCTCCTATTAAAGTGTAGTCCACACACACTTCATAAAATTAGTGTTTCTTCTACCTGTAACCAGCTGTTCAGGAATAAGCACACTAAGCCCCCCCTTTGTACTTTTCTGCCTATCTTTATCAGTCTAGCAAGATGAAGAAGGCAGGGAGTAAGGCACGTGGGCGTGGGCGTGGAGTTTCAGCAGGGAGAGGACGTGGGGATTCTGCAGGGAGAGGACGTGGGGATTCTGCAGGGAGAGGAAGTGGGGATTCTGTGCCTGCTGCAGGCACCAGTGAGTCAGCATCCCCCAGTTTTAGCAGGCAACAGTCCTTTATGCGCAGCTTTGTAGGACCTCGCCGTACCCCACTGCTGCGGGAGGAACAAATTGAGGCCATTGTCGGATGGATGGCAGCTAACGCATCGACTTCAATGACTTCCACATCCTCTCAGGGCCAGAGCACCGAAGAGCAACCATCTGTCTCTTCACCACATGCCAAAGTGCCCAGGCAGTCAGAGAGCCCTGGACAGGAGCCATCACAGTCTCTACTTCTGTTCACTGAATCTGTTGGCTTGGAAAGAGGGGGCCAGCCAAGCAGCATTCCAGAATGTGAAGAAGAGGGAGTATGCAGTGATGCGCAACTTCTTTGTCCCTCTGAATCTGAAGAGGCGGGTGGGCCAGTGCCTATGGTCAGCACACCACAGTACGCATCAGATGATGACGAGACACAGGTGCCACTTTCTGGTGCGTACGGTGCTGGCGAGACAACCCAGGAGAAGCAGGTGTTTGAAGAGGGGAGCGTAGATGATGAGGTCCTTGACCCATCATGGCGTGAGGAACAGGAAGGTGGTGGGAGCGGCTCTGAGGAAGAGATTCCCCGAACGGCCAAAACAGGAGGGAGAGGGAGGGGGCAGACTTGGTTGACTGTAGCCTCCACTTCAGCACCCGTTAGGAGCATTCCTCTTTCAAAAGCCAAAACGGGCGCTCCCAAGACTTGCAGTGCGTGGTCTGTTATGAATGAGTCACCGTAGGAGGCAAAAACAGAATTGCTAGCTAAGTCCAGAAAACCAGAGAAGTTGGCAGCTATCGGATTGCAGACCACTGAACCTAACAACAACAACCAGCAGTAGCCGTGGGGGGTTCCTACGGTGCCCTAGACCCCTCGATCACAGCCGGAGAACTACATAGCCTAAAGACAGAAAGTGAAATCTAAACTGTCCCAGAGCAGACCCCAAAGCAATAGGCAGCCCCCATCATATAATGACGGTGAAGCAAGATGAAAAAACACTCATACAGATAGAAAGATAGGCTGAGCAAATGATGGGGCCCAAGCTAACTAAATAGGACAGGATAGAAAAGCTGCTGTCTGCAATCCGCCAAAACCCTCTCAAAGCAAGAGCCAACAGACTGATAGGGAAAAAAGCCCTGAAGACGCTAGGCTTCAAAAGACTATATCAGTACTCAGGTATTTTCTGAAGACAGAGCAAAAAGGAATTCAGCTCACCCAGCAGGGAAAGGAAGAAATACAGAAAAACAAGGCAAAACAAAACCTAAGCACAAATGCAAAAAGCAGAGAAGAAAACTTAGCTTTTGAGGAGCAGGAATCAGACTGGTCTCCAAGAATCCCTCAGAGAAATCACCCGCAAGGCAGAAGGGCGTGGGCTGCCTTATATCCAGTCAGCAATTCCAGTCACCCAGTCATCATCATTCTGCTCAGATGCTTTGTAATCAGCCTCACTACCTTCCTTCACCAGAAGAGGGGGTTCATCAGACCTCAATGGTGAAGGGGAAAATGAACTCACAACAGTGGTCCTTTTTTGACACAGTTGCAGATGACATTTGCTTTGTCAAATACAAGCTGTGTCATCAGAGAGTCAAAAGAGGGAAAAATGTCAGCAACCTCAATACCACTAATATGTGGAAACATGTGCGGACCAAGCATGAGGTGGAGTTACACAGACACACTGAAGACGTAGGCCAACGTACAGCACCACCTACCACCTCTTCAGCTCGTGTTGGGGCCTCTTCCTCCAGCTCACACACAGCTGGTTCGGCTTCCACACAGGATCGCCAAGGAAGAACCTCTGGCACTGTTGTCCGGAGACCCTGTGACATTCCACCCACAGCACCACGTTTCCAGTCATCCTCACACTCCCAGGCCACTCGACAGCCATCGGTAGCACAGGCATGGTATAAAAGGCGGCCATACTCGGCAAACCATCCCCGAGCGCAGGCTCTGAATGCTGGCATTGCCAAACTACTGGCACTTGAAATGCTCTCATTCAGGCTGGTGGAGACTGACACTTTCCGGGACTTCATGGCATTGGCAGTCCCACAATACACCATGCTCAGCCACTTTTATTTCAGCAGGCGAGCCGTCCCTGCCCTGCAGAAACATGTGGAGGGAAAAATAAAACATGCGCTACTAAACGCCGTTAGTAGCAATGTCCACCTGACCACTGATGCGTGGACCAGTAACCATGGACAGGGACGATACCTTTCCCTCACTGTCCATTGGGTCAATGTTGTGGAGCCGGGTACAGATCTGGAGAGTGGCGCTGAACGTGTTCTGCCAACTCCACGGATTGCAGGAATCCAGTCTGTACACATAGACTCCTCCTCCTACTCAAGTACCTCAGAAACAGCGCAGCAGGAGCCTGTTATGACCGATATGAGCACAGCCGTGGCCAAACGTCAACAGGCCATACTCAAATTAATTTCTTTGGGGAATAGAAGCCACACAGCACAGGAGCTCTGGAATGCCATCAAGCAGGAGAGCGACGTGTGGTTTGTGCCAGCGAATCTCCAGCCGGGCTTGGTAGTGTGTGACAATGGCCGAAATCTGGTGGCAGCTCTTGGCCTAGGCAACCTCACTCACATCCCATGTCTGGCACATGTGCTGAACTTGGTCGTGCAGAGCTTTCTGAGGGACTATCCGGATCTTGATGCACTGCTGCACAAGGTCCGCATAGAGTGCGCTCACTTGCGGCGTTCCAGCACGGCAAGATCGCGCCTTGCTGCTCTGCAGCGCCGATTCCGCCTTCCGGAACATCGCATCATATGTGACCTACCCACCAGGTGGAATTCAATGTTACATAGGTTGGAGCGGTTGTGTGAGCAGCAGGCAGCAGTCATGGAGTACCAGCTGCATCAGGCGCAAACAAGTCGCACTGCGCCGGTCACACTTCAGCACCACTGAGTGGGCCTCTATGAAGGACATCTGCCTCGATTTACGTGCCTTCGATGATTCCACGCGGATGGCGAGTGCAGATGATGCACTAGTCAGCATGACTGTCCCCCTTATCTGCCTGCTTCAAAAAACACTGCAAGCACTAAGGGAGGAGGTTTTGGAAGAGGTGGAGGATGAGGAGTCCCAAATGCCATCTGCTTCTGGACAGTCTGCGCAACGTGGTTCCTCACAAAGGCCTAGGCAGGGGACACTTTGTGAGGAGGATGAGGAGGAGTCGATGGAGGAGGAAGACATCTCTCCAGAGGAGAGAGGTACACAAAGCTCTAGTCAGTATGTACAGCGAGGGTGGGGTGATGCAGAGCAGGCAAAGATCACGCCTCAAGCAGGGGACAGCGGTTCTTTGGCAGTTGGGAGTCTGCAGCACATGGTTAATTTCATGCTGCAGTGCCTGAGAAACGACCGACGCATCGCCCACATTCTCTACATGGCTGATTATTGGGTGTACACCCTCCTAGATCCTCGCTACCGGGACAACTTACAAAGCCTCATACCAACGTTGAACCGGGAGCGTAAACTGCGGGAGTACCAAGACACACTGATGCAGTCCATCATGTTTTACATTCCACCCGACAGCAGTGGTGCTAGTGCTTTACAAAGCAGCTCTGTGTGTCGAGGCAGTGGAGGAAACACGGCACAAAGAGGGAGCAGAGGCAGCGCCTCAGCACAAGGCAAGACCACCATGGCCCAAATGTGGCAAAGTTTTGTGTGTCCGCCACAATTGTCTACACAATCACAGACGGCTCCAGTCAGCAGGAGGCAACGTTTCTGTCAGATGGTGACAGATTACATGTCTTGCCCTGTCAGTGTACTCCCAGATGGCTCTTCCCCCTTCAAGTTTTGGGTCTCTAAGCTGGATACATGGCCAGAGCTTAGCCAGTATGCATTGGAGGTGCTGGCTTGCCCTGCTGCCAGTGTATTATCGGAACGCGTCTTTAGTGCCGTAGGTGGTGTACTAACAGACTGTCGTGTTATGAGCTCAATTTCTCCTTCACCTTTGATGTCCGATGAACTCCCTCTGCTGGTGAAAGGAGGTAGTGAAATTGATTTGGATGGGAAAAACCTGTCATCTGAACAGGTGGAGTGTGATTGGACATCCGGAATCTCTGAGTGGATATAAGGCCGCCGACGCCCTGCTGGGTTGCTGGTGATCCTCTCTGCTCTGAGCTCTGGCCTCCAGTTTAGTCCTGTTTACTAAAGCTAAATTTGTGCTCTGCTATCGTTCCATGAGATTTCGTCTGGTTTACTTAGTTTTTGTGTTCAGCCAGCCCTGGTTGGGACTGGCTGATCTCCATTTTTTGTTTCTGATCAGTTGATCTCTTTGCTCTGTTTTCAGAATATACCTGAATGTTGATATAGTGATTTTGAAGTCTAGTGACTTCAGGGCCTTTTCTATCAGATGTGTTGGACATTATTTTTGGCAGGGTTTTTGCGTGATTGCAGACAGTTGCCTTTCTTTCCTGTCCTATCTAGTTAGTGAGGGCCCCATCATTTGCTCAGCCTGTCTTTCTGTCTGTGTTTGTGTTTTCATCTGTTTTCACCGTCAATACATGTTGGGGGCTGTCTATTGCTTTGGGGTCTGCTCTGGGGCAGTTTAGATTCCCCTTTCTTTCTTTAGGTTTATTTAGTTCTCCGGCTGTGAACGAGGTGTCTAGGACCACAATAGGAACACCCCACGGCTACTGTTAGTTGTTGTGAATAGGATCAGGGGTCTGCAATCCGCTAGCTACCAACCTCTCCGGTTTTCTGGACTTAGCTTGTATTTTTGTTTTTTCCTCCTCCGGTGACTCATTCATAACAGAATCACCAGCCATACCGCAGATTCTAGGGTACTCAATAGCAGGAAAGAATTGAAAAAAAAAAAAAAGTGTCAGAATTTTTTTTTTCAATGTATATTTTTTCCTCTTTTTCTCTGGGGCCGTAGGAGGAATTTTTTCTTAATGGAGATTAAGCAATTGTCTGATCGTGTGGAGCAGCTGGCTGCTGAAGTGCGGGGAATTTCCACGTATCTTGCTCATTCACATGCTGCTGAACCAAAGATTCCTACTCCTGATGTGTTTTTTGAGGATCGGTCTAAATTTTTGAATTTTAAGAATAATTGTAAATTATTTCTTGCCTTGAAGCCTAACTCATCGGGGAGCTCTGCGCAGCAGGTTAAAATTGTCATCTCTTTGCTGTGCGGCGATCCCCTGGATTGGGCGTTTTCTTTGACACCTGATGATCCTATTCTAACTAATGTGGATGCATTTTTTCAAGCCTTGGGGTTGTTGTATGATGAACCTAATGGTATTGATCAAGCTGAGAAAGCCCTGTTGGCATTGAGCCAGGGTCAGGATTCTGCAGAGTTATACTGTCAAAAATTCCGAAAGTGGGCGGTCCTTACCACCTGGAATGATGGTGCCTTGACAGCTCTCTTTCGGAAGGGTTTGTCAGAAACCGTAAAAGATACTATGGTGGGATTTCCTGTTCCCTCTGGTCTTGACGATTCTATGTCATTAGTAGAGTTGAGCGAAACGGGTCGAAAAAATTCAAAAGTCGCCGACTTTTGGCAAAGTCGGGTTTCATGAAACGAAACCCGACCCTAGGATGAGGTCGGCCACGAGGTCGGCGACTTACGCGCCAAAGTCGCGTTTCAAAAGTTTGTTTTGCGCTCTTTTTCAGCCAATCAGGATCCACGGACACTGTGGGCAACGTGATGACCTAGGCACGGGTCACCACCATCTTTCAGAAGGGCATGCAAGTGATTGGCTTGCTTTGGTGGGCGTCACAGGGGGTATAAAAGGGCGTGCACGCCGACCGCCATCTTACTTCTGCCGATCTTAGTATAGGGAGAGGTTGCTGCTGATTCTGTAGGGAGAGCGTTAGGCAGGGAAGAAGACAAAAGAACTGCTTCTGCTGCTAGCGATTTGGCCTGCACAACACACAAGTCACTGTGTGTGCAGTGCAAGGGGAGGCTATATTGTGGTGTATCAGTGGTGTTGGTTGTTGGGCTGCCTTCTAAGGCTTCCTGACACGCTGGCATTGCTGTTTACCCACTGCTCCGCAAACTGCTTTTTTAAAAGCAATCCAATCTCCCTTATCCTCTAGTCACTTTTGTCACAGCTGTGCCATCGAGTGTGTCACATAGCGCTCAGATATCAGTGGGCCTCACACAATCCACAAGTGTCCAGTGTCCAAAAGTGTACGCAGAGATTCAAAATCTCCATTATCCTCTCGTCACTTTGGTCACAGGCAGCTGTGCCATCAAGCGTGTCACATAGCGCTCAGATATCAGTGGGCCTCACACAATCTACAAGTGTCCAGTGTCCAAAAGTGTACGCAGAGATTCAAAATCTCCATTATCCTCTCGTCACTTTGGTCACAGGCAGCTGTGCCATCGAGCGTGTCACATAGCGCTCAGATATCAGTGGGCCTCACACAATCTACAAGTGTCCAGTGTCCAAAAGTGTACGCAGAGATTCAAAATCTCCATTATCCTCTCGTCACTTTGGTCACAGGCAGCTGTGCCATCGAGCGTGTCACATAGCGCTCAGATATCAGTGGGCCTCACACAATCTACAAGTGTCCAGTGTCCAAAAGTGTACGCAGAGAATCAAAATCTCCATTATCCTCTCGTCACTTTGGTCACAGGCAGCTGTGCCATCGAGCGTGTCACATAGCGCTCAGATATCAGTGGGCCTCACACAATCCACAAGTGTCCAGTGTCCAAAAGTGTACGCAGAGATTCAAAATCTCCATTATCCTCTCGTCACTTTGGTCACAGGCAGCTGTGCCATCGAGCGTGTCACATAGCGCTCAGATATCAGTGGGCCTCACACAATCCACAAGTGTCCAGTGTCCAAAAGTGTATGCAGAGATTCAAAATCTCCATTATCCTCTCGTCACTTTGGTCACAGGCAGCTGTGCCATCGAGCGTGTCACATAGCGCTCAGATATCGGTGGGCCTCACACAATCTACAAGTGTCCAGTGTCCAAAAGTGTACGCAGAGATTCAAAATCTCCATTATCCTCTCGTCACTTTGGTCACAGGCAGCTGTGCCATCGAGCGTGTCACATAGCGCTCAGATATCAGTGGGCCTCACACAATCTACAAGTGTCCAGTGTCCAAAAGTGTACGCAGAGATTCAAAATCTCCATTATCCTCTCGTCACTTTGGTCACAGGCAGCTGTGCCATCGAGCGTGTCACATAGCGCTCAGATATCAGTGGGCCTCACACAGTCTACAAGTGTCCAGTGTCCAAAAGTGTACGCAGAGATTCAAAATCTCCATTATCCTCTCGTCACTTTGGTCACAGGCAGCTGTGCCATCGAGCGTGTCACATAGCGCTCAGATATCAGTGGGCCTCACACAATCCACAAGTGTCCAGTATCCAAAAGTGTACGCAGAGATTCAAAATCTCCATTATCCTCTCGTCACTTTGGTCACAGGCAGCTGTGCCATCGAGCGTGTCACATAGCGCTCAGATATCAGTGGGCCTCACACAATCTACAAGTGTCCAGTGTCCAAAAGTGTACGCAGAGATTCAAAATCTCCATTATCCTCTCGTCACTTTGGTCACAGGCAGCTGTGCCATCGAGCGTGTCACATAGCGCTCAGATATCAGTGGGCCTCACACAATCTACAAGTGTCCAGTGTCCAAAAGTGTACGCAGAGATTCAAAATCTCCATTATCCTCTCGTCACTTTGGTCACAGGCAGCTGTGCCATCGAGCGTGTCACATAGCGCTCAGATATCAGTGGGCCTCACACAATCCACAAGTGTCCAGTGTCCAAAAGTGTACGCAGAGATTCAAAATCTCCATTATCCTCTCGTCACTTTGGTCACAGGCAGCTGTGCCATCGAGCGTGTCACATAGCGCTCAGATATCAGTGGGCCTCACACAATCTACAAGTGTCCAGTGTCCAAAAGTGTACGCAGAGATTCAAAATCTCCATTATCCTCTCGTCACTTTGGTCACAGGCAGCTGTGCCATCGAGCGTGTCACATAGCGCTCAGATATCAGTGGGCCTCACACAATCTACAAGTGTCCAGTGTCCAAAAGTGTACGCAGAGATTCAAAATCTCCATTATCCTCTCGTCACTTTGGTCACAGGCAGCTGTGCCATCGAGCGTGTCACATAGCGCTCAGATATCAGTGGGCCTCACACAATCCAAAAGTGTCCACTGTCCACAAGTGTGTGCAGAAATTCTAAATCTCCCCTGTCCTATAGACACCTTGTACCTTGTTTTACATTACTATATAGTTTGTTGGATTTTGTCTACATTTCCACCAAAAATGAGGAAGGCTGGTGGAAGAGGCCGTGGAATTGGGCGGGGGTTGGCAGCTGGTAATGATGGTGTTGGTGGTGGATCTGATGGTAGTGGCAAGAGCAAAATAGGACCGAATGCAGGAGGTGCTGACCCTGCGTCATCGTCTGGCTACATAAGGCCTCGAACGCTTAGTTTTCTAGGAGTTGGCAAACCGCTTTTAAAGGCAGAGCATCAGGAAAAAGTTTTGTCTTACATTGCTGACTCAGCCTCCAGCTCTATCGCCTCCTCTTCTTCAGTTGTAAAAAGTAAAAGCACTGAGTCGTCATTGGAGGCTCATGTTCAGGAACCACACCTTTCCTTGTGTCCTTCACCCCAACCAAGATTGAAGGATGACGCAGGCCATACTACTGATTACTCCATGGAGCTGTTTTCACATACCATGCCTGGATTATCAAGTCAAATGGTGAATTACCCAGGCCAAGATGAATCTGACATGGAGTGCACTGATGCACAGCCGCTGATGGATGATTCTGCTGGTACATTCACTCAGAGCACTACATTGTCCTCGCAGTGTACAGAGCCAGATTTTGACCCTGATGAGACTCAGGTGCCCCTTCCCGCACACTATACCACCATACACGGTGACACAGAGAAAGGTGCACATGACATAGAAGAGGAGGTGATGGATGACCCAGTTGTTGACCCAGATTGGCATCCATTGGGGGAAGAGGGTGCTGCTTCCAATAGGTCAGATGAGGAGCATCCACAGCAGACATCGACATCGCAACAGCTGTTATCTGGCAGGCCCGGAGCACTCCAAAGACAGGTTCCAAACATCAAAAGAGTTGCTGGACAGCTTGTCCAGAGGATCAAAAGATCACAGCGTGCTAGGCCGCAAAATGTCTGCCAAAGTAGGAAGAGTGCAGTGTGGCACTTTTTTGAACAAAATCCTCATGATCAGGCCAAGGTTATCTGTAAGAAGTGCGCAAAGACCTTTAGCCGAGGGAAAAATCTGAAAAA
Organism: Dendrobates tinctorius; assembly: GCF_039654945.1. Classification (NCBI taxonomy): domain Eukaryota; kingdom Metazoa; phylum Chordata; class Amphibia; order Anura; family Dendrobatidae; genus Dendrobates; species Dendrobates tinctorius. The sequence goes on along the minus strand of NW_027361797.1, from coordinate 13,476,317 downwards.
TTTGAATACCAGTTGCATGCTTAGACATTTAACCAGCATGCACTTGCAAGCGTGGACACAACACCAAACCTCAAGTGCCACATGTGCAACTGATCACAACGAAGGTAGTCAGCAACGCTACATTGTTTCCCCCACTGTAAGCCCACCGGTTAGCACAGCAGCAAATGTTGAGGTGTCGTTGCAAGGCCACAGCAGTCAGGGAATCCCACTGTTATATCAACGAAAGACTGATTCTAGGCCATCAGAAAGAACACCAACTCCATCACCATCATCAACCCTCTCTCAGTCCGCCCTGTCCACCGCTACTTCCACCATATGCAGCTCTCAAGTCCAGCTCACCCTCCCAGACACTATGAGTAGGTCAAGAAAGTACTCAGTCTCTCATCCGCGTACACTGGGTTTGAACGCCCACATTGCCAAACTAATCTCGTTTGAGATGATGCCCTTTCGGTTGGTGGAAAGCACAGCTTTCCGCGAACTCATGGCCTATGCAGTACCACGCTATGACCCACCCAGTCGCCACTTCTTATCTCGCAAAGCCATCCCAGCCCTCCACCATCATGTGAAAGACCGCATTGTCCATGCACTCAAGCAGTCAGTGAGCGGAAAGGTGCACCTCACAACTGATGCATGGTCCAGTCGGCATTGCCAGGGCCGTTACGTGTCCATCACTGCGCACTGGGTTAATGTGGTGGATGCAGGGTCCACAGGGGACAGCGGTGGTGGGACAGTGCTGCCTAGCCCACGGTATAGGAAACAGTTGGCTGTAGGCGTTCGACCCTCCTCCTCCTCCTCCTCCTCCTCCTCCTCCAGAAGCGAAAGCTCGTCCACAGAGCGCAGTCGTACGAGCACTCCATCTGCAGCTGCCACTGTTGCACATGATGTGTCCCCCTATCGAGCAGCTAGTGGAAAGCGTCAGCAGGCTGTGTTGCAGATGATGTGTTTGGGCGACAGACACACCGCCGAGGTGCTGGCCGAGTACTTGAAGCGACAAACTGAGTCATGGCTGTGCAGTGTACATCTTGAGGCAGGCAAGGTAGTTAGTGATAACGGCCGTAATTTTGTGGCAGCCATAGCCCTTTCAAAACTCAGCCACATACCTTGCTTGGCTCACACATTGAACCTGGTGGTGCAGTGCTTCCTCAAAAATTATCCGGAGTTAACAGCCCTGCTCCAGAAGGTGCGAAGACTGTGCGCGCACATCCGCCGGTCGCCTGTACACTCCGTTCGTATGCAGAAGCTGCAGCGATTGCTCCACCTTCCCAACCACCGCCTCATTATCGACATTGCAACAAGGTGGAACTCCACCCTGCACATGGTGGAGCGGCTGTGCGAGCAGAGGCAGGCCATAATGCATTTGTGGGAGGATACACGGCCAGGCACTTTGAGAGCAGACATGGAGTTGACAGGCGTGCAGTGGTCGAAGCTGAAAGACCTTTGTAAAGTCCTTCAGTGTTTTGAGGAATGCACACGGCTGGTAAGCGCAGACGACGCCATCCTAAGCATGAGCATCCCACTTATGCGTCTGCTCATGCAAACTTTGACGCACCTTAAGGAGCAGGCGTCTGCAGCCAATGTTGATGAGGAGGAAGAGGAGGAGGGAATCCTTGATGACATTCAGCCATTGTCTGCTCAGGGACCTCTCCTGGACGAAGTGGAGGAAGAAGAGGAGGAGGAGGATGATGGGGATGATTACTTAGGGGAGGAGGATGCATCTCGTGGGGCAAGTGAAAATGTTGGCATGGCAAGGTCTGGTACAGGGTTTGTGCGTGACTGGAGGGATGTGGATTTGCCAGAAAGTGCTCCTCCAACCAGCACTCGCAGTGCATCATTGACACCGGGAACATTGGCCCACATGTCAGATTATGCCTTGCGGATCCTAAAAAGGGACCCCCGCATTGCCAAAATGATGAACGATGACGACTACTGGTTGGCCAGCATCCTGGATCCACGCTATAAAGGCAAATTACAAAACATCATGCCACAGGAGAACCTTGACCTAATATTGGCTAATAAACAAGCAACTCTGGTAAATCGGTTGCTTGAGGCATTCCCAGCACACAGCAGCGGTGATGGTTCTCACACGAGCCGTACGGGCCGGGGGCAGCTTGGCAGAGGTGTTCGTGGTGCACACAGCAGAAGTGGCGTTGGAGACAGGGGTTTCATGACAATGTTGTGGACTGATTTTTCAAATACCGCTCACACAACTGGTAATACTGCATCGATGGAAAGTGACAGGAGACAGCAGTTGTCAACTATGGTTACAAACTACTTTTCCTCCCATATCGATGTTCTCCCACACAGGTCATTCCCCTTTGACTATTGGGCCGCTAAACTGGACACCTGGCCTGAATTGGCCCAATATGCCTTACAGGAGCTCGCTTGCCCAGCTGCAAGTGTGCTATCGGAAAGAGTCTTCAGTACAGCTGGATCAATCCTTACAGAAAAAAGGACCCGTCTGTCAACCCAAAATGTGGATGATCTAACCTTCATTAAAATGAACCACGCATGGGTTTCCAAGGATTTTGTCCCACCTTCCCCTGATGACACATAGGGTGACAGAAAAATGGCTTGCTTTGGTCCACCTCTTCCTGGGACTTGACCTATTTCGCCTTTTGCATCAGCTGAATGTCCAACATCAACATATGCCACTTTCTAAAACTCCCTAACTGTGCTGCCTCCCCCCCCATGGCCGGGGTCACCACCTAGCGCACGACACCGTGCGAGTGCCGTTGCCCTGGACAGGTGTGTAGGCCGACTCTTGGGCGCGGGCACTGGCACAGGGTCCCTCATAGTGCAATCAAGTGTCTCTGACGGTGGTGGTGCACACCCGCCGTCAGACACACCGCTGTACTATGAGGGGCCCAGTGCCAGTACCGACGCCCACGAGTGGGCCCCCCTTGCTTGGGCAGGGCCCCAGCATTTGCAATCTTTACCTCTCCCTGCTCCTCCGCTGTGTAATCTGGGCCGTCAAATCCATACTGTGCCTGACACCGTCTGAGCCTGCCTCCTGAGACATATATTTTGAATGTGTACGCTATCCATACATGTTATCCGGGGATACGGTACCCTTTCTAACCTTTGTGCAATCACGTGCAATCCATACTGGGCCTAACACCGTCTGAGCCTGCCTCATGCTGTATAGACATATATTTTGAATGTGTACGCTATCCATACATGTTATCCAGGGATACGGTACCCTTTCTAACCTTTGTGCAATGACGAGCAATCCATACTGGGCCTAACACCGTCTGAGCCTGCCTCATGCTGGATAGACATATATTTTGAATGTGTACGCTATCCATACATGTTATCCGGGGATACGGTACCCTTTCTAACCTTTGTGCAATGACGTGCAATCCATACTGGGCCTAACACCTTCTGAGCCTGCCTCATGCTGTATAGACATATATTTTGAATGTGTACGCTATCCATACATGTTATCCGGGGATACGGTACCCTTTCTAACCTTTGTGCAATGACGTGCAATCCATACTGGGCCTAACACCGTCTGAGCCTGCCTCATGCTGTATAGACATATATTTTGAATGTGTACGCTATCCATACATGTTATCCGGGGATACGGTACCCTTTCTAACCTTTGTGCAATGACGTGCAATCCATACTGGGCCTAACACCGTCTGAGCCTGCCTCATGCTGTATAGACATATATTTTGAATGTGTACGCTATCCATACATGTTATCCGGGGATACGGTACCCTTTCTAACCTTTGTGCAATGACGTGCAATCCATACTGGGCCTAACACCGTCTGAGCCTGCCTCATGCTGTATAGACATATATTTTGAATGTGTACGCTATCCATACATGTTATCCGGGGATACGGTACCCTTTCTAACCTTTGTGCAATGACGTGCAATCCATACTGGGCCTAACACCGTCTGAGCCTGCCTCATGCTGTATAGACATATATTTTGAATGTGTACGCTATCCATACACGTTATCTGGGGATACGGTACCCTTTCTAACCTTTGTGCAATGACGTGCAATCCATACTGGGCCTAACACCGTCTGAGCCTGCCTCATGCTGTATAGACATATATTTTGAATGTGTACGCTATCCATACATGTTATCCGGGGATACAGTACCCTTTCTAACCTTTGTGCAATGACGTGCAATCCATACTGGGCCTAACACCGTCTGAGCCTGCCTCATGCTGTATAGACATATATTTTGAATGTGTACGCTATCCATACATGTTATCCGGGGATACGGTACCCTTTCTAACCTTTGTGCAATGACGTGCAATCCATACTGGGCCTAACACCGTCTGAGCCTGCCTCATGCTGTATAGACATATATTTTGAATGTGTACGCTATCCATACATGTTATCCGGGGATACGGTACCCTTTCTAACCTTTGTGCAATGACGTGCAATCCATACTGGGCCTAACACCGTCTGAGCCTGCCTCATGCTGTATAGACATATATTTTGAATGTGTACGCTATCCATACATGTTATCCAGGGATACGGTACCCTTTCTAACCTTTGTGCAATGACGTGCAATCCATACTGGGCCTAACACCGTCTGAGCCTGCCTCATGCTGTATAGACATATATTTTGAATGTGTACGCTATCCATACATGTTATCCGGGGATACGGTACCCTTTCTAACCTTTGTGCAATGACGTGCAATCCATACTGGGCCTAACACCGTCTGAGCCTGCCTCATGCTGTATAGACATATATTTTGAATGTGTACGCTATCCATACATGTTATCCGGGGATACGGTACCCTTTCTAACCTTTGTGCAATGACGTGCAATCCATACTGGGCCTAACACCGTCTGAGCCTGCCTCATGCTGTATAGACATATATTTTGAATGTGTACGCTATCCATACATGTTATCCGGGGATACGGTACCCTTTCTAACCTTTGTGCAATGACGTGCAATCCATGCTGGGCCTAACACCGTCTGAGCCTGCCTCATGCTGTATAGACATATATTTTGAATGTGTACGCTATCCATACATGTTATCCGGGGATACGGTACCCTTTCTAACCTTTGTGCAATGACGTGCAATCCATACTGGGCCTAACACCATCTGAGCCTGCCTCATGCTGTATAGACATATATTTTGAATGTGTACGCTATCCATACATGTTATCCGGGGATACGGTACCCTTTCTAACCTTTGTGCAATGACGTGCAATCCATACTGGGCCTAACACCGTCTGAGCCAGCCTCATGCTGTATAGACATATATTTTGAATGTGTACGCTATCCATACATGTTATCCGGGGATACGGTACCCTTTCTAACCTTTGTGCAATGACGTGCAATCCATACTGGGCCTAACACCGTCTGAGCCTGCCTCATGCTGTATAGACATATATTTTGAATATGTACGCTATCCATACATGTTATCCAGGGATACGGTACCCTTTCTAACCTTTGTGCAATCACGTGCAATCCATACTGGGCGTGAGAATGGCTGGCGAGCTGTTAAACAAGCTACAGCACCTGTCCAGACAAGTACAGGGATTCCCTAGCGAGGAGACTTATTTGATTGTTTTCAATGTTGGGACAGCAATTTTTGGGGAGCACTATACTCTGGAGAATGATAGATGGGGCCCACCATACACTGGAACATTCCAAAGGTGGACATCAGACACTGGAGCAGCATTTACAGGGCCCATTATACACTAGAGCATTAGAAATGGGGCCCATTATGTTTGGAGCATTATTTGGGCCCATAAGACAGTGGAGCTTCATCCATGGGGACCAACATATACTGTAGCATTATGTGGAGCTCATCATATACTGTTTCAAACATTATATGGGACCAATGATTCTGTATGGAGAAATAGATGGGCCTCGTCATGAGATGTAAAAAGTGAGGTATTTTTCATTGTACTATACCGCTATTTATCTGCCGTATCGGAGCATGATGAGTTGTGGTATGTGTTAAAGGGGCGCTCTTTCGCCCAGGGCACTTGAAAACCTGCAGCCAGCCCTCCCCCCCCACAACTTTAGCCAAATAACACCCATTTTTCAGTGCGTAACTTATATTATGAAGTTAATTAAGGTTGACAAGCTTAAGTAAGAAGAATTGATGCTTTTGGCATTCAAATGGGCACTGTTGGTGTGTTTCCTGTCCTCCTCTCACTGCCGACTTTTATTCCCCATTGACTTACATTGGGTTTCGTGTTTCGGGACGACCCCGACTTTTCCCTATAAACGAACGATCTTGCTCGACCCGACTTTTGGAAAAGTCGGGTTTCACGAAACGAAATGCGACCCTAAAAAAACAAAAGTCGCTCAACTCTAGTCATTAGCCATTCAGGTCGATCGGCGTTTACGTGAACGTAAAAGTACACGAGACATGTTGCCACCTGTTGAACAAATGTCTGAACCTATGCAATGTGATAGAGTTTTGTCTAGGGCGCAACGTCAGGAGTTCAGATGGAGTAATAAGCTGTGTTTTTTCTGTGGAGATGCCTCTCATATTGTTTCTGTCTGCCCTAAACGAGAGAAACGTTTTGCACACACATTTGCTGTGGGTGGTGTACAACCTAAGTTTCTTCTGGCAATTACTCTGATCTGCTCCCTGTCCACATTTTCCGCTAAGGCTTTTGTGGATTCAGGAGCGGCTCTGAACCTGATGGACTTGGATTTTGCTAAACATTGTGGGTTTCCTATGACACCTCTGCGGACGCCTATCCCTTTGAGGGGTATTGATGATACTCCTTTGGAGAAGAATAAACCTCAGTTTTGGACCCAGGTGGTAATGCGGGTCGCCCCAGACCATGAAGAAAATTGCAGATTTTTGGTGTTGCATAATTTGCATGATACCATTGTTCTGGGATTTCCCTGGTTGCAAATTCATAATCCAGTTTTGGATTGGAAATCTGTGTCTGTGGTGAGTTGGGGTTATCGGTGTGCTGTTGGTGATGCTCCTGTTTTCTCCACCTCTCCCCAGTCGCATGATGTTCCTGACTATTTGGCTGATTTTTATGATGTATTTAGTGGGAATAAGTCTGCGTCTTTGCCTCCTCATAGGAGTTATGACTGTGCAATTGAGCTGAGCCCTGGGTGTAAATTTCCCAAGGGTCGACTTTTCAATTTATCTGTACCCGAGCATGAGGCTATGCAATCTTATATTAAGGAGTCATTGGAGAAGGGTCATATTAAACCATCCTCTTCACCCTTGGGTGCTGTTTTTTTTTTCGTGGCCAAGAAAGATGGTTCATTAAGGCCTTGTATTGACTATTGTTCACTCAACAAAATTACTGTTAAATATCAGTATCCGTTACCCCTGATTTCTGATCTATTCTCCAGAGTTAAAGGTGCTTGCTGGTTTACCAAGCTTGACCTCAGGGGGGCGTATAATCTTATTCGCATTAAGCATGGGGATGAATGGAAGACGGCGTTTAATACTCCGGAGGGATATTTTGAGTACCTGATGATGCCTTTTGGGTTCACTAATGCCCCTTCTGTCTTCCAGTGCTTCATGAATGATATTTTCCGAGACTTTGTGGATAAATTTTTGATCATCTATCTGGATGATATTTTGATCTTTTCCAGGGATTGGGACTCTCATGTGGAACATGTTCGGACTGTGTTCCGATTTTGAGGGAGAATTCCCTGTATGTTAAGGGATCGAAATGCCTTTTTGGTGTACAGAGTATTTCATTTTTATGATTTATTTTGTCTCCGTCAACTATTGAAATGGACCCGGCCAAGGTACAGGCCATTTATGATTGGGTTCAGCCCACTTCTTTGAAGGCCCTCCAGAAGTTTTTGGGTTTTGCTAATTTTTATCGTAAATTTATAGCTAATTTTTCTGGGATTGCCAAACCATTGACTGATTTGACTAAGAAGGGTGCTGATGTGCTGAATTGGTCTCCAGAGGCTGTTTCTTCCTTTCAGGAGCTTAAGCGGAGGTTCACTTCTGCTCCGGTTTTGCGGCAACCTGATGTCTCACTCCCGTTTCAGGTAGAGGTGGACGCTTCTCAGATTGGTGCTGGAGCTGTTTTGTCCCAAAAAGATCCGGTAACATCTAAAATGAATTCCTGTGCTTTGTTTTCACGATTGTTCTCCCCATCCAAAGGCAACTATGATGTGGGGAATCGGGAACTGTTAGCCATGAAATGGGCATTTGAGGAGTGGAGACATTGGTTGGAGGGAGCTAAACATCAAGTCGTGGTCCTTACTGACCACAAGAATTTGATTTAACTTGAGTCGGCCAAACGCTTGAATCCTAGACAGGCTAGGTGGGCCTTGTTTTTCACACGTTTTGATTTTGTGGTCTCTTTTCTTCCGGGCACTAAGAATGTCAAGGCAGACGCCCTCTCTAGGAGTTTCTTTGCTGATTCTCCTATTGTGACCAAGCCTGCTACCATCTTAGGTGAGGGGGTAGTTCTTTCTGCCATCTCGCCCGATTTGAGACGTGCTCTGGAAGAGTTACAGGAGGACAAACCTGAGCGTTGTCCCAATTGGAAAATTTGTATGTTCCTGACCAGTGGAGGAAGAGAGTAATGTCTGAAGTTCATTGCTCCGCATTGGCTGGTCATCCAGGTATTTTTGGTACTAGAGATTTGGGGAGTCGGTCTTTTTGGTGGCCCGCCTTGTCTCGTGATGTCTGGAATTTTGTGTAGTCCTGTGGGACTTGCTCCCGGTCTAAACCTTGTTCTCGCTCTATTGGGTTATGATGCCTTTGCCGGTGCGCAGGAGGCCATGGACCCATATTTCAATGGATTTTATTTCTGATATGCCTGTCTCTCAGAGAATGACTGTTATTTGGGTGATTTGTGATAGATTCTCTAAGATGGTCCATCTTGTACCACTCACTAAGTTGCTATCTTCCTCAGAGTTGGTGCCCTTGTTTTTGCAACAGGTGGTTCGCTTTCATGGGATTCCTGAGAACATTGTGTCTGACAGAGAAGTTCAGTTTGTTTCTAGATTTTGGAGGACTTTTTGTTCCAAGCTGGGAATTCAGTTGTCCTTCTCCTCTGCGTTTCACCCTCAGACCAATGGGCAGACGGAGAGAACAAACCAGACTTTGGAGTCTTATTTGAGATGTTTTATTTCTGCTGATCAGGATGATTGGGTTTCATTTTTGCCATTGGCCAAATTTGCTTTAAATAATAGAGCTAGTTCTGCCACTTTGATGTCACTTTTTTTTGTAACTTTGGGTTTCATCCTCGATTCTCTTCAGGGCAGGTGGAGTCTTCTGCCTGCCCAGGTGTTGAGACTGTGGTGGAAAGAATGCACCAGATTTGGGACCAAGTGGTGGATAAGTTGTCTCTCTTCCAGGAAATGGCCCAGCAGTTTTCCAACCGGCATAGGACCATTGGTCCCCGGTTTAAGGTGGGTGATATGGTTTGGTTGTCATCAAAGAATATCTCTATGAAGGTGGCTTCTCCAAAGTTTAAACCTAGATTTATTGGACCTTACAAGATTTTGGAGATTCTTAATCCGGTCTCTTTTGAATTGGCTCTTCCTGTTACTTTCAAAATCCATAATGTGTTTCATAAGTCTCTGTTGAAGAGGTTTGTTGAGCCAGTAGTTCCTGTGGTGGCACCTCCTGACCCTGTATTGGTTGAAGGTAATGTGGAATATGAGGTTGAGAAGATACTGGATTCTCGTCTGGCTAGACGGAGACTTCAGTATTTGGTTAAGTGGAAGGGTTATGGCCAGGAGGATAATTCTTGGGTCTCTGCATCCAATATTCATGCCGAAAGATTGGTTCGTGCTTTTCATCGGGCCCATCCAGATCGCCCTGGTGGCGTGGATGAGGGTTCGGTGACCCCTCCTCAAGGGGGAGGTACTGTTATGAGCTCAATTTCTCCTTCACCTTTAATGTTCGATGAACTCCCTCTGCTGGTGAAAAGAGGTAGTGAAATTGATTTGGATAGGAAAAACCTGTCATCTGAACAGGTGGAGTGTGATTGGACATCCGGAATCTCTGAGTGGATATAAGGCCGCCGACGCCCTACTGGGTTGCTGGTGATCCTCTCTGCTCTGAGCTCTGGCCTCCAGTTTAGTCATGTCTACTAAAGCTAAGTTTTTGCTCTGCTATTGTTCCATGAGATTTTGTCTGGTTTACTTAGTGTTTGTGTTCAGCCAGCCCTGGTTGGGACTGGCTGAACTCCATTTTTTATTTCTGATCAGTTGATCTCTTTGCTCTGTTTTCAGAATATACCTGAGTGCTGATATAGTGATTTTGAAGTCTAGTGACTTCAGGGCCTTTTCTATCAGACGTGTTGGACATTATTTTTGGCAGGGTTTTTGCGTGATTGCAGACAGTTGCTATTCTTTCCTGTCCTATCTAGTTAGTGAGGGCCCCATCGTTTGCTCAGCCTGTCTTTCTGTCTGTGTTTGTGTTTTCATCTGTTTTCACCGTCAATACATGTTGGGGGCTGTCTATTGCTTTGGGGTCTGCTCTGGGGCAGTTTAGATTTCCTCTTTCTTTCTTTAGGTTTATTTAGTTCTCTGGCTGTGAACGAGGTGTCTAGGTCCACCGTAGGAACACCCCATGGCTACTGTTAGTTGTTGTGAATAGGATCAGGGGTCTGCAATCCGCTAGCTACCAACCTCTCCGGTTTTCTGGACTTAGCTTGTATTTTTGTTTTTCCTCCTCCAGTGACTCATTCATAACACCGTCGCACGCGACTATCTTCTGATAACGTCGACCGGCTTACTTTTCTGAAAATGAACAAGGCCTGGATCTCTCCAGAATTTGCCAGTCCTCTTCCCGACTAAATAATTGGTTGGCAACTTTATCCAGGTCTCCTGGTTTGTTCATGTTTCTACCACCTGAACTATAATCCCTGGGCTTCAACACAGCCAGTTGTCGCTCAGTTGTCGCACTAGCTCCTGTGTTAGTGGGGTTTAGTAACGACAGCTGCTCCCCTGCTGTGTGGACAGCAAAGTCTTCTGCTCCATCCACATTAAAACTCCTACTGATTTTTAACCGTGCTCCACTTAGGCCTCTGGCTCCACTGTCTCTAGTATTTCCCCTGGCCTCCAACCCCACCTGTTACAGCTCTGAAGTGGCGTCTGCACAATCCACACTTGTTCCTGTGTTACTTGGGCTCAGTCACGTCAGTTGATCCCCTGATGTGTGTCCGGCAAGGTCTTCTGCTCTGTCCACATTCCCACTAGTAGTGTAAATGAGGACAGAGAAGGAGACCTTGCCAGACACACATCAGGGAATCATCTGACGGGACTGAGCCCCAGTAACACAGGAACAAGTGTGGATTGTGCTGACGCCACTTCAGAGCTGTAACTGGCGGGGTTGGAGGCCAGGGGAAATACTAGAGACAGTGGAGCCAGAGGTCTAAGTGGAGCACGGTTACAATCAGTTGTAGTCTACAACCTCTAGAAAACCAGCTGCAAGTTGGCCTCCGCCTGCTGGATGCCTCATGCTGAGCTCCAACAACGCCTGTTGGTGTTCAGAAGTGCCATCTTCACAGAGAAAAACACACTAGCTCCTGTGTTAGTGGGGTTCAGTAATGCCAGCTGTTCCCCTGCTGTGTAGACGGCAATGTCTCCTGCTGCCTCCACATGCCAACAACATCAGGCCTCAGCCTGCTCCATGCCTCATCCTGGGCTCCAACAACGCCAGTTCGTGTTCAGAAGTGCCGTCTTCACAGAGAAAAACACAGTAGCTCATGTGTTAGTGGGGTTCAGTAACGCCAGCTGCTCCCCTGCTGTGTAGACGGCAATGTCTCATGCTGACTCCACATGCCCAAAACATCAGGCCTCAGCCTGCTCCCTGCCTCAACCTGGGCCCCAACAACGCCAGTTGGTGTTCAGAAGTGTCATATTCCCAGAGAAAAACACACTAGCTCCTGTGTTAGTGGGGTTCAGTAACACCAGCTGTTCCCCTGCTGTGTAGACGGCAATGTCTCCTGCTGACTCCACATGCCCAAAACATCAGGCCTCAGGCTGCTCCATGCTTCAACTTGGGCTTCAGCAACGCCAGTTGGTGTTCAGAAGTGTCGTCTTCCCAGAGAAAAACACACTAGCTCCTGTCTTAGTGGGGTTCAGTAATGCCAGCTGTTCCCCTGCTGTGTAGACGACAAAGTCTCCTGCTGCCTCCACATGCCAACAACATCAGGCCTCAGCCTGCTCCATGATTCATCCTGGGCTCCAACAACACCAGTTGGTGTTCAGAAGTGCCGTCTTCACAGAGAAAAACACACTAGCTCCTGTGTTAGTGGGGTTCAGTAATGCCAGCTGTTCCCCTGCTGTGTAGACGGCAAAGTCTCCTGCTGCCTCCACATGCCAACAACATCAGGCCTCAGCCTGCTCCATGTCTCATACTGGGCTCCAACAACGCCAGTTGGTGTTCAGAAGTGCCATCTTCACAGAGAACAACACACTAGCTCCTGTGTAAGTGGGGTTCAGTAATGCCAGCTGTTCCCCTGCTGTGTAGACGGCAATGTCTCCTGTTGCCTCCACATGCCAACAACATCAGGCCTCAGCCTGCTCCATGCCTCATCCTGGGCTCCAACAACGTCAGTTGGTGTTCAGAAGTGCCGTCTTCCCAGAGAAAAACACACTAGCTCCTGTGTTAGTGGGGTTCAGTAACGCCAGATGCTCCCCTGCTGTGTAGACGGCAAAGTCTCCTGCTGCCTCCACATGCCAACAACATCAGGCCTCAGCCTGCTCCATGCCTCATCCTGGGCTCCAACAACGCCAGTTGGTGTTCAGAAGTGCAGTCTTCACAGAGAAAAACACACTAGCTCCTGTGTTAGTGGGGTTCAGTAACGCCAGCTGTTCCCCTGCTGTGTAGACGGCAATGTCTCCTGCTGACTCCACATGCCTAAAACATCAAGCCTCAGCTTGCTCCATGCCTCAACCTGGGCTTCAGCAACGCCAGTTGGTGTTCAGAAGTGTCGTCTTCACAGAGAAAAACACAATAGCTCCTGTCTTAGTGGGGTTCAGTAATGCCAGCTGTTCCCCTGCTGTGTAGACGGCAAAGTCTCCTGCTGCCTCCACATGCCAACAACATCAGGCCTCAGCCTGCTCCATGATTCATCCTGGGCTCCAACAACGCCAGTTGGTGTTCAGAAGTGCAGTCTTCCCAGAGAAAAACACACTAGCTCCTGTGTTAGTGGGGTTTAGTAACGCCAGCTGCTCCCCTGCTGTGTAGACGGAAATGTCTCATGCTGACTCCACATGCCCAAAAAATCAGGCCTCAGCCTGCTCCCTGCCTCAACCTGGGCCCCAACAATGCCAGTTGGTGTTCAGAAGTGTCATCTTCCCAGAGAAGAACACACTAGCTCCTGTGTTAGTGGGGTTCAGTAACACCAGCTGTTCCCCTGCTGTGTAGACGGCAATGTCTCCTGCTGACTCCACATGCCCAAAACATCAGGCCTCAGTCTGCTCCATGCCTCAACCTGGGCTTCAGCAACGCCAGTTGGTGTTCAGAAGTGTCGTCTTCCCAGAGAAAAACACACTAGCTCCTGTCTTAGTGGGGTTCAGTAATGCCAGCTGTTCCCCTGCTGTGTAGACGGCAAAGTCTCCTGCTGACTCCACATGCCAACAACATCAGGCCTCAGCCTGCTCCATGATTCATCCTGGGCTCCAACAACGCCAGTTGGTGTTCAGAAGTGCCGTCTTCACAGAGAAAAACACACTAGCTCCTGTGTTAGTGGGGTTCAGTAATGCCAGCTGTTCCCCTGCTGTGTAGACGGCAAAGTCTCCTGCTGCCTCCACATGCCAACAACATCAGGCCTCAGCCTGCTCCATGTCTCATACTGGGCTCCAACAACACCTGTTGGTGTTCAGAAGTGCCATCTTCACAGAGAACAACACACTAGCTCCTGTGTAAATGGGGTTCAGTAATGCCAGCTGTTCCCCTGCTGTGTAGACGGCAATGTCTCCTGTTGCCTCCACATGCCAACAACATCAGGCCTCAGCCTGCTCCATGTCTCATACTGGGTTCCAACAACGCCAGTTGGTGTTCAGAAGTGCCATCTTCACAGAGAACAACACACTAGCTCCTGTGTAAGTGGGGTTCAGTAATGCCAGCTGTTCCCCTGCTGTGTAGACGGCAAAGTCTCCTGCTGCCTCCACATGCCAACAACATCAGGCCTCAGCCTGCTCCATGATTCATCCTGGGCTCCAACAACGCCAGTTGGTGTTCAGAAGTGCCGTCTTCACAGAGAAAAACACACTAGCTCCTGTGTTAGTGGGGTTCAGTAATGCCAGCTGTTCCCCTGCTGTGTAGACGGCAAAGTCTCCTGCTGCCTCCACATGCCAACAACATCAGGCCTCAGCCTGCTCCATGCCTCATCCTGGGCTCCAACAACGCCAGTTGGTGTTCAGAAGTGCAGTCTTCACAGAGAAAAACACACTAGCTCCTGTGTTAGTGGGGTTCAGTAATGCCAGCTGTTCCCCTGCTGTGTAGACGGCAAAGTCTCCTGCTGCCTCCACATGCCAACAACATCAGGCCTCAGCCTGCTCCATGATTCATCCTGGGCTCCAACAACGCCAGTTGGCATTCAGAAGTGTCGTCTTCCCAGAGAAAAACACACTAGCTCCTGTGTTAGTGGGGTTCAGTAATGCCAGCTGTTCCCCTGCTGTGTAGACGGCAAAGTCTCCTGCTGCCTCCACATGCCAACAACATCAGGCCTCAGCCTGCTCCATGATTCATCCTGGGCTCCAACAACGCCAGTTGGTGTTCAGAAGTGCCGTCTTCACAGAGAAAAACACACTAGCTCCTGTGTTAGTGGGGTTCAGTAATGCCAGCTGTTCCCCTGCTGTGTAGACGGCAAAGTCTCCTGCTGCCTCCACATGCCAACAACATCAGGCCTCAGCCTGCTCCATGCCTCATACTGGGCTCCAACAACGCCAGTTGGTGTTCAGAAGTGCCATCTTCACAGAGAAAAACACACTAGCTCCTGTGTAAGTGGGGTTCAGTAATGCCAGCTGTTCCCCTGCTGTGTAGACGGCAATGTCTCTTGCTGCCTCCACATGCCAACAACATCAGGCCTCAGCCTGCTCGATGCCTCATCCTGGGCTCCAACAACGCCAGTTGGTGTTCAGAAGTGCCGTCTTCCCAGAGAAAAACACACTAGCTCCTGTGTTAGTGGGGTTCAGTAACGCCAGCTGCTCCCCTGCTGTGTAGACGGCAATGTCTCCTGCTGACTCCACATGCCCAAAACATCAGGCCTCAGCCTGCTCCCTGCCTCAACCTGGGCTCCAACAACGCCAGTTGGTGTTCAGAAGTGCCGTCTTCACAGAGAAAAACACACTAGCTCCTGTGTTAGTGGGGTTCAGTAATGCCAGCTGTTCCCCTGCTGTGTAGACGGCAAAGTCTCTTGCTGCCTCCACATGCCAACAACATCAGGCCTCAACCTGCTCCATGCCTCATCCTGGGCTCCAACAACGCCAGTTGGTGTTCAGAAGTGCCGTCTTCCCAGTGAAAAACACACTAGCTCCTGTGTTAGTGGGGTTCAGTAACGCCAGCTGGTCCCCTGGTGTGTAGACGGCAAAGTCTCCTGCTCCATCCACATTCAAACTACTATTGATTTTTAACCATGCTCCACTTAGGCCTCTGGCTCCACTGTCTCTAGTTTTTCCCCCGGCCTCCAACCCCGCCAGTTGCTGCTCTGAAGTGGCGCCTGCACAATCCACACTTGTTCCTGAGTTACTGGAGCTCAGTCACGTCAGTTGATCCCCTGATGTGTGTCTGGCAAGGTCTCCTGCTCTGTCCATATACCCATTACTAGTAGTGTGAATGAGGACTGAGCAGGAAACCTTGCCAGACACACATCAGGGGATCAACTGACGTGACTGAGCCACAGTAACACAAAAGCAAGTGTGGATTGTGCAGACGCCACTTCAGAGCTGTAACTGGCGGGGTTTGAGGCCAGGGGAAATACTAGAGACAGTGGAGCCAGAGGCCATAGTGGAGCAAGGTTACAATCAGTAGTAGTCTACAACCTCTATAAAACCAGCTGCAAGTTGGCCTCTGCCTGCTGCATGCTTCATCCTGGGCTCCAACACAGCCAGTTGTAGCTTGGAAGTGTCGTCTGCACAGATAGAAACGCTCGCTCCTGTGTCTGTGGGGTTCAGTAACGCCAGCTGTTCCCCTGCTGTGTGGATGGCAAAGTCTCCTGCTGCCTCCAAAACCACGCAACATCTTATTTTCTACTTGCTCCAAGTATGCCTCAGCCTGCTCGGAGCATTGATCCTGGGCTCCAACACAGCCAGTTGTAGCTTGGAAGTGCTGTCCGCACAGATAGAAACACTCGCTCCTGTGTCTGTGGGGTTCAGTAACGCCAGCTGTTCCCCTGCTGTGCGGATGGCAAAGTCTCCTGCTGCCTCCAAAATCACGCAACATCTTACTTTCTACTTGCTCCAAGTAGGCCTCAGCCTGCTCGGAGCATTGATCCTGGGCTCCAACACAGCCAGTTGTAGCTTGGAAGTGCAGTTCGCACAGATAGAAACACTCGCTCCTGTGTCTGTGGGGTTCAGTAACGCCAGCTGTTCCCCTGCTGTGCGGATGGCAAAGTCTCCTGCTGCCTAAAAATCACGCAACATCTTATTTTCTACTTGCTCCAAGTAGGCCTCAGCCTGCTCGGAGCATTGATCCTGGGCTCCAACACAGCCAGTTGTAGCTTGGAAGTGCCGTCCGCACAGATAGAAACACTCGCTCCAGTGTCTGTGGGGTTCAGTAACACCAGCTGCTCCCCTGCTGTGTGAATGGCAAAGTCTCCTGCTGCCTACACCGTCACACTACTGCTGATTTTTAACCGTGGTCCACTTCGGCCTCTTGCTCTACTGTCTCTAGTATTTCCCCTGGCCTTCAACCCCGCCAGTCGCTGCTCTGAAGTGTCGTCTGCACAATCCACAGTTGTTCCTGTGTTACTGGGGCTCAGTCACGTCAGTTGATCCCCTGATTTGTGTCCAGCAATGTCTCCTGCTCTGTCCCCATTCCCATTACTAGTAGTGGGAATGTGGACAGAGCAGGAGACCTTGCCGGACACACATCATGGAATCAACTGACGTGACTGAACCCCTGTAACCCAGGAACAAGTGTGGATTGTGCAGATGACACTTCAGAGCAGCAACTGCCGGGGTTGGAGGCCAGGGGAAATACTAGAGACAGTAGAGCCAAAGGCCAAAGTGGAGCACGGTTACAATCAGTAGTTGTGTACAACCAATATAAAACTCGCTCCAAGTATGCCTCACCCTGCTGCATGATTGACCCCTGGGCTCCAACATCGCCAGTTGCTGCTCTGAAGTGTCTTTGGCACGGGTACTCCCTCCTGCCCAGCCTGTTTCCAGCACGCCTGCTGTTTCCGGGTAGTGTTAACGTCACTTTGCCACCGATACGTTGTCTTGTCGTGTTGCGGTCGGGTTAGCCGAGTCTATGGTGCCTTTAGATTCGGTGCTTCCTATGTGGGCTGCGGGTTCTGGTAATAGGACAAGCACCCCCTGTTGGACTATGGGATTCGGTAACTGCGTCCTGCTCGCGGCCTTGCAACTGTCACGTCCGCCATGTCTGTTTGTCTCAAGAACTCCTGGAGCGATGTGCATGCGCATGTTTTGTCTGCTGTCCTGCATGTTCCCTAGAGCAGTGTGCAGACTCACCTCATGTCTGAGCTGCAGGATGCCTGCGTTTCTGCTCTGCCTTCTGTGATCTTCTCGTCATGTCTGGAGTCCTTGATCATGTGACGTTTCTTAAGATCCTGCACTGTCTGGTTCTGCAATCATCTCGTCATGTCTAGAATCCCGGATCATGTGTTCTTCCTAGGATCCTGCACTGGTTGGTTCGGTGATCATCTCGTCATGTCTGAAACCCTGATCATGTGATGTTTCCTAAGATCCTGCACTGTCTGGTTCTGCTATCGTCTCGTCATGTCTAGAATCCCGGAAGTGCTCCCCTGGTCCTGACCTGGAGGAGGAGGTGCTATGCCCTATATCAGGCCGCCTCTTCCTATGCTCAGGGCCTGATTATTGTGTTGCTTCCCTGCAAGGCTCTGGGTCTGTGGGGTTGCTCCCTCTATTCTGTGCCCTTGCACTTTGCTCTGTAGTGCGTCTCTGCACACGCTCCGTGCTCGTATTCCGCCTCTTGTCTTGTGTTGTCTCTCGTGCCATGTTTGTCTTTGCCTTGCTTTGCCTTGTAGTCCTTCTGCTGTTCTTTGTCTTAGTCTGTTTTGCTATGTCTCGCCTTAGCTATGCTTTGACTTGTAGTCCTTCCTGTGTTCTCTGCCTCGCCTGTTTTGCCATGTCTTGCTTTTGCTATGCTTTGACTTGTAGTCCTCCCTGTGTTCTCTTCCTTGCTATTCCTTGCTTTGTGTTCCTCCCTATGGTCTCAGTCTTTGCTTGCTCTGCTTCGCTCTCTCCTATGGTGCTCTGTAGTGCTCCCTGGCACACGCACCATTTCTCCTCTCCTTAGTGCTCGTTTCTATGTCTAGTCCCAAGGTCTTCCCTTGGCCCGGCTTTGGGCTTCTGCCTACGCTCCGCTGCTAGACTCTGTCCTCGCTCTGACCTGGCTCTGTTTCTGCTTGTGTTCCTTGCCTTGCTCCCTGCCTTGTCCTTGCATTGAACCCCGGTATGGGTTCCCCTTGGCCGTCTCCTGTGCCGTGGTAAGTGCCACGTGTTTGTGTACAGCCGTGTGCACTGGCCAGTGTGGCTTGCCCCCTGCGTGGCTCCTAGCACGCAGCCCTTCCTTGTGCCCTGGCATGGCTCCTAGCACGCACCCTGCCTTGAACCCTGGCGTGGCTCCTAGCACGCACCCTGCCCTGAACCTGGCGTGGTTCCTAGCACGAAGGTTCCTTTGCCCGCCTCCTGTGCCTTAGTCATGCCTCGTGCTGGCGTTACAGCCGTGTGCATTGGCCAGTGAGGTGTGCGTCTCTGTGTGGCTCCTAGCACGCAGCCCTGCCTTGAACCCTGGCGTGGCTCTTAGCACGCACCCTGCCTTGAACCTTGGCATGTCTCTACACACACTCTGTCTTGTACCTTGGACCATGGCGTGGCTCTACACACGCACCCTGTCTTGTGCCTTGGCGTGTCTCTACACGCACTCTGTCTTGTACCTTGTGCCTTGGCGTGTCTCTACACGCACTCTTTCTTATCCTATGCTTTGGTGTGGCTCTACACACGCACCCTGTCTAGTTTTTGAACCTTGGCGTGTCCCCTACACACGCACCTCGCTTTGAACCCTGGCGTGTCCCCTACACACGCACCTTGCCTTGCACCTAGCCTTGAACCCTGGCGTGTCCCCTACACATGCACTTAGCCTTGAACCCTGGCGTGTCCCCTACACACGCACCTAGCCTTGGACCTTGGCGTGTTCCCTAAACACGCACCCTGCTTGGATATCTGTCGTGCCTCCTTGCCTGAACACTGGTTTGCCTGCCGGATGCCCGGAACCTGCCGACCGTTGCCAGAGGTCCGGAACCAGATGACTACGGCCTGATGTCCGGAGCTGACGTCCGCAGCCTGATTCCTGGACCCTGTCGGTTTGCCAGCAGTCCGGAGTCCGATGCCATCATGCCATTACCTGTGCCTAGGTGTGCCACCTGGCACGTACCATGTTATGGACCTTGGCGAGCCCACGCGCGCATCTTGCACGTTTTGCTTGTTTACTCTGTATGTGATCCTGTGTTATTCTAATGAAGATACCTTGCACCTACGTCTAGTCTCGTCTTGCTTCCTGCTCGTCCTTGTCGTCAGACACTAGTCTAGTGTCCCCTGAGCTGGCCGTCTGGTCCCAGCAGTCGTGGTGGCTCACCCCCTTGGTCTTGCCCCTGACACTCCCTGTATAGGGGGTGGATTCTCACAAGGTCAGCTCGCTCTCGGTGGGTGGGTGCCACGACCCAGAGGGTCCACTCAAAAAATGGGCTCAGCTGGAGCTGAGTCCGTCACAGCAACTTTGTTGATTATGGGTACCTTCTGCTACCCATCCGGGTTCCAGCACCATCAGCTGGTTCTCGGCAATGTCTTTGGCATGGGTACTCCCTCCTGCCCAGCCGGGTTCCAGCACCGTCAGCTGTTTCTCGGCAGAGCCTTTGGCCGAGGTGCCTCCTTCTCGGTGTCCGAGTTCCAGCAACGTCTGCTGGTTCTTGGTAGTGCTTTAACGCACTGGTACCTCCTGCTTAGAAACCGTGTTCCAGCACCGTCAGCTGGTCCACAGTTGTGCCATTGGCTCTTGTTCCTTCTGCTACCCATCCGGGTTCCAGCACCGCCAGCTGGTTCTCGGCAGTGTCTTTGGCACGGGTACTCCCTCCTGCCCAGCCTGGTTCCAGCACGCCTGCTGTTTCTGGGTAGTGTCAATGTCACTTTGCCACCAATACGTTGTCCTGTCGTGTTGCAGTTGGGTTAGCCGAGTCTATGGTGCCTGCAGTTTCGGTGCTTCCTTTGTGGGCTGCGAGTTCTGGTACTAAAGGCTGGTTCCGTAGTGCCAATAGGACAAGCACCCCCTGTTGGACTGTGGGATTCGGTAACTGCATCCTGCTCGCGGCCTTGCAACTTTGTTGATTATGGGTACCTTCTGCTACCCATCCGGGTTCCAGCACCGTCAGCTGGTTCTCGGCAGAGCCTTTGGCCTAGGTGCCTCCTTCTTGGTATCCGAGTTCCAGCAACGTCTGCTGGTCCTTGGTACTGCTTTGTAGCACAGGTACCTCCTGCTTAGTAACCGTGTTCCAGCACCGTCAGCTGGTCCACAGTTGTGCCATTGGCTCTTGTTCCTTCTTCTGCCCCTCCGGGTTCCAGCACTGTCAACTGGTCCTCGCTAGTTTCATTTGCTATTGTTCCTTCTGCTACCCATCCGTGTTCCAGTACCGTCAGCTGGTTCTCGGCAGTTCCTCAGCCTTCTTGTACCTTCTGCTACTTTTCCAAGTTCAAGCTTTTGGAAATGGTTTTTGATTCTCACTCTGGTTCTCCCTGACAATGACCCTGAAGACGATGACCCTGAAGACCACACAGAAGAATACCGAAAAGATGACCCTGAAGAAGATGACCAAGAGGACAAAGAACTTGAAGACAACCACCAAGATGCAGAACAACAAGAGACAGAAGAACAAGAAGCATAAAAACCAAAAGCAGAAGAACATTAAGCATAAGATTAAAAATCTGAGCAAATGATATCTAATTTATAAGCAGAAGAAGACTAAGCAGTGTATGGGGGTGAGTCCGTTCCTCCTCGTTTTGCCCCTGGAAAAGGCCTGCTGCTGCAGGCCAAACTGAACGCGGACAAATCCTGTTGTAAATCTTTTGTGACAGGCTGAACGGAAGGTGTAATCTTCAAACTTTTATAGATTATAACTACAGGAATGCCTGACACAAATAAGAATATGATGAAGAAGAATAGGAAGAAGATGAAGAAGTAGAATATGAAGAAGAATAATAGTTGAATAAGAAGAATATGAAGAATGTAAAAAAAAAAAAATAGGAAGAAGGTGAAGAAGAAGAAGATGAATAAGGTGAAGAAGAAGTTGATGAAAAAGATGCTGCTGAGGATGATGAAGGAGAAAGTGTGGGAGAAGTAAAAAAGAAGGTGAAGAGCATGGAAGTAGTGAAACATACATATCTGACAAAATATTAAAGACTTTAACATAGTCAATATCTTTGTAACTACGAACGTCTTTAAAAAAAAAAAAAATTACTGTTATTCCATTTGATTGGGCTAAACCTCTATGGCTTTAATATCTCCTACACCTCCCACAATACATTCTACATTATTATTAGTTGTTTTTCTTCATGTAGAATTAACCTACAGGGAAAAAAAGGGTTTTTTTATTCCGATATTTCTGTTCCATTGACTTGAATGGGACTTCCGGGATCGGAATCGGCGATACTCTATACTTTTTTTAGATCGGCCGATCCATTCCGATCCGATATTTTTCAGTATCGGGTGGTATCGCTCAACACTAGTTAAGAGGCACACTGAGATTCTGTCGCCCTGGGCCCAGGAAAACCTAGAGCCGGCACTGTTACGACTATCAGTGATCAATGAGGAGGAAAAGTTGTTATCCTAAGAAGGCTGAAAAAGCAATGAATAAACTGTGTGTGACAGGATCCTAACTTAATAATCCATGGGATCCACTGGTATTTATTTGCTTTTTTAGCCTTTATTGGTTTAAAGAGTTGTTGTTCAGCTGTTTTGTGATGACAATTGTATGGACTTGTTTTTAATTATTTTATTTTTGAATTTATGCTTTTAAAATAACTTAGAAAAAGTTTGCTGTATGGAGCAATATGAGGGGCTCATTATTCTATATTGAGCACTATGTGGTGCCCATGGTACTGTAAGGAGGAATATATGGGGCTCATTATTCTGTCTGAAGAACTGTGTGGTGTCCTTAATACTGTATGGAGAAATATATGGAGCTCATTATACTGTATGGAGCACTACGTCGTGGCCATAATATTGTATGGATGACTATACTGTCCGATTTCAGAGCTATTGTAGAATTTACAATAGATATCACTCATGTAATAAAAGAAGTGAAATCTTTGGCATTGCACTATACCTATATTTCTTTGACGTATCTGTACATCATGCATTATAGTATAGGTTTAAGGGGCCCACTGAGACTCTGTCGTGCTGGGCCCACGAAAACCTAGAGCCGGCACTGTTACGACTAAAGTGATCAATGAGGAGGAAAAGTTGTATCCTAAAAGCACTGAAAAAGCGATGAATAAACTGTGTGTCACAGGATCCTAACTTAATAATCCATGGGATCCACTGGTATTTATTAGCTTTTTTTTAGCCTTCATTGGTTTAAAGAGTTGTTGTACAGCTGTTTTTCATGGACTTTAGCTCAGCGTTCAATACCATTGATCCGAATTTACTTCATAAGAAAATGGTAGCTCTTGGAGTCCCTCTCAACTTATGCTTGTGGATTTATAACTTCCTTACAGCCAGGATACAGAATGTAAAAGTTGGACCATTCACTTCGGACACCTTGGTCACAAACATCGGGGCACCTCAGGGGTGTGTTTTGTCACCGTTACTGTTTTCTCTCTATACGAATGATTGCATCTCTTCAGCAGACTCAGTAAAAATCTTGAAATTTGCCGATGATATGACACTGATTGGTTTCATCAGGGGAAATGCTGAAGACTTGTATCGGAGAGAGGTGGAAAGAATATGTGACTGGTGTAAAGCCAATAATCTTGTACTCAACACTAAAAAAACTGCTGAGATGGTTGTGAATTTTAGGAAAGATCAACATGAGATACTTCCAATCTACATCCATGACGAAGTGGTTCTTAGGGTCACAGAGACCAAATTCCTTGGTGTTATCATGTCTCATGATCTTAAATGGGGGAAAAACGTGGATGCTGTTTTAAGAAAAGCACAACAGAGGATGTTCTTCCTGTGTCAGCTGAAAAGATATGGTTTGTCTAAGAATTTGCTGATCTTATTCTTTAATGCTGTCATCAGATCTGTGATTTGTTCCTCTCTGATAGTCTGGTATGGGGGAGCCACTGCGCATGACAAACTCCGCTTACAAAGGACTTTCAGAACAGCAGAGAGAATTATAGGTTCCCCCCTGCCTAAAATCCAGGATCTTTATGATAAGAGTATTGGATCCCACGCATTGAAAATGTCATCCGATCCCTCTCACCCGGGACACTCCTCATTCCAACTACTCCCTTCAGGACGTCGCTTCAGAGTCCCCAAATGCAGCACCAACCGCCATATGAACAGCTTCTATCCACTCTCTGTTCAACAATTAAATCGTCATGTGTAGACTATATACTGTATCTGTCTTGTTAGATGTTACTTGTTGTATCTGTTGTTATATATTATGTTGCCTCTTTGCCACAAAGAATTCCTTGTATATATGTAATATGTACTTGGCGATAATAAATAAATTTGATTGAATTTGATTTGATTTGATTGTTTTGTGATGACAACTGTATGGACTTGTTTTTAATGATTTTATTTTTGAATTTATGCTTTTAAAAGAACTTAGAAAAAGTTTGCTTTGTGGTGTAATTTGCTGGACTCCATTTTTTTATATTTCTGCAGATACACCTACAATTGTACTCAAAAGTTTACATACCCCAGCAGAATTTTTGCTTTCTTGTCCTTTTTTCAGAGAATATGAATGTTAAGACCAAAACTTTTTC
Organism: Dendrobates tinctorius; assembly: GCF_039654945.1. NCBI lineage: Eukaryota > Metazoa > Chordata > Amphibia > Anura > Dendrobatidae > Dendrobates > Dendrobates tinctorius. The sequence goes on along the minus strand of NW_027361797.1, from coordinate 13,452,239 downwards.
TCCACCCATGGTTAGTGGATAGGTGATGCCATTTATTGTCAAACTTCTGTGTTTTCTCTTTTAAAATCATAATGACAACCCAAGACATACAAATGACCCTGTTCAAAAGTTTACATACCCCATTCCTTAATACCGTGTATTGCCCCCTCTAACATCAATGACAGCTTGAAGTCTTTTGTGGTAGTTGTGGACAAGGTTCTTTATTTTCTCAGATGGTAAAGCTGTCCACTCTTCTTAGCAAAAAGCCTCCAGTTCCTGTAAATTCCTGGGCTGTCTAGCATGAACTGCGTGCTTGAGATCTTCCCAGAGTGGCTCAATTGATACTTAGGTCAGGAAACTGAGAAGGCCACTCCAGAACCTTCTATCACGATCCATTTTTGGATCTGTGTCGGTTTGGGCTGCCCACATAAAAACTTTTTTCCTTTCAGGCCATTGGGGGTTAATATTATTTTTTCCCCCAGTGGCCACTGGTGTTACTACATGTTTAGTTAGTCTGTGTGTGCTGGTGGTGACCAATCCCACCTTCCTATATCTTCCTATATAAGGTCACCTGGTGCATCAGCTGACTGTTGGTTATGACAGGTCCTTTAGGGATACCAACCGTGGTGAAGACTGGAACTACCTGGTGCAGTGGTGGTTCAGCTTATCTGGAGCATTGGTGATACTGCTGAAAGCTGAGTTCAGGAGCCTTACTCTGCTGCTTGGAGCATTGGCAGCAGAGAAAGCTAAGTGTTTTTTTTTAGCCCTGTCTGTATCTCCCCTTGGTGTTTATTAGTGCAGTGGTGGGACCAGTGTCTGCACTTACCAATTCCTTAGTGAGGGATAGGTGCAGGTTAAGTGAGGGACAAGGTATCCTGCTTGGCGACAGGTTAAAAGAACCTGTATAGGGATGCTAGTAAGAGCAGGGCACATGCTCAGGAGATTGCAGGAGGTGTCAATTTCCCCATTTCGTATCGCAGGGCCCACCATTGTAATTGATTCCCCAGTGTCCCCTTGTTTGTCCAGTTGTTTTGGTGACTGACCGATCTTTGGGTCGCGTCACGCAGGGCCAGTCACATATCGTGACATTATATCCAAACGCCCATTTTTTCTGGTGAGCCATGGCCCAAATGCAGACCTTTGTCCAATTGCTTCAGACCCTCACTGAGGAGAGCGGGGTGCTGCGTGGTGTGGTGGAGTAGCAGCTGCAGCAGTTGGTGGGGTTCGGGGCCTCAGCTCAGGTTCAGGCTCAACCAGAACCCAAGTTATCTCTCCCAGACAGATTTTCTGGGGGGGAGAGATAATTTTCTGGTTTTTCAGGAGGCCTGCAAGCTAAACTTCAGGCTCCCCCTCGTTCTTCAGGGAGTGTGGAACAGCGGGTGGGATTCATCATATCCCTTCTTAAGGGTGATCCCCAATCCTGGGCCTTCTCCCTGCCATCCGATTCACCAACTCTACGGTCGGTGGACGAGTTTTTTGCGGCTTTGGCTAATATGACCCATGTAGTTCTTGCTAGGGAGGAGGACACACTGTTGTAGGCGGACAAGCCCAGGCAGTTGGGAGAAGTTGGTTCACCAGCGGTGTTGCCTGCGGTTCGTCGTGGTTTGGGGGCATTGGGGGCATGTTTTTGCTGTGGGCAGACTGGTCATTTTTTTATGGTCTGCCCGGCTCACGCCAAAACTTCTGTATCACCAAAGAAGCCACGTTCCCCTGATGGTGTGGAGGGAGGCGACCAGGGAGTGTATATTTCCTCCATTTTATTCTCTCAATGTACTATATCAGCAGAAGTGGTTGTTGGCAGGGTACCTGAGGGCATACTGGTGTTTGTGGACAGTGGAGTGGGAGTCAATCTGGTGGACGCTCACTTTGTCCAGACCCATGGCCTGAGGTATAGGATGCTGGCCAAACCCCTAAGTGTCCAGGCCATTGACTCTGTCCCACTGAGCCAGGGGAGGCTGACCCAAGTCGTAGAAAATATACATCTGCATATAGGGACTCATCATGAAGAGTCCCTGTCATGCTACGTCTTGGGGGCTATGCCACCACCTATCATTTTAGGCCTCCCTTGGCTGGAAAGACACAACCTGGTAATAGATTGGCGGTCTAGGGAAGTAGTCAGCTGGGATCAGTCATGTGAGGGCTGTTGCCCGGGGGCTACTATCTCTGCCGCCTTTCTATAACCGTCCCTTTCTTCTCCAGTGGGGGCAGCAGCAGTGCTGCCAGGGAGTAGGGGAATGTCTCAACTCTCACCATTAGCCAACCCTGAGAGGCAGAGTCCTCAAGGAGGAGGGGTCGGAGGAGGGTGGTGGTTCCCTCTCAGAATTGTGGGGGTGTGAGTGTTGTGACACAGGAGGACACCTCTGTTGTCAGTTCCTTAAAGAGTTTACCTTCTTGTGGAAAACGTGTGCATGGCAATAAACGTTCCGGTCCGGACTTGTGTGTAAATGAGTATGTATGGGTGTCCACCAAAAACATCCAGTGGAAGTGTGCTGCTGGGGTCTGGAGTTCTCGGGTGATCAGGCCGTATCAGGTGTCAGCCATCCTTGGCCAGGGGACTTAGCAACTGGAGTTACCCCCAGTAATGCCCATACTCAACTCATTCCCCAGGTCGGTGCTCGGGAGATTTGCAGTGCCTCCAGAGCATACGTTGTCACCTCCATTAGCTCACATTTGCCATGAACCTGAGAGTCAGGTGGTTGCTGAGGTGAACTCTGCTGGATTTAGGAGTCCTCTCTGTAGGTGGTTTTCCGATGAGGTGTGCTAGTTTGGGCTGCTCCCATATAAACTTTTTTTCCTTTCATGCCATCGGGGGTTAATGTTAGTTTTTCTCCCCGGTGGCCGCTGGTGTTACTACATGTTTAGTTAGTCTGCGTTTGCTGGTGGTGACCACTTCCACCTTCCTATATAAGGTTACCTGGTACATTGGCTGACTTGGTTATGACAGGTCCTTTAGGGATACCAACTGTGGTGAAGACTGGAACTACCTAGTGCAGTGGTGGTTCAGCTTATCTGGAGCAGTGGTGATACTGCTGAAAGCTGAGTTCAGGAGCCTTACTTTGTTGCTTGAAGCATTGGTAGTAGAGAAAGATAAGTGTTGTTTTGTTTAACCCTGCCTTTTGTATCTCCCCTTGGTGTTTATTAGTGCAGTGGTGGGACCAGTGTCTGCACTTACCAATTCCCTAGTGAGGGACAGGTGCAGGGTAAGTGAGGGACAAGGTATCCTGCTCGACGACAGGTTGAAAGACCCTGTATAGGGACGCTAGTAAGAGCAGGGCACATGCTCAGGAGAGTGCAGGAGGTGTCCTTTTCCCCATTCCCTATGACAGGCCCACCATTGTAATTGTCTCCCTGGTGTCCCCTTGTTTGTCCAGTTGTTATGGTGATGGACCGATCGTCAGGTCGTGTCACGCAGGGCCAGTCACATATTGTGACACCTTCACTGTGGTCTGCTGTAGCCTATGACAGGTCAACTTGGCCTTGTGTTTTAGATCCTTGTCATGTTAGAATGTCCAAGTACGTCCCATGCGCAGCTTCCGGACAGATGATTACAAATTTGCTGATAATGTGCTTCATTCATCTGTCCTTCAATTTTGACCAAGGTAATGATTATACAAAGTAGTCAAGTGCTATGTATATTCTTCTGTATTATAAAGATCCATAAAATAAAGCGCAGATACACATGATATACCCTGACTTCATTAATAACTTTATTCAAGTTGGATAATGTGAAAGTTTCCATTAAAAGTCAGGACAATAGTCTTAAATGTGGCCCTGATGATGATGGGCCCTTGACTCATGAAGAGTCATCCTTTAACAGGAGAGGAAAAACCCCCAGTGGAGGAAACCTCTAGGGAACCATGGTTAAAGGAGTGCCCTTCCCTTGGGCTGCGAATAGGTGAGAGCAGAGACCGAGCCCGGAATCTGCCTCTTCTTACAGCCTGTACCTCACCTGTGTCGTGAGTACACTTGGCTGCTGAAAGTCTAGTAAATGTCATATCCATAGGTGAGAGCAGTCCAAGCCTGGAATCTGCCTCTTCATGCAGCAGGTAAGTCACTTGTCTGTGAACACATCTGACTGCGGAAAGTCCGGTAAGTGTCATATCCATAGGTGAGAGCAGTCCAAGCCTGGAATCTGCCTCTTCATGCAGCAGGTAAGTCACTTGTCTGTGAACACATATGACTGCGGAAAGTCCGGTAAGTGTCATATCCATAGGTGAGAGCAGTCCAAGCCTGGAATCTGCCTCTTCATGCAGCAGGTAAGTCACTTGTCTGTGAACACGTCTGACTGCGGAAAGTCCGGTAAGTGTCATATCCATAGGTGAGAGCAGTCCAAGCCTGGAATCTGCCTCTTTATGCAGCAGGTAAGTCACTTGTCTGTGAACACGTCTGACTGCGGAAAGTCCGTTAAGTTTCATATCCATGGGTGAGAGCAGAGACCGAGCCCTGAATCTGTCTCTTTTTGCTTAATCTCGGGTTGCCTGATCCTCACATGGTAGCCACCATGTAAGGGATTTGTAGTGGAGTCATCGTCTCCTGCTAGATACCTTGAGTTCTTTTCTCAGTCTGTTTGCTATTCTGACTTCTGCCACGTATGGTACTGTGTGGATTTCAGCATACAGCTAATCCTTATCCACTTCCCCCGTAAACAGACTGTATCTATGCTTACGACTGTATTTAGGAAGGTGATCATGTGAATGATGACGGTGGGCAATCACAGACCATAATCGACGATGTGGTCGATTTTGTGGCTGATCTTGTGACGGACGATATAGTGGAGAACGGGTGAAAACTACAAGGGAATAAACAGCGTATCAGTAGTGGCAGATAACAGAGACAACAGCATGATACAGAGTGCAATTACATCAGTAACTAACATAAAAGAGGCTGCACAGTAACATTACAACACAGCTATGGCAACATTCATGCTCTAACACTATCTTGCTCTATTCAGAAATGCAACCTATCTGTAATCAGTGTAAAGCATTAACTAAACTAAGAGATACAGACTACACAGAGGCTGTTTAACACAAACACATAAATGAATTCTAGTCTCACCGGAATCCGCTGGTCAGAAACAATGCTTTGTAGGGAGTTTAAAGTGAAGCGAGACAGCCAGGATACTAGTGTATCACTAAGAAAAGCCCAGGAAAGATGTGTACATTTCTCTTTCCACCTGGGAAAACTAAGGAGGCATTCTATGCATAACACACTATTCCTTAAAGGAGAATTCTCTCTTGTACACAGAAACAAGATAAATGAGTTTAAAATAACTTCTAAAGGCTGTAACTGGTAATACACTATGAATTTTAGCTTGCTGCACATGAATGGGCAGAATACTCCCCGCTTGGCATCAGCCTGGAAATTTGCCAAAATGTTGTGACGTTTCAAAGCTTGATCCGTAACAATACTGATGTAAAAGTTTTGATAATCGGGGCCCTAAGCACTTTTGTAAGAAATTAAAGATGGTCTTTTGATAAACTTTGAGCTGACATATGAAAATCACTCACTTCTTTTAAGGCCTTGTTTGAATCGTAAATATCTCGTTTGATGTCCAGGTTGTGAGGACTTAGAATCATATGTATAATCATTTAAGTCTGGATCAATCTTTGACTCTTTCACCTCCAATATACCGGCCTTGTGTGGCATTGTAATGTCGCCAGAAGGACAGGAAATGTCAAATTCTCCTGTAACACAAAATATTGAAATTAGATTTAATAAAATGCAAGATTCTATGTGATTAAGATTATTGTTAACATTTACAGGTTATTATAACTTCTAAATAGAACATTAGACTGAAAGGGACCCAAGGGACCCAATCTCCAGAGAAATGCTCCAGCGTTCAGAGAAAACATAGTTTTCTGCTGAACCATGTGACTGTAAATCGGACTGGATATCACAATGTCTTTCTTATGTGAAGACTGGAAGTTGCTTTCTCATTATAAGTATATGGAACCTCGCCCTGATTCTCATAGGCTGACATTGGGGAAAGCGCTACCGCACCACACATAAGACATATTAATGTAAAGTCCTTGTTGGTGTAACTCTCCTATAATAATAGGTGCGCACTCCCGAAAATTAATGAAGTAATTGATAATAATCTAGGGGCCAATTTCACCTTAGATAAAGGCAGTGGCTACATTACAGTACAGATACATTTAAAATAAATTTATTTTATTAATGACGTTGGGAAACAAAGTAAAGTTAAAATTAAGAACGGTGCACCTAGGTTATTATCAGTTACCACACATAAGACGCCGTGTGAGCCGACAAAGCTGAATCGTGGTCACATGGTTCAGAAGACGACCAGAATGGCTCTGGAAACCAGAGAAGACGGCAAATGGTAAGTATTTTACCGCATGTACACTACACTACTGATATATCTAGAAGGGGTTAGACAATACATATGGAGCTGGAGAGCTTCTGTGATGTCAGATTTATCCGGCTGTAGTTACCATTTAGTTTGGTGTTGCTCTCTGTAAAGTCGTCGGCACAATATTGGCTATCAGCATCTTGCATTGGCTTTTTCTTTTTCAGACAACTATAAGAATTGCAAAAATAAAAGTCACATTGTAAATCACAAAGTAAAACATCTGTATTCTGCAGAATGCGAGAATGAAACATTTTATCTAGTCCTATCTGTAGAGAGATCACCAGTCAGTCATTTTGATGTCTTTGACAATCAGCAATTTAGTTTAGTAAAGTATATACAAGTTGTAGCAGAGCCAGGTAGGAAAGGGTTAAGTCCGAGCTTTGCAGGATTTGATAAGAAGCCCCTATAACTTTTTGCTGAAACCAGGGCCTGTGTTCACCAGATGTTTCAGTCTGCTGGATGGAGCTTGTGAGCTGGAGTTTTATGAAAGGAATAAAGCTGCACCGGTCTGGACCAAACCTCATTGACTGTGTGAACGCTGCGTAATCCCTGCCTGAGAGCGTGAATCCCTACAAAGTCTAATATGTACCCATCAGTTACCCACAGGGCACAGCCCTAGGGGTGACGAGTGTGTGAACCACAAGAGGCCTACATAAAATATTCCCATTACTGGAGTAACCTGAAGATGTGACATTTCCTCTACAGACTCCTGTGTAGCCCATAAATCATGACTTACTATACTTACCAATAGAAGATAGCAATGGCGCCAATGATTACTGCGAGGACGAAGACAGTGACGGCAGCAGGTATAACAATCCTACAGACTGGATCCTCAGATGTTTTTGGAGGCACGGTGACATTCTCTAAAAAGCGAAAGAACATAAGTGATCAGGTGACCAGAGCTGGAATGTGTTCAGAAGTGGAAACCAAATACATGGACTGGGCGGACTGAGGAACCAAGTATGACTATTAAAAGAGGGGAATTTAGTTTGGAAAAATGATGGATTATTTTTCCGTCATGTCAATATATAATGGACAATACAGAGATCTGTTCTTTTATATCCACATGATGGGAGATGTCACCTGAAATTACAAGTAACACATGAAAAATCCTCCATTCCACTCGTATTATGTGACGTCATATAAATCCCCAGTCACAGAAGAGAAGTTACAGAACCCCTAATGACACGGAGAAGACGCTCATAAACTGAGCCCTAATAATGGATCCTAATAGTTTCTGGGGCCGGAGGTGAAATGTTACATGTGAAGGACATATCTGATTTCTGAGCTGCTTATTGCCTGTCTCTTGTGGGCGCCTTCTGCTACATGTAGGAGTCAGTGCATCCAGCAAGGAGAGAGCAGTATTAATGCTCGGTGTCTCCTCTATGGGTTATTAGATTGGACACTGGAACCCAAACTGCATCTTTCCCCAATTTCACATTGAATGGTAAAATGAATGGTGTCATTCAAAACTACAACTCGTCCCGCAAAAAGATAAACAATCCTCATACGGCCATATGAAGGGAAAAAGTTATAGCTTTTGGAAGAAGTAGAGGAGGAAAAAGCCCAAAAATTAAAATTCGCTGAGGCGGGAAGGGGTTAACTCCATAGTCAGTGTATATGTGATAATGCCCTTACCTGCATAGATCCTGTCCTGCGCTCGTCTTGATAGATGGTTGAGCATAAAGATAGGCGCACCCTCTGCAGGTGCTAATAGCACGCTGAGAACTAGAAGTAGTCTAAACAGCATTGGAGCCTGGAGGAACATCGCTTACTGTGTACGGCACAATCAGCTTCTCCAGACAAAGGATCTCACTGCAAAATCGCTGGTTATAGCCAAGGATTCCGTGACATCACAATTGGAACCTAATTGTGACATCACGGGAGGCGGGGCTACACATGAGTGACATCATGGGGGCGGGGCTACACATGAGTGATGTCACAATTGGCGCTCATCCACAGGTGAGCAAATAAACTGACAATACAGAAACCTTCTCAGATTCAGCAAGAGAGCACGATATCAAGATATTACATTGTATGAGCTGCAGGACGACCTTAGTCATTTATCTTACAACTTGCCCTTGTGGTCTGATTTATGCTCACATAAAAACGTAGGAATTGAGAATCCGGATCCTTGAACACATGAAGGATATTAAGGAGGCAGAAAAGATGCCACAGGAAGACTTGGGTGCGAATGTAAAATTTAACCCTTTAGCCTAATATTTTTGAGACTTCCATCAGTGGCACTTACTCTGCTTGTGGGGAATTGATTGTCTTTATCCAGGTAATAGACGAGGTGACATGACCCAGAAATTGGCCCAATTAGAAAGCAAATGGATCACACCATTAAATACATGAAGCCAAGGGGTTCAATGAACAATGGGGCTTTGGGAGTTTCCTATAAAATATTGATCTCGTGTCTGTTACTATATACAGGTCAGATATTTATCCTTGGCTCTTATGTCTTTTCTTTCCCAATTTTACATATACTGTAAATACTTTTTCTGGCAGTGAATACTCACTTTTTGCCATTTTTAGTTGTCTGGATGGCGTGTTATCAATTATAATAAAATAATTTTCTTTTTGTAATTTTTCTAGGCTGTAGGATATAACACACATATGTCATCTTATATATTTATATATATCCTTGTTGTCACTTGGAATTTATCTTTTTGTTCCCTTAAAATTTATATATTTATTGTCTATTTTTTGTCAACAGATATTCTGATTTTTTTTTATTAATTTGTTATCACACATTTATGTTTATATATTGCCTGCATTTATACATATTTATTTCTCAAAGCTTATCATGCAATACCCAGATCTGATTCCAGTAGGACACGTCCCTTTCCCCTCCCGTTTTTATATATATATTTTAATAATGTCTCTTGTTTCATGTTGTCCTTACTAATAAAGTTGATAATTTGCCGTCTTTTGAATACATTTCTTTGGGGTGTACATATATTTCGGTGAGAAATTACACATCACATTCAATGTGTATACCTTAAAGTGATATACACATTATCCCTTCCTTTGTGGATTGGATGGATTGTTGCTGATATTTATTGAGAATTTCATGTCAATAGCACTTTTAAAAATATATTAGCTTAGAAAATTGGTGACGTGTTTAATACTACTTTCTCTGACACACAAGCCTTGGTTTAACGGGTAGAAGAATAAATAATGAGAAATATCACTTCAGCACCTTCCCATCACTGGAATCTTTGGATTATTCACTGACTGTGACTACTACTCCCATTTTTTATGTGCCTCAGCACTGCAATATTACACCACAATCAGTTTTAGGAATTTTTCTATCCCCATGGGTAATGAGCTGCGTGCTCGGACCTCTTATCATATGATCTCTCTGAGAAAGCTACCTAGCGAAACGTACGTCAGAGTTCTGGGGTTTTCCATTCATGTGTTGGTCTCTTTATGGTTTGTGTCATTACTGCATAGCCACTAAGATTTAGGCTGTGTGCAGACGGACTTTTTGGCCCTGCGGATTTTTCCGCGCAGAATGGAAGAAATCCGCAGGTCAAATGACCTGCATTTTTCTTGCGGATTTCTTCCATTTTTCATGCGGTTTTCATGCGTTTTTTGTGTGGTTTTCCATCGCGGTTTTCCCCCTGCGGATTTGGTGACAGGGGAGATGGAAAACCGCACAAAAGAAGTAACATGCTGCGGATTTTGTACCGAGGAATGCACACGGCTGGTAAGCGCAGACGACGCCATCCTAGGCATGAGCATCCCACTTATGCGTCTGCTCATGCAAACTTTGACGCACCTTAAGGAGCAGGCGTCTGCAGCCAATGTTGACGAGGAGGAAGAGGTGGAGGGAATCCTTGATGACATTCAGCCATTGTCTGCTCAGGGACCTCTCCTGGACGAGTTGGAGGAAGAAGAGGAGGATGATGATGGGGATGATTACTTAGGGGAGGAGGATGCATCTCGTGGGGCAAGTGAAAATGTTGGCGTGGCAAGGTCTGGTACAGGGTTTGTGCGTGACTGGAGGGATGTGGATTTGCCAGAAAGTGCTCCTCCAACCAGCACTCGCAGTGCATCATTGACACCGGGAACATTGGCCCACATATCAGATTATGCCTTGCGGATCCTAAAAAGGTACCCCCGCATTGCCAAAATGATGAACGATGACGACTACTGGTTGGCCAGCATCCTGGATCCACGCTATAAAGGCAAATTACAAAACATCATGCCACAGGAGAACCTTGACCTAATATTGGCTAATAAACAAGCAACTCTGGTAAATCGGTTGCTTGAGGCATTCCCAGCACACAGCAGCGGTGATGGTTCTCACACGTGCAAGCCATACTGGGCCTAACACCGTCTGAGCCTGCCTCCTGATGTATAGACATATATTTTGAATATGTACGCTATCCATACATGTTATCCGGGGATACGGTACCCTTTCTCACCTTTGTGCAATCACTTGCAAGCCATACTGGGCCTTACACCGTCTGAGCCTGCCTCCTGATGTATAGACATATATTTTGAATGTGTACGCTATCCATACATGTTATCCGGGGATACGGTACCCTTTCTCACCTTTGTGCAATCACTTGCAAGCCATACTGTGCCTGACACCGTCTGAGCCTGCCTCCTGATGTATAGACATATCTTTTGAATGTGTACGCTATCCATACATGTTATCCGGGGATACGGTACCCTTTCTCACCTTTGTGCAATCACGTGTAACCCATTCTGGTCGTGAGAACGACTGGCGAGCTGTTAAGCAAGCTACAGCACCTGTGGTTTGCACACGTAAGTTTTTCATTTTTTTCAGGAATGACGGTTAGGCCTAATTCCGGAACTGCGGTTGACCTGCACTTACTGGGAAATCATCGTTCGCGAGTAATAATTGTAATCAATGATCCCCATCACTATCGTTGTTCAGCGGGTTATCTGCACCTGTAAGCGACAAACGCTGGCCTTTTCAGTGTAGCGCACATGCAGCCACGGACATGTAAGGGCATGACACACCAGTTATTGGCCAATCTCATGTGCCAGAGCCTCACGTGTCCCTCTAGTAAGCCAGACTCAGACCGCGGGGCATGACGGAGTCTCGTTCGTTAACGGAATTAAGCTTGCAATGTGTGCATCTGTTCTGTAGCTGGCATGGTTGAAGTTGCCCGTGTTGAGTCAAATTACGCCGTAGGCTCCACTCCTGGTGGTGCCCTTCTGGACATTCCTTTAAGGTTCAGCTTTGCAACCATACTGCCCACGTAAAACAAACACTTTGCCTTCATGAACGCTGTTTGGAGGGTCATGACTCGTGGGAATAACGCCGCCCAATCAGTTAACCTGCTAGAGAGATCCTTCGTTGCTCCCAAGCATGACATCACACTCCCTAGGAGGAAGGTAATGCCACTGTGGGGACCGTACTCCTGGGGGCGACACAAGTGCACTGATGCCCAGCCACTGCTCGATGAATCTTCTGGTACATTGACCCAGACCACTCCATTCCCCTCGCAAGCTACCCGGCCTGAATCTGACCCTGATGAAACTCAGGTTACCCTTCCCATATACAGTTCCATCTTACACGGTGACAAAGAGGAAGCTGCAGATGAAAGTGCAGGTTCGGCCCACCCGCCATCAGACACACCACCGTACTATCAGGGGCCCTGTGCCAGTGCCGTCGCCAACGAGTGGGCCCCCCCTGCTTGCTCAGGATCACAGCACTTGCAAGGCTGAACTACTGTGCAGTGAGATGGAAGATGGGGACGACGAGGAGTCCAGACTAGTACAGGGATTCCCTAGCGAGGAGACTTATTTGATTGTTTTCAATGTTGGGACAGCAATTTTTGGGGAGCACTATACTCTGGAGAATGATAGATGGGGCCCTCCATACACTGGAACATTCCAAAGGTGGACATCAGACACTGGAGCAGCATTTACAGGGCCCATTATACACTAGAGCATTAGAAATGGGGCCCATTATGTTTGGAGCATTATGTGGGCCCATAAGACAGTGGAGCTTCATCCATGGGGACCAACATATACTGTAGCATTATGTGGAGCTCATCATATACTGTTTCAAACATTATATGGGACCAATGATTCTGTATGGAGAAATAGATGGGCCTCGTCATGAGATGTAAAAAGTGAAGTACTTTTCATTGTACTATACCGCTATTTCTCTGCCGTATCGGAGCATGATGAGTTGTGGTATTATGTGTTAAAGGGGCGCTCTTTCGCCCAGGGCACATGAAAACCTGGAGCCAGCGCTACCCCCCCACAACTTTAGCCAAATAACCCCCATTTTTCAGTGCGTAACTTGTATTATGAAGTTAATTAAGGTTGACCAGCTTAAGTAAGAAGAATTGATGCTTTTGGCATTCAAATGAGCACTGTAGGTGTGTTTCCTGTCCTCCTCTCACTGTCGACTTTTGTTCCCCATTGACTTACATTGGGTTTCGTGTTTCGGGACGACCCCGACTTTTCCCTATAATCGGCCGATCTTGCTCGACCCAACTTTTGGAAAAGTCGGGTTTCACGAAACGAAACTCGACCATAAAAAACCAAAAGTCGCTCAACTCTAATGATGACGACTGCGCGGAACCCAGTCTTACTGGAAGATAGTCACAGTACCTAGGTCCCATCCAATTTGCTGATCTCTGGTGTACAGAACCCAGTACAGTGTAATGATAATAATGAATCTGACTAGTGCAAATAACCCATTCCAGGATGGTGACGAAGACAGGTGTACAGAGCCCAGTCCAGTGTGGTGATGATGATGATGATGACTGGGGCACAGAACCCAGTCAGTGTGGTGGTGGTGATGATGGAGATGACTGGTGCACAGAGCCCAGTACAGTGTGGTGATGGTTGATGACTGGTGCACAGAACCCAGTCCAGTGTGGTGATGGTGGTGATGATAATGATTGGCACACAGAGCCCAGTACAGTATGGTGATGATGGTGGTGGCGATGATGATGACTGGTGCACAGAGCCCAGTCTAGTGTGGTGATGGTGGTGATGATGATAATGAATGGTGCACAGAGCCCAGTATAGTGTGGTGATGGTGATGATGATGACTGGTGCACAGAGCCCAGTCCAGTGTGGTGATGGTGGTGATGATAATGATTGGTGCACAGAGCCCAGAACAGTGTGGTGATGATAATGACTGGTGCACAGAGTCCAGTACAGTGTGGTGATGGTGGTGGTGATGATAATGACTGGTGCACAGAGCCCAGTACAGTGTGGTGATGGTGATGATGATGACTGGTGCACAGAGCCCAGTCCAGTGTGGTGATGGTGGTGATGATAATGATTGGTGCACAGAGCCCCGTACAGTGTGGTGATGGTGATGATGATAATGACTGGTGCACAGAGCCCCGTACAGTGTGGTGATGGTGGTGGTGATGATAATGACTGGTGCATAGAGCCAAGTACAGTGTGGTGGTGGAGATGATGACTGGTGCACAGAGCCCAGTACAGTGTGGTGATGGTGATGATGATGACTGGTGCACAGAGCCCAGTCCAGTGTGGTGATGGTGGTGATGATGATTGGTGCAGAGCCCAGTACAGTATGGTGATGGTGGTGATGATAATGACTGTTGCACAGAGTCCAGTACAGTGTGGTGATGGTGATGATGATGACTGGTGCACAGATCCCAGTACAGTGTGGTGATGATGATGACTGGTGCACAGAGCCCAGTACAGTGTGTGATGATGGTGGTGATGATAATGACTGGTGCACAGAGCCCAGTACAGTATGGTGATGGTGGTGGTAATGATAATGACTGGTGCACAGAGCCCAGTACAGTATGGTGATGGTGGTGGTGATGATAATGACTGGTGCACAGAGCCCAGTACAGTATGGTGATGATGGTGGTGATGATAATGATTGGTGCACAGAGTCCAGTACAGTGTGGTGATGGGGGTGGTGATGATAATGACTGGTGCACAGAGCCCAGTACAGTGTGGTGATGGTGGTGATGATGATGACTGGTGCACAGAGTCCAGTCCAGTGTGGTGATTGTGCTGATGATAATTATTGGTGCACAGAGCCCAGTACAGTATGGTGATGGTGGTGGTGGTGATGATGATAACTGGTGCACAGAGCCCAGTACAGTGTGGTGATGGTGATGATAATGACTGGTGCACAGAGCCCAGTCCAGTGTGGTGATGGTGGTGATGATAATGATTGGTGCACAGAGCCCAGTACAGTGTGGTGATGGTGGTGATGATAATGATTGGTGCACAGAGCCCAGTACAGTGTGGTGATGGTGGTGATGATAATGATTGGTGCACAGAGCCCAGTACAGTATGGTGATGGTGGTGGTGATGATGATGACTGGTGCACAGAGCCCAGTCCAGTGTGGTGATGATGGTGGTGGTGATGATGATGATGATGACTGGTGCACAGAGCCCAGTCCAGTGTAGTGATGGTGGTGGTAATGATAATGACTGGTGCACAGAGTCCAGTACAGTGTGGTGATGGTGGTGGTGATGATAATGACTGGTGCACAGAGCCCAGTACAGTGTGGTGATGATGGTGGTGGTGATATTGACTGGTGCACAGAGCCCAGTACAGTGTGGTGATGGTGGTGGTGGTGGTGATGATGATGACTGGTGCACAGAGCCCAGTACAGTGTGGTGATGGTGATGATGATGACTGGGGCACAGAGCCCAGTCCCCAGCGTGGTGTTGGTGGTGGTGATGATGATGACTGGTGCATAGAGCCCAATACAGTGTGGTGGTGATGATGATGACTGGTGTACAGAGCCCAGTACAGTGTGGTGATGACTGTTGTGGATCTTTTATTCCATGACCGTGTGAGAAGACAGGCGTTTAGCACCATAAGGCTGGTTTCACATTAGCGCTTTTTAAGCGCACGCACGGCCGGGGGTAGCTCCGCCCCCGAGCCGCCTCTGTGCCCGGCGTGCCCGCCCCTTGCTTGTAGCGCCGCCTTCTAGCGCACAGCGGCGCCTGCGATCGGCGCACCCTATCTTTAGCATAGGGTGCGCAGATCGTGCGCCGGCCGTGCGCTAGTTGCGCTTTGACCTGCGCTGCGCACTTTTGACGGTGCGCCGTGCGCGCCAAAATCAAACTTTTCGGATTTTGGCGCGCACGGCGCACCGTCAAAAGTGCGCAGCGCAGGTCAAAGCGCAACTAGCGCACGGCCTGCGCACGATCTGCGCACCCTATGCTAAAGATAGGGTGCGCCGATCGCAGGCGCCGCTGTGCGCTAGGAGGCGGCGCTACAAGCAAGGGGCGGGCACGCCGGGCAGAGAGCCGGCTCGGGGGCGGAGCTACCCCCGGCCGTGCGTGCGCTTAAAAAGCGCTAATGTGAAACCAGCCTTATACGTTTTCTCTGGCACCTGGGAAATCTAGATAACGCCATGTGTCTGTGGTGCCTGGTATAATGTGTACATGGCGCCCACTTGCATTTGCCATTTTACAGGTTCTCTGTCTTCTGTGCCAGTGAGACCCCCTTCTCTGGAGCATGACAGCACCAGGCCGGACCCTGTAAGCACCCCACCCATCTGTACTTAGTTCTTGGCAGTGAATTAGGAATTGGAAACTTGGCACCATGTTGTGTTTGGCAGGGGGGCATATCCGGAGCCTGGTCATGCTTCCCTATGGTTTGCTGGATGGTATTTTCGGTGCGTGCACAGAGGAGTGGTCAATTTATTGAAAATTGGTGAACCTTGCTTGGAATGAGCACAGGTTTGAAGCCACTAGTGACGAATGAGCGTTCTCAGGTGTTATTGTGGCGTCCCTTAGGCTCAGTTGCCAGAGAGGTACTGCACCTCCTCCTGACGTGTGGTGCCCCACCATCCAGGTAAGGTGGGAAGCTCCTGACCACGCTCCAACACCTGCACCCCACACGACAAAGTAGTGTAGCAAAGCACCTTCGGCGGCTCCATGCTTGGAGTATAGCAAAGCACCCATTGGTGGCTCCCTGCTTGGAACACGAAACGTGCTGGGAGGTGGGTGGAGTTGAGTTTACATTAAAAGAGCGGGAAGAGTTTAGGAGTGATTCAGTCATTCAGTCTTTCAGTCAGCCACTGAGAGTGAGTGAGGATGCAGAAGGACAGAGAGTGAGACAGAGAAGATCCCCGTGAGAGGGATGGATGAAGGAAGTGCTGCAGCAGGCCACAGTGACCTGGGTCTGCTGGCACAGGAAAGAGACATAGAAAGGAAACCTGATTTTTCCATAGAGAGAAAGGATTAGTACGGAACGTGAGGAGTAAAAGAGAGAACAGAGGACGTGGGTTAGAGGACAACCCTGCCTAGGAGTTCTAAGCACAAGGCCGGGGCCCGGTCCCCGAGGTTGTATGGATACTAATGGTCCTGCAGCAGATACCAGAGGGAATAGAAGTTAACCATACTTTATTCCCACATCAGACTTGGGGGCACAACAGCAACATTGATAGTGAGCCGGGACTAGGAAGCAAGGAGTCCCCGAAGCAGGCTACAGCTGTCTGCCGTACAAGGAAAGTTCATAAGAACATTGGACAGGAGGAACTCCAGTGTAACTCATTACTGGGAGTACTTCATTTATAGGCGCTATAAGAGGAGACGTTCAGAAAGGCACATGTTGGCGGAGTGTTGGAAAGGAGTGTTCCACCTGGCCTGGAGGTTGACTGAGTCCCTGACCCGGAGGACACGGCACAGAGGCAGGCACCTGTTTGCACAACAGACTGTGAGTAAAGCTTTGGAACAACATGCCCTGGTGTCCTCCACTTATTCCTGTGCCAACACATCTACACTGCCCTGGGACTACAGCTTCACCTGTGCGGAGCTTTTACATCTTTGCTGCACCATACCATCAGTCCCAGAGGATCTGCATGCAGCGTCGGCTTAACACCTTCCTTGCCGAACACCACAGGTGGCGTCACAAACTATTCATTTAATCAACTACATTCCACCATTCAATCTCCCTTTTACTTGGGCGCCCAGGGCCACGGACCGGGTCACCGCTGCTGTGACACCTTCCCCCTGAGTGACCGGCCCGGTACCGAGTACCCCACAGCCCTGGGAGGGCGACCCATTATCAGAGTATGGCTGGTTTTACATTTACCTTGTTCTTGTGGGCCGATTTTGCGGCCTCAGTAGATTTCTATGGGGCCGCAAAATCGGGCCGGAAAAAAAGTCCACTGTGTGCCGTAAGGCTGTGATGGCCTTTTTAGCGGCTGTGATAAAAGATCGAGCTTGCTCAATTCTTTTATATGGCGTACGGACACGGCCCCCATTGTAACCAATGGGGCCACAAAAACAAACGGAAGGTTTTTTGTATGGCGCTCTGTGACTTCGGGTTTTGCAGAACACGTTTTTTTTTCCCCAATACTATTTCCATAGTATTGGAAAATTGAAAAACAGCGATCACAAACTTTTTTGCAGTCCATTATTGCGGCAGACCACAAAAAATGCGGCGAAAAGGGCAGCAATAACGGGCTGCAAAAAAGCGGCAAGTGTAAAAGCAGCCTATGTCCTGTGTGCTCCAATAGTATGTTCAGTCCCTGCGGCTGCATGTTAGACAGTCACAACACATCTGGGATATTGCCTAACAAACAGGAATCCCCACATGTGTTGCTGCTGTCTAACAGCCGAGAGACCTGCAGCCGCGGGGACTGAATATACTAATCGGGCACGCCGAGGACACTCGGATACCACCTTACCTGAGCACGCTCGCTCATCAGTAGAAGCCACTTTATGGTTGATCAGCACAGGGAGTAAAACAAATGTAGAAAATCTGCGACTAATCTGCTGCAAAATCTGCGTGAGACTCTGTTCTGGAGGGCAATTTGTGTTTAGATTCTGTGTGGAATTTTTTTGCAGTGCGTGGGAGAGATTTGGTACAATCACATCCACTTTGTTACTGTTACACCCAGCAGACTTTTCACCTAGAGTATCGGATGTAAAAAGTGTACAGATCGGAAACCGCACAATGCCGCGCACTGTATAGAGCAGCTCCGCTTTACTGAAGTGAATAGGAGCTGATCTGCAGTACCTGAGAACGGCCACTACACAGTGTGAGGCGCTGTGCTGTTCTGCCTCTGCACGCTGTTTACAGCTGATTGGTGGGGAGTGTCGGCTTTCAGATCACCACCGATCTCATATTGATGACCTACCCACAGGACAATTGTTATATCTGAGTACCAAAAAACCCCTTTATTACCAGGAGAATCAAAATACTGTTTTTTTATGTCACTTACTGTAGAAATAAATCCAAAAATGAACTTGGCGTCTAGAATGTGTCCATCTGACTATTGTAGGAGGATCTTTACCTGTCACAAGAAGGATTCAGGAGTAAATCTGGGCAACGATGAGGAAGCAAAATACAGCCGCCATGTCCTGCCGTCTGTAATCTGTCCCCTCAGTGTTGCTGTATATTGTCCCCCCACTGAATCTGACCTTCACTGGTGAGTTCAGACCTATGTGGTGCGCAATATAAGGACTGACCAGAACCTGACATCCTCCTAGGAGTATATGATGTGTTCAGGTCAGGAGACCCGCGGCCGGTCCATGCGGTCAGTCCGTGCATCGTGGTCCGGACGCTGTCTGTGGTACGCTCTTTAGGGCTCTCGCTGCCATATGTTGTGGTTATGCAATGAATTTTATTGAGTCTGGCTGAAAGAACAATAAATCCTTGGTCAGCCAGCAGTAGTGACTCTAGGCCGCTAATCCTTGACGGACACTTGCTCAGTAGTGACCAGTAGATGCTGTCGTGCGCACTTAGGCCTCTTCCACATATCAGTTTTTTGTCATCAGTCACAATCCGTCGAATTTTGAAAAAAACGGATCTGGTGACTGATGCCGCTGGATCTGTTTTTTCTCATAGACTTGTATTAGCGACAGATGGCCGCACGTTTCATCCGTCGTTCAACGGATCTGTCGAAAATTCTTTGTCCGTCGGCCGGAGACAACGAACATAGGAAGATTTTTTGTCACCGTCGAAAAATGGGACAGCTGTCCGGTATTTGCTAGAATGGAAGCCTATGGGCGACGCATCCGTCGCTGTCCGACAAATGATGGAATCCGGCAACGGATTCCATTTTTTTTTTAACTGTGCATGTGCTGACACTGTGCCTGTATGGTGTGTGCGGGCTGTGTGTGTGTGCCTGTGTGACGGGGGGTATGCGTGTATGTGTGTGTGCGTGCAGGCATCGTCCGATGGGACTACAAGTCCCATCCGGGCTCTGCCTTCCACAGTGACAGTGATTGACTTCTGCCCAGTTGCTTGCCAGCAGCATGGATGCTTCTCTAAATCAGGTCTCATAAAGTCATTCCAACATTTCAGGTTACCACAGGCAAGGTGATAACTTGTGGATTCGTGCAGCTCTGAGCTCTACCCACTATACACCGCTGTCTCTGGCAGTGCCATAGAGAATGAATAGAGCAGACGCCCCTTGTGACATTTCACAAGCCTGATCGCCGGATCTGTTGGGATCCCAGCGGCTGGATAGCTGATACCATTTGAAATGTTGAAAATAACCCTTTAAAGCAACTTTCCACTCTGGGACTGAGAAATATTCACTTCACATGTATAGTCACCATCCTAGTGCCCTCTGTTTGCTTCCCGATGCCTCTTTCTCTGAGGCCAGCATTCCTTTCCTTCCAAGATGGCCGCCTCAGTGGCATAAGGAGTGAAGTAATCGCTCTAAGTCACCCCTGCTATTCCTATTCCATGTAACAAGGATGGTAAGGGAGGTGGCTTAGACTTATTGATGCACTTCTCAAGCCAATTTTGCAACCATTTTGCATATGGGAGGAAAGCAACACTGGCCTCAGAGAATGTGGCATCGCCAGCCAAACGGAGGGCACCAAGCTGTGACTAAACTGTGAAGTGTATCGTCCCTTTCCAGTCACAGTTTTAACATCTTGACAGAATATACTATATTATATTCATGAAGAGAGAGATTGCTGTCTGCGCGGCAGGCGGTGGCCGTGGAGCGCGGCAGGCAGTGGATGTGGAGCGCGGCAGGCAGTGAAGCGCGGCAGGCAGTGGCGTGGAGCGTGGCAGGCGATAACCGTGGAGCAAGGCAGGCGGTGGCCGTGGAGCGCGGCAGGCGGTGGCCGTGGAGCGCGGCAGGCGGTGGCCGTGGAGCGCGGCAGGCGGTGGCCGTGGAGCGCGGCAGGAGGTGGATGTGGAGTGCGGCAGGCGGTGGCCGTAAAGCGCGGCAGGCAGTGGCTGTGGAGCGTGGCAGGCGATAACCGTGGAGCGCGGCAGGCGGTGGCTGTGGAGCGCGGCAGGCAGTGGCTGTGGAGCGCGGCAGGCGGTGGCCGTGGAGCGCGGCAGGCGGTGGCCGTGGAGCGCGGCAGGCGGTGGCTGTGGAGCACGGCAGGCAGTGACCGTGGAGCACTGCAGGCGATTATATTATAATCAAAAGTATTGACCAAAAAATACATCTAAATAAAGTGCAGTGCATATATAAAGCGATTTCTAGTCAAAAAAGTACATATCAGTAAAAAATAAATCCCACACCCCACCGCGCGTTTCACACGTTGCTTCCTCAGGGAATTGTTCTTTAATATTTAAATTTATTATGGGATTTATTTTTTACTGATATGTACTTTTTTGGCTAGAAATCACTTTATGTATGCACTGCACTTTATTTAGATGTATTTTTTGGTCAATACTTTTGATTATAATTTATTAAATTGGATTGCTACTATATGGAATATATGTGCTGCTTCACTTCCCCCTCTTTTTGCTTTTTTATTGTCTTTTTGTGTTGGGATTTTAATGTGTCCTATGGTGTCCTTAATAAAAGTATTTATATTGATTTCAATATTGTAATTGTGTTATTGGCTCTTTTTGGATAGGTGGCTTTTTTTTGTTTTATCATACCCAAACATGTGTGGATCCTAAGGGTGCGTGCACAAGCTGCGGATTCTGCTGCGGATTTGGCCCTGCGGCTCCCCAGTAGAATCCGCTGCATTGTACAGCACCATTAGGCTATGTACACACGCTGCAGATTTGGCCCTGCGGCTCCCCTGCAGAATCCGCTGCGTTGTACAGCACCATTAGGCTATGCACACATGCTGCAGATTTGGCCCTGCGGCTCCCCAGCAGAATTCGCTGCGTTGTACAGCACCATTAGGCTATGTACACACGCTGCAGATTTGGCCCTGCGGTTCCCCAGCAGAATCCGCTGCATTGTACAGCTCCATTAGGCTATGTACACACGCTGCAGATTTGGCCCTGCGGCTCCCCAGCAGTATCCGCTGCGTTGTACAGCACCATTAGGCTATGTACACACGCTGCAGATTTGGCCCTGCGGCTCCCCAGCAGAATCCGCTGCGTTGTACAGCACCATTAGGCTATGTACACACACTGCAGATTTGGCCCTGCGGCTCCCCAGCAGAATCCGCTGCGTTGTACAGCACCATTAGGCTATGTACACACGCTGCAGATTTGGCCCTGCGGCTCCCCAGCAGAATCCGCTGCGTTGTACAGCACCATTAAGCTATGTACACACGCTGCGGATTTGGCCCTGCAGAATCCGCTGTGTTGTACAGCACCATTAGGCTATGTACACACGCTGCAGATTTGGCCCTGCGGCTCCGCTGCGTTGTACAGCACCATTAGGCTATGTACACACGCTGCAGATTTGGCCCTGCGGCTCCCCTGCAGAATCCGCTGCGTTGTACAGCACCATTAGGCTATGTACACATGCTGCAGATTTGGCCCTGCGGCTCCCCAGCAGAATTCGCTGCGTTGTACAGCACCATTAGGCTATGTACACACGCTGCAGATTTGGCCCTGCGGTTCCCCAGCAGAATCCGCTGCATTGTACAGCACCATTAGGCTATGTACACACGCTGCAGATTTGGCCCTGCGGCTCCCCTGCAGAATCCGCTGCGTTGTACAGCACCATTAGGCTATGTACATATGCTGCAGATTTGGCCCTGCGGCTCCCCAGCAGAATTCGCTGCGTTGTACAGCACCATTAGGCTATGCACACACGCTGCAGATTTGGCCCTGCGGTTCCCCAGCAGAATCCGCTGCATTGTACAGCTCCATTAGGCTATGTACACACGCTGCAGATTTGGCCCTGCGGCTCCCCAGCAGTATCCGCTGCGTTGTATAGCACCATTAGGCTATGTACACACGCTGCAGATTTGGCCCTGCGGCTCCCCAGCAGAATCCGCTGCGTTGTACAGCACCATTAGGCTATGTACACACGCTGCAGATTTGGCCCTGCGGCTCCCCAGCAGAATCCGCTGTGTTGTACAGCACCATTAGGCTATGTACACACGCTGCAGTTTTGGCCCTGCGGCTAACCAGCAG
This sequence comes from Dendrobates tinctorius, assembly GCF_039654945.1. Classification (NCBI taxonomy): domain Eukaryota; kingdom Metazoa; phylum Chordata; class Amphibia; order Anura; family Dendrobatidae; genus Dendrobates; species Dendrobates tinctorius. The sequence goes on along the minus strand of NW_027361797.1, from coordinate 13,429,626 downwards.
AATCCGCTGCATTGTACAGCACCATTAGGCTATGTACACACGCTGCAGATTTGGCCCTGCGGCTCCCCTGCAGAATCCGCTGCGTTGTACAGCACCATTAGGCTATGTACACACGCTGCAGATTTTGCCCTGCAGAATCCGCTGCGTTGTACAGCACCATTAGGCTATGTACACACGCTGCAGATTTGACCCTGCGGCTCCCCAGCAGAATCCGCTGCATTGTACAGCACCATTAGGCTATGTACACACGCTGCAGATTTGGCCCTGCGGATCCCCTGCAGAATCCGCTGCGTTGTACAGCACTATTAGGCTATGTACACACGCTGCAGATTTGGCCCTGCGGTTCCCCAGCAGAATCCGCTGCATTGTACAGCACCATTAGGCTATGTACACACGTTGGAGATTTGGCCCTGCGGCTCCCCTGCAGAATCCGCTGCGTAGTACAGCACCATTAGGCTATGTACACATGCTGCAGATTTGGCCCTGCGGCTCCCCAGCAGAATTCGCTGCGTTGTACAGCACCATTAGGCTATGTACACACGCTGCAGATTTGGCCCTGCGGTTCCCGAGCAGAATCCGCTGCATTGTACAGCTCCATTAGGCTATGTACACACGGTGCAGATTTGGCCCTGCGGCTCCCCAGCAGTATCCGCTGCGTTGTACAGCACCACTAGGCTATGTACACACGCTGCAGATTTGGCCCTGCGGCTCCCCAGCAGAATCCGCTGCGTTGTACAGCACCATTAGGCTATGTACACACGCTGCAGATTTGGCCCTGCGGCTCCCCAGCAGAATCCGCTGCGTTGTACAGCACCATTAGGCTATGTACACACGCTGCAGATTTGGCCCTGCGGCTCCCCAGCAGAATCCGCTGAGTTGTACAGCACCATTAAGCTATGTACACACGCTGCGGATTTGGCCCTGCAGAATCCGCTGTGTTGTACAGCACCATTAGGCTATGTACACACGCTGCAGATTTAGCCCTGCGGCTCCGCTGCGTTGTACAGCACCATTAGGCTATGTACACACGCTGCAGATTTGGCCCTGCGGCTCCCCTGCAGAATCCGCTGCGTTGTACAGCACCATTAGGCTATGTACACATGCTGCAGATTTGGCCCTGCGGCTCCCCAGCAGAATTCGCTGCGTTGTACAGCACCATTAGGCTATGTACACACGCTGCAGATTTGGCCCTGCGGTTCCCCAGCAGAATCCGCTGCATTGTACAGCACCATTAGGCTATGTACACACACTGCAGATTTGGCCCTGCGGCTCCCCTGCAGAATCCGCTGCGTTGTACAGCACCATTAGGCTATGTACACATGCTGCAGATTTGGCCCTGCGGCTCCCCAGCAGAATTCGCTGCGTTGTACAGCACCATTAGGCTATGTACACACGCTGCAGATTTGGCCCTGCGGCTCCCCAGCAGAATCCGCTGCGTTGTACAGCACCATTAGGCTATGTACACACGCTGCAGATTTGGCCCTGCGGCTCCCCAGCAGAATCCGCTGCGTTGTACAGCACCATTAGGCTATGTACACACGCTGCAGATTTGGCCCTGCGGCTCCCCAGCAGAATCCGCTGCGTTGTACAGCACCATTAGGCTATGTACACACGCTGCAGATTTGGCCCTGCGGCTCCCCAGCAGAATCCGCTGCGTTGTACAGCACCATTAAGCTATGTACACACGCTGCGGATTTGGCCCTGCAGAATCCGCTGTGTTGTACAGCACCATTAGGCTATGTACACACGCTGCAGTTTTGGCCCTGCGGCTCCCCAGCAGAATCCGCTGCATTGTACAGCACCATTAGGCTATGTACACACGCTGCAGATTTTGCCCTGCGGCTCCCCTGCAGAATCCGCTGCGTTGTACAGCACCATTAGGCTATGTACACACGCTGCAGATTTGGCCCTGCGGCTCCCCAGCAGAATCCGCTGCATTGTACAGCACCATTAGGCTATGTACACACGCTGCAGATTTGGCCCTGCGGATCCCCTGCAGAATCCGATGCATTGTACAGCACCATTAGGCTATGTACACACGCTGCAGATTTGGCCCTGCGGCTCCCCTGCAGAATCCGCTGCGTTGTACAGCACCATTAGGCTATGTACACACGCTGCAGATTTGGCCCTGCGGCTCCCCAGCAGAATCCGCTGCGTTGTACAGCACCATTAGGCTATGTACACACGCTGCAGATTTGGCCCTGCGGCTCCCCTGCAGAATCCGCTGCGTTGTACAGCACCATTAGGCTATGTACACAAGCTGCAGATTTGGCCATGCGGCTCCACAGCAGAATCCGCTGCGTTGTACAGCACCATTAGGCTATGTACACACGCTGCGGATTTGGCCCTGCGGCTCCCCAGCAGAATCCGCTGCGTTGAACAGCACCATTAGGCTATATACACACGCTGCAGATTTGGCCCTGCGGCTCCCCAGCAGAATCCGCTGTGTTGTACAGCACCATTAGGCTATGTACACACGCTGCAGATTTGGCCCTGCGGCTCCCCAGCAGAATCCGCTGCGTTGTACAGCACCATTAAGCTATGTACACACGCTGCGGATTTGGCCCTGCAGAATCCGCTGTGTTGTACAGCACCATTAGGCTATGTACACACGCTGCAGTTTTGGCCCTGCGGCTCCCCAGCAGAATCCGCTGCATTGTACAGCACCATTAGGCTATGTACACACGCTGCAGATTTTGCCCTGCGGCTCCCCTGCAGAATCCGCTGCGTTGTACAGCACCATTAGGCTATGTACACACGCTGCAGATTTGGCCCTGCGGCTCCCCAGCAGAATCCGCTGCGTTGTACAGCACCATTAGGCTATGTACACACGCTGCAGATTTGGCCCTGCGGCTCCCCTGCAGAATCCGCTGCGTTGTACAGCACCATTAGGCTATGTACACACGCTGCAGATTTGGCCCTGCGGCTCCCCAGCAGAATCCGCTGCGTTGTACAGCACCATTAGGCTATGTACACACGCTGCAGATTTGGCCCTGCGGCTCCCCTGCAGAATCCGCTGCGTTGTACAGCACCATTAGGCTATGTACACAAGCTGCAGATTTGGCCATGCGGCTCCACAGCAGAATCCGCTGCGTTGTACAGCACCATTAGGCTATGTACACACGCTGCGGATTTGGCCCTGCGGCTCCCCAGCAGAATCCGCTGTGTTGAACAGCACCATTAGGCTATATACACACGCTGCAGATTTGGCCCTGCGGCTCCCCTGCAGAATCCGCTGCGTTGTACAGCACCATTAGGCTATGTACACACGCTGCGGATTTGGCCCTGCGGCTCCCCAGCAGAATCCGCTGCGTTGTACAGCACCATTAGGCTATGTACACACGCTGCGGATTTTGCCCTGCAGCTCCCCAGCAGAATCAGCTGCGTTGTACAGCACCATTAGGCTATGTACACACGCTGCAGATTTGGCCCTGCGGCTCCACAGCAGAATCCGCTGCATTGTACAGCACCATTAGGCTATGTACACACGCTGCAGATTTGGCCTCTGCGGATCCGCAGCAGTTCTGCAGTGTACAGTACAAGGTAAGTCTATGTGACTTACACTCCGCGGTGCCCACGCAGCGGATTTTTAACTGTGGAAAAGCTGCGGTTTTGAATCCGCAGAATTGACGTCAATTCTTTCTGCGGATTCCGCTGCGGTTTGCCTTCTATTCCATCGTCCAGGTGGCAAACCGCAGGGGAAAAGCACAGGCCAATCCGCAGGTCATTTGAGCTGCGGATTTATCTGTGGATCCGCAGATACAAACCCGCGGGTGAATCCGCAGCGTGTGGACATGGCCTTATAATGAATGGAAAATGGAAACCGCAAGGGGGCGTGGCTTGAGCTGGCTATGGAGTAGCAAGCACAGCTCAGGAGCTCTGAGGAGGCATCCTCCAAATCTACGATTGTGCCCTCCAAAAGTGCCAGTGTGCCTGCATTTAGGCACAATCCCCGGTTCTGTGTGGTGCCGCGGGGGTTAGAACGAAGGCGGAGGGATCTAAAGCTCCTCAGCGTCCTCTCTCTTGTGCGCTACCTTCCCTGCATCTAGGAGACGTGAGGCGGAAGGACACAAAATAATCCTAAAGTTGTACACTCTTACTTGCGTTGGGCCCGCCTACCGCCTAAAAAAGAATTGTCATTTTTCCTGGTTGGTCCCCACCTTTACCGGGCCCCTTGTGGGTCGCTGGGCGCTAGCATTCAGCCCTACTGCTGTGAATTGTGCGGCGCTGTGGGAAATAGAACGGGGCGGAAGACTCTACTCCCCCAAGCTGTGTGGAATATTGGCCGTCGGCCTGTCATAGCCGCACGGCGGAAGGACACAAAATAGTGCCAAAGTTGAGCTCATCCTAGTGACGGACTTACTTGTTGCTTAATTAAAGGTCTTTAATTAATTCTGGAGGGACCCCCCACCTGTACCGGGGCTATCATTAGTTGCGGTGTTCCTGCATTTAGCCTCACTCCTCTCCATTACTGAGCAGTGCTGCAGCTAACAACAGAGGTGGAGGAATCTGCATCTCATTAGCTGCACTATTTTCGCTGGGCGGAAGGACACTAATTACTAGTTTACGGCGGTTTCTCCTTACACATAAAAAGGAAGAATTGTAAGCTTCTCTGGGAAGTCCCCCGCCCGCCGGGTCCTCTGAAAGGGCAAGAGTGCTTTCATTTAGCCCCATTCTACGCTTGTACTGAGCGGTGAGTCATAGGAGTGACAGAGGGGTCGGAGGGATCTGCCTCATTCTGTCAGCGCCGTACTCCTGCTCCCAGCTTGTGTGCTGCTGATTCCTCACTGACCGCTGCGGCCGCAGCTGTTATACAGTAGTGGTGGGAAGTTCGGCTCTTTTTGGTGATTCGGCTCCGCTCACCATAGAGAGCCTGCTCTTTTGGCTCCTTAAACGGCTCTTTTTTTTTTTTAATAGAAATCCGTTTTCCCCAGTCCTGGTTATAGGTTTTTGCCTGTGCAGTGAGGGCCTCATTCTCCCCCGTGTGACGCGGTGCAGACTGTTACTCAGCATTGCTGCTTCCTCAGATTGTCAGCTCTTGTGATCAGGCCCCGGCTCCTCCTCGGTTGTAGTCTTACCCTGTATTGTGGCATTTTTTGTTCATGTCCTTTGTGAATTAGTAAGTGCTGTGATATGTGTCGGTGCACCTGATGGATCGTGAGGCAACCGCAGCTCCGTGCGTCCCTATGTTCAGTATAGGGATCTAATCTGGATCAGGAGGCATCAGGATTGCTGCACATCCCAACGCACCGCACCAAAACACTAGTGGGCTGTATCCTACCATGCTGGGGGGCTATATACCATGCTGGGGGGGTCTATATACCATGCTGGGCTGTATCATACCATGCTGGGGGGGCTATATACCATGCTGGGGGGGGCTATATTATACCATGCTGGGGGGGCTATATACCATGCTGGGGGGGGCTATATACCATGCTGGGCTGTATCCTACCATGCTTGGGGGGCTATATACCATGCTGGGGGGGGCTATATTATACCATGCTGGGGGGCTATATACCATGCTGGGCTGTATCATACCATGCTGGGGGGGGCTATATACCATGCTGGGGGGGGGGCTATATACCATGCTGGGGGGGGGGCTGTATTATACCATGCGGGGGGGCTGTATTATACCATGCGGGGGGGCTGTATTATACCATGCTGGGGGGCTATATACCATGCTGGGGGGGCTATATACCATGCTGGGCTGTATCCTACCATGCTGGGGGGGCTATATACCATGCTGGGGGAGGCTATATACCATGCTGGGCTGTATTATACCATGCTGGGCTGTATTATACCATGCTGGGGGGGCTATATACCATGCTGGGCTGTATTATACCATGCTGGGCTGTATTATACCATGCTGGGGGTGCTATATACCATGCTGGGCTGTATTATGCCATGCTGGGGGGGCTATATACCATGCTGTGCTGTATTATACCATTCTGGGGGGGCCATATACCATGCTGGGTTGTATTATACCATTCTGGGGGGGCCATATACCATGCTGGGCTGTATTATACCATGGTGGGTTGTATACCATGTGTTGCTGGGCTATACACTATGCGGGTGTGTTATATACCATGGTGGTACATTATATACTATAAGGGGAGTCTGTGTTATACAATATGGGGGGGCTACATTATATTCTATGGGGAGGTGGGCTGTATTATATTTTATTTGGGGGCTACATTATATTCTATAGGGGGCTGTATTATATTTATTATATTCTATGGGGGTTGCATTATATTCTATGGAGGGGCTACATTACACTATATAAGGGGCTGCATTATATCCTATGAGGGGGTTGCCATATATTCTATGGAGGGGCTGCATTATACTATATGGGGGGACTGCATTATATTCTATGGGGGGGTTACATTATATTCTATACAGATATTATATGCAGCTCTGCATAGACTCAATATTAGATAACAAATAACTTTGTTGCCCTATGAAGGGCGGGCCTGAAAAATTTCTTGCACAGGGGCCCACTACAGTCTATGTCCGCCCCTGCACTAGTGTGAACGCAGCCCCACTCATGCAGCCCCTAACCAGGACCCCCATACATGCTCCCAATACATTTAATTATCATTACCACAGCACAGGGCACAAGCCTTTCTAGTGAGGCAGGAAAGATCACTGTATGACAGAGCAGCATGCGGACATAGTCTATATTATGTCTGCAGACTGATCCCATACAGCTAGGGCCGGCGTCAGCACCCGGGCAAGTGCCTGGGCACTGGCGAGATGGGGGGGCCCACTCGGCATCTGAACAAGTTTTTTTTTTTTTATTTATATGTCCGCTCATACTGACCACTATCTTTTTTCCTGTGTGTGAGAGCATGCGACCAACATGTTACCGCTCATTAAGGTCTTGAATTTGGATGCCACTCCTCTCCCACAGGCGTGGCGCCCATATTCATGACCTTAATGAGCGGTACCACGTGACCGCGCGCTAGCCTCTCACAGGAAAAGGTTACCGGCGCCTGGACTCAGGTGAGCGGCGTTGCCGTGTTGAGAATGAGCAGGGGGGGCCCAGCCCCCAGGGAAAATGAGCAAGCCGGGGGGAGATGAGAATGAGGGGCAGGAGATGTATGAAGCATTATATGGGGCCCATTATCCTGTATGAAGCATTATATGGGGCCCATTATCCTGTATGAAGCATTATATGGGGCCCATTATCCTGTATGGAGCATTATATGGGGCCCATTATCCTGTATGGAGCATTATATGGGGCCCATTATCCTGTATGAAGAATTATATGGGGCCCATTATCCTGTATGAAGCATTATATGGGGCCCATTATCCTGTAAGAAGCATTATATGGGGCCAATTATCCTGTATGAAGCATTATATGGGGCCCATTATCCTGTATGAAGCATTATATGGGGCCCATTATCCTGTATGGAGCATTATATGGGGCCCATTATCCTGTATGAAGCATTATATGGGGCCCATTATCCTGTATGGAGCATTATATGGGGCCCATTATCCTGTATGAAGCATTATATGGGGCCCATTATCCTGTATGAAGCATTATATGGGGCCCATTATCCTGTATGAAGCATTATATGGGGCCCATTATCCTGTATGAAGCATTATATGGGGCCCATTATCCTGTATGAAGCATTATATGGGGCCCATTATCCTGTATGAAGCATTATATGGGGCCCATTATCCTGTATGGAGCATTATATGGGGCCCATTATCCTGTATGAAGCATTATATGGGGCCCATTATCCTGTATGAAGCATTATATGGGGCCCATTATCCTGTATGGAGCATTATATGGGGCCATTATCCTGTATGGAGCATTATATTGGGCCCATTATTCTATATGGAGCATTATATGGTTTCCATTATTCTGTATGGAACACTACAGTGGGGCAAAAAAGTATTTAGTCAGTCAGCAATAGTGCAAGTTCCACCACTTAAAAAGATGAGAGGTGTCTGTAATTTACATCATAGGTAGACCTCAACTATGGGAGACAAACTGAGAAAAAAAAATCCAGAAAATCACATTGTCTGTTTTTGTTTCATTTTATTTGCATATTATGGGGAAAATAAGTATTAGGTCAGAAACAAAATTTCATCTCAATTTCATCTCCGGGGGGGCGCCGCTGATCGCGGTCGGGTGTCAGCTGATTATCACAGCTGACACCCGGCACTATGTGTCAGGGGTAGTCATGGACCATCCCCGACATGTTAACCCCTGGCACATTGCCATCAAACATGATGGCAGTGTACCAGGGGTTTAGAGAAGCATCGGCAGGGAGGGGGCTCCCTCCGTGCTTCTCTGAGACCCCCAGCACAGCACGATGTGCTGCGCTGCGCTGAGGGCCTCCTTCCCTTCAGGTCCCCGGATCCAATATGGTGGCGGGGACCTACAAGGGCCTGCAGGGAGGCGGCTTCCTCATTGCCTGCAGAGAGCAGGCATGAGGAATCCTCCTGCGCTGCCTGTCACATGGCTGATTTGTCACAGCGCTGTGTGATGTGTCAGATCAGCAATCTGACATATAACAGTGATGTCCGCCCCGGCACAATGTAATAAAGTAAAAAAAGAAAAAAAGTGTAAAAATAATTTATAAAAAATCTTTAAATATAAAAAAAATATTCCCTAATAAATTCATTTTTTGGAAATAAAAAAACAAACAATAAAAGTACACATATTTAGTATTGCCGCGTCCGTAATGACCCGCCCTATAAAACTGTACGATTAGTTAACCCCTTTAGCGAACCCCTTAAAAAATAAAAATAAGAAACAAAGCAAAAACAATGCTTTATTATCATACCGCCGAACAAAAAGTGCAATAACGCACGATCAAAAAGACGGATATAAATAACCATGGTACCGCTGAAAACGTCATCTTGTCCCGCAAAAATGAGCCGCCATACAGCATCATCAGTGAAAAAATAAAAAGTTATAGCTCGAAGAATAAAGCGATGCAAAAATAATTATTTTGTATATAAAATTGTTTTCATCGCATAAAAGCGCCAAAACATAGAAAAAGACATAAATGAGGTATCGGTGTAATCATACTGACCCGAAGAATAAAACCACTTTTACCGGATGCGGAATGTTGTAAACTCACCCCCCAAAAGAAATTCATGAATTGATGGTTTTTGTTCATTCTGCGTCCCAAAAATCGAAATAAAAAGCGATCAAAAAATGTCACGTGACCGAAATTGGTACCAATGAAAACATCAACTCATCCTGCAAAAAATAAGACCTCACATGAGTCGGTGGGTCAAAATATGGAAAAAGTATAGCTCTCAAAATGTGGTGATGCAAAAACTATTTTTACAATAAAAAGCATCTATTAGCTTGTGACAGCTGCCAAACATAAAAACCCACCATAAATAGTAAATCAAACTCCCCTTTATTACCCCCTTAGTTAGGGAAAAATAATAAAATTAAAAAAATGTGTTTATTTCCATTTTCCCATTAGGGCTAGCTTTAGGGTTAGGGCTGAGATTAGGGGTGTGTTGGGGTTAGGGTTGGAGTTAGAATTGGGGAGTTTCAACAGTTTAGGCACATCAGAGGTTCTCCAAACGCGACATGACACCCGCAGACAATTCCATCAAAGTCTGCATTCCAAAATGTCACTACTTCCCTTCAGAGCCACGACATGTGCCCATACAGTAGTTTTCTCCCACATATGGGGTATCAGCGTGCTCAGTAAAAATTGGACAACAACTTTTGTTGTCCAATTTCTCCTTTTACCCTTGGGAAAATAAAAAAATTGGGGACTAAAAGATTTCCATTTTCCAATTAGGGCTAGGGTTAGGGCTAGAGTTAGGGATGAGATTAGGGTTAGGGGTGTGTTGGGGTTAGGGTTGGAGTTAGAATTGGGGGGTTTCCACTGTTTAGGCACATAAGGTGCTCTCCAAATGCAACATGGCGTCTGATCTCAATTCCAGCCAATTCTGCGTTGAAAAAGTCAAACGGTGCTCCTTCCCTTCCAAGCTCTGCCATGCGCCCAAACAGTGTTTTACCCACACATATGGGGTATCAGCCTACTCAGGACAAATTGCAAAACAACTTTTGGGGTCCAATTTCTCCTGTTAACCTTAGGAAAACAAAAAATGGGGGCAAAAATATCATTTTTGTGGAAAAAATATGATTTTTTATTTTCACACCCTGGCGTTATAAACTTCTGTGAAGCCCTTGGGGGTTCAAAGTGCTCACCACACATCTAGATAAGTTCCTTTGGGGGTCTAGTTTCCAAAATGGGGTCACTTGTGGGGGGTTTCAACAGTTTAGGCACATCAGAGGCTCTCCAAATGCAGCATGACACCCGCAGACCATTCCATCAAAATCTGCATTCCAAAACGTCACTACTTCCATTCCAAGCCCCAACGTGTGCCCATACAGTAGTTTTCTCCCACATATGGGGTATCAGTGTACTCAGGACCAATTGGACAACAACTTTTGGGTCCAATTTCTTCTGTTACCCTTGGCAAAATAAAAAATGGGGACTAAAAGATCATGTTTGTGATTTTGTGTTTTTTTTTATTTTCCCGGTGTTATAAACTTCTGATTAGCCCTTAGGGGTTAAAAGTTCTCACTACATATCTAGAAAGGTTCCTTGGGGGGTCTAGTTTCCAAAATGGGGTCATTTGTGGGGTGTTTCCACTGTTTAGGTACATCTTGGGTCTCTCCAAACGTGACATGGCGTCCGATCTGAATTCCAGCCAATTTTGCACAGAAAAAGTCAAATGGTGCTCCTTCCCTTCTGAGCTCTGCTATGCGCCGAAACAGTGGTTCTCTCCCACATATCAGGTATCACCGTACTCAGTACCAATTGCACAATACCTTTTGCAGTCCAATTTCTCCTGTTACCCTTGGTAAAATAAAAAAAAAAAATTGGACCTGAGGTAATTTTTTTGTGAAAAAAAGTTAAATGTTCATTTTTTTAAGCATTCAAAAAATTCCTGTGAAGCACCTGAAGGGTTAATAAACTTCTTGAATGTGGTTTTGAGCACCTTGAGGGGTGCAGTTTTTAGAATGGTATCACTTTGGGGTATTTTCTATCATATAGACCCCTCAAAGTGACTTCAAATGTGATGCCGTCCTTAAAAATAAAATGGTGTTGCAGAAATGAGAAATCGCTGGTCAATTTTTAACCCTTATAACTTCCTAACAAAAAAAAATTTTGGTTCCAAAATTGTGCTGATATAAAGGAAACATATGGGAAATGTTATTTATAAAGTTTTTTGTGTGCCATATCTCTTTGATTTTAGGCCATAAAAATTCAAAGTTGGAAAATTGCCAAATTTTCAAAATTTTTGCCAAATTTCCGTTTTGTTCACAAATAAACGCAAGTTATATCAATTAAATTTTACCACTAACATGAAGTACAATATGTCACGAGAAAACATTGTCAGAATCACTGGGATCCCTGGAAGCGTACCAGAGTTATTACCTCATAAAGGGACAGTGGCAGAATTGTATAAATTGGCCCGATCATGAATGTGCAAGCCACCTTTGGGGGTAAAAGGGTTAAGAGTAGTGTTGAGCATTCCGATACCGCAAGTATCGGGTATCGGCCAATATTAGCTGTATCGGAATTCTGATACTGACTTGCGATACTTTTTTCATATCGGATAACGGAATCGGAAGTTCCCATAATGCTATGAGCCTGCTCGCTTTGATTCAGCCAATGGGAATCCTCAGAAGTGTGGGCACATCCTGTTAGGCATGTAGGCATGTTAACTATTGGCATGGCTGTGATTGGCTGCTGAAATGATGTGATGATGCACTATAAAAGCCACTGCTGCCGCCATTTCTGGTCACTCTGCTGTGAATTCAGTTAGGGACAGGCTGCTGTTGAAGACTGTGAGGGACAGTTAGAAATAGTGATTCTACAAAACATATTGTGCTTTAACCAGGCTACATAAACCACCACTGTAGCTTTCTTTTCCCTAGCAGCAGTGTTCACAGCTGTCTGCAAGGGCTGTGTGAGTGCAGCTCACGCTGTGGAGTGGGTCCTGTAGCCACATCTGGTTTAGGCCGCCCAGCGTGCCTCACTGCCGCCTCATACATATTTTTCTTCTTGAGCTGCTTATTTTTCAAAAATTCTATCTAGTGTGCTTCCATCCGTATCCATATACGTTGGTTGCAAACACTAGTAGTAGACAGCGGAGCCTTTCTGCAGCCTTTCAGTGCTAGTGCCCACTTAGCTGCACTGTTCACGGCTGTCTGAGAGGTCTCTGACTGTGTGTGAGTGCAGCTCACGCTGAGTAGTGTGTCCTGCAGCTACGTCTGGTTGTAGGCTGCTCAGCGTGCTTCACTGCCTCACACATATTTTTCTTTAATTGCAGCTCATTTTTTCTTCTCCTATTAGTGTGCATCCATCCGTATCCATCTACATTGGTTGGTTGCAAATACTATATAGGAGTGGATAGAGGAGCCTTTTTTCTGGCTTGTGCCCTTCATCTGCAGCCAGATTAGTATTACCCAATTTTTTTGGAGCCTCATCTTTTGCATTGTAGGTTTCCTGCCTGCATTGTAATAGCTCCAAAAAGTTGGTGATACTATCACTTTCAAATCTTTGGTCACATCCTTTTAGTTTTTTTTAAAAAAAAACCCAATAAAGTTCACCAAACACTACATCTGAAAGTTGTGTAGGCCACATTAGCTCCTATTAAAGTGTAGTCCACACACACACTTCATAAAATTAGTGTTTCTTCTACCTGTAACCAGCTGTTCAGGAATAAGCACACTAAGCCCCCCCTTTGTACTTTTCTGCCTATCTTTATCAGTCTAGCAAGATGAAGAAGGCAGGGAGTAAGGCACGTGGGCGTGGAGTTTCAGCAGGGAGAGGACGTGGGGATTCTGCAGGGAGAGGACGTGGGGATTCTGCAGGGAGAGGAAGTGGGGATTCTGTGCCTGCTGCAGGCACCAGTGAGTCAGCATCCCCCAGTTTTAGCAGGCAACAGTCCTTTATGTGCAGCTTTGTAGGACCTCGCCATACCCCACTGCTGCGGGAGGAACAAATTGAGGCCGTTGTCGGATGGATGGCAGCTGACGCATCGACTTCAATGACTTCCACATCCTCTCAGGGCCAGAGCACCGAAGAGCAACCATCTGTCTCTTCACCACCTGCCAAAGTGCCCAGGCAGTCAGAGAGCCCTGGACAGGAGCCATCACAGTCTCTACTTCTGTTCTCTGAATCTGTTGGCTTGGAAAGAGGGGGCCAGCCAAGCAGCATTCCAGAATATGAAGAAGAGGGAGTATGCAGTGATGCGCAACTTCTTTGTCCCTCTGAATCTGAAGAGGCGGGTGGGCCAGTGCCTATGGTCAGCACACCACAGTACGCATCAGATGATGACGAGACACAGGTGCCACTTTCTGGTGCGTACGGTGCTGGCGAGACAACCCAGGAGAAGCAGGTGTTTGAAGAGGGGAGCGTAGATGATGAGGTCCTTGACCCATCATGGCGTGAGGAACAGGAAGGTGGTGGGAGCGGCTCTGAGGAAGAGATTCCCCGAACGGCCAAAACAGGAGGGAGAGGGAGGGGGCAGACTTGGTTGACTGTAGCCTCCACTTCAGCACCCGTTAGGAGCATTCCTCTTTCAAAAGCCAAAACGGGCGCTCCCAAGACTTGCAGTGCGTGGTCTGTTATGAATGAGTCACTGTAGGAGGCAAAAACAGAATTGCTAGCTAAGTCCAGAAAACCAGAGAAGTTGGCAGCTATCGGATTGCAGACCACTGAACCTAACAACAACAACTAGCAGTAGCCGTGGGGGGTTCCTACGGTGCCCTAGACCCCTCGATCACAGCCAGAGAACTACATAGCCTAAAGACAGAAAGTGAAATCTAAACTGTCCCAGAGCAGACCCCAAAGCAATAGGCAGCCCCCATCATATAATGACGGTGAAGCAAGATGAAAAAACACTCATACAGATAGAAAGATAGGCTGAGCAAATGATGGGGCCCATGCTAACTAAATAGGACAGGATAGAAAAGCTGCTGTCTGCAATCCGCCAAAACCCTCTCAAAGCAAGAGCCAACAGACTGATAGAGAAAAAAGCCCTGAAGACGCTAGGCTTCAAAAGACTATATCAGTACTCAGGTATTTTCTGAAGACAGAGCAAAAAGGAATTCAGCTCACCCAGCAGGGAAAGGAAGAAATCCAGAAAAACAAGGCAAAACAAAACCTAAGCACAAATGCAAAAAGCAGAGAAGAAAACTTAGCTTTTGAGGAGCAGGAATCAGACTGGTCTCCAAGAATCCCTCAGAGAAATCACCCGCAAGGCAGAAGGGCGTGGGCTGCCTTATATCCAGTCAGCAATTCCAGTCACCCAGTCATCATCATTCTGCTCAGATGCTTTGTAATCAGCCTCACTACCTTCCTTCACCAGAAGAGGGAGTTCATCAGACCTCAATGGTGAAGGGGAAAATGAACTCACAACAGTGGTCCTTTTTTGACACAGTTGCAGATGACATTTGCTTTGTCAAATGCAAGCTGTGTCATCAGTCAAAAGAGGGAAAAATGTCAGCAACCTCAATACCACTAATATGTGGAAACATGTGCGGACCAAGCATGAGGTGGAGTTACACAGACACACTGAAGACGTAGGCCAACGTACAGCACCACCTACCACCTCTTCAGCTCGTGTTGGGGCCTCTTCCTCCAGCTCACACACAGCTGGTTCGGCTTCCTCACAGGATCGCCAAGGAAGAACCTCTGGCACTGTTGTCCGGAGACCCTGTGACATTCCACCCACATCACCACGTTTCTAGTCATCCTCACACTCCCAGGCCACTCGACAGCCATCGGTAGCACAGGCATGGTATAAAAGGCGGCCATACTCGGCAAACCATCCCCGAGCGCAGGCTCTGAATGCTGGCATTGCCAAACTACTGGCACTTGAAATGCTCTCATTCAGGCTGGTGGAGACTGACACCTTCCGGGACTTCATGGCATTGGCAGTCCCACAATACACCATGCTCAGCCACTTTTATTTCAGCAGGCGAGCCGTCCCTGCCCTGCAGAAACATGTGGAGGGAAAAATAAAACATGCGCTACTAAACGCCGTTAGTAGCAATGTCCACCTGACCACTGATGCGTGGACCAGTAACCATGGACAGGGACGATACCTTTCCCTCACTCTCCATTGGGTCAATGTTGTGGAGCCGGGTACAGATCTGGAGAGTGGCGCTGAACGTGTTCTGCCAACTCCACGGATTGCAGGAATCCAGTCTGTACACATAGACTCCTCCTCCTACTCAAGTTCCTCAGAAACAGCGCAGCAGGAGCCTGTTATGACCGATATGAGCACAGCCGTGGCCAAACGTCAACAGGCCATACTCAAATTAATTTCTTTGGGGAATAGAAGCCACACAGCGCAGGAGCTCTGGAATGCCATCAAGCAGGAGAGCGACGTGTGGTTTGTGCCAGCGAATCTCCAGCCGGGCTTGGTAGTGTGTGACAATGGCCGAAATCTGGTGGCAGCTCTTGGCCTAGGCAACCTCACTCACATCCCATGTCTGGCACATGTGCTGAACTTGGTCGTGCAGAG
The DNA here is from genome assembly GCF_039654945.1 of Dendrobates tinctorius. Taxonomy (NCBI): domain Eukaryota; kingdom Metazoa; phylum Chordata; class Amphibia; order Anura; family Dendrobatidae; genus Dendrobates; species Dendrobates tinctorius. The sequence continues at coordinate 13,414,092 of NW_027361797.1, read as the reverse complement.
CTTTCTGAGGGACTATCCGGATCTTGATGCACTGCTGCACAAGGTCCGCATAGAGTGCGCTCACTTGCGGCGTTCCAGCACGGCAAGATCGCGCCTTGCTGCTCTGCAGCGCCGATTCCGCCTTCCGGAACATCGCATCATATGTGACCTACCCACCAGGTGGAATTCAACGTTACATAGGTTGGAGCGGTTGTGTGAGCAGCAGGCAGCAGTCATGGAGTACCAGCTGCATCAGGCGCAAACAAGTCGCACTGCGCCGGTCACACTTCAGCACCACTGAGTGGGCCTCTATGAAGGACATCTGCCTCGATTTACGTGCCTTCGATGATTCCACGCGGATGGCGAGTGCAGATGATGCACTAGTCAGCATGACTGTCCCCCTTATCTGCCTGCTTCAAAAAACACTGCAAGCACTAAGGGAGGAGGTTTTGGAAGAGGTGGAGGATGAGGAGTCCCAAATGCCATCTGCTTCTGGACAGTCTGCGCAACGTGGTTCCTCACAAAGGCCTAGGCAGGGGACACTTTGTGAGGAGGAGTCGATGGAGGAGGAAGACATCTCTCCAGAGGAGGGAGGTACACAAAGCTCTAGTCAGTATGTACAGCGAGGGTGGGGTGATGCAGAGCAGGCAGAGATCACGCCTCAAGCAGGGGACAGCGGTTCTTTGGCAGTTGGGAGTCTGCAGCACATGGTTAATTTCATGCTGCAGTGCCTGAGAAACGACCGACGCATCGCCCACATTCTCTACATGGCTGATTATTCGGTGTACACCCTCCTAGATCCTCGCTACCGGGACAACTTACAAAGCCTCATACCAACGTTGAACCGGGAGCGTAAACTGCGGGAGTACCAAGACACACTGATGCAGTCCATCATGTTTTACATTCCACCCGACAGCAGTGGTGCTAGTGCTTTACAAAGCAGCTCTGTGTGTCGAGGCAGTGGAGGAAACACGGCACAAAGAGGGAGCAGAGGCAGCGCCTCAGCACAAGGCAAGACCACCATGGCCCAAATGTGGCAAAGTTTTGTGTGTCCGCCACAATTGTCTACACAATCACAGACGGCTCCAGTCAGCAGGAGGCAACGTTTCTGTCAGATGGTGACAGATTACATGTCTTGCCCTGTCAGTGTACTCCCAGATGGCTCTTCCCCCTTCAAGTTTTGGGTCTCTAAGCTGGATACATGGCCAGAGCTTAGCCAGTATGCATTGGAGGTGCTGGCTTGCCCTGCTGCCAGTGTATTATCGGAACGTGTCTTTAGTGCCGTAGGTGGTGTACTAACAGACTGTCGTGTTATGAGCTCAATTTCTCCTTCACCTTTGATGTCCGATGAACTCCCTCTGCTGGTGAAAGGAGGTAGTGAAATTGATTTGGATGGGAAAAACCTGTCATCTGAACAGGTGGAGTGTGATTGGACATCCGGAATCTCTGAGTGGATATAAGGCCGCCGACGCCCTGCTGGGTTGCTGGTGATCCTCTCTGCTCTGAGCTCTGGCCTCCAGTTTAGTCCTGTTTACTAAAGCTAAATTTGTGCTCTGCTATCGTTCCATGAGATTTTGTCTGGTTTACTTAGTTTTTGTGTTCAGCCAGCCCTGGTTGGGACTGGCTGATCTCCATTTTTTGTTTCTGATCAGTTGATCTCTTTGCTCTGTTTTCAGAATATACCTGAATGTTGATATAGTGATTTTGAAGTCTAGTGACTTCAGGGCCTTTTCTATCAGATGTGTTGGACATTATTTTTGGCAGGGTTTTTGCGTGATTGCAGACAGTTGCCTTTCTTTCCTGTCCTATCTAGTTAGTGAGGGCCCCATCATTTGTTCAGCCTGTCTTTCTGTCTGTGCTTGTGTTTTCATCTGTTTTCACCGTCAATACATGTTGGGGGCTGTCTATTGCTTTGGGGTCTGCTCTGGGGCAGTTTAGATTCCCCTTTCTTTCTTTAGGTTTATTTAGTTCTCCGGCTGTGAACGAGGTGTCTAGGACCACAATAGGAACACCCCACGGCTACTGTTAGTTGTTGTGAATAGGATCAGGGGTCTGCAATCCGCTAGCTACCAACCTCTCCGGTTTTCTGGACTTAGCTTGTATTTTTGTTTTTTCCTCCTCCGGTGACTCATTCATAACAGAATCACCAGCCATACCGCAGATTCTAGGGTACTCAATAGCAGGAAAGAATTGAAAAAAAAAAAAAAAGTGTCAGAATTTTTTTTTTCAATGTATATTTTTTCCTCTTTCTCTCTGGGGCCGTAGGAGGAATTTTTTCTTAATGGAGATTAAGCAATTGTCTGATCGTGTGGAGCAGCTGGCTGCTGAAGTGCGGGGAATTTCCACGTATCTTGCTCATTCACATGCTGCTGAACCAAAGATTCCTACTCCTGATGTGTTTTTTGAGGATCGGTCTAAATTTTTGAATTTTAAGAATAATTGTAAATTATTTCTTGCCTTGAAGCCTAACTCATCGGGGAGCTCTGCGCAGCAGGTTAAAATTGTCATCTCTTTGCTGCGCGGCGATCCCCTGGATTGGGCGTTTTCTTTGACACCTGATGATCCTATTCTAACTAATGTGGATGCATTTTTTCAAGCCTTGGGGTTGTTGTATGATGAACCTAATGGTATTGATCAAGCTGAGAAAGCCCTGTTGGCATTGAGCCAGGGTCAGGATTCTGCAGAGTTATACTGTCAAAAATTCCGAAAGTGGGCGGTCCTTACCACCTGGAATGATGGTGCCTTGACAGCTCTCTTTCGGAAGGGTTTGTCAGAAACCGTAAAAGATACTATGGTGGGATTTCCTGTTCCCTCTGGTCTTGACGATTCTATGTCATTAGTAGAGTTGAGCGAAACGGGTCGAAAAAATTCAAAAGTCGCCGTCGGGTTTCATGAAACGAAACCCGACCCTAGGATGAGGTCGGCCACGAGGTCGACGACTTACGCGCCAAAGTCGCGTTTCAAAAGTTTGTTTTGCGCTCTTTTTCAGCCAATCAGGATCCACGGACACTGTGGGCAACGTGATGACCTAGGCACGGGTCACCACCATCTTTCAGAAGGGCATGCAAGTGATTGGCTTGCTTTGGTGGGCGTCACAGGGGGTATAAAAGGGCGTGCACGCCGACCGCCATCTTACTTCTGCCGATCTTAGTATAGGGAGAGGTTGCTGCTGATTCTGTAGGGAGAGCGTTAGGCAGGGAAGAAGACAAAAGAACTGCTTCTGCTGCTAGCGATTTGGCCTGCACAACACACAAGTCACTGTGTGTGCAGTGCAAGGGGAGGCTATATTGTGGTGTATCAGTGGTGTTGGTTGTTGGGCTGCCTTCTAAGGCTTCCTGACACGCTGGCATTGCTGTTTACCCACTGCTCCGCAAACTGCTTTTTTAAAAGCAATCCAATCTCCCTTATCCTCTAGTCACTTTTGTCACAGCTGTGCCATCGAGCGTGTCACATAGCGCTCAGATATCAGTGGGCCTCACACAATCCACAAGTGTCCAGTGTTCAAAAGTGTACGCAGAGATTCAAAATCTCCATTATCCTCTCGTCACTTTGGTCACAGGCAGCTGTGCCATCGAGCGTGTCACATAGCGCTCAGATATCAGTGGGCCTCACACAATCTACAAGTGTCCAGTGTCCAAAAGTGTACGCAGAGATTCAAAATCTCCATTATCCTCTCGTCACTTTGGTCACAGGCAGCTGTGCCATCGAGCGTGTCACATAGCGCTCAGATATCAGTGGGCCTCACACAATCTACAAGTGTCCAGTGTCCAAAAGTGTACGCAGAGATTCAAAATCTCCATTATCCTCTCGTCACTTTGGTCACAGGCAGCTGTGCCTCGAGCGTGTCACATAGCGCTCAGATATCAGTGGGCCTCACACAATCTACAAGTGTCCAGTGTCCAAAAGTGTACGCAGAGAATCAAAATCTCCATTATCCTCTCGTCACTTTTGTCACAGTCAGCTGTGCCATCGAGCGTGTCACATAGCGCTCAGATATCAGTGGGCCTCACACAATCCACAAGTGTCCAGTGTCCAAAAGTGTACGCAGAGATTCAAAATCTCCATTATCCTCTCGTCACTTTGGTCACAGGCAGCTGTGCCTCGAGCGTGTCACATAGCGCTCAGATATCAGTGGGCCTCACACAATCTACAAGTGTCCAGTGTCCAAAAGTGTACGCAGAGAATCAAAATCTCCATTATCCTCTCGTCACTTTTGTCACAGTCAGCTGTGCCATCGAGCGTGTCACATAGCGCTCAGATATCAGTGGGCCTCACACAATCCACAAGTGTCCAGTGTCCAAAAGTGTACGCAGAGATTCAAAATCTCCATTATCCTCTCGTCACTTTGGTCACAGGCAGCTGTGCCATCGAGCGTGTCACATAGCGCTCAGATATCAGTGGGCCTCACACAATCTACAAGTGTCCAGTGTCCAAAAGTGTACGCAGAGATTCAAAATCTCCATTATCCTCTCGTCACTTTGGTCACAGGCAGCTGTGTCATCGAGCGTGTCACATAGCGCTCAGATATCAGTGGGCCTCACACAATCTACAAGTGTCCAGTGTCCAAAAGTGTACGCAGAGATTCAAAATCTCCCTTATCCTCTCGTCACTTTGGTCACAGGCAGCTGTGCCATCGAGCGTGTCACATAGCGCTCAGATATCAGTGGGCCTCACACAATCTACAAGTGTCCAGTGTCCAAAAGTGTACGCAGAGATTCAAAATCTCCATTATCCTCTCGTCACTTTGGTCACAGGCAGCTGTGCCATCGAGCGTGTCACATAGTGCTCAGATATCAGTAGGCCTCACACAATCTACAAGTGTCCAGTGTCCAAAAGTGTACGCAGAGATTCAAAATCTCCATTATCCTCTCGTCACTTTGGTCACAGGCAGCTGTGCCATCGAGCGTGTCACATAGCGCTCAGATATCAGTGGGCCTCACACAATCCACAAGTGTCCAGTGTCCAAAAGTGTACGCAGAGATTAAAAATCTCCATTATCCTCTCGTCACTTTGGTGACAGGCAGCTGTGCCATCGAGCGTGTCACATAGCGCTCAGATATCAGTGGGCCTCACACAATCTACAAGTGTCCAGTGTCCAAAAGTGTACGCAGAGAATCAAAATCTCCATTATCCTCTCGTCACTTTGGTCACAGGCAGCTGTGCCATCGAGCGTGTCACATAGCGCTCAGATATCAGTGGGCCTCACACAATCAACAAGTGTCCAGTGTCCAAAAGTGTACGCAGAGATTCAAAATCTCCATTATCCTCTCGTCACTTTGGTCACAGGCAGCTGTGCCATCGAGTGTGTCACATAGCGCTCAGATATCAGTGGGCCTCACACAATCTACAAGTGTCCAGTGTCCAAAAGTGTACGCAGAGATTCAAAATCTCCATTATCCTCTCGTCACTTTGGTCACAGGCAGCTGTGCCATCGAGCGTGTCACATAGCGCTCAGATATCAGTGGGCCTCACACAATCCAAAAGTGTCCACAAGTGTGTGCAGAAATTCTAAATCTCCCCTGTCCTATAGACACCTTGTACCTTGTTTTACATTACTATATAGTTTGTTGGATTTTGTCTACATTTCTACCAAAAATGAGGAAGGCTGGTGGAAGAGGCCGTGGAATCTGGCGGGGGTTGGCAGCTGGTAATGATGGTGTTGGTGGTGGATCTGATGGTAGTGGCAAGAGCAAAATAGGACCGAACGCAGGAGGTACTGACCCTGCGTCATCGTCTGGCTACATAAGGCCTCGAACGCTTAGTTTTCTAGGAGTTGGCAAACCGCTTTTAAAGGCAGAGCATCAGGAAAAAGTTTTGTCTTACATTGCTGACTCAGCCTCCAGCTCTATCACCTCCTCTTCTTCAGTTGTAAAAAGTAAAAGCACTGAGTCGTCATTGGAGGCTCATGTTCATGAACCACACCTTTCCTTGTGTCCTTCACCCCAACCAAGATTGAAGGATGACGCAGGCCATACTACTGATTACTCCATGGAGCTGTTTTCACATACCATGCCTGGATTATCAAGTCAAATGGTGAATTACCCAGGCCAAGATGAATCTGACATGGAGTGCACTGATGCACAGCCGCTGATGGATGATTCTGCTGGTACATTCACTCAGAGCACTACATTGTCCTCGCAGTGTACAGAGCCAGATTTTGACCCTGATGAGACTCAGGTGCCCCTTCCCGCACACTATACCACCATACACGGTGACACAGAGAAAGGTGCACATGACATAGAAGAGGAGGTGATGGATGACCCAGTTGTTGACCCAGATTGGCATCCATTGGGGGAAGAGGGTGCTGCTTCCAATAGGTCAGATGAGGAGCATCCACAGCAGACATCGACATCGCAACAGCTGTTATCTGGCAGGCCCGGAGCACTCCAAAGACAGGTTCCAAACATCAAAAGAGTTGCTGGACAGCTTGTCCAGAGGGTCAAAAGATCACAGCGTGCTAGGCCGCAAAATGTCTGCCAAAGTAGGAAGAGTGCAGTGTGGCACTTTTTTGAACAAAATCCTCATGATCAGGCCAAGGTTATCTGTAAGAAGTGCGCAAAGACCTTTAGCCGAGGGAAAAATCTGAAAAATTTGAATACCAGTTGCATGCTTAGACATTTAACCAGCATGCACTTGCAAGCGTGGACACAACACCAAACCTCAAGTGCCACATGTGCAACTGATCACAACGAAGGTAGTCAGCAACGCTACATTGTTTCCCCCACTGTAAGCCCACCGGTTAGCACAGCAGCAAATGTTGAGGTGTCGTTGCAAGGCCACAGCAGTCAGGGAATCCCACTGTTATATCAACGAAAGACTGATTCTAGGCCATCAGAAAGAACACCAACTCCATCACCATCATCAACCCTCTCTCAGTCCGCCCTGTCCACCGCTACTTCCACCATATGCAGCTCTCAAGTCCAGCTCACCCTCCCAGACACTATGAGTAGGTCAAGAAAGTCTCTCATCCGCGTACACTGGGTTTGAACGCCCACATTGCCAAACTAATCTCGTTTGAGATGATGCCCTTTCGGTTGGTGGAAAGCACAGCTTTCCGCGAACTCATGGCCTATGCAGTACCACGCTATGACCCACCCAGTCGCCACTTCTTCTCTCGCAAAGCCATCCCAGCCCTCCACCATCATGTGAAAGACCGCATTGTCCATGCACTCAAGCAGTCAGTGAGCGGAAAGGTGCACCTCACAACTGATGCATGGTCCAGTCGGCATGGCCAGGGCCGTTACGTGTCCATCACTGCGCACTGGGTTAATGTGGTGGATGCAGGGTCCACAGGGGACAGCGGTGGTGGGACAGTGCTGCCTAGCCCACGGTATAGGAAACAGTTGGCTGTAGGCGTTCGACCCTCCTCCTCCTCCTCCTCCTCCAGAAGCGAAAGCTCGTCCACAGAGCGCAGTCGTACGAGCACTCCATCTGCAGCTGCCACTGTTGCACACGATGTGTCCCCCTATCGAGCAGCTAGTGGAAAGCGTCAGCAGGCTGTGTTGCAGATGATGTGTTTGGGCGACAGAGACACCGCCGAGGTGCTGGCCGAGTACTTGAAGTGACAAACTGAGTCATGGCTGGGCAGTGTACATCTTGAGGCAGGCAAGGTAGTTAGTGATAACGGCCGAAATTTTGTGGCAGCCATAGCCCTTTCAAAACTCAGCCACATACCTTGCTTGGCTCACACCTTGAACCTGGTGGTGCAGTGCTTCCTCAAAAATTATCCGGAGTTAACAGCCCTGCTCCAGAAGGTGCGAAGACTGTGCGCGCACATCCGCCGGTCGCCTGTACACTCCGTTCGTATGCAGAAGCTGCAGCGATTGCTCCACCTTCCCAACCACCGCCTCATTATCGACATTGCAACAAGGTGGAACTCCACCCTGCACATGGTGGAGCTGCTGTGCGAGCAGAGGCAGGCCATAATGCATTTGTGGGAGGATACACGGCCAGGCACTTTGAGAGCAGACATGGAGTTGACAGGCGTGCAGTGGTCGAAGCTGAAAGACCTTTGTAAAGTCCTTCAGTGTTTTGAGGAATGCACACGGCTGGTAAGCGCAGACGACGCCATCCTAAGCATGAGCATCCCACTTATGCGTCTGCTCATGCAAACTTTGACGCACCTTAAGGAGCAGGCGTCTGCAGCCAATGTTGAAGAGGAGGAGGGAATCCTTGATGACATTCAGCCATTGTCTGCTCAGGGACCTCTCCTGGACGAAGTGGAGGAAGAAGAGGAGGAGGAGGAGGAGGATGATGGGGATGATTACTTAGGGGAGGAGGATGCATCTCGTGGGGCAAGTGAAAATGTTGGCATGGCAAGGTCTGGTACAGGGTTTGTGCGTGACTGGAGGGATGTGGATTTGCCAGAAAGTGCTCCTCCACCCAGCACTCGCAGTGCATCATTGACACCGGGAACATTGGCCCACATGTCAGATTATGCCTTGCGGATCCTAAAAAGGGACCCCCGCATTGCCAAAATGATGAACGATGACGACTACTGGTTGGCCAGCATCCTGGATCCACGCTATAAAGGCAAATTACAAAACATCATGCCACAGGAGAACCTTGACCTAATATTGGCTAATAAACAAGCAACTCTGGTAAATCGGTTGCTTGAGGCATTCCCAGCACACAGCAGCGGTGATGGTTCTCACACGAGCTGTACGGGCCGGGGGCAGCTTGGCAGAGGTGTTCGTGGTGCACACAGCAGAAGTGGCGTTGGAGACAGGGGTTTCATGACAATGTTGTGGACTGATTTTTCAAATACCGCTCACACAACTGGTAATACTGCATCGATGGAAAGTGACAGGAGACAGCAGTTGTCAACTATGGTTACAAACTACTTTTCCTCCCATATCGATGTTCTCCCACACAGGTCATTCCCCTTTGACTATTGGGCCGCTAAACTGGACACCTGGCCTGAATTGGCCCAATATGCCTTACAGGAGCTCGCTTGCCCAGCTGCAAGTGTGCTATCGGAAAGAGTCTTCAGTGCAGCTGGATCAATCCTTACAGAAAAAAGGACCCGTCTGTCAACCCAAAATGTGGATGATCTAACCTTCATTAAAATGAACCACGCATGGGTTTCCAAGGATTTTGTCCCACCTTCCCCTGATGACACATAGGGTGACAGAAAAATGGCTTGCTTTGGTCCACCTCTTCCTGGTACTTCACCTATTTCGCCTTTTGCATCAGCTGAATGTCCAACATCAACATATGCCACTTTCTAAAACTCCCTAACTGTGCTGCCCCCCCCCCCATGGCCGGGGTCACCACCTACCGCACGACACCGTGCGAGTGCCGTTGCCCTGGACAGGTGGGTAGGCCGACTCTTGGGCGCGGGCACTGGCACAGGGTCCCTCATAGTGCAATCAAGTGTCTCTGACGGCGGTGGTGCACACCCGCCGTCAGACACACCGCTGTACTATGAGGGGCCCAGTGCCAGTACCGACGCCCACGAGTGGGCCCCCCTTGCTTGGGCAAGGCCCCAGCATTTGCAATCTTTACCTCTCCCTGCTCCTCCGCTGTGTAATCTGGGCCGTCAAATCCATACTGTGCCTGACACCGTCTGAGCCATTTTGAATGTGTACGCTATCCATACATGTTATCCGGGGATACGGTACCCTTTCTAACCTTTGTGCAATCACGTGCAATCCATACTGGGCCTAACACCGTCTGAGCCTGCCTCATGCTGTATAGACATATATTTTGAATGTGTACGCTATCCATACATGTTATCCAGGGATACGGTACCCTTTCTAACCTTTGTGCAATGACGTGCAATCCATACTGGGCCTAACACCGTCTGAGCCTGCCTCATGCTGTATAGACATATATTTTGAATGTGTACGCTATCCATACATGTTATCCGGGGATACGGTACCCTTTCTAACCTTTGTGCAATCACGTGCAATCCATACTGGGCCTAACACCGTCTGAGCCTGCCTCATGCTGTATAGACATATATTTTGAATGTGTACGCTATCCATACATGTTATCCGGGGATACGGTACCCTTTCTAACCTTTGTGCAATGACGTGCAATCCATACTGGGCCTAACACCGTCTGAGCCTGCCTCATGCTGTATAGACATATATTTTGAATGTGTACGCTATCCATACATGTTATCCGGGGATATGGTACCCTTTCTAACCTTTGTGCAATGACGTGCAATCCATACTGGGCCTAACACCGTCTGAGCCTGCCTCATGTTGTATAGACATATATTTTGAATGTGTACGCTATCCATACATGTTATCCGGGGATACGGTACCCTTTCTAACCTTTGTGCAATGACGTGCAATCCATACTGGGCCTAACACCGTCTGAGCCTGCCTCATGCTGTATAGACATATATTTTGAATGTGTACGCTATCCATACATGTTATCCGGGGATACGGTACCCTTTCTAACCTTTGTGCAATGACGTGCAATCCATACTGGGCCTAACACCGTCTGAGCCTGCCTCATGCTGTATAGACATATATTTTGAATGTGTACGCTATCCATACATGTTATCCGGGGATACGGTACCCTTTCTAACCTTTGTGCAATCACGTGCAATCCATACTGGGCCTAACACCGTCTGAGCCTGCCTCATGCTGTATAGACATATATTTTGAATGTGTACGCTATCCATACATGTTATCCGGGGATACGGTACCCTTTCTAACCTTTGTGCAATGACGTGCAATCCATACTGGGCCTAACACCGTCTGAGCCTGCCTCATGCTGTATAGACATATATTTTGAATGTGTACGCTATCCATACATGTTATCCGGGGATATGGTACCCTTTCTAACCTTTGTGCAATGACGTGCAATCCATACTGGGCCTAACACCGTCTGAGCCTGCCTCATGTTGTATAGACATATATTTTGAATGTGTACGCTATCCATACATGTTATCCGGGGATACGGTACCCTTTCTAACCTTTGTGCAATGACGTGCAATCCATACTGGGCCTAACACCATCTGAGCCTGCCTGATGCTGTATAGACATATATTTTGAATGTGTACGCTATCCATACATGTTATCCGGGGATACGGTACCCTTTCTAACCTTTGTGCAATGACGTGCAATCCATACTGGGCCTAACACCGTCTGAGCCTGCCTCATGCTGTATAGACATATATTTTGAATGTGTACGCTATCCATACATGTTATCCGGGGATACGGTACCCTTTCTAACCTTTGTGCAATGACGTGCAATCCATACTGGGCCTAACACCGTCTGAGCCTGCCTCATGCTGTATAGACATATATTTTGAATGTGTACGCTATCCATACATGTTATCCGGGGATACGGTACCCTTTCTAACCTTTGTGCAATGACGTGCAATCCATACTGGGCCTAACACCGTCTGAGCCAGCCTCATGCTGTATAGACATATATTTTGAATGTGTACGCTATCCATACATGTTATCCGGGGATACGGTACCCTTTCTAACCTTTGTGCAATGACGTGCAATCCATACTGGGCCTAACACCGTCTGAGCCTGCCTCATGCTGTATAGACATATATTTTGAATGTGTACGCTATCCATACATGTTATCCGGGGATACGGTACCCTTTCTAACCTTTGTGCAATGACGTGCAATCCATACTGGGCCTAACTCCGTCTGAGCCTGCCTCATGCTGTATAGACATATATTTTGAATGTGTACGCTATCCATACATGTTATCCGGGGATACGGTACCCTTTCTAACCTTTGTGCAATGACGTGCAATCCATACTGGGCCTAACACCGTCTGAGCCAGCCTCATGCTGTATAGACATATATTTTGAATGTGTACGCTATCCATACATGTTATCCGGGGATACGGTACCCTTTCTAACCTTTGTGCAATGACGTGCAATCCATACTGGGCCTAACACCATCTGAGCCTGCCTCATGCTGTATAGACATATATTTTGAATGTGTACGCTATCCATACATGTTATCCAGGGATACGGTACCCTTTCTAACCTTTGTGCAATCACGTGCAATCCATACTGGGCGTGAGAACGGCTGGCGAGCTGTTAAACAAGCTACAGCACCTGTCCAGACAAGTACAGGGATTCCCTAGCGAGGAGACTTATTTGATTGTTTTCAATGTTGGGACAGCAATTTTTGGGGAGCACTATACTCTGGAGAATGATAGATGGGGCCCACCATACACTGGAACATTCCAAAGGTGGACATCAGACACTGGAGCAGCATTTACAGGGCCCATTATACACTAGAGCATTAGAAATGGGGCCCATTATGTTTGGAGCATTATTTGGGCCCATAAGACAGTGGAGCTTCATCCATGGGGACCAACATATACTGTAGCATTATGTGGAGCTCATCATATACTGTTTCAAACATTATATGGGACCAATGATTCTGTATGGAGAAATAGATGGGCCTCGTCATGAGATGTAAAAAGTGAGGTATTTTTCATTGTACTATACCGCTATTTATCTGCCGTATCGGAGCATGATGAGTTGTGGTATGTGTTAAAGGGGCGCTCTTTCGCCCAGGGCACCTGAAAACCTGCAGCCAGCCCTCCCCCCCCCCACAACTTTAGCCAAATAACACCCATTTTTCAGTGCGTAACTTATATTATGAAGTTAATTAAGGTTGACAAGCTTAAGTAAGAAGAATTGATGCTTTTGGCATTCAAATGGGCACTGTTGGTGTGTTTCCTGTCCTCCTCTCACTGCCGACTTTTATTCCCCATTGACTTACATTGGGTTTCGTGTTTCGGGACGACCCCGACTTTTCCCTATAATCGGACGATCTTGCTCGACCCGACTTTTGGAAAAGTCGGGTTTCACGAAACGAAACGCGACCCTAAAAAACCAAAAGTCGCTCAACTCTAGTCATTAGCCATTCAGGTCGATCGGCGTTTACGTGAACGTAAAAGTACACGAGACATGTTGCCACCTGTTGAACAAATGTCTGAACCTATGCAATGTGATAGAGTTTTGTCTAGGGCGCAACGTCAGGAGTTCAGATGGAGTAATAAGCTGTGTTTTTTCTGTGGACATGCCTCTCATATTGTTTCTGTCTGCCCTAAATGAGAGAAACGTTTTGCACACACATTTGCTGTGGGTGGTGTACAACCTAAGTTTCTTCTGGCAATTACTCTGATCTGCTCCCTGTCCACATTTTCCGCTAAGGCTTTTGTGGATTCAGGAGCGGCTCTGAACCTGATGGACTTGGATTTTGCTAAACATTGTGGGTTTCCTATGACACCTCTGCGGACGCCTATCCCTTTGAGGGGTATTGATGATACTCCTTTGGAGAAGAATAAACCTCAGTTTTGGACCCAGGTGGTAATGCGGGTCGCCCCAGACCATGAAGAAAATTGCAGATTTTTGGTGTTGCATAATTTGCATGATACCATTGTTCTGGGATTTCCCTGGTTGCAAATTCATAATCCAGTTTTGGATTGGAAATCTGTGTCTGTGGTGAGTTGGGGTTATCGGTGTGCTCTTGGTGATGCTCCTGTTTTCTCCACCTCTCCCCAGTCGCATGATGTTCCTGACTATTTGGCTGATTTTTATGATGTATTTAGTGGGAATAAGTCTGCGTCTTTGCCTCCTCATAGGAGTTATGACTGTGCAATTGAGCTGAGCCCTGGGTGTAAATTTCCCAAGGGTCGACTTTTCAATTTATCTGTACCCGAGCATGAGGCTATGCAATCTTATATTAAGGAGTCATTGGAGAAGGGTCATATTAGACCATCCTCTTCACCCTTGGGTGCTGTTTTTTTTTTCGTGGCCAAGAAAGATGGTTCATTAAGGCCTTGTATTGACTATCGTTCACTCAACAAAATTACTGTTAAATATCAGTATCCGTTACCCCTGATTTCTGATCTATTCTCCAGAGTTAAAGGTGCTTGCTGGTTTACCAAGCTTGACCTCAGGGGGGCGTATAATCTTATTCGCATTAAGCATGGGGATGAATGGAAGACGGCGTTTAATACTCCGGAGGGATATTTTGAGTACCTGATGATGCCTTTTGGGTTCACTAATGCCCCTTCTGTCTTCCAGTGCTTCATGAATGATATTTTCCGAGACTTTGTGGATAAATTTTTGATCATCTATCTGGATGATATTTTGATCTTTTCCAGGGATTGGGACTCTCATGTGGAACATGTTCGGACTGTGTTCCGGATTTTGAGGGAGAATTCCCTGTATGTTAAGGGATCGAAATGCCTTTTTGGTGTACAGAGTATTTCATTTTTATGATTTATTTTGTCTCCGTCAACTATTGAAATGGACCCGGCCAAGGTACAGGCCATTTATGATTGGGTTCAGCCCACTTCTTTGAAGGCCCTCCAGAAGTTTTTGGGTTTTGCTAATTTTTATCGTAAATTTATAGCTAATTTTTCTGGGATTGCCAAACCATTGACTGATTTGACTAAGAAGGGTGCTGATGTGCTGAATTGGTCTCCAGAGGCTGTTTCTTCCTTTCAGGAGCTTAAGCGGAGGTTCACTTCTGCTCCGGTTTTGCGGCAACCTGATGTCTCACTCCCGTTTCAGGTAGAGGTGGACGCTTCTCAGATTGGTGCTGGAGCTGTTTTGTCCCAAAAAGATCCGGTAACATCTAAAATGAATTCCTGTGCTTTCTTTTCCCGATTGTTCTCCCCATCCGAAGGCAACTATGATGTGGGGAACTGTTAGCCATGAAATGGGCATTTGAGGAGTGGAGACATTGGTTGGAGGGAGCTAAACATCAAGTCGTGGTCCTTACTGACCACAAGAATTTGATTTAACTTGAGTCGGCCAAACGCTTGAATCCTAGACAGGCTAGGTGGGCCTTGTTTTTCACATGTTTTGATTTTGTGGTCTCTTTTCTTCCGGGCACTAAGAATGTCAAGGCAGACGCCCTCTCTAGGAGTTTCTTTGCTGATTCTCCTATTGTGACCAAGCCTGCTACCATCTTAGGTGAGGGGGTAGTTCTTTCTGCCATCTCGCCCGATTTGAGACGTGCTCTGGAAGAGTTACAGGAGGACAAACCTGAGCGTTGTCCCATTGGAAAATTTGTATGTTCCTGACCAGTGGAGGAAGAGAGTAATGTCTGAAGTTCATTGCTCCGCATTGGCTGGTCATCCAGGTATTTTTGGTACTAGAGATTTGGGGAGTCGGTCTTTTTGGTGGCCCGCCTTGTCTCGTGATGTCTGGAATTTTGTGTAGTCCTGTGGGACTTGCTCCCGGTCTAAACCTTGTTCTCGCTCTATTGGGTTATGATGCCTTTGCCGGTGCGCAGGAGGCCATGGACCCATATTTCAATGGATTTTATTTCTGATATGCCTGTCTCTCAGAGAATGACTGTTATTTGGGTGACTTGTGATAGATTCTCTAAGATGGTCCATCTTGTACCACTCACTAAGTTGCTATCTTCCTCAGAGTTGGTGCCCTTGTTTTTGCAACAGGTGGTTCGCTTTCATGGGATTCCTGAGAACATTGTGTCTGACAGAGAAGTTCAGTTTGTTTCTAGATTTTGGAGGACTTTTTGTTCCAAGCTGGGAATTCAGTTGTCCTTCTCCTCTGCGTTTCACCCTCAGACCAATGGGCAGACGGAGAGAACAAACCAGACTTTGGAGTCTTATTTGAGATGTTTTATTTCTGCTGATCAGGATGATTGGGTTTCATTTCTGCCATTGGCCAAATTTGCTTTAAATAATAGAGCTAGTTCTGCCACTTTGATGTCACCTTTTTTTTGTAACTTTGGGTTTCATCCTCGATTCTCTTCAGGGCAGGTGGAGTCTTCTGCCTGCCCAGGTGTTGAGACTGTGGTGGAAAGAATGCACCAGATTTGGGACCAAGTGGTGGATAAGTTGTCTCTCTTCCAGGAAATGGCCCAGCAGTTTTCCAACCGGCATAGGACCATTGGTCCCCGGTTTAAGGTGGGTGATATGGTTTGGTTGTCATCAAAGAATATCTCTATGAAGGTGGCTTCTCCAAAGTTTAAACCTAGATTTATTGGACCTTACAAGATTTTGGAGATTCTTAATCCGGTCTCTTTTGAATTGGCTCTTCCTGTTACTTTCAAAATCCATAATGTGTTTCATAAGTCTCTGTTGAAGAGGTTTGTTGAGCCAGTAGTTCCTGTGGTGGCACCTCCTGACCCTGTATTGGTTGAAGGTAATGTGGAATATGAGGTTGAGAAGATACTGGATTCTCGTCTGGCTAGACGGAGACTCCAGTATTTGGTTAAGTGGAAGGGTTATGGCCAGGAGGATAATTCTTGGGTCTCTGCATCCGATATTCATGCCGAAAGATTGGTTCGTGCATTTCAACGGGCCCATCCAGATCGCCCTGGTGGCGTGTATGAGGGTTCGGTGACCCCTCCTCAAGGGGGAGGTACTGTTATGAGCTCAATTTCTCCTTCACCTTTAATGTTCGATGAACTCCCTCTGCTGGTGAAAAGAGGTAGTGAAATTGATTTGGATAGGAAAAACCTGTCATCTGAACAGGTGGAGTGTGATTGGACATCCGGAATCTCTGAGTGGATATAAGGCCGCCGACGCCCTGCTGGGTTGCTGGTGATCCTCTCTGCTCTGAGCTCTGGCCTCCAGTTTAGTCCTGTCTACTAAAGCTAAGTTTTTGCTCTGCTATTGTTCCATGAGATTTTGTCTGGTTTACTTAGTGTTTGTGTTCAGCCAGCCCTGGTTGGGACTGGCTGAACTCCATTTTTTATTTCTGATCAGTTGATCTCTTTGCTCTGTTTTCAGAATATACCTGAGTGCTGATATAGTGATTTTGAAGTCTAGTGACTTCAGGGCCTTTTCTATCAGACGTGTTGGACATTATTTTTGGCAGGGTTTTTGCGTGATTGCAGACAGTTGCTATTCTTTCCTGTCCTATCTAGTTAGTGAGGGCCCAATCGTTTGCTCAGCCTGTCTTTCTGTCTGTGTTTGTGTTTTCATCTGTTTTCACCGTCAATACATGTTGGGGGCTGTCTATTGCTTTGGGGTCTGCTCTGGGGCAGTTTAGATTTCCTCTTTCTTTCTTTAGGTTTATTTAGTTCTCCGGCTGTGAACGAGGTGTCTAGGTCCACCGTAGGAACACCCCATGGCTACTGTTAGTTGTTGTGAATAGGATCAGGGGTCTGCAATCCGCTAGCTACCAACCTCTCCGGTTTTCTGGAATTAGCTTGTATTTTTGTTTTTCCTCCTCCAGTGACTCATTCATAACACCGTCGCACGCGACTATCTTCTGATAACGTCGACCGGCTTACTTTTCTGAAAATGAACAAGGCCTGGATCTCTCCAGAATTTGCCAGTCCTCTTCCCGACTAAATAATTGGTTGACAACTTTATCCAGGTCTCCTGGTTTGTTCATGTTTCTACCACCTGAACTATAATCCCTGGGCTTCAACACAGCCAGTTGTCGCTCAGTTGTCGCACTAGCTCCTGTGTTAGTGGGGTTCAGTAACGACAGCTGCTCCCCTGCTGTGTGGACAGCAAAGTCTTCTGCTCCATCCACATTAAAACTCCTACTGATTTTTAACCGTGCTCCACTTAGGCCTCTGGCTCCACTGTCTCTAGTATTTCCCCTGGCCTCCAACCCCACCTGTTACACCTCTGAAGTGGCGTCTGCACAATCCACACTTGTTCCTGTGTTACTTGGGCTCAGTCACGTCAGTTGATCCCCTGATGTGTGTCCGGCAAGGTCTTCTGCTCTGTCCACATTCCCACTAGTAGTGTAAATGAGGACAGAGCAGGAGACCTTGCCAGACACACATCAGGGAATCATCTGACGGGACTGAGCCCCAGTAACACAGGAACAAGTGTGGATTGTGCTGACGCCACTTCAGAGCTGTAACTGGCGGGGTTGGAGGCCAGGGGAAATACTAGAGACAGTGGAGCCAGAGGTCTAAGTGGAGCACGGTTACAATCAGTTGTAGCCTACAACCTCTAGAAAACCAGCTGCAAGTTGGCCTCCGCCTGCTGGATGCCTCATGCTGAGCTCCAACAACGCCTGTTGGTGTTCAGAAGTGCCATCTTCACAGAGAAAAACACACTAGCTCCTGTGTTAGTGGGGTTCAGTAATGCCAGCTGTTCCCCTGCTGTGTAGACGGCAATGTCTCCTGCTGCCTCCACATGCCAACAACATCAGGCCTCAGCCTGCTCCATGCCTCATCCTGGGCTCCAACAACGCCAGTTCGTGTTCAGAAGTGCCGTCTTCACAGAGAAAAACACAGTAGCTCATGTGTTAGTGGGGTTCAGTAACGCCAGCTGCTCCCCTGCTGTGTAGACGGCAATGTCTCATGCTGACTCCACATGCCCAAAACATCAGGCCTCAGCCTGCTCCCTGCCTCAACCTGGGCCCCAACAATGCCAGTTGGTGTTCAGAAGTGTCATCTTCCCAGAGAAAAACACACTAGCTCCTGTGTTAGTGGGGTTCAGTAACACCAGCTGTTCCCCTGCTGTGTAGACGGCAATGTCTCCTGCTGACTCCACATGCTCAAAACATCAGGCCTCAGGCTGCTCCATGCTTCAACTTGGGCTTCAGCAACGCCAGTTGGTGTTCAGAAGTGTCGTCTTCCCAGAGAAAAACACACTAGCTCCTGTCTTAGTGGGGTTCAGTAATGCCAGCTGTTCCCCTGCTGTGTAGACGGCAAAGTCTCCTGCTGCCTCCACATGCCAACAACATCAGGCCTCAGCCTGCTCCATGATTCATCCTGGGCTCCAACAACGCCAGTTGGTGTTCAGAAGTGCCGTCTTCACAGAGAAAAACACACTAGCTCCTGTGTTAGTGGGGTTCAGTAATGCCAGCTGTTCCCCTGCTGTCTAGACGGCAAAGTCTCCTGCTGCCTCCACATGCCAACAACATCAGGCCTCAGCCTGCTCCATGTCTCATACTGGGCTCCAACAACGCCAGTTGGTGTTCAGAAGTGCCATCTTCACAGAGAACAACACACTAGCTCCTGTGTTAGTGGGGTTCAGTAATGCCAGCTGTTCCCCTGCTGTGTAGACGGCAATGTCTCCTGTTGCCTCCACATGCCAACAACATCAGGCCTCAGCCTGCTCCAAGCCTCATCCTGGGCTCCAACAACGTCAGTTGGTGTTCAGAAGTGCCGTCTTCCCAGAGAAAAACACACTAGCTCCTGTGTTACTGGGGTTCAGTAACGCCAGATGCTCCCCTGCTGTGTAGACGGCAAAGTCTCCTGCTGCCTCCACATGCCAACAACATCAGGCCTCAGCCTGCTCCATGCCTCATCCTGGGCTCCAACAACGCCAGTTGGTGTTCAGAAGTGCAGTCTTCACAGAGAAAAACACACTAGCTCCTGTGTTAGTGGGGTTCAGTAACGCCAGCTGTTCCCCTGCTGTGTAGACGGCAATGTCTCCTGCTGACTCCACATGCCTAAAACATCAGACCTCAGCCTGCTCCATGCCTCAACCTGGGCTTCAGCAACGCCAGTTGGTGTTCAGAAGTGTCGTCTTCACAGAGAAAAACACACTAGCTCCTGTCTTAGTGGGGTTCAGTAATGTCAGCTGTTCCCCTGCTGTGTAGATGGCAAAGTCTCCTGCTGCCTCCACATGCCAACAACATCAGGCCTCAGCCTGCTCCATGATTCATCCTGGGCTCCAACAACGCCAGTTGGTGTTCAGAAGTGCCGTCTTCCCAGAGAAAAACACACTAGCTCCTGTGTTAGTGGGGTTTAGTAACGCCAGCTGCTCCCCTGCTGTGTAGACGGAAATGTCTCATGCTGACTCCACATGCCCAAAAAATCAGGCCTCAGCCTGCTCCCTGCCTCAACCTGGGCCCCAACAACGCCAGTTGGTGTTCAGAAGTGTCATCTTCCCAGAGAAAAACACACTAGCTCCTGTGTTAGTGGGGTTCAGTAACACCAGCTGTTCCCCTGCTGTGTAGACGGCAATGTCTCCTGCTGACTCCACATGCCCAAAACATCAGGCCTCAGCCTGCTCCATGCCTCAACCTGGGCTTCAGCAACGCCAGTTGGTGTTCAGAAGTGTCGTCTTCCCAGAGAAAAACACACTAGCTCCTGTGTTAGTGGGGTTCAGTAATGCCAGCTGTTCCCCTGTTGTGTAGACGGCAAAGTCTCCTGCTGCCTCCACATGCCAACAACATCAGGCCTCAGCCTGCTCCATGTCTCATACTGGGCTCCAACAACGCCTGTTGGTGTTCAGAAGTGCCATCTTCACAGAGAACAACACACTAGCTCCTGTGTAAGTGGGGTTCAGTAATGCCAGCTGTTCCCCTGCTGTGTAGACGGCAATGTCTCCTGTTGCCTCCACATGCCAACAACATCAGGCCTCAGCCTGCTCCATGCCTCATCCTGGGCTCCAATAACGCCAGTTGGTGTTCAGAAGTGCCGTCTTCCCAGAGAAAAACACACTAGCTCCTGTGTTAGTGGGGTTCAGTAACGCCAGCTGCTCCCCTGCTGTGTAGATGGCAATGTCTCATGCTGACTCCACATGCCCAAAACATCAGGCCTCAGCCTGCTCCCTGCCTCAACCTGGGCCCCAACAACGCCAGTTGGTGTTCAGAAGTGTCATCTTCCCAGAGAAAAACACACTAGCTCCTGTGTTAGTGGGGTTCAGTAACACCAGCTGTTCCCCTGCTGTGTAGACGGAAAAGTCTCCTGCTGCCTCCACATGCCAACAACATCAGGCCTCAGCCTGCTCCATGTCTCATACTGGGCTCCAACAACGCCAGTTGGTGTTCAGAAGTGCCATCTTCACAGAGAACAACACACTAGCTCCTGTGTAAGTGGGGTTCAGTAATGCCAGCTGTTCCCCTGCTGTGTAGACGGCAAAGTCTCCTGCTGACTCCACATGCCAACATCAGGCCTCAGCCTGCTCCATGATTCATCCTGGGCCCCAACAACGCCAGTTGGTGTTCAGAAGTGTCATCTTCCCAGAGAAAAACACACTAGCTCCTGTGTTAGTGGGGTTCAGTAATGCCAGCTGTTCCCCTGCTGTGTAGACGGCAAAGTCTCCTGCTGCCTTCACATACCAACAACATCAGGCCTCAGCCTGCTCCATGATTCATCCTGGGCTCCAACAACGCCAGTTGGTGTTCAGAAGTGCCGTCTTCACAGAGAAAAACACACTAGCTCCTGTGTTAGTGAGGTTCAGTAATGCCAGCTGTTCCCCTGCTGTGTAGACGGCAAAGTCTCCTGCTGCCTCCACATGCCAACAACATCAGGCCTCAGCCTGCTCCATGCCTCATCCTGGGCTCCAACAACGCCAGTTGGTGTTCAGAAGTGCAGTCTTCACAGAGAAAAACACACTAGCTCCTGTGTTAGTGGGGTTCAGTAATGCCAGCTGTTCCCCTGCTGTGTAGACGGCAAAGTCTCCTGCTGCCTCCACATGCCAACAACATCAGGCCTCAGCCTGCTCCATGATTCATCCTGGGCTCCAACAACGCCAGTTGGCATTCAGAAGTGTCGTCTTCCCAGAGAAAAACACACTAGCTCCTGTGTTAGTGGGGTTCAGTAATGCCAGCTGTTCCCCTGCTGTGTAGACGGCAAAGTCTCCTGCTGCCTCCACATGCCAACAACATCAGGCCTCAGCCTGCTCCATGATTCATCCTGGGCTCCAACAACGCCAGTTGGTGTTCAGAAGTGCCGTCTTCACAGAGAAAAACACATAAGTTCCTGTGTTAGTGGGGTTCAGTAATGCCAGCTGTTCCCCTGCTGTGTAGACGGCAAAGTCTCCTGCTGCCTCCACATGCCAACAACATCAGGCCTCAGCCTGCTCCATGCCTCATACTGGGCTCCAACAACGCCAGTTGGTGTTCAGAAGTGCCATCTTCACAGAGAAAAACACATTAGCTCCTGTGTAAGTGGGGTTCAGTAATGCCAGCTGTTCCCCTGCTGTGTAGACGGCAATGTCTCTTGCTGCCTCCACATGCCAACAACATCAGGCCTCAGCCTGCTCGATGCCTCATCCTGGGCTCCAACAACGCCAGTTGGTGTTCAGAAGTGCCGTCTTCCCAGAGAAAAACACACTAGCTCCTGTGTTAGTGGGGTTCAGTAACGCCAGCTGCTCCCCTGCTGTGTAGACGGCAATGTCTCCTGCTGACTCCACATGCCCAAAACATCAGGCCTCAGCCTGCTCCCTGCCTCAACCTGGGCTCCAACAACGCCAGTTGGTGTTCAGAAGTGCCGTCTTCACAGAGAAAAACACACTAGCTCCTGTGTTAGTGGGGTTCAGTAATGCCAGCTGTTCCCCTGCTGTGTAGACGGCAAAGTCTCTTGCTGCCTCCACATGCCAACAACATCAGGCCTCAACCTGCTCCATGCCTCATCCTGGGCTCCAACAACGCCAGTTGGTGTTCAGAAGTAATAATAATTATAATAATCTTTATTTTTATATAGCGCTAACATATTCCGCAGCGCTTTACAGTTTGCACACATTTCATCACTGTCCCCGATGGGGCTCACAATCTAAATTCCCTATCAGTATGTCTTTGGAGAAGTGCCGTCTTCCCAGAGAAAAACACACTAGCTCCTGTGTTAGTGGGGTTCAGTAACGCCAGCTGGTCCCCTGGTGTGTAGACGGCAAAGTCTCCTGCTCCATCCACATTCAAACTACTATTGATTTTTAACCATGCTCCACTTAGGCCTCTGGCTCCACTGTCTCTAGTTTTTCCCCCGGCCTCCAACCCCGCCAGTTGCTGCTCTGAAGTGGCGCCTGCACAATCCACACTTGTTCCTGAGTTACTGGAGCTCAGTCACGTCAGTTGATCCCCTGATGTGTTTCTGTCAAGGTCTCCTGCTCTGTCCATATTCCCATTACTAGTAGTGTGAATGAGGACTGAGCAGGAAACCTTGCCAGACACACATCAGGGGATCAACTGACGTGACTGAGCCACAGTAACACAAAAGCAAGTGTGGATTGTGCAGACGCCACTTCAGAGCTGTAACTGGCGGGGTTTGAGGCCAGGGGAAATACTAGAGACAGTGGAGCCAGAGGCCATAGTGGAGCAAGGTTACAATCAGTAGTAGTCTACAACCTCTATAAAACCAGCTGCAAGTTGGCCTCTGCCTGCTGCATGCTTCATCCTGGGCTCCAACACAGCCAGTTGTAGCTTGGAAGTGTCGTCTGCACAGATAGAAACACTCACTCCTGTGTCTGTGGGGTTCAGTAACGCCAGCTGTTCCCCTGCTGTGCGGATGGCAAAGTCTCCTGCTGCCTCCAAAATCACGCAACATCTTATTTTCTACTTGCTCCAAGTAGGCCTCAGCCTGCTCGGAGCATTGATCCTGGGCTCCAACACAGCCAGTTGTAGCTTGGAAGTGCCGTCCGCACAGATAGAAACACTCGCTCCAGTGTCTGTGGGGTTCAGTAACGCCAGCTGCTCCCCTGCTGTGTGAATGGCAAAGTCTCCTGCTGCCTACACCGTCACACTACTGCTGATTTTTAACCGTGGTCCACTTCGGCCTCTTGCTCTACTGTCTCTAGTATTTCCCCTGGCCTTCAACCCCGCCAGTCGCTGCTCTGAAGTGTCGTCTGCACAATCCACAGTTGTTCCTGTGTTACTGGGGCTCAGTCACGTCAGTTGATCCCCTGATTTGTGTCCAGCAATGTCTCCTGCTCTGTCCCCATTCCCATTACTAGTAGTGGGAATGTGGACAGAGCAGGAGACCTTGCCGGACACACATCATGGAATCAACTGACGTGACTGAACCCCTGTAACCCAGGAACAAGTGTGGATTGTGCAGATGACACTTCAGAGCAGCAACTGGCGGGGTTGGAGGCCAGGGGAAATACTAGAGACAGTAGAGCCAAAGGCCGAAGTGGAGCACGGTTACAATCAGTAGTTGTGTACAACCAATATAAAACTCGCTCCAAGTATGCCTCACCCTGCTGCATGATTGACCCCTGGGCTCCAACATCGCCAGTTGCTGCTCTGAAGTGTCTTTGGCACGGGTACTCCCTCCTGCCCAGCCTGTTTCCAGCACGCCTGCTGTTTCCGGGTAGTGTCAACGTCACTTTGCCACCGATACGTTGTCCTGTCGTGTTGCGGTCGGGTTAGCCGAGTCTATGGTGCCTGTAGATTCGGTGCTTCCTACAGTATGTGGGCTGCGGGTTCTGGTAATAGGACAAGCACCCCCTGTTGGACTATGGGATTCGGTAACTGCGTCCTGCTCGCGGCCTTGCAACTGTCACGTCCGCCATGTCTGTTTGTCTCAAGAACTCCTGGAGCGATGTGCATGCGCATGTTTTGTCTGCTGTCCTGCATGTTCCCTAGAGCAGTGTGCAGACTCACCTCATGTCTGAGCTGCAGGATGCCTGCGTTTCTGCTCTGCCTTCTGTGATCTTCTCGTCATGTCTGGAGTCCTTGATCATGTGACGTTTCTTAAGATCCTGCACTGTCTGGTTCTGCAATCATCTCGTCATGTCTAGAATCCCGGATCATGT
This sequence comes from Dendrobates tinctorius, assembly GCF_039654945.1. Taxonomy (NCBI): domain Eukaryota; kingdom Metazoa; phylum Chordata; class Amphibia; order Anura; family Dendrobatidae; genus Dendrobates; species Dendrobates tinctorius. The sequence goes on along the minus strand of NW_027361797.1, from coordinate 13,389,731 downwards.
GTTCTTCCTAGGATCCTGCACTGGTTGGTTCGGTGATCATCTCGTCATGTCTGAAACCCTGATCATGTGATGTTTCCTAAGATCCTGCACTGTCTGGTTCTGCTATCGTCTCGTCATGTCTAGAATCCCGGAAGTGCTCCCCTGGTCCTGACCTGGAGGAGGAGGTGCTATGCCCTATATCAGGCCGCCTCTTCCTATGCTCAGGGCCTGATTATTGTGTTGCTTCCCTGCAAGGCTCTGGGTCTGTGGGGTTGCTCCCTCTATTCTGTGCCCTTGCACTTTGCTCTGTAGTGCGTCTCTGCACACGCTCCGTGCTCGTATTCCGCCTCTTGTCTTGTGTTGTCTCTCGTGCCATGTTTGTCTTTGCCTTGCTTTGCCTTGTAGTCCTTCTGCTGTTCTTTGTCTTAGTCTGTTTTGCTATGTCTCGCCTTAGCTATGCTTTGACTTGTAGTCCTTCCTGTGTTCTCTGCCTCACCTGTTTTGCCATGTCTTGCTTTTGCTATGCTTTGACTTGTAGTCCTCCCTGTGTTCTCTTCCTTGCTATTCCTTGCTTTGTGTTCCTCCCTATGGTCTCAGTCTTTGCTTGCTCTGCTTCGCTCTCTCCTATGGTGCTCTGTAGTGCTCCCTGGCACACGCACCATTTCTCCTCTCCTTAGTGCTCGTTTCTATGTCTAGTCCCAAGGTCTTCCCTTGGCCCGGCTTTGGGCTTCTGCCTACGCTCCGCTGCTAGACTCTGTCCTCGCTCTGACCTGGCTCTGTTTCTGCTTGTGTTCCTTGCCTTGCTCCCTGCCTTGTCCTTGCATTGAACCCCGGTATGGGTTCCCCTTGGCCGTCTCCTGTGCCCTGGTAAGTGCCACGTGTTTGTGTACAGCCGTGTGCACTGGCCAGTGTGGCTTGCCCCCTGCGTGGCTCCTAGCACGCAGCCCTTCCTTGTGTCCTGGCGTGGCTCCTAGCACGCACCCTGCCTTGAACCCTGGCGTGGCTCCTAGCACGCACCCTGCCCTGAACCTGGCGTGGTTCCTAGCACGAAGGTTCCTTTGCCCGCCTCCTGTGCCTTAGTCATGCCTCGTGCTGGCGTTACAGCCGTGTGCATTGGCCAGTGAGGTGTGCGTCTCTGCGTGGCTCCTAGCACGCAGCCCTGCCTTGAACCCTGGCGTGGCTCTTAGCACGCACCCTGCCTTGAACCTTGGCATGTCTCTACACGCACTCTGTCTTGTACCTTGGACCCTGGCGTGGCTCTACACACGCACCCTGTCTTGTGCCTTGGCGTGTCTCTACACGCACTCTGTCTTGTACCTTGTGCTTTGGCGTGTCTCTACACGCACTCTTTCTTATCCTATGCTTTGGTGTGGCTCTACACACGCACCCTGTCTCGTTTTTGAACCTTGGCGTGTCCCCTACACACGCACCTCGCTTTGAACCCTGGCGTGTCCCCTACACACGCACCTTGCCTTGCACCTAGCCTTGAACCCTGGCGTGTCCCCTACACACGCACTTAGCCTTGAACCCTGGCGTGTCCCCTATACACGCACCTAGCCTTGGACCTTGGCGTGTTCCCTAAACACGCACCCTGCTTGGATATCTGTCGTGCCTCCTTGCCTGAACACTGGTTTGCCTGCCGGATGCCCGGAACCTGCCGACCGTTGCCAGAGGTCCGGAACCAGATGACTACGGCCTGATGTCCGGAGCTGACGTCCGCAGCCTGATTCCTGGACCCTGTCGGTTTGCCAGCAGTCCGGAGTCTGATGCCATCATGCCATTACCTGTGCCTAGGCGTGCCACCTGGCACGTACCATGTTATGGACCTTGGCGAGCCCACGCGCGCACCTTGCACGTTTTGCTTGTTTACTCTGTATGTGATCCTGTGTTATTCTAATGAAGATACCTTGCACCTACGTCTAGTCTCGTCTTGCTTCCTGCTCGTCCTTGTCGTCAGACACTAGTCTAGTGTCCCCTGAGCTGACCGTCTGGTCCCAGCAGTCGTGGTGGCTCACCCCCTTGGTCTTGCCCCTGACACTCCCTGTATAGGGGGTGGATTCTCACAAGGTCAGCTCGCTCTCGGTGGGTGGATGCCACGACCCAGAGGGTCCACTCAAAAAATGGGCTCAGCTGGAGCTGAGTCCGTCACAGCAACTTTGTTGATTATGGGTACCTTCTGCTACCCATCCGGGTTCCAGCACCATCAGCTGGTTCTCGGCAATGTCTTTGGCATGGGTACTCCCTCCTGCCCAGCCGGGTTCCAGCACCGTCAGCTGTTTCTCGGCAGAGCCTTTGGCCGAGGTGCCTCCTTCTCGGTGTCCGAGTTCCAGCAACGTCTGCTGGTTCTTGGTAGTGCTTTAACGCACTGGTACCTCCTGCTTAGAAACCGTGTTCCAGCACCGTCAGCTGGTCCACAGTTGTGCCATTGGCTCATGTTCCTTCTGCTACCCATCCGGGTTCCAGCACCGCCAGCTGGTTCTCGGCAGTGTCTTTGGCACGGGTACTCCCTCCTGCCCAGCCTGGTTCCAGCACGCCTGCTGTTTCTGGGTAGTGTCAATGTCACTTTGCCACCAATACGTTGTCCTGTCGTGTTGCAGTTGGGTTAGCCGAGTCTATGGTGCCTGCAGTTTCGGTGCTTCCTTTGTGGGCTGCGAGTTCTGGTACTAAAGGCTGGTTCCGTAGTGCCAATAGGACAAGCACCCCCTGTTGGACTGTGGGATTCGGTAACTGCATCCTGCTCGCGGCCTTGCAACTTTGTTGATTATGGGTACCTTCTGCTACCCATCCGGGTTCCAGCACCGTCAGCTGGTTCTCGGCAGAGCCTTTGGCCTAGGTGCCTCCTTCTTGGTATCCGAGTTCCAGCAACGTCTGCTGGTCCTTGGTAGTGCTTTGTAGCACAGGTAACTCCTGCTTAGTAACCGTGTTCCAGCACCGTCAGCTGGTCCACAGTTGTGCCATTGGCTCTTGTTCCTTCTTCTGCCCCTCCGGGTTCCAGCACTGTCAACTGGTCCTCGCTAGTTTCATTTGCTATTGTTCCTTCTGCTACCCATCCGGGTTCCAGTACCGTCAGCTGGTTCTCGGCAGTTCCTCAGCCTTCTTGTACCTTCTGCTACTTTTCCAAGTTCAAGCTTTTGGAAATGGTTTTTGATTCTCACTCTGGTTCTCCCTGACAATGACCCTGAAGACGATGACCCTGAAGACCACACAGAAGAATACCGAAAAGATGACCCTGAAGAAGATGACCAAGAGGACAAAGAACTTGAAGACAACCACCAAGATGCAGAACAACAAGAGACAGAAGAACAAGAAGCATAAAAACCAAAAGCAGAAGAACATTAAGCATAAGATTAAAAATCTGAGCAAATGATATCTAATTTATAAGCAGAAGAAGACTAAGCAGTGTAGGGGGTGAGTCCGTTCCTCCTCGTTTTGCCCCTGGAAAAGGCCTGCTGCTGCAGGCCAAACTGAACGCGGACAAATCCTGTTGTAAATCTTTTGTGACAGGTTGAACGGAAGGTGTAATCTTCAAACTTTTATAGATTATAACTACAGGAATGCCTGACACAAATAAGAATATGATGAAGAAGAATAGGAAGAAGATGAAGAAGTAGAATATGAAGAAGAATAATAGTTGAATAAGAAGAATATGAAGAATGTAAAAAAAAAAAAATAGGAAGAAGGTGAAGAAGAAGAAGAAGAAGAAGATGAATAAGGTGAAGAAGAAGTTGATGAAAAAGATGCTGCTGAGGATGATGAAGGAGAAAGTGTGGGAGAAGTAAAAAAGAAGGTGAAGAGCATGGAAGTAGTGAAACATGCATATCTGACAAAATATTAAAGACTTTAACATAGTCAATATCTTTGTAACTACGAACGTCTTTAAAAAAAAAAAAATTACTGCTATTCCATTTGATTGGGCTAAACCTCTATGGCTTTAATATCTCCTACACCTCCCACAATACATTCTACATTGTTATTAGTTGTTTTTCTTCATGTAGAATTAACCTACAGGGAAAAAAAGGTTTTTTTTATTCCGATATTTCTGTTCCATTGACTTGAATGGGACTTCCGGGATCGGAATCGGCGATACGCTATACTTTTTTTAGATCGGCCGATCCATTCCGATCCGATATTTTTCAGTATCAGGTGGTATCGCTCAACACTAGTTAAGAGGCACACTGAGATTCTGTCGCCCTGGGCCCAGGAAAACCTAGAGCCGGCACTGTTACGACTATCAGTGATCAATGAGGAGGAAATGTTGTTATCCTAAGAAGGCTGAAAAAGCAATGAATAAACTGTGTGTGACAGGATCCTAACTTAATAATCCATGGGATCCACTGGTATTTATTTGCTTTTTTAGCCTTTATTGGTTTAAAGAGTTGTTGTACAGCTGTTTTGTGATGACAATTGTATGGACTTGTTTTTAATTATTTTATTTTTTAATTTATGCTTTTAAAATAACTTAGAAAAAGTTTGCTGTATGGAGCAATATGAGGGGCTCATTATTCTATATTGAGCACTATGTGGTGCCCATGGTACTGTAAGGAGGAATATATGGGGCTCATTATTCTGTCTGAAGTACTGTGTGGTGTCCTTAATACTGTATGGAGAAATATATGGAGCTCATTATACTGTATGGAGCACTACGTCATGGCCATAATATTGTATGGATGACTATACTGTCCGATTTCAGAGCTATTGTAGAATTTACAATATATATCAGTCATGTAATAAAAGAAGTGAAATCTTTGGCATTGTACTATACCTATATTTCTTTGACGTATCTGTACATCATGCATTATAGTATAGGTTTAAGGGGCCCACTGAGACTCTGTCGTGCTGGGCCCACGAAAACCTAGAGCCGGCACTGTTACGACTAAAGTGATCAATGAGGAGGAAAAGTTGTATCCTAAAAGCACTGAAAAAGCGATGAATAAACTGTGTGTCACAGGATCCTAACTTAATAATCCATGGGATCCACTGGTATTTATTAGCTTTTTTTAGCCTTCATTGGTTTAAAGAGTTGTTGCACAGCTGTTTTTCATGGACTTTAGCTCAGCGTTCAATACCATTGATCCGAATTTACTTCATAAGAAAATGGTAGCTCTTGGAGTCCCTCTCAACTTATGCTTGTGGATTTATAACTTCCTGACAGCCAGGATACAGAGTGTAAAAGTTGGACCATTCACTTCGGACACCTTGGTCACAAACATCGGGGCACCTCAGGGGTGTGTTTTGTCACCGTTACTGTTTTCTCTCTATACGAATGATTGCATCTCTTCAGCAGACTCAGTAAAAATCTTGAAATTTGCCAATGATATGACACTGATTGGTTTCATCAGGGGAAATGCTGAAGACTTGTATCGGAGAGAGGTGGAAAGAATATGTGACTGGTGTAAAGCCAATAATCTTGTACTCAACACTAAAAAAACTGCTGAGATGGTTGTGAATTTTAGGAAAGATCAACATGAGATACTTCCAATCTACATCCATGACGAAGTGGTTCTTAGGGTCACAGAGACCAAATTCCTTGGTGTTATCATGTCTCATGATCTTAAATGGGGGAAAAACGTGGATGCTGTTTTAAGAAAAGCACAACAGAGGATGTTCTTCCTGTGTCAGCTGAAAAGATATGGTTTGTCTAAGAATTTGCTGATCTTATTCTTTAATGCTGTCATCAGATCTGTGATTTGTTCCTCTCTGATAGTCTGGTATGGGGGAGCCACTGCGCATGACAAACTCCGCTTACAAAGGACTTTCAGAACAGCAGAGAGAATTATAGGTTCCCCCCTGCCTAAAATCCAGGATCTTTATGATAAGAGTATTCGATCCCACGCATTGAAAATGTCATCCGATCCCTCTCACCCGGGACACTCTTCATTCCAACTACTCCCTTCAGGACGTCGCTTCAGAGTCCCCAAATGCAGCACCAACCGCCATATGAACAGCTTCTATCCACTCTCTGTTCAACAATTAAATCGTCATGTGTAGACTATATACTGTATCTGTCTTGTTAGATGTTACTTGTTGTATCTGTTGTTATATATTATGTTGCCTCTTTGCCACAAAGAATTCCTTGTATATATGTAATATGTACTTGGCGATAATAAATAAATTTGATTGAATTTGATTTGATTTGATTGTTTTGTGATGACAACTGTATGGACTTGTTTTTAATGATTTTATTTTTGAATTTATGCTTTTAAAAGAACTTAGAAAAGGTTTGCTTTGTGGTGTAATTTGCTGGACTCCATTTTTTTATATTTCTGCAGATACACCTACAATTGTACTCAAAAGTTTACATACCCCAGCAGAATTTTTGCTTTCTTGTCCTTTTTTCAGAGAATATGAATGTTAAGACCAAAACTTTTTCTCCACCCATGGTTAGTGGATAGGTGATGCCATTTATTGTCAAACTTCTGTGTTTTCTCTTTTAAAATCATAATGACAACCCAAGACATACAAATGACCCTGTTCAAAAGTTTACATACCCCATTCCTTAATACCGTGTATTGCCCCCTCTAACATCAATGACAGCTTGAAGTCTTTTGTGGTAGTTGTGGACAAGGTTCTTTATTTTCTCAGATGGTAAAGCTGTCCACTCTTCTTAGCAAAAAGCCTCCAGTTCCTGTAAATTCCTGGGCTGTCTAGCATGAACTGCGTGCTTGAGATCTTCCCAGAGTGGCTCAATTGATACTTAGGTCAGGAAACTGAGAAGGCCACTCTAGAACCTTCTATCACGATCCATTTTTGGATCTGTGTCGGTTTGGGCTGCCCACATAAAAACTTTTTTCCTTTCAGGCCATTGGGGGTTAATATTATTTTTTCCCCCGGTGGCCACTGGTGTTACTACATGTTTAGTTAGTCTGTGTGTGCTGGTGGTGACCAATCCCACCTTCCTATATCTTCCTATATAAGGTCACCTGGTGCATCAGCTGACTGTTGGTTATGACAGGTCCTTTAGGGATACCAACCGTGGTGAAGACTGGAACTATCTGGTGCAGTGGTGGTTCAGCTTATCTGGAGCATTGGTGATACTGCTGAAAGCTGAGTTCAGGAGCCTTACTCTGCTGCTTGGAGCATTGGCAGCAGAGAAAGCTAAGTGTTTTTTTTTAGCCCTGTCTGTATCTCCCCTTGGTGTTTATTAGTGCAGTGGTGGGACCAGTGTCTGCACTTACCAATTCCTTAGTGAGGGATAGGTGCAGGTTAAGTGAGGGACAAGGTATCCTGCTTGGCGACAGGTTAAAAGAACCTGTATAGGGATGCTAGTAAGAGCAGGGCACATGCTCAGGAGATTGCAGGAGGTGTCAATTTCCCCATTTCGTATCGCAGGGCCCACCATTGTAATTGTTTCCCCAGTGTCCCCTTGTTTGTCCAGTTGTTTTGGTGACTGACCGATCTTTGGGTCGCGTCACGCAGGGCCAGTCACATATCGTGACATTATATCCAAACGCCCATTTTTTCTGGTGAGCCATGGCCCAAATGCAGACCTTTGTCCAATTGCTTCAGACCCTCACTGAGGAGAGCGGGGTGCTGCGTGGTGTGGTGGAGTAGCAGCTGCAGCAGTTGGTGGGGTTCGGGGCCTCAGCTCAGGTTCAGGCTCAACCAGAACCCAAGTTATCTCTCCCAGACAGATTTTCTGGGGGGGAGAGATAATTTTCTGGTTTTTCAGGAGGCCTGCAAGCTAAACTTCAGGCTCCCCCTCGTTCTTCAGGGAGTGTGGAACAGCGGGTGGGATTCATCATATCCATTCTTAAGGGTGATCCCCAATCCTGGGCCTTCTCCCTGCCATCCGATTCACCAACTCTACGGTCGGTGGACGAGTTTTTTGCGGCTTTGGCTAATATGACCCATGTAGTTCTTGCTAGGGAGGAGGACACACTGTTGTAGGCGGACAAGCCCAGGCAGTTGGGAGGAGTTGGTTCACCAGCGGTGTTGCCTGCGGTTTGTCGTGGTTTGGGGGCATGTTTTTGCTGTGGGCAGACTGGTCATTTTTTTATGGTCTGCCCGGCTCGCGCCAAAACTTCTGTATCACCAAAGAAGCCACGTTCCCCTGATGGTGTGGAGGGAGGCGACCAGGGAGTGTATATTTCCTCCATTTTATTCTCTCAATGTACTATATCAGCAGAAGTGGTTGTTGGCAGGGTACCTGAGGGCATACTGGTGTTTGTGGACAGTGGAGTGGGAGTCAATCTGGTGGACGCTCACTTTGTCCAGACCCATGGCCTGAGGTATAGGATGCTGGCCAAACCCCTAAGTGTCCAGGCCATTGACTCTGTCCCACTGAGCCAGGGGAGGCTGACCCAAGTCGTAGAAAATATACATCTGCATATAGGGACTCATCATGAAGAGTCCCTGTCATGCTACGTCTTGGGGGCTATGCCACCACCTATCATTTTAGGCCTCCCTTGGCTGGAAAGACACAACCTGGTAATAGATTGGCGGTCTAGGGAAGTAGTCAGCTGGGATCAGTCATGTGAGGGCTGTTGCCCGGGGGCTACTATCTCTGCCGCCTTTCTATAACCGTCCCTTTCTTCTCCAGTGGGGGCAGCAGCAGTGCTGCCAGGGAGTAGGGGAATGTCTCAACTCTCACCATTAGCCAACCCTGAGAGGCAGAGTCCTCAAGGAGGAGGGGTCGGAGGAGGGTGGTGGTTCCCTCTCAGAATTGTGGGGGTGTGAGTGTTGTGACACAGGAGGACACCTCTGTTGTCAGTTCCTTAAAGAGTTTACCTTCTTGTGGAAAACGTGTGCATGGTAATAAACGTTCCGGTCCTGACTTGTGTGTAAATGAGTATGTATGGGTGTCCACCAAAAACATCCAGTGGAAGTGTGCTGCTGGAGTCTGGAGTTCTCGGGTGATCAGGCCATATCAGGTGTCAGCCATCCTTGGCCAGGGGACTTAGCAACTGGAGTTACCCCCAGTAATGCCCATACTCAACTCATTCCCCAGGTTGGTGCTCGGGAGATTTGCGGTGCCTCCAGAGCATACGTTGTCACCTCCATCAGCTCACGTTTGTCATGAACCTGAGAGTCAGGTGGTTGCTGAGGTGAACTCTGCTGGATTTAGGAGTCCTCTCTGTAAGTGGTTTTCCGATGAGGTGTGCTAGTTTGGGCTGCTCCCATATAAACTTTTTTTCCTTTCATGCCATCGGGGGTTAATGTTAGTTTTTCTCCCCGGTGGCCGCTGGTGTTACTACATGTTTAGTTAGTCTGCGTTTGCTGGTGGTGACCACTTCCACCTTCCTATATAAGGTTACCTGGTACATTGGCTGACTTGGTTATGACAGGTCCTTTAGGGATACCAACTGTGGTGAAGACTGGAACTACCTAGTGCAGTGGTGGTTCAGCTTATCTGGAGCAGTGGTGATACTGCTGAAAGCTGAGTTCAGGAGCCTTACTTTGTTGCTTGAAGCATTGGTAGTAGAGAAAGATAAGTGTTGTTTTGTTTAACCCTGCCTTTTGTATCTCCCCTTGGTGTTTATTAGTGCAGTGGTGGGACCAGTGTCTGCACTTACCAATTCCCTAGTGAGGGACAGGTGCAGGGTAAGTGAGGGACAAGGTATCCTGCTCGGCGACAGGTTGAAAGACCCTGTATAGGGACGCTAGTAAGAGCAGGGCACATGCTCAGGAGAGTGCAGGAGGTGTCCTTTTCCCCATTCCCTATGACAGGCCCACCATTGTAATTGTCTCCCTGGTGTCCCCTTGTTTGTCCAGTTGTTATGGTGATGGACCGATCGTCAGGTCGTGTCACGCAGGGCCAGTCACATATTGTGACACCTTCACTGTGGTCTGCTGTAGCCTATGACAGGTCAACTTGGCCTTGTGTTTTAGATCCTTGTCATGTTAGAATGTCCAAGTACGTCCCATGCGCAGCTTCCGGACAGATTATTACAAATTTGCTGATAATGTGCTTCATTCATCTGTCCTTCAATTTTGACCAAGGTAATGATTATACAAAGTAGTCAAGTGCTATGTATATTCTTCTGTATTATAAAGATCCATAAAATAAAGCGCAGATACACATGATATACCCTGACTTCATTAATAACTTTATTCAAGTTGGATAATGTGAAAGTTTCCATTAAAAGTCAGGACAATAGTCTTAAATGTGGCCCTGATGATGATGGGCCCTTGACTCATGAAGAGTCATCCTTTAACAGGAGAGGAAAAACCCCCAGTGGAGGAAACCTCTAGGGAACCATGGTTAAAGGAGTGCCCTTCCCTTGGGCTGCGAATAGGTGAGAGCAGAGACCGAGCCCGGAATCTGCCTCTTCTTACAGCCTGTACCTCACCTGTGTCGTGAGTACACTTGGCTGCTGAAAGTCTAGTAAATGTCATATCCATAGGTGAGAGCAGTCCAAGCCTGGAATCTGCCTCTTCATGCAGCAGGTAAGTCACTTGTCTGTGAACACATCTGACTGCGGAAAGTCCGGTAAGTGTCATATCCATAGGTGAGAGCAGTCCAAGCCTGGAATCTGCCTCTTCATGCAGCAGGTAAGTCACTTGTCTGTGAACACGTCTGACTGCGGAAAGTCCGGTAAGTGTCATATCCATAGGTGAGAGCAGTCCAAGCCTGGAATCTGCCTCTTTATGCAGCAGGTAAGTCACTTGTCTGTGAACACGTCTGACTGCGGAAAGTCCGTTAAGTTTCATATCCATGGGTGAGAGCAGAGACCGAGCCCGTAATCTGTCTCTTTTTGCTTAATCTCGGGTTGCCTGATCCTCACATGGTAGCCACCATGTAAGGGATTTGTAGTGGAGTCATCGTCTCCTGCTAGATACCTTGAGTTCTTTTCTCAGTCTGTTTGCTATTCTGACTTCTGCCACGTATGGTACTGTGTGGATTTCAGCATACAGCTAATCCTTATCCACTTCCCCCGTAAACAGACTGTATCTATGCTTACGACTGTATTTAGGAAGGTGATCATGTGAATGATGACGGTGGGCAATCACAGACCATAATCGACGATGTGGTCGATTTTGTGGCTGATCTTGTGACGGACGATATAGTGGAGAACGGGTGAAAACTACAAGGGAATAAACAGCGTATCAGTAGTGGCAGATAACAGAGACAACAGCATGATACAGAGTGCAATTACATCAGTAACTAACATAAAAGAGGCTGCACAGTAACATTACAACACAGCTATGGCAACGTTCATGCTCTAACACTATCTTGCTCTATTCAGAAATGCAACCTATCTGTAATCAGTGTAAAGCATTAACTAAACTAAGAGATACAGACTACACAGAGGCTGTTTAACACAAACACATAAATGAATTCTAGTCTCACTGGAATCCGCTGGTCAGAAACAATGCTTTGTAGGGAGTTTAAAGTGAAGCGAGACAGCCAGGATACTAGTGTATCACTAAGAAAAGCCCAGGAAAGATGTGTACATTTCTCTTTCTACCTGGGAAAACTAAGGAGGCATTCTATGCATAACACACTATTCCTTAAAGGAGAATTCTCTCTTGTACACAGAAACAAGATAAATGAGTTTAAAATAACTTCTAAAGGCTGTAACTGGTAATACACTATGAATTTTAGCTTGCTGCACATGAATGGGCAGAATACTCCCCGCTTGGCATCAGCCTGGAAATTCGCCAAAATGTTGTGACGTTTCAAAGCTTGATCCGTAACAATACTGATGTAAAAGTTTTGATAATCGGGGCCCTAAGCACTTTTGTAAGAAATTAAAGATGGTCTTTTGATAAACTTTGAGCTGACATATGAAAATCACTCACTTCTTTTAAGGCCTTGTTTGAATCGTAAATATCTCGTTTGATGTCCAGGTTGTGAGGACTTAGAATCATATGTATAATCATTTAAGTCTGGATCAATCTTCGACTCTTTCACCTCCAATATACCGGCCTTGTGTGGCATTGTAATGTCGCCAGAAGGACAGGAAATGTCAAATTCTCCTGTAACACAAAATATTGAAATTAGATTTAATAAAATGCAAGATTCTATGTGATTAAGATTATTGTTAACATTTACAGGTTATTATAACTTCTAAATAGAACATTAGACTGAAAGGGACCCAAGGGACCCAATCTCCAGAGAAATGCTCCAGCGTTCAGAGAAAACATAGTTTTCTGCTGAACCATGTGACTGTAAATCGGACTGGATATCACAATGTCTTTCTTATGTGAAGACTGGAAGTTGCTTTCTCATTATAAGTATATGGAACCTCGCCCTGATTCTCATAGGCTGACATTGGGGAAAGCGCTACCGCACCACACATAAGACATATTAATGTAAAGTCCTTGTTGGTGTAACTCTCCTATAATAATAGGTGCGCACTCCCGAAAATTAATGAAGTAATTGATAATAATCTAGGGGCCAATTTCACCTTAGATAAAGGCAGTGGCTACATTACAGTACAGATACATTTAAAATAAATTTATTTTATTAATGACGTTGGGAAACAAAGTAAAGTTAAAATTAAGAACGGTGCACCTAGGTTATTATCAGTTACCACACATAAGACGCCGTGTGAGCCGACAAAGCTGAATCGTGGTCACATGGTTCAGAAGACGACCAGAATGGCTCTGGAAACCAGAGAAGACGGCAAATGGTAAGTATTTTACCGCATGTACACTACACTACTGATATATCTAGGAGGGGTTAGACAATACATATGGAGCTGGAGAGCTTCTGTAAGGTCAGATTTATCCGGCTGTAGTTACCATTTAGTTTGGTGTTGCTCTCTGTAAAGTCGTCGGCACAATATTGGCTTTCAGCATCTTGCATTGGCTTTTTCTTTTTCAGACAACTATAAGAATTGCAAAAATAAAAGTCACATTGTAAATCACAAAGTAAAACATCTGTATTCTGCAGAATGCGAGAATGAAACATTTTATCTAGTCCTATCTGTAGAGAGATCACCAGTCAGTCATTTTGATGTCTTTGACAATCAGCAATTTAGTTTAGTAAAGTATATACAAGTTGTAGCAGAGCCAGGTAGGAAAGGGTTAAGTCCGAGCTTTGCAGGATTTGATAAGAAGCCCCTATAACTTTTTGCTGAAACCAGGGCCTGTGTTCACCAGATGTTTCAGTCTGCTGGATGGAGCTTGTGAGCTGGAGTTTTATGAAAGGAATAAAGCTGCACCGGTCTGGACCAAACCTCATTGACTGTGTGAACGCTGCGTAATCCCTGCCTGAGAGCGTGAATCCCTACAAAGTCTAATATGTACCCATCAGTTACCCACAGGGCACAGCCCTAGGGGTGACGAGTGTGTGAACCACAAGAGGCCTACATAAAATATTCCCATTACTGGAGTAACCTGAAGATGTGACATTTCCTCTACAGACTCCTGTGTAGCCCATAAATCATGACTTACTATACTTACCAATAGAAGATAGCAATGGCGCCAATGATTACTGCGAGGACGAAGACAGTGACGGCAGCAGGTATAACAATCCTACAGACTGGATCCTCAGATGTTTTTGGAGGCACGGTGACATTCTCTAAAAAGCGAAAGAACATAAGTGATCAGGTGACCAGAGCTGGAATGTGTTCAGAAGTGGAAACCAAATACATGGACTGGGCGGACTGAGGAACCAAGTATGACTATTAAAAGAGGGGAATTTAGTTTGGAAAAATGATGGATTATTTTTCCGTCATGTCAATATATAATGGACAATACAGAGATCTGTTCTTTTATATCCACATGATGGGAGATGTCACCTGAAATTACAAGTAACACATGAAAAATCCTCCATTCCACTCGTATTATGTGACGTCATATAAATCCCCAGTCACAGAAGAGAAGTTACAGAACCCCTAATGACACGGAGAAGACGCTCATAAACTGGGCCCTAATAATGGATCCTAATAGTTTCTGGGGCCGGAGGTGAAATGTTACATGTGAAGGACATATCTGATTTCTGAGCTGCTTATCGCCTGTCTCTTGTGGGCGCCTTCTGCTACATGTAGGAGTCAGTGCATCCAGCAAGGAGAGAGCAGTATTAATGCTCGGTGTCTCCTCTATGGGTTATTAGATTGGACACTGGAACCCAAACTGCATCTTTCCCCAATTTCACATTGAATGGTAAAATGAATGGTGTCATTCAAAACTACAACTCATCCCGCAAAAAGATAAACAATCCTCATACGGCCATATGAAGGGAAAAAGTTATAGCTTTTGGAAGAAGTAGAGGAGGAAAAAGCCCAAAAATTAAAATTCGCTGAGGCGGGAAGGGGTTAACTCCATAGTCAGTGTATATGTGATAATGCCCTTACCTGCATAGATCCTGTCCTGCGCTCGTCTTGATAGATGGTTGAGCATAAAGATAGGAGCACCCTCTGCAGGTGCTAATAGCACGCTGAGAACTAGAAGTAGTCTAAACAGCATTGGAGCCTGGAGGAACATCGCTTACTGTGTACGGCACAATCAGCTTCTCCAGACAAAGGATCTGACTGCAAAATCGCTGGTTATAGCCAAGGATTCCGTGACATCACAATTGGAACCTAATTGTGACATCACGGGAGGCGGGGCTACACATGAGTGACATCATGGGGGCGGGGCTACACATGAGTGATGTCACAATTGGCGCTCATCCACAGGTGAGCAAATAAACTGACAATACAGAAACCTTCTCAGATTCAGCAAGAGAGCACGATATCAAGATATTACATTGTATGAGCTGCAGGACGACCTTAGTCATTTATCTTACAACTTGCCCTTGTGGTCTGATTTATGCTCACATAAAAACGTAGGAATTGAGAATCCGGATCCTTGAACACATGAAGGATATTAAGGCGGCAGAAAAGATGCCACAGGAAGACTTGGGTGCGAATGTAAAATTTAACCCTTTAGCCTAATATTTTTGAGACTTCCATCAGTGGCACTTACTCTGCTTGTGGGGAATTGATTGTCTTTATCCAGGTAATAGACGAGGTGACATGACCCAGAAATTGGCCCAATTAGAAAGCAAATGGATCACACCATTAAATGCATGAAGCCAAGGGGTTCAATGAACAATGGGGCTTTGGGAGTTTCCTATAAAATATTGATCTCGTGTCTGTTACTATATACAGGTCAGATATTTATCCTTGGCTCTTATGTCTTTTCTTTCCCAATTTTACATATACTGTAAATACTTTTTCTGGCAGTGAATACTTACTTTTTGCCATTTTTATTTGTCTGGATGGCGTGTTATCAATTATAATAAAATAATTTTCTTTTTGTATTTTTTCTAGGCTGTAGGATATAACACACATATGTCATCTTATATATTTATATATATCCTTGTTGTCACTTGGAATTTATCTTTTTGTTCCCTTAAAAGTTATATATTTATTGTCTATTTTTTGTCAACAGATATTCTGATTTTTTTTTTATTAATTTGTTATCACACATTTATGTTTATATATTGCCTGCATTTATACATATTTATTTCTCAAAGCTTATCATGCAATACCCAGATCTGATTCCAGTAGGACACGTCCCTTTCCCCTCCCGTTTTTATATATATATTTTAATAATGTCTCTTGTTTCATGTTGTCCTTACTAATAAAGTTGATAATTTGCCGTCTTTTGAATACATTTCTTTGGGGTGTACATATATTTCGGTGAGAAATTACACATCACATTCAATGTGTATACCTTAAAGTGATATACACATTATCCCTTCCTTTGTGGATTGGATGGATTGTTGCTGATATTTATTGAGAATTTCATGTCAATAGCACTTTTAAAAATATATTAGCTTAGAAAATTGGTGACGTGTTTAATACTACTTTCTCTGACACACAAGCCTTGGTTTAACGGGTAGAAGAATAAATAATGAGAAATATGACTTCAGCACCTTCCCATCACTGGAATCTTTGGATTATTCACTGACTGTGACTACTACTCCCATTTTCTATGTGCCTCAGCACTGCAATATTACACCACAATCAGTTTTAGGAATTTTTCTATCCCCATGGGTAATGAGCTGCGTGCTCGGACCTCTTATCATATGATCTCTCTGAGAAAGCTACCTAGCGAAACGTACGTCAGAGTTCTGGGGTTTTCCATTCATGTGTTGGTCTCTTTATGGTTTGTGTCATTACTGCATAGCCACTAAGATTTAGGCTGTGTGCAGACGGACTTTTTGGCCCTGCGGATTTTTCCGCGCAGAATGGAAGAAATCCGCAGGTCAAATGACCTGCATTTTTCTTGCGGATTTCTTCCATTTTTCATGCGGTTTTCATGCGTTTTTTGTGCGGTTTTCCATCGCGGTTTTCCCCCTGCGGATTTGGTGACAGGGGAGATGGAAAACCGCGCAAAAGAAGTAACATGCTGCGGATTTTGTACCGAGGAATGCACACGGCTGGTAAGCGCAGACGACGCCATCCTAAGCATGAGCATCCCACTTATGCGTCTGCTCATGCAAACATTGACGCACCTTAAGGAGCAGGCGTCTGCAGCCAATGTTGACGAGGAGGAAGAGGTGGAGGGAATCCTTGATGACATTCAGCCATTGTCTGCTCAGGGACCTCTCCTGGACGAGTTGGAGGAAGAAGAGGAGGATGATGATGGGGATGATTACTTAGGGGAGGAGGATGCATCTCGTGGGGAAAGTGAAAATGTTGGCATGGCAAGGTCTGGTACAGGGTTTGTGCGTGACTGGAGGGATGTGGATTTGCCAGAAAGTGCTCCTCCAACCAGCA
Source organism: Dendrobates tinctorius (assembly GCF_039654945.1). Lineage (NCBI taxonomy): Eukaryota > Metazoa > Chordata > Amphibia > Anura > Dendrobatidae > Dendrobates > Dendrobates tinctorius. The sequence goes on along the minus strand of NW_027361797.1, from coordinate 13,373,094 downwards.
CTCGCAGTGCATCATTGACACCGGGAACATTGGCCCACATGTCAGATTATGCCTTGCGGATCCTAAAAAGGGACCCCCGCATTGCCAAAATGATGAACGATGACGACTAATGGTTGGCCAGCATCCTGGATCCACGCTATAAAGGCAAATTACAAAACATCATGCCACAGGAGAACCTTGACCTAATATTGGCTAATAAACAAGCAACTCTGGTAAATCGGTTGCTTGAGGCATTCCCAGCACACAGCAGCGGTGATGGTTCTCACACGAGCCGTTCGGGCCGGGCGCAGCTTGGCAGAGGTGTTCATGGTGCACACAGCAGAAGTGGCGTTGGAGACAGGGGTTTCATGACAATGTTGTGGACTGATTTTTCAAGTACCGCTCACACAACTGGTAATACAGCATCGATGGAAAGTGACAGGAGACAGCAGTTGTCAACTATGGTTACAAACTACTTTTCCTCCCATATCGATGTTCTCCCACACAGGTCATTCCCCTTTGACTATTGGGCTGCTAAACTGGACACCTGGCCTGAATTGGCACAATATGCCTTACAGGAGCTCGCTTGCCCAGCTGCAAGTGTGCTATCGGAATGAGTCTTCAGTGCAGCTGCATCAATCCTGACAGAAAAAAGGACCCGTCTGTCAACCCAAAATGTGGATGATCTAACCTTCATTAAAATGAACCATGCATGGGTTTCCAAAGATTTTGTCCCACCTTCCCCTGATGACACATAGGGTGACAGAAAAATGGCTTGCTTTGTTCCACCTCTTCCTGGGACTTGACCTATTTCGCCTTTTGCATCAGCTGAATGTCCAACATCAGCATATGCCACTTTCTAAAACTCCCTAACTGTGCTGCCTCCCCCCCCATGGCCGGGGTCACCACCTAGCGCACGACACCGTGCGAGTGCCGTTGCCCTGGACAGGTGGGTAGGCCGACTCTTGGGTGCGGGCACTGGCACAGGGTCCCTCATAGTGCAATCAAGTGTCTCTGACGGTGGTGGTGCACACCCGCCGTCAGACACACCGCCGTACTATGAGGGGCCCAGTGCCAGTACCGACGCCCACGAGTGGGCCCCCCTTGCTTGGGCAGGGCCCCAGCATTTGCAATCTTTACCTCTCCCTGCTCCTCCGCTGTGTAGTCTGGGCCGTCAAATCCATACTGTGCCTGACAACGTCTGAGCCTGCCTCCTGGTGTATTGACATATATTTTGAATGTGTACGCTATCCATACATGTTATCCGGGGATACGGTACCCTTTCTCACCTTTGTGCAATCACGTGCAATCCATACTGGGCCTAACACCGTCTGAGCCTGCCTCCTGATGTATAGACATATCTTTTGAATGTGTACGCTATCCATACATGTTATCTGGGGATACGGTACCCTTTCTCACCTTTGTGCAATCACGTGCAATCCATACTGGGCCTAACACCGTCTGAGCCTGCCTCCTGATGTATAGACATATCTTTTGAATGTGTACGCTATCCATACATGTTATCCGGGGATACGGTACCCTTTCTCACCTTTGTGCAATCACGTGCAAGCCATACTGGGCCTAACACCGTCTGAGCCTGCCTCCTGATGTATAGACATATATTTTGAATGTGTACGCTATCCATACATGTTATCCGGGGATACGGTACCCTTTCTCACCTTTGTGCAATCACTTGCAAGCCATACTGGGCCTTACACCGTCTGAGCCTGCCTCCTGATGTATAGACATATATTTTGAATGTGTACGCTATCCATACATGTTATCCGGGGATACGGTACCCTTTCTCACCTTTGTGCAATCACGTGCAATCCATACTGGGCCTAACACCGTCTGAGCCTGCCTCCTGATGAATAGACATATCTTTTGAATGTGTACGCTATCCATACATGTTATCCGGGGATACGGTACCCTTTCTCACCTTTGTGCAATCACTTGCAAGCCATACTGTGCCTGACACCGTCTGATCCTGCCTCCTGATGTATAGACATATCTTTTGAATGTGTACGCTATCCATACATGTTATCCGGGGATACGGTACCCTTTCTCACCTTTGTGCAATCACGTGCAATCCATACTGGGCCTAACACCGTCTGAGCCTGCCTCCTGATGTATAGACATATATTTTGAATGTGTACGCTATCCATACATGTTATCCGGGGATACGGTACCCTTTCTCACCTTTGTGCAATCACTTGCAAGCCATACTGGGCCTTACACCGTCTGAGCCTGCCTCCTGATGTATAGACATATATTTTGAATGTGTATGCTATCCATACATGTTATCCGGGGATATGGTACCCTTTCTCACCTTTGTGCAATCACTTGCAAGCCATACTGTGCCTGACACCGTCTGAGCCTGCCTCCTGATGTATAGACATATCTTTTGAATGTGTACGCTATCCATACATGTTATCCGGGGATACGGTACCCTTTCTCACCTTTGTGCAATCACTTGCAAGCCATACTGGGCCTTACACCGTCTGAGCCTGCCTCCTGATGTATAGACATATATTTTGAATGTGTACGCTATCCATACATGTTATCCGGGGATACGGTACCCTTTCTCACCTTTGTGCAATCACGTGCAATCCATACTGGGCCTAACACCGTCTGAGCCTGCCTCCTGATGTATAGACATATCTTTTGAATGTGTACGCTATCCATACATGTTATCCGGGGATACGGTACCCTTTCTCACCTTTGTGCAATCACTTGCAAGCCATACTGTGCCTGACACCGTCTGATCCTGCCTCCTGATGTATAGACATATCTTTTGAATGTGTACGCTATCCATACATGTTATCCGGGGATACGGTACCCTTTCTCACCTTTGTGCAATCACGTGCAAGCCATACTGGGCCTAACACCGTCTGAGCCTGCCTCCTGATGTATAGACATATATTTTGAATGTGTACGCTATCCATACATGTTATCCGGGGATACGGTACCCTTTCTCACCTTTGTGCAATCACTTGCAAGCCATACTGGGCCTTACACCGTCTGAGCCTGCCTCCTGATGTATAGACATATATTTTGAATGTGTATGCTATCCATACATGTTATCCGGGGATACGGTACCCTTTCTCACCTTTGTGCAATCACTTGCAAGCCATACTGTGCCTGACACCGTCTGAGCCTGCCTCCTGATGTATAGACATATCTTTTGAATGTGTACGCTATCCATACATGTTATCCGGGGATACGGTACCCTTTCTCACCTTTGTGCAATCACGTGTAACCCATTCTGGTCGTGAGAACGACTGGCGAGCTGTTAAGCAAGCTACAGCACCTGTGGTTTGCACACGTAAGTTTTTCATTTTTTTCAGGAATGACGGTTAGGCCTAATTCCGGAACTGCGGTTGACCTGCACTTACTGGGAAATCATCGTTCGCGAGTAATAATTGTAATCAATGATCCCCATCACTATCGTTGTTCAGCGGGTTATCTGCACCTGTAAGCAACAAACGCTGGCCTTTTCAGTGTAGCGCACATGCAGCCACGGACATGTAAGGGCATGACACACCAGTTATTGGCCAATCTCTTGTGCCAGAGCCTCACGTTTCCCTCTAGTAAGCCAGACTCAGACCGCGGGGCATGACGGAGTCTCGTTCGTTAACGGAATTAAGCTTGCAATGTGTGCATCTGTTCTGTAGCTGGCATGGTTGAAGTTGCCCGTGTTGAGTCAAATTACGCCGTAGGCTCCACTCCTGGTGGTGGTGCCCTTCTGGACATTCCTTTAAGGTTCAGCTTTGCAACCATACTGCCCACGTAAAACAAACACTTTGCCTTCATGAACGCTGTTTGGAGGGTCATGACTCGTGGGAATAACGCCGCCCAATCAGTTAACCTGCTAGAGAGATCCTTCGTTGCTCCCAAGCATGACATCACACTCCCTAGGAGGAAGGTAATGCCACTGTGGGGACCGTACTCCTGGGGGCGACACAAGTGCACTGATGCCCAGCCACTGCTCGATGAATCTGTTGGTACATTGACCCAGACCACTACATTCCCCTCGCACGCTACCCGGCCTGAATCTGACCCTGATGAAACTCAGGTTACCCTTCCCATATACAGTTCCATCTTACACGGTGACAAAGAGGAAGCTGCAGATGAAAGTGCAGGTTCGGCCCACCCGCCATCAGACACACCACCGTACTATCAGGGGCCCTGTGCCAGTGCCGTCGCCAACGAGTGGGCCCCCCCTCCTTGCTCAGGATCACAGCACTTGCAAGGCTGAACTACTGTGCAGTGAGATGGAAGATGGGGACGACGAGGAGTCCAGACTAGTACAGGGATTCCCTAGCGAGGAGACTTATTTGATTGTTTTCAATGTTGGGACAGCAATTTTTGGGGAGCACTATACTCTGGAGAATGATAGACGGGGCCCTCCATACACTGGAACATTCCAAAGGTGGACATCAGACACTGGAGCAGCATTTACAGGGCCCATTATACACTAGAGCATTAGAAATGGGGCCCATTATGTTTGGAGCATTATTTGGGCCCATAAGACAGTGGAGCTTCATCCATGGGAACCAACATATACTGTAGCATTATGTGGAGCTCATCATATACTGTTTCAAACATTATATGGGACCAATGATTCTGTATGGAGAAATAGATGGGCCTCGTCATGAGATGTAAAAAGTGAAGTACTTTTCATTGTACTATACCGCTATTTCTCTGCCGTATCGGAGCATGATGAGTTGTGGTATTATATGTTAAAGGGGCGCTCTTTCGCCCAGGGCACATGAAAACCTGGAGCCAGCCCTACCCCCCCACAACTTTAGCCAAATAACCCCCATTTTTCAGTGCGTAACTTGTATTATGAAGTTAATTAAGGTTGACCAGCTTAAGTAAGAAGAATTGATGCTTTTGGCATTCAAATGAGCACTGTAGGTGTGTTTCCTGTCCTCCTCTCACTGTCGACTTTTATTCCCCATTGACTTACATTGGGTTTCGTGTTTCGGGACGACCCCGACTTTTCCCTATAATCGGCCGATCTTGCTCGACCCGACTTTTGGAAAAGTCGGGTTTCACGAAACGAAACTCGACCATAAAAAACCAAAAGTCGCTCAACTCTAATGATGACGACTGCGCGGAACCCAGTCTTACTGGAAGATAGTCACAGTACCTAGGTCCCATCCAATTTGCTGATCTCTGGTGTACAGAACCCAGTACAGTGTAATGATAATAATGAATCTGACTAGTGCAAATAACCCATTCCAGGATGGTGACGAAGACAGGTGTACAGAGCCCAGTCCAGTGTGGTGATGATGATGATGATGACTGGGGCACAGAACCCAGTCAGTGTGGTGGTGGTGATGATGGAGATGACTGGTGCACAGAGCCCAGTACAGTGTGGTGATGGTTGATGACTGGTGCACAGAACCCAGTCCAGTGTGGTGATGGTGGTGATGATAATGATTGGCGCACAGAGCCCAGTACAGTATGGTGATGATGGTGGTGGCGATGATGATGACTGGTGCACAGAGCCCAGTCCAGTGTGGTGATGGTGGTGATGATGATAATGAATGGTGCACAGAGCCCAGTATAGTGTGGTGATGGTGATGATGATGACTGGTGCACAGAGCCCAGTCCAGTGTGGTGATGGTGGTGATGATAATGATTGGTGCACAGAGCCCAGTACAGTGTGGTGATGATAATGACTGGTGCACAGAGTCCAGTACAGTGTGGTGATGGTGGTGATGATGATAATGACTGGTGCACAGAGCCCCGTACAGTGTGGTGATGGTGGTGGTGATGATAATGACTGGTGCATAGAGCCAAGTACAGTGTGGTGGTGGAGATGATGACTGGTGCACAGAGCCCAGTACAGTGTGGTGACGGTGATGATGATGACTGGTGCACAGAGCCCAGTCCAGTGTGGTGATGGTGGTGATGATAATGATTGGTGCACAGAGTCCAGTACAGTGTGGTGATGGTGATGATGATGACTGGTGCACAGATCCCAGTACAGTGTGGTGATGATGATGACTGGTGCACAGAGCCCAGTACAGTGTGTGATGATGGTGGTGATGATAATGACTGGTGCACAGAGTCCAGTACAGTATGGTGATGGTGGTGGTGATGATAATGACTGGTGCACAGAGCCCAGTACAGTATGGTGATGGTGGTGGTGATGATAATGACTGGTGCACAGAGCCCAGTACAGTATGGTGATGATGGTGGTGATGATAATGATTGGTGCACAGAGTCCAGTACAGTGTGGTGATGGGGGTGGTGATGATAATGACTGGTGCACAGAGCCCAGTACAGTGTGGTGATGGTGGTGATGATGATGACTGGTGCACAGAGTCCAGTCCAGTGTGGTGATTGTGCTGATGATAATTATTGGTGCACAGAGCCCAGTACAGTATGGTGATGGTGGTGGTGATGATGATGACTGGTGCACAGAGCCCAGTCCAGTGTGGTGATGATGGTGGTGGTGGTGATGATGATGATGACTGGTGCACAGAGCCCAGTCCAGTGTAGTGATGGTGGTGGTAATGATAATGACTGGTGCACAGAGTCCAGTACAGTGTGGTGATGGTGGTGGTGATGATAATGACTGGTGCACAGAGCCCAGTACAGTGTGGTGATGGTGGTGGTGATATTGACTGGTGCACAGAGCCCAGTACAGTGTGGTGATGGTGGTGGTGGTGATGATGACGACTGGTGCACAGAGCCCAGTCCCCAGCGTGGTGTTGGTGGTGGTGATGATGATGACTGGTGCATAGAGCCCAATACAGTGTGGTGGTGATGATGATGACTGGTGTACAGAGCCCAGTACAGTGTGGTGATGACTGTTGTGGATCTTTTATTCCATGACCGTGTGAGAAGACAGGCGTTTAGCACCATGAGGCTGGTTTCACATTAGCGCTTTTTAAGCGCACGCACGGCCGGGGGTAGCTCCGCCCCCGAGCCGGCTCTCTGCCCGGCGTGCCCGCCCCTTGCTTGTAGCGCCGCCTTCTAGCGCACAGCGGCGCCTGCGATCGGCGCACCCTATCTTTAGCATAGGGTGCGCAGATCGTGCGCCGGCCGTGCGCTAGTTGCACTTTGACCTGCGCTGCGCACTTTTGATGGTGCGCCGTGCACGCCAAAATCAAACTTTTCGGATTTTGGCGCGCACGGCGCACCGTCAAAAGTGCGCAGCGCAGGTCAAAGCGCAACTAGCGCACGGCCTGCGCACGATCTGCGCACCCTATGCTAAAGATAGGGTGCGCCGATCGCAGGCGCCGCTGTGCGCTAGGAGGTGGCGCTACAAGCAAGGGGCGGGCACGCCGGGCAGAGAGCCGGCTCGGGGGCGGAGCTACCCCCGGCCGTGCGTGCGCTTAAAAAGCGCTAATGTGAAACCAGCCTTATACGTTTTCTCTGGCACCTGGGAAATCTAGATAACGCCATGTGTCTGTGGTGCCTGGTATGATGTGTACATGGCGCCCACTTGCATTTGCCATTTTACAGGTTCTCTGTCTTCTGTGCCAGTGAGACCCCCTTCTCTGGAGCATGACAGCACCAGGCCGGACCCTGTAAGCACCCCACCCATCTGTACTTAGTTCTTGGCAGTGAATTAGGAATTGGAAACTTGGCACCATGTTGTGTTTGGCAGGGGGGCATATCCGGAGCCTGGTCATGCTTCCCTATGGTTTGCTGGATGGTATTTTCGGTGCGTGCACAGAGGAGTGGTCAATTTATTGAAAATTGGTGAACCTTGCTTGGAATGAGCACAGGTTTGAAGCCACTAGTGACGAATGAGCGTTCTCAGGTGTTATTGTGGCGTCCCTTAGGCTCAGTCGCCAGAGAGGTACTGCACCTCCTCCTGAGGTGTGGTGCCCCACCATCCAGGTAAGGTGGGAAGCTCCTGACCACGCTCCAACACCTGCACCCCACACGACAAAGTAGTGTAGCAAAGCACCTTCGGCGGCTCCATGCTTGGAGTATAACAAAGCACCCATTGGTGGCTCCCTGCTTGGAACACGAAACGTGCTGGGAGGTGGGTGGAGTTGAGTTTACATTAAAAGAGTGGGAAGAGTTTAGGAGTGATTCAGTCATTCAGTCTTTCAGTCAGCCACTGAGAGTGAGTGAGGATGCAGAAGGACAGAGAGTGAGACAGAGAAGATCCCCGTGAGAGGGATGGATGAAGGAAGTGCTGCAGCAGGCCACAGTGCCCTGGGTCTGCTGGCACAGGAAAGAGACATAGAAAGGAAACCTGATTTTTCCATAGAGAGAAAGGATTAGTACGGAACGTGAGGAGTAAAAGAGAGAACAGAGGACGTGGGTTAGAGGACAACCCTGCCTAGGAGTTCTAAGCACAAGGCCGGGGCCCGGTCCCCGAGGTTGTATGGATACTAATGGTCCTGCAGCAGACACCAGAGGGAATAGAAGTTAACCATACTTTATTCCCACATCAGACTTGGGGGCACAACAGCAACATTGATAGTGAGCCGGGACTAGGAAGCAAGGAGTCCCCGAAGCAGGCTACAGCTGTCTGCCGTACAAGGAAAGTTCATAAGAACATTGGACAGGAGGAACTCCAGTGTAACTCATTACTGGGAGTACTTCATTTATAGGCGCAATAAGAGGAGACGTTCAGAAAGGCACATGTTGGCGGAGTGTTGGAAAGGAGTGTTCCACCTGGCCTGGAGGTTGACTGAGTCCCTGACCCGGAGGACACGGCACAGAGGCAGGCACCTGTTTGCACAACAGACTGTGAGTAAAGCTTTGGAACAACATGCCCTGGTGTCCTCCACTTATTCCTGTGCCAACACATCTACACTGCCCTGGGACTACAGCTTCACCTGTGCGGAGCTTTTACATCTTTGCTGCACCATACCATCAGTCCCAGAGGATCTGCATGCAGCGTCGGCTTAACACCTTCCTTGCCGAACACCACAGGTGGCGTCACAAACTATTCATTTAATCAACTACATTCCACCATTCAATCTCCCTTTTACTTGGGCGCCCAGGGCCACGGACCGGGTCACCGCTGCTGTGACACCTTCCCCCTGAGTGACCGGCCCGGTACCGAGTACCCCACAGCCCTGGGAGGGCGACCCATTATCAGAGTATGGCTGGTTTTACATTTACCTTGTTCTTGTGGGCCGATTTTGCGGCCTCAGTAGATTTCTATGGGGCCGCAAAATCGGGCCGGAAAAAAAGTCCACTGTGTGCCGTAAGGCTGTGATGGCCTTTTTAGCGGCTGTGATAAAAGATCGAGCTTGCTCAATTCTTTTATATGGCGTACGGACACGGCCCCCATTGTAACCAATGGGGCCACAAAAACAAACGGAAGGTTTTTTGTATGGCGCTCTGTGACTTCGGGTTTTGCAGAACACGTTTTTTTTCCCTCAATACTATTTCCATAGTATTGGAAAATTGAAAAACAGCGATCACAAACTTTTTTGCAGTCCATTATTGCGGCAGACCACAAAAAATGCGGCGAAAAGGGCAGCAATAACGGGCTGCAAAAAAGCGGCAAGTGTAAAAGCAGCCTATGTCCTGTGTGCTCCAATAGTATGTTCAGTCCCTGCGGCTGCATGTTAGACAGTCACAACACATCTGGGATATTGCCTAACAAACAGGAATCCCCACATGTGTTGCTGCTGTCTAACAGCCGAGAGACCTGCAGCCGCGGGGACTGAACATACTAATCGGGCACGCCGAGGACACTCGGATACCACCTTACCTGAGCACGCTCGCTCATCAGTAGAAGCCACTTTATGGTTGATCAGCACAGGGAGTAAAACAAATGTAGAAAATCTGCGACTAATCTGCTGCAAAATCTGCGTGAGACTCTGTTCTGGAGGGCAATTTGTGTTTAGATTCTGTGTGGAATTTTTTTGCAGCGAGTGGGAGAGATTTGGTACAATCACATCCACTTTGTTACTGTTACACCCAGCAGACTTTTCACCTAGAGTATCGGATGTAAAAAGTGTACAGATCGGAAACCGCACAATGCCGCGCACTGTATAGAGCAGCTCCGCTTTACTGAAGTGAATAGGAGCTGATCTGCAGTACCTGAGAACGGCCACTACACAGTGTGAGGCGCTGTGCTGTTCTGCCTCTGCACGCTGTTTACAGCTGATTGGTGGGGAGTGTCGGCTTTCAGATCACCACCGATCTCATATTGATGACCTACCCACAGGACAATTGTTATATCTGAGTACCAAAAAACCCCTTTATTACCAGGAGAATCAAAATACTGTTTTTTTATGTCACTTACTGTAGAAATAAATCCAAAAATGAATTTGGCTTCTAGAATGTGTCCATCTGACTATTGTAGGAGGATCTTTACCTGTCACAAGAAGGATTCAGGAGTAAATCTGGGCAACGATGAGGAAGCAAAATACAGCCGCCATGTCCTGCCGTCTGTAATCTGTCCCCTCAGTGTTGCTGTATATTGCCCCCCACTGAATCTGACCTTCACTGGTGAGTTCAGACCTATGTGATGCGCAATATAAGGACTGACCAGAACCTGACATCCTCCTAGGAGTATATGATGTGTTCAGGTCAGGAGACCCGCGGCCGGTCCATGCGGTCAGTCCGTGCATCGTGGTCCGGACGCTGTCTGTGGTACGCTCTTTAGGGCTCTCGCTGCCATATGTTGTGGTTATGGAATGAATTTTATTGAGTCTGGCTGAAAGAACAATAAATCCTTGGTCAGCCAGCAGTAGTGACTCTAGGCCGCTAATCCTTGACGGACACTTGCTCAGTAGTGACCAGTAGATGCTGTCGTGCGCACTTAGGCCTCTTCCACATATGAGTTTTTTGTCATCAGTCACAATCCGTCGAATTTTGAAAAAAACGGATCTGGTGACTGATGCCGCTGTATCTGTTTTTTCTCATAGATTTGTATTAGCGACAGATGGCCACACGTTTCATCCGTCGTTCAACGGATCTGTCGAAAATTCTTTGTCCGTCGGCCGGAGACAACGAACATAGGAAGATTTTTTGTCACCGTCGAAAAATGGGACAGCTGTCCGGTATTTGCTAGAATGGAAGCCTATGGGCGACGCATTTGTCCGACAAATGATGGAATCCGGCAACGGATTCCATTTTTTTTTTAACTGTGCATGTGCTGACACTGTGCCTGTATGGTGTGTGCGGGCTGTGTGTGTGTGCCTGTGTGACGGGGGGTATGCGTGTATGTGTGTGTGCGTGCAGGCATCGTCCGATGGGACTACAAGTCCCATCCGGGCTCTGCCTTCCACAGTGACAGTGATTGACTTCTGCCCAGTTGCTTGCCAGCAGCATGGATGCTTCTCTAAATCAGGTCTCATAAAGTCATTCCAACATTTCAGGTTACCACAGGCAAGGTGATAACTTGTGGATTCGTGCAGCTCTGAGCTCTACCCACTATACACCGCTGTCTCTGGCAGTGCCATAGAGAATGAATAGAGCAGACGCCCCTTGTGACATTTCACAAGCCTGATCGCCGGATCTGTTGGGATCCCAGCGGCTGGATAGCTGATACCATTTGAAATGTTGAAAATAACCCTTTAAAGCAACTTTCCACTCTGGGACTGAGAAATATTCACTTCACATGTATAGTCACCATCCTAGTGCCCTCTGTTTGCTTCCCGATGCCTCTTTCTCTGAGGCCAGCATTCCTTTCCTTCCAAGATGGCCGCCTCAGTGGCATAAGGAGTGAAGTAATCGCTCTAAGTCACCCCTGCTATTCCTATTCCATGTAACAAGGATGGTAAGGGAGGTGGCTTAGACTTATTGATGCACTTCTCAAGCCAATTTTGCAACCATTTTGCATATGGGAGGAAAGCAACACTGGCCTCAGAGAATGGGGCATCGCCAGCCAAACGGAGGGCACCAAGCTGTGACTAAACTGTGAAGTGTATCGTCCCTTTCCAGTCACAGTTTTAACATCTTGACAGAATATACTATATTATATTCATGAAGAGAGAGATTGCTGTCTGCGCGGCAGGCGGTGGCCGTGGAGCGCGGCAGGCAGTGGATGTGGAGCGCGGCAGGCAGTGAAGCGCGGCAGGCAGTGGCTGTGGAGCGTGGCAGGCGATAACCGTGGAGCGCGGCAGGCGGTGGCTGTGGAGTGCGGCAGGCGGTGGCTGTGGAGCGCGGCAGGCGGTGGCCGTGGAGCGCGGCAGGCGGTGGCCGTGGAGCGCGGCAGGCGGTGTCTGTGGAGCGCGGCAGGCGGTATCTGTGGAGAGCGGCAGGCGGTATCTGTGGAGAGCGGCAGGAGGTGGATGTGGAGTGCGGCAGGCGGTGGCCGTGAAGCGCGGCAGGCAGTGGCTGTGGAGCGTGGCAGGCGATAACCGTGGAGCGCGGCAGGCGGTGGCCGTGTAGCGCGGCAGGCGGTGTCTATGGAGCGCGGCAGGCAGTGGCTGTGGAGCGCGGCAGGCAGTGGCCGTGGAGCGCGGCAGGCGGTGGCTGTGGAGCGCGGCATGCGGTGGCTGTGGAGCGCAGCAGGCGGTGGCTGTGGAGCGCGGCAGGCGGTGGCTGTGGAGCGCGGCAGGCAGTGACCGTGGAGCACTGCAGGCGATTATATTATAATCAAAAGTATTGACCAAAAAATACATCTAAATAAAGTGCAGTGCATATATAAAGCGATTTCTAGTCAAAAAAGTACATATCAGTAAAAAATAAATCCCACACCCCACACCCCAACGCGCGTTTCACACGTTGCTTCCTCAGGGAATTGTTCTTTAATATTTAAATTTATTATGGGATTTATTTTTTACTGATATGTACTTTTTTGGCTAGAAATCACTTTATATATGCACTGCACTTTATTTAGATGTATTTTTTGGTCAATACTTTTGATTATAATTTATTAAATTGGATTGCTACTATATGGAATATATGTGCTGCTTCACTTCCCCCTCTTTTTGCTTTTTTATTGTCTTTTTGTGTTGGGATTTTAATGTGTCCTATGGTGTCCTTAATAAAAGTATTTATATTGATTTCAATATTGTAATTGTGTTATTGGCTCTTTTTGGATAGGTGGCTTATTTTTGTTTTATCATACCCAAACATGTGTGGATCCTAAGGGTGCGTGCACAAGCTGCGGATTCTGCTGCGGATTTGGCCCTGCGGCTCCCCAGCAGAATCCGCTGCATTGTACAGCACCATTAGGCTATGTACACACGCTGCAGATTTGGCCCTGCGGCTCCCCAGCAGAATCCGCTGCATTGTACAGCACCATTAGGCTATGTACACACGCTGCAGATTTGGCCGTGCGGCTCCCCAGCAGAATCCGCTGCGTTGTACAGCACCATTAGGCTATGTACACACTCTGCGGATTTGGCCCTGCGGCTCCCCAGCAGAATCCGCTGCGTTGTACAGCACCATTAGGCTATGTACACACGCTGCAGATTTGGCCCTGCGGCTCCACAGCAGAATCTGCTGCGTTGTACAGCACCATTAGGCTATGTACACACGCTGCAGATTTGGCCTCTGCGGATCCGCAGCAGTTCTGCAGTGTACAGTTCAAGGTAAGTCTATGTGACTTACACTCCGCGGTGCCCACGCAGCGGATTTTTAACTGTAGAAAAGCTGCGGTTTTGAATCCGCAGAATTGACGTCAATTCTTTCTGCGGATTCCGCTGCGGTTTGCCATCTATTCCATCGTCCAGGTGGCAAACCGCAGGGGAAAAGCACAGGCCAATCCGCAGGTCATTTGAGCTGTGGATTTATCTGTGGATCCGCAGATACAAACCCGCGGGTGAATCCGCAGCGTGTGCACATGGCCTTATAATGAATGGAAAATGGAAACCGCAAGGGGGCGTGGCTTGAGCTGGCTATGGAGTAGCAAGCACAGCTCAGGAGCTCTGAGGAGGCATCCTCCAAATCTACGATTGTGCCCTCCAAAAGTGCCAGTGTGCCTGCATTTAGGCACAATCCCCGGTTCTGTGTGGTGCCGCGGGGGTTAGAACGAAGGCGGAGGGATCTAAAGCTCCTCAGCGTCCTCTCTCTTGAGCGCTACCTTCCCTGCATCTAGGAGACGTGAGGTGGAAGGACACAAAATAATCCTAAAGTTGTACACTCTTACTTGCGTTGGGCCCGCCTACCGCCTAAAAAAGAATTGTCATTTTTCCTGGTTGGTCCCCACCTGTACCGGGCCCCTTGTGGGTCGCTGGGCACTAGCATTCAGCCCTACTGCTGTGAATTGTGCGGCGCTGTGGGAAATAGAACGGGGCGGAAGACTCTACTCCCCCAAGCTGTGTGGAATACTGGCCGTCGGCCTGTCATAGCCGCACGGCGGAAGGACACAAAATAGTGCCAAAGTTGAGCTCATCCTAGTGACGGACTTACTTGTTGCTTAATTAAAGGTCTTTAATTAATTCTGGAGGGACCCCCCACCTGTACCGGGGCTATCATTAGTTGCCGTGTTCCTGCATTTAGCCTCACTCCTCTCCATTACTGAGCGGTGCTGCGGCTCACAACAGAGGTGGAGGAATCTGCATCTCATTAGCTGCACTATTTTCGCTGGGCGGAAGGACACTAATTACTAGTTTACGGCGGTTTCTCCTTACACATAAAAAGGAAGAATTGTAAGCTTCTCTGGGAAGTCCCCCGCCCGCCGGGCCCTCTGAAAGGGCAAGAGTGCTTTCATTTAGCCCCATTCTACGCTTGTACTGAGCGGTGAGTCATAGGAGTTACAGAGAGGGCGGAGGGATCTGCCTTATTCTGTCAGCGCCGTGCTCCTGCTCCCAGGTTGTGTGCAGCTGATTCCTCATAGACTCAATATTAGATAACAAATAACTTTGTTGCCCTATGAAGGGCGGGCCCGAAAAATTTCTTGCACAGGGGCCCACTACAGTCTATGTCCGCCCCTGCACTAGTGTGAACGCAGCCCCACTCATGCAGCCCCTAACCAGGACCCCCATACATGCTCCCAATACATTTAATTATCATTACCACAGCACAGGGCACAAGCCTTTCTAGTGAGGCAGGAAAGATCACTGTATGACAGAGCAGCATGCGGACATAGTCTATATTATGTCTGCAGACTGATCCCATACAGCTAGGGCCGGCGTCAGCACCCGGCGTACCCGGGCAAGTGCCTGGGCACTGGCGAGACGGGGGGGCCCACTCGGCATCTGAACAAGTTTTTTTTTTTTTTTTTTTTTATTTATATGTCCGCTCATACTGACCACTATCTTTTTTTCCTGTGTGTGAGAGCATGCGACCAACATGTTACCGCTCATTAAGGTCTTGAATTTGGATGCCACTCCTAATGGGGCCATTATCCTGTATGGAGCATTATATGGGGCCCATTATCCTGTATGAAGCATTATATGGGGCCCATTATCCTGTATGAAGCATTATATGGGGCCCATTATCCTGTATGAAGCATTATATGGGGCCCATTATCCTGTATGGAGCATTATATGGGGCCCATTATCCTGTATGAAGCATTATATGGGGCCCATTATCCTGTATGGAGCATTATATGGGGCCATTATCCTGTATGGAGCATTATATTGGGCCCATTATTCTATATGGAGCATTATATGGTTTCCATTATTCTGTATGGAACACTACAGTGGGGCAAAAAAGTATTTAGTCAGTCAGCAATAGTGCAAGTTCCACCACTTAAAAAGATGAGAGGCGTCTGTAATTTACATCATAGGTAGACCTCAACGCACGATCAAAAAGACGGATATAAATAACCATGGTACCGCTGAAAACGTCATCTTGTCCCGCAAAAATGAGCCGCCATACAGCATCATCAGTGAAAAAATAAAAAGTTATAGCTCGAAGAATAAAGCGATGCAAAAATAATTATTTTGTATATAAAATTGTTTTCATCGCATAAAAGCGCCAAAACATAGAAAAAGACATAAATGAGGTATCGGTGTAATCATACTGACCCGAAGAATAAAACCACTTTTACCGGATGCGGAATGTTGTAAACTCACCCCCCAAAAGAAATTCATGAATTGATGGTTTTTGTTCATTCTGCGTCCCAAAAATCGAAATAAAAAGCGATCAAAAAATGTCACGTGACCGAAATTGGTACCAATGAAAACATCAACTCATCCTGCAAAAAATAAGACCTCACATGAGTCGGTGGGTCAAAATATGGAAAAAGTATAGCTCTCAAAATGTGGTGATGCAAAAACTATTTTTACAATAAAAAGCATCTATTAGCTTGTGACAGCTGCCAAACATAAAAACCCACCATAAATAGTAAATCAAACTCCCCTTTATTACCCCCTTAGTTAGGGAAAAATAATAAAATTAAAAAAATGTATTTATTTCCATTTTCCCATTAGGGCTAGCTTTAGGGCTAGGGTTAGGGCTGAGATTAGGGTTAGGGGTGTGTTGGGGTTAGGGTTGGAGTTAGAATTGGGGAGTTTCAACAGTTTAGGCACATCAGAGGTTCTCCAAACGCGACATGACACCCGCAGACAATTCCATCAAAGTCTGCATTCCAAAATGTCACTACTTCCCTTCAGAGCCACGACATGTGCCCATACAGTAGTTTTCTCCCACATATGGGGTATCAGCGTGCTCAGTAAAAATTGGACAACAACTTTTGTTGTCCAATTTCTCCTTTTACCCTTGGGAAAATAAAAAAATTGGGGACTAAAAGATTTCCATTTTCCAATTAGGGCTAGGGTTAGGGCTAGAGTTAGGGATGAGATTAGGGTTAGGGGTGTGTTGGGGTTAGGGTTGGAGTTAGAATTGGGGGGTTTCCACTGTTTAGGCACATAAGGTGCTCTCCAAATGCAACATGGCGTCTGATCTCAATTCCAGCCAATTCTGCGTTGAAAAAGTCAAACGGTGCTCCTTCCCTTCCAAGCTCTGCCATGCGCCCAAACAGTGTTTTACCCTCACATATGGGGTATCAGCCTACTCAGGACAAATTGCAAAACAACTTTTGGGGTCCAATTTCTCCTGTTAACCTTAGGAAAACAAAAAATGGGGGCAAAAATATCATTTTTGAGGAAAAAATATGATTTTTTATTTTCACACCCTGGCGTTATAAACTTCTGTGAAGCCCTTGGGGGTTCAAAGTGCTCACCACACATCTAGATAAGTTCCTTTGGGGGGTCTAGTTTCCAAAATGGGGTCACTTGTGCGGGGTTTCAACAGTTTAGGCACATCAGAGGCTCTCCAAATGCAGCATGACACCCGCAGACCATTCCATCAAAATCTGCATTCCAAAACGTCACTACTTCCATTCCAAGCCCCAACGTGTGCCCATACAGTAGTTTTCTCCCACATATGGGGTATCAGTGTACTCAGGACCAATTGGACAACAACTTTTGGGTCCAATTTCTTCTGTTACCCTTGGCAAAATAAAAAATGGGGACTAAAAGATCATGTTTGTGATTTTGTGTTTTTTTTATTTTCCCGGTGTTATAAACTTCTGATTAGCCCTTAGGGGTTAAAAGTTCTCACTACATATCTAGAAAGGTTCCTTGGGGGGTCTAGTTTCCAAAATGGGGTCATTTGTGGGGTGTTTCCACTGTTTAGGTACATCTTGGGTCTCTCCAAACGTGACATGGCGTCCGATCTGAATTCCAGCCAATTTTGCACTGAAAAAGTCAAATGGTGCTCCTTCCCTTCTGAGCTCTGCTATGCGCCGAAACAGTGGTTCTCTCCCACATATCAGGTATCACCGTACTCAGTACCAATTGCACAATACCTTTTGCAGTCCAATTTCTCCTGTTACCCTTGGTAAAATAAAAAAAAATTGGACCTGAAGTAATTTTTTTGTGAAAAAAAGTTAAATGTTCATTTTTTTAAGCATTCAAAAAATTCCTGTGAAGCACCTGAAGGGTTAATAAACTTCTTGAATGTGGTTTTGAGCACCTTGAGGGGTGCAGTTTTTAGAATGGTATCACTTTGGGGTATTTTCTATCATATAGACCCCTCAAAGTGACTTCAAATGTGATGCCGTCCTTAAAAATAAAATGGTGTTGCAGAAATGAGAAATCGCTGGTCAATTTTTAACCCTTATAACTTCCTAACAAAAAAAAATTTTGGTTCCAAAATTGTGCTGATATAAAGGAAACATATGGGAAATGTTATTTATAAAGTTTTTTGTGTGCCATATCTCTGTGATTTTAGGCCATAAAAATTCAAAGTTGGAAAATTGCCAAATTTTCAAAATTTTTGCCAAATTTCCGTTTTGTTCACAAATAAACGCAAGTTATATCAATGAAATTTTACCACTAACATGAAGTACAATATGTCACGAGAAAACAATGTCAGAATCACTGGGATCCCTGGAAGCGTACCAGAGTTATTACCTCATAAAGGGACAGTGGCAGAATTGTATAAATTGGCCCGATCATGAACGTGCAAACCACCTTTGGGGGTAAAAGGGTTAAGAGTAGTGTTGAGCATTCCGATACCGCAAGTATCGGGTATCGGCCAATATTAGCTGTATCGGAATTCTGATACTGACTTGCGATACTTTTTTCATATCGGATAACGGAATCGGAAGTTCCCATAATGCTATGAGCCTGCTCGCTTTGATTCAGCCAATGGGAATCCTCAGAAGTGTGGGCACATCCTGTTAGGCATGTAGGCATGTTAACTATTGGCATGGCTGTGATTGGCTGCTGAAATGATGTGATGATGCACTATAAAAGCCACTGCTGCCGCCATTTCTGGTCACTCTGCTGTGAATTCAGTTAGGGACAGGCTGCTGTTGAAGACTGTGAGGGACAGTTAGAAATAGTGATTCTACAAAACATATTGTGCTTTAACCAGGCTACATAAACCACCACTGTAGCTTTCTTTTCCCTAGCAGCAGTGTTCACAGCTGTCTGCAAGGGCTGTGTGAGTGCAGCTCACGCTGTGGAGTGGGTCCTGTAGCTACATCTGGTTTAGGCCGCCCAGCGTGCCTCACTGCTGCCTCATACATATTTTTCTTCTTGAGCTGCTTATTTTTCAAAAATTCTATCTAGTGTGCTTCCATCTGTATCCATATACGTTGGTTGCAAACACTAGTAGTAGACAGCGGAGCCTTTCTGCAGCCTTTCAGTGCTAGTGCCCACTTAGCTGCACTGTTCACGGCTGTCTGAGAGGTCTCTGACTGTGTGTGAGTGCAGCTCACGCTGAGTAGTGTGTCCTGCAGCTACGTCTGGTTGTAGGCTGCTCAGCGTGCTTCACTGCCTCACACATATTTTTCTTTAATTGCAGCTCATTTTTTCTTCTCCTATTAGTGTGCATCCATCCGTATCCATCTACATTGGTTGGTTGCAAATACTATATAGGAGTAGATAGAGGAGCCTTTTTTCTGGCTTGTGCCCTTCATCTGCAGCCAGATTAGTATTACCCAATTTTTTTGGAGCCTCATCTTTTGCATTGTAGGTTTCCTGCCTGCATTGTAATAGCTCCAAAAAGTTGGTGATACTATCACTTTCAAATCTTTGGTCACATCCTTTTAGTTTTTTTTTTAAAAAAAACCCAATAAAGTTCACCAAACACTACATTTGAAAGTTGTGTAGGCCACATTAGCTCCTATTAAAGTGTAGTCCACACACACACTTCATAAAATTAGTGTTTCTTCTACCTGTAACCAGCTGTTCAGGAATAAGCACACTAAGCCCCCCCTTTGTACTTTTCTGCCTATCTTTATCAGTCTAGCAAGATGAAGAAGGCAGGGAGTAAGGCACGTGGGCGTGGGCGTGGAGTTTCAGCAGGGAGAGGACGTGGGGATTCTGCAGGGAGAGGACGTGGGGATTCTGCAGGGAGAGGAAGTGGGGATTCTGTGCCTGCTGCAGGCACCAGTGAGTCAGCATCCCCCAGTTTTAGCAGGCAACAGTCCTTTATGCGCAGCTTTGTAGGACCTCGCCATACCCCACTGCTGCGGGAGGAACAAATTGAGGCCGTTGTCGGATGGATGGCAGCTAACGCATCGACTTCAATGACTTCCACATCCTCTCAGGGCCAGAGCACCGAAGAGCAACCATCTGTCTCTTCACCACCTGCCAAAGTGCCCAGGCAGTCAGAGAGCCCTGGACAGGAGCCATCACAGTCTCTACTTCTGTTCTCTGAATCTGTTGGCTTGGAAAGAGGGGGCCAGCCAAGCAGCATTCCAGAATGTGAAGAAGAGGGAGTATGCAGTGATGCGCAACTTCTTTGTCCCTCTGAATCTGAAGAGGCGGGTGGGCCAGTGCCTATGGTCAGCACACCACAGTACGCATCAGATGATGACGAGACACAGGTGCCACTTTCTGGTGCGTACGGTGCTGGCGAGACAACCCAGGAGAAGCAGGTGTTTGAAGAGGGGAGCGTAGATGATGAGGTCCTTGACCCATCATGGCGTGAGGAACAGGAAGGTGGTGGGAGCGGCTCTGAGGAAGAGATTCCCCGAACGGCCAAAACAGGAGGGAGAGGGAGGGGGCAGACTTGGTTGACTGTAGCCTCCACTTCAGCACCCGTTAGGAGCATTCCTCTTTCAAAAGCCAAAACGGGCGCTCCCAAGACTTGCAGTGCGTGGTCTGTTATGAATGAGTCACCGTAGGAGGCAAAAACAGAATTGCTAGCTAAGTCCAGAAAACCAGAGAAGTTGGCAGCTATCGGATTGCAGACCACTGAACCTAACAACAACAACTAGCAGTAGCCGTGGGGGGTTCCTACAGTGCCCTAGACCCCTCGATCACAGCCGGAGAACTACATAGCCTAAAGACAGAAAGTGAAATCTAAACTGTCCCAGAGCAGACCCCAAAGCAATAGGCAGCCCCCATCATATAATGACGGTGAAGCAAGATGAAAAAACACTCATACAGATAGAAAGATAGGCTGAGCAAATGATGGGGCCCAAGCTAACTAAATAGGACAGGATAGAAAAGCTGCTGTCTGCAATCCGCCAAAACCCTCTCAAAGCAAGAGCCAACAGACTGATAGGGAAAAAAGCCCTGAAGACGCTAGGCTTCAAAAGACTATATCAGTACTCAGGTATTTTCTGAAGACAGAGCAAAAAGGAATTCAGCTCACCCAGCAGGGAAAGGAAGAAATCCAGAAAAACAAGGCAAAACAAAACCTAAGCACAAATGCAAAAAGCAGAGAAGAAAACTTAGCTTTTGAGGAGCAGGAATCAGACTGGTCTCCAAGAATCCCTCAGAGAAATCACCCGCAAGGCAGAAGGGCGTGGGCTGCCTTATATCCAGTCAGCAATTCCAGTCACCCAGTCATCATCATTCTGCTCAGATGCTTTGTAATCAACCTCACTACCTTCCTTCACCAGAAGAGGGAGTTCATCAGACCTCAATGGTGAAGGGGAAAATGAACTCACAACAGTGGTCCTTTTTTGACACAGTTGCAGATGACATTTGCTTTGTCAAATGCAAGCTGTGTCATCAGAGAGTCAAAAGAGGGAAAAATGTCAGCAACCTCAATACCACTAATATGTGGAAACATGTGCGGACCAAGCATGAGGTGGAGTTACACAGACACACTGAAGACGTAGGCCAACGTACAGCACCACCTACCACCTCTTCAGCTCGTGTTGGGGCCTCTTCCTCCAGCTCACACACAGCTGGTTCGGCTTCCTCACAGGATCGCCAAGGAAGAACCTCTGGCACTGTTGTCCGGAGACCCTGTGACATTCCACCCACAGCACCACGTTTCCAGTAATCCTCACACTCCCAGGCCACTCGACAGCCATCGGTAGCACAGGCATGGTATAAAAGGCGGCCATACTCGGCAAACCATCCCCGAGCGCAGCTTCTGAATGCTGGCATTGCCAAACTACTGGCACTTGAAATGCTCTCATTCAGGCTGGTGGAGACTGACACCTTCCGGGACTTCATGGCATTGGCAGTCCCACAATACACCATGCTCAGCCACTTTTATTTCAGCAGGCGAGCCGTCCCTGCCCTGCAGAAACATGTGGAGGGAAAAATAAAACATGCGCTACTAAACGCCGTTAGTAGCAATGTCCACCTGACCACTGATGCGTGGACCAGTAACCATGGACAGGGACGATACCTTTCCCTCACTGTCCATTGGGTCAATGTTGTGGAGCCGGGTACAGATCTGGAGAGTGGCGCTGAACGTGTTCTGCCAACTCCACTGATTGCAGGAATCCAGTCTGTACACATAGACTCCTCCTCCTACTCAAGTTCCTCAGAAACAGCGCAGCAGGAGCCTGTTATGACCGATATGAGCACAGCCGTGGCCAAACGTCAACAGGCCATACTCAAATTAATTTCTTTGGGGAATAGAAGCCACACAGCGCAGGAGCTCTGGAATGCCATCAAGCAGGAGAGCGACGTGTGGTTTGTGCCAGCGAATCTCCAGCCGGGCTTGGTAGTGTGTGACAATGGCCGAAATCTGGTGGCAGCTCTTGGCCTAGGCAACCTCACTCACATCCCATGTCTGGCACATGTGCTGAACTTGGTCGTGCAGAGCTTTCTGAGGGACTATCCGGATCTTGATGCACTGCTGCACAAGGTCCGCATAGAGTGCGCTCACTTGCGGCGTTCCAGCACGGCAAGATCGCGCCTTGCTGCTCTGCAGCGCCGATTCCGCCTTCCGGAACATCGCATCATATGTGACCTACCCACCAGGTGGAATTCAACGTTACATAGGTTGGAGCGGTTGTGTGAGCAGCAGGCAGCAGTCATGGAGTACCAGCTGCATCAGGCGCAAACAAGTCGCACTGCGCCGGTCACACTTCAGCACCACTGAGTGGGCCTCTATGAAGGACATCTGCCTCGATTTACGTGCCTTCGATGATTCCACGCAGATGGCGAGTGCAGATGATGCACTAGTCAGCATGACTGTCCCCCTTATCTGCCTGCTTCAAAAAACACTGCAAGCACTAAGGGAGGAGGTTTTGGAAGAGGTGGAGGATGAGGAGTCCCAAATGCCATCTGCTTCTGGACAGTCTGCGCAACGTGGTTCCTCACAAAGGCCTAGGCAGGGGACACTTTGTGAGGAGGATGAGGAGGAGTCGATGGAGGAGGAAGACATCTCTCCAGAGGAGGGAGGTACACAAAGCTCTAGTCAGTATGTACAGCGAGGGTGGGGTGATGCAGAGCAGGCAGAGATCACGCCTCAAGCAGGGGACAGCGGTTCTTTGGCAGTTGGGAGTCTGCAGCACATGGTTAATTTCATGCTGCAGTGCCTGAGAAACGACCGACGCATCGCCCACATTCTCTACATGGCTGATTATTGGGTGTACACCCTCCTAGATCCTCGCTACCGGGACAACTTACAAAGCCTCATACCAACGTTGAACCGGGAGCGTAAACTGCGGGAGTACCAAGACACACTGATGCAGTCCATCATGTTTTACATTCCACCCGACAGCAGTGGTGCTAGTGCTTTACAAAGCAGCTCTGTGTGTCGAGGCAGTGGAGGAAACACGGCACAAAGAGGGAGCAGAGGCAGCGCCTCAGCACAAGGCAACACCACCATGGCCCAAATGTGGCAAAGTTTTGTGTGTCCGCCACAATTGTCTACACCATCACAGACGGCTCCAGTCAGCAGGAGGCAACGTTTCTGTCAGATGGTGACAGATTACATGTCTTGCCCTGTCAGTGTACTCCCAGATGGCTCTTCCCCCTTCAAGTTTTGGGTCTCTAAGCTGGATACATGGCCAGAGCTTAGCCAGTATGCATTGGAGGTGCTGGCTTGCCCTGCTGCCAGTGTATTATCGGAACGCGTCTTTAGTGCCGTAGGTGGTGTACTAACAGACTGTTGTGTTATGAGCTCAATTTCTCCTTCACCTTTGATGTCCGATGAACTCCCTCTGCTGGTGAAAGGAGGTAGTGAAATTGATTTGGATGGGAAAAACCTGTCATCTGAACAGGTGGAGTGTGATTGGACATCTGGAATCTCTGAGTGGATATAAGGCCGCCGACGCCCTGCTGGGTTGCTGGTGATCCTCTCTGCTCTGAGCTCTGGCCTCCAGTTTAGTCCTGTTTACTAAAGCTAAATTTGTGCTCTGCTATCGTTCCATGAGATTTTGTCTGGTTTACTTAGTTTTTGTGTTCAGCCAGCCCTGGTTGGGACTGGCTGATCTCCATTTTTTGTTTCTGATCAGTTGATCTCTTTGCTCTGTTTTCAGAATATACCTGAATGTTGATATAGTGATTTTGAAGTCTAGTGACTTCAGGGCCTTTTCTATCAGATGTGTTGGACATTATTTTTGGCAGGGTTTTTGCGTGATTGCAGACAGTTGCCTTTCTTTCCTGTCCTATCTAGTTAGTGAGGGCCCCATCATTTGCTCAGCCTGTCTTTCTGTCTGTGTTTGTGTTTTCATCTGTTTTCACCGTCAATACATGTTGGGGGCTGTCTATTGCTTTGGGGTCTGCTCTGGGGCAGTTTAGATTCCCCTTTCTTTCTTTAGGTTTATTTAGTTCTCCGGCTGTGAACGAGGTGTCTAGGACCACAATAGGAACACCCCACGGCTACTGTTAGTTGTTGTGAATAGGATCAGGGGTCTGCAATCCGCTAGCTACCAACCTCTCCGGTTTTCTGGACTTAGCTTGTATTTTTGTTTTTTCCTCCTCCGGTGACTCATTCATAACAGAATCACCAGCCATACCGCAGATTCTAGGGTACTCAATAGCAGGAAAGAATTGAAAAAAAAAAAAAGTGTCAGAATTTTTTTTTTCAATGTATATTTTTTCCTCTTTTTCTCTGGGGCCGTAGGAAGAATTTTTTCTTAATGGAGATTAAGCAATTGTCTGATCGTGTGGAGCAGCTGGCTGCTGAAGTGCGGGGAATTTCCACGTATCTTGCTCATTCACATGCTGCTGAACCAAAGATTCCTACTCCTGATGTGTTTTTTGAGGATCGGTCTAAATTTTTGAATTTTAAGAATAATTGTAAATTATTTCTTGCCTTGAAGCCTAACTCATCGGGGAGCTCTGCGCAGCAGGTTAAAATTGTCATCTCTTTGCTGCGCGGCGATCCCCTGGATTGGGCGTTTTCTATGACACCTGATGATCCTATTCTAACTAATGTGGATGCATTTTTTCAAGCCTTGGGGTTGTTGTATGATGAACCTAATGGTATTGATCAAGCTGAGAAAGCCCTGTTGGCATTGAGCCAGGGTCAGGATTCTGCAGAGTTATACTGTCAAAAATTCCGAAAGTGGGCGGTCCTTACCACCTGGAATGATGGTGCCTTGACAGCTCTCTTTCGGAATGGTTTGTCAGAAACCGTAAAAGATACTATGGTGGGATTTCCTGTTCCCTCTGGTCTTGACGATTCTATGTCATTAGCCATTCAGGTCGATCGGCGTTTATGTGAACGTAAAAGTACACGAGACATGTTGCCACCTGTTGAACAAATGTCTGAACCTATGCAATGTGATAGAGTTTTGTCTAGGGCGCAACGTCAGGAGTTCAGATGGAGTAATAAGCTGTGTTTTTTCTGTGGAGATGCCTCTCGTATTGTTTCTGTCTGCCCTAAACGAGAGAAACGTTTTGCACACACATTTGCTGTGGGTGGTGTACAACCTAAGTTTCTTCTGGCAATTACTCTGATCTGCTCCCTGTCCACATTTTCCGCTAAGGCTTTTGTGGATTCAGGAGCGGCTCTGAACCTGATGGACTTGGATTTTGCTAAACATTGTGGGTTTCCTATGACACCTCTGCGGACGCCTATCCCTTTGAGGGGTATTGATGATACTCCTTTGGAGAAGAATAAACCTCAGTTTTGGACCCAGGTGGTAATGCGGGTCGCCCCAGACCATGAAGAAAATTGCAGATTTTTGGTGTTGCATAATTTGCATGATACCATTGTTCTGGGATTTCCCTGGTTACAAATTCATAATCCAGTTTTGGATTGGAAATCTGTGTCTGTGGTGAGTTGGGGTTATCGGTGTGCTCTTGGTGATGCTCCTGTTTTCTCCACCTCTCCCCAGTCGCATGATGTTCCTGACTATTTGGCTGATTTTTATGATGTATTTAGTGGGAATAAGTCTGCGTCTTTGCCTCCTCATAGGAGTTATAACTGTGCAATTGAGCTGAGCCCTGGGTGTAAATTTCCCAAGGGTCGACTTTTCAATTTATCTGTACCCGAGCATGAGGCTATGCAATCTTATATTAAGGAGTCATTGGAGAAGGGTCATATTAGACCATCCTCTTCACCCTTGGGTGCTGTTTTTTTTTTCGTGGCCAAGAAAGATGGTTCATTAAGGCCTTGTATTGACTATCGTTCACTCAACAAAATTACTGTTAAATATCAGTATCCGTTACCCCTGATTTCTGATCTATTCTCCAGAGTTAAAGGTGCTTGCTGGTTTACCAAGCTTGACCTCAGGGGGGCGTATAATCTTATTCGCATTAAGCATGGGGATGAATGGAAGACGGCGTTTAATACTCCGGAGGGATATTTTGAGTACCTGATGATGCCTTTTGGGTTCACTAATGCCCCTTCTGTCTTCCAGTGCTTCATGAATGATATTTTCCAAGACTTTGTGGATAAATTTTTGATCATCTATCTGGATGATATTTTGATCTTTTCCAGGGATTGGGACTCTCATGTGGAACATGTTCGGACTGTGTTCCGGATTTTGAGGGAGAATTCCCTGTATGTTAAGGGATCGAAATGCCTTTTTGGTGTACAGAGTATTTCATTTTTATGATTTATTTTGTCTCTGTCAACTATTGAAATGGACCCGGCCAAGGTACAGGCCATTTATGATTGGGTTCAGCCCACTTCTTTGAAGGCCCTCCAGAAGTTTTTGGGTTTTGCTAATTTTTATCGTAAATTTATAGCTAATTTTTCTGGGATTGCCAAACCATTGACTGATTTGACTAAGAAGGGTGCTGATGTGCTGAATTGGTCTCCAGAGGCTGTTTCTTCCTTTCAGGAGCTTAAGCGGAGGTTCACTTCTGCTCCGGTTTTGCGGCAACCTGATGTCTCACTCCCGTTTCAGGTAGAGGTGGATGCTTCTCAGATTGGTGCTGGAGCTGTTTTGTCCCAAAAAGATCCGGTAACATCTAAAATGAATTCCTGTGCTTTCTTTTCCCGATTGTTCTCCCCATCCGAAGGCAACTATGATGTGGGGAATCGGGAACTGTTAGCCATGAAATGGGCATTTGAGGAGTGGAGACATTGGTTGGAGGGAGCTAAACATCAAGTCGTGGTCCTTACTGACCACAAGAATTTGATTTAACTTGAGTCGGCCAAACGCTTGAATCCTAGACAGGCTAGGTGGGCCTTGTTTTTCACACGTTTTGATTTTGTGGTCTCTTTTCTTCCGGGCACTAAGAATGTCAAGGCAGACGCCCTCTCTAGGAGTTTCTTTGCTGATTCTCCTATTGTGACCAAGCCTGCTACCATCTTAGGTGAGGGGGTAGTTCTTTCTGCCATCTCGCCCGATTTGAGACGTGCTCTGGAAGAGTTACAGGAGGACAAACCTGAGCGTTGTCCCATTGGAAAATTTGTATGTTCCTGACCAGTGGAGGAAGAGAGTAATGTCTGAAGTTCATTGCTCCGCATTGGCTGGTCATCCAGGTATTTTTGGTACTAGAGATTTGGGGAGTCGGTCTTTTTGGTGGCCCGCCTTGTCTCGTGATGTCTGGAATTTTGTGTAGTCCTGTGGGACTTGCTCCCGGTCTAAACCTTGTTCTCGCTCTATTGGGTTATGATGCCTTTGCCGGTGCGCAGGAGGCCATGGACCCATATTTCAATGGATTTTATTTCTGATATGCCTGTCTCTCAGAGAATGACTGTTATTTGGGTGATTTGTGATAGATTCTCTAAGATGGTCCATCTTGTACCACTTGTACCACTCACTAAGTTGCTATCTTCCTCAGAGTTGGTGCCCTTGTTTTTGCAACAGGTGGTTCGCTTTCATGAGATTCCTGAGAACATTGTGTCTGACAGAGAAGTTCAGTTTGTTTCTAGATTTTGGAGGACTTTTTGTTCCAAGCTGGGAATTCAGTTGTCCTTCTCCTCTGCGTTTCACCCTCAGACCAATGGGCAGACGGAGAGAACAAACCAGACTTTGGAGTCTTATTTGAGATGTTTTATTTCTGCTGATCAGGATGATTGGGTTTCATTTTTGCCATTGGCCAAATTTGCTTTAAATAATAGAGCTAGTTCTGCCACTTTGATGTCTTCAGGGCAGGTGGAGTCTTCTGCCTGCCCAGGTGTTGAGACTGTGGTGGAAAGAATGCACCAGATTTGGGACCAAGTGGTGGATAAGTTGTCTCTCTCTCAGGAAATGGCCCAGCAGTTTTCCAACCGGCATAGGACCATTGGTCCCCGGTTTAAGGTGGGTGATATGGTTTGGTTGTCATCAAAGAATATCTCTATGAAGGTGGCTTCTCCAAAGTTTAAACCTAGATTTATTGGACCTTACAAGATTTTGGAGATTCTTAATCCGGTCTCTTTTCGATTGGCTCTTCCTGTTACTTTCAAAATCCATAATGTGTTTCATAAGTCTCTGTTGAAGAGGTTTGTTGAGCCAGTAGTTCCTGTGGTGGCACCTCCTGACCCTGTATTGGTTGAAGGTAATGTGGAATATGAGGTTGAGAAGATACTGGATTCTCGTCTGGCTAGACGGAGACTCCAGTATTTGGTTAAGTGGAAGGGTTATGGCCAGGAGGATAATTCTTGGGTCTCTGCATCCGATATTCATGCCGAAAGATTGGTTCGTGCTTTTCATCGGGCCCATCCAGATCGCCCTGGTGGCGTGGATGAGGGTTCGGTGACCCCTCCTCAAGGGGGAGGTACTGTTATGAGCTCAATTTCTCCTTCACCTTTAATGTTCGATGAACTCCCTCTGCTGGTGAAAAGAGGTAGGGAAATTGATTTGGATAGGAAAAACCTGTCATCTGAACAGGTGGAGTGTGATTGGACATCCGGAATCTCTGAGTGGATATAAGGCCGCCGACGCCCTGCTGGGTTGCTGGTGATCCTCTCTGCTCTGAGCTCTGGCCTCCAGTTTAGTCCTGTCTACTAAAGCTAAGTTTTTGCTCTGCTATTGTTCCATGAGATTTTGTCTGGTTTACTTAGTGTTTGTGTTCAGCCAGCCCTGGTTGGGACTGGCTGAACTCCATTTTTTATTTCTGATCAGTTGATCTCTTTGCTCTGTTTTCAGAATATACCTGAGTGCTGATATAGTGATTTTGAAGTCTAGTGACTTCAGGGCCTTTTCTATCAGACGTGTTGGACATTATTTTTGGCAGGGTTTTTGCGTGATTGCAGACAGTTGCTATTCTTTCCTGTCCTATCTAGTTAGTGAAGGCCCCATCGTTTGCTCAGCCTGTCTTTCTGTCTGTGTTTGTGTTTTCATCTGTTTTCACCGTCAATACATGTTGGGGGCTGTCTATTGCTTTGGGGTCTGCTCTGGGGCAGTTTAGATTTCCTCTTTCTTTCTTTAGGTTTATTTAGTTCTCCGGCTGTGAACGAGGTGTCTAGGTCCACCGTAGGAACACCCCATGGCTACTGTTAGTTGTTGTGAATAGGATCAGGGGTCTGCAATCCGCTAGCTACCAACCTCTCCGGTTTTCTGGAATTAGCTTGTATTTTTGTTTTTCCTCCTCCAGTGACTCATTCATAACACCGTCGCACGCGACTATCATCTGATAACGTCGACCGGCTTACTTTTCTGAAAATGAACAAGGCCTGGATCTCTCCAGAATTTGCCAGTCCTCTTCCCGACTAAATAATTGGTTGGCAACTTTATCCAGGTCTCCTGGTTTGTTCATGTTTCTACCACCTGAACTATAATCCCTGGGCTTCAACACAGCCAGTTGTCGCTCAGATGTATCGTCTGCACAGAGAAAAAACACACTAGCTCCTGTGTTAGTGGGGTTCAGTAACGACAGCTGCTCCCCTGCTGTGTGGACAGCAAAGTCTTCTGCTCCATTCACATTAAAACTCCTACTGATTTTTAACCGTGCTCCACTTAGGCCTCTGGCTCCACTGTCTCTAGTATTTCCCCTGGCCTCCAACCCCACCTGTTACACCTCTGAAGTGGCGTCTGCACAATCCACACTTGTTCCTGTGTTACTTGGGCTCAGTCACGTCAGTTGATCCCCTGATGTGTGTCCGGCAAGGTCTTCTGCTCTGTCCACATTCCCACTAGTAGTGTAAATGAGGACAGAGCAGGAGACCTTGCCAGACACACATCAGGGAATCATCTGACGGGACTGAGCCCCAGTAACACAGGAACAAGTGTGGATTGTGCTGACGCCACTTCAGAGCTGTAACTGGCGGGGTTGGAGGCCAGGGGAAATACTAGAGACAGTGGAGCCAGAGGTCTAAGTGGAGCACGGTTACAATCAGTTGTAGCCTACAACCTCTAGAAAACCAGCTGCAAGTTGGCCTCCGCCTGCTGGATGCCTCATGCTGAGCTCCAACAACGCCTGTTGGTGTTCAGAAGTGCCATCTTCACAGAGAAAAACACACTAGCTCCTGTGTTAGTGGGGTTCAGTAATGCCAGCTGTTCCCCTGCTGTGTAGACGGCAATGTCTCCTGCTGCCTCCACATGCCAACAACATCAGGCCTCAGCCTGCTCCATGCCTCATCCTGGGCTCCAACAACGCCAGTTCGTGTTCAGAAGTGCCGTCTTCACAGAGAAAAACACAGTAGCTCATGTGTTAGTGGGGTTCAGTAATGCCAGCTGCTCCCCTGCTGTGTAGACGGCAATGTCTCATGCTGACTCCACATGCCCAAAACATCAGGCCTCAGCCTGCTCCCTGCCTCAACCTGGGCCCCAACAACGCCAGTTGGTGTTCAGAAGTGTCATCTTCCCAGAGAAAAACACACTAGCTCCTGTGTTAGTGGGGTTCAGTAATGCCAGCTGTTCCCCTGCTGTGTAGACGGCAAAGTCTCCTGCTGCCTCCACATGCCAACAACATCAGGCCTCAGCCTGCTCCATGCCTCATCCTGGGCTCCAACAACGCCAGTTCATGTTCAGAAGTGCCGTCTTCACAGAGAAAAACACAGTAGCTCATGTGTTAGTGGGGTTCAGTAACGCCAGCTGCTCCCCTGCTGTG
Organism: Dendrobates tinctorius; assembly: GCF_039654945.1. NCBI lineage: Eukaryota > Metazoa > Chordata > Amphibia > Anura > Dendrobatidae > Dendrobates > Dendrobates tinctorius. The sequence continues at coordinate 13,342,183 of NW_027361797.1, read as the reverse complement.
TAGACAGCAATGTCTCATGCTGACTCCACATGCCCAAAATATCAGGCCTCAGCCTGCTCCCTGCCTCAACCTGGGCCCCAACAACGCCAGTTGGTGTTCAGAAGTGTCATCTTCCCAGAGAAAAACACACTAGCTCCTGTGTTAGTGGGGTTCAGTAACACCAGCTGTTCCCCTGCTGTGTAGACGGCAATGTCTCCTGCTGACTCCACATGCCCAAAACATCAGGCCTCAGGCTGCTCCATGCTTCAACTTGGGCTTCAGCAACGCCAGTTGGTGTTCAGAAGTGTCGTCTTCCCAGAGAAAAACACACTAGCTCCTGTCTTAGTGGGGTTCAGTAATGCCAGCTGTTCCCCTGCTGTGTAGACGGCAAAGTCTCCTGCTGCCTCCACATGCCAACAACATCAGGCCTCAGCCTGCTCCATGATTCATCCTGGGCTCCAACAACGCCAGTTGGTGTTCAGAAGTGCCGTCTTCACAGAGAAAAACACACTAGCTCCTGTGTTAGTGGGGTTCAGTAATGCCAGCTGTTCCCCTGCTGTGTAGACGGCAAAGTCTCCTGCTGCCTCCACATGCCAACAACATCAGGCCTCAGCCTGCTCCATGTCTCATACTGGGCTCCAACAACGCCAGTTGGTGTTCAGAAGTGCCATCTTCACAGAGAACAACACACTAGCTCCTGTGTTAGTGGGGTTCAGTAATTCCAGCTGTTCCCCTGCTGTGTAGACGGCAATGTCTCCTGTTGCCTCCACATGCCAACAACATCAGGCCTCAGCCTGCTCCATGCCTCATCCTGGGCTCCAACAACGTCAGTTGGTGTTCAGAAGTGCCGTCTTCCCAGAGAAAAACACACTAGCTCCTGTGTTAGTGGGGTTCAGTAACGCCAGATGCTCCCCTGCTGTGTAGATGGCAAAGTCTCCTGCTGCCTCCACATGCCAACAACATCAGGCCTCAGCCTGCTCCATGCCTCATCCTGGGCTCCAACAACGCCAGTTGGTGTTCAGAAGTGCAGTCTTCACAGAGAAAAACACACTAGCTCCTGTGTTAGTGGGGTTCAGTAACGCCAGCTGTTCCCCTGCTGTGTAGACGGCAATGTCTCCTGCTGACTCCACATGCCTAAAACATCAGACCTCAGCCTGCTCCATGCCTCAACCTGGGCTTCAGCAACGCCAGTTGGTGTTCAGAAGTGTCGTCTTCACAGAGAAAAACACACTAGCTCCTGTCTTAGTGGGGTTCAGTAATGTCAGCTGTTCCCCTGCTGTGTAGACGGCAAAGTCTCCTGCTGCCTCCACATGCCAACAACATCAGGCCTCAGCATGCTCCATGATTCATCCTGGGCTCCAACAACGCCAGTTGGTGTTCAGAAGTGCCGTCTTCCCAGAGAAAAACACACTAGCTCCTGTGTTAGTGGGGTTTAGTAACGCCAGCTGCTCCCTTGCTGTGTAGACGGAAATGTCTCATGCTGACTCCACATGCCCAAAAAATCAGGCCTCAGCCTGCTCCCTGCCTCAACCTGGGCCCCAACAACGCCAGTTGGTGTTCAGAAGTGTCATCTTCCCAGAGAAAAACACACTAGCTCCTGTGTTAGTGGGGTTCAGTAACACCAGCTGTTCCCCTGCTGTGTAGACGGCAATGTCTCCTGCTGACTCCACATTCCCAAAACATCAGGCCTCAGCCTGCTCCATGCCTCAACCTGGGCTTCAGCAACGCCAGTTGGTGTTCAGAAGTGTCGTCTTCCCAGAGAAAAACACACTAGCTCCTGTGTTAGTGGGGTTCAGTAATGCCAGCTGTTCCCCTGCTGTGTAGACGGCAAAGTCTCCTGCTGCCTCCACATGCCAACAACATCAGGCCTCAGCCTGCTCCATGTCTCATACTGGGCTCCAACAACGCCTGTTGGTGTTCAGAAGTGCCATCTTCACAGAGAACAACACACTAGCTCCTGTGTAAGTGGGGTTCAGTAATGCCAGCTGTTCCCCTGCTGTGTAGATGGCAATGTCTCCTGTTGCCTCCACATGCCAACAACATAAGGCCTCAGCCTGCTCCATGCCTCATCCTGGGCTCCAATAACGCCAGTTGGTGTTCAGAAGTGCCGTCTTCCCAGAGAAAAACACACTAGCTCCTGTGTTAGTGGGGTTCAGTAACGCCAGCTGCTCCCCTGCTGTGTAGATGGCAATGTCTCATGCTGACTCCACATGCCCAAAACATCAGGCCTCAGCCTGCTCCCTGCCTCAACCTGGGCCCCAACAACGCCAGTTGGTGTTCAGAAGTGTCATCTTCCCAGAGAAAAACACACTAGCTCCTGTGTTAGTGGGGTTCAGTAACACCAGCTGTTCCCCTGCTGTGTAGACGGAAAAGTCTCCTGCTGCCTCCACATGCCAACAACATCAGGCCTCAGCCTGCTCCATGTCTCATACTGGGCTCCAACAACGCCAGTTGGTGTTCAGAAGTGCCATCTTCACAGAGAACAACACACTAGCTCCTGTGTAAGTGGGGTTCAGTAATGGCAGCTGTTCCCCTGCTGTGTAGACGGCAAAGTCTCCTGCTGAATCCACATGCCAACATCAGGCCTCAGCCTGCTCCATGATTCATCCTGGGCCCCAACAACGCCAGTTGGTGTTCAGAAGTGTCATCTTCCCAGAGAAAAACACACTAGCTCCTGTGTTAGTGGGGTTTAGTAATGCCAGCTGTTCCCCTGCTGTGTAGACGGCAAAGTCTCCTGCTGCCTTCACATGCCAACAACATCAGGCCTCAGCCTGCTCCATGATTCATCCTGGGCTCCAACAACGCCAGTTGGTGTTCAGAAGTGCCGTCTTCACAGAGAAAAACACACTAGCTCCTGTGTTAGTGGGGTTCAGTAATGCCAGCTGTTCCCCTGCTGTGTAGACGGCAAAGTCTCCTGCTGCCTCCACATGCCAACAACATCAGGCCTCAGCCTGCTCCATGCCTCATCCTGGGCTCCAACAACGCCAGTTGGTGTTCAGAAGTGCAGTCTTCACAGAGAAAAACACACTAGCTCCTGTGTTAGTGGGGTTCAGTAATGCCAGCTGTTCCCCTGCTGTGTAGACGGCAAAGTCTCCTGCTGCCTCCACATGCCAACAACATCAGGCCTCAGCCTGCTCCATGATTCATCCTGGGCTCCAACAACGCCAGTTGGCATTCAGAAGTGTCGTCTTCCCAGAGAAAAACACACTAGCTCCTGTGTTAGTGGGGTTCAGTAATGCCAGCTGTTCCCCTGCTGTGTAGACGGCAAAGTCTCCTGCTGCCTCCACATGCCAACAACATCAGGCCTCAGCCTGCTCCATGATTCATCCTGGGCTCCAACAACGCCAGTTGGTGTTCAGAAGTGCCGTCTTCACAGAGAAAAACACATTAGTTCCTGTGTTAGTGGGGTTCAGTAATGCCAGCTGTTCCCCTGCTGTGTAGACGGCAAAGTCTCCTGCTGCCTCCACATGCCAACAACATCAGGCCTCAGCCTGCTCCATGCCTCATACTGGGCTCCAACAACACCAGTTGGTGTTCAGAAGTGCCATCTTCACAGAGAAAAACACATTAGCTCCTGTGTAAGTGGGGTTCAGTAATGCCAGCTGTTCCCCTGCTGTGTAGACGGCAATGTCTCTTGCTGCCTCCACATGCCAACAACATCAGGCCTCAGCCTGCTCGATGCCTCATCCTGGGCTCCAACAACGCCAGTTGGTGTTCAGAAGTGCCGTCTTCCCAGAGAAAAACACACTAGCTCCTGTGTTAGTGGGGTTCAGTAATGCCAGCTGCTCCCCTGCTGTGTAGACTGCAATGTCTCCTGCTGACTCCACATGCCCAAAACATCAGGCCTCAGCCTGCTCCCTGCCTCAACCTGGGCTCCAACAACGCCAGTTGGTGCTCAGAAGTGCCGTCTTCACAGAGAAAAACACACTAGCTCCTGTGTTAGTGGGGTTCAGTAATGCCAGCTGTTCCCCTGCTGTGTAGACGGCAAAGTCTCTTGCTGCCTCCACATGCCAACAACATCAGGCCTCAACCTGCTCCATGCCTCATCCTGGGCTCCAACAACGCCAGTTGGTGTTCAGAAGTAATAATAATTATAATAATCTTTATTTTTATATAGCGCTAACATATTCCGCAGCGCTTTACAGTTTGCACACATTTCATCACTGTCCCCGATGGGGCTCACAATCTAAATTCCCTATCAGTATGTCTTTGGAGAAGTGCCGTCTTCCCAGAGAAAAACACACTAGCTCCTGTGTTAGTGGGATTCAGTAACGCCAGCTGGTCCCCTGGTGTGTAGACGGCAAAGTCTCCTGCTCCATCCACATTCAAACTACTATTGATTTTTAACCATGCTCCACTTAGGCCTCTGGCTCCACTGTCTCTAGTTTTTCCCCCGGCCTCCAACCCCGCCAGTTGCTGCTCTGAAGTGGCGCCTGCACAATCCACACTTGTTCCTGAGTTACTGGAGCTCAGTCACGTCAGTTGATCCCCTGATGTGTTTCTGGCAAGGTCTCCTGCTCTGTCCATATTCCCATTACTAGTAGTGTGAATGAGGACTGAGCAGGAAACCTTGCCAGACACACATCAGGGGATCAACTGACGTGACTGAGCCACAGTAACACAAAAGCAAGTGTGGATTGTGCAGACGCCACTTCAGAGCTGTAACTGGCGGGGTTTGAGGCCAGGGGAAATACTAGAGACAGTGGAGCCAGAGGCCATAGTGGAGCAAGGTTACAATCAGTAGTAGTCTACAACCTCTATAAAACCAGCTGCAAGTTGGCCTCTGCCTGCTGCATGCTTCATCCTGGGCTCCAACACAGCCAGTTGTAGCTTGGAAGTGTCGTCTGCACAGATAGAAACACTCACTCCTGTGTCTGTGGGGTTCAGTAACGCCAGCTGTTCCCCTGCTGTGCGGATGGCAAAGTCTCCTGCTGCCTCCAAAATCACGCAACATCTTATTTTCTACTTGCTCCAAGTAGGCCTCAGCCTGCTCGGAGCATTGATCCTGGGCTCCAACACAGCCAGTTGTAGCTTGGAAGTGCCGTCCGCACAGATAGAAACACTCGCTCCAGTGTCTGTGGGGTTCAGTAACGCCAGCTGCTCCCCTGCTGTGTGAATGGCAAAGTCTCCTGCTGCCTACACCGTCACACTACTGCTGATTTTTAACCGTGGTCCACTTCGGCCTCTTGCTCTACTGTCTCTAGTATTTCCCCTGGCCTTCAACCCCGCCAGTCGCTGCTCTGAAGTGTCGTCTGCACAATCCACAGTTGTTCCTGTGTTACTGGGGCTCAGTCACGTCAGTTGATCCCCTGATTTGTGTCCAGCAATGTCTCCTGCTCTGTCCCCATTCCCATTACTAGTAGTGGGAATGTGGACAGAGCAGGAGACCTTGCCGGACACACATCATGGAATCAACTGACGTGACTGAACCCCTGTAACCCAGGAACAAGTGTGGATTGTGCAGATGACACTTCAGAGCAGCAACTGCCGGGGTTGGAGGCCAGGGGAAATACTAGAGACAGTAGAGCCAAAGGCCGAAGTGGAGCACGGTTACAATCAGTAGTTGTGTACAACCAATATAAAACTCGCTCCAAGTATGCCTCACCCTGCTGCATGATTGACCCCTGGGCTCCAACATCGCCAGTTGCTGCTCTGAAGTGTCTTTGGCACGGGTACTCCCTCCTGCCCAGCCTGTTTCCAGCACGCCTGCTGTTTCCGGGTAGTGTCAACGTCACTTTGCCACCGATACGTTGTCCTGTCGTGTTGCGGTCGGGTTAGCCGAGTCTATGGTGCCTGTAGATTCGTTGCTTCCTATGTGGGCTGCGGGTTCTGGTAATAGGACAAGCACCCCCTGTTGGACTATGGGATTCGGTAACTGCGTCCTGCTCGCGGCCTTGCAACTGTCACGTCCGCCATGTCTGTTTGTCTCAAGAACTCCTGGAGCGATGTGCATGCGCATGTTTTGTCTGCTGTCCTGCATGTTCCCTAGAGCAGTGTGCAGACTCACCTCATGTCTGAGCTGCAGGATGCCTGCGTTTCTGCTCTGCCTTCTGTGATCTTCTCGTCATGTCTGGAGTCCTTGATCATGTGACGTTTCTTAAGATCCTGCACTGTCTGGTTCTGCAATCATCTCGTCATGTCTAGAATCCCGGATCATGTGTTCTTCCTAGGATCCTGCACTGGTTGGTTCGGTGATCATCTCGTCATGTCTGAAACCCTGATCATGTGATGTTTCCTAAGATCCTGCACTGTCTGGTTCTGCTATCGTCTCGTCATGTCTAGAATCCCGGAAGTGCTCCCCTGGTCCTGACCTGGAGGAGGAGGTGCTATGCCCTATATCAGGCCGCCTCTTCCTATGCTCAGGGCCTGATTATTGTGTTGCTTCCCTGCAAGGCTCTGGGTCTGTGGGGTTGCTCCCTCTATTCTGTGCCCTTGCACTTTGCTCTGTAGTGCGTCTCTGCACACGCTCCGTGCTCGTATTCCACCTCTTGTCTTGTGTTGTCTCTCGTGCCATGTTTGTCTTTGCCTTGCTTTGCCTTGTAGTCCTTCTGCTGTTCTTTGTCTTAGTCTGTTTTGCTATGTCTCGCCTTAGCTATGCTTTGACTTGTAGTCCTTCCTGTGTTCTCTGCCTCGCCTGTTTTGCCATGTCTTGCTTTTGCTATGCTTTGACTTGTAGTCCTCCCTGTGTTCTCTTCCTTGCTATTCCTTGCTTTGTGTTCCTCCCTATGGTCTCAGTCTTTGCTTGCTCTGCTTCGCTCTCTCCTATGGTGCTCTGTAGTGCTCCCTGGCACACGCACCATTTCTCCTCTCCTTAGTGCTCGTTTCTATGTCTAGTCCCAAGGTCTTCCCTTGGCCCGGCTTTGGGCTTCTGCCTACGCTCCGCTGCTAGACTCTGTCCTCGCTCTGACCTGGCTCTGTTTCTGCTTGTGTTCCTTGCCTTGCTCCCTGCCTTGTCCTTGCATTGAACCCCGGTATGGGTTCCCCTTGGCCGTCTCCTGTGCCCTGGTAAGTGCCACGTGTTTGTGTACAGCCGTGTGCACTGGCCAGTGTGGCTTGCCCCCTGCGTGGCTCCTAGCACGCAGCCCTTCCTTGTGCCCTGGCGTGGCTCCTAGCACGCACCCTGCCTTGAACCCTGGCGTGGCTCCTAGCACGCACCCTGCCCTGAACCTGGCGTGGTTCCTAGCACGAAGGTTCCTTTGCCCGCCTCCTGTGCCTTAGTCATGCCTCGTGCTGGCGTTACAGCCGTGTGCATTGGCCAGTGAGGTGTGCGTCTCTGCGTGGCTCCTAGCACGCAGCCCTGCCTTGAACCCTGGCGTGGCTCTTAGCACGCACCCTGCCTTGAACCTTGGCATGTCTCTACACGCACTCTGTCTTGTACCTTGGACCCTGGCGTGGCTCTACACACGCACCCTGTCTTGTGCCTTGGCGTGTCTCTACACGCACTCTGTCTTGTACCTTGTGCCTTGGCGTGTCTCTACACGCACTCTTTCTTATCCTATGCTTTGGTGTGGCTCTACACACGCACCCTGTCTCGTTTTTGAACCTTGGCGTGTCCCCTACACACGCACCTCGCTTTGAACCCTGGCGTGTCCCCTACACACGCACCTTGCCTTGCACCTAGCCTTGAACCCTGGCGTGTCCCCTACACACGCACTTAGCCTTGAAGCCCTGGCGTGTCCCCTATACACGCACCTAGCCTTGGACCTTGGCGTGTTCCCTAAACACGCACCCTGCTTGGATATCTGTCGTGCCTCCTTGCCTGAACACTGGTTTGCCTGCCGGATGCCCGGAACCTGCCGACCGTTGCCAGAGGTCCGGAACCAGATGACTACGGCCTGATGTCCGGAGCTGACGTCCGCAGCCTGATTCCTGGACCCTGTCGGTTTGCCAGCAGTCTGGAGTCCGATGCCATCATGCCATTACCTGTGCCTAGGCGTGCCACCTGGCACGTACCATGTTATGGACCTTGGCGAGCCCACGCGCGCACCTTGCACGTTTTGCTTGTTTACTCTGTATGTGATCCTGTGTTATTCTAATGAAGATACCTTGCACCTACGTCTAGTCTCGTCTTGCTTCCTGCTCGTCCTTGTCGTCAGACACTAGTCTAGTGTCCCCTGAGCTGGCCGTCTGGTCCCAGCAGTCGTGGTGGCTCACCCCCTTGGTCTTGCCCCTGACACTCCCTGTATAGGGGGTGGATTCTCACAAGGTCAGCTCGCTTTCGGTGGGTGGGTGCCACGACCCAGAGGGTCCACTCAAAAAATGGGCTCAGCTGGAGCGGAGTCCGTCACAGCAACTTTGTTGATTATGGGTACCTTCTGCTACCCATCCGGGTTCCAGCACCATCAGCTGGTTCTCGGCAATGTCTTTGGCATGGGTACTCCCTCCTGCCCAGCCGGGTTCCAGCACCGTCAGCTGTTTCTCGGCAGAGCCTTTGGCCGAGGTGCCTCCTTCTCGGTGTCCGAGTTCCAGCAACGTCTGCTGGTTCTTGGTAGTGCTTTAACGCACTGGTACCTCCTGCTTAGAAACCGTGTTCCAGCACCGTCAGCTGGTCCACAGTTGTGCCATTGGCTCTTGTTCCTTCTGCTACCCATCCGGGTTCCAGCACCGCCAGCTGGTTCTCGGCAGTGTCTTTGGCACGGGTACTCCCTCCTGCCCAGCCTGGTTCCAGCACGCCTGCTGTTTCTGGGTAGTGTCAATGTCACTTTGCCACCAATCCGTTGTCCTGTCGTGTTGCAGTTGGGTTAGCCGAGTCTATGGTGCCTGCAGTTTCGGTGCTTCCTTTGTGGGCTGCGAGTTCTGGTACTAAAGGCTGGTTCCGTAGTGCCAATAGGACAAGCACCCCCTGTTGGACTGTGGGATTCGGTAACTGCATCCTGCTCGCGGCCTTGCAACTTTGTTGATTATGGGTACCTTCTGCTACCCATCCGGGTTCCAGCACCGTCAGCTGGTTCTCGGCAGAGCCTTTGGCCTAGGTGCCTCCTTCTTGGTATCCGAGTTCCAGCAACGTCTGCTGGTCCTTGGTAGTGCTTTGTAGCACAGGTAACTCCTGCTTAGTAACCGTGTTCCAGCACCGTCAGCTGGTCCACAGTTGTGCCATTGGCTCTTGTTCCTTCTTCTGCCCCTCCGGGTTCCAGCACTGTCAACTGGTCCTCGCTAGTTTCATTTGCTATTGTTCCTTCTGCTACCCATCCGGGTTCCAGTACCGTCAGCTGGTTCTCGGCAGTTCCTCAGCCTTCTTGTACCTTCTGCTACTTTTCCAAGTTCAAGCTTTTGGAAATGGTTTTTGATTCTCACTCTGGTTCTCCCTGACAATGACCCTGAAGACGATGACCCTGAAGACCACACAGAAGAATACCGAAAAGATGACCCTGAAGAAGATGACCAAGAGGACAAAGAACTTGAAGACAACCACCAAGATGCAGAACAACAAGAGACAGAAGAACAAGAAGCATAAAAACCAAAAGCAGAAGAACATTAAGCATAAGATTAAAAATCTGAGCAAATGATATCTAATTTATAAGCAGAAGAAGACTAAGCAGTGTATGGGGGTGAGTCCGTTCCTCCTCGTTTTGCCCCTGGAAAAGGCCTGCTGCTGCAGGCCAAACTGAACGCGGACAAATCCTGTTGTAAATCTTTTGTGACAGGTTGAACGGAAGGTGTAATCTTCAAACTTTTATAGATTATAACTACAGGAATGCCTGACACAAATAAGAATATGATGAAGAAGAATAGGAAGAAGATGAAGAAGTAGAATATGAAGAAGAATAATAGTTGAATAAGAAGAATATGAAGAATGTAAAAAAAAAAAAATAGGAAGAAGGTGAAGAAGAAGAAGAAGAAGATGAATAAGGTGAAGAAGAAGTTGATGAAAAAGATGCTGCTGAGGATGATGAAGGAGAAAGTGTGGGAGAAGTAAAAAAGAAGGTGAAGAGCATGGAAGTAGTGAAACATACATATCTGACAAAATATTAAAGACTTTAACATAGTCAATATCTTTGTAACTACGAACGTCTTTAAAAAAAAAAAAAATTACTGCTATTCCATTTGATTGGGCTAAACCTCTATGGCTTTAATATCTCCTACACCTCCCACAATACATTCTACATTATTATTAGTTGTTTTTCTTCATGTAGAATTAACCTACAGGGAAAAAAAGGGTTTTTTTATTCCGATATTTCTGTTCCATTGACTTGAATGGGACTTCCGGGATCGGAATCGGCGATACGCTATACTTTTTTTAGATCGGCCGATCCATTCCGATCCGATATTCTTCAGTATCAGGTGGTATCGCTCAACACTAGTTAAGAGGCACACTGAGATTCTGTCGCCCTGGGCCCAGGAAAACCTAGAGCCGGCACTGTTACGACTATCAGTGATCAATGAGGAGGAAATGTTGTTATCCTAAGAAGGCTGAAAAAGCAATGAATAAACTGTGTGTGACAGGATCCTAACTTAATAATCCATGGGATCCACTGGTATTTATTTGCTTTTTTAGCCTTTATTGGTTTAAAGAGTTGTTGTACAGCTGTTTTGTGATGACAATTGTATGGACTTGTTTTTAATTATTTTATTTTTTAATTTATGCTTTTAAAATAACTTAGAAAAAGTTTGCTGTATGGAGCAATATGAGGGGCTCATTATTCTATATTGAGCACTATGTGGTGCCCATGGTACTGTAAGGAGGAATATATGGGGCTCATTATTCTGTCTGAAGTACTGTGTGGTGTCCTTAATACTGTATGGAGAAATATATGGAGCTCATTATACTGTATGGAGCACTACGTCGTGGCCATAATATTGTATGGATGACTATACTGTCCGATTTCAGAGCTATTGTAGAATTTACAATATATATCAGTCATGTAATAAAAGAAGTGAAATCTTTGGCATTGTACTATACCTATATTTCTTTGACGTATCTGTACATCATGCATTTATAGTATAGGTTTAAGGGGCCCACTGAGACTCTGTCGTGCTGGGCCCACGAAAACCTAGAGCCGGCACTGTTACGACTAAAGTGATCAATGAGGAGGAAAAGTTGTATCCTAAAAGCACTGAAAAAGCGATGAATAAACTGTGTGTCACAGGATCCTAACTTAATAATCCATGGGATCCACTGGTATTTATTAGCTTTTTTTAGCCTTCATTGGTTTAAAGAGTTGTTGCACAGCTGTTTTTCATGGACTTTAGCTCAGCGTTCAATACCATTGATCCGAATTTACTTCATAAGAAAATGGTAGCTCTTGGAGTCCCTCTCAACTTATGCTTGTGGATTTATAACTTCCTGACAGCCAGGATACAGAGTGTAAAAGTTGGACCATTCACTTCGGACACCTTGGTCACAAACATCGGGGCACCTCAGGGGTGTGTTTTGTCACCGTTACTGTTTTCTCTCTATACGAATGATTGCATCTCTTCAGCAGACTCAGTAAAAATCTTGAAATTTGCCAATGATATGACACTGATTGGTTTCATCAGGGGAAATGCTGAAGACTTGTATCGGAGAGAGGTGGAAAGAATATGTGACTGGTGTAAAGCCAATAATCTTGTACTCAACACTAAAAAAACTGCTGAGATGGTTGTGAATTTTAGGAAAGATCAACATGAGATACTTCCAATCTACATCCATGACGAAGTGGTTCTTAGGGTCACAGAGACCAAATTCCTTGGTGTTATCATGTCTCATGATCTTAAATGGGGGAAAAACGTGGATGCTGTTTTAAGAAAAGCACAACAGAGGATGTTCTTCCTGTGTCAGCTGAAAAGATATGGTTTGTCTAAGAATTTGCTGATCTTATTCTTTAATGCTGTCATCAGATCTGTGATTTGTTCCTCTCTGATAGTCTGGTATGGGGGAGCCACTGCGCATGACAAACTCCGCTTACAAAGGACTTTCAGAACAGCAGAGAGAATTATAGGTTCCCCCCTGCCTAAAATCCAGGATCTTTATGATAAGAGTAGTCGATCCCACGCATTGAAAATGTCATCCGATCCCTCTCACCCGGGACACTCCTCATTCCAACTACTCCCTTCAGGACGTCGCTTCAGAGTCCCCAAATGCAGCACCAACCGCCATATGAACAGCTTCTATCCACTCTCTGTTCAACAATTAAATCGTCATGTGTAGACTATATACTGTATCTGTCTTGTTAGATGTTACTTGTTTATCTGTTGCTATATATTATGTTGCCTCTTTGCCACAAAGAATTCCTTGTATATATGTAATATGTACTTGGCGATAATAAATAAATTTGATTGAATTTGATTTGATTGTTTTGTGATGACAACTGTATGGACTTGTTTTTAATGATTTTATTTTTGAATTTATGCTTTTAAAAGAACTTAGAAAAAGTTTGCTTTGTGGTGTAATTTGCTGGACTCCATTTTTTTATATTTCTGCAGATACACCTACAATTGTACTCAAAAGTTTACATACCCCAGCAGAATTTTTGCTTTCTTGTCCTTTTTTCAGAGAATATGAATGTTAAGACCAAAACTTTTTCTCCACCCATGGTTAGTGGATAGGTGATGCCATTTATTGTCAAACTTCTGTGTTTTCTCTTTTAAAATCATAATGACAACCCAAGACATACAAATGACCCTGTTCAAAAGTTTACATACCCCATTCCTTAATACCGTGTATTGCCCCCTCTAACATCAATGACAGCTTGAAGTCTTTTGTGGTAGTTGTGGACAAGGTTCTTTATTTTCTCAGATGGTAAAGCTGTCCACTCTTCTTAGCAAAAAGCCTCCAGTTCCTGTAAATTCCTGGGCTGTCTAGCATGAACTGCGTGCTTGAGATCTTCCCAGAGTGGCTCAATTGATACTTAGGTCAGGAAACTGAGAAGGCCACTCTAGAACCTTCTATCACGATCCATTTTTGGATCTGTGTCGGTTTGGGCTGCCCACATAAAAACTTTTTTCCTTTCAGGCCATTGGGGGTTAATATTATTTTTTCCCCCGGTGGCCACTGGTGTTACTACATGTTTAGTTAGTCTGTGTGTGCTGGTGGTGACCAATCCCACCTTCCTATATCTTCCTATATAAGGTCACCTGGTGCATCAGCTGACTGTTGGTTATGACAGGTCCTTTAGGGATACCAACCGTGGTGAAGACTGGAACTACCTGGTGCAGTGGTGGTTCAGCTTATCTGGAGCATTGGTGATACTGCTGAAAGCTGAGTTCAGGAGCCTTACTCTGCTGCTTGGAGCATTGGCAGCAGAGAAAGCTAAGTGTTTTTTTTTAGCCCTGTCTGTATCTCCCCTTGGTGTTTATTAGTGCAGTGGTGGGACCAGTGTCTGCACTTACCAATTCCTTAGTGAGGGATAGGTGCAGGTTAAGTGAGGGACAAGGTATCCTGCTTGGCGACAGGTTAAAAGAACCTGTATAGGGATGCTAGTAAGAGCAGGGCACATGCTCAGGAGATTGCAGGAGGTGTCAATTTCCCCATTTCGTATCGCAGGGCCCACCATTGTAATTGTTTCCCCAGTGTCCCCTTGTTTGTCCAGTTGTTTTGGTGACTGACCGATCTTTGGGTCGCGTCACGCAGGGCCAGTCACATATCGTGACATTATATCCAAACGCCCATTTTTTCTGGTGAGCCATGGCCCAAATGCAGACCTTTGTCCAATTGCTTCAGACCCTCACTGAGGAGAGCGGGGTGCTGCGTGGTGTGGTGGAGTAGCAGCTGCAGCAGTTGGTGGGGTTCGGGGCCTCAGCTCAGGTTCAGGCTCAACCAGAACCCAAGTTATCTCTCCCAGACAGATTTTCTGGGGGGGAGAGATAATTTTCTGGTTTTTCAGGAGGCCTGCAAGCTAAACTTCAGGCTCCCCCTCGTTCTTCAGGGAGTGTGGAACAGCGGGTGGGATTCATCATATCCATTCTTAAGGGTGATCCCCAATCCTGGGCCTTCTCCCTGCCATCCGATTCACCAACTCTACGGTCGGTGGACGAGTTTTTTGCGGCTTTGGCTAATATGACCCATGTAGTTCTTGCTAGGGAGGAGGACACACTGTTGTAGGCGGACAAGCCCAGGCAGTTGGGAGGAGTTGGTTCACCAGCGGTGTTGCCTGCGGTTCGTCGTGGTTTGGGGGCATGTTTTTGCTGTGGGCAGACTGGTCATTTTTTTATGGTCTGCCCGGCTCGCGCCAAAACTTCTGTATCACCAAAGAAGCCACGTTCCCCTGATGGTGTGGAGGGAGGCGACCAGGGAGTGTATATTTCCTCCATTTTATTCTCTCAATGTACTATATCAGCAGAAGTGGTTGTTGGCAGGGTACCTGAGGGCATACTGGTGTTTGTGGACAGTGGAGTGGGAGTCAATCTGGTGGACGCTCACTTTGTCCAGACCCATGGCCTGAGGTATAGGATGCTGGCCAAACCCCTAAGTGTCCAGGCCATTGACTCTGTCCCACTGAGCCAGGGGAGGCTGACCCAAGTCGTAGAAAATATACATCTGCATATAGGGACTCATCATGAAGAGTCCCTGTCATGCTACGTCTTGGGGGCTATGCCACCACCTATCATTTTAGGCCTCCCTTGGCTGGAAAGACACAACCTGGTAATAGATTGGCGGTCTAGGGAAGTAGTCAGCTGGGATCAGTCATGTGAGGGCTGTTGCCCGGGGGCTACTATCTCTGCCGCCTTTCTATAACCGTCCCTTTCTTCTCCAGTGGGGGCAGCAGCAGTGCTGCCAGGGAGTAGGGGAATGTCTCAACTCTCACCATTAGCCAACCCTGAGAGGCAGAGTCCTCAAGGAGGAGGGGTCGGAGGAGGGTGGTGGTTCCCTCTCAGAATTGTGGGGGTGTGAGTGTTGTGACACAGGAGGACACCTCTGTTGTCAGTTCCTTAAAGAGTTTACCTTCTTGTGGAAAACGTGTGCATGGTAATAAACGTTCCGGTCCGGACTTGTGTGTAAATGAGTATGTATGGGTGTCCACCAAAAACATCCAGTGGAAGTGTGCTGCTGGAGTCTGGAGTTCTCGGGTGATCAGGCCATATCAGGTGTCAGCCATCCTTGGCCAGGGGACTTAGCAACTGGAGTTACCCCCAGTAATGCCCATACTCAACTCATTCCCCAGGTTGGTGCTCGGGAGATTTGCGGTGCCTCCAGAGCATACGTTGTCACCTCCATCAGCTCACGTTTGTCATGAACCTGAGAGTCAGGTGGTTGCTGAGGTGAACTCTGCTGGATTTAGGAGTCCTCTCTGTAAGTGGTTTTCCGATGAGGTGTGCTAGTTTGGGCTGCTCCCATATAAACTTTTTTTCCTTTCATGCCATCGGGGGTTAATGTTAGTTTTTCTCCCCGGTGGCCGCTGGTGTTACTACATGTTTAGTTAGTCTGCGTTTGCTGGTGGTGACCACTTCCACCTTCCTATATAAGGTTACCTGGTACATTGGCTGACTTGGTTATGACAGGTCCTTTAGGGATACCAACTGTGGTGAAGACTGGAACTACCTAGTGCAGTGGTGGTTCAGCTTATCTGGAGCAGTGGTGATACTGCTGAAAGCTGAGTTCAGGAGCCTTACTTTGTTGCTTGAAGCATTGGTAGTAGAGAAAGATAAGTGTTGTTTTGTTTAACCCTGCCTTTTGTATCTCCCCTTGGTGTTTATTAGTGCAGTGGTGGGACCAGTGTCTGCACTTACCAATTCCCTAGTGAGGGACAGGTGCAGGGTAAGTGAGGGACAAGGTATCCTGCTCGGCGACAGGTTGAAAGACCCTGTATAGGGACGCTAGTAAGAGCAGGGCACATGCTCAGGAGAGTGCAGGAGGTGTCCTTTTCCCCATTCCCTATGACAGGCCCACCATTGTAATTGTCTCCCTGGTGTCCCCTTGTTTGTCCAGTTGTTATGGTGATGGACCGATCGTCAGGTCGTGTCACGCAGGGCCAGTCACATATTGTGACACCTTCACTGTGGTCTGCTGTAGCCTATGACAGGTCAACTTGGCCTTGTGTTTTAGATCCTTGTCATGTTAGAATGTCCAAGTACGTCCCATGCGCAGCTTCCGGACAGATTATTACAAATTTGCTGATAATGTGCTTCATTCATCTGTCCTTCAATTTTGACCAAGGTAATGATTATACAAAGTAGTCAAGTGCTATGTATATTCTTCTGTATTATAAAGATCCATAAAATAAAGCGCAGATACACATGATATACCCTGACTTCATTAATAACTTTATTCAAGTTGGATAATGTGAAAGTTTCCATTAAAAGTCAGGACAATAGTCTTAAATGTGGCCCTGATGATGATGGGCCCTTGACTCATGAAGAGTCATCCTTTAACAGGAGAGGAAAAACCCCCAGTGGAGGAAACCTCTAGGGAACCATGGTTAAAGGAGTGCCCTTCCCTTGGGCTGCGAATAGGTGAGAGCAGAGACCGAGCCCGGAATCTGCCTCTTCTTACAGCCTGTACCTCACCTGTGTCGTGAGTACACTTGGCTGCTGAAAGTCTAGTAAATGTCATATCCATAGGTGAGAGCAGTCCAAGCCTGGAATCTGCCTCTTCATGCAGCAGGTAAGTCACTTGTCTGTGAACACATCTGACTGCGGAAAGTCCGGTAAGTGTCATATCCATAGGTGAGAGCAGTCCAAGCCTGGAATCTGCCTCTTCATGCAGCAGGTAAGTCACTTGTCTGTGAACACATCTGACTGCGGAAAGTCCGGTAAGTGTCATATCCATAGGTGAGAGCAGTCCAAGCCTGGAATCTGCCTCTTCATGCAGCAGGTAAGTCACTTGTCTGTGAACACGTCTGACTGCGGAAAGTCCGGTAAGTGTCATATCCATAGGTGAGAGCAGTCCAAGCCTGGAATCTGCCTCTTTATGCAGCAGGTAAGTCACTTGTCTGTGAACACGTCTGACTGCGGAAAGTCCGTTAAGTTTCATATCCATGGGTGAGAGCAGAGACCGAGCCCGGAATCTGTCTCTTTTTGCTTAATCTCGGGTTGCCTGATCCTCACATGGTAGCCACCATGTAAGGGATTTGTAGTGGAGTCATCGTCTCCTGCTAGATACCTTGAGTTCTTTTCTCAGTCTGTTTGCTATTCTGACTTCTGCCACGTATGGTACTGTGTGGATTTCAGCATACAGCTAATCCTTATCCACTTCCCCCGTAAACAGACTGTATCTATGCTTACGACTGTATTTAGGAAGGTGATCATGTGAATGATGACGGTGGGCAATCACAGACCATAATCGACGATGTGGTCGATTTTGTGGCTGATCTTGTGACGGACGATATAGTGGAGAACGGGTGAAAACTACAAGGGAATAAACAGCGTATCAGTAGTGGCAGATAACAGAGACAACAGCATGATACAGAGTGCAATTACATCAGTAACTAACATAAAAGAGGCTGCACAGTAACATTACAACACAGCTATGGCAACGTTCATGCTCTAACACTATCTTGCTCTATTCAGAAATGCAACCTATCTGTAATCAGTGTAAAGCATTAACTAAACTAAGAGATACAGACTACACAGAGGCTGTTTAACACAAACACATAAATGAATTCTAGTCTCACCGGAATCCGCTGGTCAGAAACAATGCTTTGTAGGGAGTTTAAAGTGAAGCGAGACAGCCAGGATACTAGTGTATCACTAAGAAAAGCCCAGGAAAGATGTGTACATTTCTCTTTCTACCTGGGAAAACTAAGGAGGCATTCTATGCATAACACACTATTCCTTAAAGGAGAATTCTCTCTTGTACACAGAAACAAGATAAATGAGTTTAAAATAACTTCTAAAGGCTGTAACTGGTAATACACTATGAATTTTAGCTTGCTGCACATGAATGGGCAGAATACTCCCCGCTTGGCATCAGCCTGGAAATTCGCCAAAATGTTGTGACGTTTCAAAGCTTGATCCGTAACAATACTGATGTAAAAGTTTTGATAATCGGGGCCCTAAGCACTTTTGTAAGAAATTAAAGATGGTCTTTTGATAAACTTTGAGCTGACATATGAAAATCACTCACTTCTTTTAAGGCCTTGTTTGAATCGTAAATATCTCGTTTGATGTCCAGGTTGTGAGGACTTAGAATCATATGTATAATCATTTAAGTCTGGATCAATCTTCGACTCTTTCACCTCCAATATACCGGCCTTGTGTGGCATTGTAATGTCGCCAGAAGGACAGGAAATGTCAAATTCTCCTGTAACACAAAATATTGAAATTAGATTTAATAAAATGCAAGATTCTATGTGATTAAGATTATTGTTAACATTTACAGGTTATTATAACTTCTAAATAGAACATTAGACTGAAAGGGACCCAAGGGACCCAATCTCCAGAGAAATGCTCCAGCGTTCAGAGAAAACATAGTTTTCTGCTGAACCATGTGACTGTAAATCGGACTGGATATCACAATGTCTTTCTTATGTGAAGACTGGAAGTTGCTTTCTCATTATAAGTATATGGAACCTCGCCCTGATTCTCATAGGCTGACATTGGGGAAAGCGCTACCGCACCACACATAAGACATATTAATGTAAAGTCCTTGTTGGTGTAACTCTCCTATAATAATAGGTGCGCACTCCCGAAAATTAATGAAGTAATTGATAATAATCTAGGGGCCAATTTCACCTTAGATAAAGGCAGTGGCTACATTACAGTACAGATACATTTAAAATAAATTTATTTTATTAATGACGTTGGGAAACAAAGTAAAGTTAAAATTAAGAACGGTGCACCTAGGTTATTATCAGTTACCACACATAAGACGCCGTGTGAGCCGACAAAGCTGAATCGTGGTCACATGGTTCAGAAGACGACCAGAATGGCTCTGGAAACCAGAGAAGACGGCAAATGGTAAGTATTTTACCGCATGTACACTACACTACTGATATATCTAGGAGGGGTTAGACAATACATATGGAGCTGGAGAGCTTCTGTAAGGTCAGATTTATCCGGCTGTAGTTACCATTTAGTTTGGTGTTGCTCTCTGTAAAGTCGTCGGCACAATATTGGCTTTCAGCATCTTGCATTGGCTTTTTCTTTTTCAGACAACTATAAGAATTGCAAAAATAAAAGTCACATTGTAAATCACAAAGTAAAACATCTGTATTCTGCAGAATGCGAGAATGAAACATTTTATCTAGTCCTATCTGTAGAGAGATCACCAGTCAGTCATTTTGATGTCTTTGACAATCAGCAATTTAGTTTAGTAAAGTATATACAAGTTGTAGCAGAGCCAGGTAGGAAAGGGTTAAGTCCGAGCTTTGCAGGATTTGATAAGAAGCCCCTATAACTTTTTGCTGAAACCAGGGCCTGTGTTCACCAGATGTTTCAGTCTGCTGGATGGAGCTTGTGAGCTGGAGTTTTATGAAAGGAATAAAGCTGCACCGGTCTGGACCAAACCTCATTGACTGTGTGAACGCTGCGTAATCCCTGCCTGAGAGCGTGAATCCCTACAAAGTCTAATATGTACCCATCAGTTACCCACAGGGCACAGCCCTAGGGGTGACGAGTGAGTGAACCACAAGAGGCCTACATAAAATATTCCCATTACTGGAGTAACCTGAAGATGTGACATTTCCTCTACAGACTCCTGTGTAGCCCATAAATCATGACTTACTATACTTACCAATAGAAGATAGCAATGGCGCCAATGATTACTGCGAGGACGAAGACAGTGACGGCAGCAGGTATAACAATCCTACAGACTGGATCCTCAGATGTTTTTGGAGGCACGGTGACATTCTCTAAAAAGCGAAAGAACATAAGTGATCAGGTGACCAGAGCTGGAATGTGTTCAGAAGTGGAAACCAAATACATGGACTGGGCGGACTGAGGAACCAAGTATGACTATTAAAAGAGGGGAATTTAGTTTGGAAAAATGATGGATTATTTTTCCGTCATGTCAATATATAATGGACAATACAGAGATCTGTTCTTTTATATCCACATGATGGGAGATGTCACCTGAAATTACAAGTAACACATGAAAAATCCTCCATTCCACTCGTATTATGTGACGTCATATAAATCCCCAGTCACAGAAGAGAAGTTACAGAACCCCTAATGACACGGAGAAGACGCTCATAAACTGGGCCCTAATAATGGATCCTAATAGTTTCTGGGGCCGGAGGTGAAATGTTACATGTGAAGGACATATCTGATTTCTGAGCTGCTTATCGCCTGTCTCTTGTGGGCGCCTTCTGCTACATGTAGGAGTCAGTGCATCCAGCAAGGAGAGAGCAGTATTAATGCTCGGTGTCTCCTCTATGGGTTATTAGATTGGACACTGGAACCCAAACTGCATCTTTCCCCAATTTCACATTGAATGGTAAAATGAATGGTGTCATTCAAAACTACAACTCGTCCCGCAAAAAGATAAACAATCCTCATACGGCCATATGAAGGGAAAAAGTTATAGCTTTTGGAAGAAGTAGAGGAGGAAAAAGCCCAAAAATTAAAATTCGCTGAGGCGGGAAGGGGTTAACTCCATAGTCAGTGTATATGTGATAATGCCCTTACCTGCATAGATCCTGTCCTGCGCTCGTCTTGATAGATGGTTGAGCATAAAGATAGGAGCACCCTCTGCAGGTGCTAATAGCACGCTGAGAACTAGAAGTAGTCTAAACAGCATTGGAGCCTGGAGGAACATCGCTTACTGTGTACGGCACAATCAGCTTCTCCAGACAAAGGATCTGACTGCAAGATCGCTGGTTATAGCCAAGGATTCCGTGACATCACAATTGGAACCTAATTGTGACATCACGGGAGGCGGGGCTACACATGAGTGACATCATGGGGGCGGGGCTACACATGAGTGATGTCACAATTGGCGCTCATCCACAGGTGAGCAAATAAACTGACAATACAGAAACCTTCTCAGATTCAGCAAGAGAGCACGATATCAAGATATTACATTGTATGAGCTGCAGGACGACCTTAGTCATTTATCTTACAACTTGCCCTTGTGGTCTGATTTATGCTCACATAAAAACGTAGGAATTGAGAATCCGGATCCTTGAACACATGAAGGATATTAAGGCGGCAGAAAAGATGCCACAGGAAGACTTGGGTGCGAATGTAAAATTTAACCCTTTAGCCTAATATTTTTGAGACTTCCATCAGTGGCACTTACTCTGCTTGTGGGGAATTGATTGTCTTTATCCAGGTAATAGACGAGGTGACATGACCCAGAAATTGGCCCAATTAGAAAGCAAATGGATCACACCATTAAATGCATGAAGCCAAGGGGTTCAATGAACAATGGGGCTTTGGGAGTTTCCTATAAAATATTGATCTCGTGTCTGTTACTATATACAGGTCAGATATTTATCCTTGGCTCTTATGTCTTTTCTTTCCCAATTTTACATATACTGTAAATACTTTTTCTGGCAGTGAATACTTACTTTTTGCCATTTTTATTTGTCTGGATGGCGTGTTATCAATTATAATAAAATAATTTTCTTTTTGTATTTTTTCTAGGCTGTAGGATATAACACACATATGTCATCTTATATATTTATATATATCCTTGTTGTCACTTGGAATTTATCTTTTTGTTCCCTTAAAATTTATATATTTATTGTCTATTTTTTATCAACAGATATTCTGATTTTTTTTTTATTAATTTGTTATCACACATTTATGTTTATATATTGCCTGCATTTATACATATTTATTTCTCAAAGCTTATCATGCAATACCCAGATCTGATTCCAGTAGGACACGTCCCTTTCCCCTCCCGTTTTTATATATATATATTTTAATAATGTCTCTTGTTTCATGTTGTCCTTACTAATAAAGTTGATAATTTGCCGTCTTTTGAATACATTTCTTTGGGGTGTACATATATTTCGGTGAGAAATTACACATCACATTCAATGTGTATACCTTAAAGTGATATACACATTATCCCTTCCTTTGTGGATTGGATGGATTGTTGCTGATATTTATTGAGAATTTCATGTCAATAGCACTTTTAAAAATATATTAGCTTAGAAAATTGGTGACGTGTTTAATACTACTTTCTCTGACACACAAGCCTTGGTTTAACGGGTAGAAGAATAAATAATGAGAAATATGACTTCAGCACCTTCCCATCACTGGAATCTTTGGATTATTCACTGACTGTGACTACTACTCCCATTTTCTATGTGCCTCAGCACTGCAATATTACACCACAATCAGTTTTAGGAATTTTTCTATCCCCATGGGTAATGAGCTGCGTGCTCGGACCTCTTATCATATGATCTCTCTGAGAAAGCTACCTAGCGAAACGTACGTCAGAGTTCTGGGGTTTTCCATTCATGTGTTGGTCTCTTTATGGTTTGTGTCATTACTGCATAGCCACTAAGATTTAGGCTGTGTGCAGACGGACTTTTTGGCCCTGCGGATTTTTCCGCGCAGAATGGAAGAAATCCGCAGGTCAAATGACCTGCATTTTTCTTGCGGATTTCTTCCATTTTTCATGCGGTTTTCATGCGTTTTTTGTGCGGTTTTCCATCGCGGTTTTCCCCCTGCGGATTTGGTGACAGGGGAGATGGAAAACCGCGCAAAAGAAGTAACATGCTGCGGATTTTGTACCGAGGAATGCACACGGCTGGTAAGCGCAGACGACGCCATCCTAAGCATGAGCATCCCACTTATGCGTCTGCTCATGCAAACATTGACGCACCTTAAGGAGCAGGCGTCTGCAGCCAATGTTGACGAGGAGGAAGAGGTGGAGGGAATCCTTGATGACATTCAGCCATTGTCTGCTCAGGGACCTCTCCTGGACGAGTTGGAGGAAGAAGAGGAGGATGATGATGGGGATGATTACTTAGGGGAGGAGGATGCATCTCGTGGGGAAAGTGAAAATGTTGGCGTGGCAAGGTCTGGTACAGGGTTTGTGCGTGACTGGAGGGATGTGGATTTGCCAGAAAGTGCTCCTCCAACCAGCACTCGCAGTGCATCATTGACACCGGGAACATTGGCCCACATGTCAGATTATGCCTTGCGGATCCTAAAAAGGGACCCCCGCTTTGCCAAAATGATGAACGATGACGACTACTGGTTGGCCAGCATCCTGGATCCACGCTATAAAGGCAAATTACAAAACATCATGCCACAGGAGAACCTTGACCTAATATTGGCTAATAAACAAGCAACTCTGGTAAATCGGTTGCTTGAGGCATTCCCAGCACACAGCAGCGGTGATGGTTCTCACACGAGCCGTTCGGGCCGGGCGCAGCTTGGCAGAGGTGTTCATGGTGCACACAGCAGAAGTGGCGTTGGAGACAGGGGTTTCATGACAATGTTGTGGACTGATTTTTCAAGTACCGCTCACACAACTGGTAATACAGCATCGATGGAAAGTGACAGGAGACAGCAGTTGTCAACTATGGTTACAAACTACTTTTCCTCCCATATCGATGTTCTCCCACACAGGTCATTCCCCTTTGACTATTGGGCTGCTAAACTGGACACCTGGCCTGAATTGGCACAATATGCCTTACAGGAGCTCGCTTACCCAGCTGCAAGTGTGCTATCGGAATGAGTCTTCAGTGCAGCTGCATCAATCCTGACAGAAAAAAGGACCCGTCTGTCAACCCAAAATGTGGATGATCTAACCTTCATTAAAATGAACCATGCATGGGTTTCCAAAGATTTTGTCCCACCTTCCCCTGATGACACATAGGGTGACAGAAAAATGGCTTGCTTTGGTCCACCTCTTCCTGGGACTTGACCTATTTCGCCTTTTGCATCAGCTGAATGTCCAACATCAGCATATGCCACTTTCTAAAACTCCCTAACTGTGCTGCCTCCCCCCCCATGGCCGGGGTCACCACCTAGTGCACGACACCGTGCGAGTGCCGTTGCCCTGGACAGGTGGGTAGGCCGACTCTTGGGCGCGGGCACTGGCACAGGGTCCCTCATAGTGCAATCAAGTGTCTCTGACGGTGGTGGTGCACACCCGCCGTCAGACACACCGCCGTACTATGAGGGGCCCAGTGCCAGTACCGACGCCCACGAGTGGGCCCCCCTTGCTTGGGCAGGGCCCCAGCATTTGCAATCTTTACCTCTCCCTGCTCCTCCGCTGTGTAGTCTGGGCCGTCAAATCCATACTGTGCCTGACACCGTCTGAGCCTGCCTCCTGGTGTATTGACATATATTTTGAATGTGTACGCTATCTTAATGTTATCCGGGGATACGGTACCCTTTCTCACCTTTGTGCAATCACGTGCAATCCATACTGGGCCTAACACCGTCTGAGCCTGCCTCCTGATGTATAGACATATCTTTTGAATGTGTACGCTATCCATACATGTTATCCGGGGATACGGTACCCTTTCTCACAATTGTGCAATCACGTGCAATCCATACTGGGCCTAACACCGTCTGAGCCTGCCTCCTGATGTATAGACATATCTTTTGAATGTGTACGCTATCCATACATGTTATCCGGGGATACGGTACCCTTTCTCACCTTTGTGCAATCACGTGCAAGCCATACTGGGCCTAACACCGTCTGAGCCTGCCTCCTGATGTATAGACATATATTTTGAATGTGTACGCTATCCATACATGTTATCCGGGGATACGGTACCCTTTCTCACCTCTGTGCAATCACTTGCAAGCCATACTGGGCCTTACACCGTCTGAGCCTGCCTCCTGATGTATAGACATATATTTTGAATGTGTACGCTATCCATACATGTTATCTGGGGATACGGTACCCTTTCTCACCTTTGTGCAATCACGTGCAATCCATACTGGGCCTAACACCGTCTGAGCCTGCCTCCTGATGTATAGACATATCTTTTGAATGTGTACGCTATCCATACATGTTATCCGGGGATACGGTACCCTTTCTCACCTTTGTGCAATCACTTGCAAGCCATACTGTGCCTGACACCGTCTGATCCTGCCTCCTGATGTATAGACATATCTTTTGAATGTGTACGCTATCCATACATGTTATCCGGGGATACGGTACCCTTTCTCACCTTTGTGCAATCACGTGCAATCCATACTGGGCCTAACACCGTCTGAGCCTGCCTCCTGATGTATAGACATATATTTTGAATGTGTACGCTATCCATACATGTTATCCGGGGATACGGTACCCTTTCTCACCTTTGTGCAATCACTTGCAAGCCATACTGGGCCTTACACCGTCTGAGCCTGCCTCCTGATGTATAGACATATATTTTGAATGTGTATGCTATCCATACATGTTATCCGGGGATACGGTACCCTTTCTCACCTTTGTGCAATCACTTGCAAGCCATACTGTGCCTGACACCGTCTGAGCCTGCCTCCTGATGTATAGACATATCTTTTGAATGTGTACGCTATCCATACATGTTATCCGGGGATACGGTACCCTTTCTCACCTTTGTGCAATCACTTGCAAGCCATACTGGGCCTTACACCGTCTGAGCCTGCCACCTGATGTATAGACATATATTTTGAATGTGTACGCTATCCATACATGTTATCCGGGGATACTGTACCCTTTCTCACCTTTGTGCAATCACGTGCAATCCATACTGGGCCTAACACCGTCTGAGCCTGCCTCCTGATGTATAGACATATCTTTTGAATGTGTACGCTATCCATACATGTTATCCGGGGATACGGTACCCTTTCTCACCTTTGTGCAATCACTTGCAAGCCATACTGTGCCTGACACCATCTGATCCTGCCTCCTGATGTATAGACATATCTTTTGAATGTGTACGCTATCCATACATGTTATCCGGGGATACGGTACCCTTTCTCACCTTTGTGCAATCACGTGCAAGCCATACTGGGCCTAACACCGTCTGAGCCTGCCTCCTGATGTATAGACATATATTTTGAATGTGTACGCTATCCATACATGTTATCCGGGGATACGGTACCCTTTCTCACCTTTGTGCAATCACGTGCAATCCATACTGGGCCTAACACCGTCTGAGCCTGCCTCCTGATGTATAGACATATCTTTTGAATGTGTACGCTATCCATACATGTTATCCGGGGATACGGTACCCTTTCTCACCTTTGTGCAATCACTTGCAAGCCATACTGTGCCTGACACCGTCTGATCCTGCCTCCTGATGTATAGACATATCTTTTGAAT
This sequence comes from Dendrobates tinctorius, assembly GCF_039654945.1. Taxonomy (NCBI): domain Eukaryota; kingdom Metazoa; phylum Chordata; class Amphibia; order Anura; family Dendrobatidae; genus Dendrobates; species Dendrobates tinctorius. The sequence goes on along the minus strand of NW_027361797.1, from coordinate 13,316,139 downwards.
GTGTACGCTATCCATACATGTTATCCGGGGATACGGTACCCTTTCTCACCTTTGTGCAATCACGTGCAAGCCATACTGGGCCTAACACCGTCTGAGCCTGCCTCCTGATGTATAGACATATATTTTGAATGTGTACGCTATCCATACATGTTATCCGGGGATACGGTACCCTTTCTCACCTTTGTGCAATCACTTGCAAGCCATACTGGGCCTTACACCGTCTGAGCCTGCCTCCTGATGTATAGACATATATTTTGAATGTGTACGCTATCCATACATGTTATCCGGGGATACGGTACCCTTTCTCACCTTTGTGCAATCACGTGCAATCCATACTGGGCCTAACACCGTCTGAGCCTGCCTCCTGATGTATAGACATATCTTTTGAATGTGTACGCTATCCATACATGTTATCCGGGGATACGGTACCCTTTCTCACCTTTGTGCAATCACTTGCAAGCCATACTGTGCCTGACACCGTCTGATCCTGCCTCCTGATGTATAGACATATCTTTTGAATGTGTACGCTATCCATACATGTTATCCGGGGATACGGTACCCTTTCTCACCTTTGTGCAATCACGTGCAAGCCATACTGGGCCTAACACCGTCTGAGCCTGCCTCCTGATGTATAGACATATATTTTGAATGTGTACGCTATCCATACATGTTATCCGGGGATACGGTACCCTTTCTCACCTTTGTGCAATCACTTGCAAGCCATACTGTTCCTTACACTGTCTGAGCCTGCCTCCTGATGTATAGACATATATTTTGAATGTGTATGCTATCCATACATGTTATCCGGGGATACGGTACCCTTTCTCACCTTTGTGCAATCACTTGCAAGCCATACTGTGCCTGACACCGTCTGAGCCTGCCTCCTGATGTATAGACATATCTTTTGAATGTGTACGCTATCCATACATGTTATCCGGGGATACGGTACCCTTTCTCACCTTTGTGCAATCACGTGTAACCCATTCTGGTCGTGAGAACGACTGGCGAGCTGTTAAGCAAGCTACAGCACCTGTGGTTTGCACACGTAAGTTTTTCATTTTTTTCAGTAATGACGGTTAGGCCTAATTCCGGAACTGCGGTTGACCTGCACTTACTGGGAAATCATCGTTCGCGAGTAATAATTGTAATCAATGATCCCCATCACTATCGTTGTTCAGCGGGTTATCTGCACCTGTAAGCGACAAACGCTGGCCTTTTCAGTGTAGCGCACATGCAGCCACGGACATGTAAGGGCATGACACACCAGTTATTGGCCAATCTCTTGTGCCAGAGCCTCACGTTTCCCTCTAGTAAGCCAGACTCAGACCGCGGGGCATGACGGAGTCTCATTCGTTAACGGAATTAAGCTTGCAATGTGTGCATCTGTTCTGTAGCTGGCATGGTTGAAGTTGCCCGTGTTGAGTCAAATTACGCCGTAGGCTCCACTCCTGGTGGTGGTGCCCTTCTGGACATTCCTTTAAGGTTCAGCTTTGCAACCATACTGCCCACGTAAAACAAACACTTTGCCTTCATGAACGCTGTTTGGAGGGTCATGACTCGTGGGAATAACGCCGCCCAATCAGTTAACCTGCTAGAGAGATCCTTCGTTGCTCCCAAGCATGACATCACACTCCCTAGGAGGAAGGTAATGCCACTGTGGGGACCGTACTCCTGGGGGCGACACAAGTGCACTGATGCCCAGCCACTGCTCGATGAATCTGCTGGTACATTGACCCAGACCACTACATTCCCCTCGCACGCTACCCGGCCTGAATCTGACCCTGATGAAACTCAGGTTACCCTTCCCATATACAGTTCCATCTTACACGGTGACAAAGAGGAAGCTGCAGATGAAAGTGCAGGTTCGGCCCACCCGCCATCAGACACACCACCGTACTATCAGGGGCCCTGTGCCAGTGCCGTCGCCAACGAGTGGGCCCCCCCTCCTTGCTCAGGATCACAGCACTTGCAAGGCTGAACTACTGTGCAGTGAGATGGAAGATGGGGACGACGAGGAGTCCAGACTAGTACAGGGATTCCCTAGCGAGGAGACTTATTTGATTGTTTTCAATGTTGGGACAGCAATTTTTGGGGAGCACTATACTCTGGAGAATGATAGACGGGGCCCTCCATACACTGGAACATTCCAAAGGTGGACATCAGACACTGGAGCAGCATTTACAGGGCCCATTATACACTAGAGCATTAGAAATGGGGCCCATTATGTTTGGAGCATTATTTGGGCCCATAAGACAGTGGAGCTTCATCCATGGGGACCAACATATACTGTAGCATTATGTGGAGCTCATCATATACTGTTTCAAACATTATATGGGACCAATGATTCTGTATGGAGAAATAGATGGGCCTCGTCATGAGATGTAAAAAGTGAAGTACTTTTCATTGTACTATACCGCTATTTCTCTGCCGTATCGGAGCATGATGAGTTGTGGTATGTGTTAAAGGGGCGCTCTTTCGCCCAGGGCACATGAAAACCTGGAGCCAGCCCTACCCCCCCACAACTTTAGCCAAATAACCCCCATTTTTCAGTGCGTAACTTGTATTATGAAGTTAATTAAGGTTGACCAGCTTAAGTAAGAAGAATTGATGCTTTTGGCATTCAAATGAGCACTGTAGGTGTGTTTCCTGTCCTCCTCTCACTGTCGACTTTTATTCCCCATTGACTTACATTGGGTTTCGTGTTTCGGGACGACCCCGACTTTTCCCTATAATCGGCCGATCTTGCTCGACCCGACTTTTGGAAAAGTCGGGTTTCACGAAACGAAACTCGACCATAAAAAACCAAAAGTCGCTCAACTCTAATGATGACGACTGCGCGGAACCCAGTCTTACTGGAAGATAGTCACAGTACCTAGGTCCCATCCAATTTGCTGATCTCTGGTGTACAGAACCCAGTACAGTGTAATGATAATAATGAATCTGACTAGTGCAAATAACCCATTCCAGGATGGTGACGAAGACAGGTGTACAGAGCCCAGTCCAGTGTGGTGATGATGATGATGATGATGATGATGACTGGGGCACAGAACCCAGTCAGTGTGGTGGTGGTGATGATGGAGATGACTGGTGCACAGAGCCCAGTACAGTGTGGTGATGGTTGATGACTGGTGCACAGAACCCAGTCCAGTGTGGTGATGGTGGTGATGATAATGATTGGCGCACAGAGCCCAGTACAGTATGGTGATGATGGTGGTGGCGATGATGATGACTGGTGCACAGAGCCCAGTCCAGTGTGGTGATGGTGGTGATGATGATAATGAATGGTGCACAGAGCCCAGTATAGTGTGGTGATGGTGATGATGATGACTGGTGCACAGAGCCCAGTCCAGTGTGGTGATGGTGGTGATGATAATGATTGGTGCACAGAGCCCAGTACAGTGTGGTGATGATAATGACTGGTGCACAGAGTCCAGTACAGTGTGGTGATGGTGGTGGTGATGATAATGACTGGTGCACAGAGCCCAGTACAGTGTGGTGATGGTGATGATGATGACTGGTGCACAGAGCCCAGTCCAGTGTGGTGATGGTGGTGATGATAATGATTGGTGCACAGAGCCCTGTACAGTGTGGTGATGGTGATGATGATAATGACTGGTGCACAGAGCCCCGTACAGTGTGGTGATGGTGGTGGTGATGATAATGACTGGTGCATAGAGCCAAGTACAGTGTGGTGGTGGAGATGATGACTGGTGCACAGAGCCCAGTACAGTGTGGTGACGGTGATGATGATGACTGGTGCACAGAGCCCAGTCCAGTGTGGTGATGGTGGTGATGATAATGATTGGTGCACAGAGTCCAGTACAGTGTGGTGATGGTGATGATGATGACTGGTGCACAGATCCCAGTACAGTGTGGTGATGATGATGACTGGTGCACAGAGCCCAGTACAGTGTGTGATGATGGTGGTGATGATAATGACTGGTGCACAGAGTCCAGTACAGTATGGTGATGGTGGTGGTGATGATAATGACTGGTGCACAGAGCCCAGTACAGTATGGTGATGGTGGTGGTGATGATAATGACTGGTGCACAGAGCCCAGTACAGTATGGTGATGATGGTGGTGATGATAATGATTGGTGCACAGAGTCCAGTACAGTGTGGTGATGGGGGTGGTGATGATAATGACTGGTGCACAGAGCCCAGTACAGTGTGGTGATGGTGGTGATGATGATGACTGGTGCACAGAGTCCAGTCCAGTGTGGTGATTGTGCTGATGATAATTATTGGTGCACAGAGCCCAGTACAGTATGGTGATGGTGGTGGTGATGATGATGACTGGTGCACAGAGCCCAGTCCAGTGTGGTGATGATGGTGGTGGTGGTGATGATGACTGGTGCACAGAGCCCAGTCCAGTGTAGTGATGGTGGTGGTAATGATAATGACTGGTGCACAGAGTCCAGTACAGTGTGGTGATGGTGGTGGTGATGATAATGACTGGTGCACAGAGCCCAGTACAGTGTGGTGATGGTGGTGGTGATATTGACTGGTGCACAGAGCCCAGTACAGTGTGGTGATGGTGGTGGTGGTGATGATGATGACTGGTGCACAGAGCCCAGTACAGTGTGGTGATGGTGATGATGATGACTGGTGCACAGAGCCCAGTCCCCAGCGTGGTGTTGGTGGTGGTGATGATGATGACTGGTGCATAGAGCCCAATACAGTGTGGTGGTGATGATGATGACTGGTGTACAGAGCCCAGTACAGTGTGGTGATGACTGTTGTGGATCTTTTATTCCATGACCGTGTGAGAAGACAGGCGTTTAGCACCATGAGGCTGGTCTCACATTAGCGCTTTTTAAGCGCACGCACGGCCGGGGGTAGCTCCGCCCCCGAGCCGGCTCTCTGCCCGGCGTGCCCGCCCCTTGCTTGTAGCGCCGCCTTCTAGCGCACAGCGGCGCCTGCGATCGGCGCACCCTATCTTTAGCATAGGGTGCGCAGATCGTGCGCCGGCCGTGCGCTAGTTGCACTTTGACCTGCGCTGCGCACTTTTGACGGTGCGCCGTGCACGCCAAAATCAAACTTTTCGGATTTTGGCGCGCACGGCGCACCGTCAAAAGTGCGCAGCGCAGGTCAAAGCGCAACTAGCGCACGGCCTGCGCACGATCTGCGCACCCTATGCTAAAGATAGGGTGCGCCGATCGCAGGCGCCGCTGTGCGCTAGGAGGCGGCGCTACAAGCAAGGGGCGGGCACGCCGGGCAGAGAGCCGGCTCGGGGGCGGAGCTACCCCCGGCCGTGCGTGCGCTTAAAAAGCGCTAATGTGAAACCAGCCTTATACGTTTTCTCTGGCACCTGGGAAATCTAGATAACGCCATGTGTCTGTGGTGCCTGGTATGATGTGTACATGGCGCCCACTTGCATTTGCCATTTTACAGGTTCTCTGTCTTCTGTGCCAGTGAGACCCCCTTCTCTGGAGCATGACAGCACCAGGCCGGACCCTGTAAGCACCCCACCCATCTGTACTTAGTTCTTGGCAGTGAATTAGGAATTGGAAACTTGGCACCATGTTGTGTTTGGCAGGGGGGCATATCCGGAGCCTGGTCATGCTTCCCTATGGTTTGCTGGATGGTATTTTCGGTGCGTGCACAGAGGAGTGGTCAATTTATTGAAAATTGGTGAACCTTGCTTGGAATGAGCACAGGTTTGAAGCCACTAGTGACGAATGAGCGTTCTCAGGTGTTATTGTGGCGTCCCTTAGGCTCAGTCGCCAGAGAGGTACTGCACCTCCTCCTGAGGTGTGGTGCCCCACCATCCAGGTAAGGTGGGAAGCTCCTGACCACGCTCCAACACCTGCACCCCACACGACAAAGTAGTGTAGCAAAGCACCTTCGGTGGCTCCATGCTTGGAGTATAGCAAAGCACCCATTGGTGGCTCCCTGCTTGGAACACGAAACGTGCTGGGAGGTGGGTGGAGTTGAGTTTACATTAAAAGAGCGGGAAGAGTTTAGGAGTGATTCAGTCATTCAGTCTTTCAGTCAGCCACTGAGAGTGAGTGAGGATGCAGAAGGACAGAGAGTGAGACAGAGATCCCCGTGAGAGGGATGGATGAAGGAAGTGCTGCAGCAGGCCACAGTGCCCTGGGTCTGCTGGCACAGGAAAGAGACATAGAAAGGAAACCTGATTTTTCCATAGAGAGAAAGGATTAGTACGGAACGTGAGGAGTAAAAGAGAGAACAAAGGACGTGGGTTAGAGGACAACCCTGCCTAGGAGTTCTAAGCACAAGGCCGGGGCCCGGTCCCCGAGGTTGTATGGATACTAATGGTCCTGCAGCAGACACCAGAGGGAATAGAAGTTAACCATACTTTATTCCCACATCAGACTTGGGGGCACAACAGCAACATTGATAGTGAGCCGGGACTAGGAAGCAAGGAGTCCCCGAAGCAGGCTACAGCTGTCTGCCGTACAAGGAAAGTTCATAAGAACATTGGACAGGAGGAACTCCAGTGTAACTCATTACTGGGAGTACTTCATTTATAGGCGCTATAAGAGGAGACGTTCAGAAAGGCACATGTTGGCGGAGTGTTGGAAAGGAGTGTTCCACCTGGCCTGGAGGTTGACTGAGTCCCTGACCCGGAGGACACGGCACAGAGGCAGGCACCTGTTTGCACAACAGACTGTGAGTAAAGCTTTGGAACAACATGCCCTGGTGTCCTCCACTTATTCCTGTGCCAACACATCTACACTGCCCTGGGACTACAGCTTCACCTGTGCGGAGCTTTTACATCTTTGCTGCACCATACCATCAGTCCCAGAGGATCTGCATGCAGCGTCGGCTTAACACCTTCCTTGCCGAACACCACAGGTGGCGTCACAAACTATTCATTTAATCAACTACATTCCACCATTCAATCTCCCTTTTACTTGGGCGCCCAGGGCCACGGACCGGGTCACCGCTGCTGTGACACCTTCCCCCTGAGTGACCGGCCCGGTACCGAGTACCCCACAGCCCTGGGAGGGCGACCCATTATCAGAGTATGGCTGGTTTTACATTTACCTTGTTCTTGTGGGCCGATTTTGCGGCCTCAGTAGATTTCTATGGGGCCGCAAAATCGGGCCGGAAAAAAAGTCCACTGTGTGCCGTAAGGCTGTGATGGCCTTTTTAGCGGCTGTGATAAAAGATCGAGCTTGCTCAATTCTTTTATATGGCGTACGGACACGGCCCCCATTGTAAACAATGGGGCCACAAAAACAAACAGAAGGTTTTTTGAATGGCGCTCTGTGACTTCGGGTTTTGCAGAACACGTTTTTTTTCCCCCAATACTATTTCCATAGTATTGGAAAATTGAAAAACAGCGATCACAAACTTTTTTGCAGTCCATTATTGCGGCAGACCACAAAAAATGCGGCGAAAAGGGCAGCAATAACGGGCTGCAAAAAAGCGGCAAGTGTAAAAGCAGCCTATGTCCTGTGTGCTCCAATAGTATGTTCAGTCCCTGCGGCTGCATGTTAGACAGTCACAACACATCTGGGATATTGCCTAACAAACAGGAATCCCCACATGTGTTGCTGCTGTCTAACAGCCGAGAGACCTGCAGCCGCGGGGACTGAACATACTAATCGGGCACGCCGAGGACACTCGGATACCACCTTACCTGAGCACGCTCGCTCATCAGTAGAAGCCACTTTATGTTTGATCAGCACAGGGAGTAAAACAAATGTAGAAAATCTGCGACTAATCTGCTGCAAAATCTGCGTGAGACTCTGTTCTGGAGGGCAATTTGTGTTTAGATTCTGTGTGGAATTTTTTTGCAGCGAGTGGGAGAGATTTGGTACAATCACATCCACTTTGTTACTGTTACACCCAGCAGACTTTTCACCTAGAGTATCGGATGTAAAAAGTGTACAGATCGGAAACCGCACAATGCCGCGCACTGTATAGAGCAGCTCCGCTTTACTGAAGTGAATAGGAGCTGATCTGCAGTACCTGAGAACGGCCACTACACAGTGTGAGGCGCTGTGCTGTTCTGCCTCTGCACGCTGTTTACAGCTGATTGGTGGGGAGTGTCGGCTTTCAGATCACCACCGATCTCATATTGATGACCTACCCACAGGACAATTGTTATATCTGAGTACCAAAAAACCCCTTTATTACCAGGAGAATCAAAATACTGTTTTTTTATGTCACTTACTGTAGAAATAAATCCAAAAATGAACTTGGCTTCTAGAATGTGTCCATCTGACTATTGTAGGAGGATCTTTACCTGTCACAAGAAGGATTCAGGAGTAAATCTGGGCAACGATGAGGAAGCAAAATACAGCCGCCATGTCCTGCCATCTGTAATCTGTCCCCTCAGTGTTGCTGTATATTGCCCCCCACTGAATCTGACCTTCACTGGTGAGTTCAGACCTATGTGATGCGCAATATAAGGACTGACCAGAACCTGACATCCTCCTAGGAGTATATGATGTGTTCAGGTCAGGAGACCCGCGGCCGGTCCATGCGGTCAGTCCGTGCATCGTGGTCCGGACGCTGTCTGTGGTACGCTCTTTAGGGCTCTCGCTGCCATATGTTGTGGTTATGGAATGAATTTTATTGAGTCTGGCTGAAAGAACAATAAATCCTTGGTCAGCCAGCAGTAGTGACTCTAGGCCGCTAATCCTTGACGGACACTTGCTCAGTAGTGACCAGTAGATGCTGTCGTGCGCACTTAGGCCTCTTCCACATATGAGTTTTTTGTCATCAGTCACAATCCGTCGAATTTTGAAAAAAACGGATCTGGTGACTGATGCCGCTGGATCTGTTTTTTCTCATAGATTTGTATTAGCGACAGATGGCCACACGTTTCATCCGTCGTTCAACGGATCTGTCGAAAATTCTTTGTCCGTCGGCCGGAGACAACGAACATAGGAAGATTTTTTGTCACCGTCGAAAAATGGGACAGCTGTCCGGTATTTGCTAGAATGGAAGCCTATGGGCGACGCATTTGTCCGACAAATGATGGAATCCGGCAACGGATTCCATTTTTTTTTTAACTGTGCATGTGCTGACACTGTGCCTGTATGGTGTGTGCGGGCTGTGTGTGTGTGCCTGTGTGACGGGGGGTATGCGTGTATGTGTGTGTGCGTGCAGGCATCGTCCGATGGGACTACAAGTCCCATCCGGGCTCTGCCTTCCACAGTGACAGTGATTGACTTCTGCCCAGTTGCTTGCCAGCAGCATGGATGCTTCTCTAAATCAGGTCTCATAAAGTCATTCCAACATTTCAGGTTACCACAGGCAAGGTGATAACTTGTGGATTCGTGCAGCTCTGAGCTCTACCCACTATACACCGCTGTCTCTGGCAGTGCCATAGAGAATGAATAGAGCAGACGCCCCTTGTGACATTTCACAAGCCTGATCGCCGGATCTGTTGGGATCCCAGCGGCTGGATAGCTGATACCATTTGAAATGTTGAAAATAACCCTTTAAAGCAACTTTCCACTCTGGGACTGAGAAATATTCACTTCACATGTATAGTCACCATCCTAGTGCCCTCTGTTTGCTTCCCGATGCCTCTTTCTCTGAGGCCAGCATTCCTTTCCTTCCAAGATGGCCGCCTCAGTGGCATAAGGAGTGAAGTAATCGCTCTAAGTCACCCCTGCTATTCCTATTCCATGTAACAAGGATGGTAAGGGAGGTGGCTTAGACTTATTGATGCACTTCTCAAGCCAATTTTGCAACCATTTTGCATATGGGAGGAAAGCAACACTGGCCTCAGAGAATGGGGCATCGCCAGCCAAACGGAGGGCACCAAGCTGTGACTAAACTGTGAAGTGTATCGTCCCTTTCCAGTCACAGTTTTAACATCTTGACAGAATATACTATATTATATTCATGAAGAGAGAGATTGCTGTCTGCGCGGCAGGCGGTGGCCGTGGAGCGCGGCAGGCAGTGGATGTGGAGCGCGGCAGGCAGTGAAGCGTGGCAGGCAGTGGCTGTGGAGCGTGGCAGGCGATAACCGTGGAGCGCGGCAGGCGGTGGCTGTGGAGCGCGGCAGGCGGTGGCTGTGGAGCGCGGCAGGCGGTGGCCATGGAGCGCGGCAGGCGGTGGCCGTGGAGCGCGGCAGGCGGTGTCTGTGGAGCGCGGCAGGCGGTATCTGTGGAGAGCGGCAGGCGGTATCTGTGGAGAGCGGCAGGAGGTGGATGTGGAGTGCGGCAGGCGGTGGCCGTGAAGCGCGGCAGGCAGTGGCTGTGGAGCGTGGCAGGCGATAACCGTGGAGCGCGGCAGGCGGTGGCCGTGTAGCGCGGCAGGCGGTGTCTGTGGAGCGCGGCAGGCAGTGGCTGTGGAGCGCGGCAGGCAGTGGCCGTGGAGCGCGGCAGGCGGTGGCTGTGGAGCGCGGCAGGCGGTGGCTGTGGAGCGCGGCAGGCGGTGGCTGTGGAGCGCGGCAGGCGGTGGCTGTGGAGCGCGGCAGGCAGTGACCGTGGAGCACTGCAGGCGATTATATTATAATCAAAAGTATTGACCAAAAAATACATCTAAATAAAGTGCAGTGCATATATAAAGCGATTTCTAGTCAAAAAAGTACATATCAGTAAAAAATAAATCCCACACCCCACACCCCAACGCGCGTTTCACACGTTGCTTCCTCAGGGAATTGTTCTTTAATATTTAAATTTATTATGGGATTTATTTTTTACTGATATGTACTTTTTTGGCTAGAAATCACTTTATATATGCACTGCACTTTATTTAGATGTATTTTTTGGTCAATACTTTTGATTATAATTTATTAAATTGGATTGCTACTATATGGAATATATGTGCTGCTTCACTTCCCCCTCTTTTTGCTTTTTTATTGTCTTTTTGTGTTGGGATTTTAATGTGTCCTATGGTGTCCTTAATAAAAGTATTTATATTGATTTCAATATTGTAATTGTGTTATTGGCTCTTTTTGGATAGGTGGCTTTTTGTTTTATCATACCCAAACATGTGTGGATCCTAAGGGTGCGTGCACAAGCTGCGGATTCTGCTGCGGATTTGGCCCTGCGGCTCCCCAGCAGAATCCGCTGCATTGTACAGCACCATTAGGCTATGTACACACGCTGCAGATTTGGCCCTGCGGCTCCCCAGCAGAATCCGCTGCATTGTACAGCACCATTAGGCTATGTACACACGCTGCAGATTTGGCCGTGCGGCTCCCCAGCAGAATCCGCTGCGTTGTACAGCACCATTAGGCTATGTACACACTCTGCGGATTTGGCCCTGCGGCTCCCCAGCAGAATCCGCTGCGTTGTACAGCACCATTAGGCTATGTACACACGCTGCAGATTTGGCCCTGCGGCTCCACAGCAGAATCTGCTGCGTTGTACAGCACCATTAGGCTATGTACACACGCTGCAGATTTGGCCTCTGCGGATCCGCAGCAGTTCTGCAGTGTACAGTACAAGGTAAGTCTATGTGACTTACACTCCGCGGTGCCCACGCAGCGGATTTTTAACTGTAGAAAAGCTGCGGTTTTGAATCCGCAGAATTGACGTCAATTCTTTCTGCGGATTCCGCTGCGGTTTGCCATCTATTCCATCGTCCAGGTGGCAAACCGCAGGGGAAAAGCACAGGCCAATCCGCAGGTCATTTGAGCTGTGGATTTATCTGTGGATCCGCAGATACAAACCCGCGGGTGAATCCGCAGCGTGTGCACATGGCCTTATAATGAATGGAAAATGGAAACCGCAAGGGGGCGTGGCTTGAGCTGGCTATGGAGTAGCAAGCACAGCTCAGGAGCTCTGAGGAGGCATCCTCCAAATCTACGATTGTGCCCTCCAAAAGTGCCAGTGTGCCTGCATTTAGGCACAATCCCCGGTTCTGTGTGGTGCCGCGGGGGTTAGAACGAAGGCGGAGGGATCTAAAGCTCCTCAGCGTCCTCTCTCTTGAGCGCTACCTTCCCTGCATCTAGGAGACGTGAGGCGGAAGGACACAAAATAATCCTAAAGTTGTACACTCTTACTTGCGTTGGGCCCGCCTACCGCCTAAAAAAGAATTGTCATTTTTCCTGGTTGGTCCCCACCTGTACCGGGCCCCTTGTGGGTCGCTGGGCGCTAGCATTCAGCCCTACTGCTGTGAATTGTGTGGCGCTGTGGGAAATAGAACGGGGCGGAAGACTCTACTCCCCCAAGCTGTGTGGAATACTGGCCGTCGGCCTGTCATAGCCGCACGGCGGAAGGACACAAAATAGTGCCAAAGTTGAGCTCATCCTAGTGACGGACTTACTTGTTGCTTAATTAAAGGTCTTTAATTAATTCTGGAGGGACCCCCCACCTGTACCGGGGCTATCATTAGTTGCCGTGTTCCTGCATTTAGCCTCACTCCTCTCCATTACTGAGCGGTGCTACAGCTAACAACAGAGGTGGAGGAATCTGCATCTCATTAGCTGCACTATTTTCGCTGGGCGGAAGGACACTAATTACTAGTTTACGGCGGTTTCTCCTTACACATAAAAAGGAAGAATTGTAAGCTTCTCTGGGAAGTCCCCCGCCCGCCGGGCCCTCTGAAAGGGCAAGAGTGCTTTCATTTAGCCCCATTCTACGCTTGTACTGAGCGGTGAGTCATAGGAGTGACAGAGAGGGCGGAGGGATCTGCCTTATTCTGTCAGCGCCGTGCTCCTGCTCCCAGCTTGTGTGCAGCTGATTCCTCATAGACTCAATATTAGATAACAAATAACTTTGTTGCCCTATGAAGGGCGGGCCCGAAAAATTTCTTGCACAGGGGCCCACTACAGTCTATGTCCTCCCCTGCACTAGTGTGAACGCAGCCCCACTCATGCAGCCCCTAACCAGGACCCCCATACATGCTCCCAATACATTTAATTATCATTACCACAGCACAGGGCACAAGCCTTTCTAGTGAGGCAGGAAAGATCACTGTATGACAGAGCAGCATGCGGACATAGTCTATATTATGTCTGCAGACTGATCCCATACAGCTAGGGCCGGCGTCAGCACCCGGCGTACCCGGGCAAGTGCCTGGGCACTGGCGAGACGGGGGGGCCCACTCGGCATCTGAACAAGTTTTTTTTTTTTTTTTTTTTTATTTATATGTCCGCTCATACTGACCACTATCTTTTTTTCCTGTGTGTGAGAGCATGCGACCAACATGTTACCGCTCATTAAGGTCTTGAATTTGGATGCCACTCCTAATGGGGCCATTATCCTGTATGGAGCATTATATGGGGCCCATTATCCTGTATGAAGCATTATATGGGGCCCATTATCCTGTATGAAGCATTATATGGGGCCCATTATCCTGTATGAAGCATTATATGGGGCCCATTATCCTGTATGAAGCATTATATGGGGCCCATTATCCTGTATGAAGCATTATATGGGGCCCATTATCCTGTATGGAGCATTATATGGGGCCCATTATCCTGTATGAAGCATTATATGGGGCCCATTATCCTGTATGGAGCATTATATGGGGCCATTATCCTGTATGGAGCATTATATTGGGCCCATTATTCTATATGGAGCATTATATGGTTTCCATTATTCTGTATGGAACACTACAGTGGGGCAAAAAAGTATTTAGTCAGTCAGCAATAGTGCAAGTTCCACCACTTAAAAAGATGAGAGGCGTCTGTAATTTACATCATAGGTAGACCTCAACTATGGGAGACAAACTGAGAAAAAAAAATCCAGAAAATCACATTGTCTGTTTTTGTTTCATTTTATTTGCATATTATGGTGGAAAATAAGTATTAGGTCAGAAACAAAATTTCATCTCAATTTCATCTCCGGGGGGGCGCCGCTGATCGCGGTCGGGTGTCAGCTGATTATCACAGCTGACACCCGGCACTATGTGTCAGGGGTAGTCATGGACCATCCCCGACATGTTAACCCCTGGCACATTGCCATCAAACATGATGGCAGTGTACCAGGGGTTTAGAGAAGCATCGGCAGGGAGGGGGCTCCCTCCGTGCTTCTCTGAGACCCCCAGCACAGCACGATGTGCTGCGCTGCGCTGAGGGCCTCCTTCCCTGCAGGTCCCCGGATCCAATATGGTGGCGGGGACCTTCAAGGGCCAGCAGGGAGGCGGCTTCCTCACTGCCTGCAGAGAGCAGGCATGAGGAATCCTCCTGCGCTGCCTGTCACATGGCTGATTTGTCACAGCGCTGTGTGATGTGTCAGATCAGCAATCTGACATATAACAGTGATGTCCGCCCCGGCACAATGTAATAAAGTAAAAAAAGAAAAAAATAGTGTAAAAATAATTTATAAAAAATCTTTAAATATAAAAAAAATATTCCCTAATAAATTCATTTTTTGGAAATAAAAAAAACAAACAATAAAAGTACACATATTTAGTATTGCCGCGTCCGTAATGACCCGCCCTATAAAACTGTACGATTAGTTAACCCCTTTAGCGAACCCCTTAAAAAATAAAAATAAGAAACAAAGCAAAAACAATGCTTTATTATCATACCGCCGAACAAAAAGTGCAATAACGCACGATCAAAAAGACGGATATAAATAACCATGGTACCGCTGAAAACATCATCTTGTCCCGCAAAAATGAGCCGCCATACAGCATCATCAGTGAAAAAATAAAAAGTTATAGCTCGAAGAATAAAGCGATGCAAAAATAATTATTTTGTATATAAAATTGTTTTCATCGCATAAAAGCGCCAAAACATAGAAAAAGACATAAATGAGGTATCGGTGTAATCATACTGACCCGAAGAATAAAACCACTTTTACCGGATGCGGAATGTTGTAAACTCACCCCCCAAAAGAAATTCATGAATTGATGGTTTTTGTTCATTCTGCGTCCCAAAAATCGAAATAAAAAGCGATCAAAAAATGTCACGTGACCGAAATTGGTACCAATGAAAACATCAACTCATCCTGCAAAAAATAAGACCTCACATGAGTCGGTGGGTCAAAATATGGAAAAAGTATAGCTCTCAAAATGTGGTGATGCAAAAACTATTTTTACAATAAAAAGCATCTATTAGCTTGTGACAGCTGCCAAACATAAAAACCCACCATAAATAGTAAATCAAACTCCCCTTTATTACCCCCTTAGTTAGGGAAAAATAATAAAATTAAAAAAATGTATTTATTTCCATTTTCCCATTAGGGCTAGCTTTAGGGCTAGGGTTAGGGCTGAGATTAGGGTTAGGGGTGTGTTGGGGTTAGGGTTGGAGTTAGAATTGGGGAGTTTCAACAGTTTAGGCACATCAGAGGTTCTCCAAACGCGACATGACACCCGCAGACAATTCCATCAAAGTCTGCATTCCAAAATGTCACTACTTCCCTTCAGAGCCACGACATGTGCCCATACAGTAGTTTTCTCCCACATATGGGGTATCAGCGTGCTCAGTAAAAATTGGACAACAACTTTTGTTGTCCAATTTCTCCTTTTACCCTTGGGAAAATAAAAAAATTGGGGACTAAAAGATTTCCATTTTCCAATTAGGGCTAGGGTTAGGGCTAGAGTTAGGGATGAGATTAGGGTTAGGGGTGTGTTGGGGTTAGGGTTGGAGTTAGAATTGGGGGGTTTCCACTGTTTAGGCACATAAGGTGCTCTCCAAATGCAACATGGCGTCTGATCTCAATTCCAGCCAATTCTGCGTTGAAAAAGTCAAACGGTGCTCCTTCCCTTCCAAGCTCTGCCATGCGCCCAAACAGTGTTTTACCCTCACATATGGGGTATCAGCCTACTCAGGACAAATTGCAAAACAACTTTTGGGGTCCAATTTCTCCTGTTAACCTTAGGAAAACAAAAAATGGGGGCAAAAATATCATTTTTGTGGAAAAAATATGATTTTTTATTTTCACACCCTGGCGTTATAAACTTCTGTGAAGCCCTTGGGGGTTCAAAGTGCTCACCACACATCTAGATAAGTTCCTTTGGGGGTCTAGTTTCCAAAATAGGGTCACTTGTGTGGGGTTTCAACAGTTTAGGCACATCAGAGGCTCTCCAAATGCAGCATGACACCCGCAGACCATTCCATCAAAATCTGCATTCCAAAACGTCACTACTTCCATTCCAAGCCCCAACGTGTGCCCATACAGTAGTTTTCTCCCACATATGGGGTATCAGTGTACTCAGGACCAATTGGACAACAACTTTTGGGTCCAATTTCTTCTGTTACCCTTGGCAAAATAAAAAATGGGGACTAAAAGATCATGTTTGTGATTTTGTGTTTTTTTTATTTTCCCGGTGTTATAAACTTCTGATTAGCCCTTAGGGGTTAAAAGTTCTCACTACATATCTAGAAAGGTTCCTTGGGGGGTCTAGTTTCCAAAATGGGGTCATTTGTGGGGTGTTTCCACTGTTTAGGTACATCTTGGGTCTCTCCAAACGTGACATGGCGTCCGATCTGAATTCCAGCCAATTTTGCACTGAAAAAGTCAAATGGTGCTCCTTCCCTTCTGAGCTCTGCTATGCGCCGAAACAGTGGTTCTCTCCCACATATCAGGTATCACCGTACTCAGTACCAATTGCACAATACCTTTTGCAGTCCAATTTCTCCTGTTACCCTTGGTAAAATAAAAAAAAATTGGACCTGAAGTAATTTTTTTGTGAAAAAAAGTTAAATGTTCATTTTTTTAAGCATTCAAAAAATTCCTGTGAAGCACCTGAAGGGTTAATAAACTTCTTGAATGTGGTTTTGAGCACCTTGAGGGGTGCAGTTTTTAGAATGGTATCACTTTGGGGTATTTTCTATCATATAGACCCCTCAAAGTGACTTCAAATGTGATGCCGTCCTTAAAAATAAAATGGTGTTGCAGAAATGAGAAATCGCTGGTCAATTTTTAACCCTTATAACTTCCTAACAAAAAAAAATTTTGGTTCCAAAATTGTGCTGATATAAAGGAAACATATGGGAAATGTTATTTATAAAGTTTTTTGTGTGCCATATCTCTGTGATTTTAGGCCATAAAAATTCAAAGTTGGAAAATTGCCAAATTTTCAAAATTTTTGCCAAATTTCCGTTTTGTTCACAAATAAACGCAAGTTGTATCAATGAAATTTTACCACTAACATGAAGTACAATATGTCACGAGAAAACAATGTCAGAATCACTGGGATCCCTGGAAGCGTACCAGAGTTATTACCTCATAAAGGGACAGTGGCAGAATTGTATAAATTGGCCCGATCATGAACGTGCAAACCACCTTTGGGGGTAAAAGGGTTAAGAGTAGTGTTGAGCATTCCGATACCGCAAGTATCGGGTATCGGCCAATATTAGCTGTATCGGAATTCTGATACTGACTTGCGATACTTTTTTCATATCGGATAACGGAATCGGAAGTTCCCATAATGCTATGAGCCTGCTCGCTTTGATTCAGCCAATGGGAATCCTCAGAAGTGTGGGCACATCCTGTTAGGCATGTAGGCATGTTAACTATTGGCATGGCTGTGATTGGCTGCTGAAATGATGTGATGATGCACTATAAAAGCCACTGCTGCCGCCATTTCTGGTCACTCTGCTGTGAATTCAGTTAGGGACAGGCTGCTGTTGAAGACTGTGAGGGACAGTTAGAAATAGTGATTCTACAAAACATATTGTGCTTTAACCAGGCTACATAAACCACCACTGTAGCTTTCTTTTCCCTAGCAGCAGTGTTCACAGCTGTCTGCAAGGGCTGTGTGAGTGCAGCTCACGCTGTGGAGTGGGTCCTGTAGCTACATCTGGTTTAGGCCGCCCAGCGTGCCTCACTGCTGCCTCATACATATTTTTCTTCTTGAGCTGCTTATTTTTCAAAAATTCTATCTAGTGTGCTTCCATCCGTATCCATATACGTTGGTTGCAAACACTAGTAGTAGACAGCGGAGCCTTTCTGCAGCCTTTCAGTGCTAGTGCCCACTTAGCTGCACTGTTCACGGCTGTCTGAGAGGTCTCTGACTGTGTGTGAGTGCAGCTCACGCTGAGTAGTGTGTCCTGCAGCTACGTCTGGTTGTAGGCTGCTCAGCGTGCTTCACTGCCTCACACATATTTTTCTTTAATTGCAGCTCATTTTTTCTTCTCCTATTAGTGTGCATCCATCCGTATCCATCTACATTGGTTGGTTGCAAATACTATATAGGAGTAGATAGAGGAGCCTTTTTTCTGGCTTGTGCCCTTCATCTGCAGCCAGATTAGTATTACCCAATTTTTTTGGAGCCTCATCTTTTGCATTGTAGGTTTCCTGCCTGCATTGTAATAGCTCCAAAAAGTTGGTGATACTATCACTTTCAAATCTTTGGTCACATCCTTTTAGTTTTTTTTTTAAAAAAAAACCAATAAAGTTCACCAAACACTACATTTGAAAGTTGTGTAGGCCACATTAGCTCCTATTAAAGTGTAGTCCACACACACACTTCATAAAATTAGTGTTTCTTCTACCTGTAACCAGCTGTTCAGGAATAAGCACACTAAGCCCCCCCTTTGTACTTTTCTGCCTATCTTTATCAGTCTAGCAAGATGAAGAAGGCAGGGAGTAAGGCACGTGGGCGTGGGCGTGGAGTTTCAGCAGGGAGAGGACGTGGGGATTCTGCAGGGAGAGGACGTGGGGATTCTGCAGGGAGAGGAAGTGGGGATTCTGTGCCTGCTGCAGGCACCAGTGAGTCAGCATCCCCCAGTTTTAACAGGCAACAGTCCTTTATGCGCAGCTTTGTAGGACCTCGCCATACCCCACTGCTGCGGGAGGAACAAATTGAGGCCGTTGTCGGATGGATGGCAGCTAACGCATCGACTTCAATGACTTCCACATCCTCTCAGGGCCAGAGCACCGAAGAGCAACCATCTGTCTCTTCACCACCTGCCAAAGTGCCCAGGCAGTCAGAGAGCCCTGGACAGGAGCCATCACAGTCTCTACTTCTGTTCTCTGAATCTGTTGGCTTGGAAAGAGGGGGCCAGCCAAGCAGCATTCCAGAATGTGAAGAAGAGGGAGTATGCAGTGATGCGCAACTTCTTTGTCCCTCTGAATCTGAAGAGGCGGGTGGGCCAGTGCCTATGGTCAGCACACCACAGTACGCATCAGATGATGACGAGACACAGGTGCCACTTTCTGGTGCGTACGGTGCTGGCGAGACAACCCAGGAGAAGCAGGTGTTTGAAGAGGGGAGCGTAGATGATGAGGTCCTTGACCCATCATGGCGTGAGGAACAGGAAGGTGGTGGGAGCGGCTCTGAGGAAGAGATTCCCCGAACGGCCAAAACAGGAGGGAGGGGGAGGGGGCAGACTTGGTTGACTGTAGCCTCCACTTCAGCACCCGTTAGGAGCATTCCTCTTTCAAAAGCCAAAACGGGCGCTCCCAAGACTTGCAGTGCGTGGTCTGTTATGAATGAGTCACCGTAGGAGGCAAAAACAGAATTGCTAGCTAAGTCCAGAAAACCAGAGAAGTTGGCAGCTATCGGATTGCAGACCACTGAACCTAACAACAACAACTAGCAGTAGCCGTGGGGGGTTCCTACGGTGCCCTAGACCCCTCGATCACAGCCGGAGAACTACATAGCCTAAAGACAGAAAGTGAAATCTAAACTGTCCCAGAGCAGACCCCAAAGCAATAGGCAGCCCCCATCATATAATGACGGTGAAGCAAGATGAAAAAACACTCATACAGATAGAAAGATAGGCTGAGCAAATGATGGGGCCCAAGCTAACTAAATAGGACAGGATAGAAAAGCTGCTGTCTGCAATCCGCCAAAACCCTCTCAAAGCAAGAGCCAACAGACTGATAGGGAAAAAAGCCCTGAAGACGCTAGGCTTCAAAAGACTATATCAGTACTCAGGTATTTTCTGAAGACAGAGCAAAAAGGAATTCAGCTCACCCAGCAGGGAAAGGAAGAAATCCAGAAAAACAAGGCAAAACAAAACCTAAGCACAAATGCAAAAAGCAGAGAAGAAAACTTAGCTTTTGAGGAGCAGGAATCAGACTGGTCTCCAAGAATCCCTCAGAGAAATCACCCGCAAGGCAGAAGGGCGTGGGCTGCCTTATATCCAGTCAGCAATTCCAGTCACCCAGTCATCATCATTCTGCTCAGATGCTTTGTAATCAGCCTCACTACCTTCCTTCACCAGAAGAGGGAGTTCATCAGACCTCAATGGTGAAGGGGAAAATGAACTCACAACAGTGGTCCTTTTTTGACACAGTTGCAGATGACATTTGCTTTGTCAAATGCAAGCTGTGTCATCAGAGAGTCAAAAGAGGGAAAAATGTCAGCAACCTCAATACCACTAATATGTGGAAACATGTGCGGACCAAGCATGAGGTGGAGTTACACAGACACACTGAAGACGTAGGCCAACGTACAGCACCACCTACCACCTCTTCAGCTCGTGTTGGGGCCTCTTCCTCCAGCTCACACACAGCTGGTTCGGCTTCCTCACAGGATCGCCAAGGAAGAACCTCTGGCACTGTTGTCCGGAGACCCTGTGACATTCCACCCACAGCACCACGTTTCCAGTAATCCTCACACTCCCAGGCCACTCGACAGCCATCGGTAGCACAGGCATGGTATAAAAGGCGGCCATACTCGGCAAACCATCCCCGAGCGCAGCTTCTGAATGCTGGCATTGCCAAACTACTGGCACTTGAAATGCTCTCATTCAGGCTGGTGGAGACTGACACCTTCCGGGACTTCATGGCATTGGCAGTCCCACAATACACCATGCTCAGCCACTTTTATTTCAGCAGGCGAGCCGTCCCTGCCCTGCAGAAACATGTGGAGGGAAAAATAAAACATGCGCTACTAAACGCCGTTAGTAGCAATGTCCACCTGACCACTGATGCGTGGACCAGTAACCATGGACAGGGACGATACCTTTCCCTCACTGTCCATTGGGTCAATGTTGTGGAGCCGGGTACAGATCTGGAGAGTGGCGCTGAACGTGTTCTGCCAACTCCACGGATTGCAGGAATCCAGTCTGTACACATAGACTCCTCCTCCTACTCAAGTTCCTCAGAAACAGCGCAGCAGGAGCCTGTTATGACCGATATGAGCACAGCCGTGGCCAAACGTCAACAGGCCATACTCAAATTAATTTCTTTGGGGAATAGAAGCCACACAGCGCAGGAGCTCTGGAATGCCATCAAGCAGGAGAGCGACGTGTGGTTTGTGCCAGCGAATCTCCAGCCGGGCTTGGTAGTGTGTGACAATGGCCGAAATCTGGTGGCAGCTCTTGGCCTAGGCAACCTCACTCACATCCCATGTCTGGCACATGTGCTGAACTTGGTCGTGCAGAGCTTTCTGAGGGACTATCCGGATCTTGATGCACTGCTGCACAAGGTCCGCATAGAGTGCGCTCACTTGCGGCGTTCCAGCACGGCAAGATCGCGCCTTGCTGCTCTGCAGCGCCGATTCCGCCTTCCGGAACATCGCATCATATGTGACCTACCCACCAGGTGGAATTCAACGTTACATAGGTTGGAGCGGTTGTGTGAGCAGCAGGCAGCAGTCATGGAGTACCAGCTGCATCAGGCGCAAACAAGTCGCACTGCGCCGGTCACACTTCAGCACCACTGAGTGGGCCTCTATGAAGGACATCTGCCTCGATTTACGTGCCTTCGATGATTCCACGCAGATGGCGAGTGCAGATGATGCACTAGTCAGCATGACTGTCCCCCTTATCTGCCTGCTTCAAAAAACACTGCAAGCACTAAGGGAGGAGGTTTTGGAAGAGGTGGAGGATGAGGAGTCCCAAATGCCATCTGCTTCTGGACAGTCTGCGCAACGTGGTTCCTCACAAAGGCCTAGGCAGGGGACACTTTGTGAGGAGGATGAGGAGGAGTCGATGGAGGAGGAAGACATCTCTCCAGAGGAGGGAGGTACACAAAGCTCTAGTCAGTATGTACAGCGAGGGTGGGGTGATGCAGAGCAGGCAGAGATCACGCCTCAAGCAGGGGACAGCGGTTCTTTGGCAGTTGGGAGTCTGCAGCACATGGTTAATTTCATGCTGCAGTGCCTGAGAAACGACCGACGCATCGCCCACATTCTCTACATGGCTGATTATTGGGTGTACACCCTCCTAGATCCTCGCTACCGGGACAACTTACAAAGCCTCATACCAACGTTGAACCGGGAGCGTAAACTGCGGGAGTACCAAGACACACTGATGCAGTCCATCATGTTTTACATTCCACCCGACAGCAGTGGTGCTAGTGCTTTACAAAGCAGCTCTGTGTGTCGAGGCAGTGGAGGAAACACGGCACAAAGAGGGAGCAGAGGCAGCGCCTCAGCACAAGGCAACACCACCATGGCCCAAATGTGGCAAAGTTTTGTGTGTCCGCCACAATTGTCTACACCATCACAGACGGCTCCAGTCAGCAGGAGGCAACGTTTCTGTCAGATGGTGACAGATTACATGTCTTGCCCTGTCAGTGTACTCCCAGATGGCTCTTCCCCCTTCAAGTTTTGGGTCTCTAAGCTGGATACATGGCCAGAGCTTAGCCAGTATGCATTGGAGGTGCTGGCTTGCCCTGCTGCCAGTGTATTATCGGAACGCGTCTTTAGTGCCGTAGGTGGTGTACTAACAGACTGTTGTGTTATGAGCTCAATTTCTCCTTCACCTTTGATGTCCGATGAACTCCCTCTGCTGGTGAAAGGAGGTAGTGAAATTGATTTGGATGGGAAAAACCTGTCATCTGAACAGGTGGAGTGTGATTGGACATCCGGAATCTCTGAGTGGATATAAGGCCGCTGACGCCCTGCTGGGTTGCTGGTGATCCTCTCTGCTCTGAGCTCTGGCCTCCAGTTTAGTCCTGTTTACTAAAGCTAAATTTGTGCTCTGCTATCGTTCCATGAGATTTTGTCTGGTTTACTTAGTTTTTGTGTTCAGCCAGCCCTGGTTGGGACTGGCTGATCTCCATTTTTTGTTTCTGATCAGTTGATCTCTTTGCTCTGTTTTCAGAATATACCTGAATGTTGATATAGTGATTTTGAAGTCTAGTGACTTCAGGGCCTTTTCTATCAGATGTGTTGGACATTATTTTTGGCAGGGTTTTTGCGTGATTGCAGACAGTTGCCTTTCTTTCCTGTCCTATCTAGTTAGTGAGGGCCCCATCATTTGCTCAGCCTGTCTTTCTGTCTGTGTTTGTGTTTTCATCTGTTTTCACCGTCAATACATGTTGGGGGCTGTCTATTGCTTTGGGGTCTGCTCTGGGGCAGTTTAGATTCCCCTTTCTTTCTTTAGGTTTATTTAGTTCTCCGGCTGTGAACGAGGTGTCTAGGACCACAATAGGAACACCCCACGGCTACTGTTAGTTGTTGTGAATAGGATCAGGGGTCTGCAATCCGCTAGCTACCAACCTCTCCGGTTTTCTGGACTTAGCTTGTATTTTTGTTTTTTCCTCCTCCGGTGACTCATTCATAACAGAATCACCAGCCATACCGCAGATTCTAGGGTACTCAATAGCAGGAAAGAATTGAAAAAAAAAAAGTGTCAGAATTTTTTTTTTCAATGTATATTTTTTCCTCTTTTTCTCTGGGGCCGTAGGAAGAATTTTTTCTTAATGGAGATTAAGCAATTGTCTGATCGTGTGGAGCAGCTGGCTGCTGAAGTGCGGGGAATTTCCACGTATCTTGCTCATTCACATGCTGCTGAACCAAAGATTCCTACTCCTGATGTGTTTTTTGAGGATCGGTCTAAATTTTTGAATTTTAAGAATAATTGTAAATTATTTCTTGCCTTGAAGCCTAACTCATCGGGGAGCTCTGCGCAGCAGGTTAAAATTGTCATCTCTTTGCTGCGCGGCGATCCCCTGGATTGGGCGTTTTCTATGACACCTGATGATCCTATTCTAACTAATGTGGATGCATTTTTTCAAGCCTTGGGGTTGTTGTATGATGAACCTAATGGTATTGATCAAGCTGAGAAAGCCCTGTTGGCATTGAGCCAGGGTCAGGATTCTGCAGAGTTATACTGTCAAAAATTCCGAAAGTGGGCGGTCCTTACCACCTGGAATGATGGTGCCTTGACAGCTCTCTTTCGGAATGGTTTGTCAGAAACCGTAAAAGATACTATGGTGGGATTTCCTGTTCCCTCTGGTCTTGACGATTCTATGTCATTAGCCATTCAGGTCGATCGGCGTTTATGTGAACGTAAAAGTACACGAGACATGTTGCCACCTGTTGAACAAATGTCTGAACCTATGCAATGTGATAGAGTTTTGTCTAGGGCGCAACGTCAGGAGTTCAGATGGAGTAATAAGCTGTGTTTTTTCTGTGGAGATGCCTCTCGTATTGTTTCTGTCTGCCCTAAACGAGAGAAACGTTTTGCACACACATTTGCTGTGGGTGGTGTACAACCTAAGTTTCTTCTGGCAATTACTCTGATCTGCTCCCTGTCCACATTTTCCGCTAAGGCTTTTGTGGATTCAGGAGCGGCTCTGAACCTGATGGACTTGGATTTTGCTAAACATTGTGGGTTTCCTATGACACCTCTGCGGACGCCTATCCCTTTGAGGGGTATTGATGATACTCCTTTGGAGAAGAATAAACCTCAGTTTTGGACCCAGGTGGTAATGCGGGTCGCCCCAGACCATGAAGAAAATTGCAGATTTTTGGTGTTGCATAATTTGCATGATACCATTGTTCTGGGATTTCCCTGGTTACAAATTCATAATCCAGTTTTGGATTGGAAATCTGTGTCTGTGGTGAGTTGGGGTTATCGGTGTGCTCTTGGTGATGCTCCTGTTTTCTCCACCTCTCCCCAGTCGCATGATGTTCCTGACTATTTGGCTGATTTTTATGATGTATTTAGTGGGAATAAGTCTGCGTCTTTGCCTCCTCATAGGAGTTATAACTGTGCAATTGAGCTGAGCCCTGGGTGTAAATTTCCCAAGGGTCGACTTTTCAATTTATCTGTACCCGAGCATGAGGCTATGCAATCTTATATTAAGGAGTCATTGGAGAAGGGTCATATTAGACCATCCTCTTCACCCTTGGGTGCTGTTTTTTTTTTCGTGGCCAAGAAAGATGGTTCATTAAGGCCTTGTATTGACTATCGTTCACTCAACAAAATTACTGTTAAATATCAGTATCCATTACCCCTGATTTCTGATCTATTCTCCAGAGTTAAAGGTGCTTGCTGGTTTACCAAGCTTGACCTCAGGGGGGCGTATAATCTTATTCGCATTAAGCATGGGGATGAATGGAAGACGGCGTTTAATACTCCGGAGGGATATTTTGAGTACCTGATGATGCCTTTTGGGTTCACTAATGCCCCTTCTGTCTTCCAGTGCTTCATGAATGATATTTTCCGAGACTTTGTGGATAAATTTTTGATCATCTATCTGGATGATATTTTGATCTTTTCCAGGGATTGGGACTCTCATGTGGAACATGTTCGGACTGTGTTCCGGATTTTGAGGGAGAATTCCCTGTATGTTAAGGGATCGAAATGCCTTTTTGGTGTACAGAGTATTTCATTTTTATGATTTATTTTGTCTCTGTCAACTATTGAAATGGACCCGGCCAAGGTACAGGCCATTTATGATTGGGTTCAGCCCACTTCTTTGAAGGCCCTCCAGAAGTTTTTGGGTTTTGCTAATTTTTATCGTAAATTTATAGCTAATTTTTCTGGGATTGCCAAACCATTGACTGATTTGACTAAGAAGGGTGCTGATGTGCTGAATTGGTCTCCAGAGGCTGTTTCTTCCTTTCAGGAGCTTAAGCGGAGGTTCACTTCTGCTCCGGTTTTGCGGCAACCTGATGTCTCACTCCCGTTTCAGGTAGAGGTGGATGCTTCTCAGATTGGTGCTGGAGCTGTTTTGTCCCAAAAAGATCCGGTAACATCTAAAATGAATTCCTGTGCTTTCTTTTCCCGATTGTTCTCCCCATCCGAAGGCAACTATGATGTGGGGAATCGGGAACTGTTAGCCATGAAATGGGCATTTGAGGAGTGGAGACATTGGTTGGAGGGAGCTAAACATCAAGTCGTGGTCCTTACTGACCACAAGAATTTGATTTAACTTGAGTCGGCCAAACGCTTGAATCCTAGACAGGCTAGGTGGGCCTTGTTTTTCACACGTTTTGATTTTGTGGTCTCTTTTCTTCCGGGCACTAAGAATGTCAAGGCAGACGCCCTCTCTAGGAGTTTCTTTGCTGATTCTCCTATTGTGACCAAGCCTGCTACCATCTTAGGTGAGGGGGTAGTTCTTTCTGCCATCTCGCCCGATTTGAGACGTGCTCTGGAAGAGTTACAGGAGGACAAACCTGAGCGTTGTCCCATTGGAAAATTTGTATGTTCCTGACCAGTGGAGGAAGAGAGTAATGTCTGAAGTTCATTGCTCCGCATTGGCTGGTCATCCAGGTATTTTTGGTACTAGAGATTTGGGGAGTCGGTCTTTTTGGTGGCCCGCCTTGTCTCGTGATGTCTGGAATTTTGTGTAGTCCTGTGGGACTTGCTCCCGGTCTAAACCTTGTTCTCGCTCTATTGGGTTATGATGCCTTTGCCGGTGCGCAGGAGGCCATGGACCCATATTTCAATGGATTTTATTTCTGATATGCCTGTCTCTCAGAGAATGACTGTTATTTGGGTGATTTGTGATAGATTCTCTAAGATGGTCCATCTTGTACCACTCACTAAGTTGCTATCTTCCTCAGAGTTGGTGCCCTTGTTTTTGCAACAGGTGGTTCGCTTTCATGAGATTCCTGAGAACATTGTGTCTGACAGAGAAGTTCAGTTTGTTTCTAGATTTTGGAGGACTTTTTGTTCCAAGCTGGGAATTCAGTTGTCCTTCTCCTCTGCGTTTCACCCTCAGACCAATGGGCAGACGGAGAGAACAAACCAGACTTTGGAGTCTTATTTGAGATGTTTTATTTCTGCTGATCAGGATGATTGGGTTTCATTTTTGCCATTCGCCAAATTTGCTTTAAATAATAGAGCTAGTTCTGCCACTTTGATGTCACCTTTTTTTTGTAACTTTGGGTTTCATCCTCGATTCTCTTCAGGGCAGGTGGAGTCTTCTGCCTGCCCAGGTGTTGAGACTGTGGTGGAAAGAATGCACCAGATTTGGGACCAAGTGGTGGATAAGTTGTCTCTCTCTCAGGAAATGGCCCAGCAGTTTTCCAACCGGCATAGGACCATTGGTCCCCGGTTTAAGGTGGGTGATATGGTTTGGTTGTCATCAAAGAATATCTCTATGAAGGTGGCTTCTCCAAAGTTTAAACCTAGATTTATTGGACCTTACAAGATTTTGGAGATTCTTAATCCGGTCTCTTTTCGATTGGCTCTTCCTGTTACTTTCAAAATCCATAATGTGTTTCATAAGTCTCTGTTGAAGAGGTTTGTTGAGCCAGTAGTTCCTGTGGTGGCACCTCCTGACCCTGTATTGGTTGAAGGTAATGTGGAATATGAGGTTGAGAAGATACTGGATTCTCGTCTGGCTAGACGGAGACTCCAGTATTTGGTTAAGTGGAAGGGTTATGGCCAGGAGGATAATTCTTGGGTCTCTGCATCCGATATTCATGCCGAAAGATTGGTTCGTGCTTTTCATCGGGCCCATCCAGATCGCCCTGGTGGCGTGGATGAGGGTTCGGTGACCCCTCCTCAAGGGGGAGGTACTGTTATGAGCTCAATTTCTCCTTCACCTTTAATGTTCGATGAACTCCCTCTGCTGGTGAAAAGAGGTAGTGAAATTGATTTGGATAGGAAAAACCTGTCATCTGAACAGGTGGAGTGTGATTGGACATCCGGAATCTCTGAGTGGATATAAGGCCGCCGACGCCCTGCTGGGTTGCTGGTGATCCTCTGCTCTGAGCTCTGGCCTCCAGTTTAGTCCTGTCTACTAAAGCTAAGTTTTTGCTCTGCTATTGTTCCATGAGATTTTGTCTGGTTTACTTAGTGTTTGTGTTCAGCCAGCCCTGGTTGGGACTGGCTGAACTCCATTTTTTATTTCTGATCAGTTGATCTCTTTGCTCTGTTTTCAGAATATACCTGAGTGCTGATATAGTGATTTTGAAGTCTAGTGACTTCAGGGCCTTTTCTATCAGACGTGTTGGACATTATTTTTGGCAGGGTTTTTGCGTGATTGCAGACAGTTGCTATTCTTTCCTGTCCTATCTAGTTAGTGAAGGCCCCATCGTTTGCTCAGCCTGTCTTTCTGTCTGTGTTTGTGTTTTCATCTGTTTTCACCGTCAATACATGTTGGGGGCTGTCTATTGCTTTGGGGTCTGCTCTGGGGCAGTTTAGATTTCCTCTTTCTTTCTTTAGGTTTATTTAGTTCTCCGGCTGTGAACGAGGTGTCTAGGTCCACCGTAGGAACACCCCATGGCTACTGTTAGTTGTTGTGAATAGGATCAGGGGTCTGCAATCCGCTAGCTACCAACCTCTCCGGTTTTCTGGAATTAGCTTGTATTTTTGTTTTTCCTCCTCCAGTGACTCATTCATAACACCGTCGCACGCGACTATCTTCTGATAACGTCGACCGGCTTACTTTTCTGAAAATGAACAAGGCCTGGATCTCTCCAGAATTTGCCAGTCCTCTTCCCGACTAAATAATTGGTTGGCAACTTTATCCAGGTCTCCTGGTTTGTTCATGTTTCTACCACCTGAACTATAATCCCTGGGCTTCAACACAGCCAGTTGTCGCTCAGATGTATCGTCTGCACAGAGAAAAAACACACTAGCTCCTGTGTTAGTGGGGTTCAGTAACGACAGCTGCTCCCCTGCTGTGTGGACAGCAAAGTCTTCTGCTCCATCCACATTAAAACTCCTACTGATTTTTAACCGTGCTCCACTTAGGCCTCTGGCTCCACTGTCTCTAGTATTTCCCCTGGCCTCCAACCCCACCTGTTACAGCTCTGAAGTGGCGTCTGCACAATCCACACTTGTTCCTGTGTTACTTGGGCTCAGTCACGTCAGTTGATCCCCTGATGTGTGTCCGGCAAGGTCTTCTGCTCTGTCCACATTCCCACTAGTAGTGTAAATGAGGACAGAGCAGGAGACCTTGCCAGACACACATCAGGGAATCATCTGACGGGACTGAGCCCCAGTAACACAGGAACAAGTGTGGATTGTGCTGACGCCAATTCAGAGCTGTAACTGGCGGGGTTGGAGGCCAGGGGAAATACTAGAGACAGTGGAGCCAGAGGTCTAAGTGGAGCACGGTTACAATCAGTTGTAGCCTACAACCTCTAGAAAACCAGCTGCAAGTTGGCCTCCGCCTGCTGGATGCCTCATGCTGAGCTCCAACAACGCCTGTTGGTGTTCAGAAGTGCCATCTTCACAGAGAAAAACACACTAGCTCCTGTGTTAGTGGGGTTCAGTAATGCCAGCTGTTCCCCTGCTGTGTAGACGGCAATGTCTCCTGCTGCCTCCACATGCCAACAACATCAGGCCTCAGCCTGCTCCATGCCTCATCCTGGGCTCCAACAACGCCAGTTCGTGTTCAGAAGTGCCGTCTTCACAGAGAAAAACACAGTAGCTCATGTGTTAGTGGGGTTCAGTAACGCCAGCTGCTCCCCTGCTGTGTAGACGGCAATGTCTCATGCTGACTCCACATGCCCAAAATATCAGGCCTCAGCCTGCTCCCTGCCTCAACCTGGGCCCCAACAACGCCAGTTGGTGTTCAGAAGTGTCATCTTCCCAGAGAAAAACACACTAGCTCCTGTGTTAGTGGGGTTCAGTAACACCAGCTGTTCCCCTGCTGTGTAGACGGCAATGTCTCCTGCTGACTCCACATGCCCAAAACATCAGGCCTCAGGCTGCTCCATGCTTCAACTTGGGCTTCAGCAACGCCAGTTGGTGTTCAGAAGTGTAGTCTTCCCAGAGAAAAACACACTAGCTCCTGTCTTAGTGGGGTTCAGTAATGCCAGCTGTTCCCCTGCTGTGTAGACGGCAAAGTCTCCTGCTGCCTCCACATGCCAACAACATCAGGCCTCAGCCTGCTCCATGATTCATCCTGGGCTCCAACAACGCCAGTTGGTGTTCAGAAGTGCCGTCTTCACAGAGAAAAACACACTAGCTCCTGTGTTAGTGGGGTTCAGTAATGCCAGCTGTTCCCCTGCTGTGTAGACGGCAAAGTCTCCTGCTGCCTCCACATGCCAACAACATCAGGCCTCAGCCTGCTCCATGCCTCATCCTGGGCTCCAACAACGTCAGTTGGTGTTCAGAAGTGCCGTCTTCCCAGAGAAAAACACACTAGCTCCTGTGTTAGTGGGGTTCAGTAACGCCAGATGCTCCCCTGCTGTGTAGATGGCAAAGTCTCCTGCTGCCTCCACATGCCAACAACATCAGGCCTCAGCCTGCTCCATGCCTCATCCTGGGCTCCAACAACGCCAGTTGGTGTTCAGAAGTGCAGTCTTCACAGAGAAAAACACACTAGCTCCTGTGTTAGTGGGGTTCAGTAACGCCAGCTGTTCCCCTGCTGTGTAGACGGCAATGTCTCCTGCTGACTCCACATGCCTAAAACATCAGACCTCAGCCTGCTCCATGCCTCAACCTGGGCTTCAGCAACGCCAGTTGGTGTTCAGAAGTGTCGTCTTCACAGAGAAAAACACACTAGCTCCTGTCTTAGTGGGGTTCAGTAATGTCAGCTGTTCCCCTGCTGTGTAGACGGCAAAGTCTCCTGCTGCCTCCACATGCCAACAACATCAGGCCTCAGCCTGCTCCATGATTCATCCTGGGCTCCAACAACGCCAGTTGGTGTTCAGAAGTGCCGTCTTCCCAGAGAAAAACACACTAGCTCCTGTGTTAGTGGGGTTTAGTAACGCCAGCTGCTCCCTTGCTGTGTAGACGGAAATGTCTCATGCTGACTCCACATGCCCAAAAAATCAGGCCTCAGCCTGCTCCCTGCCTCAACCTGGGCCCCAACAACGCCAGTTGGTGTTCAGAAGTGTCATCTTCCCAGAGAAAAACACACTAGCTCCTGTGTTAGTGGGGTTCAGTAACACCAGCTGTTCCCCTGCTGTGTAGACGGCAATGTCTCCTGCTGACTCCACATTCCCAAAACATCAGGCCTCAGCCTGCTCCATGCCTCAACCTGGGCTTCAGCAACGCCAGTTGGTGTTCAGAAGTGTCGTCTTCCCAGAGAAAAACACACTAGCTCCTGTGTTAGTGGGGTTCAGTAATGCCAGCTGTTCCCCTGCTGTGTAGACGGCAAAGTCTCCTGCTGCCTCCACATGCCAACAACATCAGGCCTCAGCCTGCTCCATGTCTCATACTGGGCTCCAACAACGCCTGTTGGTGTTCAGAAGTGCCATCTTCACAGAGAACAACACACTAGCTCCTGTGTAAGTGGGGTTCAGTAATGCCAGCTGTTCCCCTGCTGTGTAGATGGCAATGTCTCCTGATGCCTCCACATGCCAACAACATCAGGCCTCAGCCTGCTCCATGCCTCATCCTGGGCTCCAATAACGCCAGTTGGTGTTCAGAAGTGCCGTCTTCCCAGAGAAAAACACACTAGCTCCTGTGTTAGTGGGGTTCAGTAACGCCAGCTGCTCCCCTGCTGTGTAGATGGCAATGTCTCATGCTGACTCCACATGCCCAAAACATCAGGCCTCAGCCTGCTCCCTGCCTCAACCTGGGCCCCAACAACGCCAGTTGGTGTTCAGAAGTGTCATCTTCCCAGAGAAAAACACACTAGCTCCTGTGTTAGTGGGGTTCAGTAACACCAGCTGTTCCCCTGCTGTGTAGACGGAAAAGTCTCCTGCTGCCTCCACATGCCAACAACATCAGGCCTCAGCCTGCTCCATGTCTCATACTGGGCTCCAACAACGCCAGTTGGTGTTCAGAAGTGCCATCTTCACAGAGAACAACACACTAGCTCCTGTGTAAGTGGGGTTCAGTAATGGCAGCTGTTCCCCTGCTGTGTAGACGGCAAAGTCTCCTGCTGAATCCACATGCCAACATCAGGCCTCAGCCTGCTCCATGATTCATCCTGGGCCCCAACAACGCCAGTTGGTGTTCAGAAGTGTCATCTTCCCAGAGAAAAACACACTAGCTCCTGTGTTAGTGGGGTTCAGTAATGCCAGCTGTTCCCCTGCTGTGTAGACGGCAAAGTCTCCTGCTGCCTTCACATGCCAACAACATCAGGCCTCAGCCTGCTCCATGATTCATCCTGGGCTCCAACAACGCCAGTTGGTATTCAGAAGTGCCGTCTTCACAGAGAAAAACACACTAGCTCCTGTGTTAGTGGGGTTCAGTAATGCCAGCTGTTCCCCTGCTGTGTAGACGGCAAAGTCTCCTGCTGCCTCCACATGCCAACAACATCAGGCCTCAGCCTGCTCCATGCCTCATCCTGGGCTCCAACAACGCCAGTTGGTGTTCAGAAGTGCAGTCTTCACAGAGAAAACCACACTAGCTCCTGTGTTAGTGGGGTTCAGTAATGCCAGCTATTCCCCTGCTGTGTAGACGGCAAAGTCTCCTGCTGCCTCCACATGCCAACAACATCAGGCCTCAGCCTGCTCCATGATTCATCCTGTGCTCCAACAACGCCAGTTGGCATTCAGAAGTGTCGTCTTCCCAGAGAAAAACACACTAGCTCCTGTGTTAGTGGGGTTCAGTAATGCCAGCTGTTCCCCTGCTGTGTAGACGGCAAAGTCTCCTGCTGCCTCCACATGCCAACAACATCAGGCCTCAGCCTGCTCCATGATTCATCCTGGGCTCCAACAACGCCAGTTGGTGTTCAGAAGTGCCGTCTTCACAGAGAAAAACACATTAGTTCCTGTGTTAGTGGGGTTCAGTAATGCCAGCTGTTCCCCTGCTGTGTAGACGGCAAAGTCTCCTGCTGCCTCCACATGCCAACAACATCAGGCCTCAGCCTGCTCCATGCCTCATACTGGGCTCCAACAACGCCAGTTGGTGTTCAGAAGTGCCATCTTCACAGAGAAAAACACATTAGCTCCTGTGTAAGTGGGGTTCAGTAATGCCAGCTGTTCCCCTGCTGTGTAGACGGCAATGTCTCTTGCTGCCTCCACATGCCAACAACATCAGGCCTCAGCCTGCTCGATGCCTCATCCTGGGCTCCAACAACGCCAGTTGGTGTTCAGAAGTGCCGTCTTCCCAGAGAAAAACACACTAGCTCCTGTGTTAGTGGGGTTCAGTAACGCCAGCTGCTCCCCTGCTGTGTAGACTGCAATGTCTCCTGCTGACTCCACATGCCCAAAACATCAGGCCTCAGCCTGCTCCCTGCCTCAACCTGGGCTCCAACAACGCCAGTTGGTGCTCAGAAGTGCCGTCTTCACAGAGAAAAACACACTAGCTCCTGTGTTAGTGGGGTTCAGTAATGCCAGCTGTTCCCCTGCTGTGTAGACGGCAAAGTCTCTTGCTGCCTCCACATGCCAACAACATCAGGCCTCAACCTGCTCCATGCCTCATCCTGGGCTCCAACAACGCCAGTTGGTGTTCAGAAGTAATAATAATTATAATAATCTTTATTTTTATATAGCGCTAACATATTCCGCAGCGCTTTACAGTTTGCACACATTTCATCACTGTCCCCGATGGGGCTCACAATCTAAATTCCCTATCAGTATGTCTTTGGAGAAGTGCCGTCTTCCCAGAGAAAAACACACTAGCTCCTGTGTTAGTGGGATTCAGTAACGCCAGCTGGTCCCCTGGTGTGTAGACGGCAAAGTCTCCTGCTCCATCCACATTCAAACTACTATTGATTTTTAACCATGCTCCACTTAGGCCTCTGGCTCCACTGTCTCTAGTTTTTCCCCCGGCCTCCAACCCCGCCAGTTGCTGCTCTGAAGTGGCGCCTGCACAATCCACACTTGTTCCTGAGTTACTGGAGCTCAGTCACGTCAGTTGATCCCCTGATGTGTTTCTGGCAAGGTCTCCTGCTCTGTCCATATTCCCATTACTAGTAGTGTGAATGAGGACTGAGCAGGAAACCTTGCCAGACACACATCAGGGGATCAACTGACGTGACTGAGCCACAGTAACACAAAAGCAAGTGTGGATTGTGCAGACGCCACTTCAGAGCTGTAACTGGCGGGGTTTGAGGCCAGGGGAAATACTAGAGACAGTGGAGCCAGAGGCCATAGTGGAGCAAGGTTACAATCAGTAGTAGTCTACAACCTCTATAAAACCAGCTGCAAGTTGGCCTCTGCCTGCTGCATGCTTCATCCTGGGCTCCAACACAGCCAGTTGTAGCTTGGAAGTGTCGTCTGCACAGATAGAAACACTCACTCCTGTGTCTGTGGGGTTCAGTAACGCCAGCTGTTCCCCTGCTGTGCGGATGGCAAAGTCTCCTGCTGCCTCCAAAATCACGCAACATCTTATTTTCTACTTGCTCCAAGTAGGCCTCAGCCTGCTCGGAGCATTGATCCTGGGCTCCAACACAGCCAGTTGTAGCTTGGAAGTGCCGTCCGCACAGATAGAAACACTCGCTCCAGTGTCTGTGGGGTTCAGTAACGCCAGCTGCTCCCCTGCTGTGTGAATGGCAAAGTCTCCTGCTGCCTACACCGTCACACTACTGCTGATTTTTAACCGTGGTCCACTTCGGCCTCTTGCTCTACTGTCTCTAGTATTTCCCCTGGCCTTCAACCCCGCCAGTCGCTGCTCTGAAGTGTCGTCTGCACAATCCACAGTTGTTCCTGTGTTACTGGGGCTCAGTCACGTCAGTTGATCCCCTGATTTGTGTCCAGCAATGTCTCCTGCTCTGTCCCCATTCCCATTACTAGTAGTGGGAATGTGGACAGAGCAGGAGACCTTGCCGGACACACATCATGGAATCAACTGACGTGACTGAACCCCTGTAACCCAGGAACAAGTGTGGATTGTGCAGATGACACTTCAGAGCAGCAACTGCCGGGGTTGGAGGCCAGGGGAAATACTAGAGACAGTAGAGCCAAAGGCCGAAGTGGAGCACAGTTACAATCAGTAGTTGTGTACAACCAATATAAAACTCGCTCCAAGTATGCCTCACCCTGCTGCATGATTGACCCCTGGGCTCCAACATCGCCAGTTGCTGCTCTGAAGTGTCTTTGGCACGGGTACTCCCTCCTGCCCAGCCTGTTTCCAGCACGCCTGCTGTTTCCGGGTAGTGTCAACGTCACTTTGCCACCGATACGTTGTCCTGTCGTGTTGCGGTCGGGTTAGCCGAGTCTATGGTGCCTGTAGATTCGTTGCTTCCTATGTGGGCTGCGGGTTCTGGTAATAGGACAAGCACCCCCTGTTGGACTATGGGATTCGGTAACTGCGTCCTGCTCGCGGCCTTGCAACTGTCACGTCCGCCATGTCTGTTTGTCTCAAGAACTCCTGGAGCGATGTGCATGCGCATGTTTTGTCTGCTGTCCTGCATGTTCCCTAGAGCAGTGTGCAGACTCACCTCATGTCTGAGCTGCAGGATGCCTGCGTTTCTGCTCTGCCTTCTGTGATCTTCTCGTCATGTCTGGAGTCCTTGATCATGTGACGTTTCTTAAGATCCTGCACTGTCTGGTTCTGCAATCATCTCGTCATGTCTAGAATCCCGGATCATGTGTTCTTCCTAGGATCCTGCACTGGTTGGTTCGGTGATCATCTCGTCATGTCTGAAACCCTGATCATGTGATGTTTCCTAAGATCCTGCACTGTCTGGTTCTGCTATCGTCTCGTCATGTCTAGAATCCCGGAAGTGCTCCCCTGGTCCTGACCTGGAGGAGGAGGTGCTATGCCCTATATCAGGCCGCCTCTTCCTATGCTCAGGGCCTGATTATTGTGTTGCTTCCCTGCAAGGCTCTGGGTCTGTCGGGTTGCTCCCTCTATTCTGTGCCCTTGCACTTTGCTCTGTAGTGCGTCTCTGCACACGCTCCGTGCTCGTATTCCGCCTCTTGTCTTGTGTTGTCTCTCGTGCCATGTTTGTCTTTGCCTTGCTTTGCCTTGTAGTCCTTCTGCTGTTCTTTGTCTTAGTCTGTTTTGCTATGTCTCGCCTTAGCTATGCTTTGACTTGTAGTCCTTCTTGTGTTCTCTGCCTCGCCTGTTTTGCCATGTCTTGCTTTTGCTATGCTTTGACTTGTAGTCCTCCCTGTGTTCTCTTCCTTGCTATTCCTTGCTTTGTGTTCCTCCCTATGGTCTCAGTCTTTGCTTGCTCTGCTTCGCTCTCTCCTATGGTGCTCTGTAGTGCTCCCTGGCACACGCACCATTTCTCCTCTCCTTAGTGCTCGTTTCTATGTCTAGTCCCAAGGTCTTCCCTTGGCCCGGCTTTGGGCTTCTGCCTACGCTCCGCTGCTAGACTCTGTCCTCGCTCTGACCTGGCTCTGTTTCTGCTTGTGTTCCTTGCCTTGCTCCCTGCCTTGTCCTTGCATTGAACCCCGGTATGGGTTCCCCTTGGCCGTCTCCTGTGCCGTGGTAAGTGCCACGTGTTTGTGTACAGCCGTGTGCACTGGCCAGTGTGGCTTGCCCCCTGCGTGGCTCCTAGCACGCAGCCCTTCCTTGTGCCCTGGCGTGGCTCCTAGCACGCACCCTGCCTTGAACCCTGGCGTGGCTCCTAGCACGCACCCTGCCCTGAACCTGGCGTGGTTCCTAGCACGAAGGTTCCTTTGCCCGCCTCCTGTGCCTTAGTCATGCCTCGTGCTGGCGTTACAGCCGTGTGCATTGGCCAGTGAGGTGTGCGTCTCTGCGTGGCTCCTAGCACGCAGCCCTGCCTTGAACCCTGGCGTGGCTCTTAGCACGCACCCTGCCTTGAACCTTGGCATGTCTCTACACGCACTCTGTCTTGTACCTTGGACCCTGGCGTGGCTCTACACACGCACCCTGTCTTGTGCCTTGGCGTGTCTCTACACGCACTCTGTCTTGTACCTTGTGCCTTGGCGTGTCTCTACACGCACTCTTTCTTATCCTATGCTTTGGTGTGGCTCTACACACGCACCCTGTCTCGTTTTTGAACCTTGGCGTGTCCCCTACACACGCACCTCGCTTTGAACCCTGGCGTGTCCCCTACACACGCACCTTGCCTTGCACCTAGCCTTGAACCCTGGCGTGTCCCCTACACACGCACTTAGCCTTGAAGCCCTGGCGTGTCCCCTATACACGCACCTAGCCTTGGACCTTGGCGTGTTCCCTAAACACGCACCCTGCTTGGATATCTGTCGTGCCTCCTTGCCTGAACACTGGTTTGCCTGCCGGATGCCCGGAACCTGCCGACCGTTGCCAGAGGTCCGGAACCAGATGACTACGGCCTGATGTCCGGAGCTGACGTCCGCAGCCTGATTCCTGGACCCTGTCGGTTTGCCAGCAGTCTGGAGTCCGATGCCATCATGCCATTACCTGTGCCTAGGCGTGCCACCTGGCACGTACCATGTTATGGACCTTGGCGAGCCCACGCGCGCACCTTGCACGTTTGGCTTGTTTACTCTGTATGTGATCCTGTGTTATTCTAATGAAGATACCTTGCACCTACGTCTAGTCTCGTCTTGCTTCCTGCTCGTCCTTGTCGTCAGACACTAGTCTAGTGTCCCCTGAGCTGGCCGTCTGGTCCCAGCAGTCGTGGTGGCTCACCCCCTTGGTCTTGCCCCTGACACTCCCTGTATAGGGGGTGGATTCTCACAAGGTCAGCTCGCTTTCGGTGGGTGGGTGCCACGACCCAGAGGGTCCACTCAAAAAATGGGCTCAGCTGGAGCGGAGTCCGTCACAGCAACTTTGTTGATTATGGGTACCTTCTGCTACCCATCCGGGTTCCAGCACCATCAGCTGGTTCTCGGCAATGTCTTTGGCATGGGTACTCCCTCCTGCCCAGCCGGGTTCCAGCACCGTCAGCTGTTTCTCGGCAGAGCCTTTGGCCGAGGTGCCTCCTTCTCGGTGTCCGAGTTCCAGCAACGTCTGCTGGTTCTTGGTAGTGCTTTAACGCACTGGTACCTCCTGCTTAGAAACCGTGTTCCAGCACCGTCAGCTGGTCCACAGTTGTGCCATTGGCTCTTGTTCCTTCTGCTACCCATCCGGGTTCCAGCACCGCCAGCTGGTTCTCGGCAGTGTCTTTGGCACGGGTACTCCCTCCTGCCCAGCCTGGTTCCAGCACGCCTGCTGTTTCTGGGTAGTGTCAATGTCACTTTGCCACCAATCCGTTGTCCTGTCTTGTTGCAGTTGGGTTAGCCGAGTCTATGGTGCCTGCAGTTTCGGTGCTTCCTTTGTGGGCTGCGAGTTCTGGTACTAAAGGCTGGTTCCGTAGTGCCAATAGGACAAGCACCCCCTGTTGGACTGTGGGATTCGGTAACTGCATCCTGCTCGCGGCCTTGCAACTTTGTTGATTATGGGTACCTTCTGCTACCCATCCGGGTTCCAGCACCGTCAGCTGGTTCTCGGCAGAGCCTTTGGCCTAGGTGCCTCCTTCTTGGTATCCGAGTTCCAGCAACGTCTGCTGGTCCTTGGTAGTGCTTTGTAGCACAGGTAACTCCTGCTTAGTAACCGTGTTCCAGCACCGTCAGCTGGTCCACAGTTGTGCCATTGGCTCTTGTTCCTTCTTCTGCCCCTCCGGGTTCCAGCACTGTCAACTGGTCCTCGCTAGTTTCATTTGCTATTGTTCCTTCTGCTACCCATCCGGGTTCCAGTACCGTCAGCTGGTTCTCGGCAGTTCCTCAGCCTTCTTGTACCTTCTGCTACTTTTCCAAGTTCAAGCTTTTGGAAATGGTTTTTGATTCTCACTCTGGTTCTCCCTGACAATGACCCTGAAGACGATGACCCTGAAGACCACACAGAAGAATACCGAAAAGATGACCCTGAAGAAGATGACCAAGAGGACAAAGAACTTGAAGACAACCACCAAGATGCAGAACAACAAGAGACAGAAGAACAAGAAGCATAAAAACCAAAAGCAGAAGAACATTAAGCATAAGATTAAAAATCTGAGCAAATGATATCTAATTTATAAGCAGAAGAAGACTAAGCAGTGTATGGGGGTGAGTCCGTTCCTCCTCGTTTTGCCCCTGGAAAAGGCCTGCTGCTGCAGGCCAAACTGAACGCGGACAAATCCTGTTGTAAATCTTTTGTGACAGGTTGAACGGAAGGTGTAATCTTCAAACTTTTATAGATTATAACTACAGGAATGCCTGACACAAATAAGAATATGATGAAGAAGAATAGGAAGAAGATGAAGAAGTAGAATATGAAGAAGAATAATAGTTGAATAAGAAGAATATGAAGAATGTAAAAAAAAAAAATAGGAAGAAGGTGAAGAAGAAGAAGAAGAAGATGAATAAGGTGAAGAAGAAGTTGATGAAAAAGATGCTGCTGAGGATGATGAAGGAGAAAGTGTGGGAGAAGTAAAAAAGAAGGTGAAGAGCATGGAAGTAGTGAAACATACATATCTGACAAAATATTAAAGACTTTAACATAGTCAATATCTTTGTAACTACGAACGTCTTTAAAAAAAAAAAAAATTACTGCTATTCCATTTGATTGGGCTAAACCTCTATGGCTTTAATATCTCCTACACCTCCCACAATACATTCTACATTATTATTAGTTGTTTTTCTTCATGTAGAATTAACCTACAGGGAAAAAAAGGGTTTTTTTATTCCGATATTTCTGTTCCATTGACTTGAATGGGACTTCCGGGATCGGAATCGGCGATACGCTATACTTTTTTAAGATCGGCCGATCCATTCCGATCCGATATTCTTCAGTATCAGGTGGTATCGCTCAACACTAGTTAAGAGGCACACTGAGATTCTGTCGCCCTGGGCCCAGGAAAACCTAGAGCCGGCACTGTTACGACTATCAGTGATCAATGAGGAGGAAATGTTGTTATCCTAAGAAGGCTGAAAAAGCAATGAATAAACTGTGTGTGACAGGATCCTAACTTAATAATCCATGGGATCCACTGGTATTTATTTGCTTTTTTAGCCTTTATTGGTTTAAAGAGTTGTTGTACAGCTGTTTTGTGATGACAATTGTATGGACTTGTTTTTAATTATTTTATTTTTTAATTTATGCTTTTAAAATAACTTAGAAAAAGTTTGCTGTATGGAGCAATATGAGGGGCTCATTATTCTATATTGAGCACTATGTGGTGCCCATGGTACTGTAAGGAGGAATATATGGGGCTCATTATTCTGTCTGAAGTACTGTGTGGTGTCCTTAATACTGTATGGAGAAATATATGGAGCTCATTATACTGTATGGAGCACTACGTCGTGGCCATAATATTGTATGGATGACTATACTGTCCGATTTCAGAGCTATTGTAGAATTTACAATATATATCAGTCATGTAATAAAAGAAGTGAAATCTTTGGCATTGTACTATACCTATATTTCTTTGACGTATCTTACATCATGCATTATAGTATAGGTTTAAGGGGCCCACTGAGACTCTGTCGTGCTGGGCCCACGAAAACCTAGAGCCGGCACTGTTACGACTAAAGTGATCAATGAGGAGGAAAAGTTGTATCCTAAAAGCACTGAAAAAGCGATGAATAAACTGTGTGTCACAGGATCCTAACTTAATAATCCATGGGATCCACTGGTATTTATTAGCTTTTTTTAGCCTTCATTGGTTTAAAGAGTTGTTGCACAGCTGTTTTTCATGGACTTTAGCTCAGCGTTCAATACCATTGATCCGAATTTACTTCATAAGAAAATGGTAGCTCTTGGAGTCCCTCTCAACTTATGCTTGTGGATTTATAACTTCCTGACAGCCAGGATACAGAGTGTAAAAGTTGGACCATTCACTTCGGACACCTTGGTCACAAACATCGGGGCACCTCAGGGGTGTGTTTTGTCACCGTTACTGTTTTCTCTCTATACGAATGATTGCATCTCTTCAGCAGACTCAGTAAAAATCTTGAAATTTGCCAATGATATGACACTGATTGGTTTCATCAGGGGAAATGCTGAAGACTTGTATCGGAGAGAGGTGGAAAGAATATGTGACTGGTGTAAAGCCAATAATCTTGTACTCAACACTAAAAAAACTGCTGAGATGGTTGTGAATTTTAGGAAAGATCAACATGAGATACTTCCAATCTACATCCATGACGAAGTGGTTCTTAGGGTCACAGAGACCAAATTCCTTGGTGTTATCATGTCTCATGATCTTAAATGGGGGAAAAACGTGGATGCTGTTTTAAGAAAAGCACAACAGAGGATGTTCTTCCTGTGTCAGCTGAAAAGATATGGTTTGTCTAAGAATTTGCTGATCTTATTCTTTAATGCTGTCATCAGATCTGTGATTTGTTCCTCTCTGATAGTCTGGTATGGGGGAGCCACTGCGCATGACAAACTCCGCTTACAAA
Organism: Dendrobates tinctorius; assembly: GCF_039654945.1. Lineage (NCBI taxonomy): Eukaryota > Metazoa > Chordata > Amphibia > Anura > Dendrobatidae > Dendrobates > Dendrobates tinctorius. The sequence goes on along the minus strand of NW_027361797.1, from coordinate 13,275,053 downwards.
GGACTTTCAGAACAGCAGAGAGACTTATAGGTTCCCCCTGCCTAAAATCCAGGATCTTTATGATAAGAGTAGTCGATCCCACGCATTGAAAATGTCATCCGATCCCTCTCACCCGGGACACTCCTCATTCCAACTACTCCCTTCAGGACGTCGCTTCAGAGTCCCCAAATGCAGCACCAACCGCCATATGAACAGCTTCTATCCACTCTCTGTTCAACAATTAAATCGTCATGTGTAGACTATATACTGTATCTGTCTTGTTAGATGTTACTTGTTTATCTGTTGCTATATATTATGTTGCCTCTTTGCCACAAAGAATTCCTTGTATATATGTAATATGTACTTGGCGATAATAAATAAATTTGATTGAATTTGATTTGATTGTTTTGTGATGACAACTGTATGGACTTGTTTTTAATGATTTTATTTTTGAATTTATGCTTTTAAAAGAACTTAGAAAAAGTTTGCTTTGTGGTGTAATTTGCTGGACTCCATTTTTTTATATTTCTGCAGATACACCTACAATTGTACTCAAAAGTTTACATACCCCAGCAGAATTTTTGCTTTCTTGTCCTTTTTTCAGAGAATATGAATGTTAAGACCAAAACTTTTTCTCCACCCATGGTTAGTGGATAGGTGATGCCATTTATTGTCAAACTTCTGTGTTTTCTCTTTTAAAATCATAATGACAACCCAAGACATACAAATGACCCTGTTCAAAAGTTTACATACCCCATTCCTTAATACCGTGTATTGCCCCCTCTAACATCAATGACAGCTTGAAGTCTTTTGTGGTAGTTATGGACAAGGTTCTTTATTTTCTCAGATGGTAAAGCTGTCCACTCTTCTTAGCAAAAAGCCTCCAGTTCCTGTAAATTCCTGGGCTGTCTAGCATGAACTGCGTGCTTGAGATCTTCCCAGAGTGGCTCAATTGATACTTAGGTCAGGAAACTGAGAAGGCCACTCTAGAACCTTCTATCACGATCCATTTTTGGATCTGTGTCGGTTTGGGCTGCCCACATAAAAACTTTTTTCCTTTCAGGCCATTGGGGGTTAATATTATTTTTTCCCCCGGTGGCCACTGGTGTTACTACATGTTTAGTTAGTCTGTGTGTGCTGGTGGTGACCAATCCCACCTTCCTATATCTTCCTATATAAGGTCACCTGGTGCATCAGCTGACTGTTGGTTATGACAGGTCCTTTAGGGATACCAACCGTGGTGAAGACTGGAACTACCTGGTGCAGTGGTGGTTCAGCTTATCTGGAGCATTGGTGATACTGCTGAAAGCTGAGTTCAGGAGCCTTACTCTGCTGCTTGGAGCATTGGCAGCAGAGAAAGCTAAGTGTTTTTTTTTAGCCCTGTCTGTATCTCCCCTTGGTGTTTATTAGTGCAGTGGTGGGACCAGTGTCTGCACTTACCAATTCCTTAGTGAGGGATAGGTGCAGGTTAAGTGAGGGACAAGGTATCCTGCTTGGCGACAGGTTAAAAGAACCTGTATAGGGATGCTAGTAAGAGCAGGGCACATGCTCAGGAGATTGCAGGAGGTGTCAATTTCCCCATTTCGTATCGCAGGGCCCACCATTGTAATTGTTTCCCCAGTGTCCCCTTGTTTGTCCAGTTGTTTTGGTGACTGACCGATCTTTGGGTCGCGTCACGCAGGGCCAGTCACATATCGTGACATTATATCCAAACGCCCATTTTTTCTGGTGAGCCATGGCCCAAATGCAGACCTTTGTCCAATTGCTTCAGACCCTCACTGAGGAGAGCGGGGTGCTGCGTGGTGTGGTGGAGTAGCAGCTGCAGCAGTTGGTGGGGTTCGGGGCCTCAGCTCAGGTTCAGGCTCAACCAGAACCCAAGTTATCTCTCCCAGACAGATTTTCTGGGGGGGAGAGATAATTTTCTGGTTTTTCAGGAGGCCTGCAAGCTAAACTTCAGGCTCCCCCTCGTTCTTCAGGGAGTGTGGAACAGCGGGTGGGATTCATCATATCCATTCTTAAGGGTGATCCCCAATCCTGGGCCTTCTCCCTGCCATCCGATTCACCAACTCTACGGTCGGTGGACGAGTTTTTTGCGGCTTTGGCTAATATGACCCATGTAGTTCTTGCTAGGGAGGAGGACACACTGTTGTAGGCGGACAAGCCCAGGCAGTTGGGAGGAGTTGGTTCACCAGCGGTGTTGCCTGCGGTTCGTCGTGGTTTGGGGGCATGTTTTTGCTGTGGGCAGACTGGTCATTTTTTTATGGTCTGCCCGGCTCGCGCCAAAACTTCTGTATCACCAAAGAAGCCACGTTCCCCTGATGGTGTGGAGGGAGGCGACCAGGGAGTGTATATTTCCTCCATTTTATTCTCTCAATGTACTATATCAGCAGAAGTGGTTGTTGGCAGGGTACCTGAGGGCATACTGGTGTTTGTGGACAGTGGAGTGGGAGTCAATCTGGTGGACGCTCACTTTGTCCAGACCCATGGCCTGAGGTATAGGATGCTGGCCAAACCCCTAAGTGTCCAGGCCATTGACTCTGTCCCACTGAGCCAGGGGAGGCTGACCCAAGTCGTAGAAAATATACATCTGCATATAGGGACTCATCATGAAGAGTCCCTGTCATGCTACGTCTTGGGGGCTATGCCACCACCTATCATTTTAGGCCTCCCTTGGCTGGAAAGACACAACCTGGTAATAGATTGGCGGTCTAGGGAAGTAGTCAGCTGGGATCAGTCATGTGAGGGCTGTTGCCCGGGGGCTACTATCTCTGCCGCCTTTCTATAACCGTCCCTTTCTTCTCCAGTGGGGGCAGCAGCAGTGCTGCCAGGGAGTAGGGGAATGTCTCAACTCTCACCATTAGCCAACCCTGAGAGGCAGAGTCCTCAAGGAGGAGGGGTCGGAGGAGGGTGGTGGTTCCCTCTCAGAATTGTGGGGGTGTGAGTGTTGTGACACAGGAGGACACCTCTGTTGTCAGTTCCTTAAAGAGTTTACCTTCTTGTGGAAAACGTGTGCATGGTAATAAACGTTCCGGTCCGGACTTGTGTGTAAATGAGTATGTATGGGTGTCCACCAAAAACATCCAGTGGAAGTGTGCTGCTGGAGTCTGGAGTTCTCGGGTGATCAGGCCATATCAGGTGTCAGCCATCCTTGGCCAGGGGACTTAGCAACTGGAGTTACCCCCAGTAATGCCCATACTCAACTCATTCCCCAGGTTGGTGCTCGGGAGATTTGCGGTGCCTCCAGAGCATACGTTGTCACCTCCATCAGCTCACGTTTGTCATGAACCTGAGAGTCAGGTGGTTGCTGAGGTGAACTCTGCTGGATTTAGGAGTCCTCTCTGTAAGTGGTTTTCCGATGAGGTGTGCTAGTTTGGGCTGCTCCCATATAAACTTTTTTTCCTTTCATGCCATCGGGGGTTAATGTTAGTTTTTCTCCCCGGTGGCCGCTGGTGTTACTACATGTTTAGTTAGTCTGCGTTTGCTGGTGGTGACCACTTCCACCTTCCTATATAAGGTTACCTGGTACATTGGCTGACTTGGTTATGACAGGTCCTTTAGGGATACCAACTGTGGTGAAGACTGGAACTACCTAGTGCAGTGGTGGTTCAGCTTATCTGGAGCAGTGGTGATACTGCTGAAAGCTGAGTTCAGGAGCCTTACTTTGTTGCTTGAAGCATTGGTAGTAGAGAAAGATAAGTGTTGTTTTGTTTAACCCTGCCTTTTGTATCTCCCCTTGGTGTTTATTAGTGCAGTGGTGGGACCAGTGTCTGCACTTACCAATTCCCTAGTGAGGGACAGGTGCAGGGTAAGTGAGGGACAAGGTATCCTGCTCGGCGACAGGTTGAAAGACCCTGTATAGGGACGCTAGTAAGAGCAGGGCACATGCTCAGGAGAGTGCAGGAGGTGTCCTTTTCCCCATTCCCTATGACAGGCCCACCATTGTAATTGTCTCCCTGGTGTCCCCTTGTTTGTCCAGTTGTTATGGTGATGGACCGATCGTCAGGTCGTGTCACGCAGGGCCAGTCACATATTGTGACACCTTCACTGTGGTCTGCTGTAGCCTATGACAGGTCAACTTGGCCTTGTGTTTTAGATCCTTGTCATGTTAGAATGTCCAAGTACGTCCCATGCGCAGCTTCCGGACAGATTATTACAAATTTGCTGATAATGTGCTTCATTCATCTGTCCTTCAATTTTGACCAAGGTAATGATTATACAAAGTAGTCAAGTGCTATGTATATTCTTCTGTATTATAAAGATCCATAAAATAAAGCGCAGATACACATGATATACCCTGACTTCATTAATAACTTTATTCAAGTTGGATAATGTGAAAGTTTCCATTAAAAGTCAGGACAATAGTCTTAAATGTGGCCCTGATGATGATGGGCCCTTGACTCATGAAGAGTCATCCTTTAACAGGAGAGGAAAAACCCCCAGTGGAGGAAACCTCTAGGGAACCATGGTTAAAGGAGTGCCCTTCCCTTGGGCTGCGAATAGGTGAGAGCAGAGACCGAGCCCGGAATCTGCCTCTTCTTACAGCCTGTACCTCACCTGTGTCGTGAGTACACTTGGCTGCTGAAAGTCTAGTAAATGTCATATCCATAGGTGAGAGCAGTCCAAGCCTGGAATCTGCCTCTTCATGCAGCAGGTAAGTCACTTGTCTGTGAACACATCTGACTGCGGAAAGTCCGGTAAGTGTCATATCCATAGGTGAGAGCAGTCCAAGCCTGGAATCTGCCTCTTCATGCAGCAGGTAAGTCACTTGTCTGTGAACACATCTGACTGCGGAAAGTCCGGTAAGTGTCATATCCATAGGTGAGAGCAGTCCAAGCCTGGAATCTGCCTCTTCATGCAGCAGGTAAGTCACTTGTCTGTGAACACGTCTGACTGCGGAAAGTCCGGTAAGTGTCATATCCATAGGTGAGAGCAGTCCAAGCCTGGAATCTGCCTCTTTATGCAGCAGGTAAGTCACTTGTCTGTGAACACGTCTGACTGCGGAAAGTCCGTTAAGTTTCATATCCATGGGTGAGAGCAGAGACCGAGCCCGGAATCTGTCTCTTTTTGCTTAATCTCGGGTTGCCTGATCCTCACATGGTAGCCACCATGTAAGGGATTTGTAGTGGAGTCATCGTCTCCTGCTAGATACCTTGAGTTCTTTTCTCAGTCTGTTTGCTATTCTGACTTCTGCCACGTATGGTACTGTGTGGATTTCAGCATACAGCTAATCCTTATCCACTTCCCCCGTAAACAGACTGTATCTATGCTTACGACTGTATTTAGGAAGGTGATCATGTGAATGATGACGGTGGGCAATCACAGACCATAATCGACGATGTGGTCGATTTTGTGGCTGATCTTGTGACGGACGATATAGTGGAGAACGGGTGAAAACTACAAGGGAATAAACAGCGTATCAGTAGTGGCAGATAACAGAGACAACAGCATGATACAGAGTGCAATTACATCAGTAACTAACATAAAAGAGGCTGCACAGTAACATTACAACACAGCTATGGCAACGTTCATGCTCTAACACTATCTTGCTCTATTCAGAAATGCAACCTATCTGTAATCAGTGTAAAGCATTAACTAAACTAAGAGATACAGACTACACAGAGGCTGTTTAACACAAACACATAAATGAATTCTAGTCTCACCGGAATCCGCTGGTCAGAAACAATGCTTTGTAGGGAGTTTAAAGTGAAGCGAGACAGCCAGGATACTAGTGTATCACTAAGAAAAGCCCAGGAAAGATGTGTACATTTCTCTTTCTACCTGGGAAAACTAAGGAGGCATTCTATGCATAACACACTATTCCTTAAAGGAGAATTCTCTCTTGTACACAGAAACAAGATAAATGAGTTTAAAATAACTTCTAAAGGCTGTAACTGGTAATACACTATGAATTTTAGCTTGCTGCACATGAATGGGCAGAATACTCCCCGCTTGGCATCAGCCTGGAAATTCGCCAAAATGTTGTGACGTTTCAAAGCTTGATCCGTAACAATACTGATGTAAAAGTTTTGATAATCGGGGCCCTAAGCACTTTTGTAAGAAATTAAAGATGGTCTTTTGATAAACTTTGAGCTGACATATGAAAATCACTCACTTCTTTTAAGGCCTTGTTTGAATCGTAAATATCTCGTTTGATGTCCAGGTTGTGAGGACTTAGAATCATATGTATAATCATTTAAGTCTGGATCAATCTTCGACTCTTTCACCTCCAATATACCGGCCTTGTGTGGCATTGTAATGTCGCCAGAAGGACAGGAAATGTCAAATTCTCCTGTAACACAAAATATTGAAATTAGATTTAATAAAATGCAAGATTCTATGTGATTAAGATTATTGTTAACATTTACAGGTTATTATAACTTCTAAATAGAACATTAGACTGAAAGGGACCCAAGGGACCCAATCTCCAGAGAAATGCTCCAGCGTTCAGAGAAAACATAGTTTTCTGCTGAACCATGTGACTGTAAATCGGACTGGATATCACAATGTCTTTCTTATGTGAAGACTGGAAGTTGCTTTCTCATTATAAGTATATGGAACCTCGCCCTGATTCTCATAGGCTGACATTGGGGAAAGCGCTACCGCACCACACATAAGACATATTAATGTAAAGTCCTTGTTGGTGTAACTCTCCTATAATAATAGGTGCGCACTCCCGAAAATTAATGAAGTAATTGATAATAATCTAGGGGCCAATTTCACCTTAGATAAAGGCAGTGGCTACATTACAGTACAGATACATTTAAAATAAATTTATTTTATTAATGACGTTGGGAAACAAAGTAAAGTTAAAATTAAGAACGGTGCACCTAGGTTATTATCAGTTACCACACATAAGACGTCGTGTGAGCCGACAAAGCTGAATCGTGGTCACATGGTTCAGAAGACGACCAGAATGGCTCTGGAAACCAGAGAAGACGGCAAATGGTAAGTATTTTACCGCATGTACACTACACTACTGATATATCTAGGAGGGGTTAGACAATACATATGGAGCTGGAGAGCTTCTGTAAGGTCAGATTTATCCGGCTGTAGTTACCATTTAGTTTGGTGTTGCTCTCTGTAAAGTCGTCGGCACAATATTGGCTTTCAGCATCTTGCATTGGCTTTTTCTTTTTCAGACAACTATAAGAATTGCAAAAATAAAAGTCACATTGTAAATCACAAAGTAAAACATCTGTATTCTGCAGAATGCGAGAATGAAACATTTTATCTAGTCCTATCTGTAGAGAGATCACCAGTCAGTCATTTTGATGTCTTTGACAATCAGCAATTTAGTTTAGTAAAGTATATACAAGTTGTAGCAGAGCCAGGTAGGAAAGGGTTAAGTCCGAGCTTTGCAGGATTTGATAAGAAGCCCCTATAACTTTTTGCTGAAACCAGGGCCTGTGTTCACCAGATGTTTCAGTCTGCTGGATGGAGCTTGTGAGCTGGAGTTTTATGAAAGGAATAAAGCTGCACCGGTCTGGACCAAACCTCATTGACTGTGTGAACGCTGCGTAATCCCTGCCTGAGAGCGTGAATCCCTACAAAGTCTAATATGTACCCATCAGTTACCCACAGGGCACAGCCCTAGGGGTGACGAGTGAGTGAACCACAAGAGGCCTACATAAAATATTCCCATTACTGGAGTAACCTGAAGATGTGACATTTCCTCTACAGACTCCTGTGTAGCCCATAAATCATGACTTACTATACTTACCAATAGAAGATAGCAATGGCGCCAATGATTACTGCGAGGATGAAGACAGTGACGGCAGCAGGTATAACAATCCTACAGACTGGATCCTCAGATGTTTTTGGAGGCACGGTGACATTCTCTAAAAAGCGAAAGAACATAAGTGATCAGGTGACCAGAGCTGGAATGTGTTCAGAAGTGGAAACCAAATACATGGACTGGGCGGACTGAGGAACCAAGTATGACTATTAAAAGAGGGGAATTTAGTTTGGAAAAATGATGGATTATTTTTCCGTCATGTCAATATATAATGGACAATACAGAGATCTGTTCTTTTATATCCACATGATGGGAGATGTCACCTGAAATTACAAGTAACACATGAAAAATCCTCCATTCCACTCGTATTATGTGACGTCATATAAATCCCCAGTCACAGAAGAGAAGTTACAGAACCCCTAATGACACGGAGAAGACGCTCATAAACTGGGTCCTAATAATGGATCCTAATAGTTTCTGGGGCCGGAGGTGAAATGTTACATGTGAAGGACATATCTGATTTCTGAGCTGCTTATCGCCTGTCTCTTGTGGGCGCCTTCTGCTACATGTAGGAGTCAGTGCATCCAGCAAGGAGAGAGCAGTATTAATGCTCGGTGTCTCCTCTATGGGTTATTAGATTGGACACTGGAACCCAAACTGCATCTTTCCCCAATTTCACATTGAATGGTAAAATGAATGGTGTCATTCAAAACTACAACTCGTCCCGCAAAAAGATAAACAATCCTCATACGGCCATATGAAGGGAAAAAGTTATAGCTTTTGGAAGAAGTAGAGGAGGAAAAAGCCCAAAAATTAAAATTCGCTGAGGCGGGAAGGGGTTAACTCCATAGTCAGTGTATATGTGATAATGCCCTTACCTGCATAGATCCTGTCCTGCGCTCGTCTTGATAGATGGTTGAGCATAAAGATAGGAGCACCCTCTGCAGGTGCTAATAGCACGCTGAGAACTAGAAGTAGTCTAAACAGCATTGGAGCCTGGAGGAACATCGCTTACTGTGTACGGCACAATCAGCTTCTCCAGACAAAGGATCTGACTGCAAGATCGCTGGTTATAGCCAAGGATTCCGTGACATCACAATTGGAACCTAATTGTGACATCACGGGAGGCGGGGCTACACATGAGTGACATCATGGGGGCGGGGCTACACATGAGTGATGTCACAATTGGCGCTCATCCACAGGTGAGCAAATAAACTGACAATACAGAAACCTTCTCAGATTCAGCAAGAGAGCACGATATCAAGATATTACATTGTATGAGCTGCAGGACGACCTTAGTCATTTATCTTACAACTTGCCCTTGTGGTCTGATTTATGCTCACATAAAAACGTAGGAATTGAGAATCCGGATCCTTGAACACATGAAGGATATTAAGGCGGCAGAAAAGATGCCACAGGAAGACTTGGGTGCGAATGTAAAATTTAACCCTTTAGCCTAATATTTTTGAGACTTCCATCAGTGGCACTTACTCTGCTTGTGGGGAATTGATTGTCTTTATCCAGGTAATAGACGAGGTGACATGACCCAGAAATTGGCCCAATTAGAAAGCAAATGGATCACACCATTAAATGCATGAAGCCAAGGGGTTCAATGAACAATGGGGCTTTGGGAGTTTCCTATAAAATATTGATCTCGTGTCTGTTACTATATACAGGTCAGATATTTATCCTTGGCTCTTATGTCTTTTCTTTCCCAATTTTACATATACTGTAAATACTTTTTCTGGCAGTGAATACTTACTTTTTGCCATTTTTATTTGTCTGGATGGCGTGTTATCAATTATAATAAAATAATTTTCTTTTTGTATTTTTTCTAGGCTGTAGGATATAACACACATATGTCATCTTATATATTTATATATATCCTTGTTGTCACTTGGAATTTATCTTTTTGTTCCCTTAAAATTTATATATTTATTGTCTATTTTTTATCAACAGATATTCTGATTTTTTTTTTATTAATTTGTTATCACACATTTATGTTTATATATTGCCTGCATTTATACATATTTATTTCTCAAAGCTTATCATGCAATACCCAGATCTGATTCCAGTAGGACACGTCCCTTTCCCCTCCCGTTTTTATATATATATTTTAATAATGTCTCTTGTTTCATGTTGTCCTTACTAATAAAGTTGATAATTTGCCGTCTTTTGAATACATTTCTTTGGGGTGTACATATATTTCGGTGAGAAATTACACATCACATTCAATGTGTATACCTTAAAGTGATATACACATTATCCCTTCCTTTGTGGATTGGATGGATTGTTGCTGATATTTATTGAGAATTTCATGTCAATAGCACTTTTAAAAATATATTAGCTTAGAAAATTGGTGACGTGTTTAATACTACTTTCTCTGACACACAAGCCTTGGTTTAACGGGTAGAAGAATAAATAATGAGAAATATGACTTCAGCACCTTCCCATCACTGGAATCTTTGGATTATTCACTGACTGTGACTACTACTCCCATTTTCTATGTGCCTCAGCACTGCAATATTACACCACAATCAGTTTTAGGAATTTTTCTATCCCCATGGGTAATGAGCTGCGTGCTCGGACCTCTTATCATATGATCTCTCTGAGAAAGCTACCTAGCGAAACGTACGTCAGAGTTCTGGGGTTTTCCATTCATGTGTTGGTCTCTTTATGGTTTGTGTCATTACTGCATAGCCACTAAGATTTAGGCTGTGTGCAGACGGACTTTTTGGCCCTGCGGATTTTTCCGCGCAGAATGGAAGAAATCCGCAGGTCAAATGACCTGCATTTTTCTTGCGGATTTCTTCCATTTTTCATGCGGTTTTCATGCGTTTTTTGTGCGGTTTTCCATCGCGGTTTTCCCCCTGCGGATTTGGTGACAGGGGAGATGGAAAACCGCGCAAAAGAAGTAACATGCTGCGGATTTTGTACCGAGGAATGCACACGGCTGGTAAGCGCAGACGACGCCATCCTAAGCATGAGCATCCCACTTATGCGTCTGCTCATGCAAACATTGACGCACCTTAAGGAGCAGGCGTCTGCAGCCAATGTTGACGAGGAGGAAGAGGTGGAGGGAATCCTTGATGACATTCAGCCATTGTCTGCTCAGGGACCTCTCCTGGACGAGTTGGAGGAAGAAGAGGAGGATGATGATGGGGATGATTACTTAGGGGAGGAGGATGCATCTCGTGGGGAAAGTGAAAATGTTGGCGTGGCAAGGTCTGGTACAGGGTTTGTGCGTGACTGGAGGGATGTGGATTTGCCAGAAAGTGCTCCTCCAACCAGCACTCGCAGTGCATCATTGACACCGGGAACATTGGCCCACATGTCAGATTATGCCTTGCGGATCCTAAAAAGGGACCCCCGCATTGCCAAAATGATGAACGATGACGACTACTGGTTGGCCAGCATCCTGGATCCACGCTATAAAGGCAAATTACAAAACATCATGCCACAGGAGAACCTTGACCTAATATTGGCTAATAAACAAGCAACTCTGGTAAATCGGTTGCTTGAGGCATTCCCAGCACACAGCAGCGGTGATGGTTCTCACACGAGCCGTTCGGGCCGGGCGCAGCTTGGCAGAGGTGTTCATGGTGCACACAGCAGAAGTGGCGTTGGAGACAGGGGTTTCATGACAATGTTGTGGACTGATTTTTCAAGTACCGCTCACACAACTGGTAATACAGCATCGATGGAAAGTGACAGGAGACAGCAGTTGTCAACTATGGTTACAAACTACTTTTCCTCCCATATCGATGTTCTCCCACACAGGTCATTCCCCTTTGACTATTGGGCTGCTAAACTGGACACCTGGCCTGAATTGGCACAATATGCCTTACAGGAGCTCGCTTGCCCAGCTGCAAGTGTGCTATCGGAATGAGTCTTCAGTGCAGCTGCATCAATCCTGACAGAAAAAAGGACCCGTCTGTCAACCCAAAATGTGGATGATCTAACCTTCATTAAAATGAACCATGCATGGGTTTCCAAAGATTTTGTCCCACCTTCCCCTGATGACACATAGGGTGACAGAAAAATGGCTTGCTTTGGTCCACCTCTTCCTGGGACTTGACCTATTTCGCCTTTTGCATCAGCTGAATGTCCAACATCAGCATATGCCACTTTCTAAAACTCCCTAACTGTGCTGCCTCCCCCCCGATGGCCGGGGTCACCACCTAGCGCACGACACCGTGCGAGTGCCGTTGCCCTGGACAGGTGGGTAGGCCGACTCTTGGGCGCGGGCACTGGCACAGGGTCCCTCATAGTGCAATCAAGTGTCTCTGACGGTGGTGGTGCACACCCGCCGTCAGACACACCGCCGTACTATGAGGGGCCCAGTGCCAGTACCGACGCCCACGAGTGGGCCCCCCTTGCTTGGGCAGGGCCCCAGCATTTGCAATCTTTACCTCTCCCTGCTCCTCCGCTGTGTAGTCTGGGCCGTCAAATCCATACTGTGCCTGACACCGTCTGAGCCTGCCTCCTGGTGTATTGACATATATTTTGAATGTGTACGCTATCCATACATGTTATCCGGGGATACGGTACCCTTTCTCACCTTTGTGCAATCACGTGCAATCCATACTGGGCCTAACACCGTCTGAGCCTGCCTCCCGATGTATAGACATATCTTTTGAATGTGTACGCTATCCATACATGTTATCCGGGGATACGGTACCCTTTCTCACCTTTGTGCAATCACGTGCAATCCATACTGGGCCTAACACCGTCTGAGCCTGCCTCCTGATGTATAGACATATCTTTTGAATGTGTACGCTATCCATACATGTTATCCGGGGATACGGTACCCTTTCTCACCTTTGTGCAATCACGTGCAAGCCATACTGGGCCTAACACCGTCTGAGCCTGCCTCCTGATGTATAGACATATATTTTGAATGTGTACGCTATCCATACATGTTATCCGGGGATACGGTACCCTTTCTCACCTTTGTGCAATCACTTGCAAGCCATACTGGGCCTTACACCGTCTGAGCCTGCCTCCTGATGTATAGACATATATTTTGAATGTGTACGCTATCCATACATGTTATCCGGGGATACGGTACCCTTTCTCACCTTTGTGCAATCACGTGCAATCCATACTGGGCCTAACACCGTCTGAGCCTGCCTCCTGATGTATAGACATATCTTTTGAATGTGTACGCTATCCATACATGTTATCCGGGGATACGGTACCCTTTCTCACCTTTGTGCAATCACTTGCAAGCCATACTGTGCCTGACACCGTCTGATCCTGCCTCCTGATGTATAGACATATCTTTTGAATGTGTACGCTATCCATACATGTTATCCGGGGATACGGTACCCTTTCTCACCTTTGTGCAATCACGTGCAATCCATACTGGGCCTAACACCGTCTGAGCCTGCCTCCTGATGTATAGACATATATTTTGAATGTGTACGCTATCCATACATGTTATCCGGGGATACGGTACCCTTTCTCACCTTTGTGCAATCACTTGCAAGCCATACTGGGCCTTACACCGTCTGAGCCTGCCTCCTGATGTATAGACATAAATTTTGAATGTGTATGCTATCCATACATGTTATCCGGGGATACGGTACCCTTTCTCACCTTTGTGCAATCACTTGCAAGCCATACTGTGCCTGACACCGTCTGAGCCTGCCTCCTGATGTATAGACATATCTTTTGAATGTGTACGCTATCCATACATGTTATCCGGGGATACGGTACCCTTTCTCACCTTTGTGCAATCACTTGCAAGCCATACTGGGCCTTACACCGTCTGAGCCTGCCACCTGATGTATAGACATATATTTTGAATGTGTACGCTATCCATACATGTTATCCGGGGATACTGTACCCTTTCTCACCTTTGTGCAATCACGTGCAATCCATACTGGGCCTAACACCGTCTGAGCCTGCCTCCTGATGAATAGACATATCTTTTGAATGTGTACGCTATCCATACATGTTATCCGGGGATACGGTACCCTTTCTCACCTTTGTGCAATCACTTGCAAGCCATACTGTGCCTGACACCGTCTGATCCTGCCTCCTGATGTATAGACATATCTTTTGAATGTGTACGCTATCCATACATGTTATCCGGGGATACGGTACCCTTTCTCACCTTTGTGCAATCACGTGCAAGCCATACTGGGCCTAACACCGTCTGAGCCTGCCTCCTGATGTATAGACATATATTTTGAATGTGTACGCTATCCATACATGTTATCCGGGGATACGGTACCCTTTCTCACCTTTGTGCAATCACTTGCAAGCCATACTGGGCCTTACACCGTCTGAGCCTGCCTCCTGATGTATAGACATATATTTTGAATGTGTACGCTATCCATACATGTTATCCGGGGATACGGTACCCTTTCTCACCTTTGTGCAATCACTTGCAAGCCATACTGGGCCTTACACCGTCTGAGCCTGCCTCCTGATGTATAGACATATATTTTGAATGTGTATGCTATCCATACATGTTATCCGGGGATACGGTACCCTTTCTCACCTTTGTGCAATCACTTGCAAGCCATACTGTGCCTGACACCGCCTGAGCCTGCCTCCTGATGTATAGACATATCTTTTGAATGTGTACGCTATCCATACATGTTATCCGGGGATACGGTACCCTTTCTCACCTTTGTGCAATCACGTGTAACCCATTCTGGTCGTGAGAACGACTGGCGAGCTGTTAAGCAAGCTACAGCACCTGTGGTTTGCACACGTAAGTTTTTCATTTTTTTCAGGAATGACGGTTAGGCCTAATTCCAGAACTGCGGTTGACCTGCACTTACTGGGAAATCATCGTTCGCGAGTAATAATTGTAATCAATGATCCCCATCACTATCGTTGTTCAGCGGGTTATCTGCACCTGTAAGCGACAAACGCTGGCCTTTTCAGTGTAGCGCACATGCAGCCACGGACATGTAAGGGCATGACACACCAGTTATTGGCCAATCTCTTGTGCCAGAGCCTCACGTTTCCCTCTAGTAAGCCAGACTCAGACCGCGGGGCATGACGGAGTCTCGTTCGTTAACGGAATTAAGCTTGCAATGTGTGCATCTGTTCTGTAGCTGGCATGGTTGAAGTTGCCCGTGTTGAGTCAAATTACGCCGTAGGCTCCACTCCTGGTGGTGGTGCCCTTCTGGACATTCCTTTAAGGTTCAGCTTTGCAACCATACTGCCCACGTAAAACAAACACTTTGCCTTCATGAACGCTGTTTGGAGGGTCATGACTCGTGGGAATAACGCCGCCCAATCAGTTAACCTGCTAGAGAGATCCTTCGTTGCTCCCAAGCATGACATCACACTCCCTAGGAGGAAGGTAATGCCACTGTGGGGACCGTACTCCTGGGGGCGACACAAGTGCACTGATGCCCAGCCACTGCTCGATGAATCTGCTGGTACATTGACTCAGACCACTACATTCCCCTCGCACGCTACCCGGCCTGAATCTGACCCTGATGAAACTCAGGTTACCCTTCCCATATACAGTTCCATCTTACACGGTGACAAAGAGGAAGCTGCAGATGAAAGTGCAGGTTCGGCCCACCCGCCATCAGACACACCACCGTACTATCAGGGGCCCTGTGCCAGTGCCGTCGCCAACGAGTGGGCCCCCCCTCCTTGCTCAGGATCACAGCACTTGCAAGGCTGAACTACTGTGCAGTGAGATGGAAGATGGGGACGACGAGGAGTCCAGACTAGTACAGGGATTCCCTAGCGAGGAGACTTATTTGATTGTTTTCAATGTTGGGACAGCAATTTTTGGGGAGCACTATACTCTGGAGAATGATAGACGGGGCCCTCCATACACTGGAACATTCCAAAGGTGGACATCAGACACTGGAGCAGCATTTACAGGGCCCATTATACACTAGAGCATTAGAAATGGGGCCCATTATGTTTGGAGCATTATTTGGGCCCATAAGACAGTGGAGCTTCATCCATGGGGACCAACATATACTGTAGCATTATGTGGAGCTCATCATATACTGTTTCAAACATTATATGGGACCAATGATTCTGTATGGAGAAATAGATGGGCCTCGTCATGAGATGTAAAAAGTGAAGTACTTTTCATTGTACTATACCGCTATTTCTCTGCCGTATCGGAGCATGATGAGTTGTGGTATTATGTGTTAAAGGGGCGCTCTTTCGCCCAGGGCACATGAAAACCTGGAGCCAGCCCTACCCCCCCACAACTTTAGCCAAATAACCCCCATTTTTCAGTGCGTAACTTGTATTATGAAGTTAATTAAGGTTGACCAGCTTAAGTAAGAAGAATTGATGCTTTTGGCATTCAAATGAGCACTGTAGGTGTGTTTCCTGTCCTCCTCTCACTGTCGACTTTTATTCCCCATTGACTTACATTGGGTTTCGTGTTTCGGGACGACCCCGACTTTTCCCTATAATCGGCCGATCTTGCTCGACCCGACTTTTGGAAAAGTCGGGTTTCACGAAACGAAACTCGACCATAAAAAACCAAAAGTCGCTCAACTCTAATGATGACGACTGCGCGGAACCCAGTCTTACTGGAAGATAGTCACAGTACCTAGGTCCCATCCAATTTGCTGATCTCTGGTGTACAGAACCCAGTACAGTGTAATGATAATAATGAATCTGACTAGTGCAAATAACCCATTCCAGGATGGTGACGAAGACAGGTGTACAGAGCCCAGTCCAGTGTGGTGATGATGATGATGATGACTGGGGCACAGAACCCAGTCAGTGTGGTGGTGGTGATGATGGAGATGACTGGTGCACAGAGCCCAGTACAGTGTGGTGATGGTTGATGACTGGTGCACAGAACCCAGTCCAGTGTGGTGATGGTGGTGATGATAATGATTGGCGCACAGAGCCCAGTACAGTATGGTGATGATGGTGGTGGCGATGATGATGACTGGTGCACAGAGCCCAGTCCAGTGTGGTGATGGTGGTGATGATGATAATGAATGGTGCACAGAGCCCAGTATAGTGTGGTGATGGTGATGATGATGACTGGTGCACAGAGCCCAGTCCAGTGTGGTGATGGTGGTGATGATAATGATTGGTGCACAGAGCCCAGTACAGTGTGGTGATGATAATGACTGGTGCACAGAGTCCAGTACAGTGTGGTGATGGTGGTGGTGATGATAATGACTGGTGCACAGAGCCCAGTACAGTGTGGTGATGGTGATGATGATGACTGGTGCACAGAGCCCAGTCCAGTGTGGTGATGGTGGTGATGATAATGATTGGTGCACAGAGCCCCGTACAGTGTGGTGATGGTGATGATGATAATGACTGGTGCACAGAGCCCCGTACAGTGTGGTGATGGTGGTGGTGATGATAATGACTGGTGCATAGAGCCAAGTACAGTGTGGTGGTGGAGATGATGACTGGTGCACAGAGCCCAGTACAGTGTGGTGACGGTGATGATGATGACTGGTGCACAGAGCCCAGTCCAGTGTGGTGATGGTGGTGATGATAATGATTGGTGCACAGAGTCCAGTACAGTGTGGTGATGGTGATGATGATGACTGGTGCACAGATCCCAGTACAGTGTGGTGATGATGATGACTGGTGCACAGAGCCCAGTACAGTGTGTGATGATGGTGGTGATGATAATGACTGGTGCACAGAGTCCAGTACAGTATGGTGATGGTGGTGGTGATGATAATGACTGGTGCACAGAGCCCAGTACAGTATGGTGATGGTGGTGGTGATGATAATGACTGGTGCACAGAGCCCAGTACAGTATGGTGATGATGGTGGTGATGATAATGATTGGTGCACAGAGTCCAGTACAGTGTGGTGATGGGGGTGGTGATGATAATGACTGGTGCACAGAGCCCAGTACAGTGTGGTGATGGTGGTGATGATGATGACTGGTGCACAGAGTCCAGTCCAGTGTGGTGATTGTGCTGATGATAATTATTGGTGCACAGAGCCCAGTACAGTATGGTGATGGTGGTGGTGATGATGATGACTGGTGCACAGAGCCCAGTCCAGTGTGGTGATGATGGTGGTGGTGGTGATGATGATGATGACTGGTGCACAGAGCCCAGTCCAGTGTAGTGATGGTGGTGGTAATGATAATGACTGGTGCACAGAGTCCAGTACAGTGTGGTGATGGTGGTGGTGATGATAATGACTGGTGCACAGAGCCCAGTACAGTGTGGTGATGGTGGTGGTGATATTGACTGGTGCACAGAGCCCAGTACAGTGTGGTGATGGTGGTGGTGGTGATGATGATGACTGGTGCACAGAGCCCAGTACAGTGTGGTGATGGTGATGATGATGACTGGTGCACAGAGCCCAGTCCCCAGCGTGGTGTTGGTGGTGGTGATGATGATGACTGGTGCATAGAGCCCAATACAGTGTGGTGGTGATGATGATGACTGGTGTACAGAGCCCAGTACAGTGTGGTGATGACTGTTGTGGATCTTTTATTCCATGACCGTGTGAGAAGACAGGCGTTTAGCACCATGAGGCTGGTTTCACATTAGCGCTTTTTAAGCGCACGCACGGCCGGGGGTAGCTCCGCCCCCGAGCCGGCTCTCTGCCCGGCGTGCCCGCCCCTTGCTTGTAGCGCCGCCTTCTAGCGCACAGCGGCGCCTGCGATCGACGCACCCTATCTTTAGCATAGGGTGCGCAGATCGTGCGCCGGCCGTGCGCTAGTTGCACTTTGACCTGCGCTGCGCACTTTTGACGGTGCGCCGTGCACGCCAAAATCAAACTTTTCGGATTTTGGCGCGCACGGCGCACCGTCAAAAGTGCGCAGCGCAGGTCAAAGCGCAACTAGCGCACGGCCTGCGCACGATCTGCGCACCCTATGCTAAAGATAGGGTGCGCCGATCGCAGGCACCGCTGTGCGCTAGGAGGCGGCGCTACAAGCAAGGGGCGGGCACGCCGGGCAGAGAGTCGGCTCGGGGGCGGAGCTACCCCCGGCCGTGCGTGCGCTTAAAAAGCGCTAATGTGAAACCAGCCTTATACGTTTTCTCTGGCACCTGGGAAATCTAGATAACGCCATGTGTCTGTGGTGCCTGGTATGATGTGTACATGGCGCCCACTTGCATTTGCCATTTTACAGGTTCTCTGTCTTCTGTGCCAGTGAGACCCCCTTCTCTGGAGCATGACAGCACCAGGCCGGACCCTGTAAGCACCCCACCCATCTGTACTTAGTTCTTGGCAGTGAATTAGGAATTGGAAACTTGGCACCATGTTGTGTTTGGCAGGGGGGCATATCCGGAGCCTGGTCATGCTTCCCTATGGTTTGCTGGATGGTATTTTCGGTGCGTGCACAGAGGAGTGGTCAATTTATTGAAAATTGGTGAACCTTGCTTGGAATGAGCACAGGTTTGAAGCCACTAGTGACGAATGAGCGTTCTCAGGTGTTATTGTGGCGTCCCTTAGGCTCAGTCGCCAGAGAGGTACTGCACCTCCTCCTGAGGTGTGGTGCCCCACCATCCAGGTAAGGTGGGAAGCTCCTGACCACGCTCCAACACCTGCACCCCACACGACAAAGTAGTGTAGCAAAGCACCTTCGGCGGCTCCATGCTTGGAGTATAGCAAAGCACCCATTGGTGGCTCCCTGCTTGGAACACGAAACGTGCTGGGAGGTGGGTGGAGTTGAGTTTACATTAAAAGAGCGGGAAGAGTTTAGGAGTGATTCAGTCATTCAGTCTTTCAGTCAGCCACTGAGAGTGAGTGAGGATGCAGAAGGACAGAGAGTGAGACAGAGATCCCCGTGAGAGGGATGGATGAAGGAAGTGCTGCAGCAGGCCACAGTGCCCTGGGTCTGCTGGCACAGGAAAGAGACATAGAAAGGAAACCTGATTTTTCCATAGAGAGAAAGGATTAGTACGGAACGTGAGGAGTAAAAGAGAGAACAAAGGACGTGGGTTAGAGGACAACCCTGCCTAGGAGTTCTAAGCACAAGGCCGGGGCCCGGTCCCCGAGGTTGTATGGATACTAATGGTCCTGCAGCAGACACCAGAGGGAATAGAAGTTAACCATACTTTATTCCCACATCAGACTTGGGGGCACAACAGCAACATTGATAGTGAGCCGGGACTAGGAAGCAAGGAGTCCCCGAAGCAGGCTACAGCTGTCTGCCGTACAAGGAAAGTTCATAAGAACATTGGACAGGAGGAACTCCAGTGTAACTCATTACTGGGAGTACTTCATTTATAGGCGCTATAAGAGGAGACGTTCAGAAAGGCACATGTTGGCGGAGTGTTGGAAAGGAGTGTTCCACCTGGCCTGGAGGTTGACTGAGTCCCTGACCCGGAGGACACGGCACAGAGGCAGGCACCTGTTTGCACAACAGACTGTGAGTAAAGCTTTGGAACAACATGCCCTGGTGTCCTCCACTTATTCCTGTGCCAACACATCTACACTGCCCTGGGACTACAGCTTCACCTGTGCGGAGCTTTTACATCTTTGCTGCACCATACCATCAGTCCCAGAGGATCTGCATGCAGCGTCGGCTTAACACCTTCCTTGCCGAACACCACAGGTGGCGTCACAAACTATTCATTTAATCAACTACATTCCACCATTCAATCTCCCTTTTACTTGGGCGGGTCACCGCTGCTGTGACACCTTCCCCCTGAGTGACCGGCCCGGTACCGAGTACCCCACAGCCCTGGGAGGGCGACCCATTATCAGAGTATGGCTGGTTTTACATTTACCTTGTTCTTGTGGGCCGATTTTGCGGCCTCAGTAGATTTCTATGGGGCCGCAAAATCGGGCCGGAAAAAAAGTCCACTGTGTGCCGTAAGGCTGTGATGGCCTTTTTAGCGGCTGTGATAAAAGATCGAGCTTGCTCAATTCTTTTATATGGCGTACGGACACGGCCCCCATTGTAACCAATGGGGCCACAAAAACAAACGGAAGGTTTTTTGTATGGCGCTCTGTGACTTCGGGTTTTGCAGAACACGTTTTTTTTCCCCCAATACTATTTCCATAGTATTGGAAAATTGAAAAACAGCGATCACAAACTTTTTTGCAGTCCATTATTGCGGCAGACCACAAAAAATGCGGCGAAAAGGGCAGCAATAACGGGCTGCAAAAAAGCGGCAAGTGTAAAAGCAGCCTATGTCCTGTGTGCTCCAATAGTATGTTCAGTCCCTGCGGCTGCATGTTAGACAGTCACAACACATCTGGGATATTGCCTAACAAACAGGAATCCCCACATGTGTTGCTGCTGTCTAACAGCCGAGAGACCTGCAGCCGCGGGGACTGAACATACTAATCGGGCACGCCGAGGACACTCGGATACCACCTTACCTGAGCACGCTCGCTCATCAGTAGAAGCCACTTTATGGTTGATCAGCACAGGGAGTAAAACAAATGTAGAAAATCTGCGACTAATCTGCTGCAAAATCTGCGTGAGACTCTGTTCTGGAGGGCAATTTGTGTTTAGATTCTGTGTGGAATTTTTTTGCAGCGAGTGGGAGAGATTTGGTACAATCACATCCACTTTGTTACTGTTACACCCAGCAGACTTTTCACCTAGAGTATCGGATGTAAAAAGTGTACAGATCGGAAACCGCACAATGCCGCGCACTGTATAGAGCAGCTCCGCTTTACTGAAGTGAATAGGAGCTGATCTGCAGTACCTGAGAACGGCCACTACACAGTGTGAGGCGCTGTGCTGTTCTGCCTCTGCACGCTGTTTACAGCTGATTGGTGGGGAGTGTCGGCTTTCAGATCACCACCGATCTCATATTGATGACCTACCCACAGGACAATTGTTATATCTGAGTACCAAAAAACCCCTTTATTACCAGGAGAATCAAAATACTGTTTTTTTATGTCACTTACTGTAGAAATAAATCCAAAAATGAACTTGGCTTCTAGAATGTGTCCATCTGACTATTGTAGGAGGATCTTTACCTGTCACAAGAAGGATTCAGGAGTAAATCTGGGCAACGATGAGGAAGCAAAATACAGCCGCCATGTCCTGCCGTCTGTAATCTGTCCCCTCAGTGTTGCTGTATATTGCCCCCCACTGAATCTGACCTTCACTGGTGAGTTCAGACCTATGTGATGCGCAATATAAGGACTGACCAGAACCTGACATCCTCCTAGGAGTATATGATGTGTTCAGGTCAGGAGACCCGCGGCCGGTCCATGCGGTCAGTCCGTGCATCGTGGTCCGGACGCTGTCTGTGGTACGCTCTTTAGGGCTCTCGCTGCCATATGTTGTGGTTATGGAATGAATTTTATTGAGTCTGGCTGAAAGAACAATAAATCCTTGGTCAGCCAGCAGTAGTGACTCTAGGCCGCTAATCCTTGACGGACACTTGCTCAGTAGTGACCAGTAGATGCTGTCGTGCGCACTTAGGCCTCTTCCACATATGAGTTTTTTGTCATCAGTCACAATCCGTCGAATTTTGAAAAAAACGGATCTGGTGACTGATGCCGCTGGATCTGTTTTTTCTCATAGATTTGTATTAGCGACAGATGGCCACACGTTTCATCCGTCGTTCAACGGATCTGTCGAAAATTCTTTGTCCGTCGGCCGGAGACAACGAACATAGGAAGATTTTTTGTCACCGTCGAAAAATGGGACAGCTGTCCGGTATTTGCTAGAATGGAAGCCTATGGGCGACGCATTTGTCCGACAAATGATGGAATCCGGCAACGGATTCCATTTTTTTTTTAACTGTGCATGTGCTGACACTGTGCCTGTATGGTGTGTGCGGGCTGTGTGTGTGTGCCTGTGTGACGGGGGGTATGCGTGTATGTGTGTGTGCGTGCAGGCATCGTCCGATGGGACTACAAGTCCCATCCGGGCTCTGCCTTCCACAGTGACAGTGATTGACTTCTGCCCAGTTGCTTGCCAGCAGCATGGATGCTTCTCTAAATCAGGTCTCATAAAGTCATTCCAACATTTCAGGTTACCACAGGCAAGGTGATAACTTGTGGATTCGTGCAGCTCTGAGCTCTACCCACTATACACCGCTGTCTCTGGCAGTGCCATAGAGAATGAATAGAGCAGACGCCCCTTGTGACATTTCACAAGCCTGATCGCCGGATCTGTTGGGATCCCAGCGGCTGGATAGCTGATACCATTTGAAATGTTGAAAATAACCCTTTAAAGCAACTTTCCACTCTGGGACTGAGAAATATTCACTTCACATGTATAGTCACCATCCTAGTGCCCTCTGTTTGCTTCCCGATGCCTCTTTCTCTGAGGCCAGCATTCCTTTCCTTCCAAGATGGCCGCCTCAGTGGCATAAGGAGTGAAGTAATCGCTCTAAGTCACCCCTGCTATTCCTATTCCATGTAACAAGGATGGTAAGGGAGGTGGCTTAGACTTATTGATGCACTTCTCAAGCCAATTTTGCAACCATTTTGCATATGGGAGGAAAGCAACACTGGCCTCAGAGAATGGGGCATCGCCAGCCAAACGGAGGGCACCAAGCTGTGACTAAACTGTGAAGTGTATCGTCCCTTTCCAGTCACAGTTTTAACATCTTGACAGAATATACTATATTATATTCATGAAGAGAGAGATTGCTGTCTGCGCGGCAGGCGGTGGCCGTGGAGCGCGGCAGGCAGTGGATGTGGAGCGCGGCAGGCAGTGAAGCGCGGCAGGCAGTGGCTGTGGAGCGTGGCAGGCGATAACCGTGGAGCGCGGCAGGCGGTGGCTGTGGAGCGCGGCAGGCGGTGGCTGTGGAGCGCGGCAGGCGGTGGCCGTGGAGCGCGGCAGGCGGTGGCCGTGGAGCGCGGCAGGCGGTGTCTGTGGAGCGCGGCAGGCGGTATCTGTGGAGAGCGGCAGGCGGTATCTGTGGAGAGCGGCAGGAGGTGGATGTGGAGTGCGGCAGGCGGTGGCCGTGAAGCGCGGCAGGCAGTGGCTGTGGAGCGTGGCAGGCGATAACCGTGGAGCGCGGCAGGCGGTGGCCGTGTAGCGCGGCAGGCGGTGTCTGTGGAGCGCGGCAGGCGGTGGCTGTGGAGCGCGGCAGGCAGTGGCCGTGGAGCGCAGCAGGCGGTGGCTGTGGAGCGCGGCAGGCAGTGGCTGTGGAGCGCGGCAGGCGGTGGCTGTGGAGCGCGGCAGGCGGTGGCTGTGGAGCGCGGCAGGCAGTGACCGTGGAGCACTGCAGGCGATTATATTATAATCAAAAGTATTGACCAAAAAATACATCTAAATAAAGTGCAGTGCATATATAAAGCGATTTCTAGTCAAAAAAGTACATATCAGTAAAAAATAAATCCCACACCCCACACCCCAACGCGCGTTTCACACGTTGCTTCCTCAGGGAATTGTTCTTTAATATTTAAATTTGTTATGGGATTTATTTTTTACTGATATGTACTTTTTTGGCTAGAAATCACTTTATATATGCACTGCACTTTATTTAGATGTATTTTTTGGTCAATACTTTTGATTATAATTTATTAAATTGGATTGCTACTATATGGAATATATGTGCTGCTTCACTTCCCCCTCTTTTTGCTTTTTTATTGTCTTTTTGTGTTGGGATTTTAATGTGTCCTATGGTGTCCTTAATAAAAGTATTTATATTGATTTCAATATTGTAATTGTGTTATTGGCTCTTTTTGGATAGGTGGCTTTTTGTTTTATCATACCCAAACATGTGTGGATCCTAAGGGTGCGTGCACAAGCTGCGGATTCTGCTGCGGATTTGGCCCTGCGGCTCCCCAGCAGAATCCGCTGCATTGTACAGCACCATTAGGCTATGTACACACGCTGCAGATTTGGCCCTGCGGCTCCCCAGCAGAATCCGCTGCATTGTACAGCACCATTAGGCTATGTACACACGCTGCAGATTTGGCCGTGCGGCTCCCCAGCAGAATCCGCTGCGTTGTACAGCACCATTAGGCTATGTACACACTCTGCGGATTTGGCCCTGCGGCTCCCCAGCAGAATCCGCTGCGTTGTACAGCACCATTAGGCTATGTACACACGCTGCAGATTTGGCCCTGCGGCTCCACAGCAGAATCTGCTGCGTTGTACAGCACCATTAGGCTATGTACACACGCTGCAGATTTGGCCTCTGCGGATCCGCAGCAGTTCTGCAGTGTACAGTACAAGGTAAGTCTATGTGACTTACACTCCGCGGTGCCCACGCAGCGGATTTTTAACTGTAGAAAAGCTGCGGTTTTGAATCCGCAGAATTGACGTCAATTCTTTCTGCGGATTCCGCTGCGGTTTGCCATCTATTCCATCGTCCAGGTGGCAAACCGCAGGGGAAAAGCACAGGCCAATCCGCAGGTCATTTGAGCTGTGGATTTATCTGTGGATCCGCAGATACAAACCCGCGGGTGAATCCGCAGCGTGTGCACATGGCCTTATAATGAATGGAAAATGGAAACCGCAA